>NC_092538.1:522500-1722500 GCF_037038585.1 Patagioenas fasciata
ATTGACCGATTGACCCCCATTGACCCATTGACCCCATTGACCCCATTGACCCATTGATCCCCATTGCCCCCCATTGATCCCCATTGACCCATTGACCCCATTAACCCATTGATCCCCATTGACCCCATTGACCCATTGACCCCATTGATCCCCATTGACCCATTGATCCCCATTGACCCCATTGACCCCCATTGACCCCATTGATTCCCATTGACCCATTGACCCCACTGACCCCATTGACCCATTGATCCCCATTGACCCCCATTGAGTCATTGAGTCATTGACTTCATTGACCCCCCATTGCCCCCCATTGCCCCCCATTGATCACCATTGATCCCCATTGCCCCCATTGCCCCCCATTGATCCCCATTGCCCCCATTGCCCCCATTGACCCATTGACCCCCATTGACCCCCATTGACCCCGTTGACCCATTGATCCCCATTGCCCCCCATTGACTCCCATTGCCCCCATTGACCCCATTGACCCATTGACCGCATTGACTCCCATTGCCCCCATTGACCCCATTGCCCCCCATTGTCCCATTGCCCCCCACTGCCCCCATTGCCCCCCATTGCCCCCCATTGCCCCCATTGCCCCCCATTGCCCCCATTGTACCCACTGCCCCCATTGTCCCCCATTGTCCCCCATTGCCCCCCACTGACCCCATTGCCCCCCATTGACCCCATTGCCCCCCATTGCCCCCATTGTCCCATTTCAGGTAAAAGAGGACATAAACAAGAGAGAAAAAACAAAACACAACACATTTGGGTACTCCTGGGTCCTTTGGGGCACTCCTGGGTCCCTCCTGAACTCCTGGGTCCTTTGGGGCACTCCTGGGTCCCTGGGGCACTCCTGGGTCCCTTGGGGTACTCCTGGGTCCCTCCTGAACTCCCCATAGACCCCCATAATTTCCCCCTTAGGGACCCAGGAGTGCCCCATAGTGACCCATAAGTGACTCATGGAGCCCCCTAAGTGTGTTCGGGTCCCTTCGGGTCCCTTCGGGTGAGTGCGGGCCCCACTCGGGTCCCTTCGGGTCCCTTCGGGTGTGTTCGGGTCCCACTCGGGTCCCTTCGGGTGCGTTCAGGTCCCTTCGGGTGCGTTCGGGTCCCTTCGGGTGCCTTCGGGTGCCTTCGGGTCCCCTCGGGTGCGTTCGGGCCCCACTCGGGTCCCTTCGGGTGCGTTCGGGTCCCTTCGGGTGCGTTCGGGTCCCTTCGGGTGCGTTCGGGTCCCTTCGGGTCCCCTCGGGTCCCTTCGGCTCCCTTCGTGTATCTTCGGCTCCTCTCGGAGCCGCCTCCGCGCACGCCACGCACAGTGGGCGTGGCCACGCACCCCCCCCCGCTTCCCATTGGCCGCCGCCTGAGGAAGGGGGCGTGGCCTCGCTCGCAGCCACCGCCGCGGCGGGAAACGATCGTGAGGCGGGAAAAGGGGAAGAAAGGGGGCGGGGGGAGGAAGAGGAGGGGCCGGGGGGGGGAGCGGAACACGGGTTTTGGGGTAAAAAGGGGGGGATTTGGGAGTTTGGCGCCTTTTGGGGCACTTTCGGGTGGGTTCGGGTCCCTTCGGGGAGACTTCGGGTCCCTTCGGGGAGACTTCGGGCCCCTTCGGGTGGGTTCGGGCCCCTTCGGGGAGACTTCGGGTCCCTTCGGGTGCGTTCGGGTCCCTTCGGGTGCGTTCGGCTCCACTCGGACCCCTTCGGGTGCGTTCGGGTCCCTTCGGGTGCGTTCGGGTCCCTTCGGGTGGGTTCGGGTCCCTTCGGGTTTGTTCGGCTCCACTCGGGCCCCTTCGGGTGGGTTCGGGTCCCTTCGGGTGCGTTCGGCTCCACTCGGACCCCTTCGGGAAGACTTCGGGTCCCTTCGGGTGCGTTCGGCCCCTTCGGGTGCGTTCGGGTGCGTTCGGCTCCACTCGGACCCCTTCGGGAAGACTTCGGGTCCCTTCGGGTGCGTTCGGCCCCGGCCGGGACTCGGGCGCCGCTCGGCTCCGCTCGGGCGCCGCTCGGCTCCACTCGGGCGCCGCTCGGCTCCGCTCGGGCGCCGCTCGGCTCCGCTCGGGCGCCGCTCGGCTCCGCTCGGGCGCCGTTCGACTCCGCTCGGGCGCCGTTCGGTTCCGCTCGGGCCCATTCGGCTCCGCTCGGGCCCATTCGGCTCCGCTCGGCTCTTTCCGTCTCCGCTCGTTTTCCCGCGCTTTCCCTCAGAGCGCGAAGCGAAGCGCGGGGACCCCCGGGGCCGCTTTTTTCGCGCTTTTCCCGAGGTGACAACAGCGGGGGCTTTGGGGACACAGCTCGGGGAGCCTCAGCGGGAGGGTTTTGGGTTGAAAAAGCGCTATTTTGGGTCAATTTTGAGGTGGTTTGTGGCCCTCCCGGCGGGGCAAGATGGCGGCTCCGGACATCGAGGGGCTGCTGGGTGAGTAATGAGGGGGAATTAGGGGTGATTAGCGCGAATTAGGGGGTAATTAGGGGGCAGCGGGGATACGGGGGGGTGGGGGGGGTGTTAATTAGCGCTGCTGAGGGTGTTAATTGTTAATGAATGCAGAGGAGGAGCCGTTGCAGCAGCTGCACCCCGGGCTGGCCCCGCTGAGGGGGATTGGGGGGGTGGGAGCGGAGCTGGAGAGGGAGGTGAGACAGGTAAGGGGGCATTGGGGACAATGGGGACAGAGAGAGAGAGTGTGTGCGGATCAGCAGTGATCACCCCAAACCTGCCCCGCAGACACGGCACCCAAAATCCTGCACCCCAAAATACTCTTCCCAAACCTGCACCCCAGATCCTGACCCCAAGCCCTGCACCAAAACCCTGCCCCTCAATCCTGCATCCCCAAATCCTCCACCCCCGATCCTGTCTTCCCAAACCCTGCACCCCAGATCCTGCACCCCCAAATTCGGCCCTACCAAACTCTGCACCCCTAAACCCTACAACTGAAACCTTGCACCCCCTAATCCTGCCCTCCCTACCTTCCTGAACCCCGAAACCTGCACCCCAAACCCTGCATTCCCAAATCTTTCCGTCCTATACCCTCCACCCCTAAACCCTGCCCCCAAACCCTGTACCCCAAAGAATTCCCTCCCAAACCCTGCACCTCCAAATCCTGCACCTCAAAGGCCTGGCAACCCAAGCCCTTCAACCCCATCCCTGCAACACCAAATCCTGTACCCCAAACCCAGCACCCCAGAATCCTGCACCCCAAATCCTGCCTACCAAACCTTTCACTGCAAACCCCTGCACCCCAAGATTGTGCTGCCCTAAACACTGAACCCCCAAATCCTGCAGACCCGGATCCTTGCCTCCCAAGACTCTGCACCCCCAAATCCTGCACCCAAATCTCTCACCCCCACCACCCTGCACTCCCAACCCCTGCACCCCAAAACTGCACACCTCCAAATCCTGAACCCTGAAACCCCGCACCCCCAAATCCTGTGCCCCAGTCCTGTGCACCCCACACTCTGCAACCTTAAATTTCCCCCCAAGCCCCTGCACCCCAAACGCTGCACTCTTAGACCTGACTTCTAAACCCCAAGGGCCCATTGTGACATCCCAGAACCTCCTATTGTCCCCAGGGCCCATTGTGACATCCTGCTACCCCCCTTTGTCCCCAGGGCCCATTTTGACATTCAGGGGACCCACCATTGTCCCCAGGGCCCATTGTGACATCCTGCTACCCCCCTTTATCCCCAGGGCGCATTTTGACATTCAGGGGACCCACCATTGTCCCCAGGGCCCATTGTGACATCCTGGGCAACCCCAATGTCCCCAGGGCCCATTGTGACATCTGGGGGACCCCCTTGTCCCCAGGACCCATCGTGGCACCGTGGGTGCCCTCCTTGTCACTTGGGCCCATTGTGACACCATGGGGACTCCCCCTTTGTCCCCAGTGCCCATTGTGACATCCTGCGGACCCCCCCTTTGTCCCCAGGGCCCATTTTGACATTCAGGACACCCACCATTGTCCCCAGGGCCCATTGTGACCTTCAAGGGACCCCCATTGTTCCCAGGGCCCATTGTGAAACCATCGACACCCCCCTTGTCCGCAGGGGTCATTGTGACATCCTGGGGACCCTCCTTGTCCCCAGAGCCCATTGTGACATCCAGGGGACCCACTTTCTCCCCAGGGCCCATTGTGACATCGCAGGACCCCCCTGGTCCCCAGGGCCCATTCTGACAGCCTGGGGATCCCCCTTTGTCCCCAGGGTCCATTGTGACATCCTGGGCAACCCCATTGTCCCCAGGGCCCATTGTGACATCTGGGGGACCCCCTTGTCCCCAGGACCCATCGTGGCACCGTGGGGACCCTCCTTGTCACTTGGGCCCATTGTGACACCATGGGGACCTCCCCTTTGTCCCCAGTGCCCATTGTGACATCCTGCGGACCCCCCTTTGTCCCCAGGGCCCATTTTGACATTCAGGGGACCCACCATTGTCCTCAGGGCCCATTGTGACCTTCAAGGGACCCCCATTGTTCCCAGGGCCCATTGTGACGTCCTGGGGAGCCCCCTCTGCTCCCAAGGCTCATTGTGACTTTCAGGGGATCCCCCCATGTACCCAGGGCTGATTGTGACGTTGTAGGGCCCCTCTTTGTCCCCAGGGCCCATTGTGACATCCTGGGGAACCCCCTTATTCCCCGGGCCCATTGTGATGTCCCGGGACCCCCCATTGTCCCCATGGCCCATTGTGACATCCTGGGGATCCCTCCTTGTCCCCAGGGCCCATTGTGACGTCCCAGGACCCCCCATTGTCCCCAGGGCCTATTGTGACATCCTCTGCACCCCCTTGTCCCCAGGGCCCATTGTGACATTCAGGGGACACCTCTTTGTCCCCAGGGCCCATTGTGACATCCTGGGGACCCCCTCTTGTCACCGGGGCCCATTGTGACGTCCCAGGACCCCCCATTGTCCCCAGGGCCCATTGTGACATCCTGGCGATCCCTCCTTGTCCCCAGGGCCCATTGTGACGTCCCAAGACCCCCCCATTGTCCCCAGGGCCCATTGTGACATTCAGGGCACCCCCTTTGTCACTGGGGCCCATTGTGACATCCCAGGACCCCACATTGTCCCCAGGGCCCATTGTGACATCCTGGGGACCCCTCTTAGTCCTAAGGACCCATTGTGACGTCCCAGGACCCTGCATTGTCCCCAGAGCCCGTTGTGACATCCTGGAGACACCCTTTGTCCCCAGGACCCATTGTGACGTCCCAGGACCCCCCATTGTCCCCAGGGTTCATTCTTACATCCTGGGGACCCCCTTGTCCCCAGGACCCATCGTGACACCATGGAGACCCCTCCTTGCCTCAGGGCCCATTGTGACATCCTGGGCATCCCCCTTTGTCACCCGGGACCATTGTAACACCGTGGGGACCCCCTTTGTCCCTAGGGCCTATTGTTACGTCCCAGGACCCCCCGTTGTTCCCAGGGCCCATTGTGACACCTTGGGGACCCCCTTGTCACTGGGGACCCATTGTGACACCATGGGGACCACCCCTTGTCCTCAGGGCCTATTGTGAACATCCTGGGGAACCTCCATTGTCCCCAGAGCCCATTGTGAGTTCCTGGGGACCCCCTTGTCCCCAGGTCCCATTGTGACATCCTGGGGACCTCCTTGTCCGCAGGACCCATCCTGGCACCGTGGGGACCTCCCTTGTCACTGGGGACCCTTTGTGACACCATGGGGACCTCCCATTGTCCTCAGGGCCCATTGAGACATCCTGGGGACCCCCTTTGTCACTGGGGACCCGTTGTGACATCCCAGGAACCCCATTGTCCCAAGGGCCCATTGTGACATCCTAGGGACCTCCCTTTGTCCCCAGGGTTCATTGTGGCACCATGGGGACCCCCTTTGTCAGTGTGTCACATTGTGATATCCAAGAACCCCACTTTGTCCCCAAGGCCCATTTTGACATCCTGGGGACCCCCTTTCTCCCCAGGGCCCATTGTGACATTCAGGGGACACCCCCCTTGTCCCCAGGGCCCATTGTGACTTCCCAGGACCCCACATTGTCCCCAGGGCCCCTTGTGACATTCAGGGGACACCCCCCTTGTCCCCAGGGCCCATTGTGACGTCCCAGGATCCCCCATTGTCCCCAGGGCCCATTGTGACATTCAGGGGACCCCCTTTGGCACTGGGGCCCATTGTGACATCCCAGGACCCCACATTGTCCCCAGGGCCCATTGTGACATTCAGGGGTCCCCCCCTTGTCCCCAGGACCCATTGTGATGTCCCAGGACCCCTCATTGTCCCCACGGCCCATTGTGACATACTGGGGACCACCCTTTGTCACTGGGGCTCATTGAGACATCGTGGGGACCAACTTTGTCCCCAGGGCCCATTGTGACGTCCCAGGACCTCCCGTTGTCCCCAGTGTCCATTGTGACATCCGAGGAGCCCACTTTGTCCCCAGGACCCATTTTGATATTGAGGGGAACCACGTTTGTCCCCAGGGCCCATTGTGACACCATGGGGACCCCCCCTTGTCACTGGGGACCCATTGTGACACCATGGAGACCCCTGCTTGTCCTCAGGGTCCATTGTGACATCTTGGGCACCTCCCATTGTCCCCAGGACCCATTGTGACATCCTGGGGACCCCCTTGCTCCCAGGGCCCATTGTGGCACCATGTGGACATCCCCTTTGTCCCCAGGGCCCATTGTGACATTCCAGGACCCCCCATTGTCCCCAGGGCCCATTGTGACATCCACTGCACCCCCTTGTCCCCAGGGCCCATTGTGACATTCAGGGGACCCCTCTTTGTCCCCAGGGCCCATTGTGACGTCCCAGGACCCCCCATTGTCCCCAGGGCCCATTGTGACATCCTGGGGATCCCTCCTTGTCCCCAGGGCCCATTGTGACACTATGGGGACCCCCCCTTGTTCCCAGGGCCCATTGTGACATCCTGGGTACCACCCTTGTCCGCAGGGCTCATTGTGACGTCCCAGGACCCCCCATTGTCCCCAGGGCCCATTGTGACATCCTGGGGATCCCTCCTTGTCCGCAGGGCCCATTGTGACGTCCCAGGACCCCCCATTGTCCCCAGGGCCCATTGTGACATCCTCTGCACCCCCTTGTCCCCAGGGCCCATTGTGACATTCCGGGGACCCCTGTTTGTTCCCAGGGCCCATTGTGACATTCTGGGGACCCCCTCTTGTCACTGGGGCCCATTGTGACGTCCCAGGACCCGCTATTGTCCCCAGGGCCGATTGTGACATTCAGGGGACCCCTCTTTGTCCCCAGGGCCCATTGTGAAGTCTAAGGACCCCCCATTGTCCCCACGACCCATTGTGACATCCTGGGGACCCTCCTTGTCCCCAGAGCCCATTGTGACATCCAAGGGACCCCCTTTGTCTCCAGGGCCCATTGTGGCACCATGGGGACCCCCTTTGACACTGGGGCCCATTGTGACACCGTCGACACCCCCCTTTGTCCCCAGGGCCCATTGTGACGTCCTGGGGACCCCCCTTGTCCCCAGAGCCCATTGTGACATCCAGGGGACCCCCTATTGTCTCCAGGGCCCATTGTGACGTCCCAGGACCCTCCATTGTCCCCAGGGCCCATTGTGACATCCTGGGGATCCCTCCTTGTCCCCAGGGCCCATTGTGACGTCCCAGGACCCCCCATTGTCCCCAGGACCCATTGTGACATTCAGGGGACCCCCTTTGTCACTGGGGCCCATTGTGACATCCCAGGACCCCACATTGTCCCCAGGGCCCATTGTGACATCCTCTGCACCCCCTTGTCCCCAGGGCCCATTGTGAAATTCAGGGGACCCCTCTTTGTCCCCAGGGCCCATTGTGACATCCTGGGGATCCCTCGTTGTCCCCAGGGCCCATTGTGACGTCCCAGCACCCCCCATTGTCCCCAGGACCTACTGTGACATTCAGGGGAGCCCCTTTGTCACTGGGGCCCATTGTGACACCATGGAGACCCCCGCTTGTCCTCAGGCTCCATTGTGACATCCTGGGCACCCCCCATTTTCCCCAGGACCCATTGTGACATCCTGGCCACCCCCTTGCTCCCAGGGCCCGTTGTGGCACCATGGGGATACCCCCTTTGTCCCCAGGGCCCATTGTGACATCCCAGGACCCCCCTTTGTCCCCAGGGCCATTGTGAAATCCTGGGGACCCCTTTTGTCCCCAGGGCCCATTGTGGCACCATGGGGAACCCCTTTGTCACTGGGGGCCATTGTGACATTCCAGGATTCCACTTTGTCCCCAGGGCTCGTTGTGACACCTTGGGGACTCCCATTGTCCCCAGGGCCCATTGTGACATCCCAGGACCCCACTTTGTCCCCAGGGCTTATTGTGACATCTGGGGGACGCCCTTGTCCCCAGGACCCATCCTGGCACCGTGGGGACCCTCCTTGTCACTTGGGCCCATTGTGACACCATGGGGACCCACCCTTTGTCCCCAGTGCCCATTGTGACATCCTGCGGACCCCCCGTTGTCCCCAGGGCCCATTGTGACATTCAGGGGACCCACCATTGTCCTCAGGGCCCATTGTGACGTCCCAGGACCCCCCATTGTCCCCAGGGCCCATTGTGACATCCTCAGCACCCCCTTGTCCCAAGGGCCCATTGTGACATTCAGGGGACCCCTCTTTTTCCCCAGGGCCCATTGTGACATCCTGGGGACCCCCCCTTGTCCCCAGGGCCCATTGTGACATCCCAGGACCCCCCTTTGTCCCCAGGGCCATTGTAGCACCATGGGGACCCCCTTTGACCCCAGGGCCCATTGTGGCACCATGGCAACCCCTTTTGTCCCCAGGGCCCATTGTGACATTCTTGGACCCCACTTTGTCCCCAGGGCCTATTGTGACACCATGGGGACCCCTCCTTGTCACTGGGGACCCATTGTGATACCATGGGGACCCCCCCTTGTCCTCAGGACTCATTCTCACATCCTGGAAACCCCCCATTGTCCCCAGGGCCCATTGTGACATCCACTGCACCCCCTTGTCCCCAGGGCCCATTGTGACATTCAGGGGACCCCTCTTTGTCCCCAGGGCCCATTGTGACATCCTGGGGACCCTCCTTGTCCCCAGAGCCCATTGTGACATCCAGGGGACCCCCTTTGTCCCCAGGGCCCATTGTGGCACCATAGGGACCCCCTTTGTCACTAGGGCCCATTGTGACATCCCAGGACCCCCCCTAGTCCCCAGGGCCCATTGTGACATCCTGGGGACCCTCCTTGTCCCCAGAGCCCATTGTGACATCCAGGGGACCCCCTTTGTCCCCAGGGCCCATTGTGGCACCATAGGGACCCCCTTTGTCACTGGGGCCCATTGTGACATCCTGGGGACCCCCCCTGGTCCCCAGGCCCCATTGTGACATCCTGGGGACCCCCTTTGTCCCAGGACTTCATTGTGACATCCTAGGGACCCCCCTTGTCCTCAGGGTCCATTGTGACAGCCCAGGACCTTACATTGTCCCCAGGGCCCATTGTGATATCTGGGGGACCCCCTTGTTCCCAAGGCCCATTGTGACATCCTGGGGACCCCCCCTTGTCCCCAGGGCCCATTGTGACATCCCAGGACCCCCCATTGTCCCCAGGGCCCATTGTGACATCCTGGCGATCCCTCCTTGTCCCCAGGGCCCATTGTGACATCCTGGGGATCCCTCCTTGTCTCCAGGGCCCATTGTGATGTCCCAGGACCCCCCATTGTCCCCAAGGCCCATTGTGACATCCTCTGCACCCCCTTGTCCCCAGGGCCCATTGTGACATCCTGGGGATCCCTCCTTGTCCCCAGGGCCCATTGTGACGTCCCAGGACCCCCCATTGTCCCCAGGACCTATTGTGACAATCAGGGGACCCCCTTTGTCACTGGGGCCCATTGTGACACCATGGAGACCCCCGCTTGTCCTCAGGGTCCATTGTGACATCCTGGGCACCCCCCATTTTCCCCAGGACCCATTGTGACATCCTCTGCACCCCTTTGTCCCCAGGGCCCATTGTAGCACCATGGGGACCCCCTTTGTCCCCAGGGCCCATTGTGACATCCCAGGACCCCCCTTTGTTCCCAGGGCCCATTGTAGCACCATGGGGACCCCCTTTGACCCCAGGGCCCATTGTGGCACCATGGCAACCCCTTTTGTCCCCAGGGCCCATTGTGACATTCTTGGACCCCACTTTGTCCCCAGGGCCTATTGTGACACCATGGGGACCCCTCCTTGTCACTGGGGACCCATTGTGACACTATGGGGACCCCCCCTTGTCCTCAGGACTCATTCTCACATCCTGGACACCCCCCATTGTCCCCAGGGCCCATTGTAACATCCACTGCACCCCCTTGTCCCCAGGGCCCATTGTGACATTCAGGGGACCCCTCTTTGTCCCCAGGGCCCATTGTGACATCCTGGGGACCCCCCCTTGTCCCCAGGGCCCATTGTGACGTCCCAGGACCCGACATTGTCCCCAGGGCCCATTGTGACATCCTCTGCACCCCCTTGTCCCCAGGGCCCATTGTGACGTCCCAGGACCCCCCCTTGTCCCCAGGGCCCATTGTGACGTCCCAGGACCCCCCTTTGCCCCCAGGGCCCATTGTGACATCCTCTGCACCCCCTTTGTCCCCAGGGCCCATTGTGACATACTGGGGACCCTCCTTGTCCCCAGGGCCCATTGTGACATCCAGGGGACCCCCTTTGTCCCCAGGGCCCATTGTGGCACCATGAGGACCCTCTTTCTCACTGGAGCCCATTGTGACATCCCATGACCCCCCTTTGTCCCCAGTGCTATTGTGAAATCCTGGGGACCCCTTTTGTCCCCACGGCCCATTGTGACACCATGGGGACTCCCATTGTCCCCAGGGCCCATTGTGACATCCTGGGCCACCCCATTGTCCCCAGGGCCCATTGTGACATCTGGGGGACGCCCTTGTCCCCAGGACCCATCGTGGCACCGTGGGGACCCTCCTTGTCACTTGGGCCCATTGTGACACCATGGGGACGCCCCCCTTTGTCCCCAGTGCCCATTGTGACATCCTGCGGACCCCCCTTTGTCCCCAGGGCCCATTGTGACATTCAGGGGACCCACCATTGTCCTCAGGGCCCATTGTGACATCCCAGGACCCCCAATTGTCCCCAGGGCCCATTGTGACATCCTCGGCACCACCTTGTGCCCAGGGCCCATTGTGACATTCAGGGGACCCCTCTTTGTCCCCAGGGCCCATTGTGACGTCCTGGGGACCCCCCCTTGTCCCCAGGGTCCATTGTGATGTCCCAGGACCCGCCATTGTCCCCAGGGCCCATTGTGACATCCTGGGGATCCCTCCTTGTCCCCAGGGCCCATTGTGACGTCCCAGGACCCCCCATTGTCCCCAGGGCCCATTCTGACATTCAGGGGCCCCCGTTTGTCACTGGGGCCCATTGTGACATCCCAGGACCCCACATTGTCCCCAGGGCCCATTGTGACTTTCAGGGGACCCCACTTGTCCCCAGGACCCATTGTGACACTATAGGGACCCCCCCCTTGTCCCAGTGGCCATTGTGACACCGTGGGTACCACCCTTGTCCGCAGGGCCCATTGTGACATCCTGGGAATCCCTCCTTGTCCCCAGAGCCCATCGTGACGTGCCAGGACCCCCATTATTCCCCAGGGCCCATTGTGACATCCTCGGCACCCCCTTGTCCCCAGGGCCCATTGTGACATTCAGGGGACCCCTCTTTGTCCCCAGAGCCCATTGTGACATCCTGGGGACCCCCCCTTGTTCCCAGGGCCCACTGTGACGTCCCAGGACCCGCCATTGTCCCCAGGGCCCTGTGTGACATCCTGGGGTGCCCTCCTTGTCCCCAGGGCCCATTGTGACGTCCCAGGACCCCCCATTGTCCCCAGAGCCCATTGTGACATCCAGGGGACCCCCTTTGTCACTGGGGCCCACTGTGGCACCATGAGGACCCTCTTTGTCACTGGGGCCCATTGTGACATCCCAGGACCCCCCCTGGTCCCCAGGGCCCATTGTGACATCTGGGGGACCCCCCTTGTCCTCAGGGTCCATTGTGACAGCCCAGGACCTTACTTTGTCCCCAGGGCCCATTGCGATATCTGGGGGACCCCCTTGTCCCCAGGGCCCATTGTGACACCATGGGGACCCCCCTTTGTCCCCAGGGCCCATTGTGACATCCTGGGGTCCCCCCTTTGTCCCCAGGGCCCAGTGAAATGTCCCAGGACCACCCTTTGTCCCCAGGGCTTATTGTGACACCATGGGGATCTCCCTTGTCCCCAGGGCCCATTGTGACATCCCACGACCCCCCTTTGTCCCCAGTGCTATTGTGAAATCCTGGGGACCCCTTTTGTCCCCAGGGCCCATTGTGGCACCATGGGGAACCCCTTTGTCACTGGGGGCCATTGTGACATTCCAGGATTCCACTTTGTCTCCAGGGCTCGTTCTGAACACCTTGGGGCCTCCCATTGTCCCCAGGGCCCATTGTGACATCTGGGGGACGCCCTTGTCCCCAGGACCCATCGTGGCACCGTGGGGAGCCTCCTTGTCACTTGGGCCCATTGTGACACCATGGGGACCCCCCCTTTATCCCCAGTGCCCATTGTGACATCCTGCGGACCCCCCTTTGTCCCCAGGGCCCATTTTGACATTCAGGGGACCCACCATTGTCCTCAGGGCCCATTGTGAGGTCCCAGGACCCCCCATTGTCCCCAGGGCCCATTGTGACATCCTCGGCACCCCCTTGTCCCCAGGGTCCATTGTGACACTATGGGGACCCCCCCTTGTGCCCAGGGCCCATTGTGACACCGTGGTTACCACGCTTGTCCCCAGGGCTCATTGTGACATCCCAGGACCCCCCATTGTCCCCAGGGCCCATTGTGACATTCAGGGGACCCCCCTTGTCCCCAGGGCCCATTCTGACACCGTGGGGACCCCCTTTGTCCCCAGGGCCCATTGTGACATCCTGGGGTCCCCCCTTGTCCTCAGGGTCCATTGTGACAGCCCAGGACCTTACATTGTCCCCAGGGCCCATTGTGATATCTGGAGGACCCCCTTGTTCCCAAGGCCCATTGTGACATCCTGGGGACCCCACCTTGTCCCCAGGGCCCATTGTGACATCCTCGGCACGCCCTTGTCCCCAGGGCCCAT
The DNA here is from genome assembly GCF_037038585.1 of Patagioenas fasciata. Classification (NCBI taxonomy): domain Eukaryota; kingdom Metazoa; phylum Chordata; class Aves; order Columbiformes; family Columbidae; genus Patagioenas; species Patagioenas fasciata. The sequence continues at coordinate 535,561 of NC_092538.1, forward strand.
TGTGACATCCTGGGGACCCCCCCTTGTCCCCAGGGCCCATTGTGACGTCCCAGGACCCCCCATTGTCCCCAGGGCCCATTGTGACATCCTGGGGATCCCTCCTTGTCCCCAGGGCCCATTGTGACGTCCCAGGACCCCCTATTGTCCCCACGACCTATTGTGACATTCAGGGGACCCCCTTTGTCACTGGGGCCCATTGTGACACCATGGAGACCCCCGCTTGTCCTCAGGGTCCATTGTGACATCCTGGGCACCCCCCATTTTCCCCAGGACCCATTGTGACATCCTGGCCATCCCCTTCCTCCCAGGGCCCGTTGTGGCACCATGGGGACACCCCCTTTGTCCCCAGGGCTCATTGTGGCATCCCAGGACCCCCCTTTGTCCCCAGGGCCCATTGTAGCACCATGGGGACCCCCTTTGACCCCAGGGCCCATTGTGGCACTATGGCAACCCCTTTTGTCCCCAGGGCCCATTGTGACATTCTTGGACCCCACTTTGTCCCCAGGGCCTATTGTGACACCATGGGGACCCCTCCTTGTCACTGGGGACCCATTGTGACACCATGGGGACCCCCCCTTGTCCTCATGACTCATTCTGACATCCTGGATGCCCCCCATTGTCCCCAGGGCCCATTTTGACATCCACTGCACCCCCCTGTCCCCAGGGCCCATTGTGACATTCAGGGGACCCCTCTTTGTCCCCAGGGCCCATTGTGACATCCTGGGGACCCCCCCTTGTTCCCAGGGCCTATTGTGACGTCCCAGGACCCCCCATTGTCCCCAGGACCCATTGTGACATTCAGGGGACCCCCTTTGTCACTGGGGCCCATTGTGAAATCCCAGGACCCCACATTGTCCCCGGGGCCCATTGTGACATCCTGGGGACCCCCACTTTGTCCCCAGTGCCCATTGTGACATCCTGCGGACCCCCCTTTGTCCCCAGGGCCCATTTTGACATTCAGGGGACCCACCATTGTCCTCAGGGCCCATTGTGCGGTCCCAGGACCCCCCATTGTCCCCAGGGCCCATTGTGACATCCTCGGCACCCCCTTGTCCCCAGGGTCCATTGTGACACTATGGGGACCCCCCCTTGTGCCCAGGGCCCATTGTGACACTGTGGGTACCACCCTTGTCTGCAGGGCTCATTGTGACATCCCAGGACCCCCCATTGTCCCCATGGCCCATTGTGACATTCAGGGGACCCCCCTTGTCCCCAGGGCCCATTCTGATACCGTGGGGACCCCCTTTGTCCCCAGGGCCCATTGTGACATCCTGGGGACCCCCTTTGTCCCAAGACTTCATTGTGACATCCTGGGGACCCCCCTTGTCCTCAGGGTCCATTGTGACAGCCCAGGACCTTACATTGTCCCCAGGGCCCATTGTGATATCTGGGGGACCCCCTTGTTCCCAAGGCCCATTGTGACACCCTGGGGACTCCCATTGTCCCCAGGGCCCATTGTGACATCCCAGGACCCCCCATTGTCCCCAGGGCCCATTGTGACATCCTCTGCACCCCCTTGTCCCCAGGGCCCATTGTGACATTCAGGGGACCCCTCTTTTTCCCCAGGGCCCATTGTGACATCCTGGGGACCCCCCCTTGTCCCCAGGGCCCATTGTGACGTCCCAGGACCCCCCATTGTCCCCAGGACCCATTGTGACACTATGGGGACCCCCCGTTGTGCCCAGGGCCCATTGTGACACCGTGGGTACCACCCTTGTCCGCAGGGCTCATTGAGACATCCCAGGACCCCCCATTGTCCCCAGGGCCCATTGTGACATTCAGGGGACCCCCCTTTGTCCCCAGGGCCCATTCTGATACCGTGGGGACCCCCTTTGTCCCCAGGGCCCATTGTGACATGCTGGGGACGCTCTTTGTCCCCAGGGCCCATTGTGACATCCTGGGGACCCCCCCTTGTCCCCAGGGCCCATTGTGACGTCCCAGGACCCCCCATTGTCCCCAGGGCCCATTGTGATATGCTGGGGAGCCCTCTTTGTCCCCAGGGCCCATTGTGAAATTCAGGGGACCCCAACTTGTCCCCAGGGCTCATTGTGACATCCTGGGGACCCCATTGTCACCAGAGCCCATTGTGATATCCTGGCGTCCGCCCTTTGTCCCCAGGGCCCATTGTGACATCCCAGGACCCCCTTTGTCCCTGTCGAGGGTTAGGATTGCGGGGTGACAATCAAATCCTGGCAGATGTGTTGTCAACCTCCTCTCCCCCCCCCAATTCCCCCTTTTGCCCCTCCCTCTCCCCCCTTCCCACTCAGCACAGGCGATCGGGAGGGGAAGAAGCACAGAGGGGAGAGAGCTGGAAAAGTTCAAGATGTTTTACTGATGCTACTGATGAGAACAGAGAAAATAATACAAATATACAAAACCCATCTTGTAAGTCTGAGCAACTGCAGAGCCAGCACCCAAAGTCCTGGATCAGACTCTGCAGCCAACCGGAGCTGGATTCAGTCTCTCACTGGCCTCCGTTCGCAGGGACGACCAGCAAGGTCCTCTCCTGATGTCGGCCATGAGGAAAAAAGGGAGAAAGGGAAAAGGGGCGAGATCCTCGTGATCTCCCACTTTTATATGAAGTATTCACGTGAATGGAATGTTATTCACCGTTGGTCAGTCTCTCGATCACCAGTTTCTCGTTGCCCCTCTCGCGAGATGTCCATCTGTGCTTGTCAATAAGTTTGCATTCCCTTGCTGGGTTTAACCAAAACATGTGTCTGGTTCTCCAGGAAAATGCAGCTGACATGAAGGCTTTGGCTGACAGGCAAATTCACTAAAAGAGAAACTTGTTTTTAACAAAACCAGGACATTCCACCCCTTATCATATGACATTCACTGAATACTTAAACCTTATCAATACAATCTATCAATACAATCTAATTAATCACTACTACTATATATATATACATATGTACATATATACACAGGAGTAATTAATCAGTGGACCATCCTTTGAAAAGTTCATTAAGTTCATTTTGTCACCACAGTCTCCCAGGGCAGGGAAAATGGTCCAAGTGCATCTCATGACCCCTGTTGGTGGGTTAAGGACACCAACTTCCAAGAAGGTGTCGGGCGCCACTCGAAGAAGCCAGCGCTGGTTTCATCACCATTGTCTTGATCTGAAAGACACTTATTAAACATTGTTAGTGCGGCAATTCACATCGTACAGTTCAGCATTGCACATTTTCACCTAAAATCAAATCCCCTTGAGGTGCACACCGAACTTCTCCATCCTTAAGCATCACCCACCAGGTGCTGCCAGGTCCCTGGGCAAAAACAATCCCACGAATAGGTTTGCCTGTGCCCGATGCAGGAGGAACCCAGACTGCCTTTCCTAACATATTTTCCATGTGTACTACAGGGACTTTATCTCCTTCCACAGTCCATAGAATTTCTGATTGGGCAGGCCCGGCTCCATTGGTTGATCCCCTGGTGTTGACCAACCAAGTGGCTTTTGCTAAATGTGAATCCCAGTTTTTAAAGGCTCCACCAGCCAGTGCCTTTAGTGTAGTTTTTAACAAACCATTGCACCTTTCAGTTTTCCCAGAGGCTGGTGCATGATATGGAATATGATACACCCACTCAATACCATGTTCTTTGGCCCAATTGTCTATAATACTGGTTTTGAAATGAGTACCATTGTCTGATTCAATTCTTTCTGGCGTACCCGGCCACCAAAGGACTTGCTTCTCAAGGCCCAAGATGGTATTTCGGGCTGTAGCAGGAGGTACGGCAGATGTTTCCAACCATCCAGTGGTTGCTTCCACCACTGTAAGTACATAACGCTTACCTTGACGTGTTTGTGGAAGTGTAATATAATCAATCTGCCAAGCTTCTCCATACTTACACTTTAACCATCGCCCCCCACATAAGGACCCCCCATCTAAGGACCCCCCAGTTGTGCCCAGGGCCATTGTAACATATCAGGACGCCCCATTGTCCCCAGGGCCCATTGTGACGTCCCAGGACCCCCCGTCATCCCCAGGGCCCATTGTGACATCCTGGGGACCTCCCTTTGTCCCCAGGGCCCATTTTGATACCGTGGGTATCCCCCTTGTCCCCAGGGCCCATTGTGACATCCTGGGGACCCCCAGTTGTCCCCAGGACCCATTGTGACAACCTGGGGACCAACCTTTGTCCCTAGGGCCCATTGTGACATTCCAGGACCCCCCATTGTCCCCAGAGCCCATTGTGACATCCTGGGGACCCCCATTGTCCCCAGGGCCCATTGTGACATTCAGGGGACAGCCTTTTTCCCAAGGGCCCATTGTGACATCCCAGGACCCCCCTTTCTCCCCAGGGCCCATTGTGACATCCCAGGACCCCCCTTTTTCCCCAGGGCCCATTGTGGCATCCTGGGGACCCCCTTTATCCCCAGGGCCCATTGTGACATCCTGGGGACTCCCCTTGTTACTGGGGACCCATTGTGGCACCGTGGGGACCCCCCATTGTCCCCAGGGCCCATTGCGACATCTCAGGACCCCCCAGTTGTCCCGAGGGCCCATTGTGGCATCCGAGGACCCCCCTTTGTCCCCATGGCCCATTGTGACACCATGGGGACCCCCTTTGTCACTGGGGCCCATTGTGACATCCCAGGACCCCCTTTGTCCCCAGCTCCCATTGTGACAGTCAGGGGACCCCACTTTGTCCCCAGGGCCCACTGTGACATCCTAGGACCTCCCTTTGTCCCCAGGGCCCATTGTGACATCCGGTGGACCCCGTTGTCCGCAGGGCCCATTGTGGAACCATGGGGACCCTCCTTGTCACTTGGGCCCATTGTGACACCATGGGGACCACCCCTTTCTCCCCAGAGCCCATTGTGACATCCTGGGGACCCCCATTGTCCCCAGGGCCCATTGTGACATTCAGGGGACAGCCTTTTTCCCAAGGGCACATTGTGACACCGTCGGAACCCTCGTTGTCCCCAAGGCCCATTGTGATATCCTGGGGACCCTCTTGTCCCCAGGGCCCATAGTGGCACCCTGGGGACCCCTCTTTCTTCCCAGTGCCCATTGTGACATCCCAGGACCCCCCATTGTCCTCAGGGCCCATTGTGACACCATGGGGACACCCCTTTGACTCGAGGGCCCATTGTCACATCCCAGGAGCCCCCTTTGCCCCCAGGGCCCATTGTGACCTCCTGGGGACCTGCCCTTGTACACAGGGCCCATTGTGAAGTCCCAGGACCCCCTTTGTCCCCAGGGCCCATTGTGACATCCTGGGGACCCTCTTTGTCACTGGGGACCCATTGTATACACCATGGGGACCCCCACTGTCCCCAGGGCCCATTGTGACATCCTGGGAACCCCCCTTTGTCCCAAAGACCCATTGTGACATCTCAGGACCCCACTTGTCACTGGGGACCCATTGTGACACCATAGGGACCCCCGTTTGTCCCCAGGGTCCATTGTGACACCATGGGGACCCACCTTTGTCCCCAGGGCCCATCGTGACACCATGTGGACCCCCCTTGTCACTGGTAACCCATTGTGACAGCATGGGGACCCCCCCTTGTCCTCAGGGCCCATTGTGACATCCTGGGCACACCTCATTGTCCCCAGGGCCCATTGTGACATCATGGGGACCGCCTCGTCCCTCTGGCCCATTGTGGCACCGTGGGGACCCCCCTTATCACTCGGGACCCATTGTGACACCATGGGGACCCCCTCTTTCTCCCCAGGCCCATTGTGACATCCTGGGGACCCCCTTTGTCCCCAGGGCCCATTGTGGCTCCACGGGGCCCCCTTTTGTCACTGTGGCCCAGTGTGACACCCCAGGACCCCAGTTTGTACCCAAGGCCCATTGTGACACCGTGGGGACCCCCTTTGTCACTGGGGCCCACTGTGGCACCATGGGGACCTCCTTTGTCCCCAGGGCCCATTGGGGCACCATGGGGACCCCTTTTGTCACTGTGGCCCAATGTGACATCCCAGGACCCCACTTTGTACCCAAGACCCATTGTGACACCGTGGGGACCCCCCTTGTCCCCAGAGCCCATTGTGACATCCTGGGGAACCCTTTGTCCCCAGGGCCCATTGTGACGTCCCAGGACCCCCCATTGTCCCCAGGGTCCATTGTGACATCCTGGGGACCCCTCTTTGTCCCCACGGCCCATTGTGAGATCCTGGGGGCCCCCTTGTCCCCAGGGCCCATTGCAACATCTCCGGACCCCCCAATTGTCCCCAGGGCCCATTGTGGCACCATGGGGACCCCCATTGTCCCCAGGGGCCATTGTGACATCTCAGAACCCCCCAATTGTCCCCAGGGCCCATCAAGACATCATGGGGAACCTTGTCACTAGGGAGCCATTGTGACACCATGGGGACCCCCCCTTGTCCTGAGGGTCCATTGTGACATTGCAGGATTCCACTTTTTCCCCAGGGCCCGTTCTGACACTGTGGGTACCCCCATTGTCCCCAGGGCCCATTGTGTCACCCTGGGGATCCCCCATTATCCCCAGGGGCCATTGTGACGTCCCAGGACACCCCGTTATGCCCAGGGCCCATTGTGACATCCTGGGGACCCCCTTAGTCCCCAGAACCTATTGGGACATTGCAGGTCCCCCCTTGTCCCCAGGGCCCATTTTGAGATCCTGGGGACCCTCCTTTGTCCCCAGGGGCCATTGTGACATTAGGCAACCCCTCTTTGTCCCCAGGGCCCATTGTGACACCATGGGGACCGCCTTTGTCGCCAGGGCCTATTGTGACGTCCCAGGACCCCCTTTGTCCCCAGGGCCCATTGTGACATCCTGGGGACCCACTTTGTCCTGAGGGCCCATTTTGGCACCATGGGGACCCCCTTTGTCACTGGAGCCCATTGTGACATCCCAGGACCCCCTTTGTGCCCAGGTCCCATTCTGACATTCAGGGTACCCCACTTTGTCCCCAGGGCCCATTGTGATGTTCAGGGGACCCCTCTTTGTCCCCAGGGCCCATTGTGACACCATGGGGTCCCCCCTTGTCCCCAGGGCCCATTTTGACATTCAGGAGACCCCACTTTGTCCCCAGGGCCCATTGTTGCATCCTGGGGACCCTCCCTTTTCCCCAGGGCACATTGTTACGTCCCAGGACCCCACTTTGTCCCCAGGGCCCATTGTGATGTTCCAGGACTCCCCATTGTCTCTAGGGCCCATTGAGACATCTTGGGGAACCCCCTTTGTCCCCAGGGCCCATTGTGACGCCATGGGGACCCCCTTTGTCACTGGGGCCCATTGTGACATCCCAGGACCCCCTTTGTCCCCAGGTCCCATTCTGACATTCAGGGCACCCCACTTTGTCCCCAGGGCCCACTGTGACATCCTAGGACCTCCCTATGTCCCCAGGGCCCATTGTGACATCCAGTGGACCCCGTTGTCCCCAGGGCCCATCGTGGAACCGTGGGGACCCTCCTTGTCACTTGGGCCCATTGTGACACCATGGGGACCACCCCTTTCTCCCCAGTGCCCATTGTGACATTCTGGGGACCCCACTTGTCCCCAGAACCCATTATCACATCCTGGGGACCCCTGTGTCCCCAGGGCCCATTGTGACATCCCAGGACCCCCCATTGTCCTCAGGGTGCATTGTGACATTCAGGGGACCCCCATTTGTCCCCAGGGCCCATTGTGACACCGTGGGGACCCCCTCTGTCCCCAAAGCCCATTGTGACATCCTGGGGAGCCCCCTTTGTCCCCAGGGCCCATTGTGACATTTCTGGACCCCCCACTGTCTCCAGGGCCCATTGTGAACATCCTGGGGACCCCTCTTTGTCCCCAGGGCCCATTGTGACATCCTGGGCTGCCCCGTATGTCACCAGGGCCCATTTTGACACCGTGTGGACCCCCTGTTGTCCTCAGGGCCCATTGTGACATCCCAGGACCCCCAATTGTCCCCAGGGCCCATTGTGACACCATGGGGAACCCTCTTGTCACTGGGGACGCATTGTGACACAATGGGGACCCCACCTTTGTCTCAAGTGCCCATTGTGACATCCTGGGGACCCCCTTTATCCCCAGGACCCATTGTGACGTCCCAGGACCCCATTTGTCCCCAGGGCCCATTGTGACATCCCAGGGCCCCACTTTGTCCCCAGGGCCCATTGTTACAGGGTGGGACCCCCCTTGTCCCCAGGGCCCATTGTGACATCCTGGTGACTCCGTTTGTCCCCAGGGCCCATTGTGGCACCATGGGGACCCTCTTTGTCACTGGGGCCCATTGTGACATCCCAGGACCCCACTTTGTCTTAGAAGGTCACTGATCGGACTACTGGTACATCCTGACTCTGCTTTCTCAATAAACATTGAAGAACACCTGGGGTTTGTTTGCTCCAAGGGAAAACTTCCCTGCCACGGTTCCTGGTTCCCGGTCCTGTTTCCCGGTCCGGTTTGGCTTCGCTATCAGAACAGCTGCTGCCTCCACAGCCGCGCTCAAAGTCCCCGTTGTGACACCGGGATGGCGGGAGAAGGGGGGTGGCGGGGGCGGCAGCGGCGGCGATTGGGGGGGGGCAGTCGGGGCTGGGCGGACAAGCGGCGGCTGCTGCGGCTCCTCAGGCAGCGACAGCAGCAGCGATCGGGGGGACGTGGGGGGCGGACAAGCGGCGGCTGCTGCGGCTCCTCAGGCAGCGACAGCAGCAGCGATCGGGGGGACGTGGGGGGCGGACAAGCGGCGGCTCCTCCGGCCGCGGCCAGGACGTGGCTTCGCCGGCACCGGGGCCCGAGACCGCGCGCTGTGGGGCTGCGGGGCGGGTGTGGGGCCGGGGGTCTCCGGGGGTCCCGCAGCGGCCGCTGTGGGGCGGGATGGGGCGGCTGTGGAATTACCTGTGGGGCACTCATGGGGCTGCTGTAGGGGTCTTAAGAGGCATGTCTGGAGCACTTATGGGGCGACTATGGGGCAGGTGCTGGGCTGCTACAGCGGGACCTGTGGGGCACCCAGGTATGTGCACCCAGCACCGCGTGCACGCACACGCAGCTACACACTGATGTGTAAGCAAACACGTGGCCACACACACGCACACTTCCACAAGCGTGCCCAGTCCCATCTATTGACAGAAAGACGTACGTGAAATGTACTGACGTGCTTGAGGGTAAACACGTGCGTGGATGTTTGGCACACTGCACACACGCACACGTCTGAACGATGATGCTCCAGCTTTAGCATAAATGGAGCTGACATCAAGGCACTCACATGTGGACAGACCAACGTTTATAGGCACTAAGGCTTTCGCGCACAGGTTCGTCCAAGAACAGGCACATACCTGCAGGCACCTCCGGATGTGTGTTCTGTGCATTCTCTTAAGGGACGCTAGATGGCAGCAAAGACCATGAAATTATTAACCTCAGTCTAACCCTAGGTTTATGACATTTTTTCTTACTATAGATGCGTTTGATGCTAAAAATTCCCCCAAATTGTAATGAATATGCGATAATTGTGTGAATACAAGCATCGCAAGAGCATCCAGTTTTTGGAGCACTTATGGAACATGATAAAGCCAGGCAGAGCCTGACAAAGCGCGACAGAGCCCAACAGGGCTTGACAGAGCCTGATAGAACTCAACAGGGGCCGACAAATCCCGACAGCGCCTGACAGCGAACAGTGGAGTCTGGCAGGGCCTGGCAGAGGCTGTCAAAGCACGACAGAGCCAGAGGAGCCTGACAGAGCCCAGCAAACCCGACAGGAATAGACAAGGCCTGGGTGCACAGACCTGGGTGCGTGTGGAAAGGTTTCTGCCTGTTTTCCAGTGAGGAATGGTGTGTGTGCACGTGGACAAACAGAAGGCGAAGCAGCTCGGTTCCAACACTGAAGAAGGCTGTACAGTCACGTAGACACGGGGGCTGCTCCGCTCCTGCTCTCCTGCTCTCTTGCAGGACACAGAGGCCTCAGAGCCCTGTTCAGTTCAGTTCAGTTCAGTTCCATACAATGTTCACTGACTGCAAGAAAATCCCCCAAATCCCCCACAATGTGGGGCTCAAAAGGGAGTCCCCCTGAAAAGAGGGGGTCACAGTCCAAAAATGCCTGAAAATTCCTGGGGGAGGATAAAACTTATTAAACCCTGTAAATATGAGCGTGAGAATTTCAAACAGAGAGAAGTCTGTCGTTTGTATTTATATATTGCAGAATGGTATTCATGTAGATATAAAGTGATTTTAAAATAAAACCCCTTTTCTACTCTGTTATATAAAGGATTTTAGAATGTAAAAAATTTCTGTTGATGGTTTTAAGAATACAAACATCTTATCTATTTGTAGATTAAAAAGTGAAGGACTTGAAAAAGAAAAAAATATCTAGATAGGAACTTAAAATAGAAAAAAGTGTGAGCAGGCAGAGCTATGTATAATTACTACGTGTTACATAGTCTAAATAGGTAATAAATATCATCTATATATATCCACTCACACCCGTATACATACCTTTAATTTATTAATAAATGTAAATCGATATCCCAGTCTAAATATATATAATTGTAAATATGTCAAAATCTGTAAATTTGAAAAGATACCTGAGTGTTAAAATGGAAGTTTAAATGTATTTAAGTGTAAATAGACACTGGATCAGAGCGCAGCGCGGGAGAAACGGGGACGGGTGATGATAGGCGGAGAGAATGGAAATTGACGTGCTTAGCTGGCCAATCAGATTGCGGAGAGGGAAGAGAAGGGGCGGGCCGCGGGGGAAGGGTTGTCTCGAGGGCTTCCCAATGCGCATGCGCAGAAATGGGCGCTGCGAGGTGCACGGGGCGCTCTCGGCGGCCACGTGCGCGCACCGTTGGAGCCCGGAGCGGACTCGCTGCGCCGCTGTTTCTGCGAGGCCCCGGGGAGTGCCCGGCCCGGCCCCGCCCGGCCCGCTCCGCTCCGTCTCAGAGCCGCCTGGAGAGCCGGGTCGGGCAGCCCCTTCTCGGCTCCACCTCTTCCCGAGATAAGCCACGCCCCCTTGGGGCCGTGCCACGTTGACCGCACCCTCTCCCTACCCCAAGAGGCTCCTCCCATGGGGGCGTGCCCCAGAGAATGCCCGCCCCCAGACCACCTCCCATGGGGCGTGACACAGAGGCTCCGCCCCCCCGAGGGGCTCCCCGTGGGCGTGCCCTCTCAGTACGCGCCCCTCGGCACTGACCCCACCCCATGTAGGCGGGGCCACACCCAGCTGCCCCCTCCCATCTGTGACCCATAACCAACCCCATAGCAGCCCTATGGCTGCCCCACAGGTCCCGCTGTAGCAGCCCAGCACCTGCCCCATAGTCGCCCCATAAGTGCTCCAGACATGCCTCTTAAGAGCCCCTACAGCAGCCCCATGAGTGCCCCACAGGTAATTCCACAGCCGCCCCATCGCGCCCCACAGCGGCCGCTGCGGGACCCCCGGAGACCCCCGGCCCCACACCCGCCCCGCAGCCCCACAGCGCGCGGTCTCGGGCCCCGGTGCCGGCGAAGCCACGTCCTGGCCGCGGCCGGAGGAGCCGCCGCTTGTCCGCCCCCCACGTCCCCCCGATCGCTGCTGCTGTCGCTGCCTGAGGAGCCGCAGCAGCCGCCGCTTGTCCGCCCCCCACGTCCCCCCGATCGCTGCTGCTGTCGCTGCCTGAGGAGCCGCAGCAGCCGCCGCTTGTCCGCCCCCCACGTCCCCCCGATCGCTGCTGCTGTCGCTGCCTGAGGAGCCGCAGCAGCCGCCGCTTGTCCGCCCCCCCACGTCCCCCCGATCGCTGCTGCTGTCGCTGCCTGAGGAGCCGCAGCAGCCGCCGCTTGTCCGCCCCCCCACGTCCCCCCGATCGCTGCTGCTGTCGCTGCCTGAGGAGCCGCAGCAGCCGCCGCTTGTCCGCCCCCCCACGTCCCCCCGATCGCTGCTGCTGTCGCTGCCTGAGGAGCCGCAGCAGCCGCCGCTTGTCCGCCCCCCCACGTCCCCCCGATCGCTGCTGCTGTCGCTGCCTGAGGAGCCGCAGCAGCCGCCGCTTGTCCGCCCCCCACGTCCCCCCGATCGCTGCTGCTGTCGCTGCCTGAGGAGCCGCAGCAGCCGCCGCTTGTCCGCCCAGCCCCGACTGCCCCCCCCCAATCGCCGCCGCTGCCGCCCCCGCCACCCCCCTTCTCCCGCCATCCCGGTGTCACAACGGGGACTTTGAGCGCGGCTGTGGAGGCAGCAGCTGTTCTGATAGCGAAGCCAAACCGGACCGGGAAACAGGACCGGGAACCAGGAACCGTGGCAGGGAAGTTTTCCCTTGGAGCAAACAAACCCCAGGTGTTCTTCAATGTTTATTGAGAAAGCAGAGTCAGGATGTACCAGTAGTCCGATCAGTGACCTTCTAAGACAAAGTGGGGTCCTGGGATGTCACAATGGGCCCCAGTGACAAAGAGGGTCCCCATGGTGCCACAATGGGCCCTGGGGACAAAGGGAGTCACCAGGATGTCACAATGGGCCCTGGGGACAAGGGGGGTCCCACCCTGTAACAATGGGCCCTGGGGACAAAGTGGGGCCCTGGGATGTTCACAATGGGCCCTGGAGACAGTGGGGGGTCCAGAAATGTCACAATGGGCCCTGGGGACAAAGAGGCTCCCCAGGATGTCACAATGGGACCTGGGGACAAGGGGGTCTCCAGGAACTCACAATGGGCTCTGGGGACAATGGAGGTTCCCCAGGATGTTCACAATAGGCCCTGAGGACAAGGGGTGGTCCCCATGCTGTCACAATGGGTCTCCAGTGACAAGGGGGTCCCCAAGGTGTCACAATGGGCCCTGGGGACAATGGGGGGTCCTGGGACGAAACAATAGGCCCTGGGGACAAGGGGGTTCCCCACAGTGTCACAATGGGCCCTGGGGATAAAGGGGGTCCCCACGGTGTTACAATGGTCCCGGGGGACAAAGGGGGATGCCCAGGATGTCACAATGGGCCCTGAGGACAAGGGGGGGTCCCCATGGTGTCATAATGGGTCCTGGGGACAAGGGGGTCCCCAGGATGTAACAATGGACCCTGGGGACAATGGGGGGTCCTGGGACGTCACAATGGGCCCTGGAGACAAAGGGGGTCTCCAGGATGTCACAATGGGCTCTGGGGACAAAGGGGGGTCCTGGGACATCACAATAGGCCCCAGTGACATGGGGGTCCCCAGGATGTCACAATGGGCCCTGGGGACAATGGGGGGTCCTGGGACATCACAATAGGCCCCAGTGACATGGGGGTCCCCAGGATGTCACAATGGGCCCTGGGGACAATGGGGGGTCCTGGGATGTCACAATGGGCCCCAGTGACAAAGGGGGTCCCCTGAATGTCACAATGGGCCCTGGGGACAATAGGGGTTCCTGGGACGTCACAATGGGCCCTGGGGACAAGGAGGGATCCCCAGGATGTCAGAATGGGCCCTGGGGACAATGGGGGGTCCTGGGACGTCACAATGGGCCCTGGGGACAAGAGGGGGTCCCCAGGATGTTACAATGGGCCCTGGGGACAATGGGGGTCCTGGGACGTCACAATGGGCCCTGGGGACACAGAGGGGCCCTAGGACGTCACAATCAGTCCTGGGGACAAGGTGGGGTCCCCTGAGAGTCACAATGAGCCCTGGGAAGAGAGGGGGCTCCCAAGGACATCACAATGGGCCCTGGGAACAATGGGGGGTCCTGGGACGTCACAATTGGCCCTGGGGACAAGGGGGGGTACCCATAGTGTCACAATGGGTCCTGGGGAAAATGGGGTCCCCAGGATGTCACAATGGGCCCTGGGGACAAAGGGGGTCCCCACGGTATCAGAATGGGCCCTGGGGACAAAGCGGGGTCCCCAGGATGTCACAATGGGCCCTGGGGACAATGGGGGTTCCTGGGATGTCTCAATGAGCCCTGCGGACAAGGGGTTGTCCCCAGGATGTCACAATGGGCCCTGGGGACAAGGGGGGGTCCCCATAGTGTCACAATGGGCCCTGGGGACAATGGGGGATCCTGGGACGTCACAATGGGACCTGGGGACAAGGGGGTGCAGTGGATGTCACAATGGGCCCTGGGGACAATGGGGGGTGTCCAGGATGTCAGAATGAGTCCTGAGGACAAGGAGGGGTCCCCATGGTGTCACAATAGGCCCTGGGGACAAAGTGGGGTCCAAGAATGTCACAATGGGCCCTGGGGACAAAAGGGGTTGCCATGGTGCCACAATGGGCCCTGGGGTCAAAGGGGGTCCCCATGGTGCTACAATGGGCCCTGGGGACAAAGGGGGGTCCTGGGATGTCACAATGGGCCCTGGGGACAAAGGGGGTGTCCCCATGGTGCCACAACGGGCCCTGCGAGCAAGGGGGTGGCCCCAGGATGTCACAATGGGTCCTGGGGAAAATGGGGGGTGCCCAGGATGTCACAATGGACCCTGAGGACAAGCGGGGGTCTCCATGGTGTCACAATGGGCCCCAGTGACAAAGGGGGTCCCCTGAATGCCACAATAGGTCCTGGGGACAATGGGGGGTCCTGGGACGTCACAATGGGCCCTGCGGACAAGGAGGGATCCCCAGGATGTCACAATGGGCCCTGGGGACAATGGGGGGTCCTGGGACGTCACAATGGGCCCTGGGGACAAGGGGGGGTCCCCAGGATGTCACAATGGGCCCTGGGGACAAGGGGGGATCCCCAGGATGTCACAATGGGCCCTGGGGACAAAGAGGGGTCCCCTGAATGTCACAATGGGCCCTGGGGACAAGGGGGTGCAGAGGATGTCACAATGGGCCCTGGGGACAATGGGGGGTCCTGGGACATCACAATGGGCCCTGGGGACAAGGAGGGATCCCCAGGATGCCACAATGGGCCCTGGGGACAATGGGGGGTCCTGGGACATCACAATGGGCCCTGGGGACAAGGAGGGATCCCCAGGATGCCACAATGGGCCCTGGGGACAATGGGGGGTCCTGGGACGTCACAATGGGCCCTGGGGACAAGGGGGGGTCCCCAGGAAGTCACAATGGGCCTTGGGAACAAGGGGGTCCCCCAGATATCACAATGGGCCCCGGGGACAATGTAAGGTCCTGGGCTGTCACAATGGACCCTGAGGACAAGGGGGGACCCCAGGATGTCACAATGGGCCCTGGGGACAAAGGGGTTCCCCACGGTGTCAGAATGGGCCCTGGGGACAAGGGGGGTCCCCTGAATGTCACAATGGGCCCTGGGGACAATGGGGGGTCCTGGGATGTCACAATGAGCCCTGGGGACAAGGGTGGTACCCACGGTGTCACAATGGGCCCTGGGCACAAGGGGGGGTCGCCATAGTGTCACAATGGACCCTGGGGACAAGGGGGTGCCGAGGATGTCACAATGGACCCTGGGGACAATGGGGGGTCCTGGGACCGCACAATGGGCCCTGAGGACAATGGTGGGTCCCCTGAATGTCAAAATGGGCCCTGGGGACAAAGGGGGGTCCGCAGCATGTCACAATGGGCACTGGGGAGAAAGGGGGGCGTCCCCATGGTGTCACAATGGGCCCAAGTGACAAGGAGGGTCCCCACGGTGCCACGATGGGTCCTGGGGACAAGGGCGTCCCCCAGATGTCACAATGGGCCCTGGGGACAATGGGGTTGCCCAGGATGTCACAATGGGCCCTGGGGACAATGGGAGTCCCCAAGGTGTCAGAACGAACCCTGGGGACAAAGTGGAATCCTGGAATGTCACAATGGCCCCCAGTGACAAAGGGGTTCCCCATGGTGCCACAATGGGCCCTGGGGACAAAAGGGGTCCCCAGGATTTCACAATAGCACTGGGGACAAAGGGGGGTCGTGGGATGTCACAATGGGCCCTGGGGACAAGGGAGATCCCCATGGTGTCACAATAAGCCCTGGGGACAAAGGGTGGTCCTGGGACATTTCAATGGGCCCTGGGGACAAAGTGGGACCCCATGGTGTCACAATGGGCCCTGGGGACAAGGGGGTCCCCCGGATGTCACAATGGGCCCTGGGGACCAGGGGGGGTCCTGGGATGTCACAATGGGCCCCAGTGACAAAGAGGGTCCTCATGGTGCCACAATGGGCCCTGGGGACAAAGGGGGTCCCCTGGATGTCACAATGGGCTCTGGGGACAAAGGCGGGTGTCGACGGTGTCAAAATGGGCCCTGGGCACAAGGGGGGGTCCCCATAGTGTCACAATGGGTCCTGGGGACAAGTGGGGCCCCCAGGATGTCACAATAGGTCCTGGGGACAATGTGGGGTCCTGGGATGTCACAAAGGGCTTCAGTGACAAAGGGGGTCCCCTGAATGTCACAATGGGCCCCGGGGACACTGGGGGGTCCTGGGACGTCACAATGGGCCCTGGGGACAAGGATGGATTCCCAGGATGTCACAATGGGCCCTGCGGACAAGGGTGGTACTCACGGTGTCACAATGGTCACTGGGCACAAGGGGGGGTCCCTATAGTGTCACAATGGTTCCTGGGGACAAGTGGGGTCCCCTGAAAGTCACAATGGGCCCTGGGGACAATGGGGGGTCCTGGGATGTCACAATGGGCCCCAGTGACAAACGGGGGCCCCTGAATGTCACAATGGGCCCCGGGGACAATGGGGGGTCCTGGGACGTCACAATGGGCCCTGGGGACAAGGAGGGCACCCCAGGATGTCACACAGGGCCCTGGGGACAATGGCGGGTCGTGGGACGTCACAGTGGGCCCTGGGAACAAGGGGGGGTCCCCAGGATGTCACAATGGGCCCTGGGGACAAAGAGGGGTCCCCTGAATGTCACAATGGGCCTTGGGGACAAGGGGGTGCCGAGGATGTCACAATAGGTCCTGGGGACAATGGCGGGTCCTGGGACGTCACGATGGGCCCTGGGGACAAGGAGGGATTCCCAGGATGTCACAATGGGCCCTGGGGACAAGGGTGGTACCCACGGTGCCACAATGGTCACTGGGCACAAGGGGGGGTCCCTATAGTGTCACAATGGGTCCTGGGGACAAGTGGGGTCCTGGGATGTCACAATGGGCCCCAGTGACAAACGGGGGCCCCTGAATGTCACAATGGGCCCTGGGGACAATGGGGGGTCCTGGGACGTCACAATGGGCCCTGGGGACAAGGGGGGATCCCCAGGATGTCACAATGGGCCCTGGGGACAAAGTAAGGTCCTGGGATGTCACAATGGGCCCTGGGGACAAGAGGGGGTCCCCAGGATGTCACAATGGACCCTGGGGACAAAGAGGGGTCCCCTGAATGTCACAATGGGCCCTGGGCACAAGGGCGTGCCGAGGATGTCACAATGGGCCCTGGGGACAATGGGGGGTCCTGGGACCTCACAATGGGCCCTGAGGACAATGGTGGGTCCCCTGAATGTCACAATGGGCCCTGGGGACAAAGGGGGGTCCGCAGGATGTCACAATGGGTACTGGAGACAAAGGGGGGGTCCCCATGGTGTCACAATGGGCCCAAGTGACAAGGAGGGTCCCCACGGTGCCACGATGGGTCCTGGGGACAAGGGCGTCCCCCAGATGTCACAATGGGCCCTGGGGACAAAAGGGGTCCCCAGGATTTCACAATAGCACTGGGGACAAAGGGGGGTCATGGGATGTCACAATGGGCTCCAGTGACAAAGAGGGTCCTCATGGTGCCACAATGGGCCCTGGGGACAAAGGGGGGTCCCCTGAATGTCACAATGGGCCCTGGGGACAATGGGGGGTCCCCTGAATGTCACAATGGGCCCTGGGGACAATGGGGGGTCGTGGGACGTCACAATGGGCCCTGGG
The DNA here is from genome assembly GCF_037038585.1 of Patagioenas fasciata. NCBI lineage: Eukaryota > Metazoa > Chordata > Aves > Columbiformes > Columbidae > Patagioenas > Patagioenas fasciata. The sequence goes on from NC_092538.1 coordinate 553,199, forward strand.
GACAAGGGGGTGCAGAGGATGTCACAATGGGCCCTGGGGACAATGTCGGGTCCTGGGACGTCACAATGGGCCCTGGGGACAAGGGGGGGTCCCCAGGATGTCACAATGGGCCCTGGGGACAAAGAGGGGTCCCCTGAATGTCACAATGGGCCCTGGGGACAAGGGGGTGCATTGGATGTCACAATGGGCCCTGGGGACAATAGGGGGTGTCCAGGATGTGAGAATGAGTCCTGAGGACAAGGGGGGGTCCCCATGGTGTCACAATGGGTCCCCAGTGACAAGGAGGGGTCCCCATGGTGTCACAATAGGCCCTGGGTACAAAGTGGGGTCCAAGAATGTCACAATGGGCCCTGGGGACAAAAGGGGTTGCCATAGTGCCACAATGGGCCCTGGGGTCAAAGGGGGTCCCCATGGTGCTACAATGGGCCCTGGGGACAAAGGGGGGTCCTGGGATGTCACAATGGGCCCTGGGGACAAAGGGGGTGTCCCCATGGTGCCACAACAGGCCCTGGGAGCAAGGGGATGGCCAGGATGTCACAATGGGTCCTGGGGAAAATGGGGGGTGCCCAGGATGTCACAATGGACCCTGAGGACAAGCGGGGGTCTCCATGGTGTCACAATGGGCCCCAGTGACAAAGGGGATCCCCTGAATGTCACAATAGGTCCTGGGGACAATGGGGGGTCCTGGGACGTCACAATGGGCCCTGGGGACAAGGAGGGATCCCCAGGATGTCACAATGGGCCCTGGGGACAAGGGGGTGCCGAGGATGTCACAATGGGCCCTGGGGACAATGGTGGGTCCCCTGAATGTCACAATGGGCCCTGGGGACAAAGGGGTTTCCGCAGAATGTCACAATGGGCACTGGGGACAAAGGGGGGGTCCCCATAGTGTCACAATGGGCCCAAGTGACAAGGAGGGTCACCACAGTGCCACGATGGGTCCTGGGAACATGGGCGTCCCCCAGATGTCACAATGGGCCCTGGGGACAATGGGGTTGCCCAGGATGTCACAATGGGCCCTGGGGACAATGGGAGTCCCCAAGGTGTCAGAACGAGCCCTGGGGTCAAAGTGGAATCCTGGAATGTCACAATGGCCCCAGTGACAAAGGGGTTCCCCATGGTGCCACAATGGGCCCTGGGGACAAAAGGCGTCCCCAGGATTTCACAATAGCACTGGGGACAAAGGGGGGTCATGGGATGTCACAATGGGCCCTGGGGACAAGGGAGATCCCCATGGTGTCACAATAGGCCCTGGGGACAAAGTGGGGTCCTGGGATGTCACAATGGGCCCTGGGGACAATGGGGGGTCCTGGGACCTCACAATGGGCCCTGAGGACAATGGTGGGTCCCCTGAATGTCACAATGGGCCCTGGGGACAAAGGGGGGTCCGCAGGATGTCACAATGGGTACTGGAGACAAAGGGGGGCGTCCCCATGGTGTCACAATGGGCCCAAGTGACAAGGAGGGTCCCCACGGTGCCACGATGGGTCCTGGGGACAAGGGCGTCCCCCAGATGTCACAATGGGCCCTGGGGACAAAAGGGGTCCCCAGGATTTCACAATAGCACTGGGGACAAAGGGGGGTCATGGGATGTCACAATGGGCTCCAGTGACAAAGAGGGTCCTCATGGTGCCACAATGGGCCCTGGGGACAAAGGGGGTCCCCTGGATGTCACAATGGACTCTGGGGACAAGGAGGGTCCCCAGGATGTCACAATGGGCCCTGGGGACAAAGGGGGTCCCCACGGTATCAGAATGGGCCCTGGGGACAAAGGGGGGTCCCCTGAATGTCACAATGGGCCCTGGGGACAATGGGGGGTCCTGGGACGTCACAATGGGCCCTGGGGACAAGGGGGTGCAGAGGATGTCACAATGGGCCCTGGGGACAATGTCGGGTCCTGGGACGTCACAATGGGCCCTGGGGACAAGGGGGGGTCCCCAGGATGTCACAATGGGCCCTGGGGACAAAGAGGGGTCCCCTGAATGTCACAATGGGCCCTGGGGACAAGGGGGTGCCGAGGATGTCACAATGGGCCCTGGGGACAATGGTGGGTCCCCTGAATGTCACAATGGGCCCTGGGGACAAAGGGGTTTCCGCAGAATGTCACAATGGGCACTGGGGACAAAGGGGGGGTCCCCATGGTGTCACAATGGGCCCAAGTGACAAGGAGGGTCCCCACGGTGCCACGATGGGTCCTGGGGACACGGGAGTCCCCCAGATGTCACAATGGGCCCTGGGGACAATGGGGTTGCCCAGGATGTCACAATGGGCCCTGGGGACAATGGGAGTCCCCAAGGTGTCAGAACGAGCCCTGGGGACAAAGTGGAATCCTGGGATGTCACAATGGGCCCTGGGGACAAGGGGGTCCCGAGGATGTCACAATGGGCCCTGAGGACAAATTGGGGTTCTGGGATGTCACAATGGGCCCTGGGGACAAAGGGGGTCCCCATGGTGCCACAATGGGCCCTGGGGACAAAGAGGGGTCCCCAGAATGTAACAATGGGCCCTGGGAACAATAGGGGGTCCTGGGACGTCACAATGGGCCCTGGAGTAAAGGGGGGTCCCCAGGATGTCACAATAGGCCCTGGGGACAAAGAGGAGTCCCCTGAATGTCATAATGGGCCCTGAGGACAAGGAGGGTCTCCACGGTGTCACAATGGGCCCTGGGGACAATGGGGGGTCCTGGGATGTCACAATAGGCCCTGGGGACAAAGGGGGTCCCCATGATTTCACAATGGGCCCAGGGCACAATGGGGCATCCTGGGACGTCACAACGGGCCCTGGGGACAAAGGGGGTCCCCATGGTGTCACAATGGCCCTGGGGATAAAGGGGGACCCCAGGATGTGTATAATGGGGCCTGGGGACAATGGGGGGTCCTGGGATGTCACAATGGGCTCTGGGGACAATAGGGGGTCCTGGGACGTCACAATGGGCCCTGGAGAAAAGGGGGGGTCCTGGCATGTCACAATAGGCCCTGGGGACAAAGGGGGTCTTCAGGATGTCACAATGGGCCCGGGGGACAAAGGGGGTCCCCAGGATGTCACAATAGGCCCTGGGGAAAAAGAGGGCTCCCCAGGATATCACAATGGGCTCTGGTGACATAGGGGTCCCCAAGATGTCACAACGGGTCCTGGGGACAAGGGGGGTCCCAAGGATGTCACAATGGGCACTGGAGACAAAGGGGGGGTCCCCACGGTGCCACGATGGGCCCTGGGGACAAGGGGGTCCCCAGGATGTAACAATGTGCCCTTGGGACAATGGGGGCTCCTGCGATGTCACAATGGGCTCTGGGGACAAAGGGAGGCCCCAGGATGTCACAATGGACCCTGGGGACAAAAGGGGTCCCCAGGATGTCACAATGGGCCCAGGGGACAACGAAGCATCCTGGGACGCCACAATGGGCCCGGGGAAAAAGGGGGGTCCCCAGGTTGTTCACAATGGGCCCTGGGGACAATGGGGGTCCTGGGATGTCACAATGAACCCTAGGGACAAAGGGGGTCCCCAGGATGTCACAATGGGCCCTGGGGATAAAGGGGACTCCCCAGGATGTCACAATGGGCCCTGGGGCCAAAGGGATCCCCAGGATGTCACAATGGGCCCTGGGGACTGCGGGGGGTACTAGGATGTCACAATGGGTCTTGGGGACAAAGGGGGTACCCAGGATGTCACAATGGGCCCTGGGGACAATGGGGGGTCCCTTGAAGGTCACAATGGGCCCATGGGACAAAGACGGTGCCCACGGTGTCACAGTGGGCCCTGGCGACAAAGGGGGATCCCCAGGATGTCACAATGGGCCCCGGGGACAAAGTAAAATCCTGGAATGTCACAATGGTCCCCAGTGACAAAGGCGCTCCCCATGGTGCCACAATGGGCCCTGGGGACAAAGTGGGTCCCCAGGATTTCACAATGAGCACTGGGGACAAAGGGGGGTCCCAGGATGTCACAATGGGCCCTGGGGACAAGGGGGGGTTCCCATGGAGTCACAATGGGTCCTGGGGACAACGAGGCGTCCTGGGACGTCACAATGGGACTTGGGGACAAAGGGGGTCTTCCACAGTCTCACAATGGGCCCTAGAGACAAGGGGAGATCCCCAGGATGACACAATAGGCCCTGGGGACAAAGAGGAGTCCCCCTGAATGTCACAATGGGCCCTGGGGACAAGGGGGGTCCCCATGGTATCACAATAAGCCCTGGGGACAAAGTGGGGTCCTGGGATGTCACAACTGGCCCCAGTGACAAAGGGTGTCCCCATGGTGCCACAATGGGCCCTGGGGAGAAAGAGGGTCCACAGGATGTCACAATGGGCTTTGGGGACAAGGCGGGGTCCCCAGGATGTCACAATGGGGTCTTGGGACAAAGGGGGTCCCCAGGATGTCACAATGGTTCCTGGGGACAATGGGGGGTCCTGGGACATCACAATGGGCCCTGGGGACAAAGGCGGTCCCAGGGTGTCACAATAAGCCATGGGGACAAGGGGGGTCCCCAGGATGTCACAATGGGCACTGGGGACAAAGGGGGGTCCCCATGGTGCCATGATGGGCCCTGGCGACAAGGGGGTCCCCAGGATGTCACAATGGGCCCATGGGACAAAGGGGGACCCATGGTGTCACAATGGGCCTTGGGGACAACTTGGGGTCCTGGGATGTCAGAATGGGCCCCGGTGACAAAGGGGGTCCCCGTGGTGCCACAATGTGCCCCTGGGACAAAGGGGGTCCCCAGAATGTCATAATGGGCACTGGGGACAAGGGGGGTCCCCAGGATGTCACAAGTGGCCCTGGGGATAAAGGGGGTCCCCATGGTGCCACAATGTGCCCCTGGGACAAAGGGGTCCCCAGGATGTCACAATAAGCCCTGGGGACAAGGGGGGTCCCCAGGATGTCAGAATGGGCCCTGGGGACAACGCGGGGTCCTGGGATGTCACAATGGGCCCCTGGGACAAAGGCGATCCCCATGGTGTCACAATGGGCCCTGGGGACAAGGGGGTCCCCAGGATGTCACAATGGGCTCATGGGATAAAGGGGGTACCCACGGTGTCACTATAGGCCCTGGGGACAACGGGGGGTCCCCACGGTGCCACGATGGGTCGTGTGGACAAGGGGGTCCCCAGGATGTTCACAATGGGCCCTGAGGACAAATGGGGTCCCCACGGTGTCACAATGGTCCCTGGGGACAACTTGGGGTCCTGGGATGTCACAATGGGCCCTGGGGACAAAGGCGGTCCCCAGGATGTCACAATAAGCCCTGGGGACAAGGGGGGTCCCCAGGATGTCACAATGGGCACTGGGGACAACGCGGGGTCCTGGGATGTCACAATGGGCCACGGGGACAAAGGCGATCCCCATGGTGTCACAATGGGCCCTGGGGACAAGGGGGTCCCCAGGATGTCACAATGGGCTCATGGGATAAAGGGGGTACCCACGGTGTCACTATAGGCCCTGGGGACAACGGGGGGTCCCCACGGTGCCACGATGGGTCGTGTGGACAAGGGGGTCCCCAGGATGTTCACAACGGGCCCTGAGGACAAAGGGGGTCCCCACGGTGTCACAATGGTCCCTGGGGACAACTTGGGGTCCTGGGATGTCACAATGGGCCCTGGGGACAAAGGCGGTCCCCAGGATGTCACAATAAGCCCTGGGGACAAGGGGGGTCCCCAGGATGTCACAATGGGCACTGGGGACAAAGGGGGTACCCACGGTGTCACTATAGGCCCTGGGGACAACGGGGGGTCCCCACGGTGCCACGATGGGCCCTGGGGACAAGGGGGTCCCCAGGATGTTCACAATGGGCCCTGGAGACAATGGGGTGTCCCCAGGATGTCACAATGGGCCCTGGGGACAAAGAGGGTTCCCAGGATGTCACAATCGGCCCTGGGCACAAAGGGGGGTGCACATGGTGTCAAAATGGGCCCTGGGGACAAAGGGCGTCCCCAGGATGTCACAGTGGGCCCTGGGGACAAAGTGGTCCCCATGGTATCAGAATGGGCCCTGGGGACAAAGAGGGGTGCCCTGAATGTCACAATGGGCCCTGAGGACAAAGGGGGGTCCCCAGGATGTCTCAATGGGCCTTGGGGACAATGGGGGGTCCTAGGATGTCACAATGGGCCCGAGTGACAAATGGGGTCTCCATGGTGTCACAATGGGCCCTGAAGACAAAGGGGGTCCCCTGAATGTCACAATGGGCCCTGAGGACAATGGGGGTTCCTGGAACGTCACAATGGGCCCTGGGGAGAAAGGGAGGTCCCCAGGATGTCACAATGGGCCCTGGAGACAATTGGGGGTTTTGGGATGTCACGATGGGCTCTGACGACAAGGGGAGGTGCCCATGGTGTCACAATGGGTCCTCAGTGACAAGGGGGGTCCCTATAGTGTCACAATGGGCTCTGCAGACAATGGGGGGTCCTGGGATGTCACAATGGGCACCAGTGACAAAGGGGGTCCTCATGGTGCCACAATGGGCCCTGGGGAGTAAGTGGGGTCCTGGGATGTCACAATGGGTCCTGGGGACAAAGGGTGATCCTTTGATGTCACAAGGGGCCCTGGAGGCAAGGGGGTCCCCAGGATGTTACAATGGGCCCTGGGCACAAAGGGGGGTCCCCATAGTGTCACAATGGGTCCCCAGTGACAAGGGGGTCCCCACGGTGCCACGATGGGCCCTGGGGACAAGAGGGGGTCCCCATGGTGTCACAATGGACCCTGGGGATAAAGGGGGTTCCCAGGACATCACAATGGGCTCTGGGGACAATGGGGATCCTGGGACATCACAATGAGCCCTGGGGACAAGGGGGGGTCCTGGGACGTCACAATGGGTCCTGGGGACAAAGCGGTTCCCCAGGATGTCACAATGGGCCCCGGGGACAAAGCAGGGTCCTGGGACGTCACAATGGGCCCTGGAGACAAAGGGATTCCCCAGGATGTCACAATGGGCCCTGGGGACAAAGGGGGTCCCAGGATGCCACAATGGACACTGGGGACAAGGGGGTCCCCAGGATGTCACAATGGGCCCTGGGGACAACGGGGGTCCCAGGATGCCACAATGGACACTGGGGACAAGGGGGTCCCCAGGATGTCACAATGGGCCCTGGGGACAACGGTGGCTCCTGGGATGTCACAATGGGCCCTGGGGACAAAGTGGGGTCCTAAGATGTCACAATGGGCCTTGGGGACAAAGGGGTGTCCCCTGAATGTGCATAATGGGCCCTGGGGACAAAGGGTGGTCGCCGGGATGTCTCAGTGGGCCCTGGGGACAATGGGGTGTCCTGGGATGTCACAATGGGCCCCAGTGACAAATGGGGTCTCCACGGTGTCACAATGGGCCCTGGGGATAAAGGGGGGTCTCCAGGATGTCACAATGGGCCCAAGTGATGAGTCCCCACAGTGCCACTATGGGCCCTGGAGACAAGGGGGGTCCCCAGGATGTCACGATGGGGCCTGCGACAACGAGGGGTCCTGGGACGTCACAATGAGCCCTGGGGAAAAAGGGTGGTCCCCATGATGTCACAATGGGCACTGGAGACAGTGGGGGGTCCTGGGATGTCACAATGGGCCCTGGGGACAAAGTAAGGTCCTCGGCTGTCACAATGAGCCCTGAGGACAAGGGGGGTCCCCAGAATTTCACAATGAGCACTGGGGACAAAGTGGGGTCCTGGGATGTCAAAATGGGCCCTGGGGACAAAGGGGGTCCCTTAATTGTCACAATGGGCCCTGGGGACAAGGGGGGTCCCTTAATTGTCACAATGGGCCCTGGGGACAAAGTGGGGTCCTGGAATGTCACAATGGGCCCAGAGGACAAAGGGGGTCCCCATGGTGCCACAGTGGGCCCTGGGGACAAAGGGGGTCCTGAGACGTCACAATGGGCCCTGGGGAAAAGGCGGGGTCCCCACGGTGTCACAATGGGCCCTGGGGACAATGGGGGGTCCTGGGATGTCACAATGGGCCCCAGTGACAAAGGGGGTCCCCATGGTGCGACAACGAGCTCTGGGGATAAAGGGGGTCGCCAGGATGTCACAATGGGCCCTGGGGACAAAGGAAGTCCCCAGAATGCCACAATGGGTCCTGGAAAGAAGTGGGGTCCCCACGGTGTCACAATGGGCCTTGGGGACAAAGGGGGGTCCCCAGGATGTCACAATGGGCCCCGGGGACAAAGGGGTCCCCAGGATGTCACAATGGGTACTGGGGACAAAGGCGGGGTCCCCATGGTGTCACAATGGACCCAAGTGACAGGACGAGTCCCCACGGTACCACTATGGGCCTTGGAGACCAGGGGGTTCCCCGGATTTCACAATGGGCCCTGGGGACAAGGGGGGTCCCCAGGATGTCACAATGGGCACTGGGGACAACGAGGGGTCCTGGGACGTCACAATGAGCCCTGGGGAGAAAGGGGGGTCCCCACCCTGTCAGAAGGGACCCTGGGGACAAGGTGGGGTCCTGGGATGTCACAATGGGCCCTGGGGACAAAGGGGGTGTCCATGGTGCCACAATGGGCCCTGGGGACTAGGGGGGGGGGGTCCCCTCGGTGCCACGATGGGCCCTGGGGACAAGGGGGTCCCCAGGATGTCACAATGGGCCCTGAGGACAAATTGGGGTTCTGGGATGTCACAATGGGCCCTGGGGACAAAGGGGGTCCCCAGAATGTCACAATGGGCCCTGGGGACAATGGGGGATCCTGAGACGTCACAATGGGCCCTGGGGACAAAGTGGGTCCCCATGGTGTCACAATGGCCCTGGGGACAATGCAGGGTCCCCAGGATGTCACAATGGCCCCTGGGGACATTAGGGGTCCCCACAGTTTCACGATGTTAACCCTTGACACCCCCCAACTACTGGGTCCTTAGGGTTACTCCCGGGTCCCTCCTGAACTGAATCCCCGCCCGAACTCCTGGGTCTGATAGAGGGCACGAACATTTTAAGGGTTAACAAAACATAATTGGGTGCCCACTAACGAGCCAACACTTTAGGGCTGAGCCACACGAGCCCTTAGTTCAGAGCTTTAGGTGAACTCATGGTAAGGAAACCAGAACCCAGCAGTGCCAGGATCAGGAGTTTTACGGCACCAGCTGTGAACTCGAGGGGACGAGAGAACCGAGATTTACAGCAAAAAGGGGGTGCCAGGCTGGGTTCAACCGACCTGGAGCTTGGGTCCCAGTCCATTCAACACAAGGAGCCAAACCTGAGGAAGCTGAAGGAGCCTTCATCCAAAGACCCCTCCTCCAGAGCACCAGGTGGCGCCGCGCAGGCGAACGGGGGGGTCCAGGTGGAGACTACGGCAGTGATGAGCGGGAAAGGTTCTGGATGTGCGCGGGCGCTCCGGGGTCGCTGGGACACGAGCACCTCGCTGTATTTAAACGCAGCTCCTGCCGCTCGGAGCGGCGCACGAGGGGTGGAACCATCGCTCCCCTTGCGCCCGACGGCGAAACGAACGCAGCTGCTCTGGAGCCCTGCGGGGTGTGGAGGTTCATGGCTCCGGAGGCTGTAAAGTTGTTTCTGCGCCTCCGTTCCCCTCATGGCCCCCCCATTCCCTTCACACCGACCCTCAATCCACCCCCCACCCGACCCCCAGCTCCCCCCAAACCCCGACCCCCAGCTCCCCCCCACCGACCCCCAAATGCCCCCCCGACCCCCAATTCCTCCCCAGACTGACCCCCAATGCCCCCTCACACCGACCCCCAAGGCCGCTCCCGCACACCAACCCCCCAGTTCCCCCCTCAAACACCGACCCCCAATCCCCCCCCGGACCCTAATTCCCCCTCGCACTGACCCCCAACGCCCCCCACACCAACCCCTAATGCCCCTCACATCGACCCCCAAATCCTCCCCAGACTGACCCCTCAAATCCTCCCCAGACCAACCCCCAACTTCCCCCCACACCGACCCCCAATTCCCCCTCACACCGACCCCCAATGTCCCCCCCCCCCACACCAGACCCCAATTCCCCCCCACACCGACCCCCAATTCCCCCCCACACTGATCCCCAATGCCCCCCCACACACCGACCCCCAATTCCTCCCCAGACTGACCCCCAATGCCCCCTCACACCGACCCCCAAGGCCCCCCCTGCACTGACCCCCCCCACACCGACGCCCCAATTCCCCCCTCAAACACCGACCCCCAGTGCCCCCCCACTGGACCCTAATTCCCCCTCGCACCGACCCCCAATGCCCCCCCACACACTGACCCCCAGTTCCTGCCCCCCACACCAACCCCTAATGCCCCTCACATCGACCCCCAAATCCTCCCCACACTGACCCCTCAAATCCTCCCCAGACCAACCCCCAACTTCCCCCACACCGACCCCCAATTCCCCCTCACACCGACCCCCCAAGCCCCCCCCACCGATCCTCAATTCCTCCCCACACCGACCCCCAATGTCCCGCTCACACCGACCCTCAGTTCCTCCCCCACACCGCCCCCCAATTCCCCCCTCACACCGACCCCAAATCCCCACCACCACACTGCCCCCCAAATCCCCCCCTCACACCGACCCCCAATGCCCCTCACGCCGACCCCAATTCCTCCCCCCACACCGACCCCCAATGCCCCTCACGCCGACCCCCAGTTCCCCTCACAACCTCCACCAAAACGGCGGCGCCTCCCTCTCCTCCCTCCCGCCTTTTCCCGCCACACACTCCCGGACGTGACGCCGGCGAGGGGGCGTGGCCGGCGGCGAGGGGGCGTGGCCGCGGCGCCGGCGGGCGGGAAGCGCCGGGGCGGGAAACACCGGGTGAGGAGATCGCGTCCCCTCGTGTCCCTCGTGTCCCTTCATGTCCCATCGTGTCCCCTCGCGTCCCTCGGGTCCCTTCATCGTCCCCTCGTGTCCCTCGGGTCCCCTCGTGTCCCCTCATCTCCTCAGCACCCCCGCTGGAGCCCGCCCGTCCCTCCCCTCCAGGAGAGACCCCGGGGCTGGGGCGGATCCGCCATCAATCCCCCCACAGACTTTTTCTCTCTTTCATCCCCCTTTTCCCTCTTTTCCCTCTTTCCCCCTTTATCCCTCTTTCCCCCCTTTTTCCCTTCCCCCCCTTTTTCCCTCTTTTCCCTCTTTCCGCCGTTTTTCCCTCTTTTCCCTCTTTCCCCCCTTTTCCCTCTTCCCCCTTTTCCCCCCCTTTTTCCCTCTTTTCCCTCTTTCCCCCTTTATCCCTGTTTCCCCCCTTTTTCTCCCTTTCCCCCCTTTTTCCCTCTTCCCCCTCTTTTCCCCCTTTTTCTCCCTTTTTCCTTCTTCCCCCCCTTTTCCGCCTTTTCCCTCTTTCCCCCTTTATCCCTCTTTTCCCTCTTTCCGCCCTTTTCCCTCTTCCCCCCTTTTTCCCTCTTTCCCCTTTATCCCTCTTTGCCCCCTTTTTCCCTCTTTTTCCTCTTCCCCCCCTCTTCCCCCTCTTTTCCCTCTTCCCCCTTTTTCCCTTTTCCCCCCTTTTCCCCCTTTTTCCTCTTTCCCCCCTTTTCTCCCCTTTTCCCTCTTCCCTCTTTTCCCTTCTTTCCCCCCTTTCCCTCTTCCCCCCTCTTTCCATCTTTTCCCTCTTTTCCCCCTTTATCCCTGTTTCTTCCCTTTTCCCCCCCTTTCCCTCTTTCCTCGCTTTTTCCCTATTTTTCCCTCTTTCCCCCCTTTTTCCCTCTTTTCCCTCTTTCCCCCCTTTTTCCCTCTTTTCCCTCTTTCCTCACTTTTTCCCCCTTTTTCCCTCTTTCCCCCCTTTTTCCCTCTTTTCCCCCTTTTTCCCCCTTTTCCCTCTTTCCTTGCTTTTTCCCCCTTTTCCCTCTTTCCCCCCTTTTCCCCTCTTTTCCCTTTTTCCCCCTTTTCCCTCTTTCCCCCCTTTTTCCCCCCTTTCCCCCCTTTTCCCTCTTCCCCCGTTTCCCTCTCCCGTTTTCCCGTCCCTCCTCCCATTCCCATGCAGCCCAACCCCTTCCCCCCTTTTCCCCAGAGCAGTTTTCATACAGATCCCCCCTTTCCCCCCAGCCCCGAACCCCCGGGGGTTTCTCAGCATCAGCAGCCACTTCACTCCCCCCAATTTAACTCTTTGTGTCCCTTTTCCAGGCTCTTTGGGAGCCCGGGTGTCCTGGGGCCGCTCTGGTTTTTGCTCCGGGGTGTTTGGAGCCCGGTGACCATGGACCTGTTTCCCTTGGGCGACGAGCTGCGTGGCTTTGCCCAGAGCCCCGGGCTGCTCTGCGGGGAAGCGCTGGACCTGAGCCTGGAGCCCAGTCTGAGCCTGGAGCCCAGTCTGAGCCTGGAGCCCGACCTGGAGCCTAACCTGAGCCTGGAGCCCAACCTGAGCCTGGAGCCCGACCTGAGCCTGGAGCCCAACCTGAGCCTGGAGCCCGACCTGAGCCTGGAGCCCAGTCTGAGCCTGGAGCCCAACCTGAGCCTGGAGCCCGACCTGGAGCCCAACCTGAGCCTGGAGCCCGACCTGAGCCTGGAGCCCGACCTGAGCCTGGAGCCCGACCTGGAGCCCAACCTGAGCCTGGAGCCCGACCTGGAGCCCAACGTGAGCCTGGAGCCTGACCTGGAGCCCAACCTGAGCCTGGAGCCTGACCTGGAGCCCAACTTGAGCCTTGAGCTCAGTATTTGCTAATGATCAGTATTTACTAATGATGGTCAGTATTTATTAATGATGATCAGTATTTATTAATGGTGATCAGTAATTATTAATAACGGCTAGTATTTATTAGTGACGATCAGTATTTATTAATGATGGTCAGTATTTATTAATGATGATCAGTATTTATTAGTGGTGATCAGTAATTATTAATAACGGTCAGTATTTATTAATGACGATCAGAATTTATTAATGATGGTCAGTATTTAGTAATGACAATCAGTATTTATTAATGATGGTCAGTATTTATTAATGATGATCAGCATTATGAATAAGGATCAATATTTATTAATGGTGATCAGTATTTGTTAATAACAATCAGTATTTATTAGTGATGGTCAGTATTTATTAATGGTGATCAGTATTTATTAATGATGGTCAGTATTTATTAAGGACGATCAGTATTTATTAATGGTGATCAGTAATTATTAATAACGGTCAGTATTTATTAATGACGATCAGTAGTTATTAATGATGGTCAGTATTTATTAAGGACAATCAGCATTTATTAATGATGGTCAGTATTTATTCATGACAATCAGCATTATTAATAAGGATTGATATTTATTAATGGTGATCAGCATTTATTAATAACGATCAGTATTTATTAGTGATGGTCAGTATTTATTAATGGCGATCAGTATGTATTAATGGTGGTCAGTATTTATTAGTAACGATCGGTATTTATTAATGACAATCAGTATTTATTAATGACGGTCAGTATTTATTAATAACGATTGGTATTTATTAATGATGATCAGTATTTATTAATGATGGCCAGTATTTATTAATGATGATCAGCATTATGAATAAGGATCAATATTTATTAATGGTGATCAGCATTTATTAATAAGGATCAGTATTTATTAATGATGGTCAGTATTTATTAATGGCGATCAGTATTTATTAATGATGGCCAGTATTTATTAATGGCTGGAAGGACCATTCAGCCAGCCAGCCACAGTCCAGGAGGTTCCTCCAGCGCATTGATGATCACTTCCTCATGCAGATGGTGGAGGAGCCGACCAGGAGAGGTGCGCTGCTGGATCTCATCCTCACTAACAAAGAGGGTCTGGTCGAAGCAGTAAAGGTCGAGGGCTGCCTGGGTTGCAGTGACCACGAGAGGGTGGAGTTCAGCATCTCGTGTGGCAGGAACAGAACAGCAAGTAGAATTGCAACCCTGGACTTTGGCAGGGCTAATTTCGGCCTTTCCAAGCAATTGCTGGGGGAAATCCCATGGGCAAGACTGCTTGAAGGAAAAGGGGCCCAAGAGAGCTGGATTGCATTCAGAGATTGCTTCTTCCATGCTCAGGATCAGAGCATCCCCACACGTAGGAAGTCGAGGAAGGGAGCCAGAAGGCCTGCGTGGTTGAATAGGGATCTGTTGGGTATGCTCAAGCAGAAGAGGCGAGTTTACAGGTCATGGAAGCAGGGGCTGGCCACTTGGGAGGAATATAAGGCTGCTGTTAGAGGATGCAGGAGGGCAGCTAGGGTAGCCAAGGCCTCCTTAGAATTACAGCTGGCGAGAGGGGTCAAGGACAGCAAGAAGAACTTTTTCAAATACATAGCAGATAAAACTAATACCAGAGGCAATGTAGGCCCACTGATGAATGAGGTGGGTGCCCTGGTGGCAGAAGACACAGAGAAGGCAGAATTGCTGAATGCCGCCTTTGTCTCTGTCTACTCCGCTGGAGGCTGTCCTGGGGAACCCTGTACCCCTGAGACCCCGGATGAAGCCAGGTTAATGGAGGAGTTTGCTTTAGTCGATGAGGACTGGGTTAGGGAACAATTAAATAGTCTGGACATCCATAAATCCATGGGTCCAGATGGGATGCATCCGCGGGTGCTGAGGGAGCTGGCTGAAGTCATTGCTGGACCGCTCTCCATCATTTTTGCCAAGTCTTGGGAAACGGGAGAGGTGCCCGAGGATTGGAGGAAAGCAAATGTCACTGCAGGCTTCAAAAAGGGCAAGAAGGAGGACCCGGGTAATTATAGAGCGGTCAGCCTCACCTCCATCCCTGGGAAAGTAATGGAACAGCTTATCCTTGGTGCCATCTCAAGGCACATCAGGGATAAGAGGGTCATTAGGGGCACTCAGCATGGCTTTACCAAGGGGAAGTCATGCTTGACCAACCTCATAGCCTTTTATGAGAATGTGACAAGGTGGATGGATGATGGCAGAGCGGTGGATGTGGTCTACCTTGACTTCAGTAAAGCCTTTGACACAGTCTGCACAGCATCCTCACCGCTAAGTTGAGGAGGTGTCGTGTAGACAATAGAGTAGTGAGGTGGTCAATGGTGCGGAGTCCACTTGGAGGCCTGAACCTAGTGCAGTGCCTCAGGGGTCAGTACTGGGGCCAATGTTATTCAATATATTCATTAATGATTTAGAGGAGGGAATTGAGTGTACCATCAGCAAGTTTGCTGATGACACGAAGCTGGGAGGAGTGGCTGACACTGGAAGCTGTGCTGCCATCCAGAGACCTGGACAGGCTGGAGAGTTGGGCGGGGGATAACCTGATGGAATTTAACAAGGGAAAGTGTAGAGTCCTGCATCTGGGCAGGAACAACCCCAGGTTCCAGTATAGGTTGGGGAATGAGCTATCAGAGAGCAGTGTAGGGGAAAGGGACCTGGGGGTCCTGGTGGACAACAGGATGACCATGAGCCAGCACTGGGCCCTTGTGGCCAGGAAGGCCAATGGCATCCTTGGGTGTATTACAAGGGGGGTGGTCAGTAGATCGAGAGAGGTCCTCCTTCCCCTCTACTCCGCCCTGGTGAGACCCCATCTGGAATATTGTGTCCAGTTCTGGGCCCCTCAGTTCAAGAAGGACAGGGAACTGCTGGAGAGGGCCCAGCATAGGGCAACAAAGATGATTAAGGGAGTGGAGCATCTCCCTTATGAAGAAAGGCTGAGGGAGCTGGGGCTCTTTAGTTTGGAGAAGAGGAGACTGAGGGGTGACCTTATTAATGTTTATAAATATATAAAGGGTGAGTGCCACGAGGATGGAGTCAGGCTCTTCTCAGTGGCAAACAATGGTAGGACAAGGGGCAATGGGATCAAGCTGGAACACAGGAGGTTCCACTGAAAGATGAGAAGAAACTTGTTCATGGTGAGGGTGTCAGAGCCTGGCCCAGGCTGCCCAGGGAGGTTGTGGAGTCTCCTTCTCTGCAGACATTCAAACCCCCTGGACCCCTTCCTGTGGAACCTCAGCTGGGTGTTCCTGCTCCATGGGGGGATTGCACTGGATGAGCTTCCCAGGTCCCTTCCAATCCCAAACATACTGTGATACTGTGAGACTGTGATCCTTAATAAATACTGATCGCCGTTAATAAATACTGACCATCATTAATAAATACTGGTCGTTATTAATAAATGCTGATCACCGTTGATAAATATTGATCCTTATTAATAATGCTGATCATCATTAATAAATACTGACCACCATTAATAAATACTGATCATCATTAATACTGACCCTTATTAATAAATACTGATCACCATTAATAAATACTGACCATCATTAATAAATACTGATCACCATTAATAAATACTGACCATCATTAATAAATACTGATCGCCATTAATAAATACTGACCATCATTAATAAATACTGGTCGTTATTAATAAATGCTGATCACCGTTGATAAATATTGATCCTTATTAATAATGCTGATCATCATTAATAAATACTGGCCATCATTAATAAATACTGATCATCATTAATACTGATCGTTATTAATAAATACTGATCGCCATTAATAAATACTGACCATCATTAATAAATACTGATCATCATTAATAAATACTGATCACCTTTAATAAATACTGACCATCATTAATAAATACTGATCATCATTAATATTGATCGTTATTAATAAATACTGGTCACCATTAATAAATACTGACCATCATTAATAAATACTGATCGCCATTAATAAATACTGACCATCATTAATAAATACTGGTCGTTATTAATAAATGCTGATCACCATTAATAAATATTGATCCTTATTAATAATGCTGATCATCATTAATAAATACTGATCATCATTAATAAATACCAATCGTTATTAATAAATACTGACCGTCATTAATAAATACTGATTGTCATTAATAAATACTGATCGTTATTAATAAATACTGACCATCATTAATAAATACTGATCATCATTAATATTGATCGTTATTAATAAATACTGGTCACCATTAATAAATACTGACCATCATTAATAAATACTGATCGCCATTAATAAATACTGACCATCACTAATAAATACTGATCGTTATTAATAAATGCTGATCACCATTAATAAATATTGATCCTTATTAATAATGGTGATTGTCATTAATAAATACTGACCATCATTAATACTGATCATCATTAATACTGATCGTTATTAATAAATACTGATCACCATTAATAAATACTGACCATCATTAATAAATACTGATCATCATTAATATTGATCGTTATTAATGTATACTGGTCACCATTAATAAATACTAACCATCGTTAATAAATACTGATCGCCATTAATAAATACTGACCATCATTAATAAATATTGGTCGTTATTAATAAATGCTGATCACCATTAATAAATATTGATCCTTATTAATAATGGTGATTGTCATTAATAAATACTGACCATCATTAATAAATACTGACCATCATTAATACTGATCATCATTAATACTGATCATTATTAATAAATACTGATCACCATTAATAAATACTAACCATCGTTAATAAATACTGATCGCCATTAATAAATACTGACCATCATTAATAAATACTGATCGCCATTAATAAATACTGACCATCATTAATAAATACTGATCGCCATTAATAAATACTGACCATCACTAATAAATACTGATCATTATTAATAAATGCTGATCACCATTAATAAATATTGATCCTTATTAATAATGCTGATCATCATTAATAAATACTGACCATCATTAATAAATACTGATCATCATTAATACTGACCCTTATTAATAAATACTGGTCACCATTAATAAATACTGACCATCATTAATAAATACTGATCACCATTAATAAATACTGACCATCATTAATAAATACCGATTGCTATCAATAAATACTGATCATTATTAATACTGATCACCATTAATAAATATTGATCCTTATTAATAATGCTGATTGTCATGAATAAATACTGACCATCATTAATAAATACTGATTGTCCTTAATAAATACCGACCATCATTAATAAATACTGATCACGATTAATAAATACTGACCATCACTAATAAATACTGATTGTTATTAATAAATACTGATCACCATTAATAAATACTGACCATCACTAATAAATACTGATTGTTATTAATAAATACTGATCACCATTAATAAATATTGATCCTTATTAATAATGCTGATCGTCATTAATAAATACTGGCCATCATTAATAAATACTGAGCGTCATTAATAAATACTAGCCGTTATTAATAGTTACTGATCATCATTAATAAATACTGACCATCATTAGTAAATACTGATCATTAGTAAATACTGAGCTCAAGGCTCAGGTTGGGCTCCAGGTCAGGCTCCAGGCTCAGGTTGGGCTCCAGGTCAGGCTCCAGGCTCAGGTTGGGCTCCAGGCTCAGACTGGGCTCCAGGCTCAGACTGGGCTACAGGCTCAGGTTGGGCTCCAGGTCGGGCTCCAGGCTCAGGTTGGGCTCCAGGCTCAGACTGGGCTCCAGGCTCAGGTCTGGCTCCAGGCTCAGGTCGGGCTCCAGGCTCAGGTTGGGCTCCAGGCTCAGGTTGGGCTCCAGGTCGGGCTCCAGGCTCAGGTTGGGCTCCAGGCTCAGGTTGGGCTCCAGGCTCAGGTCCAGCGCTTCCCCGCAGAGCAGCCCGGGGCTCTGGGCAAAGCCACGCAGCTCGTCGCCCAAGGGAAACAGGTCCATGGTCACCGGGCTCCAAACACCCCGGAGCAAAAACCAGAGCGGCCCCAGGACACCCGGGCTCCCAAAGAGCCTGGAAAAGGGACACAAAGAGTTAAATTGGGGGGAGTGAAGTGGCTGCTGATGCTGAGAAACCCCCGGGGGTTCGGGGCTGGGGGGAAAGGGGGGATCTGTATGAAAACTGCTCTGGGGAAAAGGGGGGAAGGGGTTGGGCTGCACGGGAATGGGAGGAGGGACGGGAAAATGGGAGAGGGAAACGGGGAAGAGGGAAAAGGGGGGAAAGGGGGAAAAAGGGGGGAAAGAGGGAAAAGGGGGAAAAAGGGGGGAAGAGGGAAAAGGGGGAAAAGCAAGGAAAGAGGGAAAAGGGGGGAAAAGGGAAGAAACAGGGATAAAGGGGGAAAAGAGGGAAAAGATGGAAAGAGGGGGGAAGAGGGAAAGGGGGGAAAGAAGGGAAAAGAGGGAAGAGGGAAAAGGGGAGAAAGGGGGGGAAGAGGAAAAAGAGGGAAAAAGGGGGGAAAAGGGAAAAAGGGGGAAGAGGGAAAAGGGGGAAAGAGGGGGGAAAGAGGAAAAAGAGGGGAAAAGGGGGGAAAGAGGGATAAAGGGGAAAGAGGGAAAAGGGGGGGAAAGAGGGAAAAGAGGGATAAAGGGGGGAAAAGAGGGGGAAGAGGGAAAAAGGGGGGAAAGGGGGAAAAAGGGGGGAAACAGGGATAAAGGGGGAAAGAGCGAAAAGAGGAAAAAACGGTGGAAAGAGGGAAAAAGGGGGGAAGGGAAAAAGGGGGGAAAGAGGCATAAAGGGGGAAAGAGGGAAAAGAGGGAAAAGGGGGAGGAAAGAGAGAAAAAGTCTGTGGGGGGATTGATGGCGGATCTGCCCCAGCCCCGGGGTCTCTCCTGGAGGGGAGGGACGGGCGGGCTCCAGCGGGGGTGCTGAGGAGATGAGGGGACACGAGGGGACCCGAGGGACACGAGGGGACACGATGGGACATGAAGGGACACGAGGGACCCGAGGGGACGCGATCTCCTCACCCGGTGTTTCCCGCCCCGGTGCTTCCCGCCCGCCGGCGCCGCGGCCACGCCCCCTCGCCGGCGTCACGTCCGGGAGTGTGTGGCGGGAAAAGGCGGGAGGGAGGAGAGGGAGGCGCCGCCGTTTTGGTGGAGGTTGTGAGGGGAACTGGGGGTCGGCGTGAGGGGCATTGGGGGTCGGTGTGGGGGGAGGAATTGGGGTCGGCGTGAGGGGCACTGGGGGTCGGTGTGAGGGGGGGATTTGGGGGGCAGTGTGGTGGTGGGGATTTGGGGTCGGTGTGAGGGGGGAATTGGGGGGCGGTGTGGGGGAGGAACTGAGGGTCGGTGTGAGCGGGACATTGGGGGTCGGTGTGGGGAGGAATTGAGGATCGGTGGGGGGGGCTTGGGGGGTCGGTGTGGGGGAAGTTGGGGGTTGGTCTGGGGAGGATTTGAGGGGTCAGTGTGGGGAGGATTTGGGGGTCGATGTGAGGGGCATTAGGGGTTGGTGTGGGGGGCAGGAACTGGGGGTCAGTGTGTGGGGGGGCATTGGGGGTCGGTGCGAGGGGGAATTAGGGTCCAGTGGGGGGGCACTGGGGGTCGGTGTTTGAGGGGGGAATTGGGGGGTCGGTGTGGGGGGGTCAGTGCAGGGGGGGCCTTGGGGGTCGGTGTGAGGGGGCATTGGGGGTCAGTCTGGGGAGGAATTGGGGGTCGGGGGGGCATTTGGGGGTCGGTGGGGGGGAGCTGGGGGTCGGGGTTTGGGGGGAGCTGGGGGTCGGGTGGGGGGTGGATTGAGGGTCGGTGTGAAGGGAATGGGGGGGCCATGAGGGGAACGGAGGCGCAGAAACAACTTTACAGCCTCCGGAGCCATGAACCTTCACACCCCGCAGGGCTCCAGAGCAGCTGCGTTCGTTTCGCCGTCGGGCGCAAGGGGAGCGATGGTTCCACCCCTCGTGCGCCGCTCCGAGCGGCAGGAGCTGCGTTTAAATACAGCGAGGTGCTCGTGTCCCAACGACCCCAGAGCGCCCGCGCACATCCATAACCTTTCCCGCTCATCACTGCCGTAGTCTCCGCCTGGACGCCCCCTGTTCGCCTGCGCGGCGCCACCTGGTGCTCTGGAGGAGGGGTCTTTGGATGAAGGCTCCTTCAGCTTCCTCAGGTTTGGCTCCTTGTGTTGAATGGACTGGGACCCAAGCTCCAGGTCGGTTGAACCCAGCCTGGCACCCCCTTTTTGCTGTAAATCTCGGTTCTCTCGTCCCCTTGAGTTCACAGCTGGTGCCGTAAAACTCCTGATCCTGGCACTGCTGGGTTCTGGTTTCCTTACCATGAGTTCACCTAAAGCTCTGAACTAAGGGCTCGTGTGGCTCAGCCCTAAAGTGTTGGCTCGTTAGTGGGCACCCAATTATGTTTTGTTAACCCTTAAAATGTTCGTGCCCTCTATCAGACCCAGGAGTTCGGGCGGGGATTCAGTTCAGGAGGGACCCGGGAGTAACCCTAAGGACCCAGTAGTTGGGGGGTGTCAAGGGTTAAGATCGTGAAACTGTGGGGACCCCTAATGTCCCCAGGGGCCATTGTGACATCCTGGGGACCCTGCATTGTCCCCAGGGCCATTGTGACACCATGGGGACCCACTTTGTCCCCAGGGCCCATTGTGACGTCTCAGGATCCCCCATTGTCCCCAGGACCCATTGTGACATTCTGGGGACCCCAAATGTCCCCAGGGCCCATTGTGACATTCTGGGGACCCCCTTTGTCCCCAGGGCCCATTGTGACATCCCAGAACCCCAATTTGTCCTCAAGGCCCATTGTGACATCCTGGGGACCCCCTTGTCCCCAGGGCCCATCGTGGCACCGAGGGGACCCCCCCCCCCCTACTCCCCAGGGCCCATTGTGGCACCATGGACACCCCCTTTGTCCCCAGGGCCCATTGTGACATCCCAGGACCCCACCTTGTCCCCAGGGTCCCTTCTGACAGGGTGGGGACGCCCCTTTCTCCCCAGGGCTCATTGTGACGTCCCAGGACCCCTCGTTGT
This sequence comes from Patagioenas fasciata, assembly GCF_037038585.1. NCBI lineage: Eukaryota > Metazoa > Chordata > Aves > Columbiformes > Columbidae > Patagioenas > Patagioenas fasciata. The sequence goes on from NC_092538.1 coordinate 574,738, forward strand.
CCCCAGTGCCCATTGTGACATCCTGGGACCCCCCTTGTCCCCAGGGCCCATTGTGAAATCCGGGGAACCCCCTGGTCTCCAGGGCCCATAGTGGTACCGTGGGGACTCGTCCTGTCACTTGGGTCCATTGTGACACCATGGGGACCCCGCCTTTGTCCCCAGTACTCATTGTGACATCCTGGGGACCCCTTTGTCCCCGGGGCCCATTGTGACATCCTGGGGACCCCCCTTTGTCCCCAAGGCCCATTGTGACACGGTGGGGACCCCACTTCTTTCCAGGACCCATTGTGGCATTCTGGGGACTTCCTTTGTCCCCAGGGCCCATTGTGACATCCTGGAGACCCCCTTTATCCCCAGAGCTCGTTGTCGCACCATGGGGACCCCCTTTGTCACTGGGGCCCATTGTGACATCCCAGGACCCCCCATTGTCCCCAGGGCCCATTGTGACACCGTGGGGACCCTGCCTTTTCCCCAGGGCCCATTGTGACGTCTCAGGACCCCCTTTGTCCCCAGGGCCCACTGTGGCACCATGGGGACCCCCTTTGTCCTCTGGGCCCATTGTGACATTCCAGGACCCCACTTTGTCCCCAGGGCCCATTGTGACACCGTGGGGACCCCCCTTGTCCCCAGGGCCCATTGTGACAATTAAGGGACCCCCTTTGTCCCCAGGGCCCATTTTGACATCCCAGGACCCCACTTTGTCCCCAGTGCTCATTGTGAAATTCTGGGGACCCCCCTTGTCCTCAGGGCTCATTGTGACAGCCGAGGACCTTACTTTGTCCCCAGGGCCCATTGTGACATCCCAGGACCCCCCACTGTCTCCAGTGCCCATTGTGACATCATGGGGACCACCCTTTTTCCCCAGGGCTCATTGTGACGTCCCAGGACCCCTCGTTGTCCCCTGGCCCCATCGTGACATCCTGGGGACCCCCCTTGTCCCCAGGGCCCATTGTGACATCTGTGGGACCCCCTTGTCTCCAGGGCCCATAGTGGCACTGTGGGGACTCATCACTTGGGCCCATTGTGACATCCTGGAGAACCCCCTTTATCCCCAGGGCCCATTGTGACACCGTGTAGACCCCATTTGTCACTGGGGCCCATTGTGACATCCCAGGACACCCCATTGTCCCCAGGGCCCACTGAGACATCCTGGCGACCACCCTTTGTCCCCAGGGCCCATTATGCACATTCAGGGGACACCCCTTTGTCCCCAAGGCCCATTGTGACATCCTCGGGAGACCCCATTGTCCTCAAGGCCCATTGTGGCACCATGGGGACCCCCTTTGTCCCCAGTGCCCATTGTGACATCTTAGGACCCCACTTTGTCCCCAGGGCCCATTGTGACATCCTGGGGACCCCCTTGTCCCCAGTGTCCATTGTGGCATCCTGGGACCCCCGTTGTCCCCAGGGCCCATTGTGGCACCATGTGGACCCCCTTTTTCCCGAGGGCCCATTATAACGTCCCAGGACCCCCCATTCTCCCCTGGGCCCATTGTGACATCCTGGGGTCCCCCTTTTGTCCCCTGGGCCCATTGTGACACTGTGGGGACCTCCTTTGTCCCCAGGGCCCATTGTGACACTGTGGGGACCCCCTTTGTCCCCAGGGCCCATTGTGACGTCCTGGGGAACCGCTTTGTCCCCAGGAGCCATTGTGAGGTCCCAGGACCCCCCCTTGTCCCCATGGCTCATGTCCCAGGATCCCCATTGTCCCCAGAGCCCATTGTGATGTCCTGGGAACCCCCTTTGACCCCAGGGTCCATTGTGACACCATGGGGACCCCCTCTTGTCCCCAGGGACCATCGTGGCACCGTGGGGACCCCCTTGTCACTGGGGACCCATTGTGACACTATGGGGACCCCCCTTTGTGCCCAGGGCCCATTGTAACATCCTGGGGACCCCCTTGCCTCCAGGGCCCCTTGTGACATCAAAGGATCACCCTTTGTCCCCAGGACCCATTGTGACATCCCAGGACCCCACTTACTCCCCAGGGCCCATTGTGGCACCATGAGGACCCCCTTTGTCACTGGTGCCCATTGTGACATCCCAGGACCCTCCATTGTCTGCAGAGCCCATTGTGACACTATAGGGACCCCCCTTGTCACTGAGGACCCATTGTGACACCATGGGCACCTCCCCTTGTCGTCAGAGCCCATCGTGACATCCCAAAACCCCCAATTGTCTCCAGGGCCCATTGTGACATCCTGGGGACCTCCCTTTCTCCCCAGGGCCCATTGTGACGTTCCAGGAACCCCCATTGTCCTCAGGGCCCATTGTGACATTCAGGGGACCCCCTTTGTCTTCAGGGCCCATTGTGACACCATGGAGACCCCATTTGTCACTCGGGCCCATTGTGACTCCTAGGACCCCCATTGTCCCCAAGGCCCATTGCGACATCTGGGGACCCTCCTTTGTCCTCAGGGCTTATTGTGACATCCTGGGGACCGCCTTTGTCCCCAGGGCCCATTGTGACATCCCAGGACCCCAAGTTGTCCCCAGGGACCATTGTGACACCGTGGGGACCCCCTTTGTCCCTAGGGTTCATTGTGACATCCCAGGACCCCCATTGTCCCCAGGGCCCATTGTGAACAACCTGGGGACCCCCCTTTTTCCCCGGGCCCATTGTGGCGTCCCAGATGCTTCGTTGTCCCCTGGGCCCATCGTGACATCCTGGGGACCCCTTTTGTCCCCAGGGTCCATTGTGACACCCTAAGAGCCCCCATTGTCCCAAGGGCACATTGTTACATCCTGGGGACCCCCTTGTCCCCAGGGCCCATCGTGGCACCGTGGGGACCCCCCCTGTGTCTCCAGTGCCCATTGTGACATCCTTGGGACCCCCCTTGTCCCCAGGACCCGTTGTGACATCTTGGGGACCCCTATGTCACCAGAGCCCATTGTGATATCCTGGGGAGCCCCCTTTGTCCCCAGGGCCCATTGTGCACATCCTGTGGACCCCTCTTTGTCCCCAGGGCCCATTGTGATATCCTGGGGAGCCCTCTTTTTCCCCAGGGCCTATTGTGACATCCTGGGGACCCCCTTTGTCCCCCGGGCCCATTGTGACATCCTGAAGACCCCCTTTGTCCCCAGGGCCTATTGTGACATCCCAGGACCCCCCCTTTTCTCCAGGGCCCATTGTGACGTCCCAGGACCCCCTATTGTCCCCAGAGCCCATTGTGACATCCCAGGACCCCCCATTGTCCCCAGGCCCCATTATACACATCCTGGGGTCCCCCTTTATCCCCAGGGCCATTGTGACACCATGGGGACCCCCTTTGTCCCCAGGGCCCATTGTGACGTCCCAGGATGCCCCATTGTCCCCTGGGCCCATTGTGAAATCATGGGGACCCCCTTTGTCCCCAGGGCCTATTGTGACATCCCAGGACCCCCCATTGTCCCCAGGGCCCATTGTGACATCCTGGGGACCCCCCTTTGTCCCCAGGGCCCATTCTGACACCGTGGAGACCCTCCTTGTCCTCAGGGCCCATTATGACATTCAGGGGACTCCTCTTTGTCCCCAGGGCCTATTGTGACATCCTGGGGACCCCCCTTTTCTCCAGGTCCCATTGTGACATCCCAGGACCCCCTATTGTTCCCCGGGCCCATTGTGAAATCCTGGGGACCCCCTCTTTTTCCCCAAGGCCCATTGTGACATCCCACGACCCCCCATTGTCCCCAGGCCCCATTATGCACATCCTGCGGTCCCCCTTTATCCCCCGGCCCCATTCTGACACTGTGGGGACCCCCGTTGTCCCCAGGACCCATTGTGACATCCTGGAGACCCCCTTTGTCCCCAGGGCCTATTGTGACATCCCAGAATCCCCCATTGTCCCCAGGGCTCATTGTGACATCGTGGGGACCCCCCCTTTTTCTCCAGTGCCCATTGTGACATCCTGGGGACCCCCCTTTGTCTCCAGGGCCCATTGTGACGTTCAGGGGAACCCCCTTTGTCCCCAGGGCCCATTGTGACATCCTGGGGACTCCCTTTGTCCCCAGGGCCCATTGTGACATCCCAGGACCCCCCATTGTACCCAGGACCCATTGTGACATCCTGGGAACCCCCTTGTCCCCAGGGCCCATCGTGGCACCGTGGGGACCCTCCCCTTTTTCTCCAGTGCCAATTGTGACATCCTTGGGACCCCTCTTGTCCTCAGAGCCCATTGTGACATCCTGGGGAGCCCCCTTTGTCCCCAGGGCTCATTGTGACATCCCAGGACCCCCCATTTTCCCCAGGGCGCATTGTGACATCCTGGGGACCCCCTTTGTCCCCAGGGGCCATTGTGACATACCAGGACCCACCCTTGTCCCCAGAGTCCATTGTGACATACTGGGCAGCCCCCTTTGTCCCCAGGCCCATTGTGACATCCTGGGGACCCTGTTGTCTCAAGGGCCCATTGTGACACCGTGGGGACCCCCTTTGTCACTGGGGCCCATTGTGGCATACCAGGACTCCACTTTGTCCCCAGGGCCCATTGTGACACCGTGGGGACCCCTTTGTCCCCAGGACCCATTGTGACATCCCATGACCCCCCTTGTCCCCAGGGCCCATTGTGACATCCTGCGGACCCCTTTGTCCCCAGGCACCATTGTGACAGGGCGGGACACCCCTTGTCTCCAAGGCCCATTGTGACATCATGGGGATCCCGTTTGTGCCCAGGGCCCATTGTTACATCCTGGGGACCCCCTTTGTCCCCAGAGGCCATTGTGACATCCGGGGGACCCCCCTTGTCCCCAGAGCCCATTGTGATATTCAGGGGACGCCCTCTTTTTCCCCAGGGCCTATTGTGACATCCTTGGGACCTCGTTTGTCCCCAGGGCCCATTGTTGTACCATGGGGACCCCTTTTGTCCCCAGGGCCCATTGTGGCACCATGGTGAACCCCTTTGTCACTGGGGCTCATTGTGACATCCCAGGACCCCCCGTTGTCCCCAGGGCCCATTGTGACATCCTGGGTCCCCCTTTGTCCCTGTCGAGGGTTAGGATTGCGGGGTGACAATCAAACCCTGGCAGATGTGTTGTCAACCTCCTCTCCCCCCACTTCCCCCTTTTGCCCCTCCCTCTCCCCCCTTCCCACTCAGCACAGGCGATCGGGAGGGGAAGAAGCACAGAGGGGAGAGAGTTGGAAAAGTTCAAGATGTTTTACTGATGCTACTGATGAGAACAGAGAAAATAATACAAATATACAAAACCCATCTTGTAAGTCTGAGCAACTGCAGAGCCAGCACCCAAAGTCCTGGATCAGACTCTGCAGCCAACCGGAGCTGGATTCAGTCTCTCACTGGCCTCCGTTCGCAGGGACGACCAGCAAGGTCCTCTCCTGATGTCGGCCATGAGCAGAAGGGAAGGAAAAAGGCAAAAGGGAAGGAAAAGGGACGAGATTCTCGTGATCTCCCGCTTCTATATGAAGTATTCACGTGAACGGAATGTTATACACAGTTGGTCACCGGTTTCTCGTTGCCCCTCTCGCGAGATGTCCATCTGTGCTTGTCAATAAGTTTCCATTCCATTGCTGGGTTTGCCAAAACATGTGTCTGGTTCTCCAGGAAAATGCAGCTGACATGAAGGCTTTGGCTGACAGGCAAAATTCACTAAAAGAGAAACTTGTTTTTTACCAAAACCAGGACAGCTGGGGGCGCAGAGGCTGCTGAGACATGGAGATGGACTGGGACATGGGGGTGGGCTGGGACATAGAGATAGGCTGGGACATGGATGGCCTGGGTCACAGAGACTGCTGGGATGTGCAGACGGGCTGGGTCATGGGCACGAGTCAGAGCCAGCACAGGAGCAGGGAGGCTGGGGCAGCTCCATCCTGCAGACGTGCTTGTCCTGGCCATGCCAGCCATGGGATACGTGCCCCAGCACAGACACACACCCGTGGGACACACAGCTGGCCACAGGGACCCCAGAGACACACGCACGCCCCGTGCCATCATTCCAGTTCGTTGGTGGAGCCGTGGGGGTCACTGGGGTGGCGGTGGCGGTGGCCAAGGGTGGCGAGGGTGGCACCGAGGTGCTCACAGTCCAAACTGATCACTGTGTTTAAAAAGATAATCGAGGGGGAAGGGCAACCAAAGAGCCAGGAATCCATATTTCAAATAAATCAATAAGGTGAGAGGGTTGTTAATTAGATGAATGAGACAGGTAAACTGAGGCCAGCCCTGGGGAGTCTGTAACCCCTGCAGTGCCAAGCGCTGGGGAGCAGGGCAGGGAATGTGCAGCTGGGGTTGGTGGATGTGTAAGTGGGGGCTTTTTGTCCCATTCCCTGTGCTGTCTTTGGGTAGAACACCTGGTCTTGCCAAATCGTTTATAAAATACGCTTTGCTGAGAGATCCTGCCCGGGGCTGTTCTCTTGGCAAGGGGATTGTTTCCCACAGCAGGGTTTGGCAGCAGAAGTTTGGCAGGACAAGAGGGCCCATGAGGTCAGAAAGCACAGCAGAGCTGGAACGTGGGGTCACGGGCACCAAACCCAGCTCGGGTGGAGCCAAGAGGGTCCCCTCGTGTGCAGGGCCCAAAGCGCCATCTGTAGCATCTGCCCGTCTTTCTGAGTGCCCAGAGCCCTCTTCTTGGGGCCAAATCCTCATGTTTAGGGTCCCAACGTGTCTTTCATCACCCACGGCCTTTGGTCAGGGCCCGCAGCTTCATTTTCAGGTGGAGCCGCTGCCTGGCAACAACCGCCCGGAAGTCTGTGGACAGCCAGGGGATGAAATGCAGCCAATCACATTTGAGGAGGCGGGGCAAGTCATGTGATTGAAACGTAAGCAGCCAATCGAGCTTTGAGACCTGCAGGACAGTTGGCGACAGTTGAACAAACTGGGCAGCCCTGAGGGGTGGGCTGTGCTGACTGCACCAATCACACCTGGTGGGAGTGCAGCACAGGATGATTGACAAATAGTCTGACCAATCATTTGGTGGGGGGAGCCAGTGGGAAATCCCAGACAGTCAATCAGAGGAAACAGCGGCTCAGGGAAGGCGGACACTGTGGAGGGAGTAACCCCTCAGGTCGCCAATCAGAGAGAGTATCACCTCAGGGCAGGGTGAGCCCCAAACCAGGACAGAATCACTGCCCAGGCAGCCAATCAGCTGCAGGATCAGCTCAGGGGGGGAGACTGACAGCCCTCCTGACCAATGGTGGCGCAGCCCAGGCTGAGCAGGCGGTTGCTCTGCAGGCGGCCAGCGTGAGCTTTGCCATGGCGCCCGTGGAGCTGCCCGAGGCCGAGCAGCGCCCGGCCCAGCCCTGGGGCCCTTTTTCCTCCCTCTGGGGCCCTGGAGATGTCTTGCTGCCTCTGGCCCAGGTGTGTGTGGGCTGCTCTGGCCTTGTTCTCCTGGGCGGGGGAGGGGGCAGGGGGCACTTGCTGGAGAGGAGCAGCTGGGGCTGGGGCTGGAGCTGGAGAGAGCAGGAGAAGGGGAAGCAGCTGGAGGGTGAAGTGCAGGGGATCCCCACAGCTGCTGCTGCAGCTGCACCAGAGACAGCTGCCCCTCTGGGTGAGGAAGAGTCCCTGTGAGCAGCCTCAGCAGAGCAGATCACAAACGTGCACCGCAGGGTCTGTGTAAGCGGGGAAAATCACTGTCCGGCCGTATAGTGTGTGTGTGTGTGGGGTGCGTCTGGGGAGCCTCGTGCTGTGAGAGCTGTCAGACACCCATGTGTTCTCTTAGGTGCGGGATGGACAAACGGCTGGAGCTACAGAATAGGAGGGGAGGGAAAGACAGGCAGACAGAAGGGCCTGAACTCCACAGCTTGCCTGGCAGTGCAGAGAGCAGGAACTGTGGTGAGTGCTGGGCCCTTGGGGTCATTTCATCCTGTTTTGTGCTCCCGTCCCTCCCTGCTCCCTCCTCTTTCCTACCGTGTCCTTCTCCCTCTTCATCTCTTCTCTCTCTGCCCCTCTCTGCTTCTTCCTCACCGTTTCCTCCACCCGTCTCCACCTCTGTGCAGGGTTTCTCGTATCTCCCTCTCTGTCTCTGCTGCTCTGTGCTTCTCATCATCCCTGGTTTCTCTTTGTCACCATTCTGCTCTGTTGCTGTGTCCTGCTCCCTGCCCCATCATTTCTCACTGTATCCCTCTGTCCTGCTCCCTGCACCTATTCCTGCCCCTCTTCTTTTTTACTCCCTCTCCATCTTGCTGCCCGCCCCAGGATTTTTTCCCCAATCTCTGTCCTGCCCCCAACCCTTGTTGTTCTTTCTCTCTCCTGCTCCCCTTCTGTCTTTCTGCCTGTCTTCCCTTTCCCGGCTGCTTCTTTCTCCAGCTCTGTCCAGATTACTGCCCCTCTTCCTTTTGATGTCTTTCTGTCCTGGTTTTCTTTCTGTCTCCCATCCCTGTTCCCAGTGCCATCCCTTCTCACCATATCACCCCTGTCCAGCTGGCTCTGCCTTTTCGTTGTCTTCTCTTCCTCTTTCCTGCTGCTCAGCCCTCTTTTCCTCTTTCTCCAGCTCCTTGCTGCATGTTTCCCCTTTCCAGTCTCTTCATTTGGATCCCCACTTTGCTTTATTTCTCACTCCCTTTGTTCTGTTCCCTGTCTTTCTTTTTGTCTCTCCATCTGTGCATCCCCCTCCCTGTCTTTCTCCAGCCCCTTCCTGCTTCTCCTCCTCCCCCCTCCCCATCCCTCTGTCCTGCTCATCAGCCCTGCTGGTTCTTCCTCCCTGTCTCATCCCAGCTCATTGTGCCTTTTTGCCTTCATCTCTCCGTCCTTTTCCCTGTGTGTTTGTTTCTCTCTCAGCTCCTCTGTCTTCTCTCTTGTCTGATTTGTCTCTTGCTAGTCCTCTGTCCTTCTCCCCAGCAGCTTCAACTGAATGGCCAGGTGTCCCTGCACTCTGGTGGTTCCTCATCACTGCCCTGGGCTGTGTCTGTAGGGCTGGGGATCATTTAGGAGCTGCTCTCCTTCTGCAGACAGCAGAGCCTGGTGCAGCTACAGCAGAGGTTGTTCTCAGCTGCTGCTTATGCAGCTCGTTGGAAGAGCAGCTGTGGGCCTTCTTTGGAAGGGAGGTTTCTTGTTCTGTGCTTACTGCTCCTGGGGACCCTGCACAGGAGCGGTGTTGGGGTCTGCAGGGACGGGTGGGACCTGCTGTGATTCCTGGTGAACGTGAACTGAACTTGTCCTGATGTACTCGAATGAAAACAGACTGACTGGAGATGGTTTACTGCCCTGTTTCAGTTCCAAACTACATGTTTGGCACTGGAGAACATGAGACTTTGTGCTGCGTTCCAGATGTCAGCTGAGAACATCACTGCCTTTGGTACCAGGGCAGGTGGTCTGTGATCAGGGGTGCGGACTTGCATGGCACTGCTTTAATGAACATTTTATGGTCTTGCCACTTCAAAGCCCTTCATTTTCCTAGAAATCTGAAGATGGCATTTCTCATTCGGAGGTTCAGACTTCGGTTGGACTTGATGTTGAATGGTCCATACAATGGGGTGCATAAAAGAAGAATGTCGCTTCCTTGTTGTTGTTGTTTTCTAACGCTGTCTGAATTTGGTAAGCAAGAGGAAGAGTGGCTTGCAGTGTCTGCTTTTGAGAGGAACGTATTCCTGACTGTCTCCATCTCTGTATGGTGAAGCTTTCTGCCTGCACTATGATTTTGCTGGGCTGTGAGGCTGTGTTGGAGCAGCAGAGCTCAGAAGTGGTGGCTTTAAAGGCGTTGAAGCTGTGGTCAAACTAGCAGGAAAAGCTGGTTTCTTCCTAGAGAGCTGCCTGACAAATATAGCTACAAGTAAAGACCCTTGAAGTTGGCTTTTTTTATTTAAATTTACTATTAATATGTAGCTTTTGGGATTGATTGATTGATTGATTTCTGGGAAGCAAGAAGTGAGAGCCTGTGCACTCCCACAGGCAGAGCTGCCTCCCAAAATAGGTGCCCCCTTCTCCACTTCTGTTCCTTCCATGCTGGTGTAGCACAAGGCCATGCAGCAGTGTGCAGATGTGGTGATTCCAATGTGACTGTGAGGTCAGAGCCCCTCGGTGACGTGCTGTGCTGTGTCTTGGCAGCAGCAGCATCATGGGGCGAGCGTGGGGGCCATGGTCCTCACCCTGTTCCTCCTCCTGGTGTCCCTGCCAGCCCGGGACGCCCAGGCTGCTCCAGCCGAGCGCAGGGAGCAGGTGGGCGAGCAGGGGCAGCACCCAGCCCCGAGCAGCTCAGCAGGGCAGCAGTGGGGCCAGGGCTGGGGCTGGGGCCGGGAGAGCAGCCGGGCTGGGCCGGGCAGGGCGAGCCAGGCAGCACCAGGGTGTGGGCAGGGGGCAGACACCCGCAGGGAGGGGAGAGGGGCTGCGGCTGCTTCAGGGGCAGGTTCTGGGCAAGCAGGGGCTGGGAGTGCTGGCACAGGGCAGAAACCAGCACTGAGTCCCTGTGGGGCCCTCCCTGCCCCCCAGCCTCGTGCCACACGGCCCCATCCCAGGGCGCGCTTTGAGCCTTTGGGCCCGTTTCAAATCAAAGCTGGGATTGCTTTGGCACTTTGGGCCACTTTAGAGCTAAACCTGGGCACATTTGTGCCCTTTGGGATCGTTTCTGCCTATATCTGGGAGTTCTTTGGTTTTCCAGTTTTGTTTATACCCAAATCTGGGGGTGTTTGGGCCATTTTTGGCCATTTTTTTACCCAAATCTGGGCATACTTCGACTCTTTGGTCCAGTTTCACCCTGAATCTGGGGATGTTATACCCCTTTTTGGCCAGTTTTGCTCAAATCTAGTGGTGCTTTGGTTTTTTCTGCCTCTCTTGACCCGATATACTCAGGTGCTTTTGCCCATTTTTTCCCCTGATATGGGCGCTGTGATCCCAAATATGGGATGTTTTCATGTTTGCCGACAGCTTTGCACCCAAGTGTGGATGTTTTTGCCTCTTTGGGCCACTTTTTGCCCAAATACTCAGATTGTTTTGCCTGTGTTGACCAATTTAGCCCCCAAATATTTGGAATATTTTGTCGTTTTGCCAGTTTTTTCCCCAAATACGGCTATTTTTCTGCAAGATATGGGCACTGTTGTCCTAAATATGTTGTGTTGTGTTTTGTTTTTTCTCTCTTGTCTATGTCCTCTTTTACCTGGAATGCAGGAGTGTTGCTCGGTGAGCCTGGAAACCTCTCTGATCTGTGCTTGACTCCAGGACATGGCATTGGCAGAGTTGATCGAGCTTCTCAGCTGGGTCCTGGTTAGGAGCCTTGGGCTGTCCCAGAGGTGAGTTGTCACTGTCTGTCTGCTTGAGCGAATAAACACTCGTGTTTTAATAGGTTATTCATGTGTGATTGTACCCAAGATCCTCTCAGAGGCTTTCCAAAAGCTTTTTGTGCCTTGGTGGTATTACACAGACAAGTCATGAATGTTCAATTTGCCTGAAAACCTGCTAGGTCTCAGCAAAAAGGTCACCCGTGCTCTGTTTCTAGCTGTGGGAACACACACCTCTGTATGTGTCTCGTGTCATTATCTCACCCTCTCCCATCACAGCAGGTGACTGAGGAAGCAGGAGATCACAACGTGCCATGGAAGCTCCCACCCGTGTTTGACTCCCTGTTTGGTTCCTGCAGTCCATGCTGATCAAGCCTCTTGGTGTAATCCTGTTCCTGAGCCTGAGGGGAATCGCAGGGGTAAGTGTTCAGTGTTCATTGGTTACTGGCCTTTTGCGTTTGTTAGTATTTGGTTTATTATTTGTGAACGTTTTCTTGCAATAGTTGAGCCTTGCAGTAGCCAGCAGGCTCTGATTTAGGAGAAACATGGATGATCATTTTTTGCCCTGGTGCTCCATGCTCCCACGTTAGTGTGGGTTTCCTTTTGTGTGTGTGAGAGGTCTCCTGGTCAGAAGGCCCTGAGAGGCCCCGTGTTGGTCCATCTGGTCCTTGAGGGGTGTTGCATGTGGCCTGGACACAGTAGTTTGGAAGCTGCCAGGTCCCAGACAAGGGGTCTGCAGCCCCTCTGCAGCTTTGGCAATTTCAGCATGCGTCTGGGTCCCGTGTTGTTGCCTGACCCCCGTCCAGGCGCTGCAGGTCATTTCACAACGTGAAATGGAAACGCTTTTCCTTTCTGCTCGATTCCAGCCGTCCCTGTAGGCAGCGGCTCCTTGACTGCTTCACCTGAGTGTGTCCGTGAGCCTCGGGGCGATCCCACAGGTACGACCTGGGAACAAATGAGCGTTTCCATGTTAATTTTCCGTTCCTGTGAAATTTAGCTTGCTGCTTTCTTGGCTGACGCTCGGTCACGCAGAGGGGAAGTGGGTCCAGCTCAGTGCTGTGCCCCAGAGGGCTCTGCCTTGCAAAGCTCTTTGCCAACTGCTCCGTCTCTGCGCCGCTCGCAGTGCCGGCTGCCGAGGCAGCAGCAGGTTGGGGCTGAGTTTAGAGCTGGGTGAGCTCCAGGGAGTCCTTTCTCCTGACAGCTCCAGGCCTGCTTAGTGGCCACTGAGTTTGGGTTTGGGTTAGGGTTAGGCTTAGGTTTTGGAGTTTGGGTTAGGGTTAGGCTTAGGAGTTTGGGTTAGGCTTAGTCTTAAGCTTAGGAGTTTGGTTTAGGCTTAGACTTAGGGTTAGGAGTTTGAGTTAGGATTTAGGGTTAGTCTTAAGGCTAGGAGTTTGGGTTAGGGTTAGGAGTTTCCGTTAGGGTTAGGCTTAGTGTTAGGAGTTTGGCTTAGGCGTCTGGGTTGGGCTTAGGCGTCTGGGTTGGGCTTAGGCTTAGAGTTAGGAGTTTGGGTTAGGGTTAAGGGATTGGGATAAGGGTTAAGAGATTGGGTTAGGGTTAAGGGATTGGGTTAGGATTGGGTTTAGGGTTAGGAATTAGGCTTAGGTTTAGGATTAGGATTAGCGTTATGGTCTGGGTTAGGAGTTGGGGTTAGGAGTTGGGGTTAGGAATCTTAACCCTCGACAGGGACAAAGGGGGTCCCCAGGATGTCACAATGGGCCCTGGGGACAACATGGGGCCCTGGGAATTCACAATGGGCCCTGGGGACAAAGAGGGGTCCTCTGAATGTCACAATGGGCCCTGGGGACAAATGGGGGTCCCGATGGTGTCACAATGGGCCCTGGGGACAAAGTAAGGTCCTGGAATGTCACAATGGGACCCAGTAACAAAGGGGGTCCCCATGGTGCGAAAATGGGCCCTGGGGACAAAGGGGGTCCCTAGGATGTCACAATGGGCTCTGGGGACAATGGGGGGTCCTGGGATGTCACAATGGGCCCTGGGGACAAGGGGGTCCCCCGAATATCACAATGGGCCCTGGGGACAAAGGGGGTCCCCACGGTGTCCCAATGATCCCTGGGGACAATGGGGGGTCCTAGGAAGTCACAATGCGCCCAGGGGAGAAAGCGGGGTCCTCTGGATGTCACAATGGGCCCTGGGGACAAGGGGGAGTCATGGGACGTCCAATGGGCCCTGGGGACAAAGGGGGTCCCCAGGATGTCACAATGGGCTCTGGGGACAAGGCGGGGTCCCCATGGTGTCACAAAACACCGTCCTCAGGGATACGGGTCAGTGCCAGGGGTGGGTTATGCTTGGCCTCCATGACCTCGAGGGTCTTTTCCAACCAAAATGAGTTTTTAGGGTTTATCCCAAATGATGGGAACCCCCGCTTCCAGCTCTGCTCTTCACCAAACACCTTTTAGAGGATGAAGAGGAAGGAGACGCAACACCTCAGCATACGGAGGGTCTTCCCCAAAGGGGTGGTCTGGGGTATCCAAAACACAAGGGGTGGTGTGGGCATCCGAAGCACAAGGGGTGGTCTGGGGTATCCAAAACACAAGGGGTGGTGTGGGCATCCGAAGCACAAGGGGTGGTCTGGGGTATCCAAAGCTCTCCTGGAGCGACTGCTGCTTCTTCTTGCTTTCCATCAGCTTCTTGATGTCTTCCCGCGTGGGGACACGCTCGTCATCTTCATCATCTTCATCATCTTCATCATCTTCGTCATCTTCGTCATCTTCGTCATCTTCGCCATCAGATTCCGAGGATTCTGGAGGAGCGAACAGAGAGAAATGGGCTGGGGAGGGTCCAGCACCGGCCCTGGCTCTTCCTGCCCAGCATCCCAGGCCCATCCCCAGCTGCTCCAGCTTCATCCAAAAGAGGTGGCGAGCTCCAAAAACTCAGTGGCTCCTCCAAGAGCGTCCAATGGGAAGAGGCCCCAGGCAGAGAAGTCGTGGGCTCAAAGGAAAGCACCACGTTGCGAGGATCTCCAGAGGATCCCTGGCCTGCTCCAGAAGATCCCCATCATCAACAAGGTGAGGTCGTCCATGTTGTTTTCAAAGGCGAGGAGGAGCTCAAGGGCCCTCAGCATCGGGGCTCGCGTGCGGTTATGAGAGGGCAAGGAGGGAAGGAAGGAGGGAAGGAAGTAAGGAAGGAAGGAAGGAAGGAAGGAAGGAAGGAAGGAACCGGGGGTTCCCATCATTTGGGATAAACCCTAAAAACTCATTAATCACTTTGGTTGGAAAAAAGCACCCACCTCCATAGGACCCCATAGGGACCCATAGGGACCGTAAAGCCTGTAGAGACCCATAGGGACCCATAGAGACCCATAGAGCTCCATAGGACCCCATAGGGACCCATAGAGACCATAGAGGCCCATAGGGAGCCGCAGAGCCCCATGGAACCCCATAGGGACCCATAGAGACCCAAAGGGACCCATAGGGACCCATAGAGACCATAGAGACCCATAGGGACCCATAGGGACCGTAGAGCCTGTAGAGACCCATAGGGACCCATAGAGCTCCATAGGACCCCATAGGGACCCATAGAGACCATAGAGGCCCATAGGGAGCCACAGAGCCCCATGGAACCCCATAGGGACCCATAGAGACCCAAAGGGACCCATAGGGACCCATAGAGACCATAGAGACCCATAGGGACCCATAGGGACCGTAGAGCCTGTAGAGACCCATAGGGACCCATAGAGCTCCATAGGACCCCAGAGGGACCCATAGAGACCATAGAGGCCCATAGGGAGCCACAGAGCCCCATGGAACCCCATAGAGACCCATAGGGACCGTAGAGCCTGTAGAGACCCATAGGGACCCATAGAGCTCCGTAGGACCCCATAGGGACCCATAGAGACCATAGAGGCCCATAGGGAGCCACAGAGCCCCATGGAACCCCATAGAGACCCATAGGGACCGTAGAGCCTGTAGAGACCCATAGGGACCCATAGAGCTCCGTAGGACCCCATAGGGACCCATAGAGACCATAGAGGCCCATAGGGAGCCACAGAGCCCCATGGAACCCCATAGAGACCCATAGGGACCCATAGAGACCCAAAGGGACCCATAGAGAGGGAGGGTTTTAGGACCCTGGGGGTTCCATAGAGACCCATAGAGCATCAAGGAGCCCCATAGGGACCCATAGAGCCTGTAGAGACCCATAGAGACCCATAGGGACCCGTAGAGACCCATAGAGACCCATAGGGACCCATAGAGACCCAAGGAGCCCCATAGAGACCCATTAAGACCCATAAGGACCCATAGGGACCCATAGGGACCCATAGAGCCCCATAGAGGCCCATAGGAAACCACAGAGCCCCATGGAACCCCATAGGGACCTAGAGAGCTCCATAGGGACCCATAGGGACCCATAGAGCTCCATAGGGACCCATAGAGCCCCATAGGGACCCATAGAGAGGGAGGGTTTTAGGACCCCGGGGGTTCCTGCTGGGCTCAACTATGGCAAGAAAACCTTAACGAATAATTAACCGAATATTAATGAATGCAAAAGGCCAGGAACCAATGAGGAGTGAGCACTGAGCCCTGGGACAGCGGGGACAGGGACAGCGGGAATGCGACCCTGGGACCCATTGACCCCATTGACTCCCATTGACCCCATTGACCCCATTGACTGACCCCATTGACCCCCATTGATCCCCATTGACCGATTGACCCCCATTGACCCATTGACCCCATTGACCCCATTGACCCATTGATCCCCATTGCCCCCCATTGATCCCTATTGACCCATTGACCCCATTGACCCATTGATCCCCATTGACCCATTGACCCCATTGACCCATTGATCCCCATTGACCCATTGATCCCCATTGACCCCATTGACCCCCATTGACCCCATTGACTCCCATTGACCCATTGACCCCACTGACCCCATTGACCCATTGATCCCCATTGACCCCCATTGAGTCATTGAGTCATTGACTTCATTGACCCCCCATTGCCCCCCATTGCCCCCCATTGATCACCATTGATCCCCATTGCCCCCCATTGCCCCCCATTGATCCCCATTGATCCCCATTGCCCCCATTGCCCCCATTGACCCATTGACCCCCATTGACCCCCATTGACCCCGTTGACCCATTGATCCCCATTGCCCCCCATTGACTCCCATTGCCCCCATTGACCGCATTGACTCCCATTGCCCCCATTGACCCCATTGCCCCCCATTGTCCCATTGCCCCCCACTGCCCCCATTGCCCCCCATTGCCCCCCATTGCCCCCCATTGCCCCCATTGCCCCCCATTGCCCCCATTGTACCCACTGCCCCCATTGTCCCCCATTGTCCCCCATTGCCCCCCACTGACCCCATTGCCCCCCACTGACCCCATTGCCCCCCATTGACCCCATTGCCCCCCATTGCCCCCATTGTCCCATTTCAGGTAAAAGAGGACATAAACAAGAGAGAAAAAACAAAACACAACACATTTGGGTACTCCTGGGTCCTTTGGGGCACTCCTGGGTCCCTCCTGAACTCCTGGGTCCTTTGGGGCACTCCTGGGTCCCTCCTGAACTCCTGGGTCCTTTGGGGCACTCCTGGGTCCCTTGGGGTACTCCTGGGTCCCTCCTGAACTCCCCATAGACCCCCATAATTTCCCCCTTAGGGACCCAGGAGTGCCCCATAGTGACCCATAAGTGACTCATGGAGCCCCCTAAGTGTGTTCGGGTCCCTTCGGGTCCCTTCGGGTGAGTGTGGGCCCCACTCGGGTCCCTTCGGGTCCCTTCGGGTGTGTTCGGGTCCCACTCGGGTCCCTTCGGGTGCCTTCGGGTCCCTTCGGGTGCCTTCGGGTGCCTTCGGGTCCCTTCGGGTGCGTTCGGGTCCCTTCGGGTGCGTTCGGGTCCCTTCGGGTCCCCTCGGGTCCCTTCGGCTCCCTTCGTGTATCTTCGGCTCCTCTCGGAGCCGCCTCCGCGCACGCCACGCACAGTGGGCGTGGCCACGCACCCCCCCCGCTTCCCATTGGCCGCCGCCTGAGGAAGGGGGCGTGGCCTCGCTCGCAGCCACCGCCGCGGCGGGAAACGATCGTGAGGCGGGAAAAGGGGAAGAAAGGGGGCGGGGGGAGGAAGAGGAGGGGCCGGGGGGGGAGCGGAACACGGGTTTTGGGGTAAAAAGGGGGGGATTTGGGAGTTTGGCGCCTTTTGGGGCACTTTCGGGTGGGTTCGGGTCCCTTCGGGGAGACTTCGGGTCCCTTCGGGGAGACTTCGGGTCCCTTCGGGGAGACTTCGGGCCCCTTCGGGTGGGTTCGGGCCCCTTCGGGGAGACTTCGGGTCCCTTCGGGTGCGTTCGGGTTCCTTCGGGTGCGTTCGGCTCCACTCGGACCCCTTCGGGTGCGTTCGGGTCCCTTCGGGTGCGTTCGGGTCCCTTCGGGTGCGTTCGGGTCCCTTCGGGTGGGTTCGGGTCCCTTCGGGTGGGTTCGGGTCCCTTCGGGTTTGTTCGGCTCCACTCGGGCCCCTTCGGGTGGGTTCGGGTCCCTTCGGGTGCGTTCGGCTCCACTCGGACCCCTTCGGGAAGACTTCGGGTCCCTTCGGGTGCGTTCGGCCCCTTCGGGTGCGTTCGGGTGCGTTCGGCTCCACTCGGACCCCTTCGGGAAGACTTCGGGTCCCTTCGGGTGCGTTCGGCCCCGGCCGGGACTCGGGCGCCGCTCGGCTCCGCTCGGGCGCCGCTCGGCTCCGCTCGGGCGCCGTTCGGCTCCGCTCGGGCGCCGTTCGGTTCCGCTCGGGCCCATTCGGCTCCGCTCGGGCCCATTCGGCTCCGCTCGGCTCTTTCCGTCTCCGCTCGTTTTCCCGCGCTTTCCCTCAGAGCGCGAAGCGAAGCGCGGGGACCCCCGGGGCCGCTTTTTTCGCGCTTTTCCCGAGGTGACAACAGCGGGGGCTTTGGGGACACAGCTCGGGGAGCCTCAGCGGGAGGGTTTTGGGTTGAAAAAGCGCTATTTTGGGTCAATTTTGAGGTGGTTTGTGGCCCTCCCGGCGGGGCAAGATGGCGGCTCCGGACATCGAGGGGCTGCTGGGTGAGTAATGAGGGGGAATTAGGGGTGATTAGCGCGAATTAGGGGGTAATTAGGGGGCAGCGGGGATACGGGGGGGTGGGGGGGGTGTTAATTAGCGCTGCTGAGGGTGTTAATTGTTAATGAATGCAGAGGAGGAGCCGTTGCAGCAGCTGCACCCCGGGCTGGCCCCGCTGAGGGGGATTGGGGGGGTGGGAGCGGAGCTGGAGAGGGAGGTGAGACAGGTAAGGGGGCATTGGGGACAATGGGGACAGAGAGAGCGAGTGTGTGCGGATCAGCAGTGATCACCCCAAACCTGCCCCGCAGACACGGCACCCAAAATCCTGCACCCCAAAATACTCTTCCCAAACCTGCACCCCAGATCCTGACCCCAAGCCCTGCACCAAAACCCTGCCCCTCAATCCTGCATCCCCAAATCCTCCACCCCCGATCCTGTCTTCCCAAACCCTGCACCCCAGATCCTGCACCCCCAAATTCGGCCCTACCAAACTCTGCACCCCTAAACCCTACAACTGAAACCTTGCACCCCCTAATCCTGCCCTCCCTACCTTCCTGAACCCCGAAACCTGCACCCCAAACCCTGCATTCCCAAATCTTTCCGTCCTATACCCTACACCCCTAAACCCTGCCCCCAAACCCTGTACCCCAAAGAATTCCCTCCCAAACCCTGCACCTCCAAATCCTGCACCTCAAAGGCCTGGCAACCCAAGCCCTTCAACCCCATCCCTGCAACACCAAATCCTGTACCCCAAACCCAGCACCCCAGAATCCTGCACCCCAAATCCTGCCTACCAAACCTTTCACTGCAAACCCCTGCACCCCAAGATTGTGCTGCCCTAAACACTGAACCCCCAAATCCTGCAGACCCGGATCCTTGCCTCCCAAGACTCTGCACCCCCAAATCCTGCACCCAAATCTCTCACCCCCACCACCCTGCACTCCCAACCCCTGCACCCCAAAACTCCACACCTCCAAATCCTGAACCCTGAAACCCCGCACCCCCAAATCCTGTGCCCCAGTCCTGTGCACCCCACACTCTGCAACCTTAAATTTCCCCCCAAGCCCCTGCACCCCAAACGCTGCACTCTTAGACCTGACTTCTAAACCCCAAGGGCCCATTGTGACATCCCAGAACCTCCTATTGTCCCCAGGGCCCATTGTGACATCCTGGGGACCCCCATTGTCCCCAGGGCCCATTGTGACATTCAGGGGACTCCTCTTTGTCCCCAGGGCCCATTGTGACATCCTGGGGACCGCCCCTTGTCACTGGGGCCCATTGTGACGTCCCAGGACCCCCCGTTGTCCCCAGGGCCCATTGTGACATCCACTGCACCCCCCTGTCCCCAGGGCCCATTGTGACATTCAGGGGACCCCTCTTTGTCCCCAGGGCCCATTGTGACATCCTGGGGACCCCCCCTTGTCCCCAGGGCCCATTGTGACGTCCCAGGACCCCCCATTGTCCCCAGGACCCATTGTGACATTCAGGGGACCCCCTTTGTCACTGGGGCCCATTGTGAAATCCCAGGACCCCACATTGTCCCCAGGGCCCATTGTGACATCCTGGGGACCCCCCCTTTGTCCCCAGTGCCCATTGTGACATCCTGCGGACCGCCCTTTGTCCCCAGGGCCCATTTTGACATTCAGGGGACCCACCATTGTCCTCAGGGCCCATTGTGCGGTCCCAGGACCCCCCATTGTCCCCAGGGTCCATTGTGACACTATGGGGACCCCCCCTTGTGCCCAGGGCCCATTGTGACACTGTGGGTACCACCCTTGTCTGCAGGGCTCATTGTGACATCCCAGGACCCCCCATTGTCCCCAGGGCCCATTGTGACATTCAGGGGACCCCCCTTGTCCCCAGGGCCCATTCTGATACCGTGGGGACCCCCTTTGTCCCCAGGGCCCATTGTGACATCCTGGGGACCCCCCTTGTCCTCAGGGTCCATTGTGACAGCCCAGGACCCCCCATTGTCCCCAGAGCCCATTGTGACATCCTCGGCACCCCCTTGTCCCCAGGGCCCATTGTGACATCCTGGGGACCCCCCTTTCTTCCCAGGGCCCATTGTGACGTCCCAGGACCCCCCATTGTCCCCAGGGCCCATTCTGACATTCTGGGGATCCCTCCTTGTCCCCAGGGCCCATTGTGACGTCCGAGGACCCCCCATTGTCCCCAGGACCTATTGTGACATTCAGGGGACCCCCTTTGTCACTGGGGCCCATTGTGACACCATGGAGACCCCCGCTTGTCCTCAGGGTCCATTGTGACATCCTGGGCATCCCCCATTTTCCCCAGGACCCATTGTGACATCCTGGCCACCCCCTTGCTCCCAGGGCCCGTTGTGGCACCATGGGGACACCCCCTTTGTCCCCAGGGCCCATTGTGACATCCCAGGACCCCCCTTTGACCCCAGGGCCCATTGTGGCACCATGGCAACCCCTTTTGTCCCCAGGGCCCATTGTCACATTCTTGGACCCCACTTTGTCCCCAGGGCCTATTGTGACACCATGGGGACCCCTCCTTGTCACTGGGGACCCATTGTGACACCATGGGGACCCCCCCTTGTCCTCAGGACTCATTCTCACATCCTGGACACCCCCCATTGTCCCCAGGGCCCATTGTGACATCCACTGCACCCCCTTGTCCCCAGGGCCCATTGTGACATTCAGGGGACCCCTCTTTGTCCCCAGGGCCCATTGTGACATCCTGGGGACCCCCCCTTGTCACTGGGGCCCATTGTGACGTCCCAGGATCCCTCCTTGTCCCCAGGGCCCATTGTGACGTCTTAGGACCCCCCATTGTCCCCAGGGCCCATTGCGACATTCAGGGCACCCCCTTGTCCCCAGGGCCCATTGTGACATTCCGGGGACGCCTCTTTGTCCTCAGGGCACATTGTGACATCCTGGGGACCCCCCCTTGTCACTGGGGCCCATTGTGACGTCCCAGGATCCCCCATTGTCCCCAGGGTCCATTGTGACATTCAGGGGACGCCTCTTTGTCCCCAGGGCCCATTGTGACATTCCGGGGACGCCTCTTTGTCCCCAGGGCCCATTGTGACATCCTGGGGATCCCTCCTTGTCCCCAGGGCCCATTGTGACGTCCCAGGACCCCCCATTTTCCCCAGGACCCATTGTGACATTCTGGGGACCCCCTTTGTCACTGGGGCCCATTGTGACATCCCAGGACCCCACATTGTCCCCAGGACCCATTGTGACACTATGGGGTCCCCCCCTTGTTCCCAGGGCCCATTGTGACACCGTGGGTACCACCCTTGTCCGCAGGGCTCATTGAGACATCCCAGGACCCCCCTTTGTCCCCAGGGCCCATTGTGACATCCAGGGGACCCCCTTTGTCCCCAGGGCCCATTGTGACATCGAAGGACCCCCCTGGTCCCCAGGGCCCATTATGACATCCTGGGGATACCCCCTTATTACTGGGGCCCATTGTGACGTCCCAGGACCCCCCATTGTCCCCAGGGCCCATTGTGACATCCTGGGGATCCCTGTTTGGCCCCAGGGCCCATTGTGACATCCCAGGACCCCCCCTTGTCCCCAGGGCCCATTGCGACATTCAGGGGACGCCTCTTTATACCCAGGGCACATTGTGACATCCTGGGGACCCCCCCTTGTCCCCAGGGCCCATTGTGACATCCTGGGGATCCCTCCTTGTCCCCAGGGCCCATTGTGACGTCCCAGGACCCCCCATTGTCTTCAGGACCCATTGTGACATTCAGGGCACCCCCTTTGTCACTGGGGCCCATTGTGACATCCCAGGACCCCACATTGTCCTCAGGGCCCATTGTGACATCCTGGGGACCCCACTTGTCCCCAGGACCCATTGTGACACTATGGGCACCCCGCCTTGTTCCCAGGGCCCATTGTGACACCGTGGGTACCACCCTTGTCCCCAGAGCACATTGTGACATCCAGGGGACCCCCTTTGTCCCCAGGGCCCATTGTGACATCGCAGGACCCCCCCTGGTCCCCAGGGCCCATTGTGACATCCTGCGGACCCCTTTTGTCCCCACGGCCCATTGTGGCACCATGGGGACCCCCTTTGTCACTGGGGCCCATTGTGACATCCCAGGACCCCACTTTGTCCCCAGGGCTTATTGTGACACCATGGGGACCTCCCTTGTCCCCAGGGCCCATTGTGACATCCCGTGACCCCCCTTTGTCCCCAGTGCTATTGTGAAATCCTGGGGACCCCCTTTGTGCCCAGGGCCCATTGTGGCACCATGGGGAACCCCTTTGTCACTGGGGGCCATTGTGACATCCCAGGATTCCACTTTGTCCCCAGGGCTCGTTCTGACACCTTGGGGACTCCCATTGTCCCCAGGGCCCATTGTGACACCATGGGGACGCCCCCTTTGTCCCCAGTACCCATTGTGACATCCTGCTACCCCCCTTTATCCCCAGGGCCCATTTTGACATTCAGGGGACCCACCATTGTCCCCAGGGCCCATTGTGACATCCTGGGCAACCCCAATGTCCCCAGGGCCCATTGTGACATCTGGGGGACCCCCTTGTCCCCAGGACCCATCGTGGCACCGTGGGTCCCCTCCTTGTCACTTGGGCCCATTGTGACACCATGGGGACTCCCCCTTTGTCCCCAGTGCCCATTGTGACATCCTGCGGACCCCCCCTTTGTCCCCAGGGCCCATTTTGACATTCAGGACACCCACCATTGTCCCCAGGGCCCATTGTGACCTTCAAGGGACCCCCATTGTTCCTAGGGCCCATTGTGACGTCCTGGGGACCCCCTCTGTTCCCAGGGCTCATTGTGACTTTCAGGGGACCCCCCCCTTGTCCCCAGGGCTGATTGTGACGTCCTAGGGCCCCTCTGTGTCCCCAGGGCCCATTGTGACACTTTAGAGACCCCTCTTTGTACCCAGGGCCCATTGTGACATCCTGGGGACCCCCCCTTGTCCCCAGGGCCCATTGTGACATCCTCGGCACCCCCTTGTCCCCAGGGCCCATTGTGACATTCAGGGGACCCCTCTTTGTCCCCAGGGCCCATTGTGACATCCTGGGGACCCCCTCTTGTCCCCAGGGCCCATTGTGACGTCCCAGGACCCCCCATTGTCCCCAGGGCCCATTGTGACATCCTGGGGATCCCTCCTTGTCCCCAGGGCCCATTGTGACGTCCCAGGACCCCAGATTGTCCCCAGGGCCCATTGTGACATCCTGGGGACCACCTTTGTCACTGGGGCCCATTGTGACGTCCCAGGACCCCACATTGTCCCCAGGGCCCATTGTGACATCCTGGGGACCCCCTTTGTCTCCAGGGCCCATTGTGACGTCCCAGGACCCCCCATTGTCCCCAGGGTCCATTGTTACATCCTGGGGACCCCCTTGTCCCCAGGACCCATCGTGACACCATGGGGACCCTCCTTGTCACTGGGGACCCATTCCGACACCCTGGGGAACCCCCTTGTCCTCAGGGCCCATTGTGACATCCTGGGCATCCCCCTTTTTCCCCCTGGACCATTGTAACACCGTGGGGACCCCCTTTGTCCCCAGGGCCCATTGTGACACTGTGGGACCCCCCCTTTGTCCCCAGGGCCTATTATTCCGTCCCGGGACCCCCATTGTCCCCAGGGCCCATTGTGACACTTGGGGACCCCCCTTGTCACTGGGGACCCATTGTGACACCATGGGGACCACCCCTTGTCCTCAGGGCCTATTGTGAACATCCTGGGGAACCTCCATTGTCCCCAGAGCCCACTGTGAGTCCTGGGGACCCCCTTGTCCCCAGGTCCCATTGTGACATCCTGGGGAGCCTCTTTGTCCCCAGGGCCCATTGTGACGTCCCAGGACCCCCCATTGTCCCCAGGGCCCATTGTGGCATCCTGGGCACCTCCTTGTCCCCAGGACCCATCGTGGCACCGTGGGGACCTCCCTTGTCACTGGGGACCCTTTGTGACACCATGGGGACCTCCCATTGTTCTCAGGGCCCATTGAGACATCCTGGGGACCCCCTTTGTCACTGGGGACCCATTGTGACATCCCAGGAACCCCATTGTCCCAAGGGCCCATTGTGACATCCTGGGGACCCCTCTTTGTCTCCAGGACATATTGTGACACCGTGGGGACCACATTAGTCCCCAGGGCCCATTGTGACATCCTAGGAATCCCCTCTTGTCCCCAGGGCCCATTGTGACATCCCAGGACCCCCCTTTGTCCCCAGGGCTCATTGTGACATTCTAGGACCCCACTTTGTCCCCAGGGCCTATTGTGACACCATGGGGAACCCTCCTTGTCACTGGGGACCCATTGTGACACCATGGGGACCCCCCCTTTGTCCCCAGTGCCCATTGAGACATCCTGCCCACCCCCCTTTGTCCCCAGGGTCCATTGTGACATCCTGGGCAACCCCATTGTCCCCAGGGCCCATTGTGACATCTAGGGGGACGCCCTTGTCCCCAGGACCCATTGTGACATCCCAGGAACCCCATTGTGCCAAGAGCAGATTGTAACATCCTGGGGACCCCGCTTTTTCTCCAGGACGCATTGTGACACCGTGGGGACCTCATTAGTCCCCAGGGCCCATTGTGACATTGTAGGGACCTCCCTTTGTCCCCAGAGCTCATTGTGGCACCATGGGGACCCCCCCGTGTCACTGGGGACCCATTGTGACACCATGGGGACCCCCCCCATGTCCTCAGGGTCCATTGTGACATCCTGGGCACCCCCCATTGTCCCCAGGACCCATTGTGACATCCTGGCCACCCCCTTGCTCCCAGGGCCCATTTTAGCACCATGGGGACCGCCTTTGACCCCAGGGCCCCTTGTGGCACCATGGCAACCACTTTTGTTCCCAGGGCCCATTGTGACATTCAGGGGACCCCATTGTCCCCAGGGCCTATTGTGACACCATGGGGACCCCTCCTTGTCACTGGGGACCCATTGTGACACCATGGGGACCCCCCCATGTCCTCAGGACTCATTTTCACATCCTGGGCACCTCCCATTGTCCCCAGGGCCCATTGTGACATTCCAGGACCCCCCATTGTCCCCAGGGCCCATTGTGACATCCTCGGCACGCCCTTGTCCCCAGGGCCCATTGTGACATTCAGGGGACCCCTCCTTGTCCTCAGGGCCCATTGTGACATCCTGGGGACCCCCCCTTGTCACTGGGGCCCATTGTGACGTCCCAGGACCCCCCATTGTCCCCAGAGCCCATTGTGACATCCTGGGGATCCCTCCTTGTCCCCAGGGCCCATTGTGACGTCCCAGGACCCCACATTGTCCCCAGGGCCCATTGTGACATCCTGGGGATCCCTCCTTGTCCCCAGGACCTATTGTGACATCCTGGGGACCCCACTTGTCCCCAGGACCCATTGTGACACTATGGGGACCACCCCTTGTACCCAGGGCCCATTGTGACACTGTGGGTACCACCCTTGTCCGCAGGGCTCATTGTGACATCCCAGGACCCCCATTGTCCCCAGGGCCCATTGTGACATTCAGGGGACCCCCCTTTGTCCCCAGGGCCCATTCTGATACCGTGGGGACCCCCTTTGTCCCCAGGGCATATTGTGACATCCTGGGGACGCCCTTTGTCCCCAGGACCCATTTTGACACCGTCGACACCCCCGTTTGTCCCCAGGGCCCATTGTGACATCCTGGGGACACTCCTTGTCCCCAGAGCCCATTGTGACATCCAGGGGACCCCCTTTCTCCCCAGGGCCCATTGTGACATTGCAGTACCCCCCCTGGTCCCCACGGCCCATTGTGGCACCATGGGGACCCCCTTTTGTCACTGGGGCCCATTGTGACATCCCAACACCCCACTTTGTCCCCAGGGCTTATTGTGACACCATGGGGACCTCCCTTGTCCCCAGGGCCCACTGTGACATCCCATGACCCCCATTTGTCCCCAGTGCTATTGTCAAATCCTGGGGACCCCCTTTGTCCCCAGGGACCATTGTGGCACCATGGGGAACCCCTTTGTCACTGGGGCCCATTGTGACATCCCAGGACCCCACATTGTCCCCAGGACCCATTGTGACATCCTGGGGACCCCACTTGTCCCCAGGACCCATTGTGACACTATGGGGACCCCACCTTGTTCCCAGGGCCCATTGTGAAACCATCGACACCCCCCTTGTCCGCAGGGGTCATTGTGACATCCTGGGGACCCTCCTTGTCCCCAGAGCCCATTGTGACATCCAGGGGACCCACTTTCTCCCCAGGGCCCATTGTGACATCGCAGGACCCCCCTGGTCCCCAGGGCCCATTGTGACATCCTGGGGATCCCCCTTTGTCCCCAGGGTCCATTGTGACATCCTGGGCAACCCCATTGTCCCCAGGGCCCATTGTGACATCTGGGGGACGCCCTTGTCCCCAGGACCCATCGTGGCACCGTGGGGACCCTCCTTGTCACTTGGGCCCATTGTGACACCATGGGGACCTCCCCTTTGTCCCCAGTGCCCATTGTGACATCCTGCGGACCCCCCTTTGTCCCCAGGGCCCATTTTGACATTCAGGGGACCCCCCATTGTTCCCAGGGCCCATTGTGACGTCCTGGGGAGCCCCCTCTGCTCCCAAGGCTCATTGTGACTTTCAGGGGATCCCCCCATGTACCCAGGGCTGATTGTGACGTTGTAGGGCCCCTCTTTGTCCCCAGGGCCCATTGTGACATCCTGGGGAACCCCCTTGTTCCCCGGGCCCATTGTGATGTCCCGGGACCCCCCATTGTCCCCATGGCCCATTGTGACATCCTGGGGATCCCTCCTTGTCCCCAGGGCCCATTGTGACGTCCCAGGACCCCCCATTGTCCCCAGGGCCTATTGTGACATCCTCTGCACCCCCTTGTCCCCAGGGCCCATTGTGACATTCAGGGGACACCTCTTTGTCCCCAGGGCCCATTGTGACATCCTGGGGACCCCCTCTTGTCCCCAGGGCCCATTGTGACGTCCCAGGACCCCCCATTGTCCCCAGGGCCCATTGTGACATCCTGGCGATCCCTCCTTGTCCCCAGGGCCCATTGTGACGTCCCAAGACCCCCCCATTGTCCCCAGGGCCCATTGTGACATTCAGGGCACCCCCTTTGTCACTGGGGCCCATTGTGACATCCCAGGACCCCACATTGTCCCCAGGGCCCATTGTGACATCCTGGGGACCCCTCTTTGTCCTAAGGACCCATTGTGACGTCCCAGGACCCTGCATTGTCCCCAGAGCCCATTGTGACATCCTGGAGACACCCTTTGTCCCCAGGACCCATTGTGACGTCCCAGGACCCCCCCATTGTCCCCAGGGTTCATTCTTACATCCTGGGGACCCCCTTGTCCCCAGGACCCATCGTGACACCATGGAGACCCCTCCTTGCCTCAGGGCCCATTGTGACATCCTGGGCATCCCCCCTGTCCCCCGGGACCATTGTAACACCGTGGGGACCCCCTTTGTCCCTAGGGCCTATTGTTACGTCCCAGGACCCCCCGTTGTTCCCAGGGCCCATTGTGACACCTTGGGGACCCCCTTGTCACTGGGGACCCATTGTGACACCATGGGGACCACCCCTTGTCCTCAGGGCCTATTGTGAACATCCTGGGGAACCTCCATTGTCCCCAGAGCCCATTGTGAGTCCCTGGGGACATCCTTGTCCCCAGGTCCCATTGTGACATCCTGGGGAGTCTCTTTGTCCCCAGGGCCCATTGTGACATCCTGGGGACCTCCTTGTCCGCAGGACCCATCCTGGCACCGTGGGGACCTCCCTTGTCACTGGGGACCCTTTGTGACACCATGGGGACCTCCCATTGTCCTCAGGGCCCATTGAGACATCCTGGGGACCCCCTTTGTCACTGGGGACCCGTTGTGACATCCCAGGAACCCCATTGTCCCAAGGGCCCATTGTGACATCCTAGGGACCTCCCTTTGTCCCCAGGGTTCATTGTGGCACCATGGGGACCCCCTTTGCACTGTGTCACATTGTGATATCCAAGAACCCCACTTTGTCCCCAAGGCCCATTTTGACATCCTGGGGACCCCCTTTCTCCCCAGGGCCCATTGTGACATTCAGGGGACACCCCCCTTGTCCCCAGGGCCCATTGTGACTTCCCAGGACCCCCCATTGTCCCTAGAGCCCATTGTGACATTCAGGGGACCCCCTTTGTCACTGGGGCCCATTGTGACATCCCAGGACCCCACATTGTCCCCAGGGCCCATTGTGACATTCAGGGGACACCCCCCTTGTCCCCAGGGCCCATTGTGACCTCCCAGGATCCCCCATTGTCCCCAGGGCCCATTGTGACATTCAGGGGACCCCCTTTGGCACTGGGGCCCATTGTGACATCCCAGGACCCCACATTGTCCCCAGGGCCCATTGTGACATTCAGGGGTCCCCCCCTTGTCCCCAGGACCCATTGTGATGTCCCAGGAGCCTCATTGTCCCCACGGCCCATTGTGACATCCTGGGGACCCCCCTTTGTCACTGGGGCTCATTGAGACATCGTGGGGACCAACTTTGTCCCCAGGGCCCATTGTGACGTCCCAGGACCTCCCGTTGTCCCCAGTGTCCATTGTGACATCCGAGGAGCCCACTTTGTCCCCAGGACCCATTTTGATATTGAGGGGAACCACGTTTGTCCCCAGGGCCCATTGTGACACCATGGGGACCCCCCCTTGTCACTGGGGACCTATTGTGACACCATGGAGACCCCTGCTTGTCCTCAGGGTCCATTGTGACATCTTGGGCACCTCCCATTGTCCCCAGGACCCATTGTGACATCCTGGGGACCCCCTTGCTCCCAGGGCCCATTGTGGCACCATGTGGACATCCCCTTTGTCCCCAGGGCCCATTGTGACATTACAGGACCCCCCATTGTCCCCAGGGCCCATTGTGACATCCACTGCACCCCCTTGTCCCCAGGGCCCATTGTGACATTCAGGGGACCCCTCTTTGTCCCCAGGGCCCATTGTGACGTCCCAGGACCCCCCATTGTTCCCAGGGCCCATTGTGACATCCTGTGGATCCCTCCTTGTCCCCAGGACCCATTGTGACACTATGGGGACCCCCCCTTGTTCCCAGGGCCCATTGTGACATCCTGGGTACCACCCTTGTCCGCAGGGCTCATTGTGACGTCCCAGGACCCCCCATTGTCCCCAGGGCCCATTGTGACATCCTGGGGATCCCTCCTTGTCCGCAGGGCCCATTGTGACGTCCCAGGACCCCCCATTGTCCCCAGGGCCCATTGTGACATCCTCTGCACCCCCTTGTCCCCAGGGCCCATTGTGACATTCCGGGGACCCCTGTTTGTTCCCAGGGCCCATTGTGACATCCTGGGGACCCCCTCTTGTCACTGGGGCCCATTGTGATGTCCCAGGACCCCCCATTGTCCCCAGGGCCCATTGTGACATTCAGGGGACCCCTCTTTGTCCCCAGGGCCCATTGTGAAGTCTAAGGACCCCCCATTGTCCCCAGGGCCCATTGTGACATCCTGGGGATCCCTCCTTGTCCCCACGACCCATTGTGACATCCTGGGGACCCTCCTTGTCCCCAGAGCCCATTGTGACATCCAAGGGACCCCCTTTGTCTCCAGGGCCCATTGTGGCACCATGGGGACCCCCTTTGACACTGGGGCCCATTGTGACGCCGTCGACACCCCCCTTTGTCCCCAGGGCCCATTGTGACGTCCTGGGGACCCCCCTTGTCCCCAGAGCCCATTGTGACATCCAGGGGACCCCCCTCTTGTCCCCAGGGCCCATTGTGACGTCCCAGGACCCTCCATTGTCCCCAGGGCCCATTGTGACATCCTGGGGATTCCTCCTTGTCCTCAGGGCCCATTGTGACGTCCCAGGACCGCCCATTGTCCCCAGGGCCCATTGTGACATCCTGGGGATCCCTCCTTGTCCCCAGGGCCCATTGTGACGTCCCAGGACCCCCCATTGTCCCCAGGACCCATTGTGACATTCAGGGGACCCCCTTTGTCACTGGGGCCCATTGTGACATCCCAGGACCCCACATTGTCCCCAGGGCCCATTGTGACATCCTCGGCACCCCCCTTGTCCCCAGGGCCCATTGTGACATTCAGGGGACCCCTGTTTGTCCCCAGGGCCCATTGTGACATCCTGGGCACCCCCTCTTGTCACTGGGGCCCATTGTGACGTCCCAGGACCCCCCATTTTCCCCAGGGCCCATTGTGACATTCAGGGGACCCCTCTTTGTCCCCAGGGGCCATTGTGACGTCTAACGACCCCCCATTGTCCCCAGGGCCCATTGTGACATCCTGGGGATCCCTCCTTGTCCCCAGGGCCCATTGTGACGTCCCAGGACCCCCCGCTGTCCCCAGGACCCATTGTGACATTCAGGGGACACCCTTTGTCACTGGGGCCAATTGTGACATCCCAGGACCCCACATTGTCCCAAGGGCCCATTGTGACATCCTCTGCACCCCCTTGTCCCCAGGGCCCATTGTGACATTCAGGGGACCCCTCTTTGTCCCCAGGGCCCATTGTGACATCCTGGGGATCCCTCGTTGTCCCCAGGGCCCATTGTGACGTCCCAGCACCCCCCATTGTCCCCAGGACCTATTGTGACATTCAGGGGAGCCCCTTTGTCACTGGGGCCCATTGTGACACCATGGAGACCCCCGCTTGTCCTCAGGGTCCATTGTGACATCCTGGGCACCCCACATTTTCCCCAGGACCCATTGTGACATCCTGGCCACCCCCTTGCTCCCAGGGCCCGTTGTGGCACCATGGGGATACCTCTTTGTCCCCAGGGCCCATTGTGACATCCCAGGACCCCCCTTTGTCCGCAGGGCCATTTGAAATCCTGGGGACCCCTTTTGTCCCCAGGGCCCATTGTGGCACCATGGGGAACCCCTTTGTCACTGGGGACCATTGTGACATTCCAGGATTCCACTTTGTCCCCAGGGCTCGTTCTGACACCTTGGGGACTCCCAATGTCCCCAGGGCCCATTGTGACATCCCAGGACCCCACTTTGTCCCCAGGGCTTATTGTGACATCTGGGGGACGCCCTTGTCCCCAGGACCCATCCTGGCACCGTGGGGACCCTCCTTGTCACCAGGGCCCATTGTGACACCATGGGGACCCACCCTTTGTCCCCAGGGCCCATTGTGACATCCTGCGGACCCCCCGTTGTCCCCAGGGCCCATTGTGACATTCAGGGGACCCACCATTGTCCTCAGGGCCCATTGTGACGTCCCAGGACCCCCCATTGTCCCCAGGGCCCATTGTGACATCCTCAGCACCCCCTTGTCCCCAGGGCCCATTGTGACATTCAGGGGACCCCTCTTTTTCCCCAGGGCCCATTGTGACATCCTGGGGACCCCCCCTTGTCCCCAGGGCCCATTGTGACGTCCCAGAACCCGCCATTGTCCCCAGGGCCCATTGTGACATCCTGGGGATCCCTGCTTGTCCCCAGGGCCCATTGGGACGTCCCAGGACCCGCTATTGTCCCCAGGGCCCATTTTGACATCCTGGGGATCCCTCCTTGTCCCCAGGGCCCATTGGGACGTCCCAGGACCCCCATTGTCCCCAGGGCCCATTGTGACATTCAGGGGCCCCCGTTTGTCACTGGGGCCCATTGTGACATCCCAGGACCCCACATTGTCCCCAGGGCCCTTGTGACATCCTGGGGAGCCCACTTGTCCCCAGGACCCATTGTGACACTATAGGGACCCCCCCTTGTGCCCAGTGACCATTGTGACACCGTGGGTACCACCCTTGTCCGCACGGCCCATTGTGACATCCTAGGGACACCCCCTTGTCTCCAGGGCCCATTGTGACATCCTGGGAATCCCTCCTTGTCCCCAGGGCCCATTTTGACATTCAGGGGACCCCCCATTGTCCCCAGGGCCCATTGTGACATCCTGCGGACCCCCCGTTGTCCCCAGGGCCCATTGTGACATTCAGGGGACCCACCATTGTCCTCAGGGCCCATTGTGGCGTCCCAGGACCCCCCGTTGTCCCCAGGGTTCATTGTGACGTCTTAGGACCCCCCATTGTCCCCAGGGCCCATTGTGACATCCACTGCACCCCCCTGTCCCCAGGGCCCATTGTGACATTCAGGGGACCCCTCTTTGTCCCCAGGGCCCATTGTGACATCCGGGGGACCCCCCCTTGTCCCCAGGGCCCATTGTGACGTCCCAGGACCCCCCATTGTCCCCAGGACCCATTGTGACATTCAGGGGACCCCCTTTGTCATTGGGGCCCATTGTGAAATCCCAGGACCCCACATTGTCCCCAGGGCCCATTGTGACATCCTGGGGACCCCCCCTTTGTCCCCAGTGCCCATTGTGACATCCTGCGGACCCCCCTTTGTCCCCAGGGCCCATTTTGACATTCAGGGGACCCACCATTGTCCTCAGGGCCCATTGTGCTGTCCCAGGACCCCCCATTGTCCCCAGGGCCCATTGTGACATCCTCGGCACCCCCTTGTCCCCAGGGTCCATTGTGACACTGTGGGTACCACCCTTGTCTGCAGGGCTCATTGTGACATCCCAGGACCCCCCATTGTCCCCAGGGCCCATTGTGACATTCAGGGGACCCCCCTTGTCCCCAGGGCCCATTCTGATACCGTGGGGACCCCCCTTTGTCCCCAGGGCCCATTGTGACATCCTGGGGACCCCCCTTGTCCTCAGGGTCCATTGTGACATCCCAGGACCTTACATTGTCCCCAGGGCCCATTGTGATATCTGGGGGACCCCCTTGTTCCCAAGGCCCATTGTGACATCCTGGGGACCCCCCCTTGTCCCCAGGGCCCATTGTGACATCCCAGGACCCCCCATTGTCCCCAGAGCCCATTGTGACATCCTCGGCACCCCCTTGTCCCCAGGGCCCATTGTGACATCCTGGGGACCCCCCCTTCTTCCCAGGGCCCATTGTGACGTCCCAGGACCCCCCATTGTCCCCAGGGCCCATTGTGACATCCTGGGGATCCCTCCTTGTCCCCAGGGCCCATTGTGATGTCCCAGGACCCCCCATTGTCCCCAGGGCCCATTGTGACGTCCTCTGCACCCCCTTGTCCCCAGGGCCCATTGTGACATTCAGGGGACCCCTCATTGTCCCCAGGGCCCATTCTGACATCCTGGGGATCCCTCCTTGTCCCCAGGGCCCTTTGTGACGTCCCAGGACCCCCCATTGTCCCCAGGACCTATTGTGACATTCAGGGGACCCCCTTTGTCACTGGGGCCCATTGTGACACCATGGAGACCCCCGCTTGTCCTCAGGGTCCATTGTGACATCCTGGGTACCCCCCATTTTCCCCAGGACCCATTGTGACATCCTGGCCACCCCCTTGCTCCCAGGGCCCGTTGTGACATTCAGGGGACCCCTCTTTGTCCCCAGGGCCCATTGTGACATCCTGGGGACCCCCCCTTGTCCCCAGGACTCATTGAGACGTCCCAGGACCCCCCACTGTCCCCAGGGCCCATTGTGACATTCAGGGGACCCCCTTTGTCCCCAGGGCCCATTCTGATACCGTGGGGACCCCCCATTGTCCCCAGGGCCCACTGTGACATGCTGGGGACGCTCTTTGTCCACAGGGCCCATTGTGACATCCTGGGGACCCTCCTTGTCCCCAGAGCCCATTGTGACATCCAGGGGACCCCCTTTGTCCCCAGGGCCCATTGTGGCACCATGAGGACCCTCTTTGTCATTGGGGCCCATTGTGACATCCCAGGACCCCCCTTTGTCCCCAGGGCCCATTGTGACATCCTGGGGACCCTCCTTGTCCCCAGAGCCCATTGTGACATCCCAGGACCCCACTTTGTCCCCAGGGCTTATTGTGACGCCATGGGGATCTCCCTTGTCCCCAGGGCC
This sequence comes from Patagioenas fasciata, assembly GCF_037038585.1. NCBI lineage: Eukaryota > Metazoa > Chordata > Aves > Columbiformes > Columbidae > Patagioenas > Patagioenas fasciata. The sequence continues at coordinate 608,680 of NC_092538.1, forward strand.
CATTGTGACATCCCATGACCCCCCTTTGTCCCCAGTGCTATTGTGAAATCCTGGGGACCCCCTTTGTCCCCAGGGCCCATTGTGGCACCATGGGGAACCCCTTTGTCACTGGGGCCATTGTGACATTCCAGGATTTCACTTTGTCCCCAGGGCTCGTTCTGACACCTTGGGGACTCCCATTGTCCCCAGGGCCCATTGTGACATCCTGGGCAACCCCATTGTCCCCAGGGCCCATTGTGACATCCTGGGGACCCCCATTGTCCCCAAGGCCCATTGTGACATTCCAGGACCCCCCATTGTCCCCAGGGCCCATTGTGACATCCACTGCACCCCCTTGTCCCCAGGGCCCATTGTGACATTCAGGGGACCCCTCTTTGTCCCCAGAGCCCATTGTGACATCCTGGGGACCCCCCTTCTCACTGGGGCCCATTGTGACGTCCCAGGACCCCCCATTGTCCCCAGGACCCATTGTGACATTCAGGGGGCCCCTTTGTCACTGGGGCCCATTGTGACATCCCAGGACCCCACATTGTCCCCAGGACACATTGTGACATGCTGGGGACGCTCTTTGTCCCCAGCTCCCATTGTGACATCCTGGGGACCCTCCTTGTCCCCAGAGCCCACTCTGACATCCAGGCGACCCCCTTTGTCCCCATGGCCCATTGTGGCACCATAGGGACCCCCTTTGTCACTGGGGCCCATTGTGACATCCCAGGACACCCCCTGGTCCCCAGGCCCCATTGTGACATCCTGGGGACCCCCTTTGTCCCAGGACTTCATTGTGACATCCTGGGGACCCCCCTTGTCCTCAGGGTCCATTGTGATATCTGGGGGACCCCCTTGTCCCCAGGGCCCATTGTGACATCCCAGGACCCCCCATTGTCCCCAGGGCCCATTGTGACATCCTCGGCACCCCTTTGTCCCCCGGGCCCATTGTGACATCCTGGGGACCCCCCCTTGTCCCCAGGGCCCATTGTGACGTCCCAGGACCCCCCATTGTCCCCAGGGGCCATTGTGACATCCTAGGGATCCCTCCTTGTCCCCAGGGCCCATTGTGACATTCAGGGGACCCCTCTTTGTCCCTAGGGCCCATTGTGACATCCTGGGGATCCCTCCTTGTCCCCAGGACCCATTGTGACGTCCCAGGATCCCCATTGTCCCCAGGACCTATTGTGACATTCAGGGGACCCCCTTTGTCACTGGGGCCCATTGTGACACCATGGAGACCCCCGCTTGTCCCCAGGGCCCATTGTGACATCCCAGGACCCCCCTTTGACCCCAGGGCCCATTGTGGCACCATGGCAACCCCTTTTGTCCCCAGGGCCCATTGTCACATTCTTGGACCCCACTTTGTCCCCAGGGCCTATTGTGACACCATGGGGACCCCTCCTTGTCACTGGGGACCCATTGTGACACCATGGGGACCCCCCCTTGTCCTCAGGACTCATTCTCACATCCTGGACACCCCCCATTGTCCCCAGGGCCCATTGTGACATCCACTGCACCCCCTTGTCCCCAGGGCCCATTGTGACATTCAGGGGACCCCTCTTTGTCACCAGGGCCCATTCTGACATGCTGGGGACGCTCTTTGTCCCCAGGGCCCATTGTGACATCCTGGGGACCCTCCTTGTCCCCAGAGCCCATTGTGACATCCAGGGGACCCCCTTTGTCCCCAGGGCCCATTGTGGCACCATGAGGACCCTCTTTGTCACTGGGCCCCATTGTGACATCCCAGGACCCCCCTTTGTCCCCAGGGCCCATTGTGACATCCCAGGACCCCACTTTGTCCCCAGGGCTTATTGTGACACCATGGGGATCTCCCTTGTCCCCAGGGCCCATTGTGACATCCCATGACCCCCCTTTGTCCCCAGTGCTATTGTGAAATCCTGGGGACCCCTTATGTCCCCAGGGCCCATTATGACACCATGGGGAACCCCTTTGTCACTGGGGGCCATTGTGACATTCCAGGATTCCACTTTGTCCCCAGGGCTCGTTCTGACACCTTGGGGACTCCCATTGTCCCCAGGGCCCATTGTGACATCCTGGGGACCCCCATTGTCCCCAGGGCCCATTGTGACATTCCAGGACCCCCCATTGTCCCCAAGGCCCATTGTGACATCCACTGCACCCCCTTGTCCCCAGGGCCCATTGTGACATTCAGGGCACCCCTCTTTGTCCCCAGGGCCCATTGTGACATCCTGGGGACCCCCCCTTGTCACTGGGGCCCATTGTGACGTCCCAGGACCCCCCATTGTCGCCAGGGCCCATTGTGACATCCTGGGGATCCCTTCTTGTCCCCAGGGCCCATTGTGACGTCCCAGGACCCCCCATTGTCCCCAGGACCCATTGTGACATTCAGGTGGCCCCTTTGTCACTGGGGCCCATTGTGACATCCCAGGACCCCACATTGTCCCCAGGACACATTGTCACATCCTGGGGACCCCACTTGTCCCCAGGACCCATTGTGACACTATGGGGACCCCCCCTTGTTCCCAGGGCCCATTGTGACACCGTGGGTACCACCCTTGTCCGCAGGGCTCATTGTGACATCGCAGGACCCCCCTTTGTCCCCAGGGCCCATTCTGATACCGTGGGGATCCCCTTTGTCCCCAGAGTCCATTGTGACATCCAGGGGACCCCCTTTGTCCGCAGGGCCCATTGTGACATCGCAGGACGCCCCTGGGCCCCAGGGCGCATTTTGACAACCTGGGGATGCCCCCTTGTCAACGGGGCCCATTGTGACGTCCCAGGACCCCCCATTGTGTCCAGGGCCCATTGTGACATCCTGGGGATCCCTGCTTGTCCCCAGGGCCCATTGTGACGTCTTAGGACCCCCCGTTGTCCCCAGGGCCCATTGTGACATCCTGGGGATCCCTCCTTGTCCCCAGGGCCCATTGTGACGTCCCAGGACTCTCCACTGTCCTCAGGACCTATTGTAACATTCAGGGGACCCCCTTTGTCACTGGGGCCCATTGTGACATCCCAGGACCCCACATTGTCCCCAGGGCCCATTGTGACATCCTGGGGACCCCATTTTCCCCAGGACCCATTGTGACACTATGGGTACCCCCCCTTGTCCCCAGGGCCAATTGTGACGTCCCAGGACCCCCCATTGTTCCCCGGGCCCATTGTGATGTCCTTGGGAGCCCCCTCTCTTCCCAGGGCTCATTGTGACTCTCAGGGGACCCCACCTTGTCCCCAGGACTGATTGTGACGTCCTAGGGCCCCTCTGTGTCCCCAGGGCCCATTGTGACGTCCCAGGACCCCCATTGTCCCCAGGGCCCATTGTGACATCCTCGGCACCCTCTTGTCCCCAGGGCCCATTGTGACATTCAGGGGACCCCTCTTTGTCCCCAGCGCCCATTGTGACATCCTGGGGACCCCCTCTTGTCCCCAGGGCCCATTGTGACGTCCCAGGACCCCCCATTGTCCCCAGGGCCCATTGTGACATCCTGGGGATCCCTCCTTGTCCCCAGGGCCCATTGTGACGTCCCAGGAACCCCCATTGTCCCCAGGACCCATTGTGACATTCAGGGCACCCCCTTTGTCACTGGGGCCCATTGTGACATCCCAGGACCCCACATTGTCCCCAGGGCCCATTGTGACATCCTGGGGACCCCCATGTCACTGGGGCCCATTGTGACGTCCCAGGACCCCGCATTGTCCCCCGGGCCCATTGTGACACCTTGGGGACCCCCTTGTCACTGGAGACCCGTTGTGACATCATGGGGACCACCCCTTGTCCTCAGGGCCTATTGTTACGTCCCAGGACCCCCCATTGTCCCCAGGGCCCATTGTGACACCTTGGGGACCCCCTTGTCACTGGAGACCCGTTGTGACAGCATGGGGACCACCCCTTGTCCTCAGGGCCTATTGTGAACATCCTGGGGAACCTCCATTGTCCCCAGAGCCCACTGTGAGTTCCTGGAGACCCCCTTGTCCCCAGGTCCCATTGTGACATCCTGGGCAGCCTCTTTGTCCCCACGGCCCATTGTGACATCCTGGGGACCTCCTTGTCCCCAGGACCGATCCTGGCACCGTGGAGACCTCCCTTGTTACTGGGGACCCATTGTGACACCATGGGGACCTCCCATTGTCCTCTGGGCCCATTGAGACATCCTGGGGACCCCCTTTGTCACTGGGGACCCATTGTGACATCCCAGGAACCCCATTGTCCCAAGGGCCCATTGTGACATCCTGGGGACCCCCCTTTGTCTCCAGGACATATTGTGACACCGTGGGGACCACATTAGTCCCCAGGGCCCATTGTGACATCCTAGGGATCCCCTCTTGTCCCCAGGGCCCATTGTGACGTCCCAGGACCCCCCATTGTCCCCAGGGCCCATTGTGACCTCCTCGGCACCCCCTTGTCCCTAGGGCCCATTGTGACATTCACGGGACCCCCCTTTGTCCCCAGGACCCATTGTGACATCCTGGGGACCCTCCTTGTCCCCAGAGCCCATTGTGACATCCAGGGGACCCCCTTTGTCCCCAGGGCCCATTGTGACATCCTGGGGTCCCCCCTTTGTCCCCAGGGCCCATTGAAATGTCCCAGGACCACCGTTTGTCCCCAGGGTTCATTGTGACATCCTGGGGACCCCATTTGTCCCCACGGCCCATTGTGGCACCATGGGGACCCCCTTTGTCACTGGGGCCCATTGTGACATCCCAGGATCCCACTTTGTCCCCAGGGCTTATTGTGACACCATGGGGATCTCCCTTGTCCCCAGGGCCCATTGTGACATCCCATGACCCCCCTTTATCCCCAGTGCTATTGTGAAATCCTGGGGACCCCTTTTGTCCCCAGGGCCCATTGTGGCACCATGGGGAACCCCTTTGTCACTGGGGGCCATTGTGACATCCCAGGATTCCACTTTGTCCCCAGGGGTCGTTCTGACACCTTGGGGACTCCCATTGTCCCCAGGGCCCATTGTGACATCCTGGGCAACCCCATTGTCCCCAGGGCCCATTGTGACATCTGGGGGACGCCCTTGTCCCCAGGACCATCGTGGCACCGTGGGGACCCTCCTTGTCACTTGGGCCCATTGTGACACCATGGGGACCCCCCCTTTATCCCCAGTGCCCATTGTGACATCCTGGGGATCCCTCCTTGTCCCCAGGGCCCATTGTGACGTCCCAGGACCCCCCATTGTCCCCAGGACCCATTGTGACATTCAGGGGACCCCCTTTGTCACTGGGGCCCATTGTGAAATCCCAGGACCCCACATTGTCCCCAGGGCCCTTGTGACATCCTGGGGACCCCACTTGGGGACCCCACTTGTCCCCAGGACCCATTGTGACACTATAGGGACCCCCCCTTGTGCCCAGTGACCATTGTGACACCGTGGGTACCACTCTTGTCCGCAGGGCTCATTGTGACATCCTGGGGACACCCCCTTGTCTCCAGGGCCCATTGTGACATCCTGGGAATCCCTCCTTGTCCCCAGGGCCCATTTTGACATTCAGGGGACCCCCCATTGTCCCCAGGGCCCATTGTGACATCCTCGGCACCCCCTTGTCCACAGGGCCCATTGTGACATTCAGAGGACCCCACATTGTCCCCAGGGCCCATTGTGACATCCTGTGGACCCCACTTGTCCCCAGGACCCATTGTGACACTATGGGGACCCCCCCTTGTGCCCAGGGCCCATTGTGACACTGTGGGTACCACCCTTGTCTGCAGGGCTCATTGTTTCATCCCAGGACCCCCCATTGTCCCCAGGGCCCATTGTGACATTCAGGGGACCCCCTTTGTCCCCAGGGCCCATTGTGACATCCTGGGGACCCTCCTTGTCCCCAGGGCCCATTGTGGCACCATAGGGACCCCCTTTGTCACTAGGGCCCATTGTGACATCCAAGGCCCTCCCTAGTCCCCAGGGCCCATTGTGACATCCTGGGGACGCTCTTTGTCCCCAGGGCCCATTGTGACACTATGGGGACCCTCCTTGTCCCCAGAGCCCATTGTGACATCCAGGGGACCCCCTCTTGTCCCCAGGGCCCATTGTGGCACCATAGGGACCCCCTTTGTCACTGGGGCCCATTGTGACATCCCAGGACCCCCCCTGGTCCCCAGGCCCCATTGTGACATCCTGGGGACCCCCCTTGTCCTCAGGGTCCATTGTGACAGCCCAGGACCTTACATTGTCCCCAGGGCCCATTGTGATATCTTGGGGAACCCCTTGTTCCCAAGGCCCATTGTGACATCCTGGGGACCCACCCTTGTCCCCAGGGCCCATTGTCACATCCCAGGACCCCCCATTGTCCCCAGGGCCCATTGTGACATCCTCGGCACCCCCTTGTCCCCAGGGCCCATTGTGACGTCTCACGACCCCCCATTGTCCCCAGGGCCCATTGTGACATCCTGGAGATCCCTCCTTGTCCCCAGGGCCCATTGTGACGTCCCAGGACCCCCCATTGTCCCCAGGACCTATTGTGACATTCAGGGGTGCCCCTTTGTCACTGGGGCCCATTGTGACACCATGGAGACCCCCGCTTGTCCTCAGGGTCCATTGTGACATCCTGGGCACCCCCCATTTTCCCCAGGACCCATTGTGACATCCTGGCCACCCCCTTGCTCCCAGGGCCCGTTGTGGCACCATGGGGACACCCACTTTGTCCCCAGGGCTCATTGTGACATCCCAGGACCCCCCTTTGTCCCCAGGGCCATTGTAGCACCATGGGGACCCCCTTTGACCTCAGGGCCCATTGTGGCACCATGGCAACCCCTTTTGTCCCCAGGGCCCATTGTGACATTCTTGGACCCCACTTTGTCCCCAGGGCCTATTGTGACACCATGGGGACCCCTCCTTGTCACTGGGGACCCATTGTGACACCATGGGGACCCCCCCTTGCCCTCAGGACTCATTCTCACATCCTGGACACCCCCCATTGTCCCCAGGGCCCATTGTGACATCCTGGGGACCCTCCTTGTCCCCAGAACCCATTGTGACATCCAGGGGACGCCCTTTGTACCCAGGGCCCATTGTGGCACCATGAGGACCCTCTTTGTCACTGGGGCCCATTGTGACATCCCAGGACCCCCCTTTGTCCCCAGGGCCCATTGTGACATCCTGGGGACCCTCCTTGTCCCCAGAGCCCATTGTGACATCCCAGGACCCCACTTTGTCCCCAGGGCTTATTGTGACACCATGGGGATCTCCCTTGTCCCCAGGGCCCATTGTGACATCCCATGACCCCCCTTTATCCCCAGTGCTATTGTGAAATCCTGGGGACCCCTTTTGTCCCCAGGGCCCATTGTGACACCATGGGGAACCCCTTTGTCACTGGGGGCCATTGTGACATTCCAGGATTCCACTTTGTCCCGAGGGCTCGTTCTGACACCTTGGGGACTCCCATTGTCCCCAGGGCCCATTGTGACATCCTGGGCAACCCCATTTTCCCCAGGGCCCATTGTGACATCCTGGGCAACCCCATTGTCCCAAGGGCCCATTGTGACATCCTGGGGACCCCCATTGTCCCCAAGGCCCATTGTGACATTCTAAGACCCCCCATTGTCCCCAGGGCCCATTGTGACATCCTCTGCACCCCCTTGTCCCCAGGGCCCATTGTGACATTCAGGGGACCCCTCTTTGTCCCCAGGGCCCATTGTGACATCCTGGGGACCCCCCCTTGTCACTGGGGCCCATTGTGACGTCCCAGGACCCCCCACTGTCCCCAGGGCCCATTGTGACATCCTGGGGATCCCTCCATGTCCCCAGGGCCCATTGTGACGTCCCAGGACCCCCCATTGTCTCCAGGACCCATTGTGACATTCAGGGGGCCCCTTTGTCACTGGGGCCAATTGTGACATCCCAGGACCCCACATTGTCCCCAGGACACATTGTGACATCCTGGGGACCCCACTTGTCCCCAGGACCCATTGTGACACTATGGGGACCCCCCCTTGTTCCCAGGGCCCATTGTGACACTGTGGGTACCACCCTTGTCCGCAGGGCTCATTGTGACATCCCAGGACCCCACTTTGTCCCCAGGGCCCATTCTGATACCGTGGGGATCCCCTTTGTCCCCAGAGCCCATTGTGACATCCAGGGGACCCCCTTTGTCCCCAGGGCCCATTGTGACATCGCAGGACCCCCCTGGGCCCCAGGGCGCATTTTGACATCCTGGGGATGCCCCCTTGTCACCGGGACCCATTGTGTCGTCCCAGGACCCCCCATTGTCCCCAGGGCCCATTGTGGCATCCTGGGGACCTCCTTGTCCCCAGGACCCATCGTGGCACCGTGGGGACCTCCCTTGTCACTGGGGACCCTTTGTGACACCATGGGGACCTCCCATTGTTCTCAGGGCCCATTGAGACATCCTGGTGACCCCCTTTGTCACTGGGGACCCATTGTGACATCCCAGGAACCCCATTGTCCCAAGGGCCCATTGTGACATCCTGGGGACCCCTCTTTGTCTCCAGGACATATTGTGACACCGTGGGGACCACATTAGTCCCCAGGGCCCATTGTGACATCCTAGGAATCCCCTCTTGTCCCCAGGGCCCATTGTGACATCCCAGGACCCCCCTTTGTCCCCAGGGCTCATTGTGACATTCTAGGACCCCACTTTGTCCCCAGGGCCTATTGTGACACCATGGGGAACCCTCCTTGTCACTGGGGACCCATTGTGACACCATGGGGACCCCCCCTTTGTCCCCATTGCCCATTGTGACATCCTGCCCACCCCCCTTTGTCCCCAGGGTCCATTGTGACATCCTGGGCAACCCCATTGTCCCCAGGGCCCATTGTGACATCTAGGGGGACGCCCTTGTCCCCAGGACCCATCGTGGCACCGTGGGGACCCCCATTGTTTCCAGGGCCCATTGTGACATCCCAGGAACCCCATTGTGCCAAGAGCAGATTGTAACATCCTGGGGACCCCCCTTTTTCTCCAGGACGCATTGTGACACCGTGGGGACCTCATTAGTCCCCAGGGCCCATTGTGACATTGTAGGGACCTCCCTTTGTCCCCAGGGCTCATTGTGGCACCATGGCAACCACTTTTGTTCCCAGGGCCCATTGTGACATTCAGGGGACCCCATTGTCCCCAGGGCCTATTGTGACACCATGGGGACCCCTCCTTGTCACTGGGGACCCATTGTGACACCATGGGGACCCCCCCATGTCCTCAGGACTCATTTTCACATCCTGGGCACCCCCCATTGTCCCCAGGGCCCATTGTGACATCCCAGAACCTCCTATTGTCCCCAAGGCCCATTGTGACATCCTGGGGACCCCCATAGTCCCCAGTGCCCATTGTGACATTCCAGGACCCCCCATTGTCCCCAGGGCCCATTGTGACATCCTCGGCACGCCCTTGTCCCCAGGGCCCATTGTGAAATTCAGGGGACCCCTCTTTGTCCTCAGGGCCCATTGTGACATCCTGGGGACCCCCCCTTGTCACTGGGGCCCATTGTGACGTCCCAGGACCCCCCATTGTCCCCAGGGCCCATTGTGACATCCTGGGGATTCCTCCTTGTCCCCAGGGCCCATTGTGATGTCCCAGGACCCCACATTGTACCCAGGACCCATTGTGACATTCAGGGGACCCCCTTTGTCACTGGGGCCCATTGTGACATCCCAGGACCCCACATTGTCCCCAGGACCTATTGTGACATCCTGGGGACCCCACTTGTCCCCAGGACCCATTGTGACACTATGGGGACCACCCCTTGTGCCCAGGGCCCATTGTGACACTGTGGGTACCACCCTTGTCCGCAGGGCTCATTGTGACATCGCAGGACCCCCATTGTCCCCAGGGCCCATTGTGACATTCAGGGGACCCCCCTTTGTCCCCAGGGCCCATTCTGATACCGTGGGGACCCCCTTTGTCCCCAGGGCATATTGTGACATGCTGGGGACGCCCTATGTCCCCAGGACCCATTTTGACACCGTCGACACCCCCGTTTGTCCCCAGGGCCCATTGTGACATCCTGGGGACACTCCTTGTCCCCAGAGCCCATTGTGACATCCAGGGGACCCCCTTCCTCCCCAGGGCCCATTGTGACATTGCAGTACCCCCCCTGGTCCCCACGGCCCATTGTGGCACCATGGGGACCCCCTTTTGTCACTGGGGCCCATCGTGACATCCCAACACCCCACTTTGTCCCCAGGGCTTATTGTGACACCATGGGGACCTCCCTTGTCCCCAGGGCCCACTGTGACATCCCATGACCCCCATTTGTCCCCAGTGCTATTGTCAAATCCTGGGGACCCCCTTTGTCCCCAGGGACCATTGTGGCACCATGGGGAACCCCTTTGTCACTGGGGCCCATTGTGACATCCCAGGACCCCCCCTTGTCCCCAGGACCCCACATTGTCCCCAGGACCCATTGTGACATCCTGGGGACCCCACTTGTCCACAGGACCCATTGTGACACTATGGGGACCCCACCTTGTTCCCAGGGCCCATTGTGAAACCATCGACACCCCCCTTGTCCGCAGGGGTCATTGTGACATCCTGGGGACCCTCCTTGTCCCCAGAGCCCATTGTGACATCCAGGGGACCCACTTTGTCCCCAGGGCCCATTGTGACATCGCAGGACCCCCCTGGTCCCCAGGGCCCATTGTGACATCCTGGGGATCCCCCTTTGTCCCCAGGGTCCATTGTGACATCCTGGGTAACCCCATTGTCCCCAGGGCCCATTGTGACATCTGGGGGACCCCCTTGTCCCCAGGACCCATCGTGGCACCGTGGGGACCCTCCTTGTCACTTGGGCCCATTGTGACACCATGGGGACCTCCCCTTTGTCCCCAGTGCCCATTGTGACATCCTGCGGACCCCCCTTTGTCCCCAGGGCCCATTTTGACATTCAGGGGACCCACCATTGTCCCCAGGGCCCATTGTGACCTTCAAGGGACCCCCATTGTTCCCAGGGCCCATTGTGACGTCCTCGGGAGCCCCCTCTGCTCCCAAGGCTCATTGTGACTTTCAGGGGATCCCCCCATGTACCCAGGGCTGATTGTGACGTTGTAGGGCCCCTCTTTGTCCCCAGGGCCCATTGTGACATCCTGGGGAACCCCCTTGTTCCCCGGGCCCATTGTGATGTCCCGGGACCCCCCATTGTCCCTATGGCCCATTGTGACATCCTGGGGATCCCTCCTTGTCCCCAGGGCCCATTGTGACGTCCCAGGACCCCCCATTGTCCCCAGGGCCCATTGTGACATCCTGGCGATCCCTCCTTGTCCCCAGGGCCCATTGTGACGTCCCAAGACCCCCCCATTGTGTCCAGGGCCCATTGTGACATTCAGGGCACCCCCTTTGTCACTGGGGCCCATTGTGACATCCCAGGACCCCCCATTGTCCCCAGGGCCCATTGTGACATCCTGGCGATCCCTCCTTGTCCCCAGGGCCCATTGTGACGTCCCAAGACCCCCCCATTGTCCCCAGGGCCCATTGTGACATCCTGGAGACACCCTTTGTCCCCAGGACCCATTGTGACGTCCCAGGACCCCCCATTGTCCCCAGGGTTCATTCTTACATCCTGGGGACACCCTTGTCTCCAGGACCCATCGTGACACCATGGAGACCCCTCCTTGCCTCAGGGCCCATTGTGACATCCTGGGCATCCCCCTTTGTCACCCGGGACCATTGTAACACCGTGGGGACCCCCTTTGTCCCTAGGGCCTATTGTTACGTCCCAGGACCCCCCGTTATTCCCAGGGCCCATTGTGACACCTTGGGGACCCCCTTGTCACTGGGGACCCATTGTGACACCATGGGGACCACCCCTTGTCCTCAGGGCCTATTGTGAACATCCTGGGGAACCTCCATTGTCCCCAGAGCCCATTGTGAGTTCCTGGGGACCCCCTTGTCCCCAGGTCCCATTGTGACATCCTGGGGAGTCTCTTTGTCCCCAGGGCCCATTGTGACATCCTGGGGACCCCCTTTGTCCCCAGGGCCCATGGTGACATCCTGGGGACCTCCTTGTCCGCAGGACCCATCCTGGCACCGTGGGGACCTCCCTTGTCACTGGGGACCCTTTGTGACACCATGGGGACCTCCCATTGTCCTCAGGGCCCATTGAGACATCCTGGGGACCCCCTTTGTCACTGGGGACCCGTTGTGACATCCCAGGAACCCCATTGTCCCAAGGGCCCATTGTGACATCCTAGGGACCTCCCTTTGTCCCCAGGGTTCATTGTGGCACCATGGGGACCCCCTTTGTCACTGTGTCACATTGTGATATCCAAGAACCCCACTTTGTCCCCAAGGCCCATTTTGACATCCTGGGGACCCCCTTTCTCCCCAGGGCCCATTGTGACATTCAGGGGACACCCCCCTTGTCCCCAGGGCCCATTGTGACTTCCCAGGACCCCACATTGTGCCCAGGGCCCCTTGTGACATTCAGGGGACACCCCCCTTGTCCCCAGGGCCCATTGTGACGTCCCAGGATCCCCCATTGTCCCCAGGGCCTATTGTGACATTCAGGGGACCCCCTTTGGCACTGGGGCCCATTGTGACATCCCAGGACCCCACATTGTCCCCAGGGCCCATTGTGACATTCAGGGGTCCCCCCCTTGTCCCCAGGACCCATTGTGATGTCCCAGGACCCCTCATTGTCCCCACGGCCCATTGTGACATCCTGGGGACCCCCCTTTGTCACTGGGGCTCATTGAGACATCGTGGGGACCAACTTTGTCCCCAGGGCCCATTGTGACGTCCCAGGACCTCCCGTTGTCCCCAGTGTCCATTGTGACATCCGAGGAGCCCATTTTGTCCCCAGGACCCATTTTGATATTGAGGGGAACCACGTTTGTCCCCAGGGCCCATTGTGACACCATGGGGACCCCCCCTTGTCACTGGGGACCCATTGTGACACCATGGAGACCCCTGCTTGTCCTCAGGGTCCATTGTGACATCTTGGGCACCTCCCATTGTCCCCAGGACCCATTGTGACATCCTGGGGACCCCCTTGCTCCCAGGGCCCATTGTGGCACCATGTGGACATCCCCTTTGTCCCCAGGGCCCATTGTGACATTCCAGGACCCCCCATTGTCCCCAGGGCCCATTGTGACATCCACTGCACCCCGTTGTCCCCAGGGCCCATTGTGACATTCAGGGGACCCCTCTTTGTCCCCAGGGCCCATTGTGACGTCCCAGGACCCCCCATTGTCCCCAGGGCCCATTGTGACATCCTGGAGATCCCTCCTTGTCCTCAGGGCCCATTGTGACGTCTTAGGACCCCCCATTGTCCCCAGGGCCCATTGTGACATTCAGGGGACGCCTCTTTGAAACCCAGGGCACATTGTGACATCCTGGGGACCCCCCCTTGTCCCCACAGCCCATTGTGACGTCCCAGGACCCCCCTTTGTCCCCAGGGCCATTGTGAAATCCTGGGATCCCCTTTTGTCCCCAGGGCCCATTGTGGCACCATGGGGAACCCCTTTGTCACTGGGGACCATTGTGACATTCCAGGATTCCACTTTGTCCCCAGGGCTCGTTCTGACACCTTGGGGACTCCCATTGTCCCCAGGGCCCATTGTGACATCCCAGGACCCCACTTTGTCCCCAGGGCTTATTGTGACATCTGGGGGACGCCCTTATCCCCAGGACCCATCGTGGCACCGTGGGGACCCTCCTTGTCACTTGGGCCCATTGTGACACCATGGGGACCCACCCTTTGTCCCCAGTGCCCATTGTGACATCCTGCGGACCCCCCGTTCTCCCCAGGGCCCATTGTGACATTCAGGGGACCCACCATTGTCCTCAGGGCCCATTGTGACGTCCCAGGACCCCCCATTGTCCCCAGGGCCCATTGTGACATCCTCAGCACCCCCTTGTCCCCAGGGCCCATTGTGACATTCAGGGGACCCCTCTTTTTCCCCAGGGGCCATTGTGACATCCTGGGGACCCCCCCTTGTCCCCAGGGCCCATTGTGACGTCCCAGAACCCGCCATTGTCCCCAGGGCCCATTGTGACATCCTGGGGATCCCTGCTTGTCCCCAGGGCCCATTGGGACGTCCCAGGACCCGCTATTGTCCCCAGGGCCCATTTTGACATCCTGGGGATCCCTCCTTGTCCCCAGGGCCCATTGGGACGTCCCAGGACCCCCATTGTCCCCAGGGCCCATTGTGACATTCAGGGGCCCCCGTTTGTCACTGGGGCCCATTGTGACATCCCAGGACCCCACATTGTCCCCAGGGCCCTTGTGACATCCTGGGGAGCCCACTTGTCCCCAGGACCCATTGTGACACTATAGGGACCCCCCCTTGTGCCCAGTGACCATTGTGACACCGTGGATACCACCCTTGTCCGCACGACCCATTGTGACATCCTAGGGACACCCCCTTGTCTCCAGGGCCCATTGTGACATCCTGGGAATCCCTCCTTGTCCCCAGGGCCCATTTTGACATTCAGGGGACCCCCCATTGTCCCCAGGGCCCATTGTGACATCCTCTGCACCCCCTTGTCCCCAGGGCCCGTTGTGACATTCAGGGGACCCCTCTTTGTCCCCAGGGCCCATTGTGACATCCTGGGGATCCCTCGTTGTCCCCAGGGCCCATTGTGACGTCCCAGCACCCCCCATTGTCCCCAGGACCTACTGTGACATTCAGGGGTGCCCCTTTGTCACTGGGGCCCATTGTGACACCATGGAGACCCCCGCTTGTCCTCAGGGTCCATTGTGACATCCTGGGCACCCCCCATTTTCCCCAGGACCCATTGTGACATCCTGTCCACCCCCTTGCTCCCAGGGCCCGTTGTGGCACCATGGGGACACCCCCTTTGTCCCCAGGACCCATTGTGACATCCCAGGACCCCCCTTTGTCCCCAGGGCCATTGTAGCACCATGGGGACCCCCTTTGACCCCAGGGCCCATTGTGGCACCATGGCAACCCCTTTTGTCCCCAGGGCCCATTGTGACATTCTTGGACCCCACTTTGTCCCCAGGGCCTATTGTGACACCATGGGGACCCCTCCTTGTCACTGGGGACCCATTGTGACACCATGGGGACCCCCCCTTGTCCTCAGGACTCATTCTCACATCCTGGACACCCCCCATTGTCCCCAGGGCCCATTGTGACATCCACTGCACCCCCTTGTCCCCAGGGCCCATTGTGACATTCAGGGGACCCCTCTTTGTCCCCAGGGCCCATTGTGACATCCTGGGGACCCCCCCTTGTCCCCAGGGCTCATTGAGACGTCCCAGGACCCCCCACTGTCCCCAGGGCCCATTGTGACATTCAGGGGACCCCCTTTGTCCCCAGGGCCCATTCTGATACCGTGGGGACCCCCCATTGTCCCCAGGGCCCATTGTGACATGCTGGGGACGCTCTTTGTCCACAGGGCCCATTGTGACATTCAGGGGACCCCCTTTGTCACTGGGGCCCATTGTGACATCCCAGGACCCCCCTTTGTCCCCAGGGCCCATTGTGACATCCCAGGACCCCACTTTGTCCCCAGGGCTTATTGTGACGCCATGGGGATCTCCCTTGTCCCCAGGGCCCATTGTGACATCCCATGACCCCCCTTTGTCCCCAGTGCTATTGTGAAATCCTGGGGACCCCTTTCGTCCCCAGGGCCCATTGTGACACCGTGGGGAACCCCTTTGTCACTGGGGCCATTGTGACATTCCAGGATTTCACTTTGTCCCCAGGGCTCGTTCTGACACCTTGGGGACTCCCATTGTCCCCAGGGCCCATTGTGACATCCTGGGGACCCCCATTGTCCCCAAGGCCCATTGTGACATTCCAGGACCCCCCATTGTCCCCAGGGCCCATTGTGACATCCACTGCACCCCCTTGTCCCCAGGGCCCATTGTGACATTCAGGGGACCCCTCTTTGTCCCCAGAGCCCATTGTGACATCCTGGGGACCCCCCTTCTCACTGGGGCCCATTGTGACGTCCCAGGACCCCCCATTGTCCCCAGGGCCCATTGTGACATCCTGGCGATCCCTCCTAGTCCCCAGGGCCCATTGTGACATCCCAGGACCCCCCATTGTCCCTAGGACCCATTGTGACATTCAGGGGGCCCCTTTGTCACTGGGGCCCATTGTGACATCCCAGGACCCCACATTGTCCCCAGGACACATTGTGACATGCTGGGGACGCTCTTTGTCCCCAGGGCCCATTGTGACATCCTGGGGACCCTCCTTGTCCCCAGAGCCCACTCTGACATCCAGGCGACCCCCTTTGTCCCCATGGCCCATTGTGGCACCATAGGGACCCCCTTTGTCACTGGGGCCCATTGTGACATCCCAGGACACCCCC
Source organism: Patagioenas fasciata (assembly GCF_037038585.1). NCBI lineage: Eukaryota > Metazoa > Chordata > Aves > Columbiformes > Columbidae > Patagioenas > Patagioenas fasciata. Next base: position 624,892 of record NC_092538.1, read on the forward strand.
TGTTCCCCAGGCCCCATTGTGACATCCTGGGGACCGCCCTTGTCCTCAGGGTCCATTGTGACAGCCCAGGACCTTACATTGTCCCCAGGGCCCATTGTGATATCTGGGGGACCCCCTTGTCCCCAGGGCCCATTGTGACATCCCAGGACCCCCCATTGTCCCCAGGGCCCATTGTGACATCCCAGGACCCCCCATTGTCCCCAGGGCCCATTGTGACATCCTCGGCACCCCTTTGTCCCCCGGGCCCATTGTGACATCCTGGGGACCCCCCCTTGTCCCCAGGGCCCATTGTGACGTCCCAGGACCCCACATTGTCCCCAGGGGCCATTGTGACATCCTAGGGATCCCTCCTTGTCCCCAGGGCCCATTGTGACATTCAGGGGACCCCTCTTTGTCCCTAGGGCCCATTGTGACATCCTGGGGATCCCTCCTTGTCCCCAGGACCCATTGTGACGTCCCAGGATCCCCATTGTCCCCAGGACCTATTGTGACATTCAGGGGACCCCCTTTGTCACTGGGGCCCATTGTGACACCATGGACACCCCCGCTTGTCCCCAGGGCCCATTGTGACATCCCAGGACCCCCCTTTGTCCCCAGGGCCCATTGTAGCACCATGGGGACCCCCTTTGACCCCAGGGCCCATTGTGGCAGCATGGCAACCCCTTTTGTCCCCAGGGCCCATTGTGACATTCTTGGACCCCACTTTGTCCCCAGGACCTATTGTGACACCATGGGGACCCCTCCTTGTCACTGGGGACCCATTGTGACACCATGGGGACCCCCCCTTGTCCTCAGGACTCATTCTCACATCCTGGACACCCCCCATTGTCCCCAGGGCCCATTGTGACATCCACTGCACCCCCTTGTCCCCAGGGCCCATTGTGACATTCAGGGGACCCCTCTTTGTCCCCAGGGCCCATTGTGACATGCTGGGGACGCTCTTTGTCCCCAGGGCCCATTGTGACATCCCAGGACCCCACTTTGTCCCCAGGGCCCATTGTGACATCCCAGGACCCCACTTTGTCCCCAGGGCTTATTGTGACACCATGGGAATCTCCCTTGTCCCCAGGGCCCATTGTGACATCCCATGACCCCCCTTTGTCCCCAGTGCTATTGTGAAATCCTGGGGACCCCTTATGTCCCCAGGGCCCATTATGACACCATGGGGAACCCCTTTGTCAGTGGGGGCCATTGTGACATTCCAGGATTCCACTTTGTCCCCAGGGCTCGTTCTGACACCTTGGGGACTCCCATTGTCCCCAGGGCCCATTGTGACATCCTGGGGACCCCCATTGTCCGCAGGGCCCATTGTGACATTCCAGGACCCCCCATTGTCCCCAAGGCCCATTGTGACATCCACTGCACCCCCTTGTCCCCAGGGCCCATTGTGACATTCAGGGCACACCTCTTTGTCCCCAGGGGCCATTGTGACATCCTGGGGACCCCCACTTGTCACTGGGGCCCATTGTGACATCCCAGGACCCCCCATTGTCCCCAGGGCCCATTGTGACATTCAGGGCACCCCCTTGTCCCCAGGGCCCATTGTGACATTCCGGGGACGCCTCTTTGTACCCAGGGGACACTGTGATATCCTGGGGACCCCCCCTTGTCACTGGGGCCCATTGTGACGTCCCAGGACCCCCCATTGTTTCCAGGGCCCATTGTGACATCCTGGGGATCCCTGCTTGTCCCCAGGGCCCATTCTGACGTCTTAGGACCCCCCGTTGTCCCCAGGGCCCATTGTGACATCCTGGGGATCCCTCCTTGTCCCCAGGGCCCATTGTGACGTCCCAGGACTCCCCACTGTCCTCAGGACCTATTGTACCATTCAGGGGACCCCCTTTGTCACTGGGGCCCATTGTGACATCCCAGGACCCCACATTGTCCCCAGGGCCCATTGTGACATCCTGGGGACCCCCATGTCACTGGGGCCCATTGTGACGTCCCAGGACCCCCCATTGTCCCCCGGGCCCATTGTAACACCTTGGGGACCCCCTTGTCACTGGAGACCCGTTGTGACATCATGGGGACCACCCCTTGTCCTCAGGGCCTATTGTTACGTCCCAGGACCCCCCATTGTCCCCAGGGCCCATTGTGACACCTTGGGGACCCCCTTGTCACTGGAGACCCGTTGTGACAGCATGGGGACCGCCCCTTGTCCTCAGGGCCTATTGTTACGTCCCAGGACCCCCCATTGTCCCCAGGGCCCATTGTGACACCTTGGGGACCCCCTTGTCACTGGAGACCCATTGTGACAGCATGGGGACCACCCCTTGTCCTCAGGGCCTATTGTGAACATCCTGGGGAACCTCCATTGTCCCCAGAGCCCATTGTGAGTTCCTGGAGACCCCCTTGTCCCCAGGTCCCATTGTGACATCCTGGGCAGCCTCTTTGTCCCCAGGGCCCATTGTGACATCCTGGGGACCTCCTTGTCCCCAGGACCCATCGTGGCACCGTGGAGACCTCCCTTGTTACTGGGGACCCATTGTGACACCATGGGGACCTCCCATTGTCCTCAGGGCCCATTGAGACATCCTGGGGACCCCCTTTGTCACTGGGGACCCAATGTGACATCCCAGGAACCCCATTGTCCCAAGGGCCCATTGTGACATCCTGGGGACCCCCCTTTGTCTCCAGGACATATTGTGACACCGTGGGGACCACATTAGTCCCCAGGGCCCATTGTGACATCCTAGGGATCCCCTCTTGTCCCCAGGGCCCATTGTGACGTCCCAGGACCCCCCATTGTCCCCAGGGCCCATTGTGACCTCCTCGGCACCCCCTTGTCCCTAGGGCCCATTGTGACATTCACGGGACCCCCCTTTGTCCCCAGGACCCATTGTGACATCCTGGGGACCCTCCTTGTCCCCAGAGCCCATTGTGACATCCAGGGGACCCCCTTTGTCCCCAGGGCCCATTGTGACATCCTGGGGTCCCCCCTTTGTCCCCAGGGCCCATTGAAATGTCCCAGGACCACCGTTTGTCCCCAGGGTTCATTATGACATCCTGGGAACCCCATTTGTCCCCACGGCCCATTGTGGCACCATGGGGACCCCCTTTGTCACTGGGGCCCATTGTGACATCCCAGGACCCCACTTTGTCCCCAGGGCTTATTGTGACACCATGGGGATCTCCCTTGTCCCCAGGGCCCATTGTGACATCCCATGACCCCCCTTTATCCCCAGTGCTATTGTGAAATCCTGGGGACCCCTTTTGTCCCCAGGGCCCATTGTGGCACCATGGGGAACCCCTTTGTCACTGGGGGCCATTGTGACATCCCAGGATTCCACTTTGTCCCCAGGGCTCGTTCTGACACCTTGGGGACTCCCATTGTCCCCAGGGCCCATTGTGACATCTGGGGGACGCCCTTGTCCCCAGGACCCATCGTGGCACCGTGGGGACCCTCCTTGTCACTTGGGCCCATTGTGACATCCCAGGACCCCACATTGTCCCCAGGGCCCTTGTGACATCCTGGGGACCCCACTTGTCCCCAGGACCCATTGTGACACTATAGGGACCCCCCCTTGTGCCCAGTGACCATTGTGACACAGTGGGTACCACCCTTGTCCGCAGGGCCCATTGTGACATCCTGGGGACACCCCCTTGTCTCCAGGGCCCATTGTGACATCCTGGGAATCCCTCCTTGTCCCCAGGGCCCATTTTGACATTCAGGGGACCCCCCATTGTCCCCAGGGCCCATTGTGACATCCTCGGCACCTCCTTGTCCCCAGGGCCCATTGTGACATTCAGGGGACCCCACATTGTCCCCAGGGCCCATTGTGACATCCTGGGGACCCCCCTTTGTCCCCAGGGCCCATTGTGACTTCCAACGGACCCCCCCCTTGTCCCCAGGGCCCATTGTGACGTCCCAGGACCCCCCACTGACCCAGGGCCCATTGTGACATTCAGGGGACCCCCCTTTGTCCCCAGGGCCCATTCTGATACCGTCGGGACCCCCTTTGTCCCCAGGGCCCATTGTGACATGCTGGGGACCCTCCTTGTCCCCAGAGCCCATTGTGACATCCAGGGGACCCCCTTTGTCCCCAGGGCCCATTGTGGCACCGTGAGGACCCTCTTTATCACTGGGGCCCATTGTGACATCCCGGGACCCCCTTTGTCCCCAGGGCCCATTGTGACATCCTGGGGGACCCTCCTTGTCCCCAGAGCCCATTGTGACATCCCAGGACCCCACTTTGTCCCCAGGGCTTATTGTGACACCATGGGAATCTCCCTTGTCCCCAGGGCCCATTGTGACATCCCATGACCCCCCTTTGTCCCCAGTGCTATTGTGAAATCCTGGGGACCCCTTTTGTCCCCAGGGCCCATTGTGGCACCATGGGGAACCCCTTTGTCACTGGGGGCCATTGTGACATTCCAGGATTCCACTTTGTCCCCAGGGCTCGTTCTGACACCTTGGGGACTCCCATTGTCCCCAGGGCCCATTGTGACATCCTGGGCAACCCCATTGTCCCCAGGGCCCATTGTGACATCCTGGGGACCCCCATTGTCCCCAAGGCCCATTGTGACATTCCAGGACCCACCATTGTCCCCAGGGCCCATTGTGACATCCACTGCACCCCCTTGTCCCCAGGGCCCACTGTGACATTCAGTGGACCCCTCTTTGTCCCCAGGGCCCATTGTCACATCCTGGGGACCCCCGTTGTCACGGGGGCCCATTGTGACGTCCCAGGACCCCCCATTGTCCCCAGGACCCATTGTGACATTCAGGGGGCCCCTTTGTCACTGGGACCCATTGTGACATCCCAGGACCCCACATTGTCCCCAGGACACATTGTGACATCCTGGGGACCCCACTTGTCCTCAGGACCCATTGTGACACTATGGGGACCCCCCCTTGTGCCCAGGGCCCATTGTGACACCGTGGGTACCACCCTTGTCCGCAGGGCTCATTGTGACATCCCAGGACCCACCTTTGTCCCCAGGGCCCATTCTGATACCGTGGGGATCCCCTTTGTCCCCAGAGCCCATTGTGACATCCAGGGGACCCCCTTTGTCCCCAGGGCCCATTGTGACATCGCAGGACCCCCCTGGGCCCCAGGGCGCATTTTGACATCCTGGGGATGCCCCCTTGTCACCGGGACCCATTGTGACGTCCCAGGACCCCCCATTGTCTCCAGGGCCCATTGTGACATCCTGGGGATCCCTGCTTGGCCCCAGAGCCCATTGTGACGTCTTATGACCCCCCCTTGTCCCCAGGGCCCATTGCGACATTCAGGGGACGCCTCTTTGTACCCAGGGCCCATTGTGACATCCTGGGGATCCCTCCTTGTCCCCAGGGCCCATTGTGACGTCCCAGGACCCCCATTGTCCTTAGGATTCATTGTAACATTCAGGGAACCCCTTTGTCACTGGGGCCCATTGTGACATCCCAGGACCCCACTTTGTCCCCAGGGCTGATTGTGACGTCCCAGGGCCACTCTGTGTCCCCAGGGCCCATTGTGACACTTTAGGGACCCCTCTTTGTCCCCAGGGCCCATTGTGACATCCTGGAGACCCCCCCTTGTCCCCAGGGCCCATTGTGACGTCCCAGGACCCCCCATTGTTCCCAGGGCCCATTGTGACTTTCAGGGGACCCCCCCTTGTCCCCAGGGCTGATTGTTACGTCCTAGGGCCCCTCTGTGTCCCCAAGGCCCATTGTGACATCCCATGACCCCCCTTTGTCCCCAGTGCTATTGCGAAATCCTGGGGACACCTTTGGTCCCCAGGTCCCATTGTGACACCCTGGGGAACCCCTTTGTCACTGGGGGCCATTGTGACATTCCAGGATTCCACTTTGTCCCCAGGGCTCGTTCTGACACCTTGGGGACTCCCATTGTCCCCAGGGCCCATTGTGACGTCTTAGGACCCCCCATTTTCCCCAGGCCCCATTGTGAAATTCAGGGCACCCCCTTGTCCCCAGGGCCCATTGTGACATTCCGGGGACGCCTCTTTGTACCCAGGGCACACTGTGACATCCTGGGGACCCCCCCTTGTCACTGGGGCCCATTGTGACGTCCCAGGACCCCCCATTGTCCCCAGGGCACACTGTGACATCCTGGGGACCCCCCCTTGTCACTGGGGCCCATTGTGACGTCCCAGGACCCCCCATTGTCCCCAGGGCCCATTGTGACATCCTGGGGATCCCTCCTTGTCCCCAGGGCCCATTGTGACGTCCCAGGACCCACCATTGTCCCCAGGACCCATTGTGACATTCAGGGGGCCCCTTTGTCCCCAGGGCCCATTGTGACATCCCAGGACCCCCCATTGTCCCCAGGGCCCAATGTGACGTCCCAGGACCCCCCATTGTCCCCAGGGCCCATTGTGACATTCAGGGGACCCCTCTTTTTCCCCAGGGCCCATTGTGACATCCTGGGGACCCCCCCTTGTCCCCAGGGCCCATTGTGACGTCCCAGGACCCGCCATTGTCCCCAGGGCCCATTGTGACATCCTGGGGATCCCTGCTTGTCCCCAGGGCCCATTGGGACGTCCCAGGACCCGCCATTGTCCCCAGGGCCCATTGTGACATTCTGGGGATCCCTCCTTGTCCCCAGGGCCAATTGGGACGTCCCAGGACCCCCATTGTCCCCAGGGTCCATTGTGACATTCAGGGGCCCCCGTTTGTCACTGGGGCCCATTGTGACATCCCAGGACCCCACATTGTCCCCAGGGCCCTTGTGACATCCTGGGAATCCCTCCTTGTCACTGGGGCCCATTTTGACATTCAGGGGACCCCCCATTGTCCCCAGGGCCCATTGTGACATCCTCTGCAGCCCCTTGTCCCCAGGGCCCATTGTGACATTCAGGGGACCCCTCTTAGTCCCCAGGGCCCATTGTGACATCCTGGGGACCCCACTTGTCCCCAGGACCCATTGTGACACTATGGGGACCCCCCCTTGTGCCCAGTGCCCATTGTGACACCGTGGGTACCACCCTTGTCTGCAGGGCTCATTGTTTCATCCCAGGACCCCCCATTGTCCCCAGGGCCCATTGTGACATTCAGGGGACCCCCCTTTGTCCCCAGGGCCCATTCTGATACCGTGGGGACCCCCTTTGTCCCCAGGGCCCATTGTGACATGCTGGGGACGCTCTTTGTCCCCAGGGCCCATTGTGACATCCTGGGGACCCTCCTTGTCCCCAGAGCCCATTGTGACATCCAGGGGACCCCCTTTGTCCCCAGGGCCCATTGTGGCACCATAGGGACCCCCTTTGTCACTGGGGCCCATTGTGACATCCCAGGACCCCCCCTGGTCCCCAGGCCTCATTGTGACATCCTGGGGACCCCTTTGTCCCAAGACTTCATTGTGACATCCTGGGGACCCCCCTTGTCCTCAGGGTCCATTGTGACAGCCCAGGACCTTACATTTTCCCCAGGACCCATTGTGACATCCTGGGGCCACCCCCTTGCTCCCAGGGCCCGTTGTGGCACCGTGGGGACACCCCGTTTGTCCCCAGGGCCCATTGTGACATCCCAGGACCCCCCTTTGTACCCAGGGCCATTGTAGCACCATGGGGTCCCCTTTGACCCCATGGCCCATTGTGGCACCATGGCAACCCCTTTTGTCCCCAGGGCCCATTGTGACATTCTTGGACCCCACTTTGTCCCCAGGGCCTATTGTGACACCATGGGGACCCCTCCTTGTCACTGGGGACCCATTGTGACACCATGGGGACCCCCCCTTGTCCTCAGGACTCATTCTCACATCCTGGACACCCCCCATTGTCCCCAGGGCCCATTGTGACATCCACTGCACCCCCTTGTCCCCAGGGCCCATTGTGACATTCAGGGGACCCCTCTTTGTCCCCAGGGCCCATTGTGACATCCTGGGGACCCCCCCTTGTCCCCAGGGCCCATTGTGACGTCCCAGGACCCCCCACTGTCCCCAGGGCCCATTGTGACATCCTGGGGACCCTCCTTGTCCCCAGAGCCCATTGTGACATCCTGGGGACCCCCTTTGTCCCCAGGGCCCATTGTGGCACCATGAGGACCCTCTTTGTCACTGGGGGCCATTGTGACATCCTGGGGATCCTCCTTGTCCCCAGGGCCCATTGTGACATCCCATGACCCCCCTTTGTCCCCAGTGCTGTTGTGAAATCCTGGGGACCCCTTTTGTCCCCAGGGCCCATTGTGACACCATGGGGAACCCCTTTGTCACTGGGGTCCATTGTGACATTCCAGGATTCCACTTTGTCCCCAGGGCTCGTTCTGACACCTTGGGGACTCCCATTGTCCCCAGGGCCCATTGTGACATCCTGGGCAACCCCATTGTCCCCAGGGCCCATTGTGACATCCTGGGGACCCCCATTGTCCCCAGGGCCCATTGTGACATTCCAGGACCCCCCATTGTCCCCAGGGCCCATTGTGACATCCACTGCACCCCCTTGTCCCCAGGGCCCATTGTGACATTCAGGGGACCCCTCTTTGTCCCCAGGGCCCATTGTGACATTCAGGGGACCCGCCCTTGTCACTGGGGCCCATTGTGACGTCCCAGGACCCCCCATTGTCCCCAGGGCCCATTGTGACATCCTGGGGATCCCTCCTTGTCCCCAGGGCCCGTTGTGACGTCCCAGGACCCCCCATTGTCCCTAGGACCCATTGTGACATTCAGGGGGCCCCTTTGTCACTGGGGCCCATTGTGACATCCCAGGACCCCACATTGTCCCCAGGACACATTGTCACATCCTGGGGACCCCACTTGTCCCCAGGACCCATTGTGACACCGTGGGTACCACCCTTGTCCGCAGGGCTCATTGTGACATCCCAGGACCCCCCTTTGTCCCCAGGGCCCATTCTGATACCGTGGGGATCCCCTTTGTCCCCAGAGTCCATTGTGACATCCAGGGGACTCCCTTTGTCCCCAGGGCCCATTGTGACATCGCAGGACCCCCTGGGCCCCAGGGCGCATTTTGACATCCTGGGGATGCCCCCTTGTCAACGGGGCCCATTGTGACGTCCCAGGACCCCCCATTGTCCCCAGGGCCCATTGTGACATCCTGGGGATCCCTCCTTGTCCCCAGGGCCCATTGTGACGTCCCAGGACCCCCCACTGTCCTCAGGACCTATTGTAACATTCAGGGGACCCCCTTTGTCACTGGGGCCCATTGTGACATCCCAGGACCCCACATTGTCCCCAGGGCCCATTGTGACATCCTGGGGACCCCATTTTCCCCAGGACCCATTGTGACACTATGGGTACCCCCCCTTGTCCCCAGGGCCAATTGTGACGTCCCAGGACCCCCCCTTGTTCCCAGGGCCCATTGTGATGTCCTTGGGAGCCCCCTCTCTTCCCAGGGCTCATTGTGACTCTCAGGGGACCCCACCTTGTCCCCAGGACTGATTGTGACGTCCTAGGGCCCCTCTGTGTCCCCAGGGCCCATTGTGACGTCCCAGGACCCCCATTGTCCCCAGGGCCCATTGTGACATCCTCGGCACCCCCTTGTCCCCAGGGCCCATTGTGACATTCAGGGGACCCCTCTTTGTCCCCAGGGGCGATTGTGACATCCTGGGGACCCCCTCTTGTCCCCAGGGCCCATTGTGACGTCCCAGGACCCCCCATTGTCCCCAGGGCCCATTGTGACATCCTGGGGATCCCTCCTTGTCCCCAGGGCCCATTGTGACGTCCCAGGACCCCCCATTGTCCCCAGGGCCCATTGTGACATTCAGGGGACCCCCTTTGTCACTGGGGCCCATTGTGACATCCCAGGACCCCCCTTTGTCCCCAGGGCCCATTGTGACATCCTGGGGATCCCCATGTCACTGGGGCCCATTGTGACGTCCCAGGACCCCCCATTGTCCCCAGGGTCCATTGTTACATCCTGGGGACCCCCTTGTCACTGGGACCCATCATGACACCATGGGGACCCTCCTTGTCACTGGGGACCCATTGTGACACTATGGGGAACCCCCCTTGTCCTCAGGGCCCATTGTGACATCCTGGGCATCCCCCCTGTCCCCCGGGACCATTGTAACACCGTGCGGACCCCCTTTGTCCCCAGGGCCCATTGTGACACTGTGGGGAACCCCCTTGTCCCCAGGTCCTATTGTTACGTCCCAGGAACCCCCATTGTCCCCAGGACCCATTGTGACACCTTGGGGACCCCCTTGTCACTGGAGACCCATTGTGACAGCATGGGGACCACCCCTTGTCCTCAGGGCCTATTGTGAACATCCTGGGGAACCTCCATTGTCCCCAGAGCCCACTGTGAGTTCCTGGAGACCCCCTTGTCCCCAGGTCCCATTGTGACATCCTGGGGAGCCTCTTTGTCCCCACGGCCCATTGTGACATCCTGGGGACCTCCTTGTCCCCAGGACCCATCCTGGCACCGTGGAGACCTCCCTTGTTACTGGGGACCCATTGTGACACCATGGGGACCTCCCATTGTCCTCAGGGCCCATTGAGACATCCTGGGGACCCCCTTTGTCACTGGAGACCCATTGTGGCATCCCAGGAACCCCATTGTCCCAAGGGCCCATTGTGACATCCTGGGGACGCCCTTTGTCCCCAGGGCCCATTTTGACACCGTCGACACCCCCCTTTGTCTCCAGGGCCCATTGTGACATCCTGGGGACCCTCCTTGTCCCCAGAGGCCATTGTGACATCCAGGGGACCCCCTTTGTCCCCAGGGCCCATAGTGACATCCTGGGGTCCCCCCTTTGTTCCCGGGGCCCATTGTGACATCCTGGGGATCCCTCCTTGTCCCCAGGGCCCATTGTGACGTCCCAGGACCCCCCATTGTCCCCAGGGCCCATTGTGACATTCAGGGGACCCCCTTTGTCACTGGGGCCCATTGTGACATCCCAGGACCCCACATTGTCCCCAGGGCCCATTGTGACATCCTGGGGACCCCCCTTTGTCTCCAGGACATATTGTGACACCGTGGGGACCACATTAGTCCCCAGGGCCCATTGTGACATCCTAGGGATCCCCTCTTGTCCCCAGGGCCCATTGTGACGTCCCAGGACCCCCCATTGTCCCCAGGGCCCATTGTGACATCCTGGGGACGCCCTTTGTCCCCAGGGCCCATTGTGACATCCTGGGGACGCCCTTTGTCTCCAGGGCCCATTGTGACATCCTGGGGACCCTCCTTGTCCCCAGAGGCCATTGTGACATCCAGGGGACCCCCTTTGTCCCCAGGGCCCATTGTGATATCCTGGGGATCCCTCCTTGTCCCCAGGGCCCATTGTGACGTTCCAGGACCCCCCATTGTCCCCAGGGCCCATTGTGACATTCAGGGGACCCCCTTTGTCACTGGGGCCCATTGTGACATCCCAGGACCCCCCTTTGTCCCCAGGGCCCATTGTGACATCCTGGGGATCCCCATGTCACTGGGGCCCATTGTGACGTCCCAGGACCCCGCATTGTCCCCAGAGCCCATTGTGACATCCTGGAGACCCCCTTGTCACTGGGACCCATCATGACACCATGGGGACCCTCCTTGTCACTGGGGACCCATTGTGACACCATGGGGACCCCCCCTTGTCCTCAGGGCCCATTGTGACATCCTGGGCATCCCCCCTGTCCCCCGGGACCATTGTAACACCGTGCGGACCCCCTTTGTCCCCAGGGCCCATTGTGACACTGTGGGGAACTCCCTTGTCCCCAGGACCTATTGTTACGTCCCAGGACCCCCCATTGTCCCCAGGGCCCATTGTGACACCTTGGGGACCCCCTTGTCACTGGAGACCCATTGTGACAGCATGGGGACCACCCCTTGTCCTCAGGGCCTATTGTGAACATCCTGGGGAACCTCCATTGTCCCCAGAGCCCACTGTGAGTTCCTGGAGACCCCCTTTGTGCCCAGGGCCCATTGTGACATCCTGGGGTCCCCCCTTTGTCCCCAGGGCCCATTGAAATGTCCCAGGATCACCGTTTGTCCCCAGGGTTCATTGTGACATCCTGGGGACCCCATTTGTCCCCACGTCCCATTGTGGCACCATGGGGAACCCCTTTGTCACTGGGGCCCATTGTGACATCCCAGGACCCCACTTTGTCCCCAGGGCTTATTGTGACACCATGGGGATCTCCCTTGTCCCCAGGGCCCATTGTGACATCCCATGACCCCCCTTTATCCCCAGTGCTATTGTGAAATCCTGGGGACCCCTTTTGTCCCCAGGGCCCATTGTGGCACCATGGGGAACCCCTTTGTCACTGGGGGCCATTGTGACATCCCAGGATTCCACTTTGTCCCCAGGACTCGTTCTGACACCTTGGGGACTCCCATTGTCCCCAGGGCCCATTGTGACATCCTGGGCAACCCCATTGTCCCCAGGGCCCATTGTGACATCTGGGGAACGCCCTTGTCCCCAGGAGCCATCGTGGCACTGTGGGGACCCTCCTCGTCACTTGGGCCCATTGTGACACCATGGGGACCCCCCCTTTGTCTCCAGTACCCATTGTGACATCCTGGGGATCCCTCCTTGTCCCCAGGGCCCATTGTGACGTCCCAGTACCCCCCATTGTCCCCAGGACCCATTGTGACATTCAGGGGACCCCCTTTGTCACTGGGGCCCATTGTGACATCCCAGGACCCCACATTGTCCCCAGGGCCCATTGTGACATCCTGGGGACCCCACTTGTCCCCAGGACCCATTGTGACACTATGGGAACCCCACTTTGTGCCCAGAGCCCATTGTGACACTGTGGGTACCACCCTTGTCCGCAGGGCTCATTGTGACATCCCAGGACCCCCCTTTGTCCCCAGGGCTCATTGTGACATTCTAGGACCCCACTTTGTCCCCAGGGCCTATTGTGACACCATGGGGAACCCTCCTTGTCACTGGGAACCCATTGTGACACCATGGGGACCCCCCCTTTGTCCCCAGTGCCCATTGTGACATCCTGCGCACCCCCCTTTGTCCCCAGGGTCCATTGTGACATCCTGGGCAACCCCATTGTCCCCAGGGCCCATTGTGACATCTAGGGGGACGCCCTTGTCCCCAGGGCCCATTGTGACGTCCCAGGACCCCCATTGTCCCCAGGGCCCATTGTGACATCCCAGGACCCCACTTTGTCCCCAGGGCTTATTGTGACACCATGGGAATCTCCCTTGTCCCCAGGGCCCATTGTGACATTCAGGGGCCCCCGTTTGTCACTGGGGCCCATTGTGACATCCCAGGACCCCACATTGTCCCCAGGGCCCATTGTGACTTTCAGGGGACCCCACTTGTACCCAGTGCCCATTGTGACACCGTGGGTACCACCCTTGTCCGCAGGGCCCATTGTGACATCCTGGGGATCCCTCCTTGTCCCCAGGGCCCATTGTTACGTCCCAGGACCCCCCATTGTCCCCAGGACCCATTGTGACATTCAGGGGACCCCCTTTGTCACTGGGGCCCATTGTGAAATCCCAGGACCCCACATTGTCCCCAGGGCCCATTGTGACATCCTGGGGACCCCCCCTTTGTCCCCAGTGCCCATTGTGACATCCTGCGGACCCCCCTTTGTCCCCAGGGCCCATTTTGACATTCAGGGGACCCACCATTGTCCTCAGGGCCCATTGTGAGGTCCCAGGACCCCCCATTGTCCCCAGGGCCCATTGTGACATCCTCGGCACCCCCTTGTCCCCAGGGCCCATTGTGACATCCCAGGACCCCCCATTGTCCCCAGGGCCCATTGTGACATCCTGGGGACCCCACTTGTCCCCAAGACCCATTGTGACACTATGGGGACCCCCCCTTGTGCCCAGGGCCCATTGTAAAACCGTGGGTACCACCCTTGTCTGCAGGGCTCATTGTGACATCCCAGGACCCCCCATTGTCCCCAGGGCCCATTGTGACATTCAGGGGACCCACCATTGTCCTCAGGGCCCATTGTGAGGTCCCAGGACCCCCCATTGTCCCCAGGGCCCATTGTGACATCCTCTGCACCCCCTTGTCCCCAGGGCCCATTGTGACGTCCCATGACCCCCCTTTGTCCCCAGTGCTATTGTGAAATCCTGGGGACCCCTTTTGTCCCCAGGGCCCATTGTGGCACCATGGGGAACCCCTTTGTCACTGGGGGCCATTGTGACATCCCAGGATTCCACTTTGTCCCCAGGGCTCGTTCTGAACACCTTGGGGCCTCCCATTGTCCCCAGGGCCCATTGTGACATCCTGGGCAACCCCATTGTCCCCAGGGCCCATTGTGACATCTGGGGGACGCCCTTGTCCCCAGGACCCATCGTGGCACCGTGGGGAGCCTCCTTGTCACTTAGGCCCATTGTGACACCATGGGGACCCCCCCTTTATCCCCAGTGCCCATTGTGACATCCTGCGGACCCCCCTTTGTCCCCAGGGCCCATTTTAACATTCAGGGGACCCACCATTGTCCCCAGGGCCCATTGTGACATCCTCGGCACCCCCTTGTCCCCAGGGTCCATTGTGACATCCCAGGACCCCCCATTGTCCCCAGGGCCCATTGTGACATTCAGGGGACCCCCCTTTGTCCCCAGGGCCCATTGTGACATCGTGGGGACCCCCTTTGTCCCAAGACTTCATTGTGACATCCTGGGGTCCCCCCTTGTCCTCAGGGTCCATTGTGACAGCCCAGGACCTTACATTGTCCCCAGGGCCCATTGTGATATCTTGGGGACCCCCTTGTTCCCAAGGCCCATTGTGACATCCTGGGGACCCCCCCTTGTCCCCAGGGCCCATTGTGACATCCCAGGACCCCCCATTGTCCCCAGGGCCCATTGTGACATCCTCGGCACGCCCTTGTCCCCAGGGCCCATTGTGACATCCTGGGGACCCCCCCTTGTCCCCAGGGCCCATTGTGACGTCCCAGGACCCCCCATTGTCCTCAGGGCCCATTGTGACATCCTCTGCACCCCCTTGTCCCCAGGGCCCATTGTGACATTCAGGGGACCCCTCTTTGTCCCCAGGGCCCATTGTGACATCCTGGGGACCCCCCCTTGTCCCCAGGGCCCATTGTGACATCCTGGGGAACCCCCTTGTCCCCAGGGCCCATTGTGACGTCCCAGGTCCCCCCATTGTCCCCAGGGCCCATTGTGACATCCTGGGGATCCCTCCTTGTCCCCAGGGCCCATTGTGACATCCCAGGACCCCCCATTGTCCCCAGGACCTATTGTCACATTCAGGGGACCCCCTTTGTCACTGGGGCCCATTGTGACACCATGGAGACCCCCGCTTGTCCTCAGGCTCCATTGTGACATCCTGGCCACCCCCTTGCTCCCAGGGCCCGTTGTGGCACCATGGGGACACCCCCTTTGTCCCCAGGGCCCATTGTGACATCCCAGGACCCCCCTTTGTCCCCAGGGCCCATTGTAGCACCATGGGGACCCCCTTTGACCCCAGGGCCCATTGTGGTACTATGGCAACCCCTTTTGTCCCCAGGGCCCATTGTGACATTCTTGGACCCCACTTTGTCCCCAGGGCCTATTGTGACACCATGGGGACCCCTCCTTGCCACTGGGGACCCATTGTGAAACCATGGGGACCCCCCCTTGTCCTCAGGAGTCATTCTGACATCCTGGACACCCCCCATTGTCCCCAGGGCCCATTGTGACATCCACTGCACCCCCCTGTCCCCAGGGCCCATTGTGACATTCAGGGGACTCCTCTTTGTCCCCAGGGCCCATTGTGACATCCTGGGGATCCCTCCTTGTCTTCAGGGCCCATTGTGATGTCCGAGGACCCCCCATTGTCCCCAGGGCCCATTGTGACATCCTCTGCACCCCCTTGTCCCCAGGGCCCATTGTGACATTCAGGGGACCCCTCTTTGTCCCCAGGGCCCATTGTGACATCCTGGGGATCCCTCCTTGTCGCCAGGGCCCATTGTGACGTCCCAGGACCCCCCATTGTCCCCAGGACCTATTGTGACATTCAGGGGACCCCCTTTGTCACTGGGGCCCATTGTGACACCATGGGGACCCCTCCTTGTCACTGGGGACCCATTGTGACATCCACTGCAACCCCTTGTCCCCAGGGCCCATTGTGACATTCAGGGGACCCGTCTTTGTCCCCAGGACCCATTGTGACATCCTGGGGACCCCCCCTTGTCCCCAGAGCCCATTGTGACGTCCCAGGACCCCCCATTGTCCCCAGGACCCATTGTGACACTATGGGGACCCCCCCTTTTGCCCAGGGCCCATTGTGACCCCGTGGGTACCACCCTTGTCCCCAGGGCCCATTGTGACATCCTCTGCACCCCTTTGTCCCCAGGGCCCATTGTGACATTCAGGGGACCCCTCTTTGTCCCCAGGGCCTATTGTGACATCCCAGGACCCCCCTTTCTCCCCAGGGCCCATTGTAGCACCATGGGGACCCCCTTTGACCCCAGGGCCCATTGTGGCACCATGGCAACCGCTTTTGTCCCCAGGGCCCATTGTGACATTCTTGGACCCCACTTTGTCCCCAGGGCCTATTGTGACACCATGGGGACCCCTCCTTGTCACTGGGGACCCATTGTGATACCATGGGGACCCCGCCTTGTCCTCAGGACTCATTCTCACATCCTGGACGCCCCCCATTGTCCCCAGGGCCCATTGTGACATCCACTGCACCCCCATGTCCCCAGGGCCCATTGTGACATTCAGGGGACCCCTCTTTGTCCCCAGGGCCCATTGTGACATCCTGGGGACCCCCCCTTGTCCCCAGGGCCCATTGTGACGTCCCAGGACCCCCCATTGTCCCCAGGGCCCATTGTGACATCCTGGGGACCCTCCTTGTCCCCAGAGCCCATTGTGACATCCAGGGGACCCCCTTTGTCCCCAGGGCCCATTGTGGCACCATAGGGACCCCCTTTGTCACTGGGGCCCATTGTGACATCCCAGGATCCCCCTGGTCCCCAGGGCCCATTGTGAACATCCTGGGGACCCCCTTTGTCCCAAGACTTCATTGTGACATCCTGGGGACCCCCCTTGTCCTCAGGGTCCATTGTGACAGCCCAGGACCTTACATTGTCCCCAGGGCCCATTGTGATATCTGGGGGACCCCCTTGTTGCCAAGGCCCATTGTGACATCCTGGGGACCCCCCCTTGTCCCCAGGGCCCATTGTGACATCCCAGGACCTTACTTTGTCCCCAGGGCCCATTGTGACATCCTGGCGACCCCCCCTTGTCCCCAGGGCCCATTGTGACATCCTGGGGATCCCTCCTTGTCCCCAGGGCCCATTGTGACATCCCAGGACCCCCCATTGTCCCCAGGGCCCATTGTGACATCCTCTGCACCCCCTTGTCCCCAGGGCCCATTGTGACATTCAGGGGACCCCTCTTTGTCCCCAGGGCCCATTGTGACATCCTGGGTACCCCCCCTTGTCCCCAGGGCCCATTGTGACATCCTGGGGATCCCTCCTAGTCCCCAGGGCCCATTGTGACGTCCCAGGACCCCCCATTGTCCCCAGGGCCCATTGTGACATTCAGGGGACCCCCTTTGTCACTGGGGCCCATTGTGACGTCCCAGGACCCCCCATTGTTCCCAGGGCCCATTGTGATGTCCTTGGGAGCCCCCTCTCTTCCCAGGGCTCATTGTGACTCTCAGGGGACCCCACCTTGTCGCCAGGGCTGATTGTGACGTCCTAGGGCCCCTCTGTGTCCCCAGGGCCCATTGTGACGTCCCAGGACCCCCATTGTCCCCAGGGCCCATTGTGACATCCTCGGCACCCCCTTGTCCCCAGGGCCCATTGTGACATTCAGGGGACCCCTCTTTGTCCCCAGGGCCCATTGTGACATCCTGGGGACCCCCTCTTGTCCCTAGGGCCCATTGTGACGTCCCAGGACCCCCCATTGTCCCCAGGGCCCATTGTGACATCCTGGCGATCCCTCCTTGTCCCCAGGGCCCATTGTGATGTCCCAGGACCCCCCATTGTCCCCAGGGCCCATTGTGACATTCAGGGGACCCACTTTGTCACTGGGGCCCATTGTGACATCCCAGGAACCCACATTGTCCCCAGGGCCCATTGTGACATCCTGGGGACCCCCATGTCACTGGGACCCATTGTGACGTCCCAGGACCCCCCATTGTCCCCAGGGTCCATTGTTACATCCTGGGGACCCCCTTGTCCCCAGGACCCATCATGACACCATGGGGACCCTCCTTGTCACTGGGGACCCATTGTGACACCATGGGGACCCCCCCTTGTCCTCAGGGCCCATTGTGACATCCTGGGCATCCCCCTTTGTCCCCCGGGACCATTGTAACACCGTGCGGACCCCCTTTGTCCCCAGGGCCCATTGTGACACTGTGG
This sequence comes from Patagioenas fasciata, assembly GCF_037038585.1. Taxonomy (NCBI): domain Eukaryota; kingdom Metazoa; phylum Chordata; class Aves; order Columbiformes; family Columbidae; genus Patagioenas; species Patagioenas fasciata. The sequence goes on from NC_092538.1 coordinate 643,071, forward strand.
GGAACCCCCTTGTCCCCAGGGCCTATTGTTACGTCCCAGGACCCCCCATTGTCCCCAGGGCCCATTGTGACACCTTGGGGACCCCCTTGTCACTGGAGACCCATTGTGACAGCATGGGGACCACCCCTTGTCCTCAGGGCCTATTGTGAACATCCTGGGGAACCTCCATTGTCCCCAGAGCCCATTGTGAGTTCCTGGAGACCCCCTTGTCCCCAGGTCCCATTGTGACATCCTGGGGAGCCTCTTTGTCCCCACGGCCCATTGTGACATCCTGGGGACCTCCTTGTCCCCAGGACCCATCCTGGCACTGTGGAGACCTCCCTTGTCACTGGGGACCCATTGTGACACCATGGGGACCTCCCATTGTCCTCAGGGCCCATTGAGACATCCTGGGGACCCCCTTTGTCACTGGGGACCCATTGTGACATCCCAGGAACCCCATTGTCCCAAGGGCCCATTGTGACATCCTGGGGACCCCTCTTTGTCTCCAGGACATATTGTGACACCGTGGGGACCACATTAGTCCCCAGGGCCCATTGTGACATCCTAGGAATCCCCTCTTGTCCCCAGGGCCCATTGTGACATCCCAGGATCCCCCTTTGTCCCCAGGGCTCATTGTGACATTCTAGGACCCCACTTTGTCCCCAGGGCCTATTGTGACACCATGGGGAACCCTCCTTGTCACTGGGGTCCCATTGTGACACCATGGGGACCCCCCCTTTGTCCCCAGTGCCCATTGTGACATCCTGCCCACCCCCCTTTGTCCCCAGGGTCCATTGTGACATCCTGGGCAACCCCATTGTCCCCAGGGCCCATTGTGACGTCCCAGGACCCCCATTGTCCCCAGGGCCCATTGTGACATCCCAGGACCCCACTTTGTCCCCAGGGCTTATTGTGACACCATGGGGATCTCCCTTGTCCCCAGGGCCCATTGTGACATCCTCGGCACCCCCTTGTCCCCAGGGCCCATTTTGACATTCAGGGGACGCCTCTTTGTCCCCAGGGCCCATTGTGACATCCTGGGGATCCCTCCTTGTCCCCAGGGCCCATTGTGACGTCCCGGGACCCCCCATTGTCCCCAGGGCCCATTGTGACATTCAGGGGCCCCCGTTTGTCACTGGCGCCCATTTTGACATCCCAGGACCCCACATTGTCCCCAGGGCCCATTGTGACTTTCAGGGGACCCCACTTGTCCCCAGGACCCATTGTGACACTATAGGGACCCCACCTTGTGCCCAGTGCCCATTGTGACACCGTGGGTACCACCCTTGTCCGCAGGGCCCATTGTGACATCCTGGGTACACCCCCGTGTCCCCAGGGCCCATTGTGACGTCCTGGGAATCCCTCCTTGTCCCCAGGGCCCATTGTGACATCCAGGGGACCCCCCCTTGTCCCCAGGGCCCATTGTGACGTCCCAGGACCCGCCATTGTCCCCAGGGCCCATTGTGACATCCACTGCACCCCCTTGTCACTGGGGCCCATTGTGACATCCACTGCACCCCCTTGTCCCCAGGGCCCATTGTGACATCCTGGGGACCCTCCTTGTCCCCAGAGCCCATTGTGACATCCAGGGGACCCCCTTTGTCCCCAGGGCCCATTGTGGCACCATAGGGACCCCCTTTGTCACTGGGGCCCATTGTGACATCCCAGGACCCCCCCTGGTCCCCAGGGCCCATTGTGAACATCCTGGGGACCCCCTTTGTCCCAAGACTTCATTGTGACATCCTGGGGACCCCCCTTGTCCTCAGGGTCCATTGTGACAGCCCAGGACCTTACATTGTCCCCAGGGCCCATTGTGATATCTGGGGGACCCCCTTGTTCCCAAGGCCCATTGTGACACCATGGGGACCCCCCCTTTATCCCCAGTGCCCATTGTGACATCCTGCGGACCCCCCTTTGTCCCCAGGGCCCATTTTGACATTCAGGGGACCCACCATTGTCCTCAGGGCCCATTGTGAGGTCCCAGGACACCCCATTGTCCCCAGGGCCCATTGTGACATCCTCGGCACCCCCTTGTCCCCAGGGCCCATTGTGACATCCCAGGACCCCCCATTGTCCCCAGGGCCCATTGTGACATTCAGGGGACACCCCTTTCTCCCCAGGGCCCATTGTGACATCGTGGGGACCCCCTTTGTCCCAAGACTTCATTGTGACATCCTGGGTTCCCCCCTTGTCCTCAGGGTCCATTGTGACAGCCCAGGACCTTACATTGTCCCCAGGGCCCATTGTGATATCTTGGGGACCCCCTTGTTCCCAAGGCCCATTGTGACATCCTGGGGACCCCCCCTTGTCCCCAGGGCCCATTGTGACATCCCAGGACCCCCCATTGTCCCCAGGGCCCATTGTGACATCCTCGGCACGCCCTTGTCCCCAGGGCCCATTGTGACATCCTAGGGACCCCCCCTTGTCCCCAGGGCCCATTGTGACGTCCCAGGACCCCCCATTGTCCCCAGGGCCCATTGTGACATCCTCTGCACCCCCTTGTCCCCAGGGCCCATTGTGACATTCAGGGGACCCCTCTTTGTCCCCAGGGCCCATTGTGACATCCTGGGGACCCCCCTTGTCCCCAGGGCCCATTGTGACATCCTGGGGACCCCCCCTTGTCCCCAGGGCCCATTGTGACATCCCAGGACCCCCCATTGTCCCCAGGACCTATTGTGACATTCAGGGGACCCCCTTTGTCACTGGGGCCCATTGTGACACCATGGAGACCCCCGCTTGTCCTCAGGCTCCATTGTGACATCCTGGGCACCCCCCATTTTCCCCAGGACCCGTTGTGACATCCTGGCCACCCCCTTGCTTCCAGGGCCCGTTGTGGCACCATGGGGACACCCCCTTTGTCCCCAAAGCCCATTGTGACATCCCAGGACCCCCCTTTGTCCCCAGGGCCCATTGTAGCACCATGGGGACCCCCTTTGACCCCAGAGCCCATTGTGGTACTATGGCAACCCCTTTTGTCCCCAGGGCCCATTGTGACATTCTTGGACCCCACTTTGTCCCCAGGGCCTATTGTGACACCATGGGGACCCCTCCTTGCCACTGGGGACCCATTGTGACACCATGGGGACCCCCCCTTGTCCTCAGGAGTCATTCTGACATCCTGGACACCCCCCATTGTCCCCAGGGCCCATTGTGACATCCACTGCACCCCCCTGTCCCCAGGGCCCATTGTGACATCCTCTGCACCCCCTTGTCCCCAGGGCCCATTGTGACATTCAGGGGACCCCTCTTTGTCCCCAGGGCCCATTGTGACATCCTGGGGATCCCTCCTTGTCGCCAGGGCCCATTGTGACGTCCCAGGACCCCCCATTGTCCCCAGGACCTATTGTGACATTCAGGGGACCCCCTTTGTCACTGGGGCCCATTGTGACACCATGGGGACCCCTCCTTGTCACTGGGGACCCATTATGACACCATGGGGACCCCCCTTGTCCTCAGGACTCATTCTCACATCCTGGACACCCCGCATTGTCCCCAGGGCCCATTGTGACATCCACTGCAACCCCTTGTCCCCAGGGCCCATTGTGACATTCAGGGGACCCCTCTTTGTCCCCAGGGCCCATTGTGACATCCTGGGGACCCTCTTTGTCACTGGGGCCTATTGTGACATCCCAGGACCCCCCTTTGTCCCCAGGGCCCATTGTAGCACCATGGGGACCCCCTTTGACCCCAGGGCCCATTGTGGCACCATGGCAACCGCTTTTTTCCCCAGGGCCCATTGTGACATTCTTGGACCCCACTTTGTCCCCAGGGCCTATTGTGACACCATGGGGACCCCTCCTTGTCACTGGGGACCCATTGTGATACCATGGGGACCCCGCCTTGTCCTCAGGACTCATTCTCACATCCTGGACGCCCCCCATTGTCCCCAGGGCCCATTGTGACATCCACTGCACCCCCTTGTCCCCAGGGCCCATTGTGACATTCAGGGGACCCCTCTTTGTCCCCAGGGCCCATTGTGACATCCTGGGGACCCCCCCTTGTCCCCAGGGCCCATTGTGACGTCCCAGGACCCCCCATTGTCCCCAGGGCCCATTGTGACATCCTGTGGATCCCTCCTTGTCCCCAGGGCCCATTGTGACGTCCCAGGACCCCCCATTGTCCCCAGGGCCCATTGTGATATGTTGGGGAGCCCTCTTTGTCCCCAGGGCCCATTGTGAAATTCAGGGGACCCCAACTTGTCCTCAGGGCCCATTCTGATATCCTGGGGACACTCTTTGTCCCCAGGGCCCATTGTGACATCCTGGGGACCCCATTGTCACCAAAGCCCATTGTGATATCCTGGCGACCACCTTTTGTCCCCAGGGCCCATTGTGATATCCTGAGGACCGCCCTTTGTCCCCAGTGCCCATTGTGACGTCCCAGGACCCCCCATTGTCCCCAGGGCCCATTGTGACATTCAGGGGCCCCCGTTTGTCATTGGGGCCCATTGTGAGATCCCAGGACCCCACATTGTCCCAAGGGCCCATTGTGACTTTCAGGGGACTCCACTTGTCCCCAGGACCCATTGTGACACTATAGGGACCCCCCCTTGTGCCCAGTGCCCATTGTGACACCGTGGGTACCACCCTTGTCCGCAGGGCCCATTGTGACATCCTGGGGACACCCCCTTGTCCCCAGGGCCCATTGTGACGTCCCAGGAGCCCCCATTGTCCCCAGGACCCATTCTGACATTCAGGGGACCCCCTTTGTCACTGGGGCCCATTGTGAAATCCCAGGACCCCACACTGTCCCCAGGGCCCATTGTGACATCCTGGGGACCCCCCCTTTGTCCCCAGTGCCCATTGTGACATCCTGCGGACCCCCCTTTGTCCCCAGGGCCCATTTTGACATTCAGGGGACCCACCATTGTCCTCAGGGCCCATTGTGAGGTCCCAGGACCCCCCATTGTCCCCAGGGCCCATTGTGACATCCTCGGCACCCCCTTGTCCCCAGGGTCCATTGTGACACTATGGGGACCCCCCCTTGTGCTCAGGGCCCATTGTGACACTGTGGGTACCACCCTTGTCTGCAGGGCTCATTGTGACATCCCAGGACCCCCCATTGTCCCCAGGGCCCATTGTGACGTCCCAGGACCCCCCATTGTCCCCAGGGCCCATTGTGACATCCTGGGGACCCCCTCTTGTCCCTAGGGCCCATTGTGACGTCCCAGGACACCCCATTGTCCCCAGGGCCCATTGTGACATCCTGGGGATCCCTCCTTGTCCCCAGGGCCCATTGTGACGTCCCAGGACCCCCCATTGTCCCCAGGGCCCATTGTGACATTCAGGGGACCCCCTTTGTCACTGGGGCCCATTGTGACATCCCAGGACCCCCCATTGTCCCCAGGGTCCATTGTTACATCCTGGGGACCCCCTTGTCCCCAGGACCCATCATGACACCATGGGGACCCTCCTTGTCACTGGGGACCCATTGTGACACCATGGGGACCCCCCCTTGTCCTCAGGGCCCATTGTGACATCCTGGGCATCCCCCTTTGTCCCCCGGGACCATTGTAACACCGTGCGGACCCCCTTTGTCCCCAGGGCCCATTGTGACACTGTGGGGAACCCCCTTGTCCCCAGGGCCTATTGTTACGTCCCAGGACCCCCCATTGTCCCCAGGGCCCATTGTGACACCTTGGGGACCCCCTTGTCACTGGAGACCCATTGTGACAGCATGGGGACCACCCCTTGTCCTCAGGGCCTATTGTGAACATCCTGGGGAACCTCCATTGTCCCCAGAGCCCATTGTGAGTTCCTGGAGACCCCCTTGTCCCCAGGTCCCATTGTGACATCCTGGGGAGCCTCTTTGTCCCCACGGCCCATTGTGACATCCTGGGGACCTCCTTGTCCCCAGGACCCATCCTGGCACTGTGGAGACCTCCCTTGTCACTGGGGACCCATTGTGACACCATGGGGACCTCCCATTGTCCTCAGGGCCCATTGAGACATCCTGGGGACCCCCTTTGTCACTGGGGACCCATTGTGACATCCCAGGAACCCCATTGTCCCAAGGGCCCATTGTGACATCCTGGGGACCCCTCTTTGTCTCCAGGACATATTGTGACACCGTGGGGACCACATTAGTCCCCAGGGCCCATTGTGACATCCTAGGAATCCCCTCTTGTCCCCAGGGCCCATTGTGACATCCCAGGACCCCCCTTTGTCCCCAGGGCTCATTGTGACATTCTAGGACCCCACTTTGTCCCCAGGGCCTATTGTGACACCATGGGGAACCCTCCTTGTCACTGGGGACCCATTGTGACACCATGGGGACCCCCGTGTTGTCCCCAGTGCCCATTGTGAACATCCTGCCCACCCCCCTTTGTCCCCAGGGTCCATTGTGACATCCTGGGCAACCCCATTGTCCCCAGGGCCCATTGTGACATCTAGGGGGACGCACTTGTCTCCAGGACCCATCGTGGCACCGTGGGGACCCCCATTGTCCCCAGGGCCCATTGTGACGTCCCAGGACCCCCATTGTCCCCAGGGCCCATTGTGACATCCCAGGACCCCACTTTGTCCCCAGGGCTTATTGTGACACCATGGGGATCTCCCTTGTCCCCAGGGCCCATTGTGACATCCTCGGCACCCCCTTGTCCCCAGGGCCCATTGTGACATTCAGGGGACGCCTCTTTGTCCCCAGGGCCCATTGTGACATCCTGGGGATCCCTCCTTGTCCCCAGGGCCCATTGTGACGTCCCGGGACCCCCCATTGTCCCCAGGGCCCATTGTGACATTCAGGGGCCCCCGTTTGTCACTGGCGCCCATTGTGACATCCCAGGACCCCACATTGTCCCCAGGGCCCATTGTGACTTTCAGGGGACCCCACTTGTCCCCAGGACCCATTGTGACACTATAGGGACCCCACCTTGTGCCCAGTGCCCATTGTGACACCGTGGGTACCACCCTTGTCCGCAGGGCCCATTGTGACATCCTGGGTACACCCCCGTGTCCCCAGGGCCCATTGTGACGTCCTGGGAATCCCTCCTTGTCCCCAGGGCCCATTGTGACATCCAGGGGACCCCCCCTTGTCCCCAGGGCCCATTGTGACGTCCCAGGACCCGCCCTTGTCCCCAGGGCCCATTGTGACATTTAGGGGACCCCCTTTGTCACTGGGGCCCATTGTGAAATCCCAGGACCCCCCATTGTCCCCAGGGCCCATTGTGACATCCTCGGCACCCCCTTGTCACTGGGGCCCATTGTGACATTCAGGGGACCCCACATTGTCTCCAGGGCCCATTGTGACATCCTGGGGACCCCACTTGTCCCCAGGACCCATTGTGACACTATGGGGACCCCCCCTTGTGCCCAGGGCCCATTGTGACACCGTGGGTACCACACTTGTCTGCAGGGCTCATTGTGACATCCCAGGACCCCCCATTGTCCCCAGGGCCCATTCTGATACCGTGGGACCCCCTTTGTCCCCAGGGCCCATTGTGACATGCTGGGGACGCTCTTTGTCCCCAGGGCCCATTGTGACATCCTGGGGACCCTCCTTATCCCCAGAGCCCATTGTGACATCCAGGGGACCCCCTTTGTCCCCAGGGCCCATTGTGGCACCATAGGGACCCCCTTTGTCACTAGGGCCCATTGTGACATCCCAGGACCCCCCCTAGTCCCCAGGGCCCATTGTGACATCCTGGGGACGCTCTTTGTCCCCAGGGCCCATTGTGACATCCTGGGGACCCTCCTTGTCCCCTGAGCCCATTGTGACATCCAGGGGACCCCCTTTGTCCCCAGGGCCCATTGTGGCACCATAGGGACCCCCTTTGTCACTGGGGCCCATTGTGACATCCTGGGGACCCCCCCTGGTCCCCAGGCCCCATTGTGACATCCTGGGGACCCCCTTTGTCCCAAGACTTCATTGTGACATCCTAGGGACCCCCCTTGTCCTCAGGGTCCATTGTGACAGCCCAGGACCTTACATTGTCCCCAGGGCCCATTGTGATATCTGGGGGACCCCCTTGTTCCCAAGGCCCGTTGTGACATCCTGGGGACCCACCCTTGTCCCCAGGGCCCATTGTGACATCCTGGGGATCCCTCCTTGTCTCCAGGGCCCATTGTGATGTCCCAGGACCCCCCATTGTCCCCAGGGCCCATTGTGACATCCTCTGCACCCCCTTGTCCCCAGGGCCCTTTGTGACATTCAGGGGACCCCTCTTTGTCCCCAGGGCCCATTCTAACATCCTGGGGATCCCTCCTTGTCCCCAGGGCCCATTGTGACGTCCCAGGACCCCCCATTGTCCCCAGGACCTATTGTGACATTCAGGGGACCCCCTTTGTCACTGGGGCCCATTGTGACACCATGGAGACCCCCGCTTGTCCTCAGGGTCCATTGTGACATCCTGGGCACCCCCCATTTTACCCAGTACCCATTGTGACATCCTGGCCACCCCCTTGCTCCCAGGGCCCGTTGTGACATCCTCTGCACCCCTTTGTCCCCAGGGCCCATTGTGACATCCCAGGACCCCCCTTTGTCCCCAGGGCCCATTGTAGCACCATGGGGACCCCCTTTGACCCCAGGGCCCATTGTGGCACCATGGCAACCCCTTTTGTCCCCAGGGCCCATTGTGACATTCTTGGACCCCACTTTGTCCCCAGGGCCTATTGTGACACCATGGGGACCCCTCCTTGTCACTGGGGACCCATTGTGACACCATGGGGACCCCCCGTTGTCCTCAGGACTCATTCTCACATCCTGGACACCCCCCATTGTCCCCAGGGCCCATTGTGACATCCACTGCAACCCCTTGTCCCCAGGGCCCATTGTGACATTCAGGGGACCCCTCTTTGTCCCCAGGGCCCATTGTGACATCCTGGGGACCCCCCCTTGTCCCCAGGGCCCATTGTGACGTCCCAGGACCCGACATTGTCCCCAGGGCCCATTGTGACATCCTCTGCACCCCCTTGTCCCCAGGGCCCATTGTGACGTCCCAGGACCCCCCTTTGTCCCCAGGGCCCATACTGATACCGTGGGGACCCCCTTTGTCCCCAGGGCCCATTGTGACATGCTGGGGACCCTCCTTGTCCCCAGGGCCCATTGTGACATACAGGGGACCCCCTTTGTCCCCAGGGCCCATTGTGGCACCATGAGGACCCTCTTTGTCACTGGAGCCCATTGTGACATCCCAGGACCCCCCTTTGTCCCCAGTGCTATTGTGAAATCCTGGGGACCCCTTTTGTCCCCACGGCCCATTGTGACACCATGGGGAACCCCTTTGTCACTGGGGGCCATTGTGACATTCCAGGATTCCACTTTGTCCCCAGGGCTCATTCTGACACCTTGGGGACTCCCATTGTCCCCAGGGCCCATTGTGACATCCTGGGCAACCCCATTGTCCCCAGGGCCCATTGTGACATCTGGGGGACGCCCTTGTCCCCAGGGCCCATTGTGACATTCAGGGGACCCCTCTTTGTCCCCAGGGCCCATTGTGACATCCTGGGGACCCCCCCTTGTCCCCAGGGCCCATTGTGACGTCCCAGGACCCCCCATTGTCCCCAGGACCCATTGTGACATTCAGGGGACCCCCTTTGTCACTGGGGCCCATTGTGAAATCCCAGGACCCCACATTGTCCCCAGGGCCCATTGTGACATCCTGGGGACCCCCCCTTTGTCCCCAGTGCCCATTGTGACATCCTGCGGACCCCCGTTTGTCCCCAGGGCCCATTTTGACATTCAGGGGACCCACCATTGTCCTCAGGGCCCATTGTGCGGTCCCAGGACCCCCCATTGTCCCCAGGGCCCATTGTGACATCCTCGGCACCCCCTTGTCCCCAGGGTCCATTGTGACACTATGGGGACCCCCCCTTGTGCCCAGGGCCCATTGTGACACTGTGGGTACCACCCTTGTCTGCAGGGCTCATTGTGACATCCCAGGACCCCTCATTGTCCCCAGGGCCCATTGTGACATTCAGGGGACCCCCCTTGTCCCCAGGGCCCATTCTGATACCGTGGGGACCCCCTTTTTCCCCAGGGCCCATTGTGACATCCTGGGGACCCCCTTTGTCCCAAGACTTCATTGTGACATCCTGGGGACCCCCCTTGTCCTCAGGGTCCATTGTGACAGCCCAGGACCTTACATTGTCCCCAGGGCCCATTGTGATATCTGGGAGACCCCCTTGTTCCCAAGGCCCATTGTGACATTCTGGGGACCCACCCTTGTCCCCAGGGCCCATTGTGACATCCCAGGACCCCCCATTGTCCCCAGAGCCCATTGTGACATCCTCGGCACCCCCTTGTCCCCAGGGCCCATTGTGACATCCTGGGGACCCCCCCTTCTTCCCAGGGCCCATTGTGACGTCCCAGGACCCCCCATTGTCCCCAGGGCCCATTGTGACATCCTGGGGATCCCTCCTTGTCCCCAGGGCCCATTGTGATGTCCCAGGACCCCCCATTGTCCCCAGGGCCCATTGTGACATTCAGGGGACCCCTCTTTGTCCCCAGGGCCCATTCTGACATTCTGGGGATCCCTCCTTGTCCCCAGGGCCCATTGTGACGTCCCAGGACCCCCCATTGTCCCCAGGACCTATTGTGACATTCAGGGGACCCCCTTTGTCACTGGGGCCCATTGTGACACCATGGAGACCCCCGCTTGTCCTCAGGGTCCATTGTGACATCCTGGGCACCCCCTTGCTCCCAGGGCCCGTTGTGGCACCATGGGGACACCCCCTTTGTCCCCAGGGCCCATTGTGACATGCCAGGACCCCCCTTTGTCCCCAGGGCCCATTGTAGCACCATGGGGACCCCCTTTGACCCCAGGGCCCATTGTGGCACCATGGCAACCCCTTTTGTCCCCAGGGCCCATTGTGACATTCTTGGACCCCACTTTGTCCCCGGGGCCTATTGTGACACCATGGGGACCCGTCCTTGTCACTGGGGACCCATTGTGACAACATGGGAACCCCGCCTTGTCCTCAGGACTCATTCTCACATCCTGGACACCCCCCATTGTCCCCAGGGCCCATTGTAACATCCACTGCACCCCCTTGTCCCCAGGGCCCATTGTGACATTCAGGGGACCCCTCTTTGTCCCCAGGGCCCATTGTGACATCCTGGGGACCCCCCCTTGTCCCCAGGGCCCATTGTGACGTCCCAGGACCCGACATTGTCCCCAGGGCCCATTGTGACATCCTCTGCACCCCCTTGTCCCCAGGGCCCATTGTGACGTCCCAGGACCCCCCCTTGTCCCCAGGGCCCATTGTGACGTCCCAGGACCCCCCTTTGTCCCCAGGGCCCATACTGATACCGTGGGGACCCCCTTTGTCCCCAGGGCCCATTGTGACATGCTGGGGACCCTCCTTGTCCCCAGGGCCCATTGTGACATCCAGGGGACCCCCTTTGTCCCCAGGGCCCATTGTGGCACCATGAGGACCCTCTTTGTCACTGGAGCCCATTGTGACATCCCATGACCCCCGTTTGTCCCCAGTGCTATTGTGACATCCTGGGGATCCCTCCTTGTCCCCAGGGCCCATTGTGACATTCCAGGATTCCACTTTGTCCCCAGGGCTCGTTCTGACACCTTGGGGACTCCCATTGTCCCCAGGGCCCATTGTGACATCCTGGGCAACCCCATTGTCCTCAGGGCCCATTGTGACATCTGGGGGACGCCCTTGTCCCCAGGACCCATCGTGGCACCGTGGGGACCCTCCTTGTCACTTGGGCCCATTGTGACACCATGGGGACGCCCCCCTTTGTCCCCAGTGCCCATTGTGACATCCTGCGGACCCCCCTTTGACCCCAGGGCCCATTGTGACATTCAGGGGACCCACCATTGTCCTCAGGGCCCATTGTGACATCCCAGGACCCCCCATTGTCCCCAGGGCCCATTGTGACATCCTCGGCACCCCCTTGTGCCCAGGGCCCATTGTGACATTCAGGGGACCCCTCTTTGTCCCAGGGGCCCATTGTGACGTCGTGGGGACCCCCCCTTGTCCCCAGGGCCCATTGTGACGTCCCAGGACCCGCCATTGTCCCCAGGGCCCATTGTGACATCCTGGGTATCCCTCCTTGTCCCCAGGGCCCATTGTGACGTCCCAGGACCCCCCATTGTCCCCAGGGCCCATTGTGACATTCAGGGGCCCCCGTTTGTCACTGGGGCCCATTGTGACATCCCAGGACCCCACATTGTCCCCAGGGCCCATTGTGACTTTCAGGGGACCCCACTTGTCCCCAGGACCCATTGTGACACTATAGGGACCCCCCCTTGTCCCAGTGACCATTGTGACACCGTGGGTACCACCCTTGTCCCCAGGGCCCATTGTGACATCCTGGGAATCCCTCCTTGTCCCCAGGGCCCATCGTGACGTGCCAGGACCCCCATTTTCCCCAGGGCCCATTGTGACATCCTGGGCACCCCCTTGTCCCCAGGGCCCATTGTGACATTCAGGGGACCCCTCTTTGTCCCCAGGGCCCATTGTGACATCCTGGGGACCCCCCCTTGTTCCCAGGGCCCACTGTGACGTCCCAGGACCCCCCATTGTCCCCAGGGCCCTGTGTGACATCCTGGGGTGCCCTCCTTGTCCCCAGGGCCCATTGTGACGTCCCAGGACCCCCCATTGTCCCCAGAGCCCATTGTGACATCCAGGGGACCCCCTTTGTCACTGGGGCCCATTGTGACATCCCAGGACCCCCCCTGGTCCCCAGGGCCCATTGTGACATCTGGGGGACCCCCCTTGTCCTCAGGGTCCATTGTGACAGCCCAGGACCTTACTTTGTCCCCAGGGCCCATTGCGATATCTGGGGGACCCCCTTGTCCCCAGGGCCCATTGTGACACCATGGGGACCCCCCTTTGTCCCCAGGGCCCATTGTGACATCCTGGGGTCCCCCGTTTGTCCCCAGGGCCCATTGAAATGTCCCAGGACCACCCTTTGTCCCCAGGGCTTATTGTGACACCATGGGGATCTCCCTTGTCCCCAGGGCCCATTGTGACATCCCATGAACCCCCTTTGTCCCCAGTGCTATTGTGAAATCCTGGGGACCCCTTTTGTCCCCAGGGCCCATTGTGGCACCATGGGGAACCCCTTTGTCACTGGGGGCCATTGTGACATTCCAGGATTCCACTTTGTCCCCAGGGCTCGTTCTGAACACCTTGGGGCCTCCCATTGTCCCCAGGGCCCATTGTGACATCTGGGGGACGCCCTTGTCCCCAGGACCCATCGTGGCACCGTGGGGACCCTCCTTGTCACTTGGGCCCATTGTGACACCATGGGGACCCCCCCTTTATCCCCAGTGCCCATTGTGACATCCTGCGGACCCCCATTTGTCCCCAGGGCCCATTTTGACATTCAGGGGACCCACCATTGTCCTCAGGGCCCATTGTGAGGTCCCAGGACCCCCCATTGTCCCCAGGGCCCATTGTGACATCCTCGGCACCCCCTTGTGCCCAGGGCCCATTGTGACACCGTGGGTACCACCCTTGTCCCCAGGGCTCATTGTGACATCCCAGGACCCCCCATTGTCCCCAGGGCCCATTGTGACACCGTGGGGACCCCCCTTGTCCCCAGGGCCCATTCTGACACCGTGGGGACCCCCTTTGTCCCCAGGGCCCATTGTGACATCCTGGGGACCCCACCTTGTCCCCAGGGCCCATTGTGACATCCCAGGACCCCCCATTGTCCCCAGGGCCCATTGTGACATCCTCGGCACGCCCTTGTCCCCAGGGCCCATTGTGACATCCTGGGGACCCCACCTTGTCCCCAGGGCCCATTGTGACATCCCAGGACCCCCCATTGTCCCCAGGGCCCATTGTGACATCCTCGGCACGCCCTTGTCCCCAGGGCCCATTGTGACATCCTGGGGACCCCCCCTTGTCCCCAGGGCCCATTGTGACGTCCCAGGACCCCCCATTGTCCCCAGGGCCCATTGTGACATCCTGGGGATCCCTCCTTGTCCCCAGGGCCCATTGTGATGTCCCAGGACCCCCCATTGTCTCCAGGGCCCATCGTGACATCCTCTGGACCCCCTTGTCCCCAGGGCCCATTGTGACATTCAGGGGACCCCTCTTTGTCCCCAGGGCCCATTGTGACATCCTGGGGACCCCCCCTTGTCCCCAGGGCCCATTGTGACGTCCCAGGACCCCCCATTGTCCCCAGGGCCCATTGTGACATCCTGGGGATCCCTCCTTGTCCCCAGGGCCCATTGTGACGTCCCAGGACCCCCTATTGTCCCCACGACCTATTGTGACATTCAGGGGACCCCCTTTGTCACTGGGGCCCATTGTGACACCATGGAGACCCCCGCTTGTCCTCAGGGTCCATTGTGACATCCTGGGCACCCCCCTTTGTCCCCAGGGCTCATTGTGACATCCCAGGACCCCCCTTTGACCCCAGGGCCCATTGTGGCACTATGGCAACCCCTTTTGTCCCCAGGGCCCATTGTGACATTCTTGGACCCCACTTTGTCCCCAGGGCCTATTGTGACACTATGGGGACCCCTCCTTGTCACTGGGGACCCATTGTGACACCATGGGGACCCCCCCTTGTCCTCATGACTCATTCTGACATCCTGGATGCCCCCCATTGTCCCCAGGGCCCATTGTGACATCCACTGCACCCCCCTGTCCCCAGGGCCCATTGTGACATTCAGGGGACCCCTCTTTGTCCCCAGGGCCCATTGTGACATCCTGGGGACCCCCCCTTGTCCCCAGGGCCCATTGTGACGTCCCAGGACCTCCCGTTGTCCCCAGGACCCATTGTGACATTCAGGGGACCCCCTTTGTCACTGGGGCCCATTGTGACATCCTGCGGACCCCCCTTTGTCCCCAGGGCCCATTTTGACATTCAGGGGACCCACCATTGTCCTCAGGGCCCATTGTGCGGTCCCAGGACCCCCCATTGTCCCCAGGGCCCATTGTGACATCCTCGGCACCCCCTTGTCCCCAGGGTCCATTGTGACACTATGGGGACCCCCCCTTGTGCCCAGGGCCCATTGTGACACTGTGGGTACCACCCTTGTCTGCAGGGCTCATTGTGACATCCCAGGACCCCCCATTGTCCCCAGGGCCCATTGTGACATTCAGGGGACCCCCCTTGTCCCCAGGGCCCATTCTGATACCGTGGGGACCCCCTTTGTCCCCAGGGCCCATTGTGACATCCTGGGGACCCTCCTTGTCCCCAGAGCCCATTGTGACATCCAGGGGACCCCCTTTGTCCCCAGGGCCCATTGTGGCACCATAGGGACCCCCTTTGTCACTGGGGCCCATTGTGAGATTCCAGGACCCCCGCTTTGTCCCCAGGGCCCATTGTGACATCCTGGGGACCCCCTTTGTCCCAAGACTTCATTGTGACATCCTGGGGACCCCCCTTGTCCTCAGGGTCCATTTTGACAGCCCAGGACCTTACATTGTCCCCAGGGCCCATTGTGATATCTGGGGGACCCCCTTGTTCCCTAGGCCCATTGTGACACCCTGGGGACTCCCATTGTCCCCAGGGCCCATTGTGACATCCCAGGACCCCCCATTGTCCCCAGGGCCCATTGTGACATCCTCTGCACCCCGTTGTCCCCAGGACCCATTGTGACACTATGGGGACCCCCCGTTGTGCCCAGGGCCCATAGTGACACCGTGGGTACCACCCTTGTCCGCAGGGCTCATTGAGACATCCCAGGACCCCCCATTGTCCCCAGGGCCCATTGTGACATGCTGGGGACGCTCTTTGTCCCCAGGGCCCATTGTGACATCCTGGGGAACCCCCTTGTCCCCAGGGCCCATTGTGACGTCCCAGGACCCCCCATTGTCCCCAGGGCCCATTGTGATATGCTGGGGAGCCCTCTTTGTCCCCAGGGCCCATTGTGAAATTCAGGGGACCCCAACTTGTCCCCAGGGCCCATTGTGACATCCTGGGGACCCCATTGTCACCAGAGCCCATTGTGATATCCTGGCGACCGCCCTTTGTCCCCAGGGCCCATTGTGACATCCCAGGACCCCCCGGTGTCCCCAGGGCCCATTGTGACATCCTGGGTCCCCCTTTGTCCCTGTCGAGGGTTAAGATTGCGGGGTGACAATCAAACCCTGGCAGATGTGTTGTCAACCTCCTCTCCCCCCCCCAATTCCCCCTTTTGCCCCTCCCTCTCCCCCCTTCCCACTCAGCACAGGCGATCGGGAGGGGAAGAAGCACAGAGGGGAGAGAGCTGGAAAAGTTCAAGATGTTTTACTGATGCTACTGATGAGAACAGAGAAAATAATACAAATATACAAAACCCATCTTGTAAGTCTGAGCAACTGCAGAGCCAGCACCCAAAGTCCTGGATCAGACTCTGCAGCCAACCGGAGCTGGATTCAGTCTCTCACTGGCCTCCGTTCGCAGGGACGACCAGCAAGGTCCTCTCCTGATGTCGGCCATGAGGAAAAAAGGGAGAAAGGGAAAAGGGGCGAGATCCTCGTGATCTCCCACTTTTATATGAAGTATTCACGTGAATGGAATGTTATTCACCGTTGGTCAGTCTCTCGATCACCAGTTTCTCGTTGCCCCTCTCGCGAGATGTCCATCTGTGCTTGTCAATAAGTTTGCATTCCCTTGCTGGGTTTAACCAAAACATGTGTTGGGTTCTCCAGGAAAATGCAGCTGACATGAAGGCTTTGGCTGACAGGCAAAATTCACTAAAAGAGAAACTTGTTTTTACCAAAACCAGGACATTCCACCCCTTATCATATGACATTCACTGAATACTTAAACCTTATCAATACAATCTATCAATACAATCTAATTAATCACTACTACTATATATATATACATATGTACATATATACACAGGAGTAATTAATCAGTGGACCATCCTTTGAAAAGTTCATTAAGTTCATTTTGTCACCACAGTCTCCCAGGGCAGGGAAAATGGTCCAAGTGCATCTCATGACCCCTGTTGGTGGGTTAAGGACACCAACTTCCAAGAAGGTGTCGGGCGCCACTCGAAGAAGCCAGCGCTGGTTTCATCACCATTGTCTTGATCTGAAAGACACTTATTAAACATTGTTAGTGCGGCAATTCACATCGTACAGTTCAGCATTGCACATTTTCACCTAAAATCAAATCCCCTTGAGGTGCACACCGAACTTCTCCATCCTTAAGCATCACCCACCAGGTGCTGCCAGGTCCCTGGGCAAAAACAATCCCACGAATAGGTTTGCCTGTGCCCGAGGCAGGAGGAACCCAGACTGCCTTTCCTAACATATTTTCCATGTGTACTACAGGGACTTTATCTCCTTCTACAGTCCATAGAATTTCTGATTGGGCAGGCCCGGCTCGATTGGTTGATCCCCTGGTGTTGACCAACCAAGTGGCTTTTGCTAAATGTGAATCCCAGTTTTTAAAGGCCCCACCACCAAGTGCCTTTAGTGTAGTTTTTAACAAACCATTGCACCTTTCAGTTTTCCCAGAGGCTGGTGCATGATATGGAATATGATACACCCACTCAATACCATGTTCTTTGGCCCAATTGTCTATAATACTGTTTTTGAAATGAGTACCATTGTCTGATTCAATTCTTTCTGGCGTACCCGGCCACCAAAGGACTTGCTTCTCAAGGCCCAAGATGGTATTTCGGGCTGTAGCAGGAGGTACGGCAGATGTTTCCAACCATCCAGTGGTTGCTTCCACCACTGTAAGTACATAACGCTTACCTTGACGTGTTTGTGGAAGTGTAATATAATCAATCTGCCAAGCTTCTCCATACTTACACTTTAACCATCGCCCCCCACATAAAGACCCCCCATCTAAGGACGCCCCAGTTGTGCCCAGGGCTCATTGTAACATATCAGGACGCCCCATTGTCCCCAGGGCCCATTGTGACGTCCCAGGACCCCCCGTCATCCCCAGGGCCCATTGTGACATCCTGGGGACCTCCCTTTGTCCCCAGGGCCCATTTTGACACCGTGGGTATCCCCCTTGTCCCCAGGGCCCATTGTGACATCCTGGGGACCCCCAGTTGTCCCCAGGACCCATTGTGACAACCTGGGGACCAACCTTTGTCCCTAGGGCCCATTGTGACATTCCAGGACCGCCCATTGTCCCCAGAGCCCATTGTGACATCCTGGGCACCATCCTTGATCCCCAGGGCCCATTGTGACATCCCAGGACCCCACTTTATACTGAAGGCCCATTGTGACATCCTGGGGACCCCCATTGTCCCCAGGGCCCATTGTGACATTCAGGGGACAGCCTTTTTCCCAAGGGCCCATTGTGACATCCCAGGACCCCCCTTTTTCCCCAGGGCCCATTGTGGCATCCTGGGGACTCCCCTTGTCACTGGGGACCCATTGTGGCACCGTGGGGACCCCCGATTGTCCCCAGGGCCCATTGCGACATCTCAGGACCCCCCAGTTGTCCCGAGGGCCCATTGTGGCATCCGAGGACCCCCCTTTGTCCCCATGGCCCATTGTGACACCATGGGGACCCCCTTTGTCACTGGGGCCCATTGTGACATCCCAGGACCCCCTTTGTCCCCAGCCACCATTGTGACAGTCAGGGGACCCCACTTTGTCCCCAGGGCCCACTGTGACATCCTAGGACCTCCCTTTGTCCCCAGGGCCCATTGTGACATCCGGTGGACCCCGTTGTCCGCAGGGCCCATCGTGGAACCATGGGGACCCTCCTTGTCACTTGGGCCCATTGTGACACCATGGGGACCACCCCTTTCTCCCCAGAGCCCATTGTGACATCCTGGGGACCCCCATTGTCCCCAGGGCCCATTGTGACATTCAGGGGACAGCCTTTTTCCCAAGGGCCCATTGTGACACCGTCGGAACCCTCGTTGTCCCCAGGGCCCATTGTGATATCCTGGGGACCCTCTTGTCCCCAGGGCCCATAGTGGCACCCTGGGGACCCCCTCTTTCTTCCCAGTGCCCATTGTGACATCCCAGGACCCCCATTGTCCTCAGGGCCCATTGTGACACCATGGGGACACCCCTTTGACTCCAGGGCCCATTGTCACATCCCAGGAGCCCCCTTTGCCCCCAGGGCCCATTGTGACCTCCTGGGGACCCGCCCTTGTACGCAGGGCCCATTGTGAAGTCCCAGGACCCCCTTTGTCCCCAGGGCCCATTGTGACATCCTGGGGACCCCCCTTTGTCCCAAGGACCCATTGTGACATCTCAGGACCCCACTTGTCACTGGGGACCCATTGTGACACCATAGGGACCCCCGTTTGTCCCCAGGGTCCATTGTGACACCATGGGGACCCACCTTTGTCCCCAGGGCCCATCGTGACACCATGTGGACCCCCCTTG
The DNA here is from genome assembly GCF_037038585.1 of Patagioenas fasciata. Classification (NCBI taxonomy): domain Eukaryota; kingdom Metazoa; phylum Chordata; class Aves; order Columbiformes; family Columbidae; genus Patagioenas; species Patagioenas fasciata. The sequence continues at coordinate 662,273 of NC_092538.1, forward strand.
TCACTGGTAACCCATTGTGACAGCATGGGGACCCCCAGTTGTCCTCAGGGCCCATTGTGACATCCTGGGCACACCTCATTGTCCCCAGGGCCCATTGTGACATCATGGGGACCGCCTCGTCCCTCTGGCCCATTGTGGCACCGTGGGGACCCCCCTTATCACTCGGGACCCATTGTGACACCATGGGGACCCCCTCTTTCTCCCCAGGCCCATTGTGACATCCTGGGGACCCCCTTTGTCCCCAGGGCCCATTGTGGCACCATGGGGCCCCCTTTTGTCACTGTGGCCCAGTGTGACACCCCAGGACCCCAGTTTGTACCCAAGGCCCATTGTGACACCGTGGGGAACCCCTTTGTCACTGGGGCCCACTGTGGCACCATGGGGACCTCCTTTGTCCCCAGGGCCCATTGGGGCACCATGGGGACCCCTTTTGTCACTGTGGCCCAATGTGACATCCCAGGACCCCACTTTGTCCCCAAGACCCATTGTGACACCGTGGGGACCCCCCTTGTCCCCAGAGCCCATTGTGACATCCTGGGGACGCCCTTTTTCCCCAGGACCCATTGTGGCACCATTCGGACCCCCTTTGTCACTGGGGCCCATTGTGACGTCCCAGGACCCCCCTTTGTCCCCAGGGCCCATTGTGACATCCTGGGGACCCCCATTGTCCCCAGGGCCCATTTTGACATTCAGGGGACAGCCTTTGGCCCAAGGGCCCATTGTGACACCGTCGGGACCCCCGTTGTCCCCAGGGCCCATTGTGAAATCCTGGGGACCCCCATTGTCCCCAGGGCCCATTGTGACATCCTGGGGAACCCTTTGTCCCCAGGGCCCATTGTGACGTCCCAGGACCCCCCATTGTCCCCAGGGTCCATTGTGACATCCTGGGGACCCCTCTTTGTCCCCACGGCCCATTGTGAGATCCTGGGGGCCCCCTTGTCCCCAGGGCCCATTGTGACATCCTGGGGACCCCCTTTGTCCCCAGGGCCCATTGTGACATCTCAGAACCCCCCAATTGTCCCCAGGGCCCATCAAGACATCATGGGGAACCCCTTGTCACTAGGGAGCCATTGTGACACCATGGGGACCCCCCCTTGTCCTGAGGGTCCATTGTGACATTGCAGGATTCCACTTTTTCCCCAGGGCCCGTTCTGACACTGTGGGTACCCCCATTGTCCCCAGGGCCCATTGTGTCACCCTGGGGATCCCCCATTATCCCCAGGGGCCATTGTGACGTCCCAGGACACCCCGTTATCCCCAGGGCCCATTGTGACATCCTGGGGACCCCCTTAGTCCCCAGAACCTATTGTGACATTGCAGGTCCCCCCTTGTCCCCAGGGCCCATTTTGAGATCCTGGGGACCCTCCTTTGTCCCCAGGGGCCATTGTGACATTCAGGCAACCCCTCTTTGTCCCCAGGGCCCATTGTGACATCCTGGGGACCCACTTTGTCCTGAGGGCCCATTTTGGCACCATGGGGACCCCCTTTGTCACTGGAGCCCATTGTGACATCCCAGGACCCCCTTTGTCCCCAGGTCCCATTCTGACATTCAGGGTACCCCACTTTGTCCCCAGGGCCCATTGTGACATTCAGGGGACCCCTCTTTGTCCCCAGGGCCCATTGTGACACCATGGGGTCCCCCCTTGTCCCCAGGGCCCATTTTGACATTCAGGAGACCCCACTTTGTCCCCAGGGCCCATTGTTGCATCCTGGGGACCCTCCCTTTTCCCCAGGGCACATTGTTACGTCCCAGGACCCCGCTTTGTCCCCAGGGCCCATTGTGATGTTCCAGGACTCCCCATTGTCTATAGGGCCCATTGAGACATCTTGGGGAACCCCCTTTGTCCCCAGGGCCCATTGTGACGCCATGGGGACCCCCTTTGCCACTGGGGCCCATTGTGACATCCCAGGACCCCCTTTGTCCCCAGGTCCCATTCTGACATTCAGGGCACCCCACTTTGTCCCCAGGGCCCACTGTGACATCCTAGGACCTCCCTATGTCCCCAGGGCCCATTGTGACATCCAGTGGACCCCGTTGTCCCCAGGGCCCATCGTGGAACCGTGGGGACCCTCCTTGTCACTTGGGCCCATTGTGACACCATGGGGACCACCCCTTTCCCCCCAGTGCCCATTGTGACATCCTGGGGACCCCACTTGTCCCCAGAACCCATTATCACATCCTGGGGACCCCTGTGTCCCCAGGGCCCATTGTGACATCCCAGGACCCCCCATTGTCCTCAGGGTGCATTGTGACATTCAGGGGACCCCCAGTTGTCCCCAGGACCCATTGTGACACCATGGGGACCCCCTCTGTCCCCAGAGCCCATTGTGATATCCTGGGGAGCCCCCTTTGTCCCCAGGGCCCATTGTGACATTTCTGAACTCCCCACTGTCTCCAGGGCCCATTGTGAACATCCTGGGGACCCCCATTGTCCCCAGGGCCCATTGTGACATTCAGGGGACAGCCTTTTTCCCAAGGGCCCATTGTGACACCGTCGGAACCCTCGTTGTCCCCAGGGCCCATTGTGATATCCTGGGGACCCTCTTGTCCCCAGGGCCCATAGTGGCACCCTGGGGACCCCCTCTTTCTTCCCAGTGCCCATTGTGACATCCCAGGACCCCCATTGTCCTCAGGGCCCATTGTGACACCATGGGGACACCCCTTTGACTCCAGGGCCCATTGTCACATCCCAGGAGCCCCCTTTGCCCCCAGGGCCCATTGTGACCTCCTGGGGACCCCCCTTTGTCCCAAGGACCCATTGTGACATCTCAGGACCCCACTTGTCACTGGGGACCCATTGTGACACCATAGGGACCCCCGTTTGTCCCCAGGGCCCATCGTGACACCATGTGGACCCCCCTTGTCACTGGTAACCCATTGTGACAGCATGGGGACCCCCAGTTGTCCTCAGGGCCCATTGTGACATCCTGGGCACACCTCATTGTCCCCAGGGCCCATTGTGACATCATGGGGACCGTCTCGTCCCTCTGGCCCATTGTGGCACCGTGGGGACCCCCCTTATCACTCGGGACCCATTGTGACACCATGGGGACCCCCTCTTTCTCCCCAGGCCCATTGTGACATCCTGGGGACCCCCTTTGTCCCCAGGGCCCATTGTGGCACCATGGGGCCCCCTTTTGTCACTGTGGCCCAGTGTGACACCCCAGGACCCCAGTTTGTACCCAAGGCCCATTGTGACACCGTGGGGACCCCCTTTGTCACTGGGGCCCACTGTGGCACCATGGGGACCTCCTTTGTCCCCAGGGCCCATTGGGGCACCATGGGGACCCCTTTTGTCACTGTGGCCCAATGTGACATCCCAGGACCCCACTTTGTCCCCAAGACCCATTGTGACACCGTGGGGACCCCCCTTGTCCCCAGAGCCCATTGTGACATCCTGGGGACGCCCTTTTTCCCCAGGACCCATTGTGGCACCATTCGGACCCCCTTTGTCACTGGGGCCCATTGTGACGTCCCAGGACCCCCCTTTGTCCCCAGGGCCCATTGTGACATCCTGGGGACCCCCATTGTCCCCAGGGCCCATTTTGACATTCAGGGGACAGCCTTTGGCCCAAGGGCCCATTGTGACACCGTCGGGACCCCCGTTGTCCCCAGGGCCCATTGTGACATCCTGGGGAACCCTTTGTCCCCAGGGCCCATTGTGAGATCCTGGGGGCCCCCTTGTCCCCAGGGCCCATTGTGACATCCTGGGGAACCCTTTGTCCCCAGGGCCCATTGTGAGATCCTGGGGGCCCCCTTGTCCCCAGGGCCCATTGCAACATCTCCGGACCCCCCAATTGTCCCCAGGGCCCATTGTGGCACCATGGGGACCCCCATTGTCCCCAGGGGCCATTGTGACATCTCAGAACCCCCCAATTGTCCCCAGGGCCCATCAAGACATCATGGGGAACCCCTTGTCACTAGGGAGCCATTGTGACACCATAGGGACCCCCCCTTGTCCTGAGGGTCCATTGTGACATTGCAGGATTCCACTTTTTCCCCAGGGCCCGTTCTGACACTGTGGGTACCCCCATTGTCCCCAGGGCCCATTGTGTCACCCTGGGGATCCCCCATTATCCCGAGGGGCCATTGTGACGTCCCAGGACACCCCGTTATCCCCAGGGCCCATTGTGACATCCTGGGGACCCCCTTAGTCCCCAGAACCTATTGTGACATTGCAGGTCCCCCCTTGTCCCCAGGGCCCATTTTGAGATCCTGGGGACCCTCCTTTGTCCCCAGGGGCCATTGTGACATTCAGGCAACCCCTCTTTGTCCCCAGGGCCCATTGTGACACCATGGGGACCGCCTTTGTCCCCAGGGCCTATTGTGACATCCTGGGGACCCACTTTGTCCTGAGGGCCCATTTTGGCACCATGGGGACCCCCTTTGTCACTGGAGCCCATTGTGACATCCCAGGACCCCCTTTGTCCCCAGGTCCCATTCTGACATTCAGGGTACCCCACTTTGTCCCCAGGGCCCATTGTGACATTCAGGGGACCCCTCTTTGTCCCCAGGGCCCATTGTGACACCATGGGGTCCCCCCTTGTCCCCAGGGCCCATTTTGACATTCAGGAGACCCCACTTTGTCCCCAGGGCCCATTGTTGCATCCTGGGGACCCTCCCTTTTCCCCAGGGCACATTGTTACGTCCCAGGACCCCGCTTTGTCCCCAGGGCCCATTGTGATGTTCCAGGACTCCCCATTGTCTATAGGGCCCATTGAGACATCTTGGGGAACCCCCTTTGTCCCCAGGGCCCATTGTGACGCCATGGGGACCCCCTTTGCCACTGGGGCCCATTGTGACATCCCAGGACCCCCTTTGTCCCCAGGTCCCATTCTGACATTCAGGGCACCCCACTTTGTCCCCAGGGCCCACTGTGACATCCTAGGACCTCCCTATGTCCCCAGGGCCCATTGTGACATCCAGTGGACCCCGTTGTCCCCAGGGCCCATCGTGGAACCGTGGGGACCCTCCTTGTCACTTGGGCCCATTGTGACACCATGGGGACCACCCCTTTCCCCCCAGTGCCCATTGTGACATCCTGGGGACCCCACTTGTCCCCAGAACCCATTATCACATCCTGGGGACCCCTGTGTCCCCAGGGCCCATTGTGACATCCCAGGACCCCCCATTGTCCTCAGGGTGCATTGTGACATTCAGGGGACCCCCAGTTGTCCCCAGGACCCATTGTGACACCATGGGGACCCCCTCTGTCCCCAGAGCCCATTGTGCCATCCTGGGGAGCCACCTTTGTCCCCAGGGCCCATTGTGACATTTCTGAACTCCCCACTGTCTCCAGGGCCCATTGTGAACATCCTGGGGACCCCTCTTTGTCCCCAGGGCCCATTGTGACATCCTGGGGAGCCCCCTTTGTCCCCAGGGCCCATTGCGACACCATGGGGACCCCCCCTTTGTCCCCAGTGCCCATTGTGACATCCTGGGTACCCCTATGTCCCCAGGGCCCATTGTGACGTCCCAGGACCCCCCATTGTCTCCAGGGCGCATTGTGACATTCAGGGGACCCCTCTTTGTGCCCAGGGCCCATTGTGACATCCTGGGGACCCCTTTGTCCCCAGAGCCCATTGTGACATCCTGGGGAGCCCCCTTTGTCTCCAGGGCCCATTGTGACATCCCAGGACCCCCCTTTTTCCCTAGGGCCCATTGTGCCGTCCCAGAACCCCTCATTGTCCCCAGGGCCCATTGTGACATCCTGGCAACCTCCCTTTGTCCCCAGGGCCCATAGTGACATCCCAGGATCCCCAATTGTCCCCAAGGCCCATTGTGACAGCATGGGGAACCCCCTTGTCACTGGCGATGCATTGTGACACAATGGGGACCCCCCCTTTGTCTCAGGTGCCCATTGTGACATCCTGGGGACCCCCCTTGTCCCCAGGGTCTATTGTGACATCCTGGGGACCCCCTTTATCCCCAGGACCCATTGTGACGTCCCAGGACCCCTCATAGTCCCCAGAGGCCATTGTGACATCCTGGGGACCCCTCTTTCCCCCAGGGCCTAATGTGACATCCTGGGGACTCCTCTTTGTCCCCTGGGCCCATTATGACATCCTGGGCCCCCCGTTTGTCCCCAGGGCCCATTGTGACATCCCAGGACCCCACTTTGTCTTAGAAGGTCACTGATCGGACTACTGGTCCATCCTGACTCTGCTTTCTCAATAAACACTGAAGAACACCTGGGGTTTGTTTGCTCCAAGGGAAAACTTCCCTGCCACGGTTCCTGGTTCCCGGTCCTGTTTCCCGGTCCGGTTTGGCTTCGCTATCAGAACAGCTGCTGCCTCCACAGCCGCGCTCAAAGTCCCCGTTGTGACACCGGGATGGCGGGAGAAGGGGGGTGGCGGGGGCGGCAGCGGCGGCGATTGGGGGGGGGCAGTCGGGGCTGGGCGGACAAGCGGCGGCTGCTGCGGCTCCTCAGGCAGCGACAGCAGCAGCGATCGGGGGGACGTGGGGGGCGGACAAGCGGCGGCTGCTGCGGCTCCTCAGGCAGCGACAGCAGCAGCGATCGGGGGGACGTGGGGGGCGGACAAGCGGCGGCTGCTGCGGCTCCTCAGGCAGCGACAGCAGCAGCGATCGGGGGGACGTGGGGGGGCGGACAAGCGGCGGCTGCTGCGGCTCCTCAGGCAGCGACAGCAGCAGCGATCGGGGGGACGTGGGGGGCGGACAAGCGGCGGCTGCTGCGGCTCCTCAGGCAGCGACAGCAGCAGCGATCGGGGGGACGTGGGGGGGCGGACAAGCGGCGGCTGCTGCGGCTCCTCAGGCAGCGACAGCAGCAGCGATCGGGGGGACGTGGGGGGCGGACAAGCGGCGGCTGCTGCGGCTCCTCAGGCAGCGACAGCAGCAGCGATCGGGGGGACGTGGGGGGGCGGACAAGCGGCGGCTCCTCCGGCCGCGGCCAGGACGTGGCTTCGCCGGCACCGGGGCCCGAGACCGCGCGCTGTGGGGCTGCGGGGCGGGTGTGGGGCCGGGGGTCTCCGGGGGTCCCGCAGCGGCCGCTGTGGGGCGGGATGGGGCGGCTGTGGAATTACCTGTGGGGCACTCATGGGGCTGCTGTAGGGGTCTTAAGAGGCATGTCTGGAGCACTTATGGGGCGACTATGGGGCAGGTGCTGGGCTGCTACAGCGGGACCTGTGGGGCAGCCATAGGGCTGCTATGGGGTTGGTTATGGGTCACAGATGGGAGGGGGCAGCTGGGTGTGGCCCCGCCTACATGGGGTGGGGTCAGTGCCGAGGGGCGGGTACTGAGAGGGCACGCCCACGGGGAGCCCCTCGGGGGGGCGGAGCCTCTGTGTCACGCCCCATGGGAGGTGGTCTGGGGGCGGGCATTCTCTGGGGCACGCCCCCATGGGAGGAGCCTCTTGGGGTAGGGAGAGGGTGCGGTCAACATGGCACGGCCCCAAGGGGGCGTGGCTTAGCTCGGGAAGAGGTGGAGCCGAGAAGGGGCTGCCCGACCCGGCTCTCCAGGCGGCTCTGAGACGGAGCGGAGCGGGCCGGGCGGGGCCGGGCCGGGCACTCCCCGGGGCCTCGCAGAAACAGCGGCGCAGCGAGTCCGCTCCGGGCTCCAACGGTGCGCGCACGTGGCCGCCGAGAGCGCCCCGTGCACCTCGCAGCGCCCATTTCTGCGCATGCGCATTGGGAAGCCCTCGAGACAACCCTTCCCCCGCGGCCCGCCCCTTCTCTTCCCTCTCCGCAATCTGATTGGCCAGCTAAGCACGTCAATTTCCATTCTCTCCGCCTATCATCACCCGTCCCCGTTTGCCCTGCGCTGCGCTCTGATCCAGTGTCTATTTACACTTAAATACATTTAAACTTCCATTTTAACACTCAGGTATCTTTTCAAATTTACAGATTTTGACATAGTTACAATTATATATATTTAGACTGGGATATCGATTTACATTTATTAATAAATTAAAGGTATGTATACGGGTGTGAGTGGATATATATAGATGATGTTTATTACCTATTTAGACTATGTAACACGTAGTAATTATACAGAGCTCTGCCTACTCACACTTTTTTCTATTTTAAGTTCCTATCTAGATATTTTTTTCTTTTTCAAGTCCTTCACTTTTTAATCTACAAATAGATAAGATGTTTGTATTCTTAAAACCATCAACAGAAATTTTTTACATTCTCAAATCCTTTATATAACAGAGTAGAAAAGGGGTTTTATTTTAAAATCATTTTATATCTACATGAATACCATTCTGCAATATATAAATACAAACGACAGACTTCTCTCTGTTTGAAATTCTCACGCTCATATCTACAGGGTTTAATAAGTTTTATCCTCCCCCAGGAATTTTCAGGCATTTTTGGACTGTGACCCCCTCTTTTCAGGGGGACTCCCTTTTGAGCCCCACATTGTGGGGGATTTGAGGGATTTTCTTGCAGTCAGTGAACATTGTATGGAACTGAACTGAACTGAACAGGGCTCTGAGGCCTCTGTGTCCTGCAAGAGAGCAGGAGAGCAGGAGCGGAGCAGCCCCCGTGTCTACGTGACTGTACAGCCTTCTTCAGTGTTGGAACCGAGCTGCTTCGCCTTCTGTTTGTCCACGTGCACACACACCATTCCTCACTGGAAAACAGGCAGAAACCTTTCCACACGCACCCAGGTCTGTGCACCCAGGCCTTGTCTATTCCTGTCGGGTTTGCTGGGTCTGTCAGGCTCCTCTGGCTCTGTCGTGCTGTGACAGCCTCTGTCAGGCCCGGCCAGACTCCACTGTTCGCTGTCAGGCGCTGTCGGGATTTGTCGGCCCCTGTTGAGTTCTATCAGGCTCTGTCAAGCCCTGTTGGGCTCTGTCGCGCTTTGTCAGGCTCTGCCTGGCTTTATCATGTTCCATAAGTGCTCCAAAAACTGGATGCTCTTGCGATGCTTGTATTCACACAATTATCGCATATTCATTACAATTTGGGGGAATTTTTAGCATCAAACGCATCTATAGTAAGAAAAAATGTCATAAACCTAGGGTTAGACTGAGGTTAATAATTTCATGGTCTTTGCTGCCATCTAGCGTCCCTTAAGAGAATGCACAGAACACACATTCGGAGGTGCCTGCAGGTATGTGCCTGTTCTTGGACGAACCTGTGCGCGAAAGCCTTAGTGCCTATAAACGTTGGTCTGTCCACATGTGAGTGCCTTGATGTCAGCTCCATTTATGCTAAAGCTGGAGCATCATCGTTCAGACGTGTGCGTGTGTGCAGTGTGCCAAACATCCACGCACGTGTTTACCCTCAAGCATGTCAGTACATTTCACGTACGCCTTTCTGTCAATAGATGGGACTGGGCACGCTTGTGGAAGTGTGCGTGTGTGTGGCCACGTGTTTGCTTACACATCAGTGTGTAGCTGCGTGTGCGTGCACGCGGTGCTGGGTGCACATACCTGGGTGCCCCACAGGTCCCGCTGTAGCAGCCCAGCACCTGCCCCATAGTCGCCCCATAAGTGCTCCAGACATGCCTCTTAAGACCCCTACAGCAGCCCCATGAGTGCCCCACAGGTAATTCCACAGCCGCCCCATCCCGCCCCACAGCGGCCGCTGCTGGACCCCCGGAGACCCCCGGCCCCACACCCGCCCCGCAGCCCCACAGCGCGCGGTCTCGGGCCCCGGTGCCGGCGAAGCCACGTCCTGGCCGCGGCCGGAGGAGCCGCCGCTTGTCCACCCCCCACGTCCCCCCGATCGCTGCTGCTGTCGCTGCCTGAGGAGCCGCAGCAGCCGCCGCTTGTCCGCCCCCCACGTCCCCCCGATCGCTGCTGCTGTCGCTGCCTGAGGAGCCGCAGGAGCCGCCGCTTGTCCGCCCCCCACGTCCCCCCGATCGCTGCTGCTGTTGCTGCCTGAGGAGCCGCAGCAGCCGCCGCTTGTCCGCCCCCCACGTCCCCCCGATCGCTGCTGCTGTCGCTGCCTGAGGAGCCGCAGGAGCCGCCGCTTGTCCGCCCCCCACGTCCCCCCGATCGCTGCTGCTGTCGCTGCCTGAGGAGCCGCAGCAGCCGCCGCTTGTCCGCCCAGCCCCGACTGCCCCCCTCCAATCGCCGCCGCTGCCGCCCCCGCCACCCCCCTTCTCCCGCCATCCCGGTGTCACAACGGGGACTTTGAGCGCGGCTGTGGAGGCAGCAGCTGTTCTGATAGCGAAGCCAAACCGGACCGGGAAACAGGACCGGGAACCAGGAACCGTGGCAGGGAAGTTTTCCCTTGGAGCAAACAAACCCCAGGTGTTCTTCAATGTTTATTGAGAAAGCAGAGTCAGGATGTACCAGTAGTCCGATCAGTGACCTTCTAAGGCAAAGTGGGGTCCTGGGATGTCACAATGGGCCCCAGTGACAAAGAGGGTCCCCATGGTGCCACAATGGGCCCTGGGGACAAAGGGAGTCACCAGGATGTCACAATGGGCCCTGGGGACAAAGTGGGGCCCTGGGATGTCACAATGGGCCCTGGGGACAAACGGGGTCCTGGGACGTCACAATGGGTCCTGGGGATAAAGGGGGTCCCCAGGATGTCACAATGGGCACTTGAGACAAAGGTGGGGTCCCCATTGTGTCACAATGCGTCCCCAGTGACAAGAGGGTTCCCCATGGTGTCACAATGGGCCCTGGGGACAATTGGGGGTCCTGGGATGTCACAATGGGCCGTGAGGACAACAGGGGGTCCCCACGGTGTCAAAATGGGCCCTGGTGACATACGGGGCAGCCCAGGATGTCACAATGGGCCCTGGGGACAAAGAGGGGTCCCCAGGATGTTCACAATGGACCCTGGAGACAGTGGGGGGTCCAGAAATGTCACAATGATCCCTGGGGACAAAGGGGGCTCCCCAGGATGTCACAATGGGCTCTGGGGAGAAAGGGGGTCCCCACGGTGTCACAATGCACCCTGGGGACAATGGGGGGTCCTGGGACGTCACAATGGGCTCTGGGGACAAGTGGGGTCCCCAGGATGTCAGAATGGGCACTGGGGAGAAAGGGGTGGTCCCCATGGTGTCACAATGGGCCCTCGTGACAAGGAGGGTCCCCACGGTTCCACGATGGGCCCTGGGGACAAGGGGGTCCACCAGATGTCACAATGGGCCCTGGGGAAAACAGGGGGTCCCCACGGTGTCACAATGGCCATGGGGACAAAGGGAGGTCCTAGGACGTCACAGTGGGCCCTGGGGACAAAGTGGGGTCCCCTGAATGTCACATTGGGACCTGCAGACAAAGGGGGGTCCTGGGATGTCACAATGGGCCCTGGGGACAAAGATGAGTCCCCTAAATGTCACAATGGGCCCTGGAGACAGAGGGGCTCCCCATGGTGCCACAATGGGCCCTGAGGAAAAAGCGGGGTCGCCAGGATGTCACAATGGGCTCTTGGAAAAATGGAGGGTCCAGGGACGTCACAATGGGCCCTGGGGACAAAGGAGGTCCCCAGGATGTCACAATGACCCCTTGGGACAACGGGGCCATTGTGGACATCACAATGGGTCCTGGGAACAAAGTGGGGTCCCCAGGATGTCACAATGGGCCCTGGGGACAAAGGGGGTCCCCAGAATTTCACAATGGACCCTGGGGACAAAGGGAGTCCCCACACTGTCGCAATAGGCCCTGGGGACAAAGGGTGTGCCCAGGATGTCACAATGGGTCCTGGGGACAAAGGGGGTCCCCAGGATTTCACAATGGGCCCTGGGGACAAAGGGGGTCCCCATGGTGCCACAATGGACCCTGGGGACAAACGAGGTCCCCAGGATGTCACAATGGGCCCTAGGGACAAAGGGAGTCCCCACCCTGTCACAATAGGCCCTGGGGACAAAGGGGGTGCCCAGGATGTCACAATGGGTCCTGGGGACAAAGGGCATCCCCATGGTGCCACAATGGACCCTAGTGACAAACGAGGTCCCCAGGATGTCACAACGGGCCCTAGGGACAAAGGGGGGTCCCCAGGATGTCAAAATAGGCCCTGGGGACAAAGGGGGGGCCTGGGACATCACAATGAGCCCTGGGGACAATGGGGGGTCCTGGGATGTCACAATGAGCCCTGGGCACAATTGGGGGGTCCTTAGATGTCACAACGGGCTCTGGGGACAAAGGGCGTCTCCAGGATGTCACAATGGGCCCTGGGGACAAAGTGGGGTCCTGAAATGTCACAATGGGCCCTGGGCACAAAGGGGGTTCCCAGGATGTCACAATGGGCTCTGAGGACAACGGGGATTCCAACGGTGTCACAATGGGCCCTTGGGACAAAGGCTGTCCCCTGAATGTCACAATGGGCCCTGGGGACAAAGGGGGTCCCCAAGATGTCACAATGGGCTCTGGGGACAAGGGGGGGTCCTGGGACATCACAGTGGGCCATGGGGAACAAGGGGGTCCCCAGGATGTCACAATGGGCTCTGGGGACAAGGGGGGATCCCCATAGTGTTACAATGGGTCCCAGTGACAAGAGTGGTCCCCACGGTGCCACGGTGGGTCCTGGAGACAAGGGGGGTCCCCACGGTGTCACAATGGGCCTTGGGTACAAAGTGGGGTCCTGGGATGTCACATTGGACCACAGTGACAAAAGGGGTCCCCATGGTGTCACAATGGGCCCTGGGGACAAAGGAGGTCCCCACGGTGCCACAACGGGCCAGAGGGACAAGGCGGTCCCCATGATGTCACAATGGGCCCTGGGGACAATGGGAGGTCCTGGGATGTCACAATGAGCCCTGGGGACAAACGGGGGTCCCTATGGTGTCACAATGGGTCACCAGTGACAAGGGGGGTCCCCAGGATGTCACAATGGGCCCTGGGGACAATGGGGGTCCCCATGGTGTATACAGTGGGTCCCCAGTGACAAGGGGGGTCCCCAGGATGTCACAATGGGCCCTGGGGACAAAGGGGGTCCTGGGACTTCACAATGGGCCCTGCGGACAAGGGCGGGTCCCCAGGATGTCACAATGGGCCCTGGGGACAATTGGGAGGTCCTGGGATGTGACAATGGGCCCTGGAGTCAAAGGGGTGTCCCCATGGTGTCACAATGGGCCCTGGGGACATAGGGGGGTCCTGGGATGTCACAATGGGCACTGGGAATAAAGAGGGGGTCCCCAGGGTGCAACTATGGGCCCTGGGGACAAGAGGGTCCCCAGGATGTCACAATGGGCCCTGAGCACAAGGGCAGGTCCCCATGGTGTCACAATGGGTCCGCAGTGACGAGGAGGGTCCCCATGGTGTCACAATTGGCCCTGGGGACAACGGGGGTCCCGATGGTGTCACAATGGGCCCTTGGGAAAAAGGCTGTCCCCTGAATGTCACAATGGGCCCTGGGGACAATGGGGGTCCCAAGGATGTCACAATGAGCTCTGGGGACAATGGGGGGTCCGGGGATGTCACAATGGGCCCTGGGGACAAAGAGGAGTCCTGGGACGTCACAATGGGCCCTGGTGACAAAGGGGGGTCCTGGGATGTCACAATGGGCCCTGGGGACAAAGGGGGCTCACCAGGATGTCACAATGGGCTCTGGGGACAAAGGGGTCCCCAGGCTGTCACAATGGGCACTGGGGAGAAAGGGGTGGTCCCCATGGTGTCACAATGGGTCCCCAGTGACAAGGGGAGTCCCCAGGATGTCACAATGGGCCCCGGGGATAAAAGGGGTACCCAGGATGCCACAATGGGCCCTGGAGACAATTGGGGTGTCCTGAGATGTCACAATGGGCCCTGGGGACAAAGGGGGATCCTGGGATGTCACAATGGCCCCTGGGGACAAAGGGAGTCCCCACCCTGTCACAATGGGCCCTGGGGACAAAGAGGGTCCCCAGGATGTCACAATGGGCCCTGGGGACAAAGGGGGGTCCTGGGACGTCACAATGGGCCCTGGGGACAAAGGAGGTCCCGAGGATTTCACAATGGGCCATGGGGACAAGGGGTGTCCTGGAATGTCACAATGGGCCCTGGGGACAAAGGGGGTGCCCAGGATTTCACAATAGGCACTGGGGACAAGGGGGTCCCCAGGATGTCACAATGGGCCCTGGGGACAAAGAGCGTCCCCAGCATGTCACAATGGGCCCTGGGGACAAAGAGGGGTCCCCTGAATGTCACAATGGGCCCTGGGGACAAGGGGGTGCAGTGGATGTCACAATGGGCCCTGGGGACAATGGGGGGTGTCCAGGATGTGAGAATGAGTCCTGAGGACAAGGGGGGGTCCCCATGGTGTCACAATGGGTCCCCAGTGACAAGGAGGTGTCCCCATGGTGTCACAATAGGCCCTGGGGACAACGTGGGGTCCAAGAATGTCACAATGGGCCCTGGGGACAAAAGGGGTTGCCATGGTGCCACAATGGGCCCTGGGGTCAAAGGGGGTGTCCCCATGGTGCCACAACGGGCCCTGGGAGCAAGGGGGTGGCCAGGATGTCACAATGGGTCCTGGGGAAAATGGGGGGTGCCCAGGATGTCACAATGGACCCTGAGGACAATGAGGGTCCCCAGGATGTCACAATGGGCCCTGGGGACAATGGCGGGTGCCCAGGATGTGAGAATGAGTCCTGAGGACAAGGAGGGGTCCCCATGGTGTCACAATAGGCCCTGGGGACAAAGTGGGGTCCTAGAATGTCACAATGGGCCCTGGGGACAAAAGTGGTCCCCATGGTGCTACAATGGCTCCTGGGGACAAAGGGGGGTCCTGGGATGTCACAATGGGCACCGGGGACAAGGGGGTGTCCCCATGGTGCCACAATGGGCCCTGGGAGCAAGGGGGTGGCCAGGATGTCACAATAGGTCCTGGGGACAATGGGGGGTCCTGGGACGTCACAATAGGCCCTGGGGTCAAGGAGGGATCCCCAGGATGTCACAATGGGCCCTGGGGACAAAGAGGCGTCTCCTGAATGTCACAATGGGCCCTGGGGACAAGGGGGTGCCGAGGATGTCACAATGGGCCCTGGGGACAATGGGGGGTCGTGGGATGTCACAATGGGCCCTGGGGACAAGGGTGAGTCCCCAGGATGTCACAATGGGCCTTGGGAACAAGGGGTTCCCCCAGATAACACAATGGGCCCTGGGGACAATGTAAGGTCCTGGGCTGTCACAATGGACCCTGCGGACAAGGGGGGTCCCCAGGATGTCACAATGAAGTCCTGGGACAAAGGGGGTCCCCAGGATGTCACAATGGGGCCTGGGGACCAGGGGGGGTCCTGGGATGTCACAATGGGCCCCAGTGACAAAGGGGGTCCCTATGGTGCCACAATGGGCCCTGGGGACAAAGGGGGTCCCCAGGATGTCACAATGGGCCCTGGGGACAAAGAGGGGTCCCCTGAATGTCACAATGGGCCCTGGGGACAAGGGGGTGCCGAGGATGTCACAATGGGCCCTGGGGACAATGGGGGGTCCTGGGATGTCACAATGGGCCCTGGGGACAAGGGTGGGTCCCCAGGATGTCACAATGGGCCTTGGGAACAAGGGGTTCCCCCAGATAACACAATGGGCCCTGGGGACAATGTAAGGTCCTGGGCTGTCACAATGGACCCTGAGGACAAGGGGGGTCCCCAGGATGTCACAATGAAGTCCTGGGACAAAGGGGGTCCCCAGGATGTCACAATGGGGCCTGGGGACCAGGGGGGGTCCTGGGATGTCACAATGGGCCCCAGTGACAAAGGGGGTCCCTATGGTGCCACAATGGGCCCTGGGGACAAAGGGGGTCCCCAGGATGTCACAATGGGCCCTGGGGACAAAGAGGGGTCCCCTGAATGTCACAATGGGCCCTGGGGACAAGGGGGTGCCGAGGATGTCACAATGGGCCCTGGGGACAATGGGGGGTCCTGGGATGTCACAATGGGCCCTGGGGACAAGGGTGGGTCCCCAGGATGTCACAATGGGCCTTGGGAACAAGGGGTTCCCCCAGATAACACAATGGGCCCTGGGGACAATGTAAGGTCCTGGGCTGTCACAATGGACCCTGAGGACAAGGGGGGTCCCCAGGATGTCACAATGAAGTCCTGGGACAAAGGGGGTCCCCAGGATGTCACAATGGGGCCTGGGGACCAGGGGGGGTCCTGGGATGTCACAATGGGCCCCAGTGACAAAGGGGGTCCCTATGGTGCCACAATGGGCCCTGGGGACAAAGGGGGTCCCCAGGATGTCACAATGGGCCCTGGGGACAAAGAGCGTCCCCAGCATGTCACAATAGGCTCTGGGGACAAAGGGGGTCCCCTGAATGTCACAATGGGCCCTGGGGACAATGGGGGGTCCTGGGATGTCACAATGAGGCCTGCAGACAAGGGTGGTACCCACGGTGTCACTATGGGCCCTGGGCACAAGGGGGGGTCCCCATAGTGTCACAATGGACCCTGGGGACAAGTGGGGTCCCCACGATGTCACAATGGGCCCTGGGGACAATGGGGGGTACCCACGATGTGAGAATGAGTCCTGAGGACAAGGAGGGGTCCCCATGGTGTCACAATAGGCCCTGGGGACAAAGTGGGGTCCTAGAATGTCACAATGGGCCCTGGGGACAAGGGGGTATCCCCATGGTGCCACAATGGGCCCTGGGAGCAAGGGGGTGCCCAGGATGTCACAATGGACCCTGAGGACAAGCAGGGGTCTCCATGGTGTCACAATGGGCCCCCAGTGACAAGGGGGAGTCCCCATGGTGCCACAATACGCCGTGGGGAGAAACGGGTCCCCAGGATGTCACAATGGGCCCTAGGGACAAAGGGGGGTCCGCCGGATGTCACAATGGGCCCTGGGGACCAGGGGGGGTCCTGGGATGTCACAATGGGCCCCAGTGACAAAGTGGGTCCCTATGGTGCCACAATGGGCCCTGGGGACAAAGGGGGTCCCCTGGATGTCACAATGGGCTCTGGAGACACGGAGGATCCCCAGGATGTCACAATGGGCCCTGGGGACAAACGGGGTCCCCACGGTATCAGAATGGGCCCTGGCGACAAAGGGGGGTCCCCTGAATGTCACAATGGGCCCTGGGGACAATGGGGGGTCCTGGGATGTCACAATGAGCCCTGCAGACAAGGGTGGTACCCACGGTGTCACTATGGGCCCTGGGCACAAGGGGGGGTCCCCATAGTGTCACAATGGACCCTGGGGACAAGTGGGGTCCCCACGATGTCACAATGGGCCCTGGGGACAATGGGGGGTACCCAGGATGTGAGAATGAGTCCTGAGGACAAGGAGGGGTCCCCATGGTGTCACAATAGGCCCTGGGGACAAAGTGGGGTCCTAGAATGTCACAATGGGCCCTGGGGACAAGGGGGTATCCCCATGGTGCCACAATGACCCCCTGGGAGCACGGGGGTGCCCAGGATGTCACAATGGACCCTGAGGACAAGCGGGGGTCTCCATGGTGTCACAATGGGCCCCCAGTGACAAGGGGGAGTCCCCATG
Organism: Patagioenas fasciata; assembly: GCF_037038585.1. NCBI lineage: Eukaryota > Metazoa > Chordata > Aves > Columbiformes > Columbidae > Patagioenas > Patagioenas fasciata. The sequence continues at coordinate 679,612 of NC_092538.1, forward strand.
GTGCCACAATACGCCGTGGGGAGAAACGGGTCCCCAGGATGTCACAATGGGCCCTAGGAACAAAGGGGGGTCCGCTGGATGTCACAATGGGCCCTGGGGACCAGGGGGGGTCCTGGGATGTCACAATGGGCCCCAGTGACAAAGTGGGTCCCTATGGTGCCACAATGGGCCCTGGGGACAAAGGGGGTCCCCTGGATGTCACAATGGGCCCTGGGGACAATGGGGGGTCCTGGGATGTCACAATGAGCCCTGCGGACAAGGGTGGTACCCACAGTGCCACAATGGGCCCTGGGCACAAGTGGATGTCCCCATAGTGTCACAATGGGTCCTGGGGACAAGTGGGGTCCCCAGGATGTCACAATGGGCCCTGGGGACAAACGGGGTCCCCACGGTATCAGAATGGGCCCTGGCGACAAAGGGGGGTCCCCTGAATGTCACAATGGGCCCTGGGGACAATGGGGGGTCCTGGGATGTCACAATGAGCCCTGCGGACAAGGGTGGTACCCACAGTGCCACAATGGGCCCTGGGCACAAGTGGATGTCCCCATAGTGTCACAATGCGTCCTGGGGACAAGTGGGGTCCCCAGGATGTCACAATGGGCCCTGGGGACAATGTGGGGTCCTGGGATGTCACAATAGGCCCCAGAGACAAAGGGGGTCCCCCTGAATGTCACAATGGGTCCTGGGGACAATGGGGGGTCCTAGGACGTCAAAATGGGCCCTGGGGACAAGGAGCGATCCCCAGGATGTCACAATGGGCCCTGGGGACTATGAGGGGTCCTGGGATGTCACAATGGGCCCTGGGGATAAGGGGGGGTCCCCAGGATGTCACAGTGTGCCCTGGGTACAAAGAGGCGTCCCTGGAATGTCACAATGGGCCCTGGGGACAAGGGGGTGCCCTGAATGTCACAATGGGCCCTGGGGACAATGGGGGGTCCTGGGACATCACAATGGGCCCGAGTGACAAGGGGGGGTCCCCAGGATGTCACAATGGGCCCTGGGGACAAAGAGGGGTCCCCTGAATATCACAATGGGCCCTGGGGACAAGGGGGTGCCCTGAATGTCACAATGGGCCCTGGGGACAATGGGGGGTCCTGGGACGTCACAATGGGCCCGAGTGACAAGGGGGGGTCCCCAGGATGTCACAATGGGCCCTGGGGACAATGGCGGGTCCCCTGAATGTCACAATGGGCCCTGGGGACAAGGGGGTGCAGTGGATGTCACAATGGGCCCTGGGGACAATGGGGGGTCCTGGAATGTCACAATGGGCCCTAGGGACAATGGGGGTCCCCAGGATGTCACAATGGGCCCTGGGGACAAAGGGGGGTCCTGGGATGTCACAATGGGCCCCAGTGACAAAGGGGGTCCCAATGGTGCCACAATGGGCCCTGGGGACAAGGGGGTTCCCTTGGATGTCACAATGGGCTCTGGGGACAAGGAGGGTCCCCAGGATGTCACAATGGGCCCTGGAGACAAAGGCGGTCCCCACCATATCAGAATGGGCCCTGGGGACAATGGGGGGTCCCGTGAATGTCACAATGGGCCCTAGGGACAAGGGGGTGCCGAGGAGGTCACAATGGGCCCTGGGGACAATAAGGGGTCCTGGGACGTCACAATGGGCCCTGGGGACAAGAGGGGATCCCTAGGATGTCACAATGGGCCCTGGGGACTAATGAGGTCCCCACGGTCTCACAATATGTCCTGGAGACAAAGAGGGGTCCCCTGAATGTCACAATGGGCCCTGGTGACAAGGGGGGATCCCCAGGATGTCACAATGGGCCCTGGGGACAATGGGGGGTCGTGGGACGTCACAATGGGCCCTGGGGACAAGAGGGGGTCCCCAGGATGTCACAATGGGCCCTGGGGACAAAGAGGGGTCCCCTGAATGTCACAATGGGCCCTGGGGACAAGGGGGTGCCGAGGATGTCACAATGGGCCCTGGGGACAATGGGGGTCCTGGGACGTCACAATGGGCCTTGGGGACACAGAGGGGCCCTAGGACGTCACAATCAGCCCTGGGGACAAGGGGGGATCCCCAGGATGTCACAATGGGCCCTGGGGACAATGGGGGGTCCTGGGACGTCACAATGGGCCCTGGGGACAAGAGGGGGTCCCCAGGATGTCACAATGGGCCCTGGGGACAATGTGGGGTCCTGGGATGTCACAATAGGCCCCAGAGACAAAGGGGGTCCCCCTGAATGTCACAATGGGTCCTGGGGACAATGGGGGGTCCTAGGACGTCAAAATGGGCCCTGGGGACAAGGAGCGATCCCCAGGATGTCACAATGGGCCCTGGGGACTATGAGGGGTCCTGGGATGTCACAATGGGCCCTGGGGATAAGGGGGGGTCCCCAGGATGTCACAGTGTGCCCTGGGTACAAAGAGGCGTCCCTGGAATGTCACAATGGGCCCTGGGGACAAGGGGGTGCCCTGAATGTCACAATGGGCCCTGGGGACAATGGGGGGTCCTGGGACATCACAATGGGCCCGAGTGACAAGGGGGGGTCCCCAGGATGTCACAATGGGCCCTGGGGACAAAGAGGGGTCCCCTGAATGTCACAATGGGCCCTGGGGACAAGGGGGTGCCCTGAATGTCACAATGGGCCCTGGGGACAATGGGGGGTCCTGGGACGTCACAATGGGCCCGAGTGACAAGGGGGGGTCCCCAGGATGTCACAATGGGCCCTGGGGACAATGGCGGGTCCCCTGAATGTCACAATGGGCCCTGGGGACAAGGGGGTGCAGTGGATGTCACAATGGGCCCTGGGGACAATGGGGGGTTCTGGAATGTCACAATGGGCCCTAGGGACAATGGGGGTCCCCAGGATGTCACAATGGGCCCTGGGGACAAAGGGGGGTCCTGGGATGTCACAATGGGCCCCAGTGACAAAGGGGGTCCCAATGGTGCCACAATGGGCCCTGGGGACAAGGGGGTTCCCTTGGATGTCACAATGGGCTCTGGGGACAAGGAGGGTCCCCAGGATGTCACAATGGGCCCTGGAGACAAAGGCGGTCCCCACCATATCAGAATGGGCCCTGGGGACAATGGGGGGTCCCGTGAATGTCACAATGGGCCCTAGGGACAAGGGGGTGCCGAGGAGGTCACAATGGGCCCTGGGGACAATAAGGGGTCCTAGGACGTCACAATGGGCCCTGGGGACAAGAGGGGATCCCTAGGATGTCACAATGGGCCCTGGGGACTAATGAGGTCCCCACGGTCTCACAATATGTCCTGGAGACAAAGAGGGGTCCCCTGAATGTCACAATGGGCCCTGGTGACAAGGGGGGATCCCCAGGATGTCACAATGGGCCCTGGGGACAATGGGGGGTCCTGGGACGTCACAATGGGCCCTGGGGACAAGAGGGGGTCCCCAGGATGTCACAATGGGCCCTGGGGACAAAGAGGGGTCCCCTGAATGTCACAATGGGCCCTGGGGACAAGGGGGTGCCGAGGATGTCACAATGGGCCCTGGGGACAATGGGGGTCCTGGGACGTCACAATGGGCCTTGGGGACACAGAGGGGCCCTAGGACGTCACAATCAGCCCTGGGGACAAGGGGGGATCCCCAGGATGTCACAATGGGCCCTGTGGACAATGGGGGGTCCTGGGACGTCACAATGGGCCCTGGGGACAAGAGGGGGTCCCCAGGATGTCACAATGGGCCCTGGGGACAAAGAGGGGTCCCCTGAATGTCACAATGGGCCCTGGGGACAAGGGGGTGCCGAGGATGTCACAATGGGCCCTGGGAACAGAGGGGGGTCCTGGGACGTCACAATGGGCCCTGGGGACAGGGGGGGGTCTCCAGGATGTCACAATGGGCCCTGGGGACAAAGAGGGGTCCCTAAAGTGTCACAATGGGCCCTGGGGACACAGAGGGGCCCTGGGACGTCACAATCAGCCCTGGGGACAAAGTGGGGTCCTGGGATGTCACAATGGGCCCCAGTGACAAAGGGGGTCCCCATAGTGCCACAATGGGCCGTGGGGACAAAAGGGGTGCCCAGGATGTCACAATGGGCCCTGGGGACCAGGGTGGGTCCTGCGATGTCACAATGGGCCCTGGGGACAAAGGGGGTCCCCTGTATGTCACAATGGGCTCTGGGGACAAAGGGGGGTCCTGCGATGTCACAATGAGCCCTGCGGTCAAGGGTGGTACCCACAGTGTCACAATGGGCCCTGGGAACAAGGGGGGGTCCCCATAGGGTCACAATGGGTCCTGGGGAAAATGGGGTCCCCAGGATGTCACAATGGGCCCTGGGGACAATGGGCGGTCCTGGGATGTCACAATGGGCCCCAGTGACAAAGGGGTTCCCTGAATGTTACAATGGGTCCGGAGGACAATGGGGGGTCCTGGGACGTCACAATAGGCCCTGGGGACAAGGAGGGATCCCCAGGATGTCACAATGGGCCCTGGGGACAAGGGGGGGTCCCCAGGAGGTCACAATGTGCCCTGGGTACAAAGAGGCGTCCCCTGAATGTCGCAATGGGCCCTGGGGACAAAGGGGGGTCCTGGGATGTCACAATGGGCCCCAGTGACAAAGAGGGTCCTCATGGTGCCACAATGGGCCCTGGGGACAAAGGGGGTCCCCTGGATGTCACAATGGGCTCTGGGGACAAGGAGGGTCCCCAGGATGTCACAATGGGCCCTGTGGACAAAGAGCGTCCCCTGAATGTCACAATGGGCCCTGGGGACAAAGGGCGTCCCCACGGTATCAGAATGGGCCCTGGGGACAAAGGGGGTCCCCTGAATGTCACAATGGGCCCTGGGGACAGCGGGGGGTCCTGGGACGTCTCAATGGGCCCTGGGGACAAGGGGGGGTCCCCAGGATGTCACAATGGGCCCTGGGGACAAAGAGGGGTCCCCTGAATGTCACAATGGGCCCTGGGGACAAGGGGGTGCAGTGGATGTCACAATGGGCCCTGGGGACAATAGGGGGTGTCCAGGATGTGAGAATGAGTCCTGAGGACAAGGGGGGGTCCCCATGGTGTCACAATGGGTCCCCAGTGACAAGGAGGGGTCCCCATGGTGTCACAATAGGCCCTGGGGACAAAGTGGGGTCCAAGAATGTCACAATGGGCCCTGGGGACAAAAGGGGTTGCCATGGTGCCACAATGGGCCCTGGGGTCAAAGGGGGTCCCCATGGTGCTACAATGGCCCTGGGGACAAAGGGGGGTCCTGGGATGTCACAATGGGTCCTGGGGACAAAGGGGGTGTCCCCATGGTGCCACAACGGGCCCTGGGAGCAAGGGGGTGGCCAGGATGTCACAATGGGTCCTGCGGAAAATGGGGGGTGCCCAGGATGTCACAATGGACCCTGAGGACAAGCGGGGGTCTCCATGGTGTCACAATGGGCCCCAGTGACAAAGGGGCTCCCCTGAATGTCACAATAGGTCCTGGGGACAATGGGGGGTCCTGGACGTCACAATGGGCCCTGGGGACAATGAGGGATCCCCAGGATGTCACAATGGGCCCTGGGGACAAAGAGGGGTCCCCTGAATGTCACAATGGGCCCTGGGGACAAGGGGGGGTCCCCAGGATGTCACAATGGGCCCTGGGGACAAGGAGGGATTCCCAGGATGTCACAATGGGCCCTGGAGACAAGGGGGTGTCCCTAGGATGTCACAATGGGCCGTGCGGACAAGGGTGGTACCCACGGTGTCACAATGGTCACTGGGCACAAGGGGGGGTCCCTATAGTGTCACAATGGGTCCTGGGGACAAGTGGGGTCCTGGGATGTCACAATGGGCCCCAGTGACAAACGGGGGCCCCTGAATGTCACAATGGGCCCTGGGGACAATGGGGGTCCTGGGACGTCCCAATGGGCCCTGGGGACTAGGAGGGATCCCCAGGATGTCACAATGGGCCCTGGGGACAATAGCGGGTCCTGGGACGTCCCAATGGGCCCTGGGGACAAGCAGGGATCCCCAGGATGTCACAATGGGCCCTGGGGACAATGGCGGGTTCTGGGACGTCACAATGGGCTCTGGGGACAAGGGGGGTCCCCAGGATGTCACAATGGGCCCTGGGGAAAAAGAGGGGTCCCCTGAATGTCACAATGGGCCCTGGGGACAAGGGGGTGCTGAGGATGTCACAATGGGCCCTGGGGACAATGGGGGGTCCTGGGACGTCACAATGGGCCCTGAGGACAATGGTGGGTCCCCTGAATGTCACAATGGGCCCTGGGGACAACGGGGGGTCCGCAGGATGTCACAATGGGCCCTGGGGACAATGGCGGGTTCTGGGACGTCACAATGGGCCCAAGTGACAAGGAGGGTCCCCACGGTGCCACGATGGGTCCTGGGGAGAAGGGCGTCCCCCAGATGTCACAATAAGCCCTGGGGACAAAGTGGGGTCCTGGGATGTCACAATGGGCCCTGGGGACAATGGGAGTCCCCAAGGTGTCAGAACGAGCCCTGGGGACAAAGTGGAATCCTGGAATGTCACAATGGCCCCCAGTGACAAAGGGGTTCCCCATGGTGCCACAATGGGCCCTGGGGACAAAAGGGGTCCCCAGGATTTCACAATGGCCCTGGGGACAAAGGGGGGTCCTGGGATGTCACAATGGGCCCTGGGGACAAAGGGGGTATCCCCATGGTGCCACAACGGGCCCTGGGAGCAAGGGGGTGGCCAGGATGTCACAATGGGTCCTGGGGAAAATGGGGGGTGCCCAGGATGTCACAATGGACCCTGAGGACAAGCGGGGGTCTCCATGGTGTCACAATGGGCCCCAGTGACAAAGGGGCTCCCCTGAATGTCACAATAGGTCCTGGGGACAATGGGGGGTGCTGGGACGTCACAATGGGCCCTGGGGACAATGAGGGATCCCCAGGATGTCACAATGGGCCCTGGGGACAAAGAGGGGTCCCCTGAATGTCACAATGGGCCCTGGGGACAAGGGGGTGCCGAGGATGTCACAATGGGCCCTGGGGACAATGGGGGTGCAGAGGATGTCACAATGGGCCCTGGGGACAATGGGCGGTCCTGGGACGTCACAATGGGCCCTGAGGACAAGGAGGGATCCCCAGGATGTCACAATGGGCCCTGGGGACAATGGGCGGTCCTGGGATGTCACAATGGGCCCTGAGGACAAGGAGGGATCCCCAGGATGTCACAATGGGCCCTGGGGACAATGGGGGGTCGTTAGACGTCACAATGGCCCCTGGGGACAAAGAGGGGTCCCCTGAATGTCACAATGGGCCCTGGGGACAATGGGGGGTCCTGGGACGTCACAATGGGCCCCAGTGACAAGAGGGGGTCCCCAGGATGTCACAATGGGCCCTGGGGACAATGGGGGGTCCTGGAATGTCACAATGGGCCTTGGGGACAATCGGGGTCCCCAGGATGTCACAATGGGCCCTGGGGACAATGGGGTTGCCCAGGATGTCACAATGGGCCCTGGGGACAATGGGAGTCCCCAAGGTGTCAGAACGAGCCCTGGGGACAAAGTGAAATCCTGGAATGTCACAATGGCCCCCAGTGACAAAGGGGTTCCCCACGGTGTCACAATGGGCCCTGGGGAGAAAAGGGGTCCCCAGGATTTCACAATAGCACTGGGGACAAAGGGGGGTCATGGGATGTCACAATGGGCCCTGGGGACAAGGGAGATCCCCATGGTGTCACAATAAGCCCTGGGGACAAAGTGGGGTCCTGGGATGTCACAATAGGCTCTGGGGACAAGGAGGGTCCCCAGGATGTCACAATGGGCCCTGGGGACAAAGGGGGTCCCCACGGTATCAGAATGGGCCCTGGGGACAAAGGGGGTCCCCTGAATGTCACAATGGGCCCTGGGGACAGTGGGGGGTCCTGGGACGTCTCAATGGGTCCTGGGGACAAGGGGGGGTCCCCAGGATGTCACAATGGGCCCTGGGGACAAAGAGGGGTCCCCTGAATGTCACAATGGGCCCTGGGGACAAGGGGGTGCAGTGGATGTCACAATGGGCCCTGGGGACAATGGGGGGTGTCCAGGATGTGAGAATGAGTCCTGAGGACAAGGGGGGGTCCCCATGGTGTCACAATGGGTCCCCAGTGACAAGGAGGGGTCCCCATGGTGTCACAATAGGCCCTGGGGACAAAGTGGGGTCCAAGAATGTCACAATGGGCCCTGGGGACAAAAGGGGTTGCCATGGTGCCACAATGGGCCCTGGGGTCAAAGGGGGTCCCCATGGTGCTACAATGGCCCTGGGGACAAAGGGGGGTCCTGGGATGTCACAATGGGTCCTGGGGACAAAGGGGGTGTCCCCATGGTGCCACAACGGGCCCTGGGAGCAAGGGGGTGGCCAGGATGTCACAATGGGTCCTGCGGAAAATGGGGGGTGCCCAGGAAGTCACAATGGACCCTGGGTACAAAGAGGCGTCCCCGGAATGTCACAATGGGCCCTGGGGACAAGGGGGTGCCCTGAATGTCACAATGGGCCCTGGGGACAATGGGGGGTCCTGGGACGTCACAATGGGCCCTGGGGACAAGGAGGGATCCCCAGGATGTCACAATGGGCCCTGGGGACAATGGGGGGTCCTGGGACGTCACAATGGGCCCCAGTGACAAGGGGGGTCCCCAGGATGTCACAATGGGTCCTGGGGACAAAGGGGGTCCCCACGGTATCAGAATGGGCCCTGGGGACAAAGGGGGTCCCCTGAATGTCACAATGGGCCCTGGGGACAGTGCGGGGTCCTGGGACGTCTCAATGGGCCCTGGGGACAAGGGGGGGTCCCCAGGATGTCACAATGGGCCCTGGGGACAAAGAGGGGTCCCCTGAATGTCACAATGAACCTGGGGACAAGGGGGTGCAGTGGATGTCACAATGGGCCCTGGGGACAATGGGGGGTGTCCAGGATGTGAGAATGAGTCCTGAGGACAAGGGGGGGTCCCCATGGTGTCACAATGGGTCCCCAGTGACAAGGAGCGGTCCCCATGGTGTCACAATAGGCCCTGGGGACAAAGTGGGGTCCAAGAATGTCACAATGGGCCCTGGGGACAAAAGGGGTTGCCATGGTGCCACAATGGGCCCTGGGGTCAAAGGGGGTCCCCATGGTGCTACAATGGCCCTGGGGACAAAGGGGGGTCCTGGGATGTCACAATGGGTCCTGGGGACAAAGGGGGTGTCCCCATGGTGCCACAACGGGCCCTGGGAGCACGGGGGTGGCCAGGATGTCACAATGGGTCCTGCGGAAAATGGGGGGTGCCCAGGAAGTCACAATGGACCCTGGGTACAAAGAGGCGTCCCCGGAATGTCACAATGGGCCCTGGGGACAAGGGGGTGCAGTGGATGTCACAATGGGCCCTGGGGACAATGGGGGGTGTCCAGGATGTGAGAATGAGTCCTGAGGACAAGGGGGGGTCTCCATGGTGTCACAATGGGTCCCCAGTGACAAGGAGCGGTCCCCATGGTGTCACAATAGGCCCTGGGGACAAAGTGGGGTCCAAGAATGTCACAATGGGCCCTGGGGACAAAAGGGGTTGCCATGGTGCCACAATGGGCCCTGGGGTCAAAGGGGGTCCCCATGGTGCTACAATGGCCCTGGGGACAAAGGGGGGTCCTGGGATGTCACAATGGGTCCTGGGGACAAAGGGGGTGTCCCCATGGTGCCACAACGGGCCCTGGGAGCAAGGGGGTGGCCAGGATGTCACAATGGGTCCTGCGGAAAATGGGGGGTGCCCAGGAAGTCACAATGGACCCTGGGTACAAAGAGGCGTCCCCGGAATGTCACAATGGGCCCTGGGGACAAGGGGGTGCCCTGAATGTCACAATGGGCCCTGGGGACAATGGGGGGTCCTAAGACGTCACAATGGGCCCTGGGGACAATGAGGGATCCCCAGGATGTCACAATGGGCCCTGGGGACAATGGGGGGTCCTGGGACGTCACAATGGGCCCCAGTGACAAGGGGGGGTCCCCAGGATGTCACAATGGGCCCTGGGGACAAAGAGGGGTCCCCTGAATGTCACAATGGGCCCTGGGGACAAGGGGGTGCAGTGGATGTCACAATGGGCCCTGGGGACAATGGGAGTCCCCAAGGTGTCAGAACGAGCCCTGGGGACAAAGTGGAATCCTGGAATGTCACAATGGCCCCCAGTGACAAAGGGGTTCCCCATGGTGTCACAATGGGCCCTGGGGACATAAGGGGTCCCCAGGATTTCACAATAGTACTGGGGACAAAGGGGGGTCCTGGGATGTCACAATGGGCCCTGGGGACAAAGGGGGGTCCTGGGATGTCACAATGGGGCCCAGTGACAAAGAGGGTCCTCATGGTGCCACAATGGGCCCTGGGGACAAAGGGGGTCCCCTGGATGTCACAATGGGCTCTGGGGACAAGGAGGTTCCCCAGGATGTCACAATGGGCCCTGGGGACAAAGAGCGTCCCCAGCATGTCACAATGGGCCCTGGGGACAAAGAGGGGTCCCCTGAATGTCACAATGGGCCCTGGGGACAAGGGGGTGCAGTGGATGTCACAATGGGCCCTGGGGACAATGGGGGGTGTCCAGGATGTGAGAATGAGTCCTGAGGACAAGGGGGGGTCCCCATGGTGTCACAATGGGTCCCCAGTGACAAGGAGGTGTCCCCATGGTGTTACAATAGGCCCTGGGGACAAAGTGGGGTCCAAGAATGTCACAATGGGCCCTGGGGACAAAAGGGCTTGCCATGGTGCCACAATGGGCCCTGGGGTCAAAGGGGGTGTCCCCATGGTGCCACAACGGGCCCTGGGAGCAAGGGGGTGGCCAGGATGTCACAATGGGTCCTGGGGAAAATGGGGGGTGCCCAGGATGTCACAATGGACCCTGAGGACAATGAGGGTCCCCAGGATGTCACAATGGGCCCTGGGGACAAGGGGGTTCCCCTGGATGTCACAATGGGCTCTGGGGACAAGGAGGGTCCCCAGGATGTCACAATGGGCCGTGGAGACAAAGGCGGTCCCCACCATATCAGAATGGGCCCTGGGGACAATGGGGGGTCCCGTGAATGTCACAATGGGCCCTAGGGACAAGGGGGTGCCGAGGAGGTCACAATGGGCCCTGGGGACAATGGGGGGTCCTGGGACGTCACAATGGGCCCTGGGGACAAGAGGGGATCCCTAGGATGTCACAATGGGCCCTGGGGACTAATGAGGTCCCCACGGTCTCACAATATGTCCTGGAGACAAAGGGGGGCCCCTGAATGTCACAATGGGCCCTGGTGACAAGGGGGGATCCCCAGGATGTCACAATGGGCCCTGGGGACAATGGGGGGTCCTGGGACGTCACAATGGGCCCTGGGGACAAGAGGGGGTCCCCAGGATGTCACAATGGGCCCTGGGGACAAAGAGGGGTCCCCTGAATGTCACAATGGGCCCTGGGGACAAGGGGGTGCCGAGGATGTCAAAATGGGCCCTGGGGACAATGGGGGTCCTGGGACGTCACAATGGGCCTTGGGGACACAGAGGGGCCCTAGGACGTCACAATCAGCCCTGGGGACAAGGGGGGATCCCCTGAAAGTCACAATGAGCCCTGGGAACAGAGGGGGGTCCTGGGACGTCACAATGGGCCCTGGGGACAAGGGGGGGTCTCCAGGATGTCACAATGGGCCCTGGGGACAAAGAGGGGTCCCTAAAGTGTCACAATGGGCCCTGGGGACACAGAGGGGCCCTGGGACGTCACAATCAGCCCTGGGGACAAAGTGGGGTCCTGGGATGTCACAATGGGCCCCAGTGACAAAGGGGGTCCCCATGGTGCCACAATGGGCCGTGGGGACAAAAGGGGTGCCCAGGATGTCACAATGGGCCCTGGGGACCAGGGTGGGTCCTGCGATGTCACAATGGGCCCTGGGGACAAAGGGGGTCCCCTGTATGTCACAATGGGCTCTGGGGACAAAGGGGGGTTTTGCGATGTCACAATGAGCCCTGCGGTCAAGGGTGGTACCCACGGTGTCACAATGGGCCCTGGGAACAAGGGGGGGTCCCCATAGGGTCACAATGGGTCCTGGGGAAAATGGGGTCCCCAGGATGTCACAATGGGCCCTGGGGACAATGGGCGGTCCTGGGATGTCACAATGGGCCCCAGTGACAAAGGGGTTCCCTGAATGTTACAATGGGTCCGGAGGACAATGGGGGGTCCTGGGACATCACAATAGGCCCTGGGGACAAGGAGGGATCCCCAGGATGTCACAATGGGCCCTGGGGACAAGGGGGGTCCCCAGGATGTCACAATGTGCCCTGGGTACAAAGAGGTGTCCCCTGAATGTCGCAATGGGCCCTGGGGACAATGGGGGGTCCTAAGACGTCACAATGGGCCCTGGGGACAAGGAGGGATCCCCAGGATGTCACAATGGGCCCTGGGGACAATGGGGGGTCCTGGGATGTCACAATGGGCCCCAGTGACAACGGGGGTCCCCAGGATGTCACAATGGGCCCTGGGGACAAAGAGGGGTCCCCTGAATGTCACAATGGGCCCTGGGGACAAGGGGGTGCAGTGGATGTCACAATGGGCCCTGGGGACAATGGGGGGTCCTGGAATGTCACAATGGGCCTTGGGGACAATGGGGGTCCCCAGGATGTCACAATGGGCCCTGGGGACAATGGGGTTGCCCAGGATGTCACAATGGGCCCTGGGGACAATGGGAGTCCCCAAGGTGTCAGAACGAGCCCTGGGGACAAAGTGAAATCCTGGAATGTCACAATGGCCCCCAGTGACAAAGGGGTTCCCCACGGTGTCACAATGGGCCCTGGGGAGAAAAGGGGTCCCCAGGATTTCACAATAGCACTGGGGACAAAGGGGGGTCATGGGATGTCACAATGGGCCCTGGGGACAAGGGAGATCCCCATGGTGTCACAATAAGCCCTGGGGACAAAGTGAGGTCCTGGGATGTCACAATGGGCTCTGGGGACAAGGAGGGTCCCCAGGATGTCACAATGGGCCCTGGGGACAAAGGGGGGTCCTGGGATGTCACAATGGGCCCCAGTGACAAAGAGGGTCCTCATGGTGCCACAATGGGCCCTGGGGACAAAGGGGGTCCCCTGGATGTCACAATGGGCTCTGGGGACAAGGAGGGTCCCCAGGATGTCACAATGGGCCCTGTGGACAAAGAGCGTCCCCTGAATGTCACAATGGGCCCTGGGGACAAAGGGGGTCCCCACGGTATCAGAATGGGCCCTGGGGACAAAGGGGGTCCCCTGAATGTCACAATGGGCCCTGGTGACAGTGGGGGGTCCTGGGACGTCTCAATGGGCCCTGGGGACAAGGGGGGGTCCCCAGGATGTCACAATGGGCCCTGGGGACAAAGAGGGGTCCCCTGAATGTCACAATGGGCCCTGGGGACAAGGGGGTGCAGTGGATGTCACAATGGGCCCTGGGGACAATGGGGGGTGTCCAGGATGTGAGAATGAGTCCTGAGGACAAGGGGGGGTCCCCATGGTGTCACAATGGGTCCCCAGTGACAAGGAGGGGTCCCCATGGTGTCACAATAGGCCCTGGGGACAAAGTGGGGTCCAAGAATGTCACAATGGGCCCTGGGGACAAAAGGGGTTGCCATGGTGCCACAATGGGCCCTGGGGTCAAAGGGGGTCCCCATGGTGCTACAATGGCCCTGGGGACAAAGGGGGGTCCTGGGATGTCACAATGGGTCCTGGGGACAAAGGGGGTGTCCCCATGGTGCCACAACGGGCCCTGGGAGCAAGGGGGTGGCCAGGATGTCACAATGGGTCCTGCGGAAAATGGGGGGTGCCCAGGATGTCACAATGGACCCTGAGGACAAGCGGGGGTCTCCATGGTGTCACAATGGGCCCCAGTGACAAAGGGGCTCCCCTGAATGTCACAATAGGTCCTGGGGACAATGGGGGGTCCTGGGACGTCACAATGGGCCCTGGGGACAACGAGGGATCCCCAGGATGTCACAATGGGCCCTGGGGACAAAGAGGGGTCCCCTGAATGTCACAATGGGCCCTGGGGACAATGGGGGGTCCCCTGAATTTCAAAATGGGCCCTGGGGACAAGGAGGGATTCCCAGGATGTCACAATGGGCCCTGGAGACAAGGGGGTGTCCCTAGGATGTCACAATGGGCCGTGCGGACAAGGGTGGTACCCACGGTGTCACAATGGTCACTGGGCACAAGGGGGGGTCCCTATAGTGTCACAATGGGTCCTGGGGACAAGTGGGGTCCTGGGATGTCACAATGGGCCCCTGTGACAAACGGGGGCCCCTGAATGTCACAATGGGCCCTGGGGACAATGGGGGTCCTGGGACGTCCCAATGGGCCCTGGGGACTAGGAGGGATCCCCAGGATGTCACAATGGGCCCTGGGGACAATAGCGGGTCCTGGGACGTCCCAATGGGCCCTGGGGCCAAGCAGGGATCCCCAGGATGTCACAATGGGCCCTGGGGACAATGGCGGGTTCTGGGACGTCACAATGGGCCCTGGGGACAAGGGGGGTCCCCAGGATGTCACAATGGGCCCTGGGGAAAAAGAGGGGTCCCCTGAATGTCACAATGGGCCCTGGGGACAAGGGGGTGCTGAGGATGTCACAATGGGCCCTGGGGACAATGGGGGGTCCTGGGACGTCACAATGGGCCCTGAGGACAATGGTGGGTCCCCTGAATGTCACAATGGGCCCTGGGGACAACGGGGGGTCCGCAGGATGTCACAATGGGCCCTGGGGACAATGGCGGGTTCTGGGACGTCACAATGGGCCCAAGTGACAAGGAGGGTCCCCACGGTGCCACGATGGGTCCTGGGGACAAGGGCGTCCCCCAGATGTCACAATAAGCCCTGGGGACAAAGTGGGGTCCTGGGATGTCACAATGGGCCCTGGGGACAATGGGAGTCCCCAAGGTGTCAGAACGAGCCCTGGGGACAAAGTGGAATCCTGGAATGTCACAATGGCCCCCAGTGACAAAGGGGTTCCCCATGGTGCCACAATGGGCCCTGGGGACAAAAGGGGTCCCCAGGATTTCACAATGGCCCTGGGGACAAAGGGGGGTCCTGGGATGTCACAATGGGCCCTGGGGACAAAGGGGGTGTCCCCATGGTGCCACAACGGGCCCTGGGAGCAAGGGGATGGCCAGGATGTCACAATGGGTCCTGGGGAAAATGGGGGGTGCCCAGGATGACACAATGGACCCTGAGGACAAGCGGGGGTCTCCATGGTGTCACAATGGGCCCCAGTGACAAAGGGGCTCCCCTGAATGTCACAATAGGTCCTGGGGACAATGGGGGGTGCTGGGACGTCACAATGGGCCCTGGGGACAATGAGGGATCCCCAGGATGTCACAATGGGCCCTGGGGACAAAGAGGGGTCCCCTGAATGTCACAATGGGCCCTGGGGACAATGGGCGGTCCTGGGACGTCACAATGGGCCCTGAGGACAAGGAGGGATCCCCAGGATGTCACAATGGGCCCTGGGGACAATGGGGGGTCGTTAGACGTCACAATGGCCCCTGGGGACAAAGAGGGGTCCCCTGAATGTCACAATGGGCCCTGGGGACAATGGGGGGTCCTGGGATGTCACAATGGGCCCCAGTGACAAGAGGGGGTCCCCAGGATGTCACAATGGGCCCTGGGGACAAACAGGGGTCCCCTGAATGTCACAATGGGCCCTGGGGACAAGGGGCTGCCGAGGATGTCACAATGGGCCCTGGGGACAATGGGGGGTCCTAGGACGTCACAATGGGCCCTGCGGACAAGGAGGGATCCCCAGGATGTCACAATGGGCCCTGGGGACAATGGGGGGTCCTGGGACGTCACAATGAGCCCTGCGGACAAGGGTGGTACCCAGGACATCACAATGGGCCCTGGGGACAAGGGGGTTCCCCATAGTGTCACAATGGGTCCTGGGGACAAGTGGGGTCCCCAGGATGTCACAATGGGCCCTGGGGACAATGTGGGGTCCTGGGATGTCACAATGGGCCCCAGTGACAAAGGGGGTCCTCTGAATGTCACAATGGGTCCTGGGGACAATGGGGGGTCCTGGGACGTCACAATGGGCCCTGGGGACAAGGAGGGATCCCCAGGATGTCACAATGGGCCCTGGGGACAATGGAGGGTCCTGGGACGTCACAATGGGCCCTGGGGACAAGAGGGGGTCCCCTGGATGTCACAATGGGCTCTGGGGACAAGGGGGGTCCCCAGGATGTCACAATGGGCCCTGGGGACAAAGGGGGGTGTCGACGGTGTCACAATGGGCCCCAGTGTCAAAGGGGGTCCCCATGGTGCCACAATGGGCCCTGGAGACAAAGGGGGTCCCTTGGATGTCACAATGGGCTCTGGGGACAAGGAGGGTCCCCAGGATGTCACAATGGGCCGTGGGGACAAGGAGGGATCCCCAGGATGTCACAATGGGCCCTGGGGACAATGGGGGGTCCTTTGACTTCACAATGAGCCCTGGGGACAAAGAGGGGTCCCCTGAATGTCACAATGGGCCCTGGGGACAATGGGGGGTCCTGGGACGTCACAATGGGCCCCAGTGACAAGAGGGGGCCCCCAGGATGTCACAATGGGCCCTGGGAACAAAGGGGGTCCCCTGAATGTCACAATGGGCCCTGGGGACAAGGGGGTGCCGAGGATGTCACAATGGGCCCTGGGGACAATGGGGGGTCCTGGGATGTCACAATGGGCCCCGCGGAAAAGGAGGGATCCCCAGGATGTCACAATGGGCCCTGGGGACAATGGGGGGTCCTGGGACGTCACAATGAGCCCTGCGGACAAGGGTGGTACCCAGGATGTCACAATGGGCCCTGGGAACAAGAGGGGGTCCCCATAGTGTCACAATGGTTCCTGGGGACAAGTGGGGTCCCCAGGATGTCACAATAGGTCCTGGGGACAATGTGGGGTCCTGGGATGTCACAATGGGCCCTGGGGACAAAGGGGGTATCCCCATGGTGCCACAACGGGCCCTGGGAGCAAGGGGGTGCCCAGGATGACACAATGGACCCTGAGGACAAGCGGGGGTCTCCATGGTGTCACAATGGGCCCCAGTGACAAAGGGGCTCCCCTGAATGTCACAATAGGTCCTGGGGACAATGGGGGGTGCTGGGACGTCACAATGGGCCCTGGGGACAATGAGGGATCCCCAGGATGTCACAATGGGCCCTGGGGACAAAGAGGGGTCCCCTGAATGTCACAATGGGCCCTGGGGACAATGGGCGGTCCTGGGACGTCACAATGGGCCCTGAGGACAAGGAGGGATCCCCAGGATGTCACAATGGGCCCTGGGGACAATGGGGGGTCGTTAGACGTCACAATGGCCCCTGGGGACAAAGAGGGGTCCCCTGAATGTCACAATGGGCCCTGGGGACAATGGGGGGTCCTGGGATGTCACAATGGGCCCCAGTGACAAGAGGGGGTCCCCAGGATGTCACAATGGGCCCTGGGGACAAACAGGGGTCCCCTGAATGTCACAATGGGCCCTGGGGACAAGGGGCTGCCGAGGATGTCACAATGGGCCCTGGGGACAATGGGGGGTCTTAGGACGTCACAATGGGCCCTGCGGACAAGGAGGGATCCCCAGGATGTCACAATGGGCCCTGGGGACAATGGGGGGTCCTGGGACGTCACAATGAGCCCTGCGGACAAGGGTGGTACCCAGGACATCACAATGGGCCCTGGGGACAAGGGGGTTCCCCATAGTGTCACAATGGGTCCTGGGGACAAGTGGGGTCCCCAGGATGTCACAATGGGCCCTGGGGACAATGTGGGGTCCTGGGATGTCACAATGGGCCCCAGTGACAAAGGGGGTCCTCTGAATGTCACAATGGGTCCTGGGGACAATGGGGGGTCCTGGGACGTCACAATGGGCCCTGGGGACAAGGAGGGATCCCCAGGATGTCACAATGGGCCCTGGGGACAATGGAGGGTCCTGGGACGTCACAATGGGCCCTGGGGACAAGAGGGGGTCCCCTGGATGTCACAATGGGCTCTGGGGACAAGGGGGGTCCCCAGGATGTCACAATGGGCCCTGGGGACAAAGGGGGGTGTCGACGGTGTCACAATGGGCCCCAGTGTCAAAGGGGGTCCCCATGGTGCCACAATGGGCCCTGGAGACAAAGGGGGTCCCTTGGATGTCACAATGGGCTCTGGGGACAAGGAGGGTCCCCAGGATGTCACAATGGGCCGTGGGGACAAGGAGGGATCCCCAGGATGTCACAATGGGCCCTGGGGACAATGGGGGGTCCTTTGACTTCACAATGAGCCCTGGGGACAAAGAGGGGTCCCCTGAATGTCACAATGGGCCCTGGGGAAAATGGGGGGTCCTGGGACGTCACAATGGGCCCCAGTGACAAGAGGGGGTCCCCAGGATGTCACAATGGGCCCTGGGAACAAAGGGGGTCCCCTGAATGTCACAATGGGCCCTGGGGACAAGGGGGTGCCGAGGATGTCACAATGGGCCCTGGGGACAATGGGGGGTCCTGGGATGTCACAATGGGCCCCGCGGAAAAGGAGGGATCCCCAGGATGTCACAATGGGCCCTGGGGACAATGGGGGGTCCTGGGACGTCACAATGAGCCCTGCGGACAAGGGTGGTACCCAGGATGTCACAATGGGCCCTGGGAACAAGAGGGGGTCCCCATAGTGTCACAATGGTTCCTGGGGACAAGTGGGGTCCCCAGGATGTCACAATAGGTCCTGGGGACAATGTGGGGTCCTGGGATGTCACAATGGGCCCTGGGGACAAAGGGGGTATCCCCATGGTGCCACAACGGGCCCTGGGAGCAAGGGGGTGCCCAGGATGACACAATGGACCCTGAGGACAAGCGGGGGTCTCCATGGTGTCACAATGGGCCCCAGTGACAAAGGGGCTCCCCTGAATGTCACAATAGGTCCTGGGGACAATGGGGGGTGCTGGGACGTCACAATGGGCCCTGGGGACAATGAGGGATCCCCAGGATGTCACAATGGGCCCTGGGGACAAAGAGGGGTCCCCTGAATGTCACAATGGGCCCTGGGGACAATGGGCGGTCCTGGGACGTCACAATGGGCCCTGAGGACAAGGAGGGATCCCCAGGATGTCACAATGGGCCCTGGGGACAATGGGGGGTCGTTAGACGTCACAATGGCCCCTGGGGACAAAGAGGGGTCCCCTGAATGTCACAATGGGCCCTGGGGACAATGGGGGGTCCTGGGACGTCACAATGGGCCCCAGTGACAAGAGGGGGTCCCCAGGATGTCACAATGGGCCCTGGGGACAAACAGGGGTCCCCTGAATGTCACAATGGGCCCTGGGGACAAGGGGCTGCCGAGGATGTCACAATGGGCCCTGGGGACAATGGGGGGTCCTAGGACATCACAATGGGCCCTGCGGACAAGGAGGGATCCCCAGGATGTCACAATGGGCCCTGGGGACAATGGGGGGTCCTGGGACGTCACAATGAGCCCTGCGGACAAGGGTGGTACCCAGGACGTCACAATGGGCCCTGGGGACAAGGGGGTTCCCCATAGTGTCACAATGGGTCCTGGGGACAAGTGGGGTCCCCAGGATGTCACAATGGGCCCTGGGGACAATGTGGGGTCCTGGGATGTCACAATGGGCCCCAGTGACAAAGGGGGTCCTCTGAATGTCACAATGGGTCCTGGGGACAATGGGGGGTCCTGGGACGTCACAATGGGCCCTGGGGACAAGGAGGGATCCCCAGGATGTCACAATGGGCCCTGGGGACAATGGAGGGTCCTGGGACGTCACAATGGGCCCTGGGGACAAGAGGGGGTCCCCTGGATGTCACAATGGGCCCTGGGGACAAAGGGGGGTGTCGACGGTGTCACAATGGGCCCCAGTGTCAAAGGGGGTCCCCATGGTGCCACAATGGGCCCTGGAGACAAAGGGGGTCCCTTGGATGTCACAATGGGCTCTGGGGACAAGGAGGGTCCCCAGGATGTCACAATGGGCCGTGGGGACAAGGAGGGATCCCCAGGATGTCACAATGGGCCCTGGGGACAATGGGGGGTCCTTTGACTTCACAATGGGCCCTGGGGACAAAGAGGGGTCCCCTGAATGTCACAATGGGCCCTGGGGACAATGGGGGGTCCTGGGACGTCACAATGGGCCCCAGTGACAAGAGGGGGTCCCCAGGATGTCACAATGGGCCCTGCGAACAAAGGGGGTCCCCTGAATGTCACAATGGGCCCTGGGGACAAGGGGGTGCCGAGGATGTCACAATGGGCCCTGGGGACAATGGGGGGTCCTGGGACGTCACAATGGGCCCTGCGGACAAGGAGGGATCCCCAGGATGTCACAATGGGCCCTGGGGACAATGGGGGGTCCTGGGACGTCACAATGAGCCCTGCGGACAAGGGTGGTACCCAGGATGTCACAATGGGCCCTGGGAACAAGGGGGGGTCCCCATAGTGTCACAATGGGTCCTGGGGACAAGTGGGGTCCCCAGGATGTCACAATAGGTCCTGGGGACAATGTGGGGTCCTGGGATGTCACAATGGGCCCCAGTGACAAAGAGGCGTCCCCTGACTGTCACAATGGGCCCTGGGGGCAATGGGGTGTCCTGGGACGTCACAATGGGCCCTGGGGACAAGGAGGGATCCCCAGGATGTCACAATGGGCCCTGGGGACAATGGGGGGTCCTGGGACGTCACAATGGGCTCTGGGGACAAGGGGGGGTCCCCAGGATGTCACAATGTGCCCTGGGTTTCAAAGAGGCGTCCCCTGAATGTCACAATGGGCCCTGGGGACAATGGGGGGTCCTAAGACGTCACAATGGGCCCTGAGGACAAGGAGGGATCCCCAGGATGTCACAATGGGTCCTGGGGACAATGGGGGGTCCTGGGACGTCACAATGGGCCCCAGTGACATGGGGGGGTCCCCAGGATGTCAGAATGGGCCCTGGGGACAAAGAGGGGTCCCCTGAATGTCACAATGGGCCCTGGGGACAAGGGGGTGCAGTGGATGTTACAATGGGCCCTGGGGACAATGGGGGGTCCTGGAATGTCACAATGGGCCCTGGGGACAAAGGGGATGTCCCCATGGTGCCACAATGGGCCCTGGGAGCAAGGGGTCCCCAGGATGTCACAATGGGTCCTGGGGACAATGGGAGGTGCCCAAGATGTCACAATGGACCTTGAGGACAAGCAGGGGTCTCCATGGTGTCACAATGGGTCCCCAGTGACAAGGCGGGGTCCCCATGGTGTCACAATGGGCCCTGGGGACAAACGTGGTTCCCCTCAATATCAAAATGGGTCCTGGGGACAAAGTGGGCTCCTCGGATGTCACAATGGACACTGGGGACAATGGGAGGTCCTGGGACATCACAATGGGCCCTGGGGACAAAGTTGGTCCCCACGATGTCTCAATGAGCCCCAGTGACAAAGGGGGGTACCCAGGATGTCACAATGGGCCGTGGGGACAATGAGGGGTCCTGGGACATCACAATGGGTCCTGGGGACAAGGGGGGGACCCCTGAATGTCACAATGGGCCCTGGGGACAATGTGGGGTCCTGGGATGTCACAATGGGCCCCAGTGACAAAGGGGGTCCCCTGAATGTCACAATGGGCCCTGGGGACAATGGGGGATCCTGGGACGTCAGAATGGGCCCTGGGGACACGGAGGGATCCCCAGGATGTCACAATGGGCCCTGGGGACAAGGAGGGATCCCCAGGATGTCACAATGGGCTCTAGGGACAATGGGGGGTCCTGGGAAGTCACAATGGGCCCTGGGGACAAGGGGGGGGGTCCCCTGAATGTCACAATGGGCCCTGGGGAGAAAGGGCGTCCCCAGGATGTCAAAATGGGCCTTGGGGACAAAGTGGGGTTTTTGGATATCACAATGTGACACAGTGACAAAGGGGGTCCCCATGGTGCCACAATGAGCCCTAGGGACAAAGGGAGGTCCCTAGGATGTTACAATGGGCCCTTGGGACAATGGGGTTCCTGGGATGTCACAACGGGTCCCCAGTGACAAAGGGGGTCCCCAGGATGTCTCAATGGGCCCTGAGGACAATGGGAGGTCCCCGTGGTGTCACAAAGGGTCCCCAGTGACAAGGGAGGTCCCCACGGTGCCAGGATGGGTCCTGCGGACAAGGAGGTCCCCAGGATGTCACCATGGGCCCTGGGGACAAAGGGGGTCCCCAGGATGTCACAATGGGCCCTGGGGACAAAGAGACTCCCCAGGATGTCACAATGGGACCTGGGGACAAGGGGGTCCCCAGGAACTCACAATGGGCTCTGGGGACAATGGAGGTTCCCCAGGATGTTCACAATAGGCCCTGAGGACAAGGGGTGGTCCCCATGGTGTCACAATGGGTCCCCAGTGACAAGGGGGTCCCCAAGGTGTCACAATGGGCCCTGGGAACAATGGGGGGTCCTGGGACGTAACAATAGGCCCTAGGGACAAAGGGGGTCCCCACGGTGTTACTATGGTCCCGGGTGACAAAGGGGGATGCCCAGAATGTCACAATGGGCCCTGAGGACAAGGAGGGGTCTCCATGGTGTCACAATGGGTCCCCAGTGACAAGGAGGGTCCCCATGGTGTCACGATGGGTCCTGGGGACAAGGGGGTCCCCAGGATGTAAGAATGAACCCTGGGGACAATGGGGGGTCCTGGGACGTCACAATGGGTCCTGGGGACAAAGGGTGTCTCCAGGATGTCACAATGGGCTCTGGGGACAATGCAGGGTCCTGGGACGTCACAATGGGTCCTAAGGACAAAGAGGGGTCCCCAGGATGTCACAATGGGCCCTGGGGACAAAGAGGGGTCTCTAAAGTCTCACAATGGGCCCTGGGGACACAGAGGGGCCCTAGGACGTCACAATCAGCCCTGGGGACAAGGGGGGGGTCCCCTGAAAGTCACAATGAGCCCTGGGAACAGAGGGGGTCCCCAGGACGTCACAATGGGCCCTGGGAACAATGGGGGTCCCTTGAAGGTCACAATGGGCCCTGGGGACAATGGTGGGTGCCCTGAATGTCAAAATGGGCCCTGGGGACAAAGTGGGGGTCCGCAGGATGTCACAATGGGCACTGGGGACAAAGGGGGCGTCCCCATGGTGTCACAATGGGCCCAAGTGACAATGAGGGCACCCACGGTGCCACGATGGGTCCTGGGGACAAGGGGGTCCCCCAGATGTCACAATGGGCCCTGGGGACATTGGGGTTGCCCAGGATGTCACAATGGGCCCTGGGGACAATGGTGGGTCCCCTGAATGTCAAAATGGGCCCTGGGGACAAAGGGGGGTCGCAGGATGTCACAATGGGCACTGGGGACAAAGGGGGCGTCCCCATGGTGTCACAATGGGCCCAAGTGACAAGGAGGGCCCCACGGTGCCACAATGGGTCCTGGGGACAAGGGGGTCCCCTAGATGTCACAATGGGCCGTGGGGACAATGGGGTTGCCCAGGATGTCACAATGGACCCTGGGGACAATGGGGATCCCCAGGATGTCACAATGGGCCCTGGGGACAATGGGAGTGCCCAAGGTGTCAGAACGAGCCCTGGGGACAAAGTGGAATCCTGGAATGTCACAATGGCCCCCAGTGACAAAGGGGTTCCCCATGGTGCCACAATAGGCCCTGGGCACAAAGGGGGTCCCCAGGATTTCACAATAGCACTGGGGACAAAGGGGGGTCACGGGATGTCACAATGGGCCCTGGGGACAAGGGAGGTCCCCATGGTGTCACAATAAGCCCTGGGGACAAAGTGGGGTCCTGGGATGTCACAATGGGCCCCAGTGACAAAGAGGGTCCCCATGGTGCCACAATTGGGCCGTGGGGACAAAAGGGGTCCGCAGGATGTCACAATGGGCCCTGGGGACCAGGGGGGGTCCTGCGATGTCACAACGGGCCCTGGGGACAAAGGAGGTCCCCTGGATGTCACAATGGGCTCTGGGGACAAGGGTGGTACCCACGGTGTCACAATGGGCCCTGGGAACAAGGCGGGGTGCCCATAGTGTCACAATGGGTCCTGGGGACAAGTGGGATCCCCAGGATGTCACAATGGGCCCTAGGGACAATGTGGGGTCCTGGGATGTCACAATGGGCCCTGGGGACAAGGGGGGGTGGCCAGGATGTCACAATGTGCCCTGGGTACAAAGAGGCGTCCCCTGAATGTCGCAATGGGCCCTGGGGACAATGGGGGGTCCTGCGATGTCACAATGGGCCCTGGGGCCAAACAGGGATCCCCAGGATGTCACAATGGGCCCTGGGGACAATGGGGGGTCCTGGGACGTCACAATGCGCCCCAGTGATAAGGGGGCATCCCCAGGATGTCATAATGGGCCCTGGGGACCAGAGGGGTCCTTCGATATCACAATGGGCCCTGGGGACAAAGGGGGTCCCCTGGATGTCACAATGGGCCCTGGGGACAAAGGGGGGTCCTGGGATGTCACAATGGGCCCCAGTGACAAAGGGGCCCCCTGAATGTCACAATGGGTCCTGGGGACAATGGGGGGTCCTGGGATGTCACAATGGGCCCCAGTGACAAAGGGGCCCCCTGAATGTCACAATGGGTCCTGGGGACAATGTGGGGTCCTGGGATGTCAAAATGGGCCCTGGGGACAAAGGGGGGTCGCAGGATGTCACAATGGGCACTGGGGACAAAGGGGGCGTCCCCATGGTGTCACAATGGGCCCAAGTGACAAGGAGGGCCCCACGGTGCCACAATGGGTCCTGGGGACAAGGGGGTCCCCTAGATGTCACAATGGGCCGTGGGGACAATGGGGTTGCCCAGGATGTCACAATGGACCCTGGGGACAATGGGGATCCCCAGGATGTCACAATGGGCCCTGGGGACAATGGGAGTGCCCAAGGTGTCAGAACGAGCCCTGGGGACAAAGTGGAATCCTGGAATGTCACAATGGCCCCCAGTGACAAAGGGGTTCCCCATGGTGCCACAATAGGCCCTGGGCACAAAGGGGGTCCCCAGGATTTCACAATAGCACTGGGGACAAAGGGGGGTCACGGGATGTCACAATGGGCCCTGGGGACAAGGGAGGTCCCCATGGTGTCACAATAAGCCCTGGGGACAAAGTGGGGTCCTGGGATGTCACAATGGGCCCCAGTGACAAAGAGGGTCCCCATGGTGCCACAATTGGGCCGTGGGGACAAAAGGGGTCCGCAGGATGTCACAATGGGCCCTGGGGACCAGGGGGGGTCCTGCGATGTCACAACGGGCCCTGGGGACAAAGGAGGTCCCCTGGATGTCACCATGGGCTCTGGGGACAAGGGTGGTACCCACGGTGTCACAATGGGCCCTGGGAACAAGGCGGGGTGCCCATAGTGTCACAATGGGTCCTGGGGACAAGTGGGATCCCCAGGATGTCACAATGGGCCCTAGGGACAATGTGGGGTCCTGGGATGTCACAATGGGCCCTGGGGACAAGGGGGGGTGGCCAGGATGTCACAATGTGCCCTGGGTACAAAGAGGCGTCCCCTGAATGTCGCAATGGGCCCTGGGGACAATGGGGGGTCCTGCGATGTCACAATGGGCCCTGGGGCCAAACAGGGATCCCCAGGATGTCACAATGGGCCCTGGGGACAATGGGGGGTCCTGGGACGTCACAATGCGCCCCAGTGATAAGGGGGCATCCCCAGGATGTCATAATGGGCCCTGGGGACCAGAGGGGTCCTTCGATATCACAATGGGCCCTGGGGACAAAGGGGGTCCCCTGGATGTCACAATGGGCCCTGGGGACAAAGGGGGGTCCTGGGATGTCACAATGGGCCCCAGTGACAAAGGGGCCCCCTGAATGTCACAATGGGTCCTGGGGACAATGGGGGGTCCTGGGACGTCACAATGGGCCCTGGGGACAAAGAGGCGTCCCCGGAATGTCACAATGGGCCCTGGGGACAAGGGGGTGCCCTGAATGTCACAATGGGCCCTGGGGACAATGGGGGATCCTGGGACGTCACAATGGGCCCCAGTGACAAGGGGGGGTCCCCAGGATGTCACAATGTGCCCTGGGGACAAAGAGGCGTCCCCGGAATGTCACAATGGGCCCTGGGGACAAGGGGGTGCCCTGAATGTCACAATGGGCCCTGGGGACAATGGGGGGTCCTAAGACGTCACAATGGGCCCTGGGGACAAGGAGGGATCCTGGGACGTCACAATGGGCCCCAGTGACAAGGGGGGGTCCCCAGGATGTCACAATGGGCCCTGGGGACAATGGGGGGTCCTAAGACGTCACAATGAAACCTGGGGACAACGGGGGGTCCTGGGACGTCACAATGGGCCCCAGTGACAAGGGGGGGTCCCCAGGATGTCACAATGGGCCCTGGGGACAAAGAGGGTCCCCTGAATGTCACAATGGGCCCTGGGGACAAGGGGGTGCAGTGGATGTCACAATGGGCCCTGGGGACAATGGGGGGTCCTGGAATGTCAGAATGGGCCCTGGGGACAATGGGGGTCCCCAGGATGTCACAATGGGCCCTGGGGACAATAGGAGGTTCTGGGATGTCACAATGGGCCCTGGGGACAATGAGGGTCCCCAGGATGTCACAATGGGCCCAGGGGACAATGGGGGGTGCCCAGGATGTGAGAATGAGTCCTGAGAAGAAGGGGGGGTCCCCATGGTGTCATAATGGGTCCCCAGTGACAAGGAGGGGTCCCCATGGTGTCACAATAGGCCCTGGGGACAAAGTGGGGTCCTAGAATGTCACAATGGGCCCTGGGGCAAAAGGGGTTGCCATGGTGCCACAATGGGCCCTGGGGTCAAAGGGGGTCCCCATGGTGCTACAATGGGCCCTGGGGAGAAAGCGGGGTCCTGGGATGTCACAATGGTTCCTGGGGACAAAGGTGATGTCCTCATGGTGCCATAATGGGCCCTGGGAGCAAGGGGGTCCCCAGGATGTCACAATAGGTCCTGGGGACAATGGGAGGTGCCCAAGATGTCACAATGGACCCTGAGGACAAGCGGGGGTCTCCATGGTGTCACAATGGGTCCCCAGTGACAAGGGGGGGTCCCCATGGTGTCACAATGGGTCCTGGGGTCAATGGGAGGTGCCCAAGATGTCACAATGGACCCTGAGGACAAGCGGGGGTCTCCATGCCCGACAGATCCTGACAGGGCCCGAGCAAACCTGACAGGGCCCGACGGAGCCCGACAGGGCACGAGCATACCCGACAGGGCCTGACGGAGCCTGACAGGGAACGAAGGAGCCCGACAGGGCCCGAGCAAACCCGACAGGGCCCGACAGAGCCCAACAGGACCCGAGCAAACCCGACAGGGCCCGAGCAAACCCGACAGGGTTCGACAAAGCCTGACAGGGCTCGATGGAGCCCGACAGGGCCCGAGGAAACCCGACAGGGCCCGACGGAGCCTGACAGGGCCCGAGCAAACCCGACAGGGCCCGAGCAAACCTGACAGGGCACGAAGGAGCCCGACAGGGCCCGAGCAAACCCGACAAGGCCCAACGGATCCCGACAGGGCCTGAGCAAACCTGACAGGGCTCGATGGAGCCCGACAGGGCCCGCGGAAACCCAACAGGGCCTGATTGAGCCCGATAGGGCCCGAGCAAACCCGACAGGGCCTGACGGAGCCTGACAGGGCCCGGGCAAACCCGACAGGGCACGCTGGAGCCCGACAGAGCCCGAGCAAACCCGACAGGGCCCGAAAAGGCCCGACAGGGCCCGAGCAAACCTGACACGTCCTGACAAAGCCTGACAGGGCCCGACGGAGCCCGGCAGGGCCTGAGCAAACCCGAAAGAGCCCGACGGAGCCTGACAGGGCTCAGTGGAGTCCGACAGGGCCCGAGGAAACCCGACAGGGCCCGACGGAACCCGACAGGGCCTGAGCAAACCCGACAGGGCCCGAGCAAACCCGACAGGGCCCGACAAAGCCTGACAAGGCCCGAGAAAACCTGACAGGGCTCGACGGAGCCCGACAGGGCCCGAGCACACTCGACAGGGTCCGACGAAGCCTGACAGGGCTTCAGCAAACCCGACAGGGCCCGAGCAAACCGACAGGGCCCATCGGAGCCCGACAGGGCCCGAGGAACCCAGACAGGGCCCGACGGAGCCCGACAGGGCCCGAGGAAACCAGACAGGGCCTGAGCAAACCCGACAGGGTTCGACAAAGCCTGACAGGGTCCGACGGAGCCTGACAGGGCCCTAGCAAATCCGACAGGGCTTGACAAAGCCTGACAGGGCCCGAGCAAACCCGACAGGGCCCGAGCAAACCCGACAGGGCCCGACGGAGCCCGACAGGGCCCGAGCAAACCCGAAAGGGCCCGACGGAGCCTGACAGGGCTCGATGGAGCCCGACAGGGCCCGAGGAAACCCGACAGGGCTCGACGGAGCCTGATAGGGCCCGAGCAAACCCGACAGGGCCTGACGGAGCCCGACAGGGCCCGAGCAAACCCGAAAGGGCCTGACGAAGCCTGACAGGGCTCGATGGAGCCCGACAGGGCCCGAGGAAACCCGACAGGGCCCGACGGAGCCCGATAGGGCCCGAGCAAACCCGACAGGGCCCGATGGAGCCCGACAGGGCTCGAGCAAACCCGACAGGGTCCGACGAAGCCTGACAGGGCTTCAGCAAACCCGACATGGCCCGAGCAAACCCGACAGGGCCCGACGGAGCCCGACAGAGCCCGAGGAAACCAGACAGGGCCCGACGGAGCCCGACAGGGCCCGAGCAAACCCGACAGGGCCCGACAGAGCCCGACAGGGCCCGAGCAAACCCGAAAGGGCCCGACGGAGCCTGACAGGGCTCGATGGAGCCAGACAGGGCCCGAGGAAACCCGACAGGGCCTGATTGAACCCGATAGGGCCCGAGCAAACCCGACAGGGCCTGACGGAGCCTGACAGGGCCCGGGCAAACCCGACAGGGCACGCTGGAGCCCGACAGAGCCCGAGCAAACCCGACAGGGCCCGAAAAGGCCCGACAGGGCCCGAGCAAACCTGACACGTCCTGACAAAGCCTGACAGGGCCCGACGGAGCCCGCCAGGGCCCGAGCAAACCCGAAAGAGCCCGACGGAGCCTGACAGGGCTCAGTGGAGTCCGACAGGGCCCGAGGAAACCCAACAGGGCCCGACGGAATCCGACAGGGCCTGAGCAAACCCGACAGGGCCCGAGCAAACCCGACAGGGCCCGACGGAGCCTGACAAGGCCCGAGAAAACCTGACAGGGCTCGACGGAGCCCGACAGGGCCCGAGCACACTTGACAGGGTCCGACGAAGCCTGACAGGGCTTCAGAAAACCCGACAGGGCCCGAGCAAGCCGACAGGGCCCAACGGAGCCTGACAGGGCCCGAGGAAACCAGACAGGGCCCGACAGAGCCCGACAGGGCCCGAGCAAACGCGACAGGGCCCGAGCAAACCCGACAGGGTTAGACAAAGCCTGACAGGGTCCGACGGAGCCTGACAGGGCCCTAGCAAATCCGACAGGGCTTGACAAAGCCTGACAGGGCCCGAGCAAACCCGACAGGGCCCGAGCAAACCCGACAGGGCCCGACGGAGCCCGACAGGGCCCGAGCAAACCCGAAAGGGCCCGACGGAGCCTGACAGGGCTCGATGGAGCCCGACAGGGCCCGAGGAAACCCGACAGGGCTCGACGGAGCCTGATAGGGCCCGAGCAAACCCGACAGGGCCTGACGGAGCCCGACAGGGCCCGAGCAAACCCGAAAGGGCCTGACGAAGCCTGACAGGGCTCGATGGAGCCCGACAGGGCCCGAGGAAACCCGACAGGGCCCGACGGAGCCCGATAGGGCCCGAGCAAACCCGACAGGGCCCGATGGAGCCCGACAGGGCTCGAGCAAACCCGACAGGGTCCGACGAAGCCTGACAGGGCTTCAGCAAACCCGACATGGCCCGAGCAAACCCGACAGGGCCCGACGGAGCCCGACAGAGCCCGAGGAAACCAGACAGGGCCCGACGGAGCCCGACAGGGCCCGAGCAAACCCGACAGGGCCCGACAGAGCCCGACAGGGCCCGAGCAAACCCGAAAGGGCCCGACGGAGCCTGACAGGGCTCGATGGAGCCAGACAGGGCCCGAGGAAACCCGACAGGGCCTGATTGAACCCGATAGGGCCCGAGCAAACCCGACAGGGCCTGACGGAGCCTGACAGGGCCCGGGCAAACCCGACAGGGCACGCTGGAGCCCGACAGAGCCCGAGCAAACCCGACAGGGCCCGAAAAGGCCCGACAGGGCCCGAGCAAACCTGACACGTCCTGACAAAGCCTGACAGGGCCCGACGGAGCCCGCCAGGGCCCGAGCAAACCCGAAAGAGCCCGACGGAGCCTGACAGGGCTCAGTGGAGTCCGACAGGGCCCGAGGAAACCCAACAGGGCCCGACGGAATCCGACAGGGCCTGAGCAAACCCGACAGGGCCCGAGCAAACCCGACAGGGCCCGACGGAGCCTGACAAGGCCCGAGAAAACCTGACAGGGCTCGACGGAGCCCGACAGGGCCCGAGCACACTTGACAGGGTCCGACGAAGCCTGACAGGGCTTCAGAAAACCCGACAGGGCCCGAGCAAGCCGACAGGGCCCAACGGAGCCTGACAGGGCCCGAGGAAACCAGACAGGGCCCGACAGAGCCCGACAGGGCCCGAGCAAACGCGACAGGGCCCGAGCAAACCCGACAGGGTTAGACAAAGCCTGACAGGGTCCGACGGAGCCTGACAGGGCCCTAGCAAATCCGACAGGGCTTGACAAAGCCTGACAGGGCCCGAGCAAACCCGACAGGGCCCGAGCAAACCCGACAGGGCCCGACGGAGCCCGACAGGGCCCGAGCAAACCCGAAAGGGCCCGACGGAGCCTGACAGGGCTCGATGGAGCCCGACAGGGCCCGAGGAAACCCGACAGGGCTCGACGGAGCCTGATAGGGCCCGAGCAAACCCGACAGGGCCTGACGGAGCCCGACAGGGCCCGAGCAAACCCGAAAGGGCCTGACGAAGCCTGACAGGGCTCGATGGAGCCCGACAGGGCCCGAGGAAACCCGACAGGGCCCGACGGAGCCCGATAGGGCCCGAGCAAACCCGACAGGGCCCGATGGAGCCCGACAGGGCTCGAGCAAACCCGACAGGGTCCGACGAAGCCTGACAGGGCTTCAGCAAACCCGACATGGCCCGAGCAAACCCGACAGGGCCCGACGGAGCCCGACAGAGCCCGAGGAAACCAGACAGGGCCCGACGGAGCCCGACAGGGCCCGAGCAAACCCGACAGGGCCCGACAGAGCCCGACAGGGCCCGAGCAAACCCGAAAGGGCCCGACGGAGCCTGACAGGGCTCGATGGAGCCAGACAGGGCCCGAGGAAACCCGACAGGGCCTGATTGAACCCGATAGGGCCCGAGCAAACCCGACAGGGCCTGACGGAGCCTGACAGGGCCCGGGCAAACCCGACAGGGCA
This sequence comes from Patagioenas fasciata, assembly GCF_037038585.1. Taxonomy (NCBI): domain Eukaryota; kingdom Metazoa; phylum Chordata; class Aves; order Columbiformes; family Columbidae; genus Patagioenas; species Patagioenas fasciata. Next base: position 710,851 of record NC_092538.1, read on the forward strand.
CGCTGGAGCCCGACAGAGCCCGAGCAAACCCGACAGGGCCCGAAAAGGCCCGACAGGGCCCGAGCAAACCTGACACGTCCTGACAAAGCCTGACAGGGCCCGACGGAGCCCGCCAGGGCCCGAGCAAACCCGAAAGAGCCCGACGGAGCCTGACAGGGCTCAGTGGAGTCCGACAGGGCCTGAGGAAACCCAACAGGGCCCGACGGAATCCGACAGGGCCTGAGCAAACCCGACAGGGCCCGAGCAAACCCGACAGGGCCCGACGGAGCCTGACAAGGCCCGAGAAAACCTGACAGGGCTCGACGGAGCCCGACAGGGCCCGAGCACTCTTGACAGGGTCCGACGAAGCCTGACAGGGCTTCAGAAAACCCGACAGGGCCCGAGCAAGCCGACAGGGCCCAACGGAGCCTGACAGGGCCCGAGGAAACCCGACAGGGCCCGACGGAGCCCGATAGGGCCCGAGCAAACCCTACAGGACCCGATGGAGCCCGACAGGGCTCGAGCAAACCCGACAGGGCCTGAGCAAATCCGACAGGGCCCGACGGAGCCCGACAGGGCCCGAGCAAACCCGAAAGGGCCCGACGGAGCCTGACAGGGCTCGATGGAGCCCGACAGGGCCTTAGGAAACCCGACAGGGCCCCACAGAGCCCGATAGGGCCTGAGCAAACTCGACAGGGCCTGATGGAGCCTGACAGGGCCCGGGCAAACCTGACAGGGCACGCTGGAGCCCGACAGAGCCCGAGGAAACCCGACAGGGCCCGACAAGGCCCGACAGGGCCCGAGCAAACCTGACAGGACGTGACAAAGCCTGACAGGGCCCGACAAAGCCCGACAGGGCCTGAGCAAAACCGAAAGAGCCCGACGGAGCCTGACAGGGCTCAATAGAGTCCGACAGGGTCCGAGGAAACCCGACAGGGCCCGACGGAACCCGAGAGGGCTCGACGGAACCCGAGAGGGCCCGAGGGAATCCGACAGGGCCCGACGGAGCCTGACAGGGCCCGAGCAAACCCGACAGGGCCCGACAGGGCCCGACAGGGCCCGACAGGACCCGAGCAAACCCGACAGGGCCCGAGCAAACCCGACAGGGTTCGACAAAGCCTGACAAAGCTCGATGGAGCCCGACAGGGCCCGAGGAAACCCGACAGGGCCCGACAGAGCCTGACAGGGCCCGAGCAAACCCGAAAGGGCTCGACGGAGCCTGACAGGGCCCGAGCAAACCCGACAGGGCTCGACGGAGCCTGACAGGGCCCGAGCAAACCCGACAGGGCCCGAGCAAACCTGACAGGGCACGAAGGAGCCCAACAGGGCCCGAGCAAACCCGACAAGGCCCAACGGATCCCGACAGGGCCTGAGCAAACCTGACAGGGCCCGACGGAGCCCGACAGGGCACGAGCAAACCCGACAGGGCCTGACGGAGCCTGACAGGGCCCGAGCAAACCCGACAGGGCCCGAGCGAATCTGACAGGGCCCGACGGAGCCCGACAGGACGCGGGCAAACCCGACAGGTCCCGAGCAAAACCGACAGGGCCTGACAAGGCCCGACAGGGCCCGAGCAAACCTGACAGGGCTCGATGGAGCCCGACAGGGCCCGAGGAAACCCGATAGGGCCTGACGGAGCCTGACAGGGCCCGAGCAAACCCGACAGGGTTCGACGGAGCCCGACAGGGCCCGAGCAAACCCGACAGGGTCGGACGAAGCCTGACAGGGCTTCAGCAAACCCGACAGGGCCCGAGCAAACCCGACAGGGCCCGACGGAGCCCGACAGGGCCCGAGGAAACCAGACAGGGCCCGACAGAGCCCGACAGGCTTCGAGCAAACCCGACAGGGCCTGAGCAAACCCGACAGGGTTCGACAAAGCCTGACAGGGCCCGACGGAGCCCGACAGTGCCCAAGCAAACCTGACAGGGCCCGACAGAGCCCGACAGGGTACGAGCAAACCAGACAGGGCCTGACGGAGCCTGACAGGGCCCGAGCAAACCCGACAGAGCTCGACGGAGCCTGACAGGGCCTGAGCAAACCCGACAGGGCCCGAGCAAACCTGACAGGGCTCGACGGAGCCTGACAGGGCCCGAGAAAACTCGACAGGGCCCGAGCAAACCTGACAGGGCACGAAGGAGCCCGACAGGGCCCGAGCAAACCCGACAGGGCCCAACGGATCCCGACAGGGCCTGAGCAAACCTGACAGGGCCCGACGGAGCCTGACAGGGCCCGAGCAAACCCGACAGGGCCCGAGCGAATCTGACAGGGCCCAACGGAGCCCCACAGGACGCGGGCAAACCCGACAGGGCCCGAGCAAACCCGAGAGGGCCTGACAAGGCCCGACAGGGCCTGAGCAAACCCGACAGGACCCGACAAAGCCTGACGGGGTCCGATGGTGCCCGACAGGGCCTGAGCAAACCCGACAGGGCTCGATGGAGCCCGACAGGGCCCGAGGAAACCCGACAGGGCGCGACGGAGCCTGACAGGGCCCGAGCAAACCCGACAGGGCTCGACGGAGCCCGACAGGGCCTGAGGAAACCAGACAGGGCCCGACAGAGCCCGACAGGGCCCTAGCAAAACCGACAGGGCCTGAGCAAACCCGACAGGGCCCGACGGAGCCCGACAGGGCCTGAGGAAACCAGACAGGGCCCGACGGAGCCCGACAGGGCCCTAGCAAACCCGACAGGGCTTGAACAAGCCTGACAGGGCCTGAGCAAACCCGACAGGGCCCGACGGAGCCCGACAGGGCCCGAGCAAACCCGAAAGGGCCCGACGGAGCCTGACAGGGCTCGATAGAGCCCGACAGGGCCCGAGGAAACCCGACAGGGCTCGACGGAGCCCGACAGGGCCCGAGCAAACCCGAAAGGGCCCGACGGAGCCCGACAGGGCCCGAGGAAACCAGACAGGGCCCGACAGAGCCCGACAGGGCCTGAGCAAACCCGAAAGGGCCCGACGAAGCCTGACAGGACTCGATGGAGCCCGACAGGGCTCAAGCAAACCCGACAGGGCCTGAGCAAATCCGACAGGGCCCGACGGAGCCCGACAGGGCCCGAGCAAACCCGAAAGGGCCCGACGGAGCCTGACAGGGCTCGATGGAGCCCGACAGGGCCCGAGGAAACCCGACAGGGCCCCACGGAGCCCGATAGGGCCCGAGCAAACCCGACAGGGCCTGACGGAGCCCGACAGGGCCCGAGCAAACCCGAAAGGGCCCGACGAAGCCTGACAGGACTCGATGGAGCCCGACAGGGCTCAAGCAAACCCGACAGGGCCTGAGCAAATCCGACAGGGCCCGACGGAGCCCGACAGGGCCCGAGCAAACCCGAAAGGGCCCGACGGAGCCTGACAGGGCTCGATGGAGCCAGACAGGGCCCGAGGAAACCCGACAAGGCCCCACGGAGCCCGATAGGGCCCGAGCAAACCCGACAGGGCCTGACGGAGCCTGACAGGGCCCGGGCAAACCCGACAGGGCACGCTGGAGCCCGACAGAGCCCGAGCAAACCCGACAGGGCCCGACAAGGCCCGACAGGGCTTCAGCAAACCCGACAGGGCCCGAGCAAACCTGACAGGGCACGAAGGAGCCCGACAGGGCCCGAGCAAACCCGACAGGGCCCAACGGATCCCGACAGGGCCTGAGCAAACCTGACAGGGCGCGATGGAGCCCGACAGGGCGCGAGCAAACCTGACAGGGGCTGACAAGGCCCGACAGGGCCTGAGCAAACCCGACAGGACCCGCCAAAGCCTGATAGGGTCCGATGGAGCCCGACAGGGCCCGAGCAAACCCGACAGGGCCCGAGCAAACCTGACAGGGCTCGATGGAGCCCGACAGGGCCCGAGGAAACCCGACAGGGCGCGACGGAGCCTGACAGGGCCCGAGCAAACCCGACAGGGTTCGACGGAGCCCGACAGGGACCGAGCAAACCCGACAGGGTCCGACGAAGCCTGACAGGGCTTCAGCAAACCCGACAGGGCCCGAGCAAATCCGACAGGGCCCGACGGAGCCCGACAGGGCCCGAGGAAACCAGACAGGGCCCGACAGAGCCCGACAGGGCCCGAGCAAACGCGACAGGGCCCGAGCAAACCCGACAGGGTTAGACAAAGCCTGACAGGGTCCGACGGAGCCTGACAGGGCCCTAGCAAATCCGACAGGGCTTGACAAAGCCTGACAGGGCCCGAGCAAACCCGACAGGGCCCGAGCAAACCCGACAGGGCCCGACGGAGCCCGACAGGGCCCGAGCAAACCCGAAAGGGCCCGACGGAGCCTGACAGGGCTCGATGGAGCCCGACAGGGCCCGAGGAAACCCGACAGGGCTCGACGGAGCCTGATAGGGCCCGAGCAAACCCGACAGGGCCTGACGGAGCCCGACAGGGCCCGAGCAAACCCGAAAGGGCCTGACGAAGCCTGACAGGGCTCGATGGAGCCCGATAGGGCCCGAGGAAACCAGACAGGGCCCGACGGAGCCCGATAGGGCCCGAGCAAACCCGACAGGGCCCGATGGAGCCCGACAGGGCTCGAGCAAACCCGACAGGGTCCGACGAAGCCTGACAGGGCTTCAGCAAACCCGACATGGCCCGAGCAAACCCGACAGGGCCCGACGGAGCCCGACAGAGCCCGAGGAAACCAGACAGGGCCCGACGGAGCCCGACAGGGCCCGAGCAAACCCGACAGGGCCCGACAGAGCCCGACAGGGCCCGAGCAAACCCGAAAGGGCCCGACGGAGCCTGACAGGGCTCGATGGAGCCAGACAGGGCCCGAGGAAACCCGACAGGGCCTGATTGAACCCGATAGGGCCCGAGCAAACCCGACAGGGCCCGACGGAGCCTGACAGGGCACGCTGGAGCCCGACAGAGCCCGAGCAAACCCGACAGGGCCCGACAAGGCCCGACAGGGCCCGAGCAAACCTGACACGTCCTGACAAAGCCTGACAGGGCCCGACGGAGCCCGCCAGGGCCCGAGCAAACCCGAAAGAGCCCGACGGAGCCTGACAGGGCTCAGTGGAGTCCGACAGGGCCCGAGGAAACCCAACAGGGCCCGACGGAATCCGACAGGGCCTGAGCAAACCCGACAGGGCCCGAGCAAACCTGACAGGGCCCGACGGAGCCTGACAAGGCCCGAGAAAACCTGACAGGGCTCGACGGAGCCCGACAGGGCCCGAGCACACTTGACAGGGTCCGACGAAGCCTGACAGGGCTTCAGAAAACCCGACAGGGCCCGAGCAAGCCGACAGGGCCCAACGGAGCCTGACAGGGCCCGAGGAAACCCGACAGGGCCCGACGGAGCCCGATAGGGCCCGAGCAAACCCTACAGGACCCGATGGAGCCCGACAGGGCTCGAGCAAACCCGACAGGGCCTGAGCAAATCCGACAGGGCCCGACGGAGCCCGACAGGGCCCGAGCAAACCCGAAAAGGCCCGACGGAGCCTGACAGGGCTCGATGGAGCCCGACAGGGCCTTAGGAAACCCGACAGGGCCCCACAGAGCCCGATAGGGCCTGAGCAAACTCGACAGGGCCTGATGGAGCCTGACAGGGCCCGGGCAAACCTGACAGGGCACGCTGGAGCCCGACAGAGCCCGAGCAAACCCGACAGGGCCCGACAAGGCCCGACAGGGCCCGAGCAAACCTGACAGGACGTGACAAAGCCTGACAGGGCCCGACAAAGCCCGACAGGGCCTGAGCAAAACCGAAAGAGCCCGACGGAGCCTGACAGGGCTCAATAGAGTCCGACAGGGTCCGAGGAAACCCGACAGGGCCCGACGGAACCCAAGAGGGCCCGACGGAACCCGAGAGGGCCCGAGGGAATCCGACAGGGCCCGACGGAGCCTGACAGGGCCCGAGCAAACCCGACAGGGCCCGACAGGGCCCGACAGGGCCCGACAGGACCCGAGCAAACCCGACAGGGCCCGAGCAAACCCGACAGGGTTCGACAAAGCCTGACAAAGCTCGATGGAGCCCGACAGGGCCCGAGGAAACCCGACAGGGCCCGACAGAGCCTGACAGGGCCCGAGCAAACCCGACAGGGCTCGACGGAGCCTGACAGGGCCCGAGCAAACCCGACAGGGCTCGACGGAGCCTGACAGGGCCCGAGCAAACCCGACAGGGCCCGAGCAAACCTGACAGGGCACGAAGGAGCCCGACAGGGCCCGAGCAAACCCGACAAGGCCCAACGGATCCCGACAGGGCCTGAGCAAACCTGACAGGGCCCGACGGAGCCCGACAGGGCACGAGCAAACCCGACAGGGCCTGACGGAGCCTGACAGGGCCCGAGCAAACCCGACAGGGCCCGAGCGAATCTGACAGGGCCCGACGGAGCCCGACAGGACGCGGGCAAACCCGACAGGTCCCGAGCAAAACCGACAGGGCCTGACAAGGCCCGACAGGGCCCGAGCAAACCTGACAGGGCTCGATGGAGCCCGACAGGGCCCGAGGAAACCCGATAGGGCCTGACGGAGCCTGACAGGGCCCGAGCAAACCCGACAGGGTTCGACGGAGCCCGACAGGGCCCGAGCAAACCCGACAGGGTCGGACGAAGCCTGACAGGGCTTCAGCAAACCCGACAGGGCCCGAGCAAACCCGACAGGGCCCGACGGAGCCCGACAGGGCCCGAGGAAACCAGACAGGGCCCGACAGAGCCCGACAGGCTTCGAGCAAACCCGACAGGGCCTGAGCAAACCCGACAGGGTTCGACAAAGCCTGACAGGGCCCGACGGAGCCCGACAGTGCCCAAGCAAACCTGACAGGGCCCGACAGAGCCCGACAGGGTACGAGCAAACCAGACAGGGCCTGACGGAGCCTGACAGGGCCCGAGCAAACCCGACAGAGCTCGACGGAGCCTGACAGGGCCTGAGCAAACCTGACAGGGCTCGACGGAGCCTGACAGGGCCCGAGAAAACCCGACAGGGCCCGAGCAAACCTGACAGGGCACGAAGGAGCCTGACAGGGCCCGAGAAAACCCGACAGGGCCCAACGGATCCCGACAGGGCCTGAGCAAACCTGACAGGGCCCGACGGAGCCTGACAGGGCCCGAGCAAACCCGACAGGGCCCGAGCGAATCTGACAGGGCCCAACGGAGCCCCACAGGACGCGGGCAAACCCGACAGGGCCCGAGCAAACCCGAGAGGGCCTGACAAGGCCCGACAGGGCCTGAGCAAACCCGACAGGACCCGACAAAGCCTGACGGGGTCCGATGGTGCCCGACAGGGCCTGAGCAAACCCGACAGGGCTCGATGGAGCCCGACAGGGCCCGAGGAAACCCGACAGGGCGCGACGGAGCCTGACAGGGCCCGAGCAAACCCGACAGGGCTCGACGGAGCCCGACAGGGCCTGAGGAAACCAGACAGGGCCCGACGGAGCCCGACAGGGCCCTAGCAAACCCGACAGGGCCTGAGCAAACCCGACAGGGCCCGACGGAGCCCGACAGGGCCTGAGGAAACCAGACAGGGCCCGACGGAGCTCGACAGGGCCCTAGCAAACCCGACAGGGCTTGAACAAGCCTGACAGGGCCTGAGCAAACCCGACAGGGCCCGACGGAGCCCGACAGGGCCCGAGCAAACCCGAAAGGGCCCGACGGAGCCTGACAGGGCTCGATAGAGCCCGACAGGGCCCGAGGAAACCCGACAGGGCTCGACGGAGCCCGATAGGGCCCGAGCAAACCCGACAGGGCCTGACGGAGCCCGACAGGGCCCGAGCAAACCCGAAAGGGCCCGACGGAGCCCGACAGGGCCCGAGGAAACCAGACAGGGCCCGACAGAGCCCGACAGGGCCTGAGCAAACCCGACAGGGCCCGACGAAGCCTGACAGGACTCGATGGAGCCCGACAGGGCTCAAGCAAACCCGACAGGGCCTGAGCAAATCCGACAGGGCCCGACGGAGCCCGACAGGGCCCGAGCAAACCCGAAAGGGCCCGACGGAGCCTGACAGGGCTCGATGGAGCCCGACAGGGCCCGAGGAAACCCGACAGGGCCCCACGGAGCCCAATAGGGCCCGAGCAAACCCGACAGGGCCTGACGGAGCCCGACAGGGCCCGAGCAAACCCGAAAGGGCCCGACGAAGCCTGACAGGACTCGATGGAGCCCGACAGGGCTCAAGCAAACCCGACAGGGCCTGAGCAAATCCGAGAGGGCCCGACGGAGCCCGACAGGGCCCGAGCAAACCCGAAAGGGCCCGACGGAGCCTGACAGGGCTCGATGGAGCCAGACAGGGCCCGAGGAAACCCGACAAGGCCCCACGGAGCCCGATAGGGCCCGAGCAAACCCGACAGGGCCTGACGGAGCCTGACAGGGCCCGGGCAAACCCGACAGGGCACGCTGGATCCCGACAGAGCCCGAGCAAACCCGACAGGGCCCGACAAGGCCCGACAGGGCCCGAGCAAACCTGACAGGACCTTACAAAGCCTGACAGGGCCTGACGGAGCCCGACAGGGCCTGAGCAAACCCGAAAGAGCCCGACGGAGCCTGACAGGGCCCGAGCAAACCCGACAGGGCCCGAGCAAACCTGACAGGGCACGAAGGAGCCCGACAGGGCCCGAGCAAACCCGACAAGGCCCAACGGATCCCGACAGGGCCTGAGCAAACCTGACAGGGCCCGACGGAGCCCGACAGGGTACGAGCAAACCCGACAGGGCCTGACGGAGCCTGACAGGGCCCGAGTAAACCCGACAGGGCCCGAGCGAATCTGACAGGGCCCGACGGAGCCCGACAGGGCGCGAGCAAACCCGACAGGGGCTGACAAGGCCCGACAGGGCCTGAGCAAACCCGACAGGACCCGCCAAAGCCAGATAGGGTCCGATGGAGCCCGACAGGGCCCGAGCAAACCCGACAGGGCCCGAGCAAACCTGACAGGGCTCGATGGAGCCCGACAGGGCCCGAGGAAACCCGACAGGGCGCGACGGAGCCTGACAGGGCCCGAGCAAACTCGACAGGGTTCGACGGAGCCGGACAGGGCCCGAGCAAACCCGACAGGGTCCGACAGAGCCCGACAGGGCCCGAGCAAACCCGACAAGGCCCAACGGATCCCGACAGGGCCTGAGCAAACCTGACAGGGCCCGACGGAGCCCGACAGGGCACGAGCAAACCCGACAGGGCCTGACGGAGCCTGACAGGGCCCGAGCAAACCCGACAGGGCCCGAGCGAATCTGACAGGGCCCGACGGAGCCCGACAGGACGCGGGCAAACCCGACAGGTCCCGAGCAAAACCGACAGGGCCTGACAAGGCCCGACAGGGCCCGAGCAAACCTGACAGGGCTCGATGGAGCCCGACAGGGCCCGAGGAAACCCGATAGGGCCTGACGGAGCCTGACAGGGCCCGAGCAAACCCGACAGGGTTCGACGGAGCCCGACAGGGCCCGAGCAAACCCGACAGGGTCGGACGAAGCCTGACAGGGCTTCAGCAAACCCGACAGGGCCCGAGCAAACCCGACAGGGCCCGACGGAGCCCGACAGGGCCCGAGGAAACCAGACAGGGCCCGACAGAGCCCGACAGGCTTCGAGCAAACCCGACAGGGCCTGAGCAAACCCGACAGGGTTCGACAAAGCCTGACAGGGCCCGACGGAGCCCGACAGTGCCCAAGCAAACCTGACAGGGCCCGACAGAGCCCGACAGGGTACGAGCAAACCAGACAGGGCCTGACGGAGCCTGACAGGGCCCGAGCAAACCCGACAGAGCTCGACGGAGCCTGACAGGGCCTGAGCAAACCTGACAGGGCTCGACGGAGCCTGACAGGGCCCGAGAAAACCCGACAGGGCCCGAGCAAACCTGACAGGGCACGAAGGAGCCTGACAGGGCCCGAGAAAACCCGACAGGGCCCAACGGATCCCGACAGGGCCTGAGCAAACCTGACAGGGCCCGACGGAGCCTGACAGGGCCCGAGCAAACCCGACAGGGCCCGAGCGAATCTGACAGGGCCCAACGGAGCCCCACAGGACGCGGGCAAACCCGACAGGGCCCGAGCAAACCCGAGAGGGCCTGACAAGGCCCGACAGGGCCTGAGCAAACCCGACAGGACCCGACAAAGCCTGACGGGGTCCGATGGTGCCCGACAGGGCCTGAGCAAACCCGACAGGGCTCGATGTAGCCCGACAGGGCCCGAGGAAACCCGACAGGGCGCGACGGAGCCTGACAGGGCCCGAGCAAACCCGACAGGGCTCGACGGAGCCCGACAGGGCCTGAGGAAACCAGACAGGGCCCGACGGAGCCCGACAGGGCCCTAGCAAACCCGACAGGGCATGAGCAAACCCGACAGGGCCCGACGGAGCCCGACAGGGCCTGAGGAAACCAGACAGGGCCCGACGGAGCTCGACAGGGCCCTAGCAAACCCGACAGGGCTTGAACAAGCCTGACAGGGCCTGAGCAAACCCGACAGGGCCCGACGGAGCCCGACAGGGCCCGAGCAAACCCGAAAGGGCCCGACGGAGCCTGACAGGGCTCGATAGAGCCCGACAGGGCCCGAGGAAACCCGACAGGGCTCGACGGAGCCCGATAGGGCCCGAGCAAACCCGACAGGGCCTGACGGAGCCCGACAGGGCCCGAGCAAACCCGAAAGGGCCCGACGGAGCCCGACAGGGCCCGAGGAAACCAGACAGGGCCCGACAGAGCCCGACAGGGCCTGAGCAAACCCGACAGGGCCCGACGAAGCCTGACAGGACTCGATGGAGCCCGACAGGGCTCAAGCAAACCCGACAGGGCCTGAGCAAATCCGACAGGGCCCGACGGAGCCCGACAGGGCCCGAGCAAACCCGAAAGGGCCCGACGGAGCCTGACAGGGCTCGATGGAGCCCGACAGGGCCCGAGGAAACCCGACAGGGCCCCACGGAGCCCGATAGGGCCCGAGCAAACCCGACAGGGCCTGACGGAGCCCGACAGGGCCCGAGCAAACCCGAAAGGGCCCGACGAAGCCTGACAGGACTCGATGGAGCCCGACAGGGCTCAAGCAAACCCGACAGGGCCTGAGCAAATCCGAGAGGGCCCGACGGAGCCCGACAGGGCCCGAGCAAACCCGAAAGGGCCCGACGGAGCCTGACAGGGCTCGATGGAGCCCGACAGGGCCCGAGGAAACCCGACAAGGCCCCACGGAGCCCGATAGGGCCCGAGCAAACCCGACAGGGCCTGACGGAGCCTGACAGGGCCCGGGCAAACCCGACAGGGCACGCTGGATCCCGACAGAGCCCGAGCAAACCCGACAGGGCCCGACAAGGCCCGACAGGGCCCGAGCAAACCTGACAGGACCTTACAAAGCCTGACAGGGCCTGACGGAGCCCGACAGGGCCTGAGCAAACCCGAAAGAGCCCGACGGAGCCTGACAGGGCCCGAGCAAACCCGACAGGGCCCGAGCAAACCTGACAGGGCACGAAGGAGCCCGACAGGGCCCGAGCAAACCCGACAAGGCCCAACGGATCCCGACAGGGCCTGAGCAAACCTGACAGGGCCCGACGGAGCCCGACAGGGTACGAGCAAACCCGACAGGGCCTGACGGAGCCTGACAGGGCCCGAGTAAACCCGACAGGGCCCGAGCGAATCTGACAGGGCCCGACGGAGCCCGACAGGGCGCGAGCAAACCCGACAGGGGCTGACAAGGCCCGACAGGGCCTGAGCAAACCCGACAGGACCCGCCAAAGCCAGATAGGGTCCGATGGAGCCCGACAGGGCCCGAGCAAACCCGACAGGGCCCGAGCAAACCTGACAGGGCTCGATGGAGCCCGACAGGGCCCGAGGAAACCCGACAGGGCGCGACGGAGCCTGACAGGGCCCGAGCAAACTCGACAGGGTTCGACGGAGCCGGACAGGGCCCGAGCAAACCCGACAGGGTCCGACAGAGCCCGACAGGGCCCGAGCAAACCCGAAAGGGCCCGACGAAGCCTGACAGGACTCGATGGAGCCCGACAGGGCTCAAGCAAACCCGACAGGGCCTGAGCAAATCCGAGAGGGCCCGACGGAGCCCGACAGGGCCCGAGCAAACCCGAAAGGGCCCGACGGAGCCTGACAGGGCTCGATGGAGCCAGACAGGGCCCGAGGAAACCCGACAAGGCCCCACGGAGCCCGATAGGGCCCGAGCAAACCCGACAGGGCCTGACGGAGCCTGACAGGGCCCGGGCAAACCCGACAGGGCACGCTGGATCCCGACAGAGCCCGAGCAAACCCGACAGGGCCCGACAAGGCCCGACAGGGCCCGAGCAAACCTGACAGGACCTTACAAAGCCTGACAGGGCCTGACGGAGCCCGACAGGGCCTGAGCAAACCCGAAAGAGCCCGACGGAGCCTGACAGGGCCCGAGCAAACCCGACAGGGCCCGAGCAAACCTGACAGGGCACGAAGGAGCCCGACAGGGCCCGAGCAAACCCGACAAGGCCCAACGGATCCCGACAGGGCCTGAGCAAACCTGACAGGGCCCGACGGAGCCCGACAGGGTACGAGCAAACCCGACAGGGCCTGACGGAGCCTGACAGGGCCCGAGTAAACCCGACAGGGCCCGAGCGAATCTGACAGGGCCCGACGGAGCCCGACAGGACGCGAGCAAACCCGACAGGTCCCGAGCAAACCCGACAGGGCCTGACAAGGCCCGACAGGGCCCGAGCAAACCTGACAGGGCCTGACGGAGCCCGATAGGGCTCGAGCAAACCCGATAGGGCCTGACGGAGCCTGACAGGGCCCGAGCAAACCTGACAGGGCCCGAGAGAACCTGACAGGGCCCGACGGAGCCCGACAGGGCGCGAGCAAACCCGACAGGGGCTGACAAGGCCCGACAGGGCCTGAGCAAACCCGACAGGACCCGCCAAAGCCAGATAGGGTCCGATGGAGCCCGACAGGGCCCGAGCAAACCCGACAGGGCCCGAGCAAACCTGACAGGGCTCGATGGAGCCCGACAGGGCCCGAGGAAACCCGACAGGGCGCGACGGAGCCTGACAGGGCCCGAGCAAACTCGACAGGGTTCGACGGAGCCGGACAGGGCCCGAGCAAACCCGACAGGGTCCGACAGAGCCCGACAGGGCCCGAGCAAACCCGAAAGGGCCCGACGAAGCCTGACAGGACTCGATGGAGCCCGACAGGGCCCGAGGAAACCCGACAGGGCCCGACAGAGCCCGATAGGGCCCGAGCAAACCCGACAGGACCCGATGGAGCCCGAGAAAGCTCAAGCAAACCCGACAGGGCCTGAGCAAATCCGACAGGGCCTGACGGAGCCCGACAGGGCCCGAGCAAACCCGAAAGGGCCCGACGGAGCCTTACAGGGCTCGATGGAGCCCGACAGGCCCCGAGGAAACCCGACAGGGCTCCATGGAGCCCGATAGGGCCCGAGCAAACCCGACAGGGCCTGATGGAGCCTGACAGGGCCCGGGCAAACCCGACAGGGAACGCTGGAGCCCGACAGAGCCCGAACAAACCCGACAGGGTTCGACGGAGCCCGACAGGGCCCGAGCAAACCCGACAGGGTCCGACGAAGCCTGACAGGGCTTCAGCAAACCCGACAGGGCCCGAGCAAATCCGACAGGGCCCGACGGAGCCCGACAGGGCCCGAGGAAACCAGACAGGGCCCGACAGAGCCCGACAGGGCCCGAGCAAACCCGACAGGGCCCGAGCAAACCCAACAGGGTTCGACAAAGCCTGACAGGGCTCGATGGAGCCCGACAGGGCCCGAGGAAACCCGACAGGGCCCGACGTAGCCTGACAGAGCCCGAGCAAACCCGAAAGGGCCCGACGAAGCCTGACAAGGCTCGATGGAGCCCGACAGGGCCCGAGGAAACCCGACAGGGCCTGACGGAGCCCGACAGGGCCCAAGCAAACCCGAAAGGGACCGACGAAGCCTGACAGGGCTCGATGGAGCCCGACAGGGCCCGAGGAAACCCGACAGGGCCCGACGGAGCCCGATAAGGCCCGAGCAAACCCGACAGGGCCCGATGGAGCCCGACAGGGCTCGAGCAAACTCGACAGTGTCCGACGAAGCCTGACAGGGCTTCAGCAAACCCGACATGGCCCGAGCAAACCCGACAGGGCCCGACGGAGCCCAACAGAGCCCGAGGAAACCAGACAGGGCCCGACGGAGCCCGACAGGGCCCGAGCAAACCAGACAGGGCCCGACAGAGCCCGACAGGGCCTGAGCAAACCCGAAAGGGCCCGACGAAGCCTGACAGGACTCGATGGAGCCCGACAGGGCTCAAGCAAACCCGACAGGGCCTGAGCAAATCCGACAGGGCCCGACGGAGCCCGACAGGGCCAGAGCAAACCCGAAAGGGCCCGACGGAGCCTGACAGGGCTCGATGGAGCCCGACAGGGCCCGAGGAAACCCGACAGGGCCCCACGGAGCCCGATAGGGCCCGAGCAAACCCGACAGGGCCTGAGCAAATCCGACAGGGCCCGACGGAGCCCGACAGGGCCCGAGCAAACCCGAAAGGGCCCGACGGAGCCTGACAGGGCTCGATGGAGCCAGACAGGGCCCGAGGAAACCCGACAAGGCCCCACGGAGCCCGATAGGGCCCGAGCAAACCCGACAGGGCCTGACGGAGCCTGACAGGGCCCGGGCAAACCCGACAGGGCACGCTGGAGCCCGACAGAGCCCGAGCAAACCCGACAGGGCCCGACAAGGCCCGACAGGGCCCGAGCAAACCTGACAGGACCTTACAAAGCCTGACAGGGCCTGACGGAGCCCGACAGGGCCTGAGCAAACCCGAAAGAGCCCGACGGAGCCTGACAGGGCCCGAGCAAACCCGACAGGGCCCGAGCAAACCTGACAGGGCACGAAGGAGCCCGACAGGGCCCGAGCAAACCCGACAAGGCCCAACGGATCCCGACAGGGCCTGAGCAAACCTGACAGGGCCCGACGGAGCCCGACAGGGTACGAGCAAACCCGACAGGGCCTGACGGAGCCTGACAGGGCCCGAGTAAACCCGACAGGGCCCGAGCGAATCTGACAGGGCCCGACGGAGCCCGACAGGACGCGAGCAAACCCGACAGGTCCCGAGCAAACCCGACAGGGCCTGACAAGGCCCGACAGGGCCCGAGCAAACCTGACAGGGCCTGACGGAGCCCGGTAGGGCTCGAGCAAACCCGATAGGGCCTGACGGAGCCTGACAGGGCCCGAGCAAACCTGACAGGGCCCGAGAGAACCTGACAGGGCCCGACGGAGCCCGACAGGGCGCGAGCAAACCCGACAGGGGCTGACAAGGCCCGACAGGGCCTGAGCAAACCCGACAGGACCCGCCAAAGCCAGATAGGGTCCGATGGAGCCCGACAGGGCCCGAGCAAACCCGACAGGGCCCGAGCAAACCTGACAGGGCTCGATGGAGCCCGACAGGGCCCGAGGAAACCCGACAGGGCGCGACGGAGCCTGACAGGGCCCGAGCAAACTCGACAGGGTTCGACGGAGCCGGACAGGGCCCGAGCAAACCCAACAGGGTCCGACAGAGCCCGACACGGCCCGAGCAAACCCGAAAGGGCCCGACGAAGCCTGACAGGACTCGATGGAGCCCGACAGGGCCCGAGGAAACCCGACAGGGCCCGACAGAGCCCGATAGGGCCCGAGCAAACCCGACAGGACCCGATGGAGCCCGAGAAAGCTCAAGCAAACCCGACAGGGCCTGAGCAAATCCGACAGGGCCTGACGGAGCCCGACAGGGCCCGAGCAAACCCGAAAGGGCCCGACGGAGCCTTACAGGGCTCGATGGAGCCCGACAGGCCCCGAGGAAACCCGACAGGGCTCCATGGAGCCCGATAGGGCCCGAGCAAACCCGACAGGGCCTGATGGAGCCTGACAGGGCCCGGGCAAACCCGACAGGGAACGCTGGAGCCCGACAGAGCCCGTACAAACCCGACAGGGTTCGACGGAGCCCGACAGGGCCCGAGCAAACCCAACAGGGTCCGACGAAGCCTGACAGGGCTTCAGCAAACCCGACAGGGCCCGAGCAAATCCGACAGGGCCCGACGGAGCCCGACAGGGCCCGAGGAAACCAGACAGGGCCCGACAGAGCCCGACAGGGCCCGAGCAAACCCGACAGGGCCCGAGCAAACCCAACAGGGTTCGACAAAGCCTGACAGGGCTCGATGGAGCCCGACAGGGCCCGAGGAAACCCGAAAGGGCCCGACGAAGCCTGACAAGGCTCGATGGAGCCCGACAGGGCCCGAGGAAACCCGACAGGGCCCCACGGAGCCCGATAGGGCCCGAGCAAACCCGACAGGGCCTGAGCAAATCCGACAGGGCCCGACGGAGCCCGACAAGGCCCGAGCAAACCCGAAAGGGCCCGACGGAGCCTGACAGGGCTCGATGGAGCCAGACAGGGCCCGAGGAAACCCGACAAGGCCCCACGGAGCCCGATAGGGCCCGAGCAAACCCGACAGGGCCTGACGGAGCCTGACAGGGCCCGGGCAAACCCGACAGGGCACGCTGGAGCCCGACAGAGCCCGAGCAAACCCGACAGGGCCCGACAAGGCCCGACAGGGCCCGAGCAAACCTGACAGGACCTTACAAAGCGTGACAGGGCCTGACGGAGCCCGACAGGGCCTGAGCAAACCCGAAAGAGCCCGACGGAGCCTGACAGGGCCCGAGCAAACCCGACAGGGCCCGAGCAAACCTGACAGGGCACGAAGGAGCCCGACAGGGCCCGAGCAAACCCGACAAGGCCCAACGGATCCCGACAGGGCCTGAGCAAACCTGACAGGGCCCGACGGAGCCCGACAGGGTACGAGCAAACCCGACAGGGCCTGACGGAGCCTGACAGGGCCCGAGTAAACCCGACAGGGCCCGAGAGAACCTGACAGGGCCCGACGGAGCCCGACAGGGCGCGAGCAAACCCGACAGGGGCTGACAAGGCCCGACAGGGCCTGAGCAAACCCGACAGGACCCGCCAAAGCCAGATAGGGTCCGATGGAGCCCGACAGGGCCCGAGCAAACCCGACAGGGCCCGAGCAAACCTGACAGGGCTCGATGGAGCCCGACAGGGCCCGAGGAAACCCGACAGGGCGCGACGGAGCCTGACAGGGCCTGAGCAAACCCGACAGGACCCGCCAAAGCCAGATAGGGTCCGATGGAGCCCGACAGGGCCCGAGCAAACCCGACAGGGCCCGAGCAAACCTGACAGGGCTCGATGGAGCCCGACAGGGCCCGAGGAAACCCGACAGGGCGCGACGGAGCCTGACAGGGCCCGAGCAAACTCGACAGGGTTCGACGGAGCCGGACAGGGCCCGAGCAAACCCGACAGGGTCCGACAGAGCCCGACACGGCCCGAGCAAACCCGAAAGGGCCCGACGAAGCCTGACAGGGCTCGATGGAGCCCGACAGGGCCCGAGGAAACCCGACAGGGCCCGACAGAGCCCGATAGGGCCCGAGCAAACCCGACAGGACCCGATGGAGCCCGAGAAAGCTCAAGCAAACCCGACAGGGCCTGAGCAAATCCGACAGGGCCTGACGGAGCCCGACAGGGCCCGAGCAAACCCGAAAGGGCCCGACGGAGCCTTACAGGGCTCGATGGAGCCCGACAGGCCCCGAGGAAACCCGACAGGGCTCCATGGAGCCCGATAGGGCACGAGCAAACCCGACAGGGCCTGATGGAGCCTGACAGGGCCCGGGCAAACCCGACAGGGAACGCTGGAGCCCGACAGAGCCCGAACAAACCCGACAGGGTTCGACGGAGCCCGACAGGGCCCGAGCAAACCCGACAGGGTCCGACGAAGCCTGACAGGGCTTCAGCAAACCCGACAGGGCCCGAGCAAATCCGACAGGGCCCGACGGAGCCCGACAGGGCCCGAGGAAACCAGACAGGGCCCGACAGAGCCCGACAGGGCCCGAGCAAACCCGACAGGGCCCGAGCAAACCCAACAGGGTTCGACAAAGCCTGACAGGGCTCGATGGAGCCCGACAGGGCCCGAGGAAACCCGACAGGGCCCGACGTAGCCTGACAGAGCCCGAGCAAACCCGAAAGGGCCCGACGAAGCCTGACAAGGCTCGATGGAGCCCGACAGGGCCCGAGGAAACCCGACAGGGCCTGACGGAGCCCGACAGGGCCCAAGCAAACCCGAAAGGGCCCGACGAAGCCTGACAGGGCTCGATGGAGCCCGACAGGGCCCGAGGAAACCCGACAGGGCCCGACGGAGCCCGATAAGGCCCGAGCAAACCCGACAGGGCCCGATGGAGCCCGACAGGGCTCGAGCAAACTCGACAGTGTCCGACGAAGCCTGACAGGGCTTCAGCAAACCCGACATGGCCCGAGCAAACCCGACAGGGCCCGACGGAGCCCGACAGAGCCCGAGGAAACCAGACAGGGCCCGACGGAGCCCGACAGGGCCCGAGCAAACCAGACAGGGCCCGACGGAGCCCGACAGGGCCCGAGCAAACCCGAAAGGGCCCGACGGAGCCTGACAGGGCTCGATGGAGCCCGACAGGGCCCGCGGAAACCCAACAGGGCCTGATTGAGCCCGATAGGGCTCGAGCAAACCCGACAGGGCCTGACGGAGCCTGACAGGGCCCGGGCAAACCCGACAGGGCACGCTGGAGCCCGACAGAGCCCGAGCAAACCCAACAGGGCCCGAAAAGGCCCGACAGGGCCCGAGCAAACCTGACACGTCCTGACAAAGCCTGACAGGGCCCGACGGAGCCCGGCAGGGCCTGAGCAAACCCGAAAGAGCCCGACGGAGCCTGACAGGGCTCAGTGGAGTCCGACAGGGCCCGAGGAAACCCGACAGGGCCCGACGGAACCCGACAGGGCCTGAGCAAACCCTACAGGGCCCGAGCAAACCCGACAGGGCCCGACAAAGCCTGACAAGGCCCGAGAAAACCTGACAGGGCTCGACGGAGCCCGACAGGGCCCGAGCACACTTGACAGGGTCCGACGAAGCCTGACAGGGCTTCAGAAAACCCGACAGGGCCCGAGCAAACCGACAGGGCCCAACGGAGCCTGACAGGGCCCGAGGAAACCCGACAGGGCCCGACGGAGCCCGATAGGGCCCGAGCAAACCCGACAGGACCCGATGGAGCCCGACAGGGCTCGAGCAAACCCGACAGGGCCTGAGCAAATCCGACAGGGCCCGACGGAGCCCGACAGGGCCCGAGCAAACCCGAAAGGGCCCGACGGAGCCTGACAGGGCTCGATGGAGCCCGACAGGGCCTTAGGAAACCCGACAGGGCCCCACGGAGCCCGATAGGGCCTGAGCAAACTCGACAGGGCCTGATGGAGCCTGACAGGGCCCGGGCAAACCTGACAGGGCACGCTGGAGCCCGACAGAGCCCGAGCACACCCGACAGGGCCCGACAAGGCCCGACAGGGCCCGAGCAAACCTGACAGGACGTGACAAAGCCTGACAGGGCCCGACAAAGCCCGACAGGGCCTGAGCAAACCCGAAAGAGCCCGACGGAGCCTGACAGGGCTCAATAGAGTCCGACAGGGTCCGAGGAAACCCGACAGGGCCCGACGGAACCCGAGAGGGCCCGACGGAACCCGAGAGGGCCCGAGCAAACCCGACAGGGCCCGACAGGGCCCGACAGGGCCCGACAGGACCCGAGCAAACCCGACAGGGCCCGAGCAAACCCGACAGGGTTCGACAAAGCCTGACAAAGCTCGATGGAGCCCGACAGGGCCCGAGGAAACCCGACAGGGCCCGACAGAGCCTGACAGGGCCCGAGCAAACCCGACAGGGCTCGACGGAGCCTGACAGGGCCCGAGCAAACCCGACAGGGCTCGACGGAGCCTGACAGGGCCCGAGCAAACCCGACAGGGCCCGAGCGAATCTGACAGGGCCCGACGGAGCCCGACAGGACGCGGGCAAACCCGACAGGTCCCGAGCAAAACCGACAGGGCCTGACAAGGCCCGACAGGGCCTGAGCAAACCTGACAGGGCTCGATAGAGCCCGACAGGGCCCGAGGAAACCCGATAGGGCCTGACGGAGCCTGACAGGGCCCGAGCAAACCCGACAGGGTTCGACGGAGCCCGACAGGGCCCGAGCAAACCCGACAGGGTCGGACGAAGCCTGACAGGGCTTCAGCAAACCCGACAGGGCCCGAGCAAACCCGACAGGGCCCGACGGAGCCCGACAGGGCCCGAGGAAACCAGACAGGGCCCGACAGAGCCCGACAGGCTTCGAGCAAACCCGACAGGGCCTGAGCAAACCCGACAGGGTTCGACAAAGCCTGACAGGGCCCGACGGAGCCCGACAGTGCCCAAGCAAACCTGACAGGGCCCGACAGAGCCCGACAGGGTACGAGCAAACCAGACAGGGCCTGACGGAGCCTGACAGGGCCCGAGCAAACCCGACAGAGCTCGACGGAGCCTGACAGGGCCTGAGCAAACCCGACAGGGCCCGAGCAAACCTGACAGGGCTCGACGGAGCCTGACAGGGCCCGAGAAAACCCGACAGGGCCCGAGCAAACCTGACAGGGCACGAAGGAGCCCGACAGGGCCCGAGCAAACCCGACAGGGCCCAACGGATCCCGACAGGGCCTGAGCAAACCTGACAGGGCCCGACGGAGCCTGACAGGGCCCGAGCAAACCCGACAGGGCCCGAGCGAATCTGACAGGGCCCAACGGAGCCCCACAGGACGCGGGCAAACCCGACAGGGCCCGAGCAAACCCGAGAGGGCCTGACAAGGCCCGAGAGGGCCTGAGCAAACCCGACAGGACCCGACAAAGCCTGACGGGGTCCGATGGTGCCTGACAGGGCCTGAGCAAACCCGACAGGGCTCGATGGAGCCCGACAGGGCCCGAGGAAACCCGACAGGGCGCGACGGAGCCTGACAGGGCCCGAGCAAACCCGACAGGGCTCGACGGAGCCCGACAGGGCCTGAGGAAACCAGACAGGGCCCGACGGAGCCCGACAGGGCCCTAGCAAACCCGACAGGGCCTGAGCAAACCCGACAGGGCCCGACGGAGCCCGACAGGGCCTGAGGAAACCAGACAGGGCCCGACGGAGCCCGACAGGGCCCTAGCAAACCCGACAGGGCTTGAACAAGCCTGACAGGGCCTGAGCAAACCCGACAGGGCCCGACGGAGCCCGACAGGGCCCGAGCAAACCCGAAAGGGCCCGACGGAGCCTGACAGGGCTCGATAGAGCCCGACAGGGCCCGAGGAAACCCGACAGGGCTCGACGGAGCCCGATAGGGCCCGAGCAAACTTGACAGGGCCTGACGGAGCCCGACAGGGCCCGAGCAAACCCGAAAGGGCCCGACGGAGCCCGACAGGGCCCGAGGAAACCAGACAGGGCCCGACAGAGCCCGACAGGGCCTGAGCAAACCCGAAAGGGCCCGACGAAGCCTGACAGGACTCGATGGAGCCCGACAGGGCTCAAGCAAACCCGACAGGGCCTGAGCAAATCCGACAGGGCCCGACGGAGCCCGACAGGGCCCGAGCAAACCCGAAAGGGCCCGACGGAGCCTGACAGGGCTCGATGGAGCCCGACAGGGCCCGAGGAAACCCGACAGGGCCCCACGAAGCCCGATAGGGCCCGAGCAAACCCGACAGGGCCTGACGGAGCCCGACAGGGCCCGAGCAAACCCGAAAGGGCCCGACGAAGCCTGACAGGACTCGATGGAGCCCGACAGGGCTCAAGCAAACCCGACAGGGCCTGAGCAAATCCGACAGGGCCCGACGGAGCCCGACAGGGCCCGAGCAAACCCGAAAGGGCCCGACGGAGCCTGACAGGGCTCGATGGAGCCAGACAGGGCCCGAGGAAACCCGACAAGGCCCCACGGAGCCCGATAGGGCCCGAGCAAACCCGACAGGGCCTGACGGAGCCTGACAGGGCCCGGGCAAACCCGACAGGGCACGCTGGAGCCCGCCAGAGCCCGAGCAAACCCGACAGGGCACGACAAGGCCCGACAGGGCCCGAGCAAACCTGACAGGACCTTACAAAGCCTGACAGGGCCTGACGGAGCCCGACAGGGCCTGAGCAAACCCGAAAGAGCCCGACGGAGCCTGACAGGGCCCGAGCAAACCCGACAGGGCCCGAGCAAACCTGACAGGGCACGAAGGAGCCCGACAGGGCCCGAGCAAACCCGACAAGGCCCAACGGATCCCGACAGGGCCTGAGCAAACCTGACAGGGCCCGACGGAGCCCGACAGGGTACGAGCAAACCCGACAGGGCCTGACGGAGCCTGACAGGGCCCGAGTAAACCCGACAGGGCCCGAGCGAATCTGACAGGGCCCGACGGAGCCCGACAGGACGCGGGCAAACCCGACAGGTCCCGAGCAAACCCGACAGGGCCTGACAAGGCCCGACAGGGCCCGAGCAAACCTGACAGGGCCTGACGGAGCCCGATAGGGCTCGAGCAAACCCGATAGGGCCTGACGGAGCCTGACAGGGCCCGAGCAAACCTGACAGGGCCCGAGAGAACCTGACAGGGCCCGACGGAGCCCGACAGGGCCCGAGGAAACCAGACAGGGCCCGACAGAGCCCGACAGGGCCCGAGCAAACCCGACAGGACCCGCCAAAGCCAGATAGGGTCCGATGGAGCCCGACAGGGCCCGAGCAAACCCGACAGGGCCCGAGCAAACCTGACAGGGCTCGATGGAGCCCGACAGGGCCCGAGGAAACCCGACAGGGCGCGACGGAGCCTGACAGGGCCCGAGCAAACCCGACAGGGTTCGACGGAGCCGGACAGGGCCCGAGCAAACCCGACAGGGTCCGACAGAGCCCGACAGGGCCCGAGCAAACCCGAAAGGGCCCGACGAAGCCTGACAGGACTCGATGGAGCCCGACAGGGCCCGAGGAAACCCGACAGGGTTTGACGGAGCCCGATAGGGCCCGAGCAAACCCGACAGTACCCGATGGAGCCCGACAAAGCTCAAGCAAACCCGACAGGGCCTGAGCAAATCCGACAGGGCCTGACGGAGCCCGACAGGGCCCGAGCAAACCCGAAAGGGCCCGACGGAGCCTTACAGGGCTCGATGGAGCCCGACAGGCCCCGAGGAAACCCGACAGGGCTCCACGGAGCCCGATAGGGCCCGAGCAAACCCGACAGGGCCTGATGGAGCCTGACAGGGCCCGGGCAAACCCGACAGGGCACGCTGGAGCCCGACAGAGCCCGAACAAACCCGACAGGGTTCGACGGAGCCCGACAGGGCCCGAGCAAACCCGACAGGGTCCGACGAAGCCTGACAGGGCTTCAGTAAACCCGACAGGGCCCGAGCAAATCCGACAGGGCCCGACGGAGCCCGACAGGGCCCGAGGAAACCAGACAGGGCCCGACAGAGCCCGACAGGGCCCGAGCAAACCCGACAGGGCCCGAGCAAACCCAACAGGGTTCGACAAAGCCTGACAGGGCTCGATGGAGCCCGACAGGGCCCGAGGAAACCCGACAGGGCCCGACATAGCCTGACAGAGCCCGAGCAAACCCGAAAGGGCCCGACGAAGACTGACAAGGCTCGATGGAGCCCGACAGGGCCCGAGGAAACCCGACAGGGCCTGACGGAGCCCGACAGGGCCCAAGCAAACCCGAAAGGGCCCGACGAAGCCTGACAGGGCTCGATGGAGCCCGACAGGGCCCGAAGAAACCCGACAGGGCCCGACGGAGCCCGATAAGGCCCGAGCAAACCCGACAGGGCCCGATGGAGCCCGACAGGGCTCGAGCAAACTCGACAGTGTCCGACGAAGCCTGACAGGGCTTCAGCAAACCCGACATGGCCCGAGCAAACCCGACAGGGCCCGACGGAGCCCAACAGAGCCCGAGGAAACCAGACAGGGCCCGACGGAGCCCGACAGGGCCCGAGCAAACCCGACAGGGCCCGACGGAGCCCGACAGGGCCCGAGCAAACCCGAAAGGGCCCGACGGAGCCTGACAGGGCTCGATGGAGCCCGACAGGGCCCGCGGAAACCCAACAGGGCCTGATTGAGCCCGATAGGGCCCGAGCAAACCCGACAGGGCCTGACGGAGCCTGACAGGGCCCGGGCAAACCCGACAGGGCACGCTGGAGCCCGACAGAGCCCGAGCAAACCCGACAGGGCCCGAAAAGGCCCGACAGGGCCCGAGCAAACCTGACACGTCCTGACAAAGCCTGACAGGGCCCGACGGAGCCCGCCAGGGCCTGAGCAAACCCGAAAGAGCCCGACGGAGCCTGACAGGGCTCAGTGGAGTCCGACAGGGCCCGAGGAAACCCGACAGGGCCCGACGGAACCCGACAGGGCCTGAGCAAACCCGACAGGGCCCGAGCAAACCTGACAGGGCCCGACAAAGCCTGACAAGGCCCGAGAAAACCTGACAGGGCTCGACGGAGCCCGACAGGGCCCGAGCACACTCGACAGGGTCCGACGAAGCCTGACAGGGCTTCAGCAAACCCGACAGGGCCCGAGCAAACCGACAGGGCCCATCGGAGCCCGACAGGGCCCGAGGAACCCAGACAGGGCCCGACGGAGCCCGACAGGGCCCGAGGAAACCAGACAGGGCCTGAGCAAACCCGACAGGGTTCGACAAAGCCTGACAGGGCTCGATGGAGCCCGACAGGGCCCAAGGAAACCCGACAGGGCCCGACAGAGCCCGACAGTGCCCAAGCAAACCTGACAGGGTCCGACGGAGCCCGACAGGGCACGAGCAAACCAGACAGGGCCTGACGGAGCCTGACAGGGCCCGAGCAAACCCGACAGGGCTCGACGGAGCCTGACAGGGCCCGAGCAAACCCGACAGGGCCCGAGCAAACCTGACAGGGCACGAAGGAGCCCGACAGGGCCCGAGCAAACCCGACAGGGCCCAACGGATCCCGACAGGGCCTGAGCAAACCTGACAGGGTTCGACAAAGCCTGACAGGGCTCGATGGAGCCCGACAGGGCCCGAGGAAACCCGACAGGGCCCGACAGAGCCTGACAGGGCCCGAGCAAACCCGACAGGGCCCGACGGAGCCTGACAGGGCTCAGTGGAGTCCGACAGGGCCCGAGGAAACCCGACAGGGCCCGACGGAACCCGACAGGGCCTGAGCAAACCCGACAGGGCCCGAGCAAACCCGACAGGGCCCGACGGAGCCTGACAAGGCCCGAGAAAACCTGACAGGGCTCGACGGAGCCCGACAGGGCCCGAGCACACTTGACAGGGTCCGACGAAGCCTGACAGGGCTTCAGAAAACCCGACAGGGCCCGAGCAAACCGACAGGGCCCAACAGAGCCCGACAGGGCCCGAGGAAACCCGACAGGGCCCGAAGGAGCCCGAGAGGGCCCGAGCAAACCCGACAGGGCCCGACGGAGCCCGACAGGGCCCGAGCAAACCCGAAAGGGCCCGACGGAGCCTGACAGGGCTCGATGGAGCCCGACAGGGCCCGAGGAAACCCGACAGGGCCCGACGGAGCCCGATAGGGCCCGAGCAAACCCGACAGGGCCTGATGGAGCCTGACAGGGCCCGGGCAAACCTGACAGGGCACGCTGGAGCCCGACAGAGCCCGAGCAAACCCGACAGGGCCCGACAAGGCCCGACAGGGCCCGAGCAAACCTGACAGGACCTGACAAAGCCTGACAGGGCCCGACGGATCCTGACAGGGCTCGATGGAGCCCGACAGGGCCCGAGGAAACCCGACAGGGCCTGATTGAGCCCGATAGGGCCCGAGCAAACCCGACAGGGCCTGACGGAGCCTGACAGGGCCCGGGCAAACCCGACAGGGCACGCTGGAGCCCGACAGAGCCCGAGCAAACCCGACAGGGCCCGACAAGGCCCGACAGGGCCCGAGCAAACCTGACACGTCCTGACAAAGCCTGACAGGGCCCGACGGAGCCCGCCAGGGCCCGAGCAAACACGAAAGAGCCCGACGGAGCCTGACAGGGCTCAGTGGAGTCCGACAGGGCCCGAGGAAACCCGACAGGGCCCGACGGAACCCGACAGGGCCTGAGCAAACCCGACAGGGCCCGAGCAAACCCGACAGGGCCCGACAAAGCCTGACAAGGCCCGAGAAAACCTGACAGAGCTCGACGGAGCCCGACAGGGCCCGAGCACACTCGACAGGGTCCGACGAAGCCTGACAGGGCTTCAGAAAACCCAACAGGGCCCGAGCAAACCGCCAGGGCCCAACGGAGCCCGACAGGGCCCGAGGAAACCAGACAGGGCCCGACAGAGCCCGACAGGGCCCGAGCAAACCCGACAGGGCCTGAGCAAACCCGACAGGGTTCGACAAAGCCTGACAGGGCTCGATGGAGCCCGACAGGGCCCAAGGAAACGCGACAGGGCCCGACACAGCCCGACAGTGCCCAAGCAAACCTGACAGGGCCCGACGGAGCCCGACAGGGCACGAGCAAACCAGACAGGGCCTGACGGAGCCTGACAGGGCTCGAGCAAACCCGACAGGGCCTGAGCAAATCCGACAGGGCCCGACGGAGCCCGACAGGGCCCGAGCAAACCCGAAAGGGCCCGACGGAGCCTGACAGGGCTCGATGGAGCCCGACAGGGCCTTAGGAAACCCGACAGGGCCCCACGGAGCCCGATAGGGCCTGAGCAAACTCGACAGGGCCTGATGGAGCCTGACAGGGCCCGGGCAAACCTGACAGGGCACGCTGGAGCCCGACAGAGCCCGAGCACACCCGACAGGGCCCGACAAGGCCCGACAGGGCCCGAGCAAACCTGACAGGACGTGACAAAGCCTGACAGGGCCCGACAAAGCCCGACAGGGCCTGAGCAAACCCGAAAGAGCCCGACGGAGCCTGACAGGGCTCAATAGAGTCCGACAGGGTCCGAGGAAACCCGACAGGGCCCGACGGAACCCGAGAGGGCCCGACGGAACCCGAGAGGGCCCGAGCAAACCCGACAGGGCCCGACAGGGCCCGACAGGACCCGAGCAAACCCGACAGGGTTCGACAAAGCCTGACAAAGCTCGATGGAGCCCGACAGGGCCCGAGGAAACCCGACAGGGCCCGACAGAGCCTGACAGGGCCCGAGCAAACCCGACAGGGCTCGACGGAGCCTGACAGGGCCCGAGCAAACCCGACAGGGCCCGACGGAGCCCGACAGGACGCGGGCAAACCCGACAGGTCCCGAGCAAAACCGACAGGGCCTGACAAGGCCCGACAGGGCCTGAGCAAACCTGACAGGGCTCGATGGAGCCCGACAGGGCCCGAGGAAACCCGACAGGGTTCGACAAAGCCTGACAAAGCTCGATGGAGCCCGACAGGGACCGAGCAAACCCGACAGGGCCCGACGGAGCCCGACAGGACGCGGGCAAACCCGACAGGTCCCGAGCAAAACCGACAGGGCCTGACAAGGCCCGACAGGGCCTGAGCAAACCTGACAGGGCTCGATGGAGCCCGACAGGGCCCGAGGAAACCCGATAGGGCCTGACGGAGCCTGACAGGGCCCGAGCAAACCCGACAGGGTTCGACGGAGCCCGACAGGGCCCGAGCAAACCCGACAGGGTCGGACGAAGCCTGACAGGGCTTCAGCAAACCCGACAGGGCCCGAGCAAACCCGACAGGGCCCGACGGAGCCCGACAGGGCCCGAGGAAACCAGACAGGGCCCGACAGAGCCCGACAGGCTTCGAGCAAACCCGACAGGGCCTGAGCAAACCCGACAGGGTTCGACAAAGCCTGACAGGGCCCGACGGAGCCCGACAGTGCCCAAGCAAACCTGACAGGGCCCGACAGAGCCCGACAGGGTACGAGCAAACCAGACAGGGCCTGACGGAGCCTGACAGGGCCCGAGCAAACCCGACAGAGCTCGACGGAGCCTGACAGGGCCTGAGCAAACCCGACAGGGCCCGAGCAAACCTGACAGGGCTCGACACAGCCTGACAGGGCCCGAGAAAACCCGACAGGGCCCGAGCAAACCTGACAGGGCCCGACGGATCCCGACAGGGCCCGAGCAAACCCGACAGGGCCCAACGGATCCCGACAGGGCCTGAGCAAACCTGACAGGGCCCGACGGAGCCTGACAGGGCCCGAGCAAACCCGACAGGGCCCGAGCGAATCTGACAGGGCCCAACGGAGCCCCACAGGACGCGGGCAAACCCGACAGGGCCCGAGCAAACCCGAGAGGGCCTGACAAGGCCCGACAGGGCCTGAGCAAACCCGACAGGACCCGACAAAGCCTGACGGGGTCCGATGGTGCCTGACAGGGCCTGAGCAAACCCGACAGGGCTCGATGGAGCCCGACAGGGCCCGAGGAAACCCGACAGGGCGCGACGGAGCCTGACAGGGCCCGAGCAAACCCGACAGGGCTCGACGGAGCCCGACAGGGCCTGAGGAAACCAGACAGGGCCCGACGGAGCCCGACAGGGCCCTAGCAAACCCGACAGGGCCTGAGCAAACCCGACAGGGCCCGACGGAGCCCGACAGGGCCTGAGGAAACCAGACAGGGCCCGACGGAGCCCGACAGGGCCCTAGCAAACCCGACAGGGCTTGAACAAGCCTGACAGGGCCTGAGCAAACCCGACAGGGCCCGACGGAGCCCGACAGGGCCCGAGCAAACCCGAAAGGGCCCGACGGAGCCTGACAGGGCTCGATAGAGCCCGACAGGGCCCGAGGAAACCCGACAGGGCTCGACGGAGCCCGATAGGGCCCGAGCAAACCCGACAGGGCCTGACGGAGCCCGACAGGGCCCGAGCAAAGCCGAAAGGGCCCGACGGAGCCCGACAGGGCCCGAGGAAACCAGACAGGGCCCGACAGAGCCTGACAGGGCCTGAGCAAACCCGAAAGGGCCCGACGAAGCCTGACAGGACTCGATGGAGCCCGACAGGGCTCAAGCAAACCCGACAGGGCCTGAGCAAATCCGACAGGGCCCGACGGAGCCCGACAGGGCCCGAGCAAACCCGAAAGGGCCCGACGGAGCCTGACAGGGCTCGATGGAGCCAGACAGGGCCCGAGGAAACCCGACAAGGCCCCACGGAGCCCGATAGGGCCCGAGCAAACCCGACAGGGCCTGACGGAGCCTGACAGGGCCCGGGCAAACCCGACAGGGCACGCTGGAGCCCGACAGAGCCCGAGCAAACCCGACAGGGCACGACAAGGCCCGACAGGGCCCGAGCAAACCTGACAGGACCTTACAAAGCCTGACAGGGCCTGACGGAGCCCGACAGGGCCTGAGCAAACCCGAAAGAGCCCGACGGAGCCTGACAGGGCCCGAGCAAACCCGACAGGGCCCGAGCAAACCTGACAGGGCACGAAGGAGCCCGACAGGGCCCGAGCAAACCCGACAAGGCCCAACGGATCCCGACAGGGCCTGAGCAAACCTGACAGGGCCCGACGGAGCCCGACAGGGTACGAGCAAACCCGACAGGGCCTGACGGAGCCTGACAGGGCCCGAGTAAACCCGACAGGGCCCGAGCGAATCTGACAGGGCCCGACGGAGCCCGACAGGACGCGGGCAAACCCGACAGGTCCCGAGCAAACCCGACAGGGCCTGACAAGGCCCGACAGGGCCCGAGCAAACCTGACAGGGCCTGACGGAGCCCGATAGGGCTCGAGCAAACCCGATAGGGCCTGACGGAGCCTGACAGGGCCCGAGCAAACCTGACAGGGCCCGAGAGAACCTGACAGGGCCCGACGGAGCCCGACAGGGCGCGAGCAAACCCGACAGGGGCTGACATGGCCCGACAGGGCCTGAGCAAACCCGACAGGACCCGCCAAAGCCAGATAGGGTCCGATGGAGCCCGACAGGGCCCGAGCAAACCCGACAGGGCCCGAGCAAACCTGACAGGGCTCGATGGAGCCCGACAGGGCCCGAGGAAACCCGACAGGGCGCGACGGAGCCTGACAGGGCCCGAGCAAACCCGACAGGGTTCGACGGAGCCGGACAGGGCCCGAGCAAACCCGACAGGGTCCGACAGAGCCCGACAGGGCCCGAGCAAACCCGAAAGGGCCCGACGAAGCCTGACAGGACTCGATGGAGCCCGACAGGGCCCGAGGAAACCCGACAGGGTTTGACGGAGCCCGATAGGGCCCGAGCAAACCCGACAGGACCCGATGGAGCCCGACAAAGCTCAAGCAAACCCGACAGGGCCTGAGCAAATCCGACAGGGCCTGACGGAGCCCGACAGGGCCCGAGCAAACCCGAAAGGGCCCGACGGAGCCTTACAGGGCTCGATAGAGCCCGACAGGCCCCGAGGAAACCCGACAGGGCTCCACGGAGCCCGATAGGGCCCGAGCAAACCCGACAGGGCCTGATGGAGCCTGACAGGGCCCGGGCAAACCCGACAGGGCACGCTGGAGCCCGACAGAGCCCGAACAAACCCGACAGGGTTCGACGGAGCCCGACAGGGCCCGAGCAAACCCGACAGGGTCCGACGAAGCCTGACAGGGCTTCAGCAAACCCGACAGGGCCCGAGCAAATCCGACAGGGCCCGACGGAGCCCGACAGGGCCCGAGGAAACCAGACAGGGCCCGACAGAGCCCGACAGGGCCCGAGCAAACCCGACAGGGCCCGAGCAAACCCAACAGGGTTCGACAAAGCCTGACAGGGCTCGATGGAGCCCGACAGGGCCCGAGGAAACCCGACAGGGCCCGACGTAGCCTGACAGAGCCCGAGCAAACCCGAAAGGGCCCGACGAAGACTGACAAGGCTCGATGGAGCCCGACAGGGCCCGAGGAAACCCGACAGGGCCTGACGGAGCCCGACAGGGCCCAAGCAAACCCGAAAGGGCCCGACGAAGCCTGACAGGGCTCGATGGAGCCCGACAGGGCCCGAAGAAACCCGACAGGGCCCGACGGAGCCCGATAAGGCCCGAGCAAACCCGACAGGGCCCGATGGAGCCCGACAGGGCTCGAGCAAACTCGACAGTGTCCGACGAAGCCTGACAGGGCTTCAGCAAACCCGACATGGCCCGAGCAAACCCGACAGGGCCCGACGGAGCCCAACAGAGCCCGAGGAAACCAGACAGGGCCCGACGGAGCCCGACAGGGCCCGAGCAAACCCGACAGGGCCCGACGGAGCCCGACAGGGCCCGAGCAAACCCGAAAGGGCCCGACGGAGCCTGACAGGGCTCGATGGAGCCCGACAGGGCCCGCGGAAACCCAACAGGGCCTGATTGAGCCCGATAGGGCCCGAGCAAACCCGACAGGGCCTGACGGAGCCTGACAGGGCCCGGGCAAACCCGACAGGGCACGCTGGAGCCCGACAGAGCCCGAGCAAACCCGACAGGGCCCGAAAAGGCCCGACAGGGCCCGAGCAAACCTGACACGTCCTGACAAAGCCTGACAGGGCCCGACGGAGCCCACCAGGGCCTGAGCAAACCCGAAAGAGCCCGACGGAGCCTGACAGGGCTCAGTGGAGTCCGACAGGGCCCGAGGAAACCCGACAGGGCCCGACGGAACCCGACAGGGCCTGAGCAAACCCGACAGGGCCCGAGCAAACCTGACAGGGCCCGATAAAGCCTGACAAGGCCCGAGAAAACCTGACAGGGCTCGACGGAGCCTGACAGGGCCCGAGCACACTCGACAGGGTCCGACGAAGCCTGACAGGGCTTCAGCAAACCCGACAGGGCCCGAGCAAACCGACAGGGCCCATCGGAGCCCGACAGGGCCCGAGGAACCCAGACAGGGCCCGACGGAGCCCGACAGGGCCCGAGGAAACCAGACAGGGCCTGAGCAAACCCGACAGGGTTCGACAAAGCCTGACAGGGCTCGATGGAGCCCGACAGGGCCCAAGGAAACCCGACAGGGCCCGACAGAGCCCGACAGTGCCCAAGCAAACCTGACAGGGCCCGACGGAGCCCGACAGGGCACGAGCAAACCAGACAGGGCCTGACGGAGCCTGACAGGGCCCGAGCAAACCCGACAGGGCTCGACGGAGCCTGACTGGGCCCGAGCAAACCCGACAGGGCCCGAGCAAACCTGACAAAGCTCGACGGAGCCTGACAGGGCCCGAGCAAACCCGACAGGGCCCGAGCAAACCTGACAGGGCACGAAGGAGCCCGACAGGGCCCGAGCAAACCCGACAGGGCCCAACGGATCCCGACAGGGCCTGAGCAAACCTGACAGGGTTCGACAAAGCCTGACAGGGCTCGATGGAGCCCGACAGGGCCCGAGGAAACCCGACAGGGCCCGACAGAGCCTGACAGGGCCCGAGCAAACCCGACAGGGCCCGACGGAGCCTGACAGGGCTCAGTGGAGTCCGACAGGGCCCGAGGAAACCCGACAGGGCCCGACGGAACCCGACAGGGCCTGAGCAAACCCGACAGGGCCTGAGCAAACCCGACAGGGCCCGACGGAGCCTGACAAGGCCCGAGAAAACCTGACAGGGCTCGACGGAGCCCGACAGGGCCCGAGCACACTTGACAGGGTCCGACGAAGCCTGACAGGGCTTCAGAAAACCCGACAGGGCCCGAGCAAACCGACAGGGCCCAACAGAGCCCGACAGGGCCCGAGGAAACCCGACAGGGCCCGAAGGAGCCCGATAGGGCCCGAGCAAACCCGACAGGGCCCGACGGAGCCCGACAGGGCCCGAGCAAACCCGAAAGGGCCCGACGGAGCCTGACAGGGCTCGATGGAGCCCGACAGGGCCCGAGGAAACCCGACAGGGCCCGACAGAGCCCGATAGGGCCCGAGCAAACCCGACAGGGCCTGATGGAGCCTGACAGGGCCTGGGCAAACCTGACAGGGCACGCTGGAGCCCGACAGAGCCCGAGCAAACCCGACAGGGCCCGACAAGGCCCGACAGGGCCCGAGCAAACCTGACAGGACCTGACAAAGCCTGACAGGGCCCGACGGAGCCTGACAGGGCTCGATGGAGCCCGACAGGGCCCGAGGAAACCCGACAGGGCCTGATTGAGCCCGATAGGGCCCGAGCAAACCCGACAGGGCCTGACGGAGCCTGACAGGGCCCGGGCAAACCCGACAGGGCACGCTGGAGCCCGACAGAGCCCGAGCAAACCCGACAGGGCCCGACAAGGCCCGACAGGGCCCGAGCAAACCTGACACGTCCTGACAAAGCCTGACAGGGCCCGACGGAGCCCGCCAGGGCCCGAGCAAACACGAAAGAGCCCGACGGAGCCTGACAGGGCTCAGTGGAGTCCGACAGGGCCCGAGGAAACCCGACAGGGCCCGACGGAACCCGACAGGGCCTGAGCAAACCCGACAGGGCCCGACGGAGCCCGACAGAGCCCGAGGAAACCAGACAGGGCCCGACGGAGCCCGACAGGGCCCGAGCAAACCCGACAGGGCCCGACGGAGCCCGACAGGGCCCGAGCAAACCCGAAAGGGCCCGACGGAGCCTGACAGGGCTCGATGGAGCCCGACAGGGCCCGCGGAAACCCAACAGGGCCTGATTGAGCCCGATAGGGCCCGAGCAAACCCGACAGGGCCTGACGGAGCCTGACAGGGCCCGGGCAAACCCGACAGGGCACGCTGGAGCCCGACAGAGCCCGAGCAAACCCAACAGGGCCCGAAAAGGCCCGACAGGGCCCGAGCAAACCTGACACGTCCTGACAAAGCCTGACAGGGCCCGACGGAGCCCGGCAGGGCCTGAGCAAACCCGAAAGAGCCCGACGGAGCCTGACAGGGCTCAGTGGAGTCCGACAGGGCCCGAGGAAACCCGACAGGGCCCGACGGAACCCGACAGGGCCTGAGCAAACCCTACAGGGCCCGAGCAAACCCGACAGGGCCCGACAAAGCCTGACAAGGCCCGAGAAAACCTGACAGGGCTCGACGGAGCCCGACAGGGCCCGAGCACACTTGACAGGGTCCGACGAAGCCTGACAGGGCTTCAGAAAACCCGACAGGGCCCGAGCAAACCGACAGGGCCCAACGGAGCCTGACAGGGCCCGAGGAAACCCGACAGGGCCCGACGGAGCCCGATAGGGCCCGAGCAAACCCGACAGGACCCGATGGAGCCCGACAGGGCTCGAGCAAACCCGACAGGGCCTGAGCAAATCCGACAGGGCCCGACGGAGCCCGACAGGGCCCGAGCAAACCCGAAAGGGCCCGACGGAGCCTGACAGGGCTCGATGGAGCCCGACAGGGCCTTAGGAAACCCGACAGGGCCCCACGGAGCCCGATAGGGCCTGAGCAAACTCGACAGGGCCTGATGGAGCCTGACAGGGCCCGGGCAAACCTGACAGGGCACGCTGGAGCCCGACAGAGCCCGAGCACACCCGACAGGGCCCGACAAGGCCCGACAGGGCCCGAGCAAACCTGACAGGACGTGACAAAGCCTGACAGGGCCCGACAAAGCCCGACAGGGCCTGAGCAAACCCGAAAGAGCCCGACGGAGCCTGACAGGGCTCAATAGAGTCCGACAGGGTCCGAGGAAACCCGACAGGGCCCGACGGAACCCGAGAGGGCCCGACGGAACCCGAGAGGGCCCGAGCAAACCCGACAGGGCCCGACAGGGCCCGACAGACCCGACAGGACCCGAGCAAACCCGACAGGGCCCGAGCAAACCCGACAGGGTTCGACAAAGCCTGACAAAGCTCGATGGAGCCCGACAGGGCCCGAGGAAACCCGACAGGGCCCGACAGAGCCTGACAGGGCCCGAGCAAACCCGACAGGGCTCGACGGAGCCTGACAGGGCCCGAGCAAACCCGACAGGGCTCGACGGAGCCTGACAGGGCCCGAGCAAACCCGACAGGGCCCGAGCAAACCTGACAGGGCACGAAGGAGCCCGACAGGGCCCGAGCAAACCCGACAAGGCCCAACGGATCCCGACAAAGCCTGAGCAAACCTGACAGGGCCCGACGGAGCCCGACAGGGCACGAGCAAACCCGACAGGGCCTGACGGAGCCTGACAGGGCCCGAGCAAACCCGACAGGGCCCGAGCGAATCTGACAGGGCCCGACGGAGCCCGACAGGACGCGGGCAAACCCGACAGGTCCCGAGCAAAACCGACAGGGCCTGACAAGGCCCGACAGGGCCTGAGCAAACCTGACAGGGCTCGATGGAGCCCGACAGGGCCCGAGGAAACCCGATAGGGCCTGACGGAGCCTGACAGGGCCCGAGCAAACCCGACAGGGTTCGACGGAGCCCGACAGGGCCCGAGCAAACCCGACAGGGTCGGACGAAGCCTGACAGGGCTTCAGCAAACCCGACAGGGCCCGAGCAAACCCGACAGGGCCCGACGGAGCCCGACAGGGCCCGAGGAAACCAGACAGGGCCCGACAGAGCCCGACAGGCTTCGAGCAAACCCGACAGGGCCTGAGCAAACCCGACAGGGTTCGACAAAGCCTGACAGGGCCCGACGGAGCCCGACAGTGCCCAAGCAAACCTGACAGGGCCCGACAGAGCCCGACAGGGTACGAGCAAACCAGACAGGGCCTGACGGAGCCTGACAGGGCCCGAGCAAACCCGACAGAGCTCGACGGAGCCTGACAGGGCCTGAGCAAACCCGACAGGGCCCGAGCAAACCTGACAGGGCTCGACGGAGCCTGACAGGGCCCGAGAAAACCCGACAGGGCCCGAGCAAACCTGACAGGGCACGAAGGAGCCCGACAGGGCCCGAGCAAACCCGACAGGGCCCAACGGATCCCGACAGGGCCTGAGCAAACCTGACAGGGCCCGACGGAGCCTGACAGGGCCCGAGCAAACCCGACAGGGCCCGAGCGAATCTGACAGGGCCCAACGGAGCCCCACAGGACGCGGGCAAACCCGACAGGGCCCGAGCAAACCCGAGAGGGCCTGACAAGGCCCGACAGGGCCTGAGCAAACCCGACAGGACCCGACAAAGCCTGACGGGGTCCGATGGTGCCTGACAGGGCCTGAGCAAACCCGACAGGGCTCGATGGAGCCCGACAGGGCCCGAGGAAACCCGACAGGGCGCGACGGAGCCTGACAGGGCCCGAGCAAACCCGACAGGGCTCGACGGAGCCCGACAGGGCCTGAGGAAACCAGACAGGGCCCGACGGAGCCCGACAGGGCCCTAGCAAACCCGACAGGGCCTGAGCAAACCCGACAGGGCCCGACGGAGCCCGACAGGGCCTGAGGAAACCAGACAGGGCCCGACGGAGCCCGACAGGGCCCTAGCAAACCCGACAGGGCTTGAACAAGCCTGACAGGGCCTGAGCAAACCCGACAGGGCCCGACGGAGCCCGACAGGGCCCGAGCAAACCCGAAAGGGCCCGACGGAGCCTGACAGGGCTCGATAGAGCCCGACAGGGCCCGAGGAAACCCGACAGGGCTCGACGGAGCCCGATAGGGCCCGAGCAAACCCGACAGGGCCTGACGGAGCCCGACAGGGCCCGAGCAAACCCGAAAGGGCCCGACGGAGCCCGACAGGGCCCGAGGAAACCAGACAGGGCCCGACAGAGCCCGACAGGGCCTGAGCAAACCCGAAAGGGCCCGACGAAGCCTGACAGGACTCGATGGAGCCCGACAGGGCTCAAGCAAACCCGACAGGGCCTGAGCAAATCCGACAGGGCCCGACGGAGCCCGACAGGGCCCGAGCAAACCCGAAAGGGCCCGACGGAGCCTGACAGGGCTCGATGGAGCCCGACAGGGCCCGAGGAAACCCGACAGGGCCCCACGAAGCCCGATAGGGCCCGAGCAAACCCGACAGGGCCTGACGGAGCCCGACAGGGCCCGAGCAAACCCGAAAGGGCCCGACGAAGCCTGACAGGACTCGATGGAGCCCGACAGGGCTCAAGCAAACCCGACAGGGCCTGAGCAAATCCGACAGGGCCCGACGGAGCCCGACAGGGCCCGAGCAAACCCGAAAGGGCCCGACGGAGCCTGACAGGGCTCGATGGAGCCAGACAGGGCCCGAGGAAACCCGACAAGGCCCCACGGAGCCCGATAGGGCCCGAGCAAACCCGACAGGGCCTGACGGAGCCTGACAGGGCCCGGGCAAACCCGACAGGGCACGCTGGAGCCCGACAGAGCCCGAGCAAACCCGACAGGGCACGACAAGGCCCGACAGGGCCCGAGTAAACCTGACAGGACCTTACAAAGCCTGACAGGGCCTGACGGAGCCCGACAGGGCCTGAGCAAACCCGAAAGAGCCCGACGGAGCCTGACAGGGCCCGAGCAAACCCGACAGGGCCCGAGCAAACCTGACAGGGCACGAAGGAGCCCGACAGGGCCCGAGCAAACCCGACAAGGCCCAACGGATCCCGACAGGGCCTGAGCAAACCTGACAGGGCCCGACGGAGCCCGACAGGGTACGAGCAAACCCGACAGGGCCTGACGGAGCCTGACAGGGCCCGAGTAAACCCGACAGGGCCCGAGCGAATCTGACAGGGCCCGACGGAGCCCGACAGGACGCGGGCAAACCCGACAGGTCCCGAGCAAACCCGACAGGGCCTGACAAGGCCCGACAGGGCCCGAGCAAACCTGACAGGGCCTGACGGAGCCCGATAGGGCTCGAGCAAACCCGATAGGGCCTGACGGAGCCTGACAGGGCCCGAGCAAACCTGACAGGGCCCGAGAGAACCTGACAGGGCCCGACGGAGCCCGACAGGGCGCGAGCAAACCCGACAGGGGCTGACATGGCCCGACAGGGCCTGAGCAAACCCGACAGGACCCGCCAAAGCCAGATAGGGTCCGATGGAGCCCGACAGGGCCCGAGCAAACCCGACAGGGCCCGAGCAAACCTGACAGGGCTCGATGGAGCCCGACAGGGCCCGAGGAAACCCGACAGGGCGCGACGGAGCCTGACAGGGCCCGAGCAAACCCGACAGGGTTCGACGGAGCCGGACAGGGCCCGAGCAAACCCGACAGGGTCCGACAGAGCCCGACAGGGCCCGAGCAAACCCGAAAGGGCCCGACGAAGCCTGACAGGACTCGATGGAGCCCGACAGGGCCCGAGGAAACCCGACAGGGTTTGACGGAGCCCGATAGGGCCCGAGCAAACCCGACAGGACCCGATGGAGCCCGACAAAGCTCAAGCAAACCCGACAGGGCCTGAGCAAATCCGACAGGGCCTGACGGAGCCCGACAGGGCCCGAGCAAACCCGAAAGGGCCCGACGGAGCCTTACAGGGCTCGATGGAGCCCGACAGGCCCCGAGGAAACCCGACAGGGCTCCACGGAGCCCGATAGGGCCCGAGCAAACCCGACAGGGCCTGATGGAGCCTGACAGGGCCCGGGCAAACCCGACAGGGCACGCTGGAGCCCGACAGAGCCCGAACAAACCCGACAGGGTTCGACGGAGCCCGACAGGGCCCGAGCAAACCCGACAGGGTCCGACGAAGCCTGACAGGGCTTCAGCAAACCCGACAGGGCCCGAGCAAATCCGACAGGGCCCGACGGAGCCCGACAGGGCCCGAGGAAACCAGACAGGGCCCGACAGAGCCCGACAGGGCCCGAGCAAACCCGACAGGGCCCGAGCAAACCCAACAGGGTTCGACAAAGCCTGACAGGGCTCGATGGAGCCCGACAGGGCCCGAGGAAACCCGACAGGGCCCGACGTAGCCTGACAGAGCCCGAGCAAACCCGAAAGGGCCCGACGAAGCCTGACAAGGCTCGATGGAGCCCGACAGGGCCCGAGGAAACCCGACAGGGCCTGACGGAGCCCGACAGGGTCCAAGCAAACCCGAAAGGGCCCGACGAAGCCTGACAGGGCTCGATGGAGCCCGACAGGGCCCGAAGAAACCCGACAGGGCCCGACGGAGCCCGATAAGGCCCGAGCAAACCCGACAGGGCCCGATGGAGCCCGACAGGGCTCGAGCAAACTCGACAGTGTCCGACGAAGCCTGACAGGGCTTCAGCAAACCCGACATGGCCCGAGCAAACCCGACAGGGCCCGACGGAGCCCAACAGAGCCCGAGGAAACCAGACAGGGCCCGACGGAGCCCGACAGGGCCCGAGCAAACCCGACAGGGCCCGACGGAGCCCGACAGGGCCCGAGCAAACCCGAAAGGGCCCGACGGAGCCTGACAGGGCTCGATGGAGCCCGACAGGGCCCGCGGAAACCCAACAGGGCCTGATTGAGCCCGATAGGGCCCGAGCAAACCCGACAGGGCCTGACGGAGCCTGACAGGGCCCGGGCAAACCCGACAGGGCACGCTGGAGCCTGACAGAGCCCGAGCAAACCCGACAGGGCCCGAAAAGGCCCGACAGGGCCCGAGCAAACCTGACACGTCCTGACAAAGCCTGACAGGGCCCGACGGAGCCCGCCAGGGCCTGAGCAAACCCGAAAGAGCCCGACGGAGCCTGACAGGGCTCAGTGGAGTCCGACAGGGCCCGAGGAAACCCGACAGGGCCCGACGGAACCCGACAGGGCCTGAGCAAACCCTACAGGGCCCGAGCAAACCCGACAGGGCCCGACAAAGCCTGACAAGGCCCGAGAAAACCTGACAGGGCTCGACGGAGCCCGACAGGGCCCGAGCACACTTGACAGGGTCCGACGAAGCCTGACAGGGCTTCAGCAAACCCGACAGGGCCCGAGCAAACCGACAGGGCCCAACGGAGCCTGACAGGGCCCGAGGAAACCCGACAGGGCCCGACGGAGCCCGATAGGGCCCGAGCAAACCCGACAGGACCCGATGGAGCCCGACAGGGCTCGAGCAAACCCGACAGGGCCTGAGCAAATCCGACAGGGCCCGACGGAGCCCGACAGGGCCCGAGCAAACCCGAAAGGGCCCGACGGAGCCTGACAGGGCTCGATGGAGCCCGACAGGGCCTTAGGAAACCCGACAGGGCCCCACGGAGCCCGATAGGGCCTGAGCAAACTCGACAGGGCCTGATGGAGCCTGACAGGGCCCGGGCAAACCTGACAGGGCACGCTGGAGCCCGACAGAGCCCGAGCACACCCGACAGGGCCCGACAAGGCCCGACAGGGCCCGAGCAAACCTGACAGGACGTGACAAAGCCTGACAGGGCCCGACAAAGCCCGACAGGGCCTGAGCAAACCCGAAAGAGCCCGACGGAGCCTGACAGGGCTCAATAGAGTCCGACAGGGTCCGAGGAAACCCGACAGGGCCCGACGGAACCCGAGAGGGCCCGACGGAACCCGAGAGGGCCCGAGCAAACCCGACAGGGCCCGACAGGGCCCGACAGGGCCCGACAGGACCCGAGCAAACCCGACAGGGCCCGAGCAAACCCGACAGGGTTCGACAAAGCCTGACAAAGCTCGATGGAGCCCGACAGGGCCCGAGGAAACCCGACAGGGCCCGACAGAGCCTGACAGGGCCCGAGCAAACCCGACAGGGCTCGACGGAGCCTGACAGGGCCCGAGCAAACCCGACAGGGCTCGACGGAGCCTGACAGGGCCCGAGCAAACCCGACAGGGCCCGAGCAAACCTGACAGGGCACGAAGGAGCCCGACAGGGCCCGAGCAAACCCGACAAGGCCCAACGGATCCCGACAGGGCCTGAGCAAACCTGACAGGGCCCGACGGAGCCCGACAGGGCACGAGCAAACCCGACAGGGCCTGACGGAGCCTGACAGGGCCCGAGCAAACCCGACAGGGCCCGAGCGAATCTGACAGGGCCCGACGGAGCCCGACAGGACGCGGGCAAACCCGACAGGTCCCGAGCAAAACCGACAGGGCCTGACAAGGCCCGACAGGGCCTGAGCAAACCTGACAGGGCTCGATAGAGCCCGACAGGGCCCGAGGAAACCCGATAGGGCCTGACGGAGCCTGACAGGGCCCGAGCAAACCCGACAGGGTTCGACGGAGCCCGACAGGGCCCGAGCAAACCCGACAGGGTCGGACGAAGCCTGACAGGGCTTCAGCAAACCCGACAGGGCCCGAGCAAACCCGACAGGGCCCGACGGAGCCCGACAGGGCCCGAGGAAACCAGACAGGGCCCGACAGAGCCCGACAGGCTTCGAGCAAACCCGACAGGGCCTGAGCAAACCCGACAGGGTTCGACAAAGCCTGACAGGGCCCGACGGAGCCCGACAGTGCCCAAGCAAACCTGACAGGGCCCGACAGAGCCCGACAGGGTACGAGCAAACCAGACAGGGCCTGACGGAGCCTGACAGGGCCCGAGCAAACCCGACAGAGCTCGACGGAGCCTGACAGGGCCTGAGCAAACCCGACAGGGCCCGAGCAAACCTGACAGGGCTCGACGGAGCCTGACAGGGCCCGAGAAAACCCGACAGGGCCCGAGCAAACCTGACAGGGCACGAAGGAGCCCGACAGGGCCCGAGCAAACCCGACAGGGCCCAACGGATCCCGACAGGGCCTGAGCAAACCTGACAGGGCCCGACGGAGCCTGACAGGGCCCGAGCAAACCCGACAGGGCCCGAGCGAATCTGACAGGGCCCAACGGAGCCCCACAGGACGCGGGCAAACCCGACAGGGCCCGAGCAAACCCGAGAGGGCCTGACAAGGCCCGACAGGGCCTGAGCAAACCCGACAGGACCCGACAAAGCCTGACGGGGTCCGATGGTGCCTGACAGGGCCTGAGCAAACCCGACAGGGCTCGATGGAGCCCGACAGGGCCCGAGGAAACCCGACAGGGCGCGACGGAGCCTGACAGGGCCCGAGCAAACCCGACAGGGCTCGACGGAGCCCGACAGGGCCTGAGGAAACCAGACAGGGCCCGACGGAGCCCGACAGGGCCCTAGCAAACCCGACAGGGCCTGAGCAAACCCGACAGGGCCCGACGGAGCCCGACAGGGCCTGAGGAAACCAGACAGGGCCCGACGGAGCCCGACAGGGCCCTAGCAAACCCGACAGGGCTTGAACAAGCCTGACAGGGCCTGAGCAAACCCGACAGGGCCCGACGGAGCCCGACAGGGCCCGAGCAAACCCGAAAGGGCCCGACGGAGCCTGACAGGGCTCGATAGAGCCCGACAGGGCCCGAGGAAACCCGACAGGGCTCGACGGAGCCCGATAGGGCCCGAGCAAACTTGACAGGGCCTGACGGAGCCCGACAGGGCCCGAGCAAACCCGAAAGGGCCCGACGGAGCCCGACAGGGCCCGAGGAAACCAGACAGGGCCCGACAGAGCCCGACAGGGCCTGAGCAAACCCGAAAGGGCCCGACGAAGCCTGACAGGACTCGATGGAGCCCGACAGGGCTCAAGCAAACCCGACAGGGCCTGAGCAAATCCGACAGGGCCCGACGGAGCCCGACAGGGCCCGAGCAAACCCGAAAGGGCCCGACGGAGCCTGACAGGGCTCGATGGAGCCCGACAGGGCCCGAGGAAACCCGACAGGGCCCCACGAAGCCCGATAGGGCCCGAGCAAACCCGACAGGGCCTGACGGAGCCCGACAGGGCCCGAGCAAACCCGAAAGGGCCCGACGAAGCCTGACAGGACTCGATGGAGCCCGACAGGGCTCAAGCAAACCCGACAGGGCCTGAGCAAATCCGACAGGGCCCGACGGAGCCCGACAGGGCCCGAGCAAACCCGAAAGGGCCCGACGGAGCCTGACAGGGCTCGATGGAGCCAGACAGGGCCCGAGGAAACCCGACAAGGCCCCACGGAGCCCGATAGGGCCCGAGCAAACCCGACAGGGCCTGACGGAGCCTGACAGGGCCCGGGCAAACCCGACAGGGCACGCTGGAGCCCGCCAGAGCCCGAGCAAACCCGACAGGGCACGACAAGGCCCGACAGGGCCCGAGCAAACCTGACAGGACCTTACAAAGCCTGACAGGGCCTGACGGAGCCCGACAGGGCCTGAGCAAACCCGAAAGAGCCCGACGGAGCCTGACAGGGCCCGAGCAAACCCGACAGGGCCCGAGCAAACCTGACAGGGCACGAAGGAGCCCGACAGGGCCCGAGCAAACCCGACAAGGCCCAACGGATCCCGACAGGGCCTGAGCAAACCTGACAGGGCCCGACGGAGCCCGACAGGGTACGAGCAAACCCGACAGGGCCTGACGGAGCCTGACAGGGCCCGAGTAAACCCGACAGGGCCCGAGCGAATCTGACAGGGCCCGACGGAGCCCGACAGGACGCGGGCAAACCCGACAGGTCCCGAGCAAACCCGACAGGGCCTGACAAGGCCCGACAGGGCCCGAGCAAACCTGACAGGGCCTGACGGAGCCCGATAGGGCTCGAGCAAACCCGATAGGGCCTGACGGAGCCTGACAGGGCCCGAGCAAACCTGACAGGGCCCGAGAGAACCTGACAGGGCCCGACGGAGCCCGACAGGGCCCGAGGAAACCAGACAGGGCCCGACAGAGCCCGACAGGGCCCGAGCAAACCCGACAGGACCCGCCAAAGCCAGATAGGGTCCGATGGAGCCCGACAGGGCCCGAGCAAACCCGACAGGGCCCGAGCAAACCTGACAGGGCTCGATGGAGCCCGACAGGGCCCGAGGAAACCCGACAGGGCGCGACGGAGCCTGACAGGGCCCGAGCAAACCCGACAGGGTTCGACGGAGCCGGACAGGGCCCGAGCAAACCCGACAGGGTCCGACAGAGCCCGACAGGGCCCGAGCAAACCCGAAAGGGCCCGACGAAGCCTGACAGGACTCGATGGAGCCCGACAGGGCCCGAGGAAACCCGACAGGGTTTGACGGAGCCCGATAGGGCCCGAGCAAACCCGACAGTACCCGATGGAGCCCAACAAAGCTCAAGCAAACCCGACAGGGCCTGAGCAAATCCGACAGGGCCTGACGGAGCCCGACAGGGCCCGAGCAAACCCGAAAGGGCCCGACGGAGCCTTACAGGGCTCGATGGAGCCCGACAGGCCCCGAGGAAACCCGACAGGGCTCCACGGAGCCCGATAGGGCCCGAGCAAACCCGACAGGGCCTGATGGAGCCTGACAGGGCCCGGGCAAACCCGACAGGGCACGCTGGAGCCCGACAGAGCCCGAACAAACCCGACAGGGTTCGACGGAGCCCGACAGGGCCCGAGCAAACCCGACAGGGTCCGACGAAGCCTGACAGGGCTTCAGAAAACCCGACAGGGCCCGAGCAAATCCGACAGGGCCCGACGGAGCCCGACAGGGCCCGAGGAAACCAGACAGGGCCCGACAGAGCCCGACAGGGCCCGAGCAAACCCGACAGGGCCCGAGCAAACCCAACAGGGTTCGACAAAGCCTGACAGGGCTCGATGGAGCCCGACAGGGCCCGAGGAAACCCGACAGGGCCCGACATAGCCTGACAGAGCCCGAGCAAACCCGAAAGGGCCCGACGAAGACTGACAAGGCTCGATGGAGCCCGACAGGGCCCGAGGAAACCCGACAGGGCCTGACGGAGCCCGACAGGGCCCAAGCAAACCCGAAAGGGCCCGACGAAGCCTGACAGGGCTCGATGGAGCCCGACAGGGCCCGAAGAAACCCGACAGGGCCCGACGGAGCCCGATAAGGCCCGAGCAAACCCGACAGGGCCCGATGGAGCCCGACAGGGCTCGAGCAAACTCGACAGTGTCCGACGAAGCCTGACAGGGCTTCAGCAAACCCGACATGGCCCGAGCAAACCCGACAGGGCCCGACGGAGCCCAACAGAGCCCGAGGAAACCAGACAGGGCCCGACGGAGCCCGACAGGGCCCGAGCAAACCCGACAGGGCCCGACGGAGCCCGACAGGGCCCGAGCAAACCCGAAAGGGCCCGACGGAGCCTGACAGGGCTCGATGGAGCCCGACAGGGCCCGCGGAAACCCAACAGGGCCTGATTGAGCCCGATAGGGCCCGAGCAAACCCGACAGGGCCTGACGGAGCCTGACAGGGCCCGGGCAAACCCGACAGGGCACGCTGGAGCCCGACAGAGCCCGAGCAAACCCGACAGGGCCCGAAAAGGCCCGACAGGGCCCGAGCAAACCTGACACGTCCTGACAAAGCCTGACAGGGCCCGACGGAGCCCGCCAGGGCCTGAGCAAACCCGAAAGAGCCCGACGGAGCCTGACAGGGCTCAGTGGAGTCCGACAGGGCCCGAGGAAACCCGACAGGGCCCGACGGAACCCGACAGGGCCTGAGCAAACCCGACAGGGCCCGAGCAAACCTGACAGGGCCCGACAAAGCCTGACAAGGCCCGAGAAAACCTGACAGGGCTCGACGGAGCCCGACAGGGCCCGAGCACACTCGACAGGGTCCGACGAAGCCTGACAGGGCTTCAGCAAACCCGACAGGGCCCGAGCAAACCGACAGGGCCCATCGGAGCCCGACAGGGCCCGAGGAACCCAGACAGGGCCCGACGGAGCCCGACAGGGCCCGAGGAAACC
Organism: Patagioenas fasciata; assembly: GCF_037038585.1. NCBI lineage: Eukaryota > Metazoa > Chordata > Aves > Columbiformes > Columbidae > Patagioenas > Patagioenas fasciata. The sequence goes on from NC_092538.1 coordinate 755,679, forward strand.
AGACAGGGCCTGAGCAAACCCGACAGGGTTCGACAAAGCCTGACAGGGCTCGATGGAGCCCGACAGGGCCCAAGGAAACCCGACAGGGCCCGACAGAGCCCGACAGTGCCCAAGCAAACCTGACAGGGCCCGACGGAGCCCGACAGGGCACGAGCAAACCAGACAGGGCCTGACGGAGCCTGACAGGGCCCGAGCAAACCCGACAGGGCTCGACGGAGCCTGACAGGGCCCGAGCAAACCCGACAGGGCCCGAGCAAACCTGACAGGGCACGAAGGAGCCCGACAGGGCCCGAGCAAACCCGACAGGGCCCAACGGATCCCGACAGGGCCTGAGCAAACCTGACAGGGTTCGACAAAGCCTGACAGGGCTCGATGGAGCCCGACAGGGCCCGAGGAAACCCGACAGGGCCCGACAGAGCCTGACAGGGCCCGAGCAAACCCGACAGGGCCCGACGGAGCCTGACAGGGCTCAGTGGAGTCCGACAGGGCCCGAGGAAACCCGACAGGGCCCGACGGAACCCGACAGGGCCTGAGCAAACCCGACAGGGCCCGAGCAAACCCGACAGGGCCCGACGGAGCCTGACAAGGCCCGAGAAAACCTGACAGGGCTCGACGGAGCCCGACAGGGCCCGAGCACACTTGACAGGGTCCGACGAAGCCTGACAGGGCTTCAGAAAACCCGACAGGGCCCGAGCAAACCGACAGGGCCCAACAGAGCCCGACAGGGCCCGAGGAAACCCGACAGGGCCCGAAGGAGCCCGAGAGGGCCCGAGCAAACCCGACAGGGCCCGACGGAGCCCGACAGGGCCCGAGCAAACCCGAAAGGGCCCGACGGAGCCTGACAGGGCTCGATGGAGCCCGACAGGGCCCGAGGAAACCCGACAGGGCCCGACGGAGCCCGATAGGGCCCGAGCAAACCCGACAGGGCCTGATGGAGCCTGACAGGGCCCGGGCAAACCTGACAGGGCACGCTGGAGCCCGACAGAGCCCGAGCAAACCCGACAGGGCCCGACAAGGCCCGACAGGGCCCGAGCAAACCTGACAGGACCTGACAAAGCCTGACAGGGCCCGACGGATCCTGACAGGGCTCGATGGAGCCCGACAGGGCCTGATTGAGCCCGATAGGGCCCGAGCAAACCCGACAGGGCCTGACGGAGCCTGACAGGGCCCGGGCAAACCCGACAGGGCACGCTGGAGCCCGACAGAGCCCGAGCAAACCCGACAGGGCCCGACAAGGCCCGACAGGGCCCGAGCAAACCTGACACGTCCTGACAAAGCCTGACAGGGCCCGACGGAGCCCGCCAGGGCCCGAGCAAACACGAAAGAGCCCGACGGAGCCTGACAGGGCTCAGTGGAGTCCGACAGGGCCCGAGGAAACCCGACAGGGCCCGACGGAACCCGACAGGGCCTGAGCAAACCCGACAGGGCCCGAGCAAACCCGACAGGGCCCGACAAAGCCTGACAAGGCCCGAGAAAACCTGACAGAGCTCGACGGAGCCCGACAGGGCCCGAGCACACTCGACAGGGTCCGACGAAGCCTGACAGGGCTTCAGAAAACCCAACAGGGCCCGAGCAAACCGCCAGGGCCCAACGGAGCCCGACAGGGCCCGAGGAAACCAGACAGGGCCCGACAGAGCCCGACAGGGCCCGAGCAAACCCGACAGGGCCTGAGCAAACCCGACAGGGTTCGACAAAGCCTGACAGGGCTCGATGGAGCCCGACAGGGCCCAAGGAAACGCGACAGGGCCCGACACAGCCCGACAGTGCCCAAGCAAACCTGACAGGGCCCGACGGAGCCCGACAGGGCACGAGCAAACCAGACAGGGCCTGACGGAGCCTGACAGGGCTCGAGCAAACCCGACAGGGCCTGAGCAAATCCGACAGGGCCCGACGGAGCCCGACAGGGCCCGAGCAAACCCGAAAGGGCCCGACGGAGCCTGACAGGGCTCGATGGAGCCCGACAGGGCCTTAGGAAACCCGACAGGGCCCCACGGAGCCCGATAGGGCCTGAGCAAACTCGACAGGGCCTGATGGAGCCTGACAGGGCCCGGGCAAACCTGACAGGGCACGCTGGAGCCCGACAGAGCCCGAGCACACCCGACAGGGCCCGACAAGGCCCGACAGGGCCCGAGCAAACCTGACAGGACGTGACAAAGCCTGACAGGGCCCGACAAAGCCCGACAGGGCCTGAGCAAACCCGAAAGAGCCCGACGGAGCCTGACAGGGCTCAATAGAGTCCGACAGGGTCCGAGGAAACCCGACAGGGCCCGACGGAACCCGAGAGGGCCCGACGGAACCCGAGAGGGCCCGAGCAAACCCGACAGGGCCCGACAGGGCCCGACAGGGCCCGACAGGACCCGAGCAAACCCGACAGGGTTCGACAAAGCCTGACAAAGCTCGATGGAGCCCGACAGGGCCCGAGGAAACCCGACAGGGCCCGACAGAGCCTGACAGGGCCCGAGCAAACCCGACAGGGCTCGACGGAGCCTGACAGGGCCCGAGCAAACCCGACAGGGCCCGACGGAGCCCGACAGGACGCGGGCAAACCCGACAGGTCCCGAGCAAAACCGACAGGGCCTGACAAGGCCCGACAGGGCCTGAGCAAACCTGACAGGGCTCGATGGAGCCCGACAGGGCCCGAGGAAACCCGACAGGGTTCGACAAAGCCTGACAAAGCTCGATGGAGCCCGACAGGGACCGAGCAAACCCGACAGGGCCCGACGGAGCCCGACAGGACGCGGGCAAACCCGACAGGTCCCGAGCAAAACCGACAGGGCCTGACAAGGCCCGACAGGGCCTGAGCAAACCTGACAGGGCTCGATGGAGCCCGACAGGGCCCGAGGAAACCCGATAGGGCCTGACGGAGCCTGACAGGGCCCGAGCAAACCCGACAGGGTTCGACGGAGCCCGACAGGGCCCGAGCAAACCCGACAGGGTCGGACGAAGCCTGACAGGGCTTCAGCAAACCCGACAGGGCCCGAGCAAACCCGACAGGGCCCGACGGAGCCCGACAGGGCCCGAGGAAACCAGACAGGGCCCGACAGAGCCCGACAGGCTTCGAGCAAACCCGACAGGGCCTGAGCAAACCCGACAGGGTTCGACAAAGCCTGACAGGGCCCGACGGAGCCCGACAGTGCCCAAGCAAACCTGACAGGGCCCGACAGAGCCCGACAGGGTACGAGCAAACCAGACAGGGCCTGACGGAGCCTGACAGGGCCCGAGCAAACCCGACAGAGCTCGACGGAGCCTGACAGGGCCTGAGCAAACCCGACAGGGCCCGAGCAAACCTGACAGGGCTCGACACAGCCTGACAGGGCCCGAGAAAACCCGACAGGGCCCGAGCAAACCTGACAGGGCCCGACGGATCCCGACAGGGCCCGAGCAAACCCGACAGGGCCCAACGGATCCCGACAGGGCCTGAGCAAACCTGACAGGGCCCGACGGAGCCTGACAGGGCCCGAGCAAACCCGACAGGGCCCGAGCGAATCTGACAGGGCCCAACGGAGCCCCACAGGACGCGGGCAAACCCGACAGGGCCCGAGCAAACCCGAGAGGGCCTGACAAGGCCCGACAGGGCCTGAGCAAACCCGACAGGACCCGACAAAGCCTGACGGGGTCCGATGGTGCCTGACAGGGCCTGAGCAAACCCGACAGGGCTCGATGGAGCCCGACAGGGCCCGAGGAAACCCGACAGGGCGCGACGGAGCCTGACAGGGCCCGAGCAAACCCGACAGGGCTCGACGGAGCCCGACAGGGCCTGAGGAAACCAGACAGGGCCCGACGGAGCCCGACAGGGCCCTAGCAAACCCGACAGGGCCTGAGCAAACCCGACAGGGCCCGACGGAGCCCGACAGGGCCTGAGGAAACCAGACAGGGCCCGACGGAGCCCGACAGGGCCCTAGCAAACCCGACAGGGCTTGAACAAGCCTGACAGGGCCTGAGCAAACCCGACAGGGCCCGACGGAGCCCGACAGGGCCCGAGCAAACCCGAAAGGGCCCGACGGAGCCTGACAGGGCTCGATAGAGCCCGACAGGGCCCGAGGAAACCCGACAGGGCTCGACGGAGCCCGATAGGGCCCGAGCAAACCCGACAGGGCCTGACGGAGCCCGACAGGGCCCGAGCAAACCCGAAAGGGCCCGACGGAGCCCGACAGGGCCCGAGGAAACCAGACAGGGCCCGACAGAGCCCGACAGGGCCTGAGCAAACCCGAAAGGGCCCGACGAAGCCTGACAGGACTCGATGGAGCCCGACAGGGCTCAAGCAAACCCGACAGGGCCTGAGCAAATCCGACAGGGCCCGACGGAGCCCGACAGGGCCCGAGCAAACCCGAAAGGGCCCGACGGAGCCTGACAGGGCTCGATGGAGCCCGACAGGGCCCGAGGAAACCCGACAGGGCCCCACGAAGCCCGATAGGGCCCGAGCAAACCCGACAGGGCCTGACGGAGCCCGACAGGGCCCGAGCAAACCCGAAAGGGCCCGACGAAGCCTGACAGGACTCGATGGAGCCCGACAGGGCTCAAGCAAACCCGACAGGGCCTGAGCAAATCCGACAGGGCCCGACGGAGCCCGACAGGGCCCGAGCAAACCCGAAAGGGCCCGACGGAGCCTGACAGGGCTCGATGGAGCCAGACAGGGCCCGAGGAAACCCGACAAGGCCCCACGGAGCCCGATAGGGCCCGAGCAAACCCGACAGGGCCTGACGGAGCCTGACAGGGCCCGGGCAAACCCGACAGGGCACGCTGGAGCCCGACAGAGCCCGAGCAAACCCGACAGGGCACGACAAGGCCCGACAGGGCCCGAGCAAACCTGACAGGACCTTACAAAGCCTGACAGGGCCTGACGGAGCCCGACAGGGCCTGAGCAAACCTGACAGGGCCCGACGGAGCCCGACAGGGCACGAGCAAACCCGACAGGGCCTGACGGAGCCTGACAGGGCCCGAGCAAACCCGACAGGGCCCGAGCGAATCTGACAGGGCCCGACGGAGCCCGACAGGACGCGGGCAAACCCGACAGGTCCCGAGCAAAAACGACAGGGCCTGACAAGGCCCGACAGGGCCTGAGCAAACCTGACAGGGCTCGATGGAGCCCGACAGGGCCCGAGGAAACCCGATAGGGCCTGACGGAGCCTGACAGGGCCCGAGCAAACCCGACAGGGTTCGACGGAGCCCGACAGGGCCCGAGCAAACCCGACAGGGTCGGACGAAGCCTGACAGGGCTTCAGCAAACCCGACAGGGCCCGAGCAAACCCGACAGGGCCCGACGGAGCCCGACAGGGCCCGAGGAAACCAGACAGGGCCCGACAGAGCCCGACAGGCTTCGAGCAAACCCGACAGGGCCTGAGCAAACCCGACAGGGTTCGACAAAGCCTGACAGGGCCCGACGGAGCCCGACAGTGCCCAAGCAAACCTGACAGGGCCCGACAGAGCCCGACAGGGTACGAGCAAACCAGACAGGGCCTGACGGAGCCTGACAGGGCCCGAGCAAACCCGACAGAGCTCGACGGAGCCTGACAGGGCCTGAGCAAACCCGACAGGGCCCGAGCAAACCTGACAGGGCTCGACACAGCCTGACAGGGCCCGAGAAAACCCGACAGGGCCCGAGCAAACCTGACAGGGCCCGACGGATCCCGACAGGGCCCGAGCAAACCCGACAGGGCCCAACGGATCCCGACAGGGCCTGAGCAAACCTGACAGGGCCCGACGGAGCCTGACAGGGCCCGAGCAAACCCGACAGGGCCCGAGCGAATCTGACAGGGCCCAACGGAGCCCCACAGGACGCGGGCAAACCCGACAGGGCCCGAGCAAACCCGAGAGGGCCTGACAAGGCCCGACAGGGCCTGAGCAAACCCGACAGGACCCGACAAAGCCTGACGGGGTCCGATGGTGCCTGACAGGGCCTGAGCAAACCCGACAGGGCTCGATGGAGCCCGACAGGGCCCGAGGAAACCCGACAGGGCGCGACGGAGCCTGACAGGGCCCGAGCAAACCCGACAGGGCTCGACGGAGCCCGACAGGGCCTGAGGAAACCAGACAGGGCCCGACGGAGCCCGACAGGGCCCTAGCAAACCCGACAGGGCCTGAGCAAACCCGACAGGGCCCGACGGAGCCCGACAGGGCCTGAGGAAACCAGACAGGGCCCGACGGAGCCCGACAGGGCCCTAGCAAACCCGACAGGGCTTGAACAAGCCTGACAGGGCCTGAGCAAACCCGACAGGGCCCGACGGAGCCCGACAGGGCCCGAGCAAACCCGAAAGGGCCCGACGGAGCCTGACAGGGCTCGATAGAGCCCGACAGGGCCCGAGGAAACCCGACAGGGCTCGACGGAGCCCGATAGGGCCCGAGCAAACCCGACAGGGCCTGACGGAGCCCGACAGGGCCCGAGCAAAGCCGAAAGGGCCCGACGGAGCCCGACAGGGCCCGAGGAAACCAGACAGGGCCCGACAGAGCCTGACAGGGCCTGAGCAAACCCGAAAGGGCCCGACGAAGCCTGACAGGACTCGATGGAGCCCGACAGGGCTCAAGCAAACCCGACAGGGCCTGAGCAAATCCGACAGGGCCCGACGGAGCCCGACAGGGCCCGAGCAAACCCGAAAGGGCCCGACGGAGCCTGACAGGGCTCGATGGAGCCCGACAGGGCCCGAGGAAACCCGACAGGGCCCCACGAAGCCCGATAGGGCCCGAGCAAACCCGACAGGGCCTGACGGAGCCCGACAGGGCCCGAGCAAACCCGAAAGGGCCCGACGAAGCCTGACAGGACTCGATGGAGCCCGACAGGGCTCAAGCAAACCCGACAGGGCCTGAGCAAATCCGACAGGGCCCGACGGAGCCCGACAGGGCCCGAGCAAACCCGAAAGGGCCCGACGGAGCCTGACAGGGCTCGATGGAGCCAGACAGGGCCCGAGGAAACCCGACAAGGCCCCACGGAGCCCGATAGGGCCCGAGCAAACCCGACAGGGCCTGACGGAGCCTGACAGGGCCCGGGCAAACCCGACAGGGCACGCTGGAGCCCGACAGAGCCCGAGCAAACCCGACAGGGCACGACAAGGCCCGACAGGGCCCGAGCAAACCTGACAGGACCTTACAAAGCCTGACAGGGCCTGACGGAGCCCGACAGGGCCTGAGCAAACCCGAAAGAGCCCGACGGAGCCTGACAGGGCCCGAGCAAACCCGACAGGGCCCGAGCAAACCTGACAGGGCACGAAGGAGCCCGACAGGGCCCGAGCAAACCCGACAAGGCCCAACGGATCCCGACAGGGCCTGAGCAAACCTGACAGGGCCCGACGGAGCCCGACAGGGTACGAGCAAACCCGACAGGGCCTGACGGAGCCTGACAGGGCCCGAGTAAACCCGACAGGGCCCGAGCGAATCTGACAGGGCCCGACGGAGCCCGACAGGACGCGGGCAAACCCGACAGGTCCCGAGCAAACCCGACAGGGCCTGACAAGGCCCGACAGGGCCCGAGCAAACCTGACAGGGCCTGACGGAGCCCGATAGGGCTCGAGCAAACCCGATAGGGCCTGACGGAGCCTGACAGGGCCCGAGCAAACCTGACAGGGCCCGAGAGAACCTGACAGGGCCCGACGGAGCCCGACAGGGCGCGAGCAAACCCGACAGGGGCTGACATGGCCCGACAGGGCCTGAGCAAACCCGACAGGACCCGCCAAAGCCAGATAGGGTCCGATGGAGCCCGACAGGGCCCGAGCAAACCCGACAGGGCCCGAGCAAACCTGACAGGGCTCGATGGAGCCCGACAGGGCCCGAGGAAACCCGACAGGGCGCGACGGAGCCTGACAGGGCCCGAGCAAACCCGACAGGGTTCGACGGAGCCGGACAGGGCCCGAGCAAACCCGACAGGGTCCGACAGAGCCCGACAGGGCCCGAGCAAACCCGAAAGGGCCCGACGAAGCCTGACAGGACTCGATGGAGCCCGACAGGGCCCGAGGAAACCCGACAGGGTTTGACGGAGCCCGATAGGGCCCGAGCAAACCCGACAGGACCCGATGGAGCCCGACAAAGCTCAAGCAAACCCGACAGGGCCTGAGCAAATCCGACAGGGCCTGACGGAGCCCGACAGGGCCCGAGCAAACCCGAAAGGGCCCGACGGAGCCTTACAGGGCTCGATGGAGCCCGACAGGCCCCGAGGAAACCCGACAGGGCTCCACGGAGCCCGATAGGGCCCGAGCAAACCCGACAGGGCCTGATGGAGCCTGACAGGGCCCGGGCAAACCCGACAGGGCACGCTGGAGCCCGACAGAGCCCGAACAAACCCGACAGGGTTCGACGGAGCCCGACAGGGCCCGAGCAAACCCGACAGGGTCCGACGAAGCCTGACAGGGCTTCAGCAAACCCGACAGGGCCCGAGCAAATCCGACAGGGCCCGACGGAGCCCGACAGGGCCCGAGGAAACCAGACAGGGCCCGACAGAGCCCGACAGGGCCCGAGCAAACCCGACAGGGCCCGAGCAAACCCAACAGGGTTCGACAAAGCCTGACAGGGCTCGATGGAGCCCGACAGGGCCCGAGGAAACCCGACAGGGCCCGACGTAGCCTGACAGAGCCCGAGCAAACCCGAAAGGGCCCGACGAAGACTGACAAGGCTCGATGGAGCCCGACAGGGCCCGAGGAAACCCGACAGGGCCTGACGGAGCCCGACAGGGCCCAAGCAAACCCGAAAGGGCCCGACGAAGCCTGACAGGGCTCGATGGAGCCCGACAGGGCCCGAAGAAACCCGACAGGGCCCGACGGAGCCCGATAAGGCCCGAGCAAACCCGACAGGGCCCGATGGAGCCCGACAGGGCTCGAGCAAACTCGACAGTGTCCGACGAAGCCTGACAGGGCTTCAGCAAACCCGACATGGCCCGAGCAAACCCGACAGGGCCCGACGGAGCCCAACAGAGCCCGAGGAAACCAGACAGGGCCCGACGGAGCCCGACAGGGCCCGAGCAAACCCGACAGGGCCCGACGGAGCCCGACAGGGCCCGAGCAAACCCGAAAGGGCCCGACGGAGCCTGACAGGGCTCGATGGAGCCCGACAGGGCCCGCGGAAACCCAACAGGGCCTGATTGAGCCCGATAGGGCCCGAGCAAACCCGACAGGGCCTGACGGAGCCTGACAGGGCCCGGGCAAACCCGACAGGGCACGCTGGAGCCCGACAGAGCCCGAGCAAACCCGACAGGGCCCGAAAAGGCCCGACAGGGCCCGAGCAAACCTGACACGTCCTGACAAAGCCTGACAGGGCCCGACGGAGCCCACCAGGGCCTGAGCAAACCCGAAAGAGCCCGACGGAGCCTGACAGGGCTCAGTGGAGTCCGACAGGGCCCGAGGAAACCCGACAGGGCCCGACGGAACCCGACAGGGCCTGAGCAAACCCGACAGGGCCCGAGCAAACCTGACAGGGCCCGATAAAGCCTGACAAGGCCCGAGAAAACCTGACAGGGCTCGACGGAGCCTGACAGGGCCCGAGCACACTCGACAGGGTCCGACGAAGCCTGACAGGGCTTCAGCAAACCCGACAGGGCCCGAGCAAACCGACAGGGCCCATCGGAGCCCGACAGGGCCCGAGGAACCCAGACAGGGCCCGACGGAGCCCGACAGGGCCCGAGGAAACCAGACAGGGCCTGAGCAAACCCGACAGGGTTCGACAAAGCCTGACAGGGCTCGATGGAGCCCGACAGGGCCCAAGGAAACCCGACAGGGCCCGACAGAGCCCGACAGTGCCCAAGCAAACCTGACAGGGCCCGACGGAGCCCGACAGGGCACGAGCAAACCAGACAGGGCCTGACGGAGCCTGACAGGGCCCGAGCAAACGCGACAGGGCTCGACGGAGCCTGACAGGGCCCGAGCAAACCCGACAGGGCCCGAGCAAACCTGACAAAGCTCGACGGAGCCTGACAGGGCCCGAGCAAACCCGACAGGGCCCGAGCAAACCTGACAGGGCACGAAGGAGCCCGACAGGGCCCGAGCAAACCCGACAGGGCCCAACGGATCCCGACAGGGCCTGAGCAAACCTGACAGGGTTCGACAAAGCCTGACAGGGCTCGATGGAGCCCGACAGGGCCCGAGGAAACCCGACAGGGCCCGACAGAGCCTGACAGGGCCCGAGCAAACCCGACAGGGCCCGACGGAGCCTGACAGGGCTCAGTGGAGTCCGACAGGGCCCGAGGAAACCCGACAGGGCCCGACGGAACCCGACAGGGCCTGAGCAAACCCGACAGGGCCTGAGCAAACCCGACAGGGCCCGACGGAGCCTGACAAGGCCCGAGAAAACCTGACAGGGCTCGACGGAGCCCGACAGGGCCCGAGCACACTTGACAGGGTCCGACGAAGCCTGACAGGGCTTCAGAAAACCCGACAGGGCCCGAGCAAACCGACAGGGCCCAACAGAGCCCGACAGGGCCCGAGGAAACCCGACAGGGCCCGAAGGAGCCCGATAGGGCCCGAGCAAACCCGACAGGGCCCGACGGAGCCCGACAGGGCCCGAGCAAACCCGAAAGGGCCCGACGGAGCCTGACAGGGCTCGATGGAGCCCGACAGGGCCCGAGGAAACCCGACAGGGCCCGACAGAGCCCGATAGGGCCCGAGCAAACCCGACAGGGCCTGATGGAGCCTGACAGGGCCCGGGCAAACCTGACAGGGCACGCTGGAGCCCGACAGAGCCCGAGCAAACCCGACAGGGCCCGACAAGGCCCGACAGGGCCCGAGCAAACCTGACAGGACCTGACAAAGCCTGACAGGGCCCGACGGAGCCTGACAGGGCTCGATGGAGCCCGACAGGGCCCGAGGAAACCCGACAGGGCCTGATTGAGCCCGATAGGGCCCGAGCAAACCCGACAGGGCCTGACGGAGCCTGACAGGGCCCGGGCAAACCCGACAGGGCACGCTGGAGCCCGACAGAGCCCGAGCAAACCCGACAGGGCCCGACAAGGCCCGACAGGGCCCGAGCAAACCTGACACGTCCTGACAAAGCCTGACAGGGCCCGACGGAGCCCGCCAGGGCCCGAGCAAACACGAAAGAGCCCGACGGAGCCTGACAGGGCTCAGTGGAGTCCGACAGGGCCCGAGGAAACCCGACAGGGCCCGACGGAACCCGACAGGGCCTGAGCAAACCCGACAGGGCCCGACGGAGCCCGACAGAGCCCGAGGAAACCAGACAGGGCCCGACGGAGCCCGACAGGGCCCGAGCAAACCCGACAGGGCCCGACGGAGCCCGACAGGGCCCGAGCAAACCCGAAAGGGCCCGACGGAGCCTGACAGGGCTCGATGGAGCCCGACAGGGCCCGCGGAAACCCAACAGGGCCTGATTGAGCCCGATAGGGCCCGAGCAAACCCGACAGGGCCTGACGGAGCCTGACAGGGCCCGGGCAAACCCGACAGGGCACGCTGGAGCCCGACAGAGCCCGAGCAAACCCAACAGGGCCCGAAAAGGCCCGACAGGGCCCGAGCAAACCTGACACGTCCTGACAAAGCCTGACAGGGCCCGACGGAGCCCGGCAGGGCCTGAGCAAACCCGAAAGAGCCCGACGGAGCCTGACAGGGCTCAGTGGAGTCCGACAGGGCCCGAGGAAACCCGACAGGGCCCGACGGAACCCGACAGGGCCTGAGCAAACCCTACAGGGCCCGAGCAAACCCGACAGGGCCCGACAAAGCCTGACAAGGCCCGAGAAAACCTGACAGGGCTCGACGGAGCCCGACAGGGCCCGAGCACACTTGACAGGGTCCGACGAAGCCTGACAGGGCTTCAGAAAACCCGACAGGGCCCGAGCAAACCGACAGGGCCCAACGGAGCCTGACAGGGCCCGAGGAAACCCGACAGGGCCCGACGGAGCCCGATAGGGCCCGAGCAAACCCGACAGGACCCGATGGAGCCCGACAGGGCTCGAGCAAACCCGACAGGGCCTGAGCAAATCCGACAGGGCCCGACGGAGCCCGACAGGGCCCGAGCAAACCCGAAAGGGCCCGACGGAGCCTGACAGGGCTCGATGGAGCCCGACAGGGCCTTAGGAAACCCGACTGGGCCCCACGGAGCCCGATAGGGCCTGAGCAAACTCGACAGGGCCTGATGGAGCCTGACAGGGCCCGGGCAAACCTGACAGGGCACGCTGGAGCCCGACAGAGCCCGAGCACACCCGACAGGGCCCGACAAGGCCCGACAGGGCCCGAGCAAACCTGACAGGACGTGACAAAGCCTGACAGGGCCCGACAAAGCCCGACAGGGCCTGAGCAAACCCGAAAGAGCCCGACGGAGCCTGACAGGGCTCAATAGAGTCCGACAGGGTCCGAGGAAACCCGACAGGGCCCGACGGAACCCGAGAGGGCCCGACGGAACCCGAGAGGGCCCGAGCAAACCCGACAGGGCCCGACAGGGCCCGACAGACCCGACAGGACCCGAGCAAACCCGACAGGGCCCGAGCAAACCCGACAGGGTTCGACAAAGCCTGACAAAGCTCGATGGAGCCCGACAGGGCCCGAGGAAACCCGACAGGGCCCGACAGAGCCTGACAGGGCCCGAGCAAACCCGACAGGGCTCGACGGAGCCTGACAGGGCCCGAGCAAACCCGACAGGGCTCGACGGAGCCTGACAGGGCCCGAGCAAACCCGACAGGGCCCGAGCAAACCTGACAGGGCACGAAGGAGCCCGACAGGGCCCGAGCAAACCCGACAAGGCCCAACGGATCCCGACAGGGCCTGAGCAAACCTGACAGGGCCCGACGGAGCCCGACAGGGCACGAGCAAACCCGACAGGGCCTGACGGAGCCTGACAGGGCCCGAGCAAACCCGACAGGGCCCGAGCGAATCTGACAGGGCCCGACGGAGCCCGACAGGACGCGGGCAAACCCGACAGGTCCCGAGCAAAACCGACAGGGCCTGACAAGGCCCGACAGGGCCTGAGCAAACCTGACAGGGCTCGATGGAGCCCGACAGGGCCCGAGGAAACCCGATAGGGCCTGACGGAGCCTGACAGGGCCCGAGCAAACCCGACAGGGTTCGACGGAGCCCGACAGGGCCCGAGCAAACCCGACAGGGTCGGACGAAGCCTGACAGGGCTTCAGCAAACCCGACAGGGCCCGAGCAAACCCGACAGGGCCCGACGGAGCCCGACAGGGCCCGAGGAAACCAGACAGGGCCCGACAGAGCCCGACAGGCTTCGAGCAAACCCGACAGGGCCTGAGCAAACCCGACAGGGTTCGACAAAGCCTGACAGGGCCCGACGGAGCCCGACAGTGCCCAAGCAAACCTGACAGGGCCCGACAGAGCCCGACAGGGTACGAGCAAACCAGACAGGGCCTGACGGAGCCTGACAGGGCCCGAGCAAACCCGACAGAGCTCGACGGAGCCTGACAGGGCCTGAGCAAACCCGACAGGGCCCGAGCAAACCTGACAGGGCTCGACGGAGCCTGACAGGGCCCGAGAAAACCCGACAGGGCCCGAGCAAACCTGACAGGGCACGAAGGAGCCCGACAGGGCCCGAGCAAACCCGACAGGGCCCAACGGATCCCGACAGGGCCTGAGCAAACCTGACAGGGCCCGACGGAGCCTGACAGGGCCCGAGCAAACCCGACAGGGCCCGAGCGAATCTGACAGGGCCCAACGGAGCCCCACAGGACGCGGGCAAACCCGACAGGGCCCGAGCAAACCCGAGAGGGCCTGACAAGGCCCGACAGGGCCTGAGCAAACCCGACAGGACCCGACAAAGCCTGACGGGGTCCGATGGTGCCTGACAGGGCCTGAGCAAACCCGACAGGGCTCGATGGAGCCCGACAGGGCCCGAGGAAACCCGACAGGGCGCGACGGAGCCTGACAGGGCCCGAGCAAACCCGACAGGGCTCGACGGAGCCCGACAGGGCCTGAGGAAACCAGACAGGGCCCGACGGAGCCCGACAGGGCCCTAGCAAACCCGACAGGGCCTGAGCAAACCCGACAGGGCCCGACGGAGCCCGACAGGGCCTGAGGAAACCAGACAGGGCCCGACGGAGCCCGACAGGGCCCTAGCAAACCCGACAGGGCTTGAACAAGCCTGACAGGGCCTGAGCAAACCCGACAGGGCCCGACGGAGCCCGACAGGGCCCGAGCAAACCCGAAAGGGCCCGACGGAGCCTGACAGGGCTCGATAGAGCCCGACAGGGCCCGAGGAAACCCGACAGGGCTCGACGGAGCCCGATAGGGCCCGAGCAAACCCGACAGGGCCTGACGGAGCCCGACAGGGCCCGAGCAAACCCGAAAGGGCCCGACGGAGCCCGACAGGGCCCGAGGAAACCAGACAGGGCCCGACAGAGCCCGACAGGGCCTGAGCAAACCCGAAAGGGCCCGACGAAGCCTGACAGGACTCGATGGAGCCCGACAGGGCTCAAGCAAACCCGACAGGGCCTGAGCAAATCCGACAGGGCCCGACGGAGCCCGACAGGGCCCGAGCAAACCCGAAAGGGCCCGACGGAGCCTGACAGGGCTCGATGGAGCCCGACAGGGCCCGAGGAAACCCGACAGGGCCCCACGAAGCCCGATAGGGCCCGAGCAAACCCGACAGGGCCTGACGGAGCCCGACAGGGCCCGAGCAAACCCGAAAGGGCCCGACGAAGCCTGACAGGACTCGATGGAGCCCGACAGGGCTCAAGCAAACCCGACAGGGCCTGAGCAAATCCGACAGGGCCCGACGGAGCCCGACAGGGCCCGAGCAAACCCGAAAGGGCCCGACGGAGCCTGACAGGGCTCGATGGAGCCAGACAGGGCCCGAGGAAACCCGACAAGGCCCCACGGAGCCCGATAGGGCCCGAGCAAACCCGACAGGGCCTGACGGAGCCTGACAGGGCCCGGGCAAACCCGACAGGGCACGCTGGAGCCCGACAGAGCCCGAGCAAACCCGACAGGGCACGACAAGGCCCGACAGGGCCCGAGCAAACCTGACAGGACCTTACAAAGCCTGACAGGGCCTGACGGAGCCCGACAGGGCCTGAGCAAACCCGAAAGAGCCCGACGGAGCCTGACAGGGCCCGAGCAAACCCGACAGGGCCCGAGCAAACCTGACAGGGCACGAAGGAGCCCGACAGGGCCCGAGCAAACCCGACAAGGCCCAACGGATCCCGACAGGGCCTGAGCAAACCTGACAGGGCCCGACGGAGCCCGACAGGGTACGAGCAAACCCGACAGGGCCTGACGGAGCCTGACAGGGCCCGAGTAAACCCGACAGGGCCCGAGCGAATCTGACAGGGCCCGACGGAGCCCGACAGGACGCGGGCAAACCCGACAGGTCCCGAGCAAACCCGACAGGGCCTGACAAGGCCCGACAGGGCCCGAGCAAACCTGACAGGGCCTGACGGAGCCCGATAGGGCTCGAGCAAACCCGATAGGGCCTGACGGAGCCTGACAGGGCCCGAGCAAACCTGACAGGGCCCGAGAGAACCTGACAGGGCCCGACGGAGCCCGACAGGGCGCGAGCAAACCCGACAGGGGCTGACATGGCCCGACAGGGCCTGAGCAAACCCGACAGGACCCGCCAAAGCCAGATAGGGTCCGATGGAGCCCGACAGGGCCCGAGCAAACCCGACAGGGCCCGAGCAAACCTGACAGGGCTCGATGGAGCCCGACAGGGCCCGAGGAAACCCGACAGGGCGCGACGGAGCCTGACAGGGCCCGAGCAAACCCGACAGGGTTCGACGGAGCCGGACAGGGCCCGAGCAAACCCGAAAGGGTCCGACAGAGCCCGACAGGGCCCGAGCAAACCCGAAAGGGCCCGACGAAGCCTGACAGGACTCGATGGAGCCCGACAGGGCCCGAGGAAACCCGACAGGGTTTGACGGAGCCCGATAGGGCCCGAGCAAACCCGACAGGACCCGATGGAGCCCGACAAAGCTCAAGCAAACCCGACAGGGCCTGAGCAAATCCGACAGGGCCTGACGGAGCCCGACAGGGCCCGAGCAAACCCGAAAGGGCCCGACGGAGCCTTACAGGGCTCGATGGAGCCCGACAGGCCCCGAGGAAACCCGACAGGGCTCCACGGAGCCCGATAGGGCCCGAGCAAACCCGACAGGGCCTGATGGAGCCTGACAGGGCCCGGGCAAACCCGACAGGGCACGCTGGAGCCCGACAGAGCCCGAACAAACCCGACAGGGTTCGACGGAGCCCGACAGGGCCCGAGCAAACCCGACAGGGTCCGACGAAGCCTGACAGGGCTTCAGCAAACCCGACAGGGCCCGAGCAAATCCGACAGGGCCCGACGGAGCCCGACAGGGCCCGAGGAAACCAGACAGGGCCCGACAGAGCCCGACAGGGCCCGAGCAAACCCGACAGGGCCCGAGCAAACCCAACAGGGTTCGACAAAGCCTGACAGGGCTCGATGGAGCCCGACAGGGCCCGAGGAAACCCGACAGGGCCCGACGTAGCCTGACAGAGCCCGAGCAAACCCGAAAGGGCCCGACGAAGACTGACAAGGCTCGATGGAGCCCGACAGGGCCCGAGGAAACCCGACAGGGCCTGACGGAGCCCGACAGGGTCCAAGCAAACCCGAAAGGGCCCGACGAAGCCTGACAGGGCTCGATGGAGCCCGACAGGGCCCGAAGAAACCCGACAGGGCCCGACGGAGCCCGATAAGGCCCGAGCAAACCCGACAGGGCCCGATGGAGCCCGACAGGGCTCGAGCAAACTCGACAGTGTCCGACGAAGCCTGACAGGGCTTCAGCAAACCCGACATGGCCCGAGCAAACCCGACAGGGCCCGACGGAGCCCAACAGAGCCCGAGGAAACCAGACAGGGCCCGACGGAGCCCGACAGGGCCCGAGCAAACCCGACAGGGCCCGACGGAGCCCGACAGGGCCCGAGCAAACCCGAAAGGGCCCGACGGAGCCTGACAGGGCTCGATGGAGCCCGACAGGGCCCGCGGAAACCCAACAGGGCCTGATTGAGCCCGATAGGGCCCGAGCAAACCCGACAGGGCCTGACGGAGCCTGACAGGGCCCGGGCAAACCCGACAGGGCACGCTGGAGCCCGACAGAGCCCGAGCAAACCCGACAGGGCCCGAAAAGGCCCGACAGGGCCCGAGCAAACCTGACACGTCCTGACAAAGCCTGACAGGGCCCGACGGAGCCCGCCAGGGCCTGAGCAAACCCGAAAGAGCCCGACGGAGCCTGACAGGGCTCAGTGGAGTCCGACAGGGCCCGAGGAAACCCGACAGGGCCCGACGGAACCCGACAGGGCCTGAGCAAACCCGACAGGGCCCGAGCAAACCTGACAGGGCCCAACAAAGCCTGACAAGGCCCGAGAAAACCTGACAGGGCTCGACGGAGCCCGACAGGGCCCGAGCACACTCGACAGGGTCCGACGAAGCCTGACAGGGCTTCAGCAAACCCGACAGGGCCCGAGCAAACCGACAGGGCCCATCGGAGCCCGACAGGGCCCGAGGAACCCAGACAGGGCCCGACGGAGCCCGACAGGGCCCGAGGAAACCAGACAGGGCCTGAGCAAACCCGACAGGGTTCGACAAAGCCTGACAGGGCTCGATGGAGCCCGACAGGGCCCAAGGAAACCCGACAGGGCCCGACAGAGCCCGACAGTGCCCAAGCAAACCTGACAGGGCCCGACGGAGCCCGACAGGGCACGAGCAAACCAGACAGGGCCTGACGGAGCCTGACAGGGCCCGAGCAAACCCGACAGGGCTCGACGGAGCCTGACAGGGCCCGAGCAAACCCGACAGGGCCCGAGCAAACCTGACAAAGCTCGACGGAGCCTGACAGGGCCCGAGCAAACCCGACAGGGCCCGAGCAAACCTGACAGGGCAAGAAGGAGCCCGACAGGGCCCGAGCAAACCCGACAGGGCCCAACGGATCCCGACAGGGCCTGAGCAAACCTGACAGGGTTCGACAAAGCCTGACAGGGCTCGATGGAGCCCGACAGGGCCCGAGGAAACCCGACAGGGCCCGACAGAGCCTGACAGGGCCCGAGCAAACCCGACAGGGCCCGACGGAGCCTGACAGGGCTCAGTGGAGTCCGACAGGGCCCGAGGAAACCCGACAGGGCCCGACGGAACCCGACAGGGCCTGAGCAAACCCGACAGGGCCCGAGCAAACCCGACAGGGCCCGACGGAGCCTGACAAGGCCCGAGAAAACCTGACAGGGCTCGACGGAGCCCGACAGGGCCCGAGCACACTTGACAGGGTCCGACGAAGCCTGACAGGGCTTCAGAAAACCCGACAGGGCCCGAGCAAACCGACAGGGCCCAACAGAGCCCGACAGGGCCCGAGGAAACCCGACAGGGCCCGAAGGAGCCCGATAGGGCCCGAGCAAACCCGACAGGGCCCGAGCAAACCCGACAGGGTTCGACAAAGCCTGACAGGGCTCGATGGAGCCCGACAGGGCCCGAGGAAACCCGACAGGGCCCGAGGAAACCCGACAGGGCCCGACGTAGCCTGACAGAGCCCGAGCAAACCCGAAAGGGCCCGACGAAGACTGACAAGGCTCGATGGAGCCCGACAGGGCCCGAGGAAACCCGACAGGGCCTGACGGAGCCCGACAGGGTCCAAGCAAACCCGAAAGGGCCCGACGAAGCCTGACAGGGCTCGATGGAGCCCGACAGGGCCCGAAGAAACCCGACAGGGCCCGACGGAGCCCGATAAGGCCCGAGCAAACCCGACAGGGCCCGATGGAGCCCGACAGGGCTCGAGCAAACTCGACAGTGTCCGACGAAGCCTGACAGGGCTTCAGCAAACCCGACATGGCCCGAGCAAACCCGACAGGGCCCGACGGAGCCCAACAGAGCCCGAGGAAACCAGACAGGGCCCGACGGAGCCCGACAGGGCCCGAGCAAACCCGACAGGGCCCGACGGAGCCCGACAGGGCCCGAGCAAACCCGAAAGGGCCCGACGGAGCCTGACAGGGCTCGATGGAGCCCGACAGGGCCCGCGGAAACCCAACAGGGCCTGATTGAGCCCGATAGGGCCCGAGCAAACCCGACAGGGCCTGACGGAGCCTGACAGGGCCCGGGCAAACCCGACAGGGCACGCTGGAGCCCGACAGAGCCCGAGCAAACCTGACAGGGCCCGAAAAGGCCCGACAGGGCCCGAGCAAACCTGACACGTCCTGACAAAGCCTGACAGGGCCCGACGGAGCCCGCCAGGGCCTGAGCAAACCCGAAAGAGCCCGACGGAGCCTGACAGGGCTCAGTGGAGTCCGACAGGGCCCGAGGAAACCCGACAGGGCCCGACGGAACCCGACAGGGCCTGAGCAAACCCGACAGGGCCCGAGCAAACCTGACAGGGCCCGACAAAGCCTGACAAGGCCCGAGAAAACCTGACAGGGCTCGACGGAGCCCGACAGGGCCCGAGCACACTCGACAGGGTCCGACGAAGCCTGACAGGGCTTCAGCAAACCCGACAGGGCCCGAGCAAACCGACAGGGCCCATCGGAGCCTGACAGGGCCCGAGGAACCCAGACAGGGCCCGACGGAGCCCGACAGGGCCCGAGGAAACCAGACAGGGCCTGAGCAAACCCGACAGGGTTCGACAAAGCCTGACAGGGCTCGATGGAGCCCGACAGGGCCCAAGGAAACCCGACAGGGCCCGACAGAGCCCGACAGTGCCCAAGCAAACCTGACAGGGCCCGACGGAGCCCGACAGGGCACGAGCAAACCAGACAGGGCCTGACGGAGCCTGACAGGGCCCGAGCAAACCCGACAGGGCTCGACGGAGCCTGACAGGGCCCGAGCAAACCCGACAGGGCCCGAGCAAACCTGACAAAGCTCGACGGAGCCTGACAGGGCCCGAGCAAACCCGACAGGGCCCGAGCAAACCTGACAGGGCACGAAGGAGCCCGACAGGGCCCGAGCAAACCCGACAGGGCCCAACGGATCCCGACAGGGCCTGAGCAAACCTGACAGGGTTCGACAAAGCCTGACAGGGCTCGATGGAGCCCGACAGGGCCCGAGGAAACCCGACAGGGCCCGACAGAGCCTGACAGGGCCCGAGCAAACCCGACAGGGCCCGACGGAGCCTGACAGGGCTCAGTGGAGTCCGACAGGGCCCGAGGAAACCCGACAGGGCCCGACGGAACCCGACAGGGCCTGAGCAAACCCGACAGGGCCCGAGCAAACCCGACAGGGCCCGACGGAGCCTGACAAGGCCCGAGAAAACCTGACAGGGCTCGACGGAGCCCGACAGGGCCCGAGCACACTTGACAGGGTCCGACGAAGCCTGACAGGGCTTCAGAAAACCCGACAGGGCCCGAGCAAACCGACAGGGCCCAACAGAGCCCGACAGGGCCCGAGGAAACCCGACAGGGCCCGAAGGAGCCCGATAGGGCCTGAGCAAACCCGACAGGGCCCGACGGAGCCCGACAGGGCCCGAGCAAACCCGAAAGGGCCCGACGGAGCCTGACAGGGCTCGATGGAGCCCGACAGGGCCCGAGGAAACCCGACAGGGCCCGACGGAGCCCGATAGGGCCCGAGCAAACACGACAGGGCCTGATGGAGCCTGACAGGGCCCGGGCAAACCTGACAGGGCACGCTGGAGCCCGACAGAGCCCGAGCAAACCCGACAGGGCCCGACAAGGCCCGACAGGGCCCGAGCAAACCTGACAGGACCTGACAAAGCCTGACAGGGCCCGACGGAGCCTGACAGGGCTCGATGGAGCCCGACAGGGCCCGAGAAAACCCGACAGGGCCTGATTGAGCCCGATAGGGCCCGAGCAAACCCGACAGGGCCTGACGGAGCCTGACAGGGCCCGGGCAAACCCGACAGGGCACGCTGGAGCCCGACAGAGCCCGAGCAAACCCGACAGGGCCCGACAAGGCCCGACAGGGCCCGAGCAAACCTGACACGTCCTGACAAAGCCTGACAGGGCCCGACGGAGCCCGCCAGGGCCCGAGCAAACACGAAAGAGCCCGACGGAGCCTGACAGGGCTCAGTGGAGTCCGACAGGGCCCGAGGAAACCCGACAGGGCCCGACGGAACCCGACAGGGCCTGAGCAAACCCGACAGGGCCCGAGCAAACCCGACAGGGCCCGACAAAGCCTGACAAGGCCCGAGAAAACCTGACAGAGCTCGACGGAGCCCGACAGGGCCCGAGCACACTCGACAGGGTCCGACGAAGCCTGACAGGGCTTCAGAAAACCCAACAGGGCCCGAGCAAACCGCCAGGGCCCAACGGAGCCCGACAGGGCCCGAGGAAACCAGACAGGGCCCGACAGAGCCCGACAGGGCCCGAGCAAACCCGACAGGGCCTGAGCAAACCCGACAGGGTTCGACAAAGCCTGACAGGGCTCGATGGAGCCCGACAGGGCCCAAGGAAACGCGACAGGGCCCGACACAGCCCGACAGTGCCCAAGCAAACCTGACAGGGCCCGACGGAGCCCGACAGGGCACGAGCAAACCAGACAGGGCCTGACGGAGCCTGACAGGGCTCGAGCAAACCCGACAGGGCCTGAGCAAATCCGACAGGGCCCGACGGAGCCCGACAGGGCCCGAGCAAACCCGAAAGGGCCCGACGGAGCCTGACAGGGCTCGATGGAGCCCGACAGGGCCTTAGGAAACCCGACAGGGCCCCACGGAGCCCGATAGGGCCTGAGCAAACTCGACAGGGCCTGATGGAGCCTGACAGGGCCCGGGCAAACCTGACAGGGCACGCTGGAGCCCGACAGAGCCCGAGCACACCCGACAGGGCCCGACAAGGCCCGACAGGGCCCGAGCAAACCTGACAGGACGTGACAAAGCCTGACAGGGCCCGACAAATCCCGACAGGGCCTGAGCAAACCCGAAAGAGCCCGACGGAGCCTGACAGGGCTCAATAGAGTCCGACAGGGTCCGAGGAAACCCGACAGGGCCCGACGGAACCCGAGAGGGCCCGACGGAACCCGAGAGGGCCCGAGCAAACCCGACAGGGCCCGACAGGGCCCGACAGGGCCCGACAGGACCCGACAGGGCCCGACAGGACCCGAGCAAACCCGACAGGGCCCGAGCAAACCCGACAGGGTTCGACAAAGCCTGACAAAGCTCGATGGAGCCCGACAGGGCCCGAGGAAACCCGACAGGGCCCGACAGAGCCTGACAGGGCCCGAGCAAACCCGACAGGGCTCGACGGAGCCTGACAGGGCCCGAGCAAACCCGACAGGGCCCGAGCAAACCGGACAGGGCACGAAGGAGCCCGACAGGGCCCGAGCAAACCCGACAAGGCCCAACGGATCCCGACAGGGCCTGAGCAAACCTGACAGGGCCCGACGGAGCCCGACAGGGCACGAGCAAACCCGACAGGGCCTGACGGAGCCTGACAGGGCCCGAGCAAACCCGACAGGGCCCGAGCGAATCTGACAGGGCCCGACGGAGCCCGACAGGACGCGGGCAAACCCGACAGGTCCCGAGCAAAACCGACAGGGCCTGACAAGGCCCGACAGGGCCTGAGCAAACCTGACAGGGCTCGATGGAGCCCGACAGGGCCCGAGGAAACCCGATAGGGCCTGACGGAGCCTGACAGGGCCCGAGCAAACCCGACAGGGTTCGACGGAGCCCGACAGGGCCCGAGCAAACCCGACAGGGTCGGACGAAGCCTGACAGGGCTTCAGCAAACCCGACAGGGCCCGAGCAAACCCGACAGGGCCCGACGGAGCCCGACAGGGCCCGAGGAAACCAGACAGGGCCCGACAGAGCCCGACAGGCTTCGAGCAAACCCGACAGGGCCTGAGCAAACCCGACAGGGTTCGACAAAGCCTGACAGGGCCCGACGGAGCCCGACAGTGCCCAAGCAAACCTGACAGGGCCCGACAGAGCCCGACAGGGTACGAGCAAACCAGACAGGGCCTGACGGAGCCTGACAGGGCCCGAGCAAACCCGACAGAGCTCGACGGAGCCTGACAGGGCCTGAGCAAACCCGACAGGGCCCGAGCAAACCTGACAGGGCTCGACGGAGCCTGACAGGGCCCGAGAAAACCCGACAGGGCCCGAGCAAACCTGACAGGGCACGAAGGAGCCCGACAGGGCCCGAGCAAACCCGACAGGGCCCAACGGATCCCGACAGGGCCTGAGCAAACCTGACAGGGCCCGACGGAGCCTGACAGGGCCCGAGCAAACCCGACAGGGCCCGAGCGAATCTGACAGGGCCCAACGGAGCCCCACAGGACGCGGGCAAACCCGACAGGGCCCGAGCAAACCCGAGAGGGCCTGACAAGGCCCGACAGGGCCTGAGCAAACCCGACAGGACCCGACAAAGCCTGACGGGGTCCGATGGTGCCTGACAGGGCCTGAGCAAACCCGACAGGGCTCGATGGAGCCCGACAGGGCCCGAGGAAACCCGACAGGGCGCGACGGAGCCTGACAGGGCCCGAGCAAACCCGACAGGGCTCGACGGAGCCCGACAGGGCCTGAGGAAACCAGACAGGGCCCGACGGAGCCCGACAGGGCCCTAGCAAACCCGACAGGGCCTGAGCAAACCCGACAGGGCCCGACGGAGCCCGACAGGGCCTGAGGAAACCAGACAGGGCCCGACGGAGCCCGACAGGGCCCTAGCAAACCCGACAGGGCTTGAACAAGCCTGACAGGGCCTGAGCAAACCCGACAGGGCCCGACGGAGCCCGACAGGGCCCGAGCAAACCCGAAAGGGCCCGACGGAGCCTGACAGGGCTCGATAGAGCCCGACAGGGCCCGAGGAAACCCGACAGGGCTCGACGGAGCCCGATAGGGCCCGAGCAAACCCGACAGGGCCTGACGGAGCCCGACAGGGCCCGAGCAAACCCGAAAGGGCCCGACGGAGCCCGACAGGGCCCGAGGAAACCAGACAGGGCCCGACAGAGCCCGACAGGGCCTGAGCAAACCCGAAAGGGCCCGACGAAGCCTGACAGGACTCGATGGAGCCCGACAGGGCTCAAGCAAACCCGACAGGGCCTGAGCAAATCCGACAGGGCCCGACGGAGCCCGACAGGGCCCGAGCAAACCCGAAAGGGCCCGACGGAGCCTGACAGGGCTCGATGGAGCCCGACAGGGCCCGAGGAAACCCGACAGGGCCCCACGAAGCCCGATAGGGCCCGAGCAAACCCGACAGGGCCTGACGGAGCCTGACAGGGCCCGGGCAAACCCGACAGGGCACGCTGGAGCCCGACAGAGCCCGAGCAAACCCGACAGGGAACGACAAGGCCCGACAGGGCCCGAGCAAACCTGACAGGACCTTACAAAGCCTGACAGGGCCTGACGGAGCCCGACAGGGCCTGAGCAAACCCGAAAGAGCCCGACGGAGCCTGACAGGGCCCGAGCAAACCCGACAGGGCCCGAGCAAACCTGACAGGGCACGAAGGAGCCCGACAGGGCCCGAGCAAACCCGACAAGGCCCAACGGATCCCGACAGGGCCTGAGCAAACCTGACAGGGCCCGACGGAGCCCGACAGGGTACGAGCAAACCCGACAGGGCCTGACGGAGCCTGACAGGGCCCGAGTAAACCCGACAGGGCCCGAGCGAATCTGACAGGGCCCGACGGAGCCCGACAGGACGCGGGCAAACCCGACAGGTCCCGAGCAAACCCGACAGGGCCTGACAAGGCCCGACAGGGCCCGAGCAAACCTGACAGGGCCTGACGGAGCCCGATAGGGCTCGAGCAAACCCGATAGGGCCTGACGGAGCCTGACAGGGCCCGAGCAAACCTGACAGGGCCCGAGAGAACCTGACAGGGCCCGACGGAGCCCGACAGGGCGCGAGCAAACCCGACAGGGGCTGACATGGCCCGACAGGGCCTGAGCAAACCCGACAGGACCCGCCAAAGCCAGATAGGGTCCGATGGAGCCCGACAGGGCCCGAGCAAACCCGACAGGGCCCGAGCAAACCTGACAGGGCTCGATGGAGCCCGACAGGGCCCGAGGAAACCCGACAGGGCGCGACGGAGCCTGACAGGGCCCGAGCAAACCCGACAGGGTTCGACGGAGCCGGACAGGGCCCGAGCAAACCCGACAGGGTCCGACAGAGCCCGACAGGGCCCGAGCAAACCCGAAAGGGCCCGACGAAGCCTGACAGGACTCGATGGAGCCCGACAGGGCCCGAGGAAACCCGACAGGGTTTGACGGAGCCCGATAGGGCCCGAGCAAACCCGACAGGACCCGATGGAGCCCGACAAAGCTCAAGCAAACCCGACAGGGCCTGAGCAAATCCGACAGGGCCTGACGGAGCCCGACAGGGCCCGAGCAAACCCGAAAGGGCCCGACAGAGCCTTACAGGGCTCGATGGAGCCCGACAGGCCCCGAGGAAACCCGACAGGGCTCCACGGAGCCCGATAGGGCCCGAGCAAACCCGACAGGGCCTGATGGAGCCTGACAGGGCCCGGGCAAACCCGACAGGGCACGCTGGAGCCCGACAGAGCCCGAACAAACCCGACAGGGTTCGACGGAGCCCGACAGGGCCCGAGCAAACCCGACAGGGTCCGACGAAGCCTGACAGGGCTTCAGCAAACCCGACAGGGCCCGAGCAAATCCGACAGGGCCCGACGGAGCCCGACAGGGCCCGAGGAAACCAGACAGGGCCCGACAGAGCCCGACAGGGCCCGAGCAAACCCGACAGGGCCCGAGCAAACCCAACAGGGTTCGACAAAGCCTGACAGGGCTCGATGGAGCCCGACAGGGCCCGAGGAAACCCGACAGGGCCCGACGTAGCCTGACAGAGCCCGAGCAAACCCGAAAGGGCCCGACGAAGACTGACAAGGCTCGATGGAGCCCGACAGGGCCCGAGGAAACCCGACAGGGCCTGACGGAGCCCGACAGGGCCCAAGCAAACCCGAAAGGTCCCGACGAAGCCTGACAGGGCTCGATGGAGCCCGACAGGGCCCGAAGAAACCCGACAGGGCCCGACGGAGCCCGATAAGGCCCGAGCAAACCCGACAGGGCCCGATGGAGCCCGACAGGGCTCGAGCAAACTCGACAGTGTCCGACGAAGCCTGACAGGGCTTCAGCAAACCCGACATGGCCCGAGCAAACCCGACAGGGCCCGACGGAGCCCAACAGAGCCCGAGGAAACCAGACAGGGCCCGACGGAGCCCGACAGGGCCCGAGCAAACCCGACAGGGCCCGACGGAGCCCGACAGGGCCCGAGCAAACCCGAAAGGGCCCGACGGAGCCTGACAGGGCTCGATGGAGCCCGACAGGGCCCGCGGAAACCCAACAGGGCCTGATTGAGCCCGATAGGGCCTGAGCAAACCCGACAGGGCCTGACGGAGCCTGACAGGGCCCGGGCAAACCCGACAGGGCACGCTGGAGCCCGACAGAGCCCGAGCAAACCCGACAGGGCCCGAAAAGGCCCGACAGGGCCCGAGCAAACCTGACACGTCCTGACAAAGCCTGACAGGGCCCGACGGAGCCCGCCAGGGCCTGAGCAAACCCGAAAGAGCCCGACGGAGCCTGACAGGGCTCAGTGGAGTCCGACAGGGCCCGAGGAAACCCGACAGGGCCCGACGAAACCCGACAGGGCCTGAGCAAACCCGACAGGGCCCGAGCAAACCTGACAGGGCCCGATAAAGCCTGACAAGGCCCGAGAAAACCTGACAGGGCTCGACGGAGCCCGACAGGGCCCGAGCACACTCGACAGGGTCCGACGAAGCCTGACAGGGCTTCAGCAAACCCGACAGGGCCCGAGCAAACCGACAGGGCCCATCGGAGCCCGACAGGGCCCGAGGAACCCAGACAGGGCCCGACGGAGCCCGACAGGGCCCGAGGAAACCAGACAGGGCCTGAGCAAACCCGACAGGGTTCGACAAAGCCTGACAGGGCTCGATGGAGCCCGACAGGGCCCAAGGAAACCCGACAGGGCCCGACAGAGCCCGACAGTGCCCAAGCAAACCTGACAGGGCCCGACGGAGCCCGACAGGGCACGAGCAAACCAGACAGGGCCTGACGGAGCCTGACAGGGCCCGAGCAAACGCGACAGGGCTCGACGGAGCCTGACAGGGCCCGAGCAAACCCGACAGGGCCCGAGCAAACCTGACAAAGCTCGACGGAGCCTGACAGGGCCCGAGCAAACCCGACAGGGCCCGAGCAAACCTGACAGGGCACGAAGGAGCCCGACAGGGCCCGAGCAAACCCGACAGGGCCCAACGGATCCCGACAGGGCCTGAGCAAACCTGACAGGGTTCGACAAAGCCTGACAGGGCTCGATGGAGCCCGACAGGGCCCGAGGAAACCCGACAGGGCCCGACAGAGCCTGACAGGGCCCGAGCAAACCCGACAGGGCCCGACGGAGCCTGACAGGGCTCAGTGGAGTCCGACAGGGCCCGAGGAAACCCGACAGGGCCCGACGGAACCCGACAGGGCCTGAGCAAACCCGACAGGGCCCGAGCAAACCCGACAGGGCCCGACGGAGCCTGACAAGGCCCGAGAAAACCTGACAGGGCTCGACGGAGCCCGACAGGGCTCGAGCACACTTGACAGGGTCCGACGAAGCCTGACAGGGCTTCAGAAAACCCGACAGGGCCCGAGCAAACCGACAGGGCCCAACAGAGCCCGACAGGGCCCGAGGAAACCCGACAGGGCCCGAAGGAGCCCGATAGGGCCCGAGCAAACCCGACAGGGCCCGACGGAGCCCGACAGGGCCCCAGCAAACCCGAAAGGGCCCGACGGAGCCTGACAGGGCTCGATGGAGCCCGACAGGGCCTTAGGAAACCCGACAGGGCCCCACGGAGCCCGATAGGGCCTGAGCAAACTCGACAGGGCCTGATGCAGCCTGACAGGGCCCGGGCAAACCTGACAGGGCACGCTGGAGCCCGACAGAGCCCGAGCACACCCGACAGGGCCCGACAAGGCCCGACAGGGCCCGAGCAAACCTGACAGGACGTGACAAAGCCTGACAGGGCCCGACAAAGCCCGACAGGGCCTGAGCAAACCCGAAAGAGCCCGACGGAGCCTGACAGGGCTCAATAGAGTCCGACAGGGTCCGAGGAAACCCGACAGGGCCCGACGGAACCCGAGAGGGCCCGAGCAAACCCGACAGGGCCCGACAGGGCCCGACAGGGCCCGACAGGACCCGACAGGGCCCGACAGGACCCGAGCAAACCCGACAGGGCCCGAGCAAACCCGACAGGGTTCGACAAAGCCTGACAAAGCTCGATGGAGCCCGACAGGGCCCGAGGAAACCCGACAGGGCCCGACAGAGCCTGACAGGGCCCGAGCAAACCCGACAGGGCTCGACGGAGCCTGACAGGGCCCGAGCAAACCCGACAGGGCCCGAGCAAACCTGACAGGGCACGAAGGAGCCCGACAGGGCCCGAGCAAACCCGACAAGGCCCAACGGATCCCGACAGGGCCTGAGCAAACCTGACAGGGCCCGACGGAGCCCGACAGGGCACGAGCAAACCCGACAGGGCCTGACGGAGCCTGACAGGGCCCGAGCAAACCCGACAGGGCCCGAGCGAATCTGACAGGGCCCGACGGAGCCCGACAGGACGCGGGCAAACCCGACAGGTCCCGAGCAAAAACGACAGGGCCTGACAAGGCCCGACAGGGCCTGAGCAAACCTGACAGGGCTCGATGGAGCCCGACAGGGCCCGAGGAAACCCGATAGGGCCTGACGGAGCCTGACAGGGCCCGAGCAAACCCGACAGGGTTCGACGGAGCCCGACAGGGCCCGAGCAAACCCGACAGGGTCGGACGAAGCCTGACAGGGCTTCAGCAAACCCGACAGGGCCCGAGCAAACCCGACAGGGCCCGACGGAGCCCGACAGGGCCCGAGGAAACCAGACAGGGCCCGACAGAGCCCGACAGGCTTCGAGCAAACCCGACAGGGCCTGAGCAAACCCGACAGGGTTCGACAAAGCCTGACAGGGCCCGACGGAGCCCGACAGTGCCCAAGCAAACCTGACAGGGCCCGACAGAGCCCGACAGGGTACGAGCAAACCAGACAGGGCCTGACGGAGCCTGACAGGGCCCGAGCAAATCCGACAGAGCTCGACGGAGCCTGACAGGGCCTGAGCAAACCCGACAGGGCCCGAGCAAACCTGACAGGGCTCGACGGAGCCTGACAGGGCCCGAGAAAACCCGACAGGGCCCGAGCAAACCTGACAGGGCACGAAGGAGCCCGACAGGGCCCGAGCAAACCCGACAGGGCCCAACGGATCCCGACAGGGCCTGAGCAAACCTGACAGGGCCCGACGGAGCCTGACAGGGCCCGAGCAAACCCGACAGGGCCCGAGCGAATCTGACAGGGCCCAACGGAGCCCCACAGGACGCGGGCAAACCCGACAGGGCCCGAGCAAACCCGAGAGGGCCTGACAAGGCCCGACAGGGCCTGAGCAAACCCGACAGGACCCGACAAAGCCTGACGGGGTCCGATGGTGCCTGACAGGGCCTGAGCAAACCCGACAGGGCTCGATGGAGCCCGACAGGGCCCGAGGAAACCCGACAGGGCGCGACGGAGCCTGACAGGGCCCGAGCAAACCCGACAGGGCTCGACGGAGCCCGACAGGGCCTGAGGAAACCAGACAGGGCCCGACGGAGCCCGACAGGGCCCTAGCAAACCCGACAGGGCCTGAGCAAACCCGACAGGGCCCGACGGAGCCCGACAGGGCCTGAGGAAACCAGACAGGGCCCGACGGAGCCCGACAGGGCCCTAGCAAACCCGACAGGGCTTGAACAAGCCTGACAGGGCCTGAGCAAACCCGACAGGGCCCGACGGAGCCCGACAGGGCCCGAGCAAACCCGAAAGGGCCCGACGGAGCCTGACAGGGCTCGATAGAGCCCGACAGGGCCCGAGGAAACCCGACAGGGCTCGACGGAGCCCGATAGGGCCCGAGCAAACCCGACAGGGCCTGACGGAGCCCGACAGGGCCCGAGCAAACCCGAAAGGGCCCGACGGAGCCCGACAGGGCCCGAGGAAACCAGACAGGGCCCGACAGAGCCCGACAGGGCCTGAGCAAACCCGAAAGGGCCCGACGAAGCCTGACAGGACTCGATGGAGCCCGACAGGGCTCAAGCAAACCCGACAGGGCCTGAGCAAATCCGACAGGGCCCGACGGAGCCCGACAGGGCCCGAGCAAACCCGAAAGGGCCCGACGGAGCCTGACAGGGCTCGATGGAGCCCGACAGGGCCCGAGGAAACCCGACAGGGCCCCACGAAGCCCGATAGGGCCCGAGCAAACCCGACAGGGCCTGACGGAGCCCGACAGGGCCCGAGCAAACCCGAAAGGGCCCGACGAAGCCTGACAGGACTCGATGGAGCCCGACAGGGCTCAAGCAAACCCGACAGGGCCTGAGCAAATCCGACAGGGCCCGACGGAGCCCGACAGGGCCCGAGCAAACCCGAAAGGGCCCGACGGAGCCTGACAGGGCTCGATGGAGCCAGACAGGGCCCGAGGAAACCCGACAAGGCCCCACGGAGCCCGATAGGGCCCGAGCAAACCCGACAGGGCCTGACGGAGCCTGACAGGGCCCGGGCAAACCCGACAGGGCACGCTGGAGCCCGACAGAGCCCGAGCAAACCCGACAGGGCACGACAAGGCCCGACAGGGCCCGAGCAAACCTGACAGGACCTTACAAAGCCTGACAGGGCCTGACGGAGCCCGACAGGGCCTGAGCAAACCCGAAAGAGCCCGACGGAGCCTGACAGGGCCCGAGCAAACCCGACAGGGCCCGAGCAAACCTGACAGGGCACGAAGGAGCCCGACAGGGCCCGAGCAAACCCGACAAGGCCCAACGGATCCCGACAGGGCCTGAGCAAACCTGACAGGGCCCGACGGAGCCCGACAGGGTACGAGCAAACCCGACAGGGCCTGACGGAGCCTGACAGGGCCCGAGTAAACCCGACAGGGCCCGAGCGAATCTGACAGGGCCCGACGGAGCCCGACAGGACGCGGGCAAACCCGACAGGTCCCGAGCAAACCCGACAGGGCCTGACAAGGCCCGACAGGGCCCGAGCAAACCTGACAGGGCCTGACGGAGCCCGATAGGGCTCGAGCAAACCCGATAGGGCCTGACGGAGCCTGACAGGGCCCGAGCAAACCTGACAGGGCCCGAGAGAACCTGACAGGGCCCGACGGAGCCCGACAGGGCGCGAGCAAACCCGACAGGGGCTGACATGGCCCGACAGGGCCTGAGCAAACCCGACAGGACCCGCCAAAGCCACATAGGGTCCGATGGAGCCCGACAGGGCCCGAGCAAACCCGACAGGGCCCGAGCAAACCTGACAGGGCTCGATGGAGCCCGACAGGGCCCGAGGAAACCCGACAGGGCGCGACGGAGCCTGACAGGGCCCGAGCAAACCCGACAGGGTTCGACGGAGCCGGACAGGGCCCGAGCAAACCCGACAGGGTCCGACAGAGCCCGACAGGGCCCGAGCAAACCCGAAAGGGCCCGACGAAGCCTGACAGGACTCGATGGAGCCCGACAGGGCCCGAGGAAACCCGACAGGGTTTGACGGAGCCCGATAGGGCCCGAGCAAACCCGACAGGACCCGATGGAGCCCGACAAAGCTCAAGCAAACCCGACAGGGCCTGAGCAAATCCGACAGGGCCTGACGGAGCCCGACAGGGCCCGAGCAAACCCGAAAGGGCCCGACGGAGCCTTACAGGGCTCGATGGAGCCCGACAGGCCCCGAGGAAACCCGACAGGGCTCCACGGAGCCCGATAGGGCCCGAGCAAACCCGACAGGGCCTGATGGAGCCTGACAGGGCCCGGGCAAACCCGACAGGGCACGCTGGAGCCCGACAGAGCCCGAACAAACCCGACAGGGTTCGACGGAGCCCGACAGGGCCCGAGCAAACCCGACAGGGTCCGACGAAGCCTGACAGGGCTTCAGCAAACCCGACAGGGCCCGAGCAAATCCGACAGGGCCCGACGGAGCCCGACAGGGCCCGAGGAAACCAGACAGGGCCCGACAGAGCCCGACAGGGCCCGAGCAAACCCGACAGGGCCCGAGCAAACCCAACAGGGTTCGACAAAGCCTGACAGGGCTCGATGGAGCCCGACAGGGCCCGAGGAAATCCGACAGGGCCCGACGTAGCCTGACAGAGCCCGAGCAAACCCGAAAGGGCCCGACGAAGACTGACAAGGCTCGATGGAGCCCGACAGGGCCCGAGGAAACCCGACAGGGCCTGACGGAGCCCGACATGGCCCAAGCAAACCCGAAAGGTCCCGACGAAGCCTGACAGGGCTCGATGGAGCCCGACAGGGCCCGAAGAAACCCGACAGGGCCCGACGGAGCCCGATAAGGCCCGAGCAAACCCGACAGGGCCCGATGGAGCCCGACAGGGCTCGAGCAAACTCGACAGTGTCCGACGAAGCCTGACAGGGCTTCAGCAAACCCGACATGGCCCGAGCAAACCCGACAGGGCCCGACGGAGCCCAACAGAGCCCGAGGAAACCAGACAGGGCCCGACGGAGCCCGACAGGGCCCGAGCAAACCCGACAGGGCCCGACGGAGCCCGACAGGGCCCGAGCAAACCCGAAAGGGCCCGACGGAGCCTGACAGGGCTCGATGGAGCCCGACAGGGCCCGCGGAAACCCAACAGGGCCTGATTGAGCCCGATAGGGCCCGAGCAAACCCGACAGGGCCTGACGGAGCCTGACAGGGCCCGGGCAAACCCGACAGGGCACGCTGGAGCCCGACAGAGCCCGAGCAAACCCGACAGGGCCCGAAAAGGCCCGACAGGGCCCGAGCAAACCTGACACGTCCTGACAAAGCCTGACAGGGCCCGACGGAGCCCGCCAGGGCCTGAGCAAACCCGAAAGAGCCCGACGGAGCCTGACAGGGCTCAGTGGAGTCCGACAGGGCCCGAGGAAACCCGACAGGGCCCGACGGAACCCGACAGGGCCTGAGCAAACCCGACAGGGCCCGAGCAAACCTGACAGGGCCCGATAAAGCCTGACAAGGCCCGAGAAAACCTGACAAAGCTCGACGGAGCCTGACAGGGCCCGAGCAAACCCGACAGGGCCCGAGCAAACCTGACAGGGCACGAAGGAGCCCGACAGGGCCCGAGCAAACCCGACAGGGCCCAACGGATCCCGACAGGGCCTGAGCAAACCTGACAGGGTTCGACAAAGCCTGACAGGGCTCGATGGAGCCCGACAGGGCCCGAGGAAACCCGACAGGGCCCGACAGAGCCTGACAGGGCCCGAGCAAACCCGACAGGGCCCGATGGAGCCTGACAGGGCTCAGTGGAGTCCGACAGGGCCCGAGGAAACCCGACAGGGCCCGACGGAACCCGACAGGGCCTGAGCAAACCCGACAGGGCCCGAGCAAACCCGACAGGGCCCGACGGAGCCTGACAAGGCCCGAGAAAACCTGACAGGGCTCGACGGAGCCCGACAGGGCCCGAGCACACTTGACAGGGTCCGACGAAGCCTGACAGGGCTTCAGAAAACCCGACAGGGCCCGAGCAAACCGACAGGGCCCAACAGAGCCCGACAGGGCCCGAGGAAACCCGACAGGGCCCGAAGGAGCCCGATAGGGCCCGAGCAAACCCGACAGGGCCCGACGGAGCCCGACAGGGCCCGAGCAAACCCGAAAGGGCCCGACGGAGCCTGACAGGGCTCGATGGAGCCCGACAGGGCCCGAGGAAACCCGACAGGGCCCGACGGAGCCCGATAGGGCCCGAGCAAACCCGACAGGGCCTGATGGAGCCTGACAGGGCCCGGGTAAACCTGACAGGGCACGCTGGAGCCCGACAGAGCCTGAGCAAACCCGACAGGGCCCGACAAGGCCCGACAGGGCCCGAGCAAACCTGACAGGACCTGACAAAGCCTGACAGGGCCCGACGGAGCCTGACAGGGCTCGATGGAGCCCGACAGGGCCCGAGGAAACCCGACAGGGCCTGATTGAGCCCGATAGGGCCCGAGCAAACCCGACAGGGCCTGACGGAGCCTGACAGGGCCCGGGCAAACCCGACAGGGCACGCTGGAGCCCGACAGAGCCCGAGCAAACCCGACAGGGCCCGACAAGGCCCGACAGGGCCCGAGCAAACCTGACACGTCCTGACAAAGCCTGACAGGGCCCGACGGAGCCCGCCAGGGCCCGAGCAAACACGAAAGAGCCCGACAGAGCCTGACAGGGCTCAGTGGAGTCCGACAGGGCCCGAGGAAACCCGACAGGGCCCGACGGAACCCGACAGGGCCTGAGCAAACCCGACAGGGCCCGAGCAAACCCGACAGGGCCCGACAAAGCCTGACAAGGCCCGAGAAAACCTGACAGAGCTCGACGGAGCCCGACAGGGCCCGAGCACACTCGACAGGGTCCGACGAAGCCTGACAGGGCTTCAGAAAACCCGACAGGGCCCGAGCAAACCGCCAGGGCCCAACGGAGCCCGACAGGGCCCGAGGAATCCAGACAGGGCCCGACAGAGCCCGACAGGGCCCGAGGAAACCAGACAGGGCCTGAGCAAACCCGACAGGGTTCGACAAAGCCTGACAGGGCTCGATGGAGCCCGACAGGGCCCAAGGAAACGCGACAGGGCCCGACACAGCCCGACAGTGCCCAAGCAAACCTGACAGGGCCCGACGGAGCCCGACAGGGCACGAGCAAACCAGACAGGGCCTGACGGAGCCTGACAGGGCCCGAGCAAACCCGACAGGGCTCGACGGAGCCGACAGGGCCCGAGCAAACCCGACAGGGCCCGAGCAAAACTGACAAAGCTCGACGGAGCCTGACAGGGCCCGAGAAAACCCGACAGGGCCCGAGCAAACCTGACAGGGCACGAAGGAGCCCGACAGGGCCCGAGCAAACCCGACAGGGCCCAACGGATCCCGACAGGGCCTGAGCAAACCTGACAGGGCGCGATGGAGCCCGACAGGGCGCGAGCAAACCTGACAGGGGCTGACAAGGCCCGACAGGGCCTGAGCAAACCCGACAGGACCCGCCAAAGCCTGATAGGGTCCGATGGAGCCCGACAGGGCCCGAGCAAACCCGACAGGGCTTCAGCAAACCTGACAGGGCTCGATGGAGCCCGACAGGGCCCGAGGAAACCCGACAGGGCGCGACGGAGCCTGACAGGGCCCGAGCAAACCCGACAGGGTTCGACGGAGCCCGACAGGGCCCGAGCAAACCCGACAGGGTCCGACGAAGCCTGACAGGGCTTCAGCAAACCCGACAGGGCCCGAGCAAATCCGACAGGGCCCGACGGAGCCCGACAGGGCCCGAGGAAACCAGACAGGGCCCGACAGAGCCCGACAGGGCCCGAGCAAACGCGACAGGGCCCGAGCAAACCCGACAGGGTTAGACAAAGCCTGACAGGGCCCGACGGAGCCTGACAGGGCCCTAGCAAATCCGACAGGGCTTGACAAAGCCTGACAGGGCCCGAGCAAACCCGACAGGGCCCGAGCAAACCCGACAGGGCCCAACGGAGCCCGACAGGGCCCGAGCAAACCCGAAAGGGCCCGACGGAGCCTGACAGGGCTCGATGGAGCCCGACAGGGCCCGAGGAAACCCGACAGGGCTCGACGGAGCCTGATAGGGCCCGAGCAAACCCGACAGGGCCTGACGGAGCCCGACAGGGCCCGAGCAAACCCGAAAGGGCCCGACGAAGCCCGATAGGGCCCGAGCAAACCCGACAGGGCCCGACGGAGCCCGACAGAGCCCGAGGAAACCAGACAGGGCCCGACGGAGCCCGACAGGGCCCGAGCAAACCCGACAGGGCCCGACAGAGCCCGACAGGGCCCGAGCAAACCCGAAAGGGCCCGACGGAGCCTGACAGGGCTCGATGGAGCCAGACAGGGCCCGAGGAAACCCGACAGGGCCTGATTGAACCCGATAGGGCCCGAGCAAACCCGACAGGGCCTGACGGAGCCTGACAGGGCCCGGGCAAACCCGACAGGGCACGCTGGAGCCCGACAGAGCCCGAGCAAACCCGACAGGGCCCGACAAGGCCCGACAGGGCCCGAGCAAACCTGACACGTCCTGACAAAGCCTGACAGGGCCCGACGGAGCCCGCCAGGGCCCGAGCAAACCCGACAGGGTCCGACAGAGCCCGACAGAGCCCGAGCAAACCCGAAAGGGCCCGACGAAGCCTGACAGGACTCGATGGAGCCCGACAGGGCCCGAGGAAACCCGACAGGGCCCGACGGAGCCCGATAGGGCCCGAGCAAACCCGACAGGACCCGATGGAGCCCGACAAAGCTCAAGCAAACCCGACAGGGCCTGAGCAAATCCGACAGGGCCTGACGGAGCCCGACAGGGCCCGAGCAAACCCGAAAGGGCCCGACGGAGCCTTACAGGGCTCGATGGAGCCCGACAGGCCCCGAGGAAACCCGACAGGGCTCCACGGAGCCCGATAGGGCCCGAGCAAACCCGACAGGGCCTGAGGGAGCCTGACAGGGCCCGGGCAAACCCGACAGGGCACGCTGGAGCCCGACAGAGCCCGAACAAACCCGACAGGGTTCGACGGAGCCCGACAGGGCCCGAGCAAACCCGACAGGGTCCGACGAAGCCTGACAGGGCTTCAGCAAACCCGACAGGGCCCGAGCAAATCCGACAGGGCCCGACGGAGCCCGACAGGGCCCGAGGAAACCAGACAGGGCCCGACAGAGCCCGACAGGGCCCGAGCAAACCCGACAGGGCCCGAGCAAACCCAACAGGGTTCGACAAAGCCTGACAGGGCTCGATGGAGCCCGACAGGGCCCGAGGAAACCCGACAGGGCCCGACGTAGCCTGACAGAGCCCGAGCAAACCCGAAAGGGCCCGACGAAGCCTGACAAGGCTCGATGGAGCCCGACAGGGCCCGAGGAAACCCGACAGGGCCTGACGGAGCCCGACAGGGCCCAAGCAAACCCGAAAGGGCCCGACGAAGCCTGACAGGGCTCGATGGAGCCCGACAGGGCCCGAGGAAACCCGACAGGGCCCGACGGAGCCCGATAAGGCCCGAGCAAACCCGACAGGGCCCGATGGAGCCCGACAGGGCTCGAGCAAACTCGACAGTGTCCGACGAAGCCTGACAGGGCTTCAGCAAACCCGACATGGCCCGAGCAAACCCGACAGGGCCCGACGGAGCCCAACAGAGCCCGAGGAAACCAGACAGGGCCCGACGGAGCCCGACAGGGCCCGAGCAAACCCGACAGGGCCCGACGGAGCCCGACAGGGCCCGAGCAAACCCGAAAGGGCCCGACGGAGCCTGACAGGGCTCGATGGAGCCCGACAGGGCCCGCGGAAACCCAACAGGGCCTGATTGAGCCCGATAGGGCCCGAGCAAACCCGACAGGGCCTGACGGAGCCTGACAGGGCCCGGGCAAACCCGACAGGGCACGCTGGAGCCCGACAGAGCCCGAGCAAACCCGACAGGGCCCGAAAAGGCCCGACAGGGCCCGAGCAAACCTGACACGTCCTGACAAAGCCTGACAGGGCCCAACGGAGCCCGGCAGGGCCTGAGCAAACCCGAAAGAGCCCGACAGAGCCTAGACAGGGCTCAGTGGAGTCCGACAGGGCCCGAGGAAACCCGACAGGGCCCGACGGAACCCGACAGGGCCTGAGCAAACCCGACAGGGCCCGAGCAAACCCGACAGGGCCCGACAAAGCCTGACAAGGCCCGAGAAAACCTGACAGGGCTCGACGGAGCCCGACAGGGCCCGAGCACACTCGACAGGGTCCGACGAAGCCTGACAGGGCTTCAGCAAACCCGACAGGGCCCGAGCAAACCGACAGGGCCCATCGGAGCCCGACAGGGCCCGAGGAACCCAGACAGGGCCCGACGGAGCCCGACAGGGCCCGAGGAAACCAGACAGGGCCTGAGCAAACCCGACAGGGTTCGACAAAGCCTGACAGGGCTCGATGGAGCCCGACAGGGCCCAAGGAAACCCGACAGGGCCCGACAGAGCCCGACAGTGCCCAAGCAAACCTGACAGGGCCCGACGGAGCCCGACAGGGCACGAGCAAACCAGACAGGGCCTGACGGAGCCTGACAGGGCCCGAGCAAACCCGACAGGGCTCGACGGAGCCTGACAGGGCCCGAGCAAACCCGACAGGGCCCGAGCAAACCTGACAAAGCTCGACGGAGCCTGACAGGGCCCGAGCAAACCCGACAGGGCCCGAGCAAACCTGACAGGGCACGAAGGAGCCCGACAGGGCCCGAGCAAACCCGACAGGGCCCAACGGATCCCGACAGGGCCTGAGCAAACCTGACAGGGTTCGACAAAGCCTGACAGGGCTCGATGGAGCCCGACAGGGCCCGAGGAAACCCGACAGGGCCCGAGCAAACCCGACAGGACCCGATGGAGCCCGACAGGGCTCGAGCAAACCCGACAGGGCCTGAGCAAATCCGACAGGGCCCGACGGAGCCTGACAGGGCCCGAGGAAACCCGACAGGGCCCGACGGAGCCCGATAGGGCCCGAGCAAACCCGACAGGACGCGATGGAGCCCGACAGGGCTCGAGCAAACCCGACAGGGCCTGAGTAAATCCGACAGGGCCCGACGGAGCCCGACAGGGCCCGAGCAAACCCGAAAGGGCCCGACGGAGCCTGACAGGGCTCGATGGAGCCCGACAGGGCCTTAGGAAACCCGACAGGGCCCCACGGAGCCCGATAGGGCCTGAGCAAACTCGACAGGGCCTGATGGAGCCTGACAGGGCCCGGGCAAACCTGACAGGGCACGCTGGAGCCCGACAGAGCCCGAGCAAACCCGACAGGGCCCGACAAGGCCCGACAGGGCCCGAGCAACCCTGACAGGACGTGACAAAGCCTGACAGGGCCCGACGGAGCCCGACAGGGCCTGAGCAAACCCGAAAGAGCCCGACGGAGCCTGACAGGGCTCAATAGAGTCCGACAGGGTCCGAGGAAACCCGACAGGGCCCGACGGAACCCGAGAGGGCCCGACGGAACCCGAGAGGGCCCGAGGGAATCCGACAGGGCCCGACGGAGCCTGACAGGGCCCGAGCAAACCCGACAGGGCCCGACAGGGCCCGACAGGACCCGAGCAAACCCGACAGGGCCCGAGCAAACCCGACAGGGTTCGACAAAGCTACAAAGCTCGATGGAGCCCGACAGGGCCCGAGGAAACCCGACAGGGCCCGACAGAGCCTGACAGGGCCCGAGCAAACCCGACAGGGCTCGACGGAGCCTGACAGGGCCCGAGCAAACCCGACAGGGCTCGACGGAGCCTGACAGGGCCCGAGCAAACCCGACAGGGCCCGAGCAAACCTGACAGGGCACGAAGGAGCCCGACAGGGCCCGAGCAAACCCGACAAGGCCCAACGGATCCCGACAGGGCCTGAGCAAACCTGACAGGACCCGACGGAGCCCGACAGGGCACGAGCAAACCCGACAGGGCCTGACGGAGCCTGACAGGGCCCGAGCAAACCCGACAGGGCCCGAGCGAATCTGACAGGGCCCGACGGAGCCCGACAGGACGCGGGCAAACCCGACAGGTCCCGAGCAAAACCGACAGGGCCTGACAAGGCCCGACAGGGCCCGAGCAAACCTGACAGGGCTCGATGGAGCCCGACAGGGCCCGAGGAAACCCGATAGGGCCTGACGGAGCCTGACAGGGCCCGAGCAAACCCGACAGGGTTCGACGGAGCCCGACAGGGCCCGAGCAAACCCGACAGGGTCCGACGAAGCCTGACAGGGCTTCAGCAAACCCGACAGGGCCCGAGTAAACCCGACAGGGCCCGACGGAGCCCGACAGGGCCCGAGGAAACCAGACAGGGCCCGACAGAGCCCGACAGGCTTCGAGCAAACCCGACAGGGCCTGAGCAAACCCGACAGGGTTCGACAAAGCCTGACAGGGCCCGACGGAGCCCGACAGTGCCCAAGCAAACCTGACAGGGCCCGACAGAGCCCGACAGGGTACGAGCAAACCAGACAGGGCCTGACGGAGCCTGACAGGGCCCGAGCAAACCCGACAGGGCTCGACGGAGCCTGACAGGGCCCGAGCAAACCCGACAGGGCCCGAGCAAACCTGACAGGGCTCGACGGAGCCTGACAGGGCCCGAGAAAACCCGACAGGGCCCGAGCAAACCTGACAGGGCACGAAGGAGCCCGACAGGGCCCGAGCAAACCCGACAGGGCCCAACGGATCCCGACAGGGCCTGAGCAAACCTGACAGGGCCCGACGGAGCCTGACAGGGCCCGAGCAAACCCGACAGGGCCCGAGCGAATCTGACAGGGCCCAACGGAGCCCCACAGGACGCGGGCAAACCCGACAGGGCCCGAGCAAACCCGAGAGGGCCTGACAAGGCCCGACAGGGCCTGAGCAAACCCGACAGGACTCGACAAAGCCTGACGGGGTCCGATGGTGCCCGACAGGGCCTGAGCAAACCCGACAGGGCTCGATGGAGCCCGACAGGGCCCGAGGAAACCCGACAGGGCGCGACGGAGCCTGACAGGGCCCGAGCAAACCCGACAGGGCTCGACGGAGCCCGACAGGGCCTGAGGAAACCAGACAGGGCCCGACGGAGCCCGACAGGGCCTGAGAAAACCCGACAGGGCCCGAGCAAACCAGACAGGGCCCGAAGGAGCCTGACAAGGCCCGAGAAAACCTGACAGGGCTCGACGGAGCCTGACAGGGCCCGAGCACACTTGACAGGGTCCGACGAAGCCTGACAGGGCTTCAGAAAACCTGACAGGGCCCGAGCAAGCCGACAGGGCCCAACGGAGCCTGACAGGGCCCGAGGAAACCCGACAGGGCCCGACGGAGCCCGATAGGGCCCGAGCAAACCCGACAGGACCCGATGGAGCCCGACAGGGCTCGAGCAAACCCGACAGGGCCTGAGCAAATCCGACAGGGCCCGACGGAGCCCGACAGGGCCCGAGCAAACCCGAAAGGGCCCGACGGAGCCTGACAGGGCTCGATGGAGCCCGACAGGGCCTTAGGAAACCCGACAGGGCCCCACGGAGCCCGATAGGGCCTGAGCAAACTCGACAGGGCCTGATGGAGCCTGACAGGGCCCGGGCAAACCTGACAGGGCACGCTGGAGCCCGACAGAGCCCGAGCAAACCCGACAGGGCCCGACAAGGCCCGACAGGGCCCGAGCAACCCTGACAGGACGTGACAAAGCCTGACAGGGCCCGACGGAGCCCGACAGGGCCTGAGCAAACCCGAAAGAGCCCGACGGAGCCTGACAGGGCTCAATAGAGTCCGACAGGGTCCGAGGAAACCCGACAGGGCCCGACGGAACCCGAGAGGGCCCGACGGAACCCGAGAGGGCCCGAGGGAATCCGACAGGGCCCGACGGAGCCTGACAGGGCC
Source organism: Patagioenas fasciata (assembly GCF_037038585.1). NCBI lineage: Eukaryota > Metazoa > Chordata > Aves > Columbiformes > Columbidae > Patagioenas > Patagioenas fasciata. The sequence goes on from NC_092538.1 coordinate 796,770, forward strand.
CGAGCAAACCCGACAGGGCCCGAGCAAACCTGACAGGGCTCGACGGAGCCTGACAGGGCCCGAGCAAACCCGACAGGGCCCGAGCAAACCTGACAGGGCTCGACGGAGCCTGACAGGGCCCGAGAAAACCCGACAGGGCCCGAGCAAACCTGACAGGGCACGAAGGAGCCCGACAGGGCCCGAGCAAACCCGACAGGGCCCAACGGATCCCGACAGGGCCTGAGCAAACCTGACAGGGCCCGACGGAGCCTGACAGGGCCCGAGCAAACCCGACAGGGCCCGAGCGAATCTGACAGGGCCCAACGGAGCCCCACAGGACGCGGGCAAACCCGACAGGGCCCGAGCAAACCCGAGAGGGCCTGACAAGGCCCGACAGGGCCTGAGCAAACCCGACAGGACTCGACAAAGCCTGACGGGGTCCGATGGTGCCCGACAGGGCCTGAGCAAACCCGACAGGGCTCGATGGAGCCCGACAGGGCCCGAGGAAACCCGACAGGGCGCGACGGAGCCTGACAGGGCCCGAGCAAACCCGACAGGGCTCGACGGAGCCCGACAGGGCCTGAGGAAACCAGACAGGGCCCGACGGAGCCCGACAGGGCCCTAGCAAACCCGACAGGGCCTGAGCAAACCCGACAGGGCCCGACGGAGCCCGACAGGGCCTGAGGAAACCAGACAGGGCCCGACGGAGCCCGACAGGGCCTGAGAAAACCCGACAGGGCCCGAGCAAACCAGACAGGGCCCGAAGGAGCCTGACAAGGCCCGAGAAAACCTGACAGGGCTCGACGGAGCCTGACAGGGCCCGAGCACACTTGACAGGGTCCGACGAAGCCTGACAGGGCTTCAGAAAACCTGACAGGGCCCGAGCAAGCCGACAGGGCCCAACGGAGCCTGACAGGGCCCGAGGAAACCCGACAGGGCCCGACGGAGCCCGATAGGGCCCGAGCAAACCCGACAGGACCCGATGGAGCCCGACAGGGCTCGAGCAAACCCGACAGGGCCCGAGCAAACCCGAAAGGGCCCGACGGAGCCTGACAGGGCTCGATGGAGCCCGACAGGGCCTTAGGAAACCCGACAGGGCCCCACGGAGCCCGATAGGGCCTGAGCAAACTCGACAGGGCCTGATGGAGCCTGACAGGGCCCGGGCAAACCTGACAGGGCACGCTGGAGCCCGACAGAGCCCGAGCAAACCCGACAGGGCCCGACAAGGCCCGACAGGGCCCGAGCAACCCTGACAGGACGTGACAAAGCCTGACAGGGCCCGACGGAGCCCGACAGGGCCTGAGCAAACCCGAAAGAGCCCGACGGAGCCTGACAGGGCTCAATAGAGTCCGACAGGGTCCGAGGAAACCCGACAGGGCCCGACGGAACCCGAGAGGGCCCGACGGAACCCGAGAGGGCCCGAGGGAATCCGACAGGGCCCGACGGAGCCTGACAGGGCCCGAGCAAACCCGACAGGGCCCGACAGGGCCCGACAGGGCCCGACAGGGCCCGACAGGACCCGAGCAAACCCGACAGGGCCCGAGCGAACCCGACAGGGTTCGACAAAGCCTGACAAAGCTCGATGGAGCCCGACAGGGCCCGAGGAAACCCGACAGGGCCCGACAGAGCCTGACAGGGCCCGAGCAAACCCGACAGGGCTCGACGGAGCCTGACAGGGCCCGAGCAAACCCGACAGGGCCCGAGCAAACCTGACAGGGCACGAAGGAGCCCGACAGGGCCCGAGCAAACCCGACAAGGCCCAACGGATCCCGACAGGGCCTGAGCAAACCTGACAGGGCCCGACGGAGCCCGACAGGGCACGAGCAAACCCGACAGGGCCTGACGGAGCCTGACAGGGCCCGAGCAAACCCGACAGGGCCCGAGCGAATCTGACAGGGCCCGACGGAGCCCGACAGGACGCGGGCAAACCCGACAGGTCCCGAGCAAAACCGACAGGGCCTGACAAGGCCCGACAGGGCCCGAGCAAACCTGACAGGGCTCGATGGAGCCCGACAGGGCCCGAGGAAACCAGACAGGGCCCGACAGAGCCCGACAGGCTTCGAGCAAACCCGACAGGGCCTGAGCAAACCCGACAGGGTTCGACAAAGCCTGACAGGGCCCGACGGAGCCCGACAGTGCCCAAGCAAACCTGACAGGGCCCGACAGAGCCCGACAGGGTACGAGCAAACCAGACAGGGCCTGACGGAGCCTGACAGGGCCCGAGCAAACCCGACAGGGCTCGACGGAGCCTGACAGGGCCTGAGCAAACCCGACAGGGCCCGAGCAAACCTGACAGGGCTCGACGGAGCCTGACAGGGCCCGAGAAAACCCGACAGGGCCCGAGCAAACCTGACAGGGCACGAAGAAACCTGACAGGGCACGAAGGAGCCCGACAGGGCCCGAGCAAACCCGACAGGGTCCGACAGAGCCCGACAGGGCCCGAGCAAACCCGAAAGGGCCCGACGAAGCCTGACAGGACTCGATGGAGCCCGACAGGGCCCGAGGAAACCCGACAGGGTTTGACGGAGCCCGATAGGGCCCGAGCAAACCCGACAGGACCCGATGGAGCCCGACAAAGCTCAAGCAAACCCGACAGGGCCTGAGCAAATCCGACAGGGCCTGACGGAGCCCGACAGGGCCCGAGCAAACCCGAAAGGGCCCGACGGAGCCTTACAGGGCTCGATGGAGCCCGACAGGCCCCGAGGAAACCCGACAGGGCTCCACGGAGCCCGATAGGGCCCGAGCAAACCCGACAGGGCCTGATGGAGCCTGACAGGGCCCGGGCAAACCCGACAGGGCACGCTGGAGCCCGACAGAGCCCGAACAAACCCGACAGGGTTCGACGGAGCCCGACAGGGCCCGAGCAAACCCGACAGGGTCCGACGAAGCCTGACAGGGCTTCAGCAAACCCGACAGGGCCCGAGCAAATCCGACAGGGCCCAACGGAGCCCGACAGGGCCCGAGGAAACCAGACAGGGCCCGACAGAGCCCGACAGGGCCCGAGCAAACCCGACAGGGCCCGAGTAAACCCAACAGGGTTCGACAAAGCCTGACAGGGCTCGATGGAGCCCGACAGGGCCCGAGGAAACCCGACAGGGCCCGACGTAGCCTGACAGAGCCCGAGCAAACCCGAAAGGGCCCGACGAAGACTGACAAGGCTCGATGGAGCCCGACAGGGCCCGAGGAAACCCGACAGGGCCTGACGGAGCCCGACAGGGCCCAAGCAAACCCGAAAGGTCCCGATGAAGCCTGACAGGGCTCGATGGAGCCCGACAGGGCCCGAAGAAACCCGACAGGGCCCGACGGAGCCCGATAAGGCCCGAGCAAACCCGACAGGGCCCGATGGAGCCCGACAGGGCTCGAGCAAACTCGACAGTGTCCGACGAAGCCTGACAGGGCTTCAGCAAACCCGACATGGCCCGAGCAAACCCGACAGGGCCCGACGGAGCCCAACAGAGCCCGAGGAAACCAGACAGGGCCCGACGGAGCCCGACAGGGCCCGAGCAAACCCGACAGGGCCCGACGGAGCCCGACAGGGCCCGAGCAAACCCGAAAGGGCCCGACGGAGCCTGACAGGGCTCGATGGAGCCCGACAGGGCCCGCGGAAACCCAACAGGGCCTGATTGAGCCCGATAGGGCCCGAGCAAACCCGACAGGGCCTGACGGAGCCTGACAGGGCCCGGGCAAACCCGACAGGGCACGCTGGAGCCCGACAGAGCCCGAGCAAACCCGACAGGGCCCGAAAAGGCCCGACAGGGCCCGAGCAAACCTGACACGTCCTGACAAAGCCTGACAGGGCCCGACGGAGCCCGCCAGGGCCTGAGCAAACCCGAAAGAGCCCGACGGAGCCTGACAGGTCTCAGTGGAGTCCGACAGGGCCCGAGGAAACCCGACAGGGCCCGACGGAACCCGACAGGGCCTGAGCAAACCCGACAGGGCCCGAGCAAACCTGACAGGGCCCGATAAAGCCTGACAAGGCCCGAGAAAACCTGACAGGGCTCGACGGAGCCCGACAGGGCCCGAGCACACTCGACAGGGTCCGACGAAGCCTGACAGGGCTTCAGCAAACCCGACAGGGCCCGAGCAAACCGACAGGGCCCATCGGAGCCCGACAGGGCCCGAGGAACCCAGACAGGGCCCGACGGAGCCCGACAGGGCCCGAGGAAACCAGACAGGGCCTGAGCAAACCCGACAGGGTTCGACAAAGCCTGACAGGGCTCGATGGAGCCCGACAGGGCCCAAGGAAACCCGACAGGGCCCGACAGAGCCCGACAGTGCCCAAGCAAACCTGACAGGGCCCGACGGAGCCCGACAGGGCACGAGCAAACCAGACAGGGCCTGACGGAGCCTGACAGGGCCCGAGCAAACCCGACAGGGCTCGACGGAGCCTGACAGGGCCCGAGCAAACCCGACAGGGCCCGAGCAAACCTGACAAAGCTCGACGGAGCCTGACAGGGCCCGAGCAAACCCGACAGGGCCCGAGCAAACCTGACAGGGCACGAAGGAGCCCGACAGGGCCCGAGCAAACCCGACAGGGCCCAACGGATCCCGACAGGGCCTGAGCAAACCTGACAGGGTTCGACAAAGCCTGACAGGGCTCGATGGAGCCCGACAGGGCCCGAGGAAACCCGACAGGGCCCGACAGAGCCTGACAGGGCCCGAGCAAACCCGACAGGGCCCGACGGAGCCTGACAGGGCTCAGTGGAGTCCGACAGGGCCCGAGGAAACCCGACAGGGCCCGACGGAACCCGACAGAACCTGAGCAAACCCGACAGGGCCCGAGCAAACCCGACAGGGCCCGACGGAGCCTGACAAGGCCCGAGAAAACCTGACAGGGCTCGACGGAGCCTGACAGGGCCCGAGCACACTTGACAGGGTCCGACGAAGCCTGACAGGGCTTCAGAAAACCCGACAGGGCCCGAGCAAACCGACAGGGCCCAACAGAGCCCGACAGGGCCCGAGGAAACCCGACAGGGCCCGAAGGAGCCCGATAGGGCCCGAGCAAACCCGACAGGGCCCGACGGAGCCCGACAGGGCCCGAGCAAACCCGAAAGGGCCCGACGGAGCCTGACAGGGCTCGATGGAGCCCGACAGGGCCCGAGGAAACCCGACAGGGCCCGACGGAGCCCGATAGGGCCCGAGCAAACCCGACAGGGCCTGATGGAGCCTGACAGGGCCCGGGTAAACCTGACAGGGCACGCTGGAGCCCGACAGAGCCCGAGCAAACCCGACAGGGCCCGACAAGGCCCGACAGGGCCCGAGCAAACCTGACAGGACCTGACAAAGCCTGACAGGGCCCGACGGAGCCTGACAGGGCTCGATGGAGCCCGACAGGGCCCGAGGAAACCCGACAGGGCCTGATTGAGCCCGATAGGGCCCGAGCAAACCCGACAGGGCCTGACGGAGCCTGACAGGGCCCGGGCAAACCCGACAGGGCACGCTGGAGCCCGACAGAGCCCGAGCAAACCCGACAGGGCCCGACAAGGCCCGACAGGGCCCGAGCAAACCTGACACGTCCTGACAAAGCCTGACAGGGCCCGACGGAGCCCGCCAGGGCCCGAGCAAACACGAAAGAGCCCGACGGAGCCTGACAGGGCTCAGTGGAGTCCGACAGGGCCCGAGGAAACCCGACAGGGCCCGACGGAACCCGACAGGGCCTGAGCAAACCCGACAGGGCCCGAGCAAACCCGACAGGGCCCGACAAAGCCTGACAAGGCCCGAGAAAACCTGACAGAGCTCGACGGAGCCCGACAGGGCCCGAGCACACTCGACAGGGTCCGACGAAGCCTGACAGGGCTTCAGAAAACCCGACAGGGCCCGAGCAAACCGCCAGGGCCCAACGGAGCCCGACAGGGCCCGAGGAAACCAGACAGGGCCCGACAGAGCCCGACAGGGCCCGAGCAAACCCGACAGGGCCTGAGCAAACCCGACAGGGTTCGACAAAGCCTGACAGGGCTCGATGGAGCCCGACAGGGCCCAAGGAAACGCGACAGGGCCCGACACAGCCCGACAGTGCCCAAGCAAACCTGACAGGGCCCGACGGAGCCCGACAGGGCACGAGCAAACCAGACAGGGCCTGACGGAGCCTGACAGGGCCCGAGCAAACCCGACAGGGCTCGACGGAGCCGACAGGGCCCGAGCAAACCCGACAGGGCCCGAGCAAAACTGACAAAGCTCGACGGAGCCTGACAGGGCCCGAGAAAACCCGACAGGGCCCGAGCAAACCTGACAGGGCACGAAGGAGCCCGACAGGGCCCGAGCAAACCCGACAGGGCCCAACGGATCCCGACAGGGCCTGAGCAAACCTGACAGGGCGCGATGGAGCCCGACAGGGCGCGAGCAAACCTGACAGGGGCTGACAAGGCCCGACAGGGCCTGAGCAAACCCGACAGGACCCGCCAAAGCCTGATAGGGTCCGATGGAGCCCGACAGGGCCCGAGCAAACCCGACAGGGCTTCAGCAAACCTGACAGGGCTCGATGGAGCCCGACAGGGCCCGAGGAAACCCGACAGGGCGCGACGGAGCCTGACAGGGCCCGAGCAAACCCGACAGGGTTCGACGGAGCCCGACAGGGCCCGAGCAAACCCGACAGGGTCCGACGAAGCCTGACAGGGCTTCAGCAAACCCGACAGGGCCCGAGCAAATCCGACAGGGCCCGACGGAGCCCGACAGGGCCCGAGGAAACCAGACAGGGCCCGACAGAGCCCGACAGGGCCCGAGCAAACGCGACAGGGCCCGAGCAAACCCGACAGGGTTAGACAAAGCCTGACAGGGCCCGACGGAGCCTGACAGGGCCCTAGCAAATCCGACAGGGCTTGACAAAGCCTGACAGGGCCCGAGCAAACCCGACAGGGCCCGAGCAAACCCGACAGGGCCCGACGGAGCCCGACAGGGCCCGAGCAAACCCGAAAGGGCCCGACGGAGCCTGACAGGGCTCGATGGAGCCCGACAGGGCCCGAGGAAACCCGACAGGGCTCGACGGAGCCTGATAGGGCCCGAGCAAACCCGACAGGGCCTGACGGAGCCCGACAGGGCCCGAGCAAACCCGAAAGGGCCCGACGAAGCCCGATAGGGCCCGAGCAAACCCGACAGGGCCCGACGGAGCCCGACAGAGCCCGAGGAAACCAGACAGGGCCCGACGGAGCCCGACAGGGCCCGAGCAAACCCGACAGGGCCCGACAGAGCCCGACAGGGCCCGAGCAAACCCGAAAGGGCCCGACGGAGCCTGACAGGGCTCGATGGAGCCAGACAGGGCCCGAGGAAACCCGACAGGGCCTGATTGAACCCGATAGGGCCCGAGCAAACCCGACAGGGCCTGACGGAGCCTGACAGGGCCCGGGCAAACCCGACAGGGCACGCTGGAGCCCGACAGAGCCCGAGCAAACCCGACAGGGCCCGACAAGGCCCGACAGGGCCCGAGCAAACCTGACACGTCCTGACAAAGCCTGACAGGGCCCGACGGAGCCCGCCAGGGCCCGAGCAAACCCGACAGGGTCCGACAGAGCCCGACAGAGCCCGAGCAAACCCGAAAGGGCCCGACGAAGCCTGACAGGACTCGATGGAGCCCGACAGGGCCCGAGGAAACCCGACAGGGCCCGACGGAGCCCGATAGGGCCCGAGCAAACCCGACAGGACCCGATGGAGCCCGACAAAGCTCAAGCAAACCCGACAGGGCCTGAGCAAATCCGACAGGGCCTGACGGAGCCCGACAGGGCCCGAGCAAACCCGAAAGGGCCCGACGGAGCCTTACAGGGCTCGATGGAGCCCGACAGGCCCCGAGGAAACCCGACAGGGCTCCACGGAGCCCGATAGGGCCCGAGCAAACCCGACAGGGCCTGAGGGAGCCTGACAGGGCCCGGGCAAACCCGACAGGGCACGCTGGAGCCCGACAGAGCCCGAACAAACCCGACAGGGTTCGACGGAGCCCGACAGGGCCCGAGCAAACCCGACAGGGTCCGACGAAGCCTGACAGGGCTTCAGCAAACCCGACAGGGCCCGAGCAAATCCGACAGGGCCCGACGGAGCCCGACAGGGCCCGAGGAAACCAGACAGGGCCCGACAGAGCCCGACAGGGCCCGAGCAAACCCGACAGGGCCCGAGCAAACCCAACAGGGTTCGACAAAGCCTGACAGGGCTCGATGGAGCCCGACAGGGCCCGAGGAAACCCGACAGGGCCCGACGTAGCCTGACAGAGCCCGAGCAAACCCGAAAGGGCCCGACGAAGCCTGACAAGGCTCGATGGAGCCCGACAGGGCCCGAGGAAACCCGACAGGGCCTGACGGAGCCCGACAGGGCCCAAGCAAACCCGAAAGGGCCCGACGAAGCCTGACAGGGCTCGATGGAGCCCGACAGGGCCCGAGGAAACCCGACAGGGCCCGACGGAGCCCGATAAGGCCCGAGCAAACCCGACAGGGCCCGATGGAGCCCGACAGGGCTCGAGCAAACTCGACAGTGTCCGACGAAGCCTGACAGGGCTTCAGCAAACCCGACATGGCCCGAGCAAACCCGACAGGGCCCGACGGAGCCCAACAGAGCCCGAGGAAACCAGACAGGGCCCGACGGAGCCCGACAGGGCCCGAGCAAACCCGACAGGGCCCGACGGAGCCCGACAGGGCCCGAGCAAACCCGAAAGGGCCCGACGGAGCCTGACAGGGCTCGATGGAGCCCGACAGGGCCCGCGGAAACCCAACAGGGCCTGATTGAGCCCGATAGGGCCCGAGCAAACCCGACAGGGCCTGACGGAGCCTGACAGGGCCCGGGCAAACCCGACAGGGCACGCTGGAGCCCGACAGAGCCCGAGCAAACCCGACAGGGCCCGAAAAGGCCCGACAGGGCCCGAGCAAACCTGACACGTCCTGACAAAGCCTGACAGGGCCCAACGGAGCCCGGCAGGGCCTGAGCAAACCCGAAAGAGCCCGACAGAGCCTAGACAGGGCTCAGTGGAGTCCGACAGGGCCCGAGGAAACCCGACAGGGCCCGACGGAACCCGACAGGGCCTGAGCAAACCCGACAGGGCCCGAGCAAACCCGACAGGGCCCGACAAAGCCTGACAAGGCCCGAGAAAACCTGACAGGGCTCGACGGAGCCCGACAGGGCCCGAGCACACTCGACAGGGTCCGACGAAGCCTGACAGGGCTTCAGCAAACCCGACAGGGCCCGAGCAAACCGACAGGGCCCATCAAAGCCCGACAGGGCCCGAGGAACCCAGACAGGGCCCGACGGAGCCCGACAGGGCCCGAGGAAACCAGACAGGGCCTGAGCAAACCCGACAGGGTTCGACAAAGCCTGACAGGGCTCGATGGAGCCCGACAGGGCCCAAGGAAACCCGACAGGGCCCGACAGAGCCCGACAGTGCCCAAGCAAACCTGACAGGGCCCGACGGAGCCCGACAGGGCACGAGCAAACCAGACAGGGCCTGACGGAGCCTGACAGGGCCCGAGCAAACCCGACAGGGCTCGACGGAGCCTGACAGGGCCCGAGCAAACCCGACAGGGCCCGAGCAAACCTGACAAAGCTCGACGGAGCCTGACAGGGCCCGAGCAAACCCGACAGGGCCCGAGCAAACCTGACAGGGCACGAAGGAGCCCGACAGGGCCCGAGCAAACCCGACAGGGCCCAACGGATCCCGACAGGGCCTGAGCAAACCTGACAGGGTTCGACAAAGCCTGACAGGGCTCGATGGAGCCCGACAGGGCCCGAGGAAACCCGACAGGGCTTGAGCAAACCCGACAGGACCCGATGGAGCCCGACAGGGCTCGAGCAAACCCGACAGGGCCTGAGCAAATCCGACAGGGCCCGACGGAGCCTGACAGGGCCCGAGGAAACCCGACAGGGCCCGACGGAGCCCGATAGGGCCCGAGCAAACCCGACAGGACCCGATGGAGCCCGACAGGGCTCGAGCAAACCCGACAGGGCCTGAGCAAATCCGACAGGGCCCGACGGAGCCCGACAGGGCCCGAGCAAACCCGAAAGGGCCCGACGGAGCCTGACAGGGCTCGATGGAGCCCGACAGGGCCTTAGGAAACCCGACAGGGCCCCACGGAGCCCGATAGGGCCTGAGCAAACTCGACAGGGCCTGATGGAGCCTGACAGGGCCCGGGCAAACCTGACAGGGCACGCTGGAGCCCGACAGAGCCCGAGCAAACCCGACAGGGCCCGACAAGGCCCGACAGGGCCCGAGCAACCCTGACAGGACGTGACAAAGCCTGACAGGGCCCGACGGAGCCCGACAGGGCCTGAGCAAACCCGAAAGAGCCCGACGGAGCCTGACAGGGCTCAATAGAGTCCGACAGGGTCCGAGGAAACCCGACAGGGCCCGACGGAACCCGAGAGGGCCCGACGGAACCCGAGAGGGCCCGAGGGAATCCGACAGGGCCCGACGGAGCCTGACAGGGCCCGAGCAAACCCGACAGGGCCCGACAGGGCCCGACAGGACCCGAGCAAACCCGACAGGGCCCGAGCAAACCCGACAGGGTTCGACAAAGCTACAAAGCTCGATGGAGCCCGACAGGGCCCGAGGAAACCCGACAGGGCCCGACAGAGCCTGACAGGGCCCGAGCAAACCCGACAGGGCTCGACGGAGCCTGACAGGGCCCGAGCAAACCCGACAGGGCTCGACGGAGCCTGACAGGGCCCGAGCAAACCCGACAGGGCCCGAGCAAACCTGACAGGGCACGAAGGAGCCCGACAGGGCCCGAGCAAACCCGACAAGGCCCAACGGATCCCGACAGGGCCTGAGCAAACCTGACAGGGCCCGACGGAGCCCGACAGGGCACGAGCAAACCCGACAGGGCCTGACGGAGCCTGACAGGGCCCGAGCAAACCCGACAGGGCCCGAGCGAATCTGACAGGGCCCGACGGAGCCCGACAGGACGCGGGCAAACCCGACAGGTCCCGAGCAAAACCGACAGGGCCTGACAAGGCCCGACAGGGCCCGAGCAAACCTGACAGGGCTCGATGGAGCCCGACAGGGCCCGAGGAAACCCGATAGGGCCTGACGGAGCCTGACAGGGCCCGAGCAAACCCGACAGGGTTCGACGGAGCCCGACAGGGCCCGAGCAAACCCGACAGGGTCGGACGAAGCCTGACAGGGCTTCAGCAAACCCGACAGGGCCCGAGCAAACCCGACAGGGCCCGACGGAGCCCGACAGGGCCCGAGGAAACCAGACAGGGCCCGACAGAGCCCGACAGGCTTCGAGCAAACCCGACAGGGCCTGAGCAAACCCGACAGGGTTCGACAAAGCCTGACAGGGCCCGACGGAGCCCGACAGTGCCCAAGCAAACCTGACAGGGCCCGACAGAGCCCGACAGGGTACGAGCAAACCAGACAGGGCCTGACGGAGCCTGACAGGGCCCGAGCAAACCCGACAGGGCTCGACGGAGCCTGACAGGGCCCGAGCAAACCCGACAGGGCCCGAGCAAACCTGACAGGGCTCGACGGAGCCTGACAGGGCCCGAGAAAACCCGACAGGGCCCGAGCAAACCTGACAGGGCACGAAGGAGCCCGACAGGGCCCGAGCAAACCCGACAGGGCCCAACGGATCCCGACAGGGCCTGAGCAAACCTGACAGGGCCCGACGGAGCCTGACAGGGCCCGAGCAAACCCGACAGGGCCCGAGCGAATCTGACAGGGCCCAACGGAGCCCCACAGGACGCGGGCAAACCCGACAGGGCCCGAGCAAACCCGAGAGGGCCTGACAAGGCCCGACAGGGCCTGAGCAAACCCGACAGGACTCGACAAAGCCTGACGGGGTCCGATGGTGCCCGACAGGGCCTGAGCAAACCCGACAGGGCTCGATGGAGCCCGACAGGGCCCGAGGAAACCCGACAGGGCGCGACGGAGCCTGACAGGGCCCGAGCAAACCCGACAGGGCTCGACGGAGCCCGACAGGGCCTGAGGAAACCAGACAGGGCCCGACGGAGCCCGACAGGGCCCTAGCAAACCCGACAGGGCCTGAGCAAACCCGACAGGGCCCGACGGAGCCCGACAGGGCCTGAGGAAACCAGACAGGGCCCGACGGAGCCCGACAGGGCCTGAGAAAACCCGACAGGGCCCGAGCAAACCCGACAGGGCCCGAAGGAGCCTGACAAGGCCCGAGAAAACCTGACAGGGCTCGACGGAGCCTGACAGGGCCCGAGCACACTTGACAGGGTCCGACGAAGCCTGACAGGGCTTCAGAAAACCTGACAGGGCCCGAGCAAGCCGACAGGGCCCAACGGAGCCTGACAGGGCCCGAGGAAACCCGACAGGGCCCGACGGAGCCCGATAGGGCCCGAGCAAACCCGACAGGACCCGATGGAGCCCGACAGGGCTCGAGCAAACCCGACAGGGCCTGAGCAAATCCGACAGGGCCCGACGGAGCCCGACAGGGCCCGAGCAAACCCGAAAGGGCCCGACGGAGCCTGACAGGGCTCGATGGAGCCCGACAGGGCCTTAGGAAACCCGACAGGGCCCCACGGAGCCCGATAGGGCCTGAGCAAACTCGACAGGGCCTGATGGAGCCTGACAGGGCCCGGACAAACCTGACAGGGCACGCTGGAGCCCGACAGAGCCCGAGCAAACCCGACAGGGCCCGACAAGGCCCGACAGGGCCCGAGCAACCCTGACAGGACGTGACAAAGCCTGACAGGGCCCGACGGAGCCCGACAGGGCCTGAGCAAACCCGAAAGAGCCCGACGGAGCCTGACAGGGCTCAATAGAGTCCGACAGGGTCCGAGGAAACCCGACAGGGCCCGACGGAAACCGAGAGGGCCCGACGGAACCCGAGAGGGCCCGAGGGAATCCGACAGGGCCCGACGGAGCCTGACAGGGCCCGAGCAAACCCGACAGGGCCCGACAGGGCCCGACAGGGCCCGAGCAAACCCGACAGGGCCCGAGCAAACCCGACAGGGTTCGACAAAGCCTGACAAAGCTCGATGGAGCCCGATAGGGCCCGAGGAAACCCGACAGGGCCCGACAGAGCCTGACAGGGCCCGAGCAAACCCGACAGGGCTCGACGGAGCCTGACAGGGCCCGAGCAAACCCGACAGGGCCCGAGCAAACCTGACAGGGCACGAAGGAGCCCGACAGGGCCCGAGCAAACCCGACAAGGCCCAACGGATCCCGACAGGGCCTGAGCAAACCTGACAGGGCCCGACGGAGCCCGACAGGCCACGAGCAAACCCGACAGGGCCTGACGGAGCCTGACAGGGCCCGAGCAAACCCGACAGGGCCCGAGCGAATCTGACAGGGCCCGACGGAGCCCGACAGGACGCGGGCAAACCCGACAGGTCCCGAGCAAAACCGACAGGGCCTGACAAGGCCCGACAGGGCCCGAGCAAACCTGACAGGGCTCGATGGAGCCCGACAGGGCCCGAGGAAACCCGATAGGGCCTGACGGAGCCTGACAGGGCCCGAGCAAACCCGACAGGGCCCGACGGAGCCCGACAGGGCCCGAGGAAACCAGACAGGGCCCGACAGAGCCCGACAGGCTTCGAGCAAACCCGACAGGGCCTGAGCAAACCCGACAGGGTTCGACAAAGCCTGACAGGGCCCGACGGAGCCCGACAGTGCCCAAGCAAACCTGACAGGGCCCGACAGAGCCCGACAGGGTACGAGCAAACCAGACAGGGCCTGACGGAGCCTGACAGGGCCCGAGCAAACCCGACAGGGCTCGACGGAGCCTGACAGGGCCTGAGCAAACCCGACAGGGCCCGAGCAAACCTGACAGGGCTCGACGGAGCCTGACAGGGCCCGAGAAAACCCGACAGGGCCCGAGCAAACCTGACAGGGCACGAAGAAACCTGACAGGGCACGAAGGAGCCCGACAGGGCCCGAGCAAACCCGACAGGGCCCAACGGATCCCGACAGGGCGTGAGCAAACCTGACAGGGCCCGACGGAGCCTGACAGGGCCCGAGCAAACCCGACAGGGCCCGAGCAAACCCGAGAGGGCCTGACAAGGCCCGACAGGGCCTGAGCAAACCCGACAGGACCCGACAAAGCCTGACGGGGTCCGATGGTGCCCGACAGGGCCTGAGCAAACCCGACAGGGCTCGATGGAGCCCGACAGGGCCCGAGGAAACCCGACAGGGCCCGACGAAGTCCGATAGGGCCCGAGCAAACCCGACAGGACCCGATGGAGCCCGACAGGGCTCGAGCAAACCCGACAGGGCCTGAGCAAATCCGACAGGGCCCGACGGAGCCCGACAGGGCCCGAGCAAACCCGAAAGGGCCTGACGGAGCCTGACAGGGCTCGATGGAGCCCGACAGGGCCTTAGGAAACCCGACAGGGCCCCACGGAGCCCGATAGGGCCTGAGCAAACTCGACAGGGCCTGATGGAGCCTGACAGGGCCCGGGCAAACCTGACAGGGCACGCTGGAGCCCGACAGAGCCCGAGCAAACCCGACAGGGCCCGACAAGGCCCGACAGGGCCCGAGCAACCCTGACAGGACGTGACAAAGCCTGACAGGGCCCGACGGAGCCCGACAGGGCCTGAGCAAACCCGAAAGAGCCCGACGGAGCCTGACAGGGCTCAATAGAGTCCGACAGGGTCCGAGGAAACCCGACAGGGCCCGACGGAACCCGAGAGGACCCGACGGAACCCGAGAGGGCCCGAGGGAATACGACAGGGCCCGACGGAGCCTGACAGGGCCCGAGCAAACCCGACAGGGCCCGACAGGGCCCGACAGGGCCCGACAGGACCCGAGCAAACCCGACAGGGCCCGAGCAAACCCGACAGGGTTCGACAAAGCCTGACAAAGCTCGATGGAGCCCGACAGGGCCCGAGGAAACCCGACAGGGCCCGACAGAGCCTGACAGGGCCCGAGCAAACCCGACAGTGCTCGACGGAGCCTGACAGGGCCCGAGCAAACCCGACAGGGCTCGACGGAGCCTGACAGGGCCCGAGCAAACCCGACAGGGCCCGAGCAAACCTGACAGGGCACGAAGGAGCCCGACAGGGCCCGAGCAAACCCGACAAGGCCCAACGGATCCCGACAGGGCCTGAGCAAACCTGACAGGGCCCGACGGAGCCCGACAGGGCACGAGCAAACCCGACAGGGCCTGACGGAGCCTGACAGGGCCCGAGCAAACCCGACAGGGCCCGAGCGAATCTGACAGGGCCCGATGGAGCCCGACAGGACGCGGGCAAACCCGACAGGTCCCGAGCAAAACCGACAGGGCCTGACAAGGCCCGACAGGGCCCGAGCAAACCTGACAGGGCTCGATGGAGCCCGACAGGGCCCGAGGAAACCCGATAGGGCCTGACAGAGCCTGACAGGGCCCGAGCAAACCCGACAGGGTTCGACGGAGCCCGACAGGGCCCGAGCAAACCCGACAGGGTCGGACGAAGCCTGACAGGGCTTCAGCAAACCCGACAGGGCCCGAGCAAACCCGACAGGGCCCGACGGAGCCCGACAGGGCCCGAGGAAACCAGACAGGGCCCGACAGAGCCCGACAGGCTTCGAGCAAACCCGACAGGGCCTGAGCAAACCCGACAGGGTTCGACAAAGCCTGACAGGGCCCGACGGAGCCCGACAGTGCCCAAGCAAACCTGACAGGGCCCGACAGAGCCCGACAGGGTACGAGCAAACCAGACAGGGCCTGACGGAGCCTGACAGGGCCCGAGCAAACCCGACAGGGCTCGACGGAGCCTGACAGGGCCTGAGCAAACCCGACAGGGCCCGAGCAAACCTGACAGGGCTCGACGGAGCCTGACAGGGCCCGAGCAAACCCGACAGGGCCCGAGCAAACCTGACAGGGCACGAAGGAGCCCGACAGGGCCCGAGCAAACCCGACAGGGCCCAACGGATCCCGACAGGGCCTGAGCAAACCTGACAGGGCCCGACGGAGCCTGACAGGGCCCGAGCAAACCCGACAGGGCCCGAGCGAATCTGACAGGGCCCAACGGAGCCCCACAGGACGCGGGCAAACCCGACAGGGCCCGAGCAAACCCGAGAGGGCCTGACAAGGCCCGACAGGGCCTGAGCAAATCCGACAGGACCCGACAAAGCCTGACGGGGTCCGATGGTGCCCGACAGGGCCTGAGCAAACCCGACAGGGCTCGATGGAGCCCGACAGGGCCCGAGGAAACCCGACAGGGCGCGACGGAGCCTGACAGGGCCCGAGCAAACCCGACAGGGCTCGACGGAGCCCGACAGGGCCTGAGGAAACCAGACAGGGCCCGACGGAGCCCGACAGGGCCCTAGCAAACCCGACAGGGCCTGAGCAAACCCGACAGGGCCCGACGGAGCCCGACAGGGCCTGAGGAAACCAGACAGGGCCCGACGGAGCCCGACAGGGCCCTAGCAAACCCGACAGGGCTTGAACAAGCCTGACAGGGCCTGAGCAAACCCGACAGGGCCCGACGGAGCTTGACAGGGCCCGAGCAAACCCGAAAGGGCCCGACGGAGCCTGACAGGGCTCGATAGAGCCCGACAGGGCCCGAGGAAACCCGACAGGGCTCGACGGAGCCCGATAGGGCCCGAGCAAACCTGACAGGGCCTGACGGAGCCCGACAGGGCCCGAGCAAACCCGAAAGGGCCCGACGGAGCCCGACAGGGCCCGAGGAAACCAGACAGGGCCCGACAGAGCCCGACAGGGCCTGAGCAAACCCGAAAGGGCCCGACGAAGCCTGACAGGACTCGATGGAGCCCGACAGGGCTCAAGCAAACCCGACAGGGCCTGAGCAAATCCGACAGGGCCCGACGGAGCCCGACAGGGCCCGAGCAAACCCGAAAGGGCCCGACGGAGCCTGACAGGGCTCGATGGAGCCCGACAGGGCCCGAGGAAACCCGACAGGGCCCCACGGAGCCCGATAGGGCCCGAGCAAACCCGACAGGGCCTGACGGAGCCCGACAGGGCCCGAGCAAACCCGAAAGGGCCCGACGAAGCCTGACAGGACTCGATGGAGCCCGACAGGGCTCAAGCAAACCCGACAGGGCCTGAGCAAATCCGACAGGGCCCGACGGAGCCCGACAGGGCCCGAGCAAACCCGAAAGGGCCCGACGGAGCCTGACAGGGCTCGATGGAGCCAGACAGGGCCCGAGGAAACCCGACAAGGCCCCACGGAGCCCGATAGGGCCCGAGCAAACCCGACAGGGCCTGACGGAGCCTGACAGGGCCCGGGCAAACCCGACAGGGCACGCTGGAGCCCGACAGAGCCTGAGCAAACCCGACAGGGCCCGACAAGGCCCGACAGGGCTCGAGCAAACCTGACAGGACCTTACAAAGCCTGACAGGGCCTGACGGAGCCCGACAGGGCCTGAGCAAACCCGAAAGAGCCCGACGGAGCCTGACAGGGCCCGAGCAAACCCGACAGGGCCCGAGCAAACCTGACAGGGCACGAAGGAGCCCGACAGGGCCCGAGCAAACCCGACAAGGCCCAACGGATCCCGACAGGGCCTGAGCAAACCTGACAGGGCCCGACGGAGCCCGACAGGGTACGAGCAAACCCGACAGGGCCTGACGGAGCCTGACAGGGCCCGAGTAAACCCGACAGGGCCCGAGCGAATCTGACAGGGCCCGACGGAGCCCGACAGGACGCGGGCAAACCCGACAGGTCCCGAGCAAACCCGACAGGGCCTGACAAGGCCCAACAGGGCCCGAGCAAACCTGACAGGGCCTGACGGAGCCCGATAGGGCTCGAGCAAACCCGATAGGGCCTGACGGAGCCTGACAGGGCCCGAGCAAACCTGACAGGGCCCGAGAGAACCTGACAGGGCCCGACGGAGCCCGACAGGGCGCGAGCAAACCCGACAGGGGCTGACAAGGCCCGACAGGGCCTGAGCAAACCCGACAGGACCCGCCAAAGCCAGATAGGGTCCGATGGAGCCCGACAGGGCCCGAGCAAACCCGACAGGGCCCGAGCAAACCTGACAGGGCTCGATGGAGCCCGACAGGGCTCGAGGAAACCCGACAGGGCGCGACGGAACCTGACAGGGCCCGAGCAAACCCGACAGGGTTCGACGGAGCCGGACAGGGCCCGAGCAAACCCGACAGGGTCCGACAGAGCCCGACAGGGCCCGAGCAAACCCGAAAGGGCCCGACGAAGCCTGACAGGACTCGATGGAGCCCGACAGGGCCCGAGGAAATCCGACAGGGCCCGACGGAGCCCGATAGGGCCCGAGCAAACCCGACAGGACCCGATGGAGCCTGACAAAGCTCAAGCAAACCCGACAGGGCCTGAGCAAATCCGACAGGGCCTGACGGAGCCCGACAGGGCCCGAGCAAACCCGAAAGGGCCCGACGGAGCCTTACAGGGCTCGATGGAGCCCGACAGGCCCCGAGGAAACCCGACAGGGCTCCACGGAGCCCGATAGGGCCCGAGCAAACCCGACAGGGCCTGATGGAGCCTGACAGGGCCCGGGCAAACCCGACAGGGCACGCTGGAGCCCGACAGAGCCCGAACAAACCCGACAGGGTTCGACGGAGCCCGACAGGGCCCGAGCAAACCCGACAGGGTCCGACGAAGCCTGACAGGGCTTCAGCAAACCCGACAGGGCCCGAGCAAATCCGACAGGGCCCGACGGAGCCCGACAGGGCCCGAGGAAACCAGACAGGGCCTGACAGAGCCCGACAGGGCCCGAGCAAACCCGACAGGGCCCGAGCAAACCCAACAGGGTTCGACAAAGCCTGACAGGGCTCGATGGAGCCCGACAGGGCCCGAGGAAACCCGACAGGGCCCGACGTAGCCTGACAGAGCCCGAGCAAACCCGAAAGGGCCCGACGAAGCCTGACAAGGCTCGATGGAGCCCGACAGGGCCCGAGGAAACCCGACAGGGCCTGACGGAGCCCGACAGGGCCCAAGCAAACCCGAAAGGGCCCGACGAAGCCTGACAGGGCTCGATGGAGCCCGACAGGGCCCGAGGAAACCCGACAGGGCCCGACGGAGCCCGATAAGGCCCGAGCAAACCCGACAGGGCCCGATGGAGCCCGACAGGGCTCGAGCAAACTCGACAGTGTCCGACGAAGCCTGACAGGGCTTCAGCAAACCCGACATGGCCCGAGCAAACCCGACAGGGCCCGACGGAGCCCAACAGAGCCCGAGGAAACCAGACAGGGCCCGACAGAGCCCGACAGGGCCCGAGCAAACCCGACAGGGCCCGACGGAGCCCGACAGGGCCCGAGCAAACCCGAAAGGGCCCGACGGAGCCTGACAGGGCTCGATGGAGCCAGACAGGGCCCGCGGAAACCCAACAGGGCCTGATTAGAGCCCGATAGGGCCCGAGCAAACCCGACAGGGCCTGACGGAGCCTGACAGGGCCCGGGCAAACCCGACAGGGCACGCTGGAGCCCGACAGAGCCCGAGCAAACCCGACAGGGCCCGAAAAGGCCCGACAGGGCCCGAGCAAACCTGACACGTCCTGACAAAGCCTGACAGGGCCCAACGGAGCCCGGCAGGGCCTGAGCAAACCCGAAAGAGCCCGACGGAGCCTAGACAGGGCTCAGTGGAGTCCGACAGGGCCCGAGGAAACCCGACAGGGCCCGACGGAACCCGACAGGGCCTGAGCAAACCCGACAGGGCCCGAGCAAACCCGACAGGGCCCGACAAAGCCTGACAAGGCCCGAGAAAACCTGACAGGGCTCGACGGAGCCCGACAGGGCCCGAGCACACTCGACAGGGTCGGACGAAGCCTGACAGGGCTTCAGCAAACCCGACAGGGCCCGAGCAAACCGACAGGGCCCATCGGAGCCCGACAGGGCCCGAGGAACCCAGACAGGGCCCGACGGAGCCCGACAGGGCCCGAGGAAACCAGACAGGGCCTGAGCAAACCCGACAGGGTTCGACAAAGCCTGACAGGGCTCGATGGAGCCCGACAGGGCCCAAGGAAACCCGACAGGGCCCGACAGAGCCCGACAGTGCTCAAGCAAACCTGACAGGGCCCGACGGAGCCCGACAGGGCACGAGCAAACCAGACAGGGCCTGACGGAGCCTGACAGGGCCCGAGCAAACCCGACAGGGCTCGACGGAGCCTGACAGGGCCCGAGCAAACCCGACAGGGCCCGAGCAAACCTGACAAAGCTCGACGGAGCCTGACAGGGCCCGAGCAAACCCGACAGGGCCCGAGCAAACCTGACAGGGCACGAAGGAGCCCGACAGGGCCCGAGCAAACCCGACAGGGCCCAACGGATCCCGACAGGGCCTGAGCAAACCTGACAGGGTTCGACAAAGCCTGACAGGGCTTGATGGAGCCCGACAGGGCCCGAGGAAACCCGAAAGGGCCCGACAGAGCCTGACAGGGCCCGAGCAAACCCGACAGGACCCGACGGAGCCTGACAGGGCTCAGTGGAGTCCGACAGGGCCCGAGGAAACCCGACAGGGCCCGACGGAACCCGACAGGGCCTGAGCAAACCCGACAGGGCCCGAGCAAACCCGACAGGGCCCGACGGAGCCTGACAAGGCCCGAGAAAACCTGACAGGGCTCGACGGAGCCCGACAGGGCCCGAGCACACTTGACAGGGTCCGACGAAGCCTGACAGGGCTTCAGAAAACCCGACAGGGCCCGAGCAAACCGACAGGGCCCAACAGAGCCCGACAGGGCCCGAGGAAACCCGACAGGGCCCGAAGGAGCACGATAGGGCCCGAGCAAACTCGACAGGGCCCGACGGAGCCCGACAGGGCCCGAGCAAACCCGAAAGGGCCCGACGGAGCCTGACAGGGCTCGATGGAGCCCGACAGGGCCCGAGGAAACCCGACAGGGCCCGACGGAGCCCGATAGGGCCCGAGCAAACCCGACAGGGCCTGATGGAGCCTGACAGGGCCCGGGCAAACCCGACAGGGCACGCTGGAGCCCGACAGAGCCCGAGCAAACCCGACAGGGCCCGACAAGGCCCGACAGGGCCCGAGCAAACCTGACAGGACCTGACAAAGCCTGACAGGGCCCGACGGAGCCTGACAGGGCCTGAGCAAACCCGAAAGAGCCCGACGGAGCCTGACAGGGCTCGATAGAGTCCGACAGGGCCCGAGGAAACCCGACAGGGCCCGACGGAACCCGAGAGGGCCCGAGGGAATCCGACAGGGCCCGACGGAGCCTGACAGGGCCCGAGCAAACCCGACAGGGCCCGACAGAGCCCGACAGGAACCGAGCAAACCCGACAGGGCCCGAGCAAACCCGACAGGGTTCGACAAAGCCTGACAGGGCTCGATGGAGCCCGACAGGGCCCGAGGAAACCCGACAGGGCCCGACGGAGCCTGACAGGGCCCGAGCAAACCCGACAGGGCCCGAGCAAACCTGACAGGGCACGAAGGAGCCCGACAGGGCCCGAGCAAACCCGACAAGGCCCAACGGATCCCGACAGGGCCTGAGAAAACCTGACAGGGCCCGACGGAGCCCGACAGGGCACGAGCAAACCCGACAGGGCCTGACAGAGCCTGACAGGGCCCGAGCAAACCCAACAGGGCCTGAGCGAATCTGACAGGGCCCGACGGAGCCCGACAGGACGCGGGCAAACCCGACAGGTCCCGAACAAACCCGACAGGGCCTGACAAGGCCCGACAGGGCCCGAGCAAACCTGACAGGGCCTGACGGAGCCCGACAGGGCTCGAGCAAACCCGATAGGGCCTGACGGAGCCTGACAGGGCCCGAGCAAACCTGACAGGGCCCGAGAGAACCTGACAGGGCCCGACAGAGCCCGACAGGGCGCGAGCAAACCCGACAGGGGCTGACAAGGCCCGACAGGGCCCGAGCAAACCCGACAGGACCCGCCAAAGCCTGATAGAGTCCGATGGAGCCCGACAGGGCCCGAGCAAACCCGACAGGGTTTGTCGGAGCCCGACAGGGCCCGAGCAAACCCGACAGGGTTCGACGAAGCCTGACAGGGCTTCAGCAAACCCGACAGGGCCCGAGCAAATCCGACAGGGCCCGACGGAGCCCGACAGGGCCCGAGGAAACCAGACAGGGCCCGACAGAGCCCGACAGGGCCCGAACAAACCCGACAGGGCCCGAGCAAACCCGACAGGGTTCGACAAAGCCTGACAGGGCTTGATGGAGCCCGACAGGGCCCGAGGAAACCCGACAGGGCCCGACGGAGCCTGACAGAGCCCGAGCAAACCCGAAAGGGCCCGACGAAGCCGGACAGGGCTCGATGGAGCCTGACAGGGCCCGAGGAAACCCGACAGGGCCTGACGGAGCCCGACAGGGCCCGAGCAAACCCGAAAGGGCCCGACGAAGCCTGACAGGGCTCGATGGAGCCCGACAGGGCCCGAGGAAACCCGACAGGGCCCGACGGAGCCCGATAAGGCCCGAGCAAACCCGACAGGGCCCGATGGAGCCCGACAGGGCTCGAGCAAACCCGACAGTGTCCGACGAAGCCTGACAGGGCTTCAGCAAACCCGACATGGCCCGAGCAAACCCGACAGGGCCCGACGGAGCCCAACAGAGCCCGAGGAAACCAGACAGGGCCCGACGGAGCCCGACAGGGCCCGAGCAAACCCGACAGGGCCCGACGGAGCCCGACAGGGCCCGAGCAAACCCGAAAGGGCCCGACGGAGCCTGACAGGGCTCGATGGAGCCCGACAGGGCCCGAGGAAACCCGACAGGGCCTGATTGAGCCCGACAGGGCCCGAGCAAAACTGACAAAGCTCGACGGAGCCTGACAGGGCCCGAGAAAACCCGACAGGGCCCGAGCAAACCTGACAGGGCACGAAGGAGCCCGACAGAGCCCGAGCAAACCCGACAGGGCCCAACGGATCCCGACAGGGCCTGAGCAAACCTGACAGGGCGCGATGGAGCCCGACAGGGCGCGAGCAAACCTGACAGGGGCTGACAAGGCCCGACAGGGCCTGAGCAAACCCGACAGGACCCGCCAAAGCCTGATAGGGTCCGATGGAGCCCGACAGAACCCGAGCAAACCCGACACGGCCCGAGCAAACCTGACAGGGCTCGATGGAGCCCGACAGGGCCCGAGGAAACCCGACAGGGCGCGACGGAGCCTGACAGGGCCCGAGCAAACCCGACAGGGTTCGACGGAGCCCGACAGGGCCCGAGCAAACCCGACAGGGTCCGACGAAGCCTGACAGGGCTTCAGCAAACCCGACAGGGCCCGAGCAAACCGCCAGGGCCCAACGGAGCCCGACAGGGCCCGAGGAAACCAGACAGGGCCCGACAGAGCCCGACAGGGCCCGAGCAAACCCGACAGGGCCTGAGCAAACCCGACAGGGTTCGACAAAGCCTGACAGGGCTCGATGGACCCCGACAGGGCCCAAGGAAACGCGACAGGGCCCGACACAGCCCGACAGTGCCCAAGCAAACCTGACAGGGCCCGACGGAGCCCGACAGGGCACGAGCAAACCAGACAGGGCCTGACGGAGCATGACAGGGCCCGAGCAAACCTGACAGGGCTCGACGGAGCCAACAGGGCCCGAGCAAACCCGACAGGGCCCGAGCAAAACTGACAAAGCTCGACGGAGCCTGACAGGGCCCGAGAAAACCCGACAGGGCCCGAGCAAACCTGACAGGGCACGAAGGAGCCCGACAGGGCCCGAGCAAACCCGACAGGGCCCAACGGATCCCGACAGGGCCTGAGCAAACCTGACAGGGCGCGATGGAGCCCGACAGGGCGCGAGCAAACCTGACAGGGGCTGACAAGGCCCGACAGGGCCTGAGCAAACCCGACAGGACCCGCCAAAGCCTTATAGGGTCCGATGGAGCCCGACAGGGCCCGAGCAAACCCGACAGGGCCCGAGCAAACCTGAGAGGGCTCGATGGAGCCCGACAGGGCCCGAGGAAACCCGACAGGGCGCGACGGAGCCTGACAGGGCCCGAGCAAACCCGAAAGGGTTCGACGGAGCCCGACAGGGCCCGAGCAAACCCGACAGGGTCCGACGAAGCCTGACAGGGCTTCAGCAAACCCGACAGGGCCCGAGCAAACCCGACAGGACCTTACAAAGCCTGACAGGGCCTGACAGAGCCCGACAGGGCCTGAGCAAACCCGAAAGAGCCCGACGGAGCCTGACAGGGCCCGAGCAAACCCGACAGGGCCCGAGCAAACCTGACAGGGCACGAAGGAGCCCGACAGGGCCCGAGCAAACCCGACAAGGCCCAACGGATCCCGACAGGGCCTGAGCAAACCTGACAGGGCCCGACGGAGCCCGACAGGGTACGAGCAAACCCGACAGGGCCTGACGGAGCCTGACAGGGCCCGAGTAAACCCGACAGGGCCCGAGCGAATCTGACAGGGCCCGACGGAGCCCGACAGGACGCGGGCAAACCCGACAGGTCCCGAGCAAACCCGACAGGGCCTGACAAGGCCCAACAGGGCCCGAGCAAACCTGACAGGGCCTGACGGAGCCCGATAGGGCTCGAGCAAACCCGATAGGGCCTGACGGAGCCTGACAGGGCCCGAGCAAACCTGACAGGGCCCGAGAGAACCTGACAGGGCCCGACGGAGCCCGACAGGGCGCGAGCAAACCCGACAGGGGCTGACAAGGCCCGACAGGGCCTGAGCAAACCCGACAGGACCCGCCAAAGCCTGATAGGGTCCGATGGAGCCCGAGAGGGCCCGAGCAAACCCGACAGGGCCCGAGCAAACCTGACAGGGCTCGATGGAGCCCGACAGGGCCCGAGGAAACCCGACAGGGCGCGACGGAGCCTGACAGGGCCCGAGCAAACCCGACAGGGTTCGACGGAGCCGGACAGGGCCCGAGCAAACCCGACAGGGTCCGACAGAGCCCGACAGGGCCCGAGCAAACCCAAAAGGGCCCGACGAAGCCTGACAGGACTCGATGGAGCCCGACAGGGCCCGAGGAAACCCGACAGGGCCCGACGGAGCCCGATAGGGCCCGAGCAAACCCGACAGGACCCGATGGAGCCCGACAAAGCTCAAGCAAACCCGACAGGGCCTGAGCAAATCCGACAGGGCCTGACGGAGCCCGACAGGGCCCGAGCAAACCCGAAAGGGCCCGACGGAGCCTTACAGGGCTCGATGGAGCCCGACAGGCCCCGAGGAAACCCGACAGGGCTCCACGGAGCCCGATAGGGCCCGAGCAAACCCGACAGGGCCTGATGGAGCCTGACAGGGCCCGGGCAAACCCGACAGGGCACGCTGGAGCCCGACAGAGCCCGAACAAACCCGACAGGGTTCGACGGAGCCCGACAGGGCCCGAGCAAACCCGACAGGGTCCGACGAAGCCTGACAGGGCTTCAGCAAACCCGACAGGGCCCGAGCAAATCCGACAGGGCCCGACGGAGCCCGACAGGGCCCGAGGAAACCAGACAGGGCCCGACAGAGCCCGACAGGGCCCGAGCAAACCCGACAGGGCCCGAGCAAACCCAACAGGGTTCGACAAAGCCTGACAGGGCTCGATGGAGCCCGACAGGGCCCGAGGAAACCCGACAGGGCCCGACGTAGCCTGACAGAGCCCGAGCAAACCCGAAAGGGCCCGACGAAGCCTGACAAGGCTCGATGGAGCCCGACAGGGCCCGAGGAAACCCGACAGGGCCTGACGGAGCCCGACAGGGCCCAAGCAAACCCGAAAGGGCCCGACGAAGCCTGACAGGGCTCGATGGAGCCCGACAGGGCCCGAAGAAACCCGACAGGGCCCGACGGAGCCCGATAAGGCCCGAGCAAACCCGACAGGGCCCGATGGAGCCCGACAGGGCTCGAGCAAACTCGACAGTGTCCGACGAAGCCTGACAGGGCTTCAGCAAACCCGACATGGCCCGAGCAAACCCGACAGGGCCCGACGGAGCCCAACAGAGCCCGAGGAAACCAGACAGGGCCCGACGGAGCCCGACAGGGCCCGAGCAAACCCGACAGGGCCCGACGGAGCCCGACAGGGCCCGAGCAAACCCGAAAGGGCCCGACGGAGCCTGACAGGGCTCGATGGAGCCCGACAGGGCCCGCGGAAACCCAACAGGGCCTGATTGAGCCCGATAGGGCCCGAGCAAACCCGACAGGGCCTGACGGAGCCTGACAGGGCCCGGGCAAACCCGACAGGGCACGCTGGAGCCCGACAGAGCCCGAGCAAACCCGACAGGGCCCGAAAAGGCCCGACAGGGCCCGAGCAAACCTGACACGTCCTGACAAAGCCTGACAGGGCCCGACGGAGCCCGCCAGGGCCTGAGCAAACCCGAAAGAGCCCGACGGAGCCTGACAGGGCTCAGTGGAGTCCGACAGGGCCCGAGGAAACCCGACAGGGCCCGACGGAACCCGAGAGGGCCTGAGCAAACCCGACAGGGCCCGAGCAAACCCGACAGGGCCCGACAAAGCCTGACAAGGCCCGAGAAAACCTGACAGGGCTAGACGGAGCCCGACAGGGCCCGAGCACACTTGACAGGGTCCGACGAAGCCTGACAGGGCTTCAGAAAACCCGACAGGGCCCGAGCAAACCGACAGGGCCCAACAGAGCCCGACAGGGCCCGAGGAAACCCGACAGGGCCCGAAGGAGCCCGACAGGGCCCGAGCAAACCCGACAGGGCCCGACGGAGCCCGACAGGGCCCGAGCAAACCTGAAAGGGCCCGACGGAGCCTGACAGGGCTCGATGGAGCCCGACAGGGCCCGAGGAAACCCGACAGGGCCTGATGGAGCCTGACAGGGCCCGGGCAAACCCGACAGGGCACGCTGGAGCCCGACAGAGCCCGAGCAAACCCGACAGGGCCCGACAAGGCCCGACAGGGCCCGAGCAAACCTGACAGGACCTGACAAAGCCTGACAGGGCCCGACGGAGCCTGACAGGGCCTGAGCAAACCCGAAAGAGCCCGACGGAGCCTGACAGGGCTCGATAGAGTCCGACAGGGCCCGAGGAAACCCGACAGGGCCCGACGGAACCCGAGAGGGCCCGAGGGAATCCGACAGGGCCCGACGGAGCCTGACAGGGCCCGAGCAAACCCGACAGGGCCCGACAGAGCCCGACAGGAACCGAGCAAACCCGACAGGGCCCGAGCAAACCCGACAGGGTTCGACAAAGCCTGACAGGGCTCGATGGAGCCCGACAGGGCCCGAGGAAACCCGACAGGGCCCGACGGAGCCTGACAGGGCCCGAGCAAACCCGACAGGGCCCGAGCAAACCTGACAGGGCACGAAGGAGCCCGACAGGGCCCGAGCAAACCCGACAAGGCCCAACGGATCCCGACAGGGCCTGAGAAAACCTGACAGGGCCCGACGGAGCCCGACAGGGCACGAGCAAACCCGACAGGGCCTGACAGAGCCTGACAGGGCCCGAGCAAACCCAACAGGGCCTGAGCGAATCTGACAGGGCCCGACGGAGCCCGACAGGACGCGGGCAAACCCGACAGGTCCCGAGCAAACCCGACAGGGCCTGACAAGGCCCAACAGGGCCCGAGCAAACCTGACAGGGCCTGACGGAGCCCGACAGGGCTCGAGCAAACCCGATAGGGCCTGACGGAGCCTGACAGGGCCCGAGCAAACCTGACAGGGCCCGAGAGAACCTGACAGGGCCCGACGGAGCCCGACAGGGCGCGAGCAAACCCGACAGGGGCTGACAAGGCCCGACAGGGCCCGAGCAAACCCGACAGGACCCGCCAAAGCCTGATAGAGTCCGATGGAGCCCGACAGGGCCCGAGCAAACCCGACAGGGTTTGTCGGAGCCCGACAGGGCCCGAGCAAACCCGACAGGGTTCGACGAAGCCTGACAGGGCTTCAGCAAACCCGACAGGGCCCGAGCAAATCCGACAGGGCCCGACGGAGCCCGACAGGGCCCGAGGAAACCAGACAGGGCCCGACAGAGCCCGACAGGACCCGAACAAACCCGACAGGGCCCGAGCAAACCCGACAGGGTTCGACAAAGCCTGACAGGGCTTGATGGAGCCCGACAGGGCCCGAGGAAACCCGACAGGGCCCGACGGAGCCTGACAGAGCCCGAGCAAACCCGAAAGGGCCCGACGAAGCCGGACAGGGCTCGATGGAGCCCGACAGGGCCCGAGGAAACCCGACAGGGCCTGACGGAGCCCGACAGGGCCCGAGCAAACCCGAAAGGGCCCGACGAAGCCTGACAGGGCTCGATGGAGCCCGACAGGGCCCGAGGAAACCCGACAGGGCCCGACGGAGCCCGATAAGGCCCGAGCAAACCCGACAGGGCCCGATGGAGCCCGACAGGGCTCGAGCAAACCCGACAGTGTCCGACGAAGCCTGACAGGGCTTCAGCAAACCCGACATGGCCCGAGCAAACCCGACAGGGCCCGACGGAGCCCAACAGAGCCCGAGGAAACCAGACAGGGCCCGACGGAGCCCGACAGGGCCCGAGCAAACCCGACAGGGCCCGACGGAGCCCGACAGGGCCCGAGCAAACCCGAAAGGGCCCGACGGAGCCTGACAGGGCTCGATGGAGCCCGACAGGGCCCGAGGAAACCCGACAGGGCCTGATTGAGCCCGATAGGGCCCGAGCAAACCCGACAGGGCCTGATGGAGCCTGACAGGGCCCGGGCAAACCCGACAGGGCACGCTGGAGCCCGACAGAGCCCGAGCAAACCCGACAGGGCCCGACAAGGCCCGACAGGGCCCGAGCAAACATGACACGTACTGACAAAGCCTGACAGGGCCCGACGGAGCCCGCCAGGGCCCGAGCAAACACGAAAGAGCCCGACGGAGCCTGACAGGGCTCAGTGGAGTCCGACAGGGCCCGAGGAAACCCGACAGGGCCCGACGGAACCCGACAGGGCCTGAGCAAACCCGACAGGGCCCGAGCAAACCCGACAGGGCCCGACAAAGCCTGACAAGGCCCGAGAAAACCTGACAGAGCTCGACGGAGCCCGACAGGGCCCGAGCACACTCGACAGGGTCCGACGAAGCCTGACAGGGCTTCAGAAAACCCGACAGGGCCCGAGCAAACCGCCAGGGCCCAACGGAGCCCGACAGGGCCCGAGGAAACCAGACAGGGCCCGACAGAGCCCGACAGGGCCCGAGCAAACCCGACAGGGCCTGAGCAAACCCGACAGGGTTCGACAAAGCCTGACAGGGCTCGATGGAGCCCGACAGGGCCCAAGGAAACGCGACAGGGCCCGACACAGCCCGACAGTGCCCAAGCAAACCTGACAGGGCCCGACGGAGCCCGACAGGGCACGAGCAAACCAGACAGGGCCTGACGGAGCCTGACAGGGCCCGAGCAAACCCGACAGGGCTCGACGGAGCCGACAGGGCCCGAGCAAACCCGACAGGGCCCGAGCAAAACTGACAAAGCTCGACGGAGCCTGACAGGGCCCGAGAAAACCCGACAGGGCCCGAGCAAACCTGACAGGGCACGAAGGAGCCCGACAGGGCCCGAGCAAACCCGACAGGGCCCAACGGATCCCGACAGGGCCTGAGCAAACCTGACAGGGCGCGATGGAGCCCGACAGGGCGCGAGCAAACCTGACAGGGGCTGACAAGGCCCGACAGGGCCTGAGCAAACCCGACAGGACCCGCCAAAGCCTGATAGGGTCCGATGGAGCCCGACAGGGCCCGAGCAAACCCGACACGGCCCGAGCAAACCTGACAGGGCTCGATGGAGCCCGACAGGGCCCGAGGAAACCCGACAGGGCGCGACGGAGCCTGACAGGGCCCGAGCAAACCCGACAGGGTTCGACGGAGCCCGACAGGGCCCGAGCAAACCCGACAGGGTCCGACGAAGCCTGACAGGGCTTCAGCAAACCCGACAGGGCCCGAGCAAACCGCCAGGGCCCAACGGAGCCCGACAGGGCCCGAGGAAACCAGACAGGGCCCGACAGAGCCCGACAGGGCCCGAGCAAACCCGACAGGGCCTGAGCAAACCCGACAGGGTTCGACAAAGCCTGACAGGGCTCGATGGACCCCGACAGGGCCCAAGGAAACGCGACAGGGCCCGACACAGCCCGACAGTGCCCAAGCAAACCTGACAGGGCCCGACGGAGCCCGACAGGGCACGAGCAAACCAGACAGGGCCTGACGGAGCATGACAGGGCCCGAGCAAACCCGACAGGGCTCGACGGAGCCGACAGGGCCCGAGCAAACCCGACAAGGCCCAACGGATCCCGACAGGGCCTGAGCAAACCTGACAGGGCCCGACGGAGCCCGACAGGGTACGAGCAAACCCGACAGGGCCTGACGGAGCCTGACAGGGCCCGAGTAAACCCGACAGGGCCCGAGCGAATCTGACAGGGCCCGACGGAGCCCGACAGGACGCGGGCAAACCCGACAGGTCCCGAGCAAACCCGACAGGGCCTGACGGAGCCCGATAGGGCTCGAGCAAACCCGATAGGGCCTGACGGAGCCTGACAGGGCCCGAGCAAACCTGACAGGGCCCGAGAGAACCTGACAGGGCCCGACGGAGCCCGACAGGGCGCGAGCAAACCCGACAGGGGCTGACAAGGCCCGACAGGGCCGGAGCAAACCCGACAGGACCCGCCAAAGCCAGATAGGGTCCGATGGAGCCCGACAGGGCCCGAGCAAACCCGACAGGGCCCGAGCAAACCTGACAGGGCTCGATGGAGCCCGACAGGGCCCGAGGAAACCCGACAGGGCGCGACGGAGCCTGACAGGGCCCGAGCAAACCTGACAGGGTTCGACGGAGCCGGATAGGGCCCGAGCAAACCCGACAGGGTCCGACAGAGCCCGACAGGGCCCGAGCAAACCCGAAAGGGCCCGACGAAGCCTGACAGGACTCGATGGAGCCCGACAGGGCCCGAGGAAACCCGACAGGGCCCGACGGAGCCCGATAGGGCCCGAGCAAACCCGACAGGACCCGATGGAGCCCGACAAAGCTCAAGCAAACCCGACAGGGCCTGAGCAAATCCGACAGGGCCTGACGGAGCCCGACAGGGCCCGAGCAAACCCGAAAGGGCCCGACAGAGCCTTACAGGGCTCGATGGAGCCCGACAGGCCCCGAGGAATCCCGACAGGGCTCCACGGAGCCCGATAGGGCCCGAGCAAACCCGACAGGGCCTGATGGAGCCTGACAGGGCCCGGGCAAACCCGACAGGGCACGCTGGAGCCCGACAGAGCCCGAACAAACCCGACAGGGTTCGACGGAGCCCGACAGGGCCCGATCAAACCCGACAGGGTCCGACGAAGCCTGACAGGGCTTCAGCAAACCCGACAGGGCCCGAGCAAATCCGACAGGGCCCGACGGAGCCCGACAGGGCCCGAGGAAACCAGACAGGGCCCGACAGAGCCCGACAGGGCCCGAGCAAACCCGACAGGGCCCGAGCAAACCCAACAGGGTTCGACAAAGCCTGACAGGGCTCGATGGAGCCCGACAGGGCCCGAGGAAACCCGACAGGGCCCGACGTAGCCTGACAGAGCCCGAGCAAACCCGAAAGGGCCCGACGAAGCCTGACAAGGCTCGATGGAGCCCGACAGGGCCCGAGGAAACCCGACAGGGCCTGACGGAGCCCGACAGGGCCCAAGCAAACCCGAAAGGGCCCGACGAAGCCTGACAGGGCTCGATGGAGCCCGACAGGGCCCGAGGAAACCCGACAGGGCCCGACGGAGCCCGATAAGGCCCGAGCAAACCCGACAGGGCCCGATGGAGCCCGACAGGGCTCGAGCAAACTCGACAGTGTCCGACGAAGCCTGACAGGGCTTCAGCAAACCCGACATGGCCCGAGCAAACCCGACAGGGCCCGACGGAGCCCAACAGAGCCCGAGGAAACCAGACAGGGCCCGACGGAGCCCGACAGGGCCCGAGCAAACCCGACAGGGCCCGACGGAGCCCGACAGGGCCCGAGCAAACCCGAAAGGGCCCGACGGAGCCTGACAGGGCTCGATGGAGCCCGACAGGGCCCGCGGAAACCCAACAGGGCCTGATTGAGCCCGATAGGGCCCGAGCAAACCCGACAGGGCCTGACGGAGCCTGACAGGGCCCGGGCAAACCCGACAGGGCACGCTGGAGCCCGACAGAGCCCGAGCAAACCCGACAGGGCCCGAAAAGGCCCGACAGGGCCCGAGCAAACCTGACACGTCCTGACAAAGCCTGACAGGGCCCAACGGAGCCCGGCAGGGCCTGAGCAAACCCGAAAGAGCCCGACGGAGCCTAGACAGGGCTCAGTGGAGTCCGACAGGGCCCGAGGAAACCCGACAGGGCCCGACGGAACCCGACAGGGCCTGAGCAAACCCGACAGGGCCCGAGCAAACCCGACAGGGCCCGACAAAGCCTGACAAGGCCCGAGAAAACCTGACAGGGCTCGACGGAGCCCGACAGGGCCCGAGCACACTCGACAGGGTCCGACGAAGCCTGACAGGGCTTCAGCAAACCCGACAGGGCCCGAGCAAACCGACAGGGCCCATCGGAGCCCGACAGGGCCCGAGGAACCCAGACAGGGCCCGACGGAGCCCGACAGGGCCCGACGAAACCAGACAGGGCCTGAGCAAACCCGACAGGGTTCGACAAAGCCTGACAGGGCTCGATGGAGCCCGACAGGGCCCAAGGAAACCCGACAGGGCCCGACAGAGCCCGACAGTGCCCAAGCAAACCTGACAGGGCCCGACGGAGCCCGACAGGGCACGAGCAAACCAGACAGGGCCTGACGGAGCCTGACAGGGCCCGAGCAAACCCGACAGGGCTCGACGGAGCCTGACAGGGCCCGAGCAAACCCGACAGGGCCCGAGCAAACCTGACAAAGCTCGACGGAGCCTGACAGGGCCCGAGCAAACCCGACAGGGCCCGAGCAAACCTGACAGGGCACGAAGGAGCCCGACAGGGCCCGAGCAAACCCGACAGGGCCCAACGGATCCCGACAGGGCCTGAGCAAACCTGACAGGGTTCGACAAAGCCTGACAGGGCTCGATGGAGCCCGACAGGGCCCGAGGAAACCCGACAGGGCCCGAGCAAACCCGACAGGGCCTGACAAAGCCTGACAAGGCCCGAGAAAACCTGACAGGGCTCGACGGAGCCCGACAGGGCCCGAGCACACTCGACAGGGTCCGACGAAGCCTGACAGGGCTTCAGCAAACCCGACAGGGCCCGAGCAAACCGACAGGGCCCATCGGAGCCCGACAGGGCCCGAGGAACCCAGACAGGGCCCGACGGAGCCCGACAGGGCCCGACGGAGCCCTACAGGGCCCGACGAAACCAGACAGGGCCTGAGCAAACCCGACAGGGTTCGACAAAGCCTGACAGGGCTCGATGGAGCCCGACAGGGCCCAAGGAAACCCGACAGGGCCCGACAGAGCCCGACAGTGCCCAAGCAAACCTGACAGGGCCCGACGGAGCCCGACAGGGCACGAGCAAACCAGACAGGGCCTGACGGAGCCTGACAGGGCCCGAGCAAACCCGACAGGGCTCGACGGAGCCTGACAGGGCCCGAGCAAACCCGACAGGGCCCGAGCAAACCTGACAAAGCTCGACGGAGCCTGACAGGGCCCGAGCAAACCCGACAGGGCCCGAGCAAACCTGACAGGGCACGAAGGAGCCCGACAGGGCCCGAGCAAACCCGACAGGGCCCAACGGATCCCGACAGGGCCTGAGCAAACCTGACAGGGTTCGACAAAGCCTGACAGGGCTTGATGGAGCCCGACAGGGCCCGAGGAAACCCGAAAGGGCCCGACAGAGCCTGACAGGGCCCGAGCAAACCCGACAGGGCCCGACGGAGCCTGACAGGGCTCAGTGGAGTCCGACAGGGCCCGAGGAAACCCGACAGGGCCCGACGGAACCCGACAGGGCCTGAGCAAACCCGACAGGGCCCGAGCAAACCCGACAGGGCCCGACGGAGCCTGACAAGGCCCGAGAAAACCTGACAGGGCTCGACGGAGCCCGACAGGGCCCGAGCACACTTGACAGGGTCCGACGAAGCCTGACAGGGCTTCAGAAAACCCGACAGGGCCCGAGAAAACCGACAGGGCCCAACAGAGCCCGATAGGGCCCGAGGAAACCCGACAGGGCCCGAAGGAGCCCGATAGGGCCCGAGCAAACCCGACAGGGCCCGACGGAGCCCGACAGGGCCCGAGCAAACCCGAAAGGGCCCGACGGAGCCTGACAGGGCTCGATGGAGCCCGACAGGGCCCGAGGAAACCCGACAGGGCCCGACGGAGCCCGATAGGGCCCAAGCAAAGCCGACAGGGCCTGATGGAGCCTGACAGGGCCCGGGCAAACCCGACAGGGCACGCTGGAGCCCGACAGAGCCCGAGCAAACCCGACAGGGCCCGACAAGGCCCGACAGGGCCCGAGCAAACCTGACAGGACCTGACAAAGCCTGACAGGGCCCGACGGAGCCTGACAGGGCCTGAGCAAACCCGAAAGAGCCCGACGGAGCCTGACAGGGCTCGATAGAGTCCGACAGGGCCCGAGGAAACCCGACAGGGCCCGACGGAACCCGAGACGGCCCGAGGGAATCCGACAGGGCCCGACGGAGCCTGACAGGGCCCGAGCAAACCCGACAGGGCCCGACAGAGCCCGACAGGAACCGAGCAAACCCGACAGGGCCCGAGCAAACCCGACAGGGTTCGACAAAGCCTGACAGGGCTCGATGGAGCCCGACAGGGCCCGAGGAAACCCGACAGGGCCCGACGGAGCCTGACAGGGCCCGAGCAAACCCGACAGGGCCCGAGCAAACCTGACAGGGCACGAAGGAGCCCGACAGGGCCCGAGCAAACCCGACAAGGCCCAACGGATCCCGACAGGGCCTGAGAAACCTGACAGGGCCCGACGGAGCCCGACAGGGCACGAGCAAACCCGACAGGGCCTGACAGAGCCTGACAGGGCCCGAGCAAACCCAACAGGGCCTGAGCGAATCTGACAGGGCCCGACGGAGCCCGACAGGACGCGGGCAAACCCGACAGGTCCCGAGCAAACCCGACAGGGCCTGACAAGGCCCGACAGGGCCCAAGAAAACCTGACAGGGCCTGACGGAGCCCGACAGGGCTCGAGCAAACCCGATAGGGCCTGACGGAGCCTGACAGGGCCCGAGCAAACCTGACAGGGCCCGAGAGAACCTGACAGGGCCCGACGGAGCCCGACAGGGCGCGAGCAAACCCGACAGGGGCTGACAAGGCCCGACAGGGCCCGAGCAAACCCGACAGGACCCGCCAAAGCCTGATAGAGTCCGATGGAGCCCGACAGGGCCCGAGCAAACCCGACAGGGTTTGTCGGAGCCCGACAGGGCCCAAGCAAACCCGACAGGGTTCGACGAAGCCTGACAGGGCTTCAGCAAACCCGACAGGGCCCGAGCAAATCCGACAGGGCCCGACGGAGCCCGACAGGGCCCGAGGAAACCAGACAGGGCCCGACAGAGCCCGACAGGGC
Source organism: Patagioenas fasciata (assembly GCF_037038585.1). Classification (NCBI taxonomy): domain Eukaryota; kingdom Metazoa; phylum Chordata; class Aves; order Columbiformes; family Columbidae; genus Patagioenas; species Patagioenas fasciata. The sequence goes on from NC_092538.1 coordinate 831,881, forward strand.
CCGAACAAACCCGACAGGGCCCGAGCAAACCCGACAGGGTTCGACAAAGCCTGACAGGGCTTGATGGAGCCCGACAGGGCCCGAGGAAACCCGACAGGGCCCGACGGAGCCTGACAGAGCCCGAGCAAACCCGAAAGGGCCCGACGAAGCCGGACAGGGCTCGATGGAGCCCGACAGGGCCCGAGGAAACCCGACAGGGCCCGACGGAGCCCGATAAGGCCCGAGCAAACCCGACAGGGCCCGATGGAGCCCGACAGGGCTCGAGCAAACCCGACAGTGTCCGACGAAGCCTGACAGGGCTTCAGCAAACCCGACATGGCCCGAGCAAACCCGACAGGGTCCGACGGAGCCCAACAGAGCCCGAGGAAACCAGACAGGGCCCGACGGAGCCCGACAGGGCCCGAGCAAACCCGACAGGGCCCGACGGAGCCCGACAGGGCCCGAGCAAACCCGAAAGGGCCCGACGGAGCCTGACAGGGCTCGATGGAGCCCGACAGGGCCCGAGGAAACCCGACAGGGCCTGATTGAGCCCGATAGGGCCCGAGCAAACCCGACAGGGCCTGATGGAGCCTGACAGGGCCCGGGCAAACCCGACAGGGCACGCTGGAGCCCGACAGAGCCCGAGCAAACCCGACAGGGCCCGACAAGGCCCGACAGGGCCCGAGCAAACCTGACACGTCCTGACAAAGCCTGACAGGGCCCGACGGAGCCCGCCAGGGCCCGAGCAAACACGAAAGAGCCCGACGGAGCCTGACAGGGCTCAGTGGAGTCCGACAGGGCCCGAGGAAACCCGACAGGGCCCGACGGAACCCGACAGGGCCTGAGCAAACCCGACAGGGCCCGAGCAAACCCGACAGGGCCCGACAAAGCCTGACAAGGCCCGAGAAAACCTGACAGAGCTCGACGGAGCCCGACAGGGCCCGAGCACACTCGACAGGGTCCGACGAAGCCTGACAGGGCTTCAGAAAACCCGACAGGGCCCGAGCAAACCGCCAGGGCCCAACGGAGCCCGACAGGGCCCGAGGAAACCAGACAGGGCCCGACAGAGCCCGACAGGGCCCGAGCAAACCCGACAGGGCCTGAGCAAACCCGACAGGGTTCGACAAAGCCTGACAGGGCTCGATGGAGCCCGACAGGGCCCAAGGAAACGCGACAGGGCCCGACACAGCCCGACAGTGCCCAAGCAAACCTGACAGGGCCCGACGGAGCCCGACAGGGCACGAGCAAACCAGACAGGGCCTGACGGAGCCTGACAGGGCCCGAGCAAACCCGACAGGGCTCGACGGAGCCGACAGGGCCCGAGCAAACCCGACAGGGCCCGAGCAAAACTGACAAAGCTCGACGGAGCCTGACAGGGCCCGAGAAAACCCGACAGGGCCCGAGCAAACCTGACAGGGCACGAAGGAGCCCGACAGGGCCCGAGCAAACCCGACAGGGCCCAACGGATCCCGACAGGGCCTGAGCAAACCTGACAGGGCGCGATGGAGCCCGACAGGGCGCGAGCAAACCTGACAGGGGCTGACAAGGCCCGACAGGGCCTGAGCAAACCCGACAGGACCCGCCAAAGCCTGATAGGGTCCGATGGAGCCCGACAGGGCCCGAGCAAACCCGACACGGCCCGAGCAAACCTGACAGGGCTCGATGGAGCCCGACAGGGCCCGAGGAAACCCGACAGGGCGCGACGGAGCCTGACAGGGCCCGAGCAAACCCGACAGGGTTCGACGGAGCCCGACAGGGCCCGAGCAAACCCGACAGGGTCCGACGAAGCCTGACAGGGCTTCAGCAAACCCGACAGGGCCCGTGCAAACCGCCAGGGCCCATCGGAGCCCGACAGGGCCCGAGGAAACCAGACAGGGCCCGACAGAGCCCGACAGGGCCCGAGCAAACCCGACAGGGCCTGAGCAAACCCGACAGGGTTCGACAAAGCCTGACAGGGCTCGATGGACCCCGACAGGGCCCAAGGAAACGCGACAGGGCCCGACACAGCCCGACAGTGCCCAAGCAAACCTGACAGGGCCCGACGGAGCCCGACAGGGCACGAGCAAACCAGACAGGGCCTGACGGAGCCTGACAGGGCCCGAGCAAACCCGACAGGGCTCGACGGAGCCGACAGGGCCCGAGCAAACCCGACAGGGCCCGAGCAAAACTGACAAAGCTCGACGGAGCCTGACAGGGCCCGAGAAAACCTGACAGGGCCCGAGCAAACCTGACAGGGCACGAAGGAGCCCGACAGGGCCCGAGCAAACCCGACAGGGCCCAACGGATCCCGACAGGGCCTGAGCAAACCTGACAGGGCGCGATGGAGCCCGACAGGGCGCGAGCAAACCTGACAGGGGCTGACAAGGCCCGACAGGGCCTGAGCAAACCCGACAGGACCCGCCAAAGCCTGATAGGGTCCGATGGAGCCCGACAGGGCCCGAGCAAACCCGACAGGGCCCGAGCAAACCTGACAGGGCTCGATGGAGCCCGACAGGGCCCGAGGAAACCCGACAGGGCGCGACGGAGCCTGACAGGGCCCGAGCAAACCCGACAGGGTTCGACGGAGCCCGACAGGGCCCGAGCAAACCCGACAGGGTCCGACGAAGCCTGACAGGGCTTCAGCAAACCCGACAGGGCCCGAGCAAATCCGACAGGGCCCGACGGAGCCCGACAGGGCCCGAGGAAACCAGACAGGGCCCGACAGAGCCCGACAGGGCCCGAGCAAACGCGACAGGGCCCGAGCAAACCCGACAGGGTTAGACAAAGCCTGACAGGTCCCGACGGAGCCTGACAGGGCCCTAGCAAATCCGACAGGGCTTGACAAAGCCTGACAGGGCCCGAGCAAACCCGACAGGGCCCGAGCAAACCCGACAGGGCCCGACGGAGCCCGACAGGGCACGAGCAAACCCGAAAGGGCCCGACGGAACCTGACAGGGCTCAATGGAGCCCGACAGGGCCCGAGGAAACCTGACAGGGCTCGACGGAGCCTGATAGGGCCCGAGCAAACCCGACAGGGCCTGACGGAGCCCAACAGGGCCCGAGCAAACCCGAAAGGGCCCGACGAAGCCTGACAGGGCTCGATGGAGCCTGACAGGGCCCGAGGAAACCCGACAGGGCCCGACGGAGCCCGATAGGGCCCGAGCAAACCCGACAGGACCCGATGGAGCCCGACAGGGCTCGAGCAAACCCGACAGGGCCTGAGCAAATCCGACAGGGCCCGACGGAGCCCGACAGGGCCCGAGCAAACCTGAAAGGGCCCGACGGAGCCTGACAGGGCTCGATGGAGCCCGACAGGGCTCGAGGAAACCCGACAGGGCCCCACGGAGCCCGATAGGGCCCGAGCAAACCCGACAGGGCCTGATGGAGCCTGACAGGGCCCGGGCAAACCCGACAGGGCACGCTGGAGCCCGACAGAGTCCGAGCAAACCCAACAGGGCCCGACAAGGCCCGACAAGGCCCGAGCAAACCTGACAGGACCTGACAAAGCCTGACAGGGCCCGACGGAGCCCGACAGGGCCTGAGCAAACCCGAAAGAGCCCGACGGAGCCTGACAGGGCTCGATAGAGTCCGACAGGGCCCGAGGAAACCCGACAGGGCCGGACGGAACCCGAGAGGGCCCGACGGAACCCGAGAGGGCCCGAGGAAACCCGACAGGGCCCGATGGAGCCTGACAGGGCCCGAGCAAACCCGACAGGGCCCGACAGAGCCCGACAGGACCCGAGCAAACCCGACATGGCCCGAGCAAACCCGACAGGGTTTGACAAAGCCTGACAGGGCTCGATGGAGCCCGACAGGGCCCGAGGAAACCCGACAGAGCCCGACAGAGCCTGACAGGGCCTGAGCAAACCCGACAGGGCCCGAGCAAACCTGACAGGGCACGAAGGAGCCCGACAGGGCCCGAGCAAACCCGACAAGGCCCAATGGATCCTGACAGGGCCTGAGCAAACCTGACAGGGCCCGACGGAGCCCGACAGGGCACGAGCAAACCCGACAGGGCCTGACGGAGCCTGACAGGGCCTGAGCAAACCCGACAGGGCCCGAGAGAACCTGACAGGGCCCGACGGAGCCCGACAGCGCGCGAGCAAACCTGACAGGGGCTGACAAGGCCCGACAGGGCCTGAGCAAACCCGACAGGACCCGCCAAAGCCTGATAGGGTCCGATGGAGCCCGACAGGGCCCGAGCAAACCCGACAGGGCCCGAGCAAACCTGACAGGGCTCGATGGAGCCCGACAGGGCCCGAGGAAACCCGACAGGGCCTGACGGAGCCCGACAGGGCCCGAGCAAACCCGAAAGGGCCCGACGAAGCCTGACAAGGCTCGATGGAGCCCGACAGGGCCCGAGGAAACCCGACAGGGCCCGACGGAGCCCGATAGGGCCCGAGCAAACCCGACAGGGTCCGATGGAGCCCGACATGGCCCGAGCAAACCCGACAGGGCCCGACGAAGCCCAACAGAGCCCGAGGAAACCAGACAGGGCCCGACGGAGCCCGACAGGGCCCGAGCAAACCCGACAGGGACCGAGCAAACCCGACAGGGCCCGAGCAAACCCGACAGGGTTCGACAAAGCCTGACAGGGCTTGATGGAGCCCGACAGGGCCTAAGGAAACCCAACAGGGCCCGACGGAGCCTGACAGAGCCCGAACAAACCCGACAGGGCTCTACGGAGCCCGATAGGGCCCGAGCAAACCCGACAGGGCCTGACAGAGCCTGACAGGGCCCGAGCAAACCCGACAGGGCCCGAGCGAATCTGACAGGGCCCGACGGAGCCCGACAGGACGCGGGCAAACCCGACAGGTCCCGAGCAAACCCGACAGGGCCTGACAAGGCCCGACAGGGCCCGAGCAAACCTGACAGGGCCTGACGGAGCCCGACAGGGCTCGAGCAAACCCGATAGGGCCTGACGGAGCCTGACAGGGCCCGAGCAAACCTGACAGGGCCCGAGAGAACCTGACAGGGCCTGACGGAGCCCGACAGGGCGCGAGCAAACCCGACAGGGGCTGACAAGGCCCGACAGGGCCTGAGCAAACCCGACAGGACCCGCCAAAGCCTGATAGAGTCCGATGGAGCCCGACAGGGCCCGAGCAAACTTGACAGGGCCCGAGCAAACCTGACAGGGCTCGATGGAGCCCGACAGGGCCCGAGGAAACCTGACAGGGCGCGACGGAGCCTGACAGGGCCCGAGCAAACCCGACAGGGTTTGTCGGAGCCCGACAGGGCCCGAGCAAACCCGACAGGGTTCGACGAAGCCTGACAGGGCTTCAGCAAACCCGACAGGGCCCGAGCAAATCCAACAGGGCCCGAAGGAGCCCGACAGGGCCCGAGGAAACCAGACAGGGCCCGACAGAGCCCGACAGGGCCCGAGCAAACCCGACAGGGCCCGAGCAAACCCGACAGGGTTCGACAAAGCCTGACAGGGCTTGATGGAGCCCGACAGGGCCCGAGGAAACCCGACAGGGCCCGACGGAGCCTGACAGAGCCCGAGCAAACCCGAAAGGGCCCGACGAAGCCGGACAGGGCTCGATGGAGCCCGACAGGGCTCGAGGAAACCCGACAGGTCCTGACGGAGCCCGACAGGGCCCGAGGAAACCCGAAAGGGCCCGACGAAGCCTGACAGGGCTCGATGGAGCCCGACAGGGCCCGAGGAAACCCGACAGGGCCCGACGGAGCCCGATAAGGCCCGAGCAAACCCGACAGGGCCCGATGGAGCCCGACAGGGCGCGAGCAAACCCGACAGGGGCTGACAAGGCCCGACAGGGCCTGAGCAAACCCGACAGGACCCGCCAAAGCCTGATAGAGTCCGATGGAGCCCGACAGGGCCCGAGCAAACTTGACAGGGCCCGAGCAAACCTGACAGGGCTCGATGGAGCCCGACAGGGCCCGAGGAAACCTGACAGGGCGCGACGGAGCCTGACAGGGCCCGAGCAAACCCGACAGGGTTTGTCGGAGCCCGACAGGGCCCGAGCAAACCCGACAGGGTTCGACGAAGCCTGACAGGGCTTCAGCAAACCCGACAGGGCCCGAGCAAATCCAACAGGGCCCGAAGGAGCCCGACAGGGCCCGAGGAAACCAGACAGGGCCCGACAGAGCCCGACAGGGCCCGAGCAAACCCGACAGGGCCCGAGCAAACCCGACAGGGTTCGACAAAGCCTGACAGGGCTTGATGGAGCCCGACAGGGCCCGAGGAAACCCGACAGGGCCCGACGGAGCCTGACAGAGCCCGAGCAAACCCGAAAGGGCCCGACGAAGCCGGACAGGGCTCGATGGAGCCCGACAGGGCTCGAGGAAACCCGACAGGTCCTGACGGAGCCCGACAGGGCCCGAGGAAACCCGAAAGGGCCCGACGAAGCCTGACAGGGCTCGATGGAGCCCGACAGGGCCCGAGGAAACCCGACAGGGCCCGACGGAGCCCGATAAGGCCCGAGCAAACCCGACAGGGCCCGATGGAGCCCGACAGGGCTCGAGCAAACCCGACAGTGTCCGACGAAGCCTGACAGGGCTTCAGCAAACCCGACATGGCCCGAGCAAACCCGACAGGGCCCGACGGAGCCCAACAGAGCCCGAGGAAACCAGACAGGGCCCGACAGAGCCCGACAGGGCCCGAGCAAACCCGACAGGGCCCGACGGAGCCCGACAGGGCCCGAGCAAACCTGAAAGGGCCCGACGGAGCCTGACAGGGCTCGATGGAGCCCGACAGGGCCCGAGGAAACCCGACAGGGCCTGATTGAGCCCGATAGGGCCCGAGCAAACCCGACAGGGCCTGACGGAGCCTGACAGGGCCCGGGCAAACCCGACAGGGCACGCTGGAGCCCGACAGAGCCGGAGCACACCCGACAGGGCCCGAAAAGGCCCGACAGGGCCTGAGCAAACCTGACACGTCCTGACAAAGCCTGACAGGGCCCGACGGAGCCCGACAGGGCCCGAGCAAACCCGAAAGGGCCTGACGGAGCCTGACAGGGCTCGATGGAGCCCGACAGGGCCCGAGGAAACCCGACAGGGCTCGACGGAGCCCGATAGGGCCCGAGCAAACCCGACAGGGCCTGACGGAGCCCGACAGGGCCCGAGCAAACCCGAAAGGGCCCGACGAAGCCTGACAGGGCTCGATGGAGCCCGACAGGGCCCGAGGAAACCCGACAGGGCCCGACGGAGCCCGATAGGGCCCGAGCAAACCCGACAGGACCCGATGGAGCCCGACAGGGCTCGAGCAAACCCGACAGGGCCTGAGCAAATCCGACAGGGCCCGACGGAGCCCGACAGGGCCCGAGCAAACCCGAAAGAGCCCGACGGAGCCTGACAGGGCTCGATAGAGTCCGACAGGGCCCGAGGAAACCCGACAGGGCCCGACGGAACCCGAGAGGGCCCGACGGAACCTGAGAGGGCCCGAGGGAATCCGACAGGGCCCGACGGAGCCTGACAGGGCCCGAGCAAACCCGACAGGGCCCGACAGAGCCCGACAGGACCCGAGCAAACCCGACAGGGCCCGAGCAAACCCGACAGGGTTCGACAAAGCCTGACAGGGCTTGATGGAGCCCGACAGGGCCTGAGGAAACGCAACAGGGCCCGACGGAGCCTGACAGACCCCGAACAAACCCGACAGGGCTCGACGGAGCCTGACAGGGCCCGAGCAAACCCGACAGGGTTCGACGGAGTCCGACAGGGCCCGAGCAAACCCGACAGGGTCCGACGAAGCCTGACAGGGCTTCAGCAAACCCGACAGGGCCCGAGCAAACCCGACAGGACCTTACAAAGCCTGACAGGGCCTGACGGAGCCCGACAGGGCCTGAGCAAACCCGAAAGAGCCCGACGGAGCCTGACAGGGCCCGAGCAAACCCGACAGGGCCCGAGCAAACCTGACAGGGCACGAAGGAGCCCGACAGGGCCCGAGCAAACCCGACAAGGCCCAACGGATCCCGACAGGGCCTGAGCAAACCTGACAGGGCCCGACGGAGCCCGACAGGGTACGAGCAAACCCGACAGGGCCTGACGGAGCCTGACAGGGCCCGAGTAAACCCGACAGGGCCCGAGCGAATCTGACAGGGGCCGACGGAGCCCGACAGGACGCGGGCAAACCCGACAGGTCCCGAGCAAACCCGACAGGGCCTGACAAGGCCCAACAGGGCCCGAGCAAACCTGACAGGGCCTGACGGAGCCCGATAGGGCTCGAGCAAACCCGATAGGGCCTGACGGAGCCTGACAGGGCCCGAGCAAACCTGACAGGGCCCGAGAGAACCTGACAGGGCCCGACGGAGCCCGACAGGGCGCGAGCAAACCCGACAGGGGCTGACAAGGCCCGACAGGGCCGGAGCAAACCCGACAGGACCCGCCAAAGCCAGATAGGGTCCGATGGAGCCCGATAGGGCCCGAGCAAACCCGACAGGGCCCGAGCAAACCTGACAGGGCTCGATGGAGCCCGACAGGGCCCGAGGAAACCCGACAGGGCGCGACGGAGCCTGACAGGGCCCGAGCAAACCCGACAGGGTTCGACGGAGCCGGACAGGGCCCGAGCAAACCCGACAGGGTCCGACAGAGCCCGACAGGGCCCGAGCAAACCCGAAAGGGCCCGACGAAGCCTGACAGGACTCGATGGAGCCCGACAGGGCCCGAGGAAACCCGACAGGGCCCGACGGAGCCCGATAAGGCCCGAGCAAACCCGACAGGACCCGATGGAGCCCGACAAAGCTCAAGCAAACCCGACAGGGCCTGAGCAAATCCGACAGGGCCTGACGGAGCCCGACAGGGCCCGAGCAAACCCGAAAGGGCCCGACAGAGCCTTACAGGGCTCGATGGAGCCCGACAGGCCCCGAGGAAACCCGACAGGGCTCCACGGAGCCCGATAGGGCCCGAGCAAACCCGACAGGGCCTGATGGAGCCTGACAGGGCCCGGGCAAACCCGACAGGGCACGCTGGAGCCCGACAGAGCCCGAACAAACCCGACAGGGTTCGACGGAGCCCGACAGGGCCCGATCAAACCCGACAGGGTCCGACGAAGCCTGACAGGGCTTCAGCAAACCCGACAGGGCCCGAGCAAATCCGACAGGGCCCGACGGAGCCCGACAGGGCCCGAGGAAACCAGACAGGGCCCGACAGAGCCCGACAGGGCCCGAGCAAACCCGACAGGGCCCGAGCAAACCCAACAGGGTTCGACAAAGCCTGACAGGGCTCGATGGAGCCCGACAGGGCCCGAGGAAACCCGACAGGGCCCGACGTAGCCTGACAGAGCCCGAGCAAACCCGAAAGGGCCCGACGAAGCCTGACAAGGCTCGATGGAGCCCGACAGGGCCCGAGGAAACCCGACAGGGCCTGACGGAGCCCGACAGGGCCCAAGCAAACCCGAAAGGGCCCGACGAAGCCTGACAGGGCTCGATGGAGCCCGACAGGGCCCGAGGAAACCCGACAGGGCCCGACGGAGCCCGATAAGGCCCGAGCAAACCCGACAGGGCCCGATGGAGCCCGACAGGGCTCGAGCAAACTCGACAGTGTCCGACGAAGCCTGACAGGGCTTCAGCAAACCCGACATGGCCCGAGCAAACCCGACAGGGCCCGACGGAGCCCAACAGAGCCCGAGGAAACCAGACAGGGCCCGACGGAGCCCGACAGGGCCCGAGCAAACCCGACAGGGCCCGACGGAGCCCGACAGGGCCCGAGCAAACCCGAAAGGGCCCGACGGAGCCTGACAGGGCTCGATGGAGCCCGACAGGGCCCGCGGAAACCCAACAGGGCCTGATTGAGCCCGATAGGGCCCGAGCAAACCCGACAGGGCCTGACGGAGCCTGACAGGGCCCGGGCAAACCCGACAGGGCACGCTGGAGCCCGACAGAGCCCGAGCAAACCCGACAGGGCCCGAAAAGGCCCGACAGGGCCCGAGCAAACCTGACACGTCCTGACAAAGCCTGACAGGGCCCAACGGAGCCCGGCAGGGCCTGAGCAAACCCGAAAGAGCCCGACGGAGCCTAGACAGGGCTCAGTGGAGTCCGACAGGGCCCGAGGAAACCCGACAGGGCCCGACGGAACCCGACAGGGCCTGAGCAAACCCGACAGGGCCCGAGCAAACCCGACAGGGCCCGACAAAGCCTGACAAGGCCCGAGAAAACCTGACAGGGCTCGACGGAGCCCGACAGGGCCCGAGCACACTCGACAGGGTCCGACGAAGCCTGACAGGGCTTCAGCAAACCCGACAGGGCCCGAGCAAACCGACAGGGCCCATCGGAGCCCGACAGGGCCCGAGGAACCCAGACAGGGCCCGACGGAGCCCGACAGGGCCCGACGAAACCAGACAGGGCCTGAGCAAACCCGACAGGGTTCGACAAAGCCTGACAGGGCTCGATGGAGCCCGACAGGGCCCAAGGAAACCCGACAGGGCCCGACAGAGCCCGACAGTGCCCAAGCAAACCTGACAGGGCCCGACGGAGCCCGACAGGGCACGAGCAAACCAGACAGGGCCTGACGGAGCCTGACAGGGCCCGAGCAAACCCGACAGGGCTCGACGGAGCCTGACAGGGCCCGAGCAAACCCGACAGGGCCCGAGCAAACCTGACAAAGCTCGACGGAGCCTGACAGGGCCCGAGCAAACCCGACAGGGCCCGAGCAAACCTGACAGGGCACGAAGGAGCCCGACAGGGCCCGAGCAAACCCGACAGGGCCCAACGGATCCCGACAGGGCCTGAGCAAACCTGACAGGGTTCGACAAAGCCTGACAGGGCTCGATGGAGCCCGACAGGGCCCGAGGAAACCCGACAGGGCCCGAGCAAACCCGACAGGGCCTGACAAAGCCTGACAAGGCCCGAGAAAACCTGACAGGGCTCGACGGAGCCCGACAGGGCCCGAGCACACTCGACAGGGTCCGACGAAGCCTGACAGGGCTTCAGCAAACCCGACAGGGCCCGAGCAAACCGACAGGGCCCATCGGAGCCCGACAGGGCCCGAGGAACCCAGACAGGGCCCGACGGAGCCCGACAGGGCCCGACGGAGCCCTACAGGGCCCGACGAAACCAGACAGGGCCTGAGCAAACCCGACAGGGTTCGACAAAGCCTGACAGGGCTCGATGGAGCCCGACAGGGCCCAAGGAAACCCGACAGGGCCCGACAGAGCCCGACAGTGCCCAAGCAAACCTGACAGGGCCCGACGGAGCCCGACAGGGCACGAGCAAACCAGACAGGGCCTGACGGAGCCTGACAGGGCCCGAGCAAACCCGACAGGGCTCGACGGAGCCTGACAGGGCCCGAGCAAACCCGACAGGGCCCGAGCAAACCTGACAAAGCTCGACGGAGCCTGACAGGGCCCGAGCAAACCCGACAGGGCCCGAGCAAACCTGACAGGGCACGAAGGAGCCCGACAGGGCCCGAGCAAACCCGACAGGGCCCAACGGATCCCGACAGGGCCTGAGCAAACCTGACAGGGTTCGACAAAGCCTGACAGGGCTTGATGGAGCCCGACAGGGCCCGAGGAAACCCGAAAGGGCCCGACAGAGCCTGACAGGGCCCGAGCAAACCCGACAGGGCCCGACGGAGCCTGACAGGGCTCAGTGGAGTCCGACAGGGCCCGAGGAAACCCGACAGGGCCCGACGGAACCCGACAGGGCCTGAGCAAACCCGACAGGGCCCGAGCAAACCCGACAGGGCCCGACGGAGCCTGACAAGGCCCGAGAAAACCTGACAGGGCTCGACGGAGCCCGACAGGGCCCGAGCACACTTGACAGGGTCCGACGAAGCCTGACAGGGCTTCAGAAAACCCGACAGGGCCCGAGAAAACCGACAGGGCCCAACAGAGCCCGATAGGGCCCGAGGAAACCCGACAGGGCCCGAAGGAGCCCGATAGGGCCCGAGCAAACCCGACAGGGCCCGACGGAGCCCGACAGGGCCCGAGCAAACCCGAAAGGGCCCGACGGAGCCTGACAGGGCTCGATGGAGCCCGACAGGGCCCGAGGAAACCCGACAGGGCCCGACGGAGCCCGATAGGGCCCAAGCAAAGCCGACAGGGCCTGATGGAGCCTGACAGGGCCCGGGCAAACCCGACAGGGCACGCTGGAGCCCGACAGAGCCCGAGCAAACCCGACAGGGCCCGACAAGGCCCGACAGGGCCCGAGCAAACCTGACAGGACCTGACAAAGCCTGACAGGGCCCGACGGAGCCTGACAGGGCCTGAGCAAACCCGAAAGAGCCCGACGGAGCCTGACAGGGCTCGATAGAGTCCGACAGGGCCCGAGGAAACCCGACAGGGCCCGACGGAACCCGAGACGGCCCGAGGGAATCCGACAGGGCCCGACGGAGCCTGACAGGGCCCGAGCAAACCCGACAGGGCCCGACAGAGCCCGACAGGAACCGAGCAAACCCGACAGGGCCCGAGCAAACCCGACAGGGTTCGACAAAGCCTGACAGGGCTCGATGGAGCCCGACAGGGCCCGAGGAAACCCGACAGGGCCCGACGGAGCCTGACAGGGCCCGAGCAAACCCGACAGGGCCCGAGCAAACCTGACAGGGCACGAAGGAGCCCGACAGGGCCCGAGCAAACCCGACAAGGCCCAACGGATCCCGACAGGGCCTGAGAAACCTGACAGGGCCCGACGGAGCCCGACAGGGCACGAGCAAACCCGACAGGGCCTGACAGAGCCTGACAGGGCCCGAGCAAACCCAACAGGGCCTGAGCGAATCTGACAGGGCCCGACGGAGCCCGACAGGACGCGGGCAAACCCGACAGTTCCCGAGCAAACCCGACAGGGCCTGACAAGGCCCGACAGGGCCCAAGAAAACCTGACAGGGCCTGACGGAGCCCGACAGGGCTCGAGCAAACCCGATAGGGCCTGACGGAGCCTGACAGGGCCCGAGCAAACCTGACAGGGCCCGAGAGAACCTGACAGGGCCCGACGGAGCCCGACAGGGCGCGAGCAAACCCGACAGGGGCTGACAAGGCCCGACAGGGCCCGAGCAAACCCGACAGGACCCGCCAAAGCCTGATAGAGTCCGATGGAGCCCGACAGGGCCCGAGCAAACCCGACAGGGTTTGTCGGAGCCCGACAGGGCCCGAGCAAACCCGACAGGGTTCGACGAAGCCTGACAGGGCTTCAGCAAACCCGACAGGGCCCGAGCAAATCCGACAGGGCCCGACGGAGCCCGACAGGGCCCGAGGAAACCAGACAGGGCCCGACAGAGCCCGACAGGGCCCGAACAAACCCGACAGGGCCCGAGCAAACCCGACAGGGTTCGACAAAGCCTGACAGGGCTTGATGGAGCCCGACAGGGCCCGAGGAAACCCGACAGGGCCCGACGGAGCCTGACAGAGCCCGAGCAAACCCGAAAGGGCCCGACGAAGCCGGACAGGGCTCGATGGAGCCCGACAGGGCCCGAGGAAACCCGACAGGGCCCGACGGAGCCCGATAAGGCCCGAGCAAACCCGACAGGGCCCGATGGAGCCCGACAGGGCTCGAGCAAACCCGACAGTGTCCGACGAAGCCTGACAGGGCTTCAGCAAACCCGACATGGCCCGAGCAAACCCGACAGGGTCCGACGGAGCCCAACAGAGCCCGAGGAAACCAGACAGGGCCCGACGGAGCCCGACAGGGCCCGAGCAAACCCGACAGGGCCCGACGGAGCCCGACAGGGCCCGAGCAAACCCGAAAGGGCCCGACGGAGCCTGACAGGGCTCGATGGAGCCCGACAGGGCCCGAGGAAACCCGACAGGGCCTGATTGAGCCCGATAGGGCCCGAGCAAACCCGACAGGGCCTGATGGAGCCTGACAGGGCCCGGGCAAACCCGACAGGGCACGCTGGAGCCCGACAGAGCCCGAGCAAACCCGACAGGGCCCGACAAGGCCCGACAGGGCCCGAGCAAACCTGACACGTCCTGACAAAGCCTGACAGGGCCCGACGGAGCCCGCCAGGGCCCGAGCAAACACGAAAGAGCCCGACGGAGCCTGACAGGGCTCAGTGGAGTCCGACAGGGCCCGAGGAAACCCGACAGGGCCCGACGGAACCCGACAGGGCCTGAGCAAACCCGACAGGGCCCGAGCAAACCCGACAGGGCCCGACAAAGCCTGACAAGGCCCGAGAAAACCTGACAGAGCTCGACGGAGCCCGACAGGGCCCGAGCAAACCCGACAGGGTCCGACGAAGCCTGACAGGGCTTCAGCAAACCCGACAGGGCCCGTGCAAACCGCCAGGGCCCATCGGAGCCCGACAGGGCCCGAGGAAACCAGACAGGGCCCGACAGAGCCCGACAGGGCCCGAGCAAACCCGACAGGGCCTGAGCAAACCCGACAGGGTTCGACAAAGCCTGACAGGGCTCGATGGACCCCGACAGGGCCCAAGGAAACGCGACAGGGCCCGACACAGCCCGACAGTGCCCAAGCAAACCTGACAGGGCCCGACGGAGCCCGACAGGGCACGAGCAAACCAGACAGGGCCTGACGGAGCCTGACAGGGCCCGAGCAAACCCGACAGGGCTCGACGGAGCCGACAGGGCCCGAGCAAACCCGACAGGGCCCGAGCAAAACTGACAAAGCTCGACGGAGCCTGACAGGGCCCGAGAAAACCCGACAGGGCCCGAGCAAACCTGACAGGGCACGAAGGAGCCCGACAGGGCCCGAGCAAACCCGACAGGGCCCAACGGATCCCGACAGGGCCTGAGCAAACCTGACAGGGCGCGATGGAGCCCGACAGGGCGCGAGCAAACCTGACAGGGGCTGACAAGGCCCGACAGGGCCTGAGCAAACCCGACAGGACCCGCCAAAGCCTGATAGGGTCCGATGGAGCCCGACAGGGCCCGAGCAAACCCGACAGGGCCCGAGCAAACCTGACAGGGCTCGATGGAGCCCGACAGGGCCCGAGGAAACCCGACAGGGCGCGACGGAGCCTGACAGGGCCCGAGCAAACCCGACAGGGTTCGACGGAGCCCGACAGGGCCCGAGCAAACCCGACAGGGTCCGACGAAGCCTGACAGGGCTTCAGCAAACCCGACAGGGCCCGAGCAAATCCGACAGGGCCCGACGGAGCCCGACAGGGCCCGAGGAAACCAGACAGGGCCCGACAGAGCCCGACAGGGCCCGAGCAAACGCGACAGGGCCCGAGCAAACCCGACAGGGTTAGACAAAGCCTGACAGGTCCCGACGGAGCCTGACAGGGCCCTAGCAAATCCGACAGGGCTTGACAAAGCCTGACAGGGCCCGAGCAAACCCGACAGGGCCCGAGCAAACCCGACAGGGCCCGACGGAGCCCGACAGGGCACGAGCAAACCCGAAAGGGCCCGACGGAACCTGACAGGGCTCAATGGAGCCCGACAGGGCCCGAGGAAACCTGACAGGGCTCGACGGAGCCTGATAGGGCCCGAGCAAACCCGACAGGGCCTGACGGAGCCCAACAGTGCCCGAGCAAACCCGAAAGGGCCCGACGAAGCCTGACAGGGCTCGATGGAGCCTGACAGGGCCCGAGGAAACCCGACAGGGCCCGACGGAGCCCGATAGGGCCCGAGCAAACCCGACAGGACCCGATGGAGCCCGACAGGGCTCGAGCAAACCCGACAGGGCCTGAGCAAATCCGACAGGGCCCGACGGAGCCCGACAGGGCCCGAGCAAACCTGAAAGGGCCCGACGGAGCCTGACAGGGCTCGATGGAGCCCGACAGGGCTCGAGGAAACCCGACAGGGCCCCACGGAGCCCGATAGGGCCCGAGCAAACCCGACAGGGCCTGATGGAGCCTGACAGGGCCCGGGCAAACCCGACAGGGCACGCTGGAGCCCGACAGAGTCCGAGCAAACCCAACAGGGCCCGACAAGGCCCGACAAGGCCCGAGCAAACCTGACAGGACCTGACAAAGCCTGACAGGGCCCGACGGAGCCCGACAGGGCCTGAGCAAACCCGAAAGAGCCCGACGGAGCCTGACAGGGCTCGATAGAGTCCGACAGGGCCCGAGGAAACCCGACAGGGCCGGACGGAACCCGAGAGGGCCCGACGGAACCCGAGAGGGCCCGAGGAAACCCGACAGGGCCCGATGGAGCCTGACAGGGCCCGAGCAAACCCGACAGGGCCCGACAGAGCCCAACAGGACCCGAGCAAACCCGACATGGCCCGAGCAAACCCGACAGGGTTTGACAAAGCCTGACAGGGCTCGATGGAGCCCGACAGGGCCCGAGGAAACCCGACAGAGCCCGACAGAGCCTGACAGGGCCTGAGCAAACCCGACAGGGCCCGAGCAAACCTGACAGGGCACGAAGGAGCCCGACAGGGCCCGAGCAAACCCGACAAGGCCCAATGGATCCTGACAGGGCCTGAGCAAACCTGACAGGGCCCGACGGAGCCCGACAGGGCACGAGCAAACCCGACAGGGCCTGACGGAGCCTGACAGGGCCTGAGCAAACCCGACAGGGCCCGAGAGAACCTGACAGGGCCCGACGGAGCCCGACAGCGCGCGAGCAAACCTGACAGGGGCTGACAAGGCCCGACAGGGCCTGAGCAAACCCGACAGGACCCGCCAAAGCCTGATAGGGTCCGATGGAGCCCGACAGGGCCCGAGCAAACCCGACAGGGCCCGAGCAAACCTGACAGGGCTCGATGGAGCCCGACAGGGCCCGAGGAAACCCGACAGGGCCTGACAGAGCCCGACAGGGCCCGAGCAAACCCGAAAGGGCCCGACGAAGCCTGACAAGGCTCGATGGAGCCCGACAGGGCCCGAGGAAACCCGACAGGGCCCGACGGAGCCCGATAGGGCCCGAGCAAACCCGACAGGGTCCGATGGAGCCCGACAGGGCTCGAGCAAACCCGACAGGGTCCGACGAAGCCTGACAGGGCTTCAGCAAACCCGACATGGCCCGAGCAAACCCGACAGGGCCCGACGAAGCCCAACAGAGCCCGAGGAAACCAGACAGGGCCCGACGGAGCCCGACAGGGCCCGAGCAAACCCGACAGGGACCGAGCAAACCCGACAGGGCCCGAGCAAACCCGACAGGGTTCGACAAAGCCTGACAGGGCTTGATGGAGCCCGACAGGGCCTAAGGAAACCCAACAGGGCCCGACGGAGCCTGACAGAGCCCGAACAAACCCGACAGGGCTCTACGGAGCCCGATAGGGCCCGAGCAAACCCGACAGGGCCTGACAGAGCCTGACAGGGCCCGAGCAAACCCGACAGGGCCCGAGCGAATCTGACAGGGCCCGACGGAGCCCGACAGGACGCGGGCAAACCCGACAGGTCCCGAGCAAACCCGACAGGGCCTGACAAGGCCCGACAGGGCCCGAGCAAACCTGACAGGGCCTGACGGAGCCCGACAGGGCTCGAGCAAACCCGATAGGGCCTGACGGAGCCTGACAGGGCCCGAGCAAACCTGACAGGGCCCGAGAGAACCTGACAGGGCCTGACGGAGCCCGACAGGGCGCGAGCAAACCCGACAGGGGCTGACAAGGCCCGACAGGGCCTGAGCAAACCCGACAGGACCCGCCAAAGCCTGATAGAGTCCGATGGAGCCCGACAGGGCCCGAGCAAACTTGACAGGGCCCGAGCAAACCTGACAGGGCTCGATGGAGCCCGACAGGGCCCGAGGAAACCTGACAGGGCGCGACGGAGCCTGACAGGGCCCGAGCAAACCCGACAGGGTTTGTCGGAGCCCGACAGGGCCCGAGCAAACCCGACAGGGTTCGACGAAGCCTGACAGGGCTTCAGCAAACCCGACAGGGCCCGAGCAAATCCAACAGGGCCCGAAGGAGCCCGACAGGGCCCGAGGAAACCAGACAGGGCCCGACAGAGCCCGACAGGGCCCGAGCAAACCCGACAGGGCCCGAGCAAACCCGACAGGGTTCGACAAAGCCTGACAGGGCTTGATGGAGCCCGACAGGGCCCGAGGAAACCCGACAGGGCCCGACGGAGCCTGACAGAGCCCGAGCAAACCCGAAAGGGCCCGACGAAGCCGGACAGGGCTCGATGGAGCCCGACAGGGCTCGAGGAAACCCGACAGGTCCTGACGGAGCCCGACAGGGCCCGAGGAAACCCGAAAGGGCCCGACGAAGCCTGACAGGGCTCGATGGAGCCCGACAGGGCCCGAGGAAACCCGACAGGGCCCGACGGAGCCCGATAAGGCCCGAGCAAACCCGACAGGGCCCGATGGAGCCCGACAGGGCTCGAGCAAACCCGACAGTGTCCGACGAAGCCTGACAGGGCTTCAGCAAACCCGACATGGCCCGAGCAAACCCGACAGGGCCCGACGGAGCCCAACAGAGCCCGAGGAAACCAGACAGGGCCCGACAGAGCCCGACAGGGCCCGAGCAAACCCGACAGGGCCCGACGGAGCCCGACAGGGCCCGAGCAAACCTGAAAGGGCCCGACGGAGCCTGACAGGGCCCGACGGAGCCCGACAGGGCACGAGCAAACCAGACAGGGCCTGACGGAGCCTGACAGGGCCCGAGCAAACCCGACAGGGCTCGACGGAGCCGACAGGGCCCGAGCAAACCCGACAGGGCCCGAGCAAAACTGACAAAGCTCGACGGAGCCTGACAGGGCCCGAGAAAACCCGACAGGGCCCGAGCAAACCTGACAGGGCACGAAGGAGCCCGACAGGGCCCGAGCAAACCCGACAGGGCCCAACGGATCCCGACAGGGCCTGAGCAAACCTGACAGGGCGCGATGGAGCCCGACAGGGCGCGAGCAAACCTGACAGGGGCTGACAAGGCCCGACAGGGCCTGAGCAAACCCGACAGGACCCGCCAAAGCCTGATAGGGTCCGATGGAGCCCGACAGGGCCCGAGCAAACCCGACAGGGCCCGAGCAAACCTGACAGGGCTCGATGGAGCCCGACAGGGCCCGAGGAAACCCGACAGGGCGCGACGGAGCCTGACAGGGCCCGAGCAAACCCGACAGGGTTCGACGGAGCCCGACAGGGCCCGAGCAAACCCGACAGGGTCCGACGAAGCCTGACAGGGCTTCAGCAAACCCGACAGGGCCCGTGCAAACCGCCAGGGCCCATCGGAGCCCGACAGGGCCCGAGGAAACCAGACAGGGCCCGACAGAGCCCGACAGGGCCCGAGCAAACCCGACAGGGCCTGAGCAAACCCGACAGGGTTCGACAAAGCCTGACAGGGCTCGATGGACCCCGACAGGGCCCAAGGAAACGCGACAGGGCCCGACACAGCCCGACAGTGCCCAAGCAAACCTGACAGGGCCCGACGGAGCCCGACAGGGCACGAGCAAACCAGACAGGGCCTGACGGAGCCTGACAGGGCCCGAGCAAACCCGACAGGGCTCGACGGAGCCGACAGGGCCCGAGCAAACCCGACAGGGCCCGAGCAAAACTGACAAAGCTCGACGGAGCCTGACAGGGCCCGAGAAAACCCGACAGGGCCCGAGCAAACCTGACAGGGCACGAAGGAGCCCGACAGGGCCCGAGCAAACCCGACAGGGCCCAACGGATCCCGACAGGGCCTGAGCAAACCTGACAGGGCGCGATGGAGCCCGACAGGGCGCGAGCAAACCTGACAGGGGCTGACAAGGCCCGACAGGGCCTGAGCAAACCCGACAGGACCCGCCAAAGCCTGATAGGGTCCGATGGAGCCCGACAGGGCCCGAGCAAACCCGACAGGGCCCGAGCAAACCTGACAGGGCTCGATGGAGCCCGACAGGGCCCGAGGAAACCCGACAGGGCGCGACGGAGCCTGACAGGGCCCGAGCAAACCCGACAGGGTTCGACGGAGCCCGACAGGGCCCGAGCAAACCCGACAGGGTCCGACGAAGCCTGACAGGGCTTCAGCAAACCCGACAGGGCCCGAGCAAATCCGACAGGGCCCGACGGAGCCCGACAGGGCCCGAGGAAACCAGACAGGGCCCGACAGAGCCCGACAGGGCCCGAGCAAACGCGACAGGGCCCGAGCAAACCCGACAGGGTTAGACAAAGCCTGACAGGTCCCGACGGAGCCTGACAGGGCCCTAGCAAATCCGACAGGGCTTGACAAAGCCTGACAGGGCCCGAGCAAACCCGACAGGGCCCGAGCAAACCCGACAGGGCCCGACGGAGCCCGACAGGGCACGAGCAAACCCGAAAGGGCCCGACGGAACCTGACAGGGCTCAATGGAGCCCGACAGGGCCCGAGGAAACCTGACAGGGCTCGACGGAGCCTGATAGGGCCCGAGCAAACCCGACAGGGCCTGACGGAGCCCAACAGGGCCCGAGCAAACCCGAAAGGGCCCGACGAAGCCTGACAGGGCTCGATGGAGCCTGACAGGGCCCGAGGAAACCCGACAGGGCCCGACGGAGCCCGATAGGGCCCGAGCAAACCCGACAGGACCCGATGGAGCCCGACAGGGCTCGAGCAAACCCGACAGGGCCTGAGCAAATCCGACAGGGCCCGACGGAGCCCGACAGGGCCCGAGCAAACCTGAAAGGGCCCGACGGAGCCTGACAGGGCTCGATGGAGCCCGACAGGGCTCGAGGAAACCCGACAGGGCCCCACGGAGCCCGATAGGGCCCGAGCAAACCCGACAGGGCCTGATGGAGCCTGACAGGGCCCGGGCAAACCCGACAGGGCACGCTGGAGCCCGACAGAGTCCGAGCAAACCCAACAGGGCCCGACAAGGCCCGACAAGGCCCGAGCAAACCTGACAGGACCTGACAAAGCCTGACAGGGCCCGACGGAGCCCGACAGGGCCTGAGCAAACCCGAAAGAGCCCGACGGAGCCTGACAGGGCTCGATAGAGTCCGACAGGGCCCGAGGAAACCCGACAGGGCCGGACGGAACCCGAGAGGGCCCGACGGAACCCGAGAGGGCCCGAGGAAACCCGACAGGGCCCGATGGAGCCTGACAGGGCCCGAGCAAACCCGACAGGGCCCGACAGAGCCCAACAGGACCCGAGCAAACCCGACATGGCCCGAGCAAACCCGACAGGGTTTGACAAAGCCTGACAGGGCTCGATGGAGCCCGACAGGGCCCGAGGAAACCCGACAGAGCCCGACAGAGCCTGACAGGGCCTGAGCAAACCCGACAGGGCCCGAGCAAACCTGACAGGGCACGAAGGAGCCCGACAGGGCCCGAGCAAACCCGACAAGGCCCAATGGATCCTGACAGGGCCTGAGCAAACCTGACAGGGCCCGACGGAGCCCGACAGGGCACGAGCAAACCCGACAGGGCCTGACGGAGCCTGACAGGGCCTGAGCAAACCCGACAGGGCCCGAGAGAACCTGACAGGGCCCGACGGAGCCCGACAGCGCGCGAGCAAACCTGACAGGGGCTGACAAGGCCCGACAGGGCCTGAGCAAACCCGACAGGACCCGCCAAAGCCTGATAGGGTCCGATGGAGCCCGACAGGGCCCGAGCAAACCCGACAGGGCCCGAGCAAACCTGACAGGGCTCGATGGAGCCCGACAGGGCCCGAGGAAACCCGACAGGGCCTGACAGAGCCCGACAGGGCCCGAGCAAACCCGAAAGGGCCCGACGAAGCCTGACAAGGCTCGATGGAGCCCGACAGGGCCCGAGGAAACCCGACAGGGCCCGACGGAGCCCGATAGGGCCCGAGCAAACCCGACAGGGTCCGATGGAGCCCGACAGGGCTCGAGCAAACCCGACAGGGTCCGACGAAGCCTGACAGGGCTTCAGCAAACCCGACATGGCCCGAGCAAACCCGACAGGGCCCGACGAAGCCCAACAGAGCCCGAGGAAACCAGACAGGGCCCGACGGAGCCCGACAGGGCCCGAGCAAACCCGACAGGGACCGAGCAAACCCGACAGGGCCCGAGCAAACCCGACAGGGTTCGACAAAGCCTGACAGGGCTTGATGGAGCCCGACAGGGCCTAAGGAAACCCAACAGGGCCCGACGGAGCCTGACAGAGCCCGAACAAACCCGACAGGGCTCTACGGAGCCCGATAGGGCCCGAGCAAACCCGACAGGGCCTGACAGAGCCTGACAGGGCCCGAGCAAACCCGACAGGGCCCGAGCGAATCTGACAGGGCCCGACGGAGCCCGACAGGACGCGGGCAAACCCGACAGGTCCCGAGCAAACCCGACAGGGCCTGACAAGGCCCGACAGGGCCCGAGCAAACCTGACAGGGCCTGACGGAGCCCGACAGGGCTCGAGCAAACCCGATAGGGCCTGACGGAGCCTGACAGGGCCCGAGCAAACCTGACAGGGCCCGAGAGAACCTGACAGGGCCTGACGGAGCCCGACAGGGCGCGAGCAAACCCGACAGGGGCTGACAAGGCCCGACAGGGCCTGAGCAAACCCGACAGGACCCGCCAAAGCCTGATAGAGTCCGATGGAGCCCGACAGGGCCCGAGCAAACTTGACAGGGCCCGAGCAAACCTGACAGGGCTCGATGGAGCCCGACAGGGCCCGAGGAAACCTGACAGGGCGCGACGGAGCCTGACAGGGCCCGAGCAAACCCGACAGGGTTTGTCGGAGCCCGACAGGGCCCGAGCAAACCCGACAGGGTTCGACGAAGCCTGACAGGGCTTCAGCAAACCCGACAGGGCCCGAGCAAATCCAACAGGGCCCGAAGGAGCCCGACAGGGCCCGAGGAAACCAGACAGGGCCCGACAGAGCCCGACAGGGCCCGAGCAAACCCGACAGGGCCCGAGCAAACCCGACAGGGTTCGACAAAGCCTGACAGGGCTTGATGGAGCCCGACAGGGCCCGAGGAAACCCGACAGGGCCCGACGGAGCCTGACAGAGCCCGAGCAAACCCGAAAGGGCCCGACGAAGCCGGACAGGGCTCGATGGAGCCCGACAGGGCTCGAGGAAACCCGACAGGTCCTGACGGAGCCCGACAGGGCCCGAGGAAACCCGAAAGGGCCCGACGAAGCCTGACAGGGCTCGATGGAGCCCGACAGGGCCCGAGGAAACCCGACAGGGCCCGACGGAGCCCGATAAGGCCCGAGCAAACCCGGCAGGGCCCGATGGAGCCCGACAGGGCTCGAGCAAACCCGACAGTGTCCGACGAAGCCTGACAGGGCTTCAGCAAACCCGACATGGCCCGAGGGAATCCGACAGGGCCCGACGGAGCCCAACAGAGCCCGAGGAAACCAGACAGGGCCCGACAGAGCCCGACAGGGCCCGAGCAAACCCGACAGGGCCCGACGGAGCCCGACAGGGCCCGAGCAAACCTGAAAGGGCCCGACGGAGCCTGACAGGGCTCGATGGAGCCCGACAGGGCCCGAGGAAACCCGACAGGGCCTGATTGAGCCCGATAGGGCCCGAGCAAACCCGACAGGGCCTGACGGAGCCTGACAGGGCCCGGGCAAACCCGACAGGGCACGCTGGAGCCCGACAGAGCCGGAGCACACCCGACAGGGCCCAAAAAGGCCCGACAGGGCCTGAGCAAACCTGACACGTCCTGACAAAGCCTGACAGGGCCCGACGGAGCCCGACAGGGCCCGAGCAAACCCGAAAGGGCCTGACGGAGCCTGACAGGGCTCGATGGAGCCCGACAGGGCCCGAGGAAACCCGACAGGGCTCGACGGAGCCCGATAGGGCCCGAGCAAACCCGACAGGGCCTGACGGAGCCCGACAGGGCCCGAGCAAACCCGAAAGGGCCCGACGAAGCCTGACAGGGCTCGATGGAGCCCGACAGGGCCCGAGGAAACCCGACAGGGCCCGACGGAGCCCGATAGGGCCCGAGCAAACCCGACAGGACCCGATGGAGCCCGACAGGGCTCGAGCAAACCCGACAGGGCCTGAGCAAATCCGACAGGGCCCGACGGAGCCCGACAGGGCCCGAGCAAACCCGAAAGAGCCCGACGGAGCCTGACAGGGCTCGATAGAGTCCGACAGGGCCCGAGGAAACCCGACAGGGCCCGACGGAACCCGAGAGGGCCCGACGGAACCTGAGAGGGCCCGAGGGAATCCGACAGGGCCCGACGGAGCCTGACAGGGCCCGAGCAAACCCGACAGGGCCCGACAGAGCCCGACAGGACCCGAGCAAACCCGACAGGGCCCGAGCAAACCCGACAGGGTTCGACAAAGCCTGACAGGGCTTGATGGAGCCCGACAGGGCCTGAGGAAACGCAACAGGGCCCGACGGAGCCTGACAGACCCCAAACAAACCCGACAGGGCTCGACGGAGCCCGATAGGGCCCGAGTAAACCCGACAGGGCCTGACGGAGCCCGACAGGGCCCGAGCAAACCCGAAAGGGCCCGACGAAGCCTGACAGGGCTCGATGGAGCCCGACAGGGCCCGAGCAAACCCGACAGGGCCCGACGGAGCCCGATAGGGCCCGAGCAAACCCGACAGGGCCCGATGGAGCCCGACAGGGCTCGAGCAAACCCGACAGGGTCCGACGAAGCCTGACAGGGCTTCAGCAAACCCAACATGGCCCGAGCAAACCCAACAGGGTTCGACGGAGCCTGACAGAGCCCGAGGAAACCAGACAGGGCCCGACGGAGCCCGACAGGGCCCGAGCAAACCCGACAGGGCTCGACGGAGCCCGACAGGGCCCGAGCAAACCCGAAAGGGCCCGACAGAGCCTGACAGGGCTCGATGGAGCCAGACAGGGCCCGAGGAAACCCGACAGGGCCTGATTGAGCCCGATAGGGCCCGAGCAAACCCGACAGGGCCTGACGGAGCCTGACAGGGGCCGGGCAAACCCGACAGGGCACGCTGGAGCCCGACAGAGCCCGAGCAAACCCGACAGGGCCCGACAAGGCCCGACAGGGACCGAGCAAACCTGACACGTCCTGACAAAGCCTGACAGGGCCCGACGGAGCCCGCCAGGGCCCGAGCAAACCCGAAAGAGCCTGACGGAGCCTGACAGGGCTCGATAGAGTCCGACAGGGCCCGAGCAAACCCGACAGGGCCTGATGGAGCCTGACAGGGCCCGGGCAATCCCGACAGGGCATGCTGGAGCCCGACAGAGCCCGAGCAAACCCGACAGGGCCCGACAACGCCCGACAGGGCCCGAGCAAACCTGACAGGACCTGACAAAGCCTGACAGGGCCCGACGGAGCCCGACAGGGCCTGAGCAAACCCGAAAGAGCCCGACGGAGCCTGACAGGGCTCGATAGAGTCCGACAGGGCCCGAGGAAACCCGACAGGGCCCGAGGAAACCCGACAGGGCCCGACGGAACCCGAGAGGGCCCGACGGAACCCGAGAGGGCCCGAGGGAATCCGACAGGGCCCGACGGAGCCTGACAGGGCCCGAGCAAACCCAACAGGGCCCGACAGAGCCCGACAGGACCCGAGCAAACCCGACAGGGCCCGAGCAAACCCGACAGGGTTCGACAAAGCCTGACAGGGCTCGATGGAGCCCGACAAGGCCCGAGGAAACCCGACAGGGCCCGACGGAACCTGACAGGACCCGAGAAAACCCGACAGTGCTCGACGGAGCCTGACAGGGCCCGAGCAAACCCGACAGGGCCCGAGCAAACCTGACAGGGCACGAAGGAGCCCGACAGGGCCCGAGGAAAGCCGACAGGGCCCGACGGAGCCCGATAGGGCCCGAGCAAACCCGACAGGGCCCGAGGGAGCCCGACATGGCCCGAGCAAACCCGACAGGGTTCGACGGAGCCCGACAGAGCCCGAGGAAACCAGACAGGGCCCGACGGAGCCCAACAGGGCCCGAGCAAACCTGACAGGGCTCGACGGAGCCCGACAGGGCCCGAGCAAACCCGAAAGGGCCCGACAGAGCCTGACAGGGCTCGATGGAGCCAGACAGGGCCCGAGGAAACCCGACAGGGCCCCACGGAGCCCGATAGGGCCCGAGCAAACCCGACAGGGCCTGACGGAGCCTGACAGGGGCCGGGCAAACCCGACAGGGCACGCTGGAGCCCGACGGAGCCCGAGCAAACCCGACAGGGCCCGACAAGGCCCGACAGGGCCCGAGCAAACCTGACACGTCCTGACAAAGCCTGACAGGGCCCGACGGAGCCCGCCAGGGCCTGAGCAAACCCGAAAGAGCCCGACGGAGCCTGACAGGGCTCGATAGAGTCCGACAGGGCCCGAGGAAACCCGACAGGGCCCGACGGAACCCGAGAGGGCCCGACGGAACCCGAGAGGGCCCGAGGGAATCCGACAGGGCCCGACGGAGCCTGACAGGGCCCGAGCAAACCCGACAGGGCCCGACAGAGCCCGACAGGACCCGAGCAAACCCGACAGGGCCCGAGCAAACCCGACAGGGCTCGATGGAGCCCGACAGGGCCCGAGCAAACCCGAAAGGGCCTGACGGAGCCTGACAGGGCTCGATGGAGCCCGACAGGGCCCGAGGAAACCCGACAGGGCTCGACGGAGCCCGATAGGGCCCGAGCAAACCCGACAGGGCCTGACGGAGCCCGACAGGGCCCGAGCAAACCCGAAAGGGCCCGACGAAGCCTGACAGGGCTCGATGGAGCCCGACAGGGCCCGAGGAAACCCGACAGGGCCCGACGGAGCCCGATAGGGCCCGAGCAAACCCGACAGGACCCGATGGAGCCCGACAGGGCTCGAGCAAACCCGACAGGGCCTGAGCAAATCCGACAGGGCCCGACGGAGCCCGACAGGGCCCGAGCAAACCCGAAAGAGCCCGACGGAGCCTGACAGGGCTCGATAGAGTCCGACAGGGCCCGAGGAAACCCGACAGGGCCCGACGGAACCCGAGAGGGCCCGACGGAACCTGAGAGGGCCCGAGGGAATCCGACAGGGCCCGACGGAGCCTGACAGGGCCCGAGCAAACCCGACAGGGCCCGACAGAGCCCGACAGGACCCGAGCAAACCCGACAGGGCCCGAGCAAACCCGACAGGGTTCGACAAAGCCTGACAGGGCTTGATGGAGCCCGACAGGGCCTGAGGAAACGCAACAGGGCCCGACGGAGCCTGACAGACCCCGAACAAACCCGACAGGGCTCGACGGAGCCCGATAGGGCCCGAGTAAACCCGACAGGGCCTGACGGAGCCCGACAGGGCCCGAGCAAACCCGAAAGGGCCCGACGAAGCCTGACAGGGCTCGATGGAGCCCGACAGGGCCCGAGCAAACCCGACAGGGCCCGACGGAGCCCGATAGGGCCCGAGCAAACCCGACAGGGCCCGATGGAGCCCGACAGGGCTCGAGCAAACCCGACAGGGTCCGACGAAGCCTGACAGGGCTTCAGCAAACCCAACATGGCCCGAGCAAACCCAACAGGGTTCGACGGAGCCTGACAGAGCCCGAGGAAACCAGACAGGGCCCGACGGAGCCCGACAGGGCCCGAGCAAACCCGACAGGGCTCGACGGAGCCCGACAGGGCCCGAGCAAACCCGAAAGGGCCCGACAGAGCCTGACAGGGCTCGATGGAGCCAGACAGGGCCCGAGGAAACCCGACAGGGCCTGATTGAGCCCGATAGGGCCCGAGCAAACCCGACAGGGCCTGACGGAGCCTGACAGGGGCCGGGCAAACCCGACAGGGCACGCTGGAGCCCGACAGAGCCCGAGCAAACCCGACAGGGCCCGACAAGGCCCGACAGGGACCGAGCAAACCTGACACGTCCTGACAAAGCCTGACAGGGCCCGACGGAGCCCGCCAGGGCCCGAGCAAACCCGAAAGAGCCTGACGGAGCCTGACAGGGCTCGATAGAGTCCGACAGGGCCCGAGCAAACCCGACAGGGCCTGATGGAGCCTGACAGGGCCCGGGCAATCCCGACAGGGCATGCTGGAGCCCGACAGAGCCCGAGCAAACCCGACAGGGCCCGACAACGCCCGACAGGGCCCGAGCAAACCTGACAGGACCTGACAAAGCCTGACAGGGCCCGACGGAGCCCGACAGGGCCTGAGCAAACCCGAAAGAGCCCGACGGAGCCTGACAGGGCTCGATAGAGTCCGACAGGGCCCGAGGAAACCCGACAGGGCCCGAGGAAACCCGACAGGGCCCGACGGAACCCGAGAGGGCCCGACGGAACCCGAGAGGGCCCGAGGGAATCCGACAGGGCCCGACGGAGCCTGACAGGGCCCGAGCAAACCCAACAGGGCCCGACAGAGCCCGACAGGACCCGAGCAAACCCGACAGGGCCCGAGCAAACCCGACAGGGTTCGACAAAGCCTGACAGGGCTCGATGGAGCCCGACAAGGCCCGAGGAAACCCGACAGGGCCCGACGGAGCCTGACAGGACCCGAGCAAACCCGACAGTGCTCGACGGAGCCTGACAGGGCCCGAGCAAACCCGACAGGGCCCGAGCAAACCTGACAGGGCACGAAGGAGCCCGACAGGGCCCGAGGAAACCCGACAGGGCCCGACGGAGCCCGATAGGGCCCGAGCAAACCCGACAGGGCCCGAGGGAGCCCGACATGGCCCGAGCAAACCCGACAGGGTTCGACGGAGCCCGACAGAGCCCGAGGAAACCAGACAGGGCCCGACGGAGCCCAACAGGGCCCGAGCAAACCTGACAGGGCTCGACGGAGCCCGACAGGGCCCGAGCAAACCCGAAAGGGCCCGACAGAGCCTGACAGGGCTCGATGGAGCCAGACAGGGCCCGAGGAAACCCGACAGGGCCTGATTGAGCCCGATAGGGCCCGAGCAAACCCGACAGGGCCTGACGGAGCCTGACAGGGGCCGGGCAAACCCGACAGGGCACGCTGGAGCCCGACGGAGCCCGAGCAAACCCGACAGGGCCCGACAAGGCCCGACAGGGCCCGAGCAAACCTGACACGTCCTGACAAAGCCTGACAGGGCCCGACGGAGCCCGCCAGGGCCTGAGCAAACCCGAAAGAGCCCGACGGAGCCTGACAGGGCTCGATAGAGTCCGACAGGGCCCGAGGAAACCCGACAGGGCCCGACGGAACCCGAGAGGGCCCGACGGAACCCGAGAGGGCCCGAGGGAATCCGACAGGGCCCGACGGAGCCTGACAGGGCCCGAGCAAACCCGACAGGGCCCGACAGAGCCCGACAGGACCCGAGCAAACCCGACAGGGCCCGAGCAAACCCGACAGGGCTCGATGGAGCCCGACAGGGCCCGAGGAAACCCGACAGGGCCCGACGGAGCCTGACAGGGCCCGAGCAAACCCGACAGGGCCCGAGCAAACCTGACAGGGCTCGATGGAGCCCGACAGGGCCCGAGGAAACCCGACAGGGCCTGACGGAGCCCGACAGGGCCCGAGCAAACCCGAAAGGGCCCGACGAAGCCTGACAGGGCTCGATGGAGCCCGACAGGGCCCGAGGAGACCCGACAGGGCCCGACGGAGCCCTATAGGGCCCGAGCAAACCCGACAGGGCCCGATGGAGCCCGACAGGGCTCGAGCAAACCCGACAGGGTCCGACGAAGCCTGACAGGGCTTCAGCAAACCCGACATGGCCCGAGCAAACCCGACAGGGCCCGACGAAGCCCAACAGAGCCCGAGGAAACCAGACAGGGCCCGACGGAGCCCGACAGGGCTCGAGCAAACCCGACAGGGTCCGACGAAGCCTGACAGGGCTTCAGCAAACCCGACATGGCCCGAGCAAACCCGACAGGGCCCGACGAAGCCCAACAGAGCCCGAGGAAACCAGACAGGGCCCGACGGAGCCTGACAGACCCCGAACAAACCCGACAGGGCTCGACGGAGCCCGATAGGGCCCGAGTAAACCCGACAGGGCCTGACGGAGCCCGACAGGGCCCGAGCAAACCCGAAAGGGCCCGACGAAGCCTGACAGGGCTCGATGGAGCCCGACAGGGCCCGAGGAAACCCGACAGAGCCCGACAGAGCCTGACAGGGCCTGAGCAAACCCGACAGGGCCCGAGCAAACCTGACAGGGCACGAAGGAGCCCGACAGGGCCCGAGCAAACCCGACAAGGCCCAATGGATCCTGACAGGGCCTGAGCAAACCTGACAGGGCCCGACGGAGCCCGACAGGGCACGAGCAAACCCGACAGGGCCTGACGGAGCCTGACAGGGCCTGAGCAAACCCGACAGGGCCCGAGAGAACCTGACAGGGCCCGACGGAGCCCGACAGCGCGCGAGCAAACCTGACAGGGGCTGACAAGGCCCGACAGGGCCTGAGCAAACCCGACAGGACCCGCCAAAGCCTGATAGGGTCCGATGGAGCCCGACAGGGCCCGAGCAAACCCGACAGGGCCCGAGCAAACCTGACAGGGCTCGATGGAGCCCGACAGGGCCCGAGGAAACCCGACATTTCCTGACGGAGCCCGACAGGGCCCGAGCAAACCCGAAAGGGCCCGACGAAGCCTGACAAGGCTCGATGGAGCCTGACAGGGCCCGAGGAAACCCGACAGGGCCCGACGGAGCCCGATAGGGCCCGAGCAAACCCGACAGGGTCCGATGGAGCCCGACAGGGCTCGAGCAAACCCGACAGGGTCCGACGAAGCCTGACAGGGCTTCAGCAAACCCGACATGGCCCGAGCAAACCCGACAGGGCCCGACGAAGCCCAACAGAGCCCGAGGAAACCAGACAGGGCCCGACGGAGCCCGACAGGGCCCGAGCAAACCCGACAGGGACCGAGCAAACCCGACAGGGCCCGAGCAAACCCGACAGGGTTCGACAAAGCCTGACAGGGCTTGATGGAGCCCGACAGGGCCTAAGGAAACCCAACAGGGCCCGACGGAGCCTGACAGAGCCCGAACAAACCCGACAGGGCTCTACGGAGCCCGATAGGGCCCGAGCAAACCCGACAGGGCCTGACAGAGCCTGACAGAGCCCGAGCAAACCCGACAGGGCCCGAGCGAATCTGACAGGGCCCGACGGAGCCCGACAGGACGCGGGCAAACCCGACAGGTCCCGAGCAAACCCGACAGGGCCTGACAAGGCCCGACAGGGCCCGAGCAAACCTGACAGGGCCTGACGGAGCCCGACAGGCCTCGAGCAAACCCGATAGGGCCTGACGGAGCCTGACAGGGCCCGAGCAAACCTGACAGGGCCCGAGAGAACCTGACAGGGCCTGACGGAGCCCGACAGGGCGCGAGCAAACCCGACAGGGGCTGACAAGGCCCGACAGGGCCTGAGCAAACCCGACAGGACCCGCCAAAGCCTGATAGAGTCCGATGGAGCCCGACAGGGCCCGAGCAAACTTGACAGGGCCCAAGCAAACCTGACAGGGCTCGATGGAGCCCGACAGGGCCCGAGGAAACCTGACAGGGCGCGACGGAGCCTGACAGGGCCCGAGCAAACCCGACAGGGTTTGTCGGAGCCCGACAGGGCCCGAGCAAACCCGACAGGGTTCGACGAAGCCTGACAGGGCTTCAGCAAACCCGACAGGGCCCGAGCAAATCCAACAGGGCCCGAAGGAGCCCGACAGGGCCCGAGGAAACCAGACAGGGCCCGACAGAGCCCGACAGGGCCCGAGCAAACCCGACAGGGCCCGAGCAAACCCGACAGGGTTCGACAAAGCCTGACAGGGCTTGATGGAGCCCGACAGGGCCCGAGGAAACCCGACAGGGCCCGACGGAGCCTGACAGAGCCCGAGCAAACCCGAAAGGGCCCGACGAAGCCGGACAGGGCTCGATGGAGCCCGACAGGGCTCGAGGAAACCCGACAGGTCCTGACGGAGCCCGACAGGGCCCGAGGAAACCCGAAAGGGCCCGACGAAGCCTGACAGGGCTCGATGGAGCCCGACAGGGCCCGAGGAAACCCGACAGGGCCCGACGGAGCCCGATAAGGCCCGAGCAAACCCGACAGGGCCCGATGGAGCCCGACAGGGCTCGAGCAAACCCGACAGTGTCCGACGAAGCCTGACAGGGCTTCAGCAAACCCGACATGGCCCGAGCAAACCCGACAGGGCCCGACGGAGCCCAACAGAGCCCGAGGAAACCAGACAGGGCCCGACAGAGCCCGACAGGGCCCGAGCAAACCCGACAGGGCCCGACGGAGCCCGACAGGGCCCGAGCAAACCTGAAAGGGCCCGACGGAGCCTGACAGGGCTCGATGGAGCCCGACAGGGCCCGAGGAAACCCGACAGGGCCTGATTGAGCCCGATAGGGCCCGAGCAAACCCGACAGGGCCTGACGGAGCCTGACAGGGCCCGGGCAAACCCGACAGGGCA
The DNA here is from genome assembly GCF_037038585.1 of Patagioenas fasciata. NCBI lineage: Eukaryota > Metazoa > Chordata > Aves > Columbiformes > Columbidae > Patagioenas > Patagioenas fasciata. The sequence continues at coordinate 863,730 of NC_092538.1, forward strand.
CGCTGGAGCCCGACAGAGCCGGAGCACACCCGACAGGGCCCGAAAAGGCCCGACAGGGCCTGAGCAAACCTGACACGTCCTGACAAAGCGTGACAGGGCCCGACGGAGCCCGACAGGGCCCGAGCAAACCCGAAAGGGCCTGACGGAGCCTGACAGGGCTCGATGGAGCCCGACAGGGCCCGAGGAAACCCGACAGGGCTCGACGGAGCCCGATAGGGCCCGAGCAAACCCGACAGGGCCTGACGGAGCCCGACAGGGCCCGAGCAAACCCGAAAGGGCCCGACGAAGCCTGACAGGGCTCGATGGAGCCCGACAGGGCCCGAAGAAACCCGACAGGGCCCGACGGAGCCCGATAGGGCCCGAGCAAACCCGACAGGACCCGATGGAGCCCGACAGGGCTCGAGCAAACCCGACAGGGCCTGAGCAAATCCGACAGGGCCCGACGGAGCCCGACAGGGCCCGAGCAAACCCGAAAGAGCCCGACGGAGCCTGACAGGGCTCGATAGAGTCCGACAGGGCCCGAGGAAACCCGACAGGGCCCGACGGAACCCGAGAGGGCCCGACGGAACCCGAGAGGGCCCGAGGGAATCCGACAGGGCCCGACGGAGCCTGACAGGGCCCGAGCAAACCCGACAGGGCCCGACAGAGCCCGACAGGACCCGAGCAAACCCGACAGGGCCCGAGCAAACCCGACAGGGTTCGACAAAGCCTGACAGGGCTTGATGGAGCCCGACAGGGCCTGAGGAAACACAACAGGGCCCGACGGAGCCTGACAGACCCCGAACAAACCCGACAGGGCTCGACGGAGCCCGATAGGGCCCGAGTAAACCCGACAGGGCCTGACGGAGCCCGACAGGGCCCGAGCAAACCCGAAAGGGCCCGACGAAGCCTGACAGGGCTCGATGGAGCCCGACAGGGCCCGAGGAAACCCGACAGGGCCCGACGGAGCCCGATAGGGCCCGAGCAAACCCGACAGGGCCCGATGGAGCCCGACAGGGCTCGAGCAAACCCGACAGGGTCCGACGAAGCCTGACAGGGCTTCAGCAAACCCAACATGGCCCGAGCAAACCCAACAGGGTTCGACGGAGCCTGACAGAGCCCGAGGAAACCAGACAGGGCCCGACGGAGCCCGACAGGGCCCGAGCAAACCCGACAGGGCTCGACGGAGCCCGACAGGGCCCGAGCAAACCCGAAAGGGCCCGACAGAGCCTGACAGGGCTCGATGGAGCCAGACAGGGCCCGAGGAAACCCGACAGGGCCTGATTGAGCCCGATAGGGCCCGAGCAAACCCGACAGGGCCTGACGGAGCCTGACAGGGGCCGGGCAAACCCGACAGGGCACGCTGGAGCCCGACAGAGCCCGAGCAAACCCGACAGGGCCCGACAAGGCCCGACAGGGACCGAGCAAACCTGACACGTCCTGACAAAGCCTGACAGGGCCCGACGGAGCCCGCCAGGGCCCGAGCAAACCCGAAAGAGCCCGACGGAGCCTGACAGGGCTCGATAGAGTCCGACAGGGCCCGAGCAAACCCGACAGGGCCTGATGGAGCCTGACAGGGCCCGGGCAATCCCGACAGGGCATGCTGGAGCCCGACAGAGCCCGAGCAAACCCGACAGGGCCCGACAACGCCCGACAGGGCCCGAGCAAACCTGACAGGACCTGACAAAGCCTGACAGGGCCCGACGGAGCCCGACAGGGCCTGAGCAAACCCGAAAGAGCCCGACGGAGCCTGACAGGGCTCGATAGAGTCCGACAGGGCCCGAGGAAACCCGACAGGGCCCGAGGAAACCCGACAGGGCCCGACGGAACCCGAGAGGGCCCGACGGAACCCGAGAGGGCCCGAGGGAATCCGACAGGGCCCGACGGAGCCTGACAGGGCCCGAGCAAACCCGACAGGGCCCGACAGAGCCCGACAGGACCCGAGCAAACCCGACAGGGCCCGAGCAAACCCGACAGGGTTCGACAAAGCCTGACAGGGCTCGATGGAGCCCGACAAGGCCCGAGGAAACCCGACAGGGCCCGACAGAGCCTGACAGGACCCGAGCAAACCCGACAGTGCTCGACGGAGCCTGACAGGGCCCGAGCAAACCCGACAGGGCCCGAGCAAACCTGACAGGGCACGAAGGAGCCCGACAGGGCCCGAGGAAACCCGACAGGGCCCGACGGAGCCCGATAGGGCCCGAGCAAACCCGACAGGGCCCGAGGGAGCCCGACATGGCCCAAGCAAACCCGACAGGGTTCGACGGAGCCCGACAGAGCCCGAGGAAACCAGACAGGGCCCGACGGAGCCCAACAGGGCCCGAGCAAACCTGACAGGGCTCGACGGAGCCCGACAGGGCCCGAGCAAACCCGAAAGGGCCCGACAGAGCCTGACAGGGCTCGATGGAGCCAGACAGGGCCCGAGGAAACCCGACAGGGCCTGATTGAGCCCGATAGGGCCCGAGCAAACCCGACAGGGCCTGACGGAGCCTGACAGGGGCCGGGCAAACCCGACAGGGCACGCTGGAGCCCGACGGAGCCCGAGCAAACCCGACAGGGCCCGACAAGGCCCGACAGGGCCCGAGCAAACCTGACACGTCCTGACAAAGCCTGACAGGGCCCGACGGAGCCCGCCAGGGCCTGAGCAAACCCGAAAGAGCCCGACGGAGCCTGACAGGGCTCGATAGAGTCCGACAGGGCCCGAGGAAACCCGACAGGGCCCGACGGAACCCGAGAGGGCCCGACGGAACCCGAGAGGGCCCGAGGGAATCTGACAGGGCCCGACGGAGCCTGACAGGGCCCGAGCAAACCCGACAGGGCCCGACAGAGCCCGACAGGACCCGAGCAAACCCGACAGGGCCCGAGCAAACCCGACAGGGCTCGATGGAGCCCGACAGGGCCCGAGGAAACCCGACAGGGCCCGACGGAGCCTGACAGGGCCCGAGCAAACCCGACAGGGCCCGAGCAAACCTGACAGGGCTCGATGGAGCCCGACAGGGCCCGAGGAAACCCGACAGGGCCTGACGGAGCCCGACAGGGCCCGAGCAAACCCGAAAGGGCCCGACGAAGCCTGACAGGGCTCGATGGAGCCCGACAGGGCCCGAGGAGACCCGACAGGGCCCGACGGAGACCGATAGGGCCCGAGCAAACCCGACAGGGCCCGATGGAGCCCGACAGGGCTCGAGCAAACCCGACAGGGTCCGACGAAGCCTGACAGGGCTTCAGCAAACCCGACATGGCCCGAGCAAACCCGACAGGGCCCGACGAAGCCCAACAGAGCCCGAGGAAACCAGACAGGGCCCGACGGAGCCCGACAGGGCTCGAGCAAACCCGACAGGGTCCGACGAAGCCTGACAGGGCTTCAGCAAACCCGACATGGCCCGAGCAAACCCGACAGGGCCCGACGAAGCCCAACAGAGCCCGAGGAAACCAGACAGGGCCCGACGGAGCCTGACAGACCCCGAACAAACCCGACAGGGCTCGACGGAGCCCGATAGGGCCCGAGTAAACCCGACAGGGCCTGACGGAGCCCGACAGGGCCCGAGCAAACCCGAAAGGGCCCGACGAAGCCTGACAGGGCTCGATGGAGCCCGACAGGGCCCGAGGAAACCAGACAGGGCCCGACGGAGCCCGATAGGGCCCGAGCAAACCCGACAGGGCCCGATGGAGCCCGACAGGGCTCGAGCAAACCCGACAGGGTCCGACAGAGCCCGACAGGACCCGAGCAAACCCGACAGGGCCCGAGCAAATCCGACAGGGTTCGACAAAGCCTGACAGGGCTCGATGGAGCCCGACAGGGCCCGAGGAAACCCGACAGGGCCCGACGGAGCCTGACAGGGCCCGAGCAAACCCGACAGGGCCCGAGCAAACCTGACAAGGCTCGATGCAGCCCGACAGGGCCCGAGGAAACCCGACAGGGCCTGACGGAGCCCGACAGGGCCCGAGCAAACCCGAAAGGGCCCGACGAAGCCTGACAGGGCTCGATGGAGCCCGACAGGGCCCGAGGAAACGCGACAGGGCCCGACGGAGCCCGATAGGGCCCGAGCAAACCCGACAGGGCCCGATGGAGCCCAACAGGGCTCGAGCAAACCCGACAGGGTCCGACGAAGCCTGACAGGGCTTCAGCAAACCCGACATGGCCCGAGCAAACCCGACAGGGTTCGACGGAGCCCGACAGAGCCCGAGGAAACCAGACAGGGCCCGACGGAGCCCGACAGGGCCCGAGTAAACCCGACAGGGCCTGACGGAGCCCGACAGGGCCCGAGCAAACCCGAAAGGGCCCGACGAAGCCTGACAGGGCTCGATGGAGCCCGACAGGGCCCGAGGAAACCCGACAGGGCCCGACGGAGCCCGATAGGGCCCGAGCAAACCCGACAGGGCCTGACGGAGCCTGACAGGGCCCGAGCAAACCCGAAAGGGCCCGACAGAGCCTGACAGGGCTCGATGGAGCCAGACAGGGCCCGAGGAAACCCGACAGGGCCTGATTGAGCCCGATAGGGCCCGAGCAAACCCGACAGGGCCTGACGGAGCCTGACAGGGGCCGGGCAAACCCGACAGGGCACGGTGGAGCCCGACAGAGCCCGAGCAAACCCGACAGGGCCCGACAAGGCCCGACAGGGCCTGAGCAAACCTGACACGTCCTGACAAAGCCTGACAGGGCCCGACGGAGCCTGCCAGGGCCCGAGCAAACCCGAAAGAGCCCGACGGAGCCTGACAGGGCTCGATAGAGTCCGACAGGGCCCGAGGAAACCCGACAGAGCCCGACGGAGCCCGATAGGGCTCGATGGAGCCCGACAGGGCCCGATGGAGCCCGACAGGGCTCGAGCAAACCCGACAGGGTCCGACGAAGCCTGACAGGGCTTCAGCAAACCCGACATGGCCCGAGCAAACCCGACAGGGCCCGACGAAGCCCAACAGAGCCCGAGGAAACCAGACAGGGCCCGACGGAGCCCGACAGGGCCCGAGCAAACCCGACAGGGCCCGAGCAAACCCGACAGGGTTCGACAAAGCCTGACAGGGCTCGATGGAGCCCGACAGGGCCTGAGGAAACCCAACAGGGCCCGACGGAGCCTGACAGACCCCGAACAAACCCGACAGGGCTCGACGGAGCCCGATAGGGCCCGAGTAAACCCGACAGGGCCTGACGGAGCCTGACAGGGCCCGAGCAAACCCGAAAGGGCCCGACGAAGCCTGACAGGGCTCGATGGAGCCCGACAGGGCCCGAGGAAACCCGACAGGGCCCGACGGAGCCCGATAGGGCCCGAGCAAACCCGACAGGGCCCGATGGAGCCCGACAGGGCTCGAGCAAACCCGACAGGGTCCGACGAAGCCTGACAGGGCTTCAGCAAACCCGACATGGCCTGAGCAAACCCGACAGGGTTCGACGGAGCCCGACAGAGCCCGAGGAAACCAGACAGGGCCCGATGGAGCCCGACAGGGCACGAGCAAACCCGACAGAGCCTGACGGAGCCTGACAGGGCCCGAGCAAACCCGAAAGGGCCCGAGCGAATCTGACAGGGCCCGACGGAGCCCGACAGGACGCGGGCAAACCCTACAGGGCCCGAGCAAACCCGACAGGGCCTGACAAGGCCCGACAGGGCCTGAGCAAACCTGCCAGGGCCTGACGAAGCCCGACAGGGCTCGAGCAAACCCGATAGGGCCTGACGGAGCCTGACAGGGTCCGATGGAGCCCGACAGGGCCCGAGCAATCCCGACAGGGCTCGATGGAGCCCGACAGGGCCCAAGGAAACCCAACAGGGCGCGACAGAGCCTGTCGGGTTTGCTCGGGCTCTGTCAGGCTCCGTCGGGCCCTGTCGGGTTTGCTCGGGCCCTGTCAGGCTCCGTCGGGTTCTGTCGGATTTGCTCAGGCCCTGTCGGGTTTGTTCGAGCCTGTCGGGTTTGCTAGGGCCCTGTCGGGCTCCGTCGGGCCCTGTCTGGTTTCCTGAGGCCCTGTCGGGCTCCGTCGGGCCCTGTTGGGTTTGCTCAGGCCCTGTCGGGTTTGGTCAGGCCCTGTCAGGCTCCGTCGACCCCTGTCAGGTTTGCTCGGGCCCTGACGGGCTCTGTCGGGCCCTATCAGATTTGCTCGGGCCCTGTCGGGTTTGCTCAGGCCCTGTCAGGCTCCGTCGAGCCCTGTCGGGTTTGCTCAGGCCCTATCGGGTTTGCTGGGGCCCTGTCGGGCTCCGTCGGGCCCTGTCGGGTTTCCTCGGGCCCTGTCAGGCTCCATCGAGCCCTGTCAGGCTCTGTGAGGCTTTGTCGGGTTTGCTCGGGCCCTGTTGGGCTCCGTCGGGCCCTGTCAGGCTTTGTCGGGCCCTGTCGGTTTTGCTCGGGCCCTGTCGGGCCTTGTCGGGCCCTGTCGGGATTGCTCAGGCCCTGTCGGGCCTTGTCAGGCCCTGTCGGGTTTGCTCGGGCCCTGTCGGGTTTGCCCTGTACTGTCGGGCTCCGTCGGGCTCTGTCAGATTTCTCGGGCCCTGTCGGGTTTGCTCGGGCCCTGTCAGGCTCCGTCAGGCCCTGTCGGGTTTGCTCGTGCCCTGTCGGGCTCCGTCGGGCCCTGTCAGGTTTGCTTGCGCCCTGTCGGGATCCGTTGGGCCCTGTCGGGTTTGCTCGGGCCCTGTCGGGCTCCTTCGTGCCCTGTCAGGTTTGCTCGGGCCCTGTCAGGCTCCGTCGGGCCCTGTCGGGTTTCCTTGGGCCCTGTAAGCCTCCATCGGGCCCTGTCGGGTTTCCTTGGGCCCTGTCAGGCTCCATCGAGCCCTGTCAGGCTTTGTCGAACCCTGTCAGGTTTGCTCGGGCCATGTCGGGTTTGCTCGGGCCCTGTCAGGCTCTGTCGGGCCCTGTCTGGTTTCCTCGGGCCCTGTCGGGCTCCTTCGAGCCCTGTCAGGCACCGTCGGGCCGTGTCGGGTTTGCTCGGGGCCTGTCGGGCCTTGTCGGGCCCTGTCGGGTTTCCTCGGGCTCTGTCGGGCTCTAGCATGCCCTGTCGGGTTTGCCCGGGCCCTGTCTGGCTCCGTCAGGCCCTGTCGGGTTTGCTCGGGCCCTATCGGGCTCCGTGGGGCCCTGTCGGGTTTCCTCGGGCCCTGTCGGGCTCCATCGAGCCCTGTCAGGCTCCGTCGGGCCCTTTCGGGTTTGCTCGGGCCCTGTCGGGTTCCGTCAGGCCCTGTCTGATTTGCTCAGGCCCTGTCGGGTTTTCTCGAGCCCTGTCGGGCTCCATCGGGCCCTGTCGGGTTTGCTCGGGCCCTATCGGGCTCCGTCGGGCCCTTTCGGGTTTCCTCGGGCCCTGTCAGGCTCCATCGAGCCCTGTCAGGCTTCGTCGGGCCCTTTCGGGTTTGCTCGGGCCCTGTCGGGCTCCGTCGGGCCCTGTCGGGTTTCCTCGGGCTCTGTCGGTCTCCATCGAGCCCTGTCAGGCTCCGTCAGGCCCTGTCGGGTTTGCTCGGGCCCTATCGAGCTCCGTCGGGCCCTGTCGAGATTCCTCGGGCTCTGTCGGTCTCCATCGAGCCCTGTCAGGCTCCGTCGGGCCCTGTCGGGTTTGCTCGGGCCCTGTCGGGTTTGCTCAGCAACTGTCGGGTTTGCTCAGGCCCTGTCGGGTTTGCTTGGGCCCTGTCGGGTTTGCTCGGGCCCTGTCGGGCTTCCTCGGGCCCTGTCGGGCTCCATCGAGCCCTGTCAGGCTCCGTCGGACCCTATCAGGCTTTGCTCGGGCCCTGTCAGGCTCCGTCAGGCCCTGTCGGGTTTGCTCGGGCCCTATCGGGCTCCGTCGGGCCCTGTCGGTTTTCCTCGGGCTCTGTCGGTCTCCATCGAGCCCTGTCAGGCTCCGTCGGGCCCTGTCGGGTTTGCTCGGGCCCTGTCGGGTTTGCTCAGGCACTGTCGGGTTTGCTCAGGCCCTGTCGGGTTTGCTTGGGCCCTGTCGGGCTCCGTCGGGCCCTGTTGGGTTTCCTCGGGCCCTGTCGGGCTCCATCGAGCCCTGTCAGGCTCCGTCGGACTCTTTCGGGTTTGCTCGGGCCCTGTCGGGCTCCGTCGGGCCATGTCGGATTTCCTCGGGCCCTGTCGGGTTCCATCGAGCCCTGTCAGGCTCCGTCGGGCCTTTTTGGGTTTGCTCGGGCCCTGTCAGGCTCCGTCGGGCCCTGTCAGGCTTTGTCAGGTCCTGTCAGGTTTGTTCTGGCCCTGTCGGGCCTTGTCGGGCCCTGTCAGGTTTGCTCGGGCCCTGTCGGGCCTTGTCAGGCACTGTCGGGTTTGCTCGGGACCTGTCGGGTTTGCCCGCGTCCTGTCGGGCTCCGTCGGGCCCTGTCAGATTCGCTCGGGCCCTGTCGGGTTTGCTCGGGCCCTTTCAGGCTCCGTCAGGCCCTGTCGGGTTTGCTCGTGCCCTGTCGGGCTCCGTCGGGCCCTGTCAGGTTTGCTCAGGCCCTGTCGGGATCCGTTGGGCCTTGTCGGGTTTGCTCGGACCCTGTCGGGCTCCTTCGTGCCCTGTCAGGTTTGCTCGGGCCCTGTCATGTTTGCTCGGGCCCTGTCAGGCTCCGTCGGGCCCTGTCGGGTTTCCTCGGGCCCTGTCGGGCTCCATCGAGCCCTGTCAGGCTTTGTCGAACCCTGTCGGGTTTGCTCGGGCCCTGTCGGGATTGCTCGGGTCCTGTCGGGCTCTGTCGGGCCCTGTCATGTTTGCTCGGGCCCTGTCGGGCTCCGTCGGGCCCTGTCGGATTTGCTCGGGCCCTGTCGGGTTTGCTGAAGCCCTGTCAGGCTTCGTCGGACCCTGTCGGGTTTGCTGGGGCCCTGTCGGGCTCCGTCGAACCCTGTCGGGTTTGCTCGGGCCCTGTCAGGCTCCGTCGCGCCCTGTCGGGTTTCCTCGGGCCCTGTCGGGCTCCATCGAGCCCTGTCAGGTTTGCTCGGGCCCTGTCGGGTTGCTCGGGCCCTGTCGGGCTCCATCGGACCCTATCAGGCTTTGGCGGGTCCTGTCGGGTTTGCTCAGGCCCTGTCGGGCCTTGTCAGCCCCTGTCAGGTTTGCTCGCGCCCTGTCGGGCTCCGTCGGGCCCTGTCAGGTTCTCTCGGGCCCTGTCAGGTTTGCTCGGGCCCTGTCAGGCTCCGTCAGGCCCTATCGGGTTTGCTCGAGCCCTATCGGGCTCTGTCAGGCCCTGTCAGGTTTGCTCGGGCCCTGTCGGGCCTTGTCAGGCCCTGTCGGGTTTGCTCGGGACCTGTCGGGTTTGCCCGCGTCCTGTCGGGCTCCGTCGGGCCCTGTCAGATTCGCTCGGGCCCTGTCGGGTTTGCTCGGGCCCTTTCAGGCTCCGTCAGGCCCTGTCGGGTTTGCTCGTGCCCTGTCGGGCTCCGTCGGGCCCTGTCAGGTTTGCTCAGGCCCTGTCGGGATCCGTTGGGCCTTGTCGGGTTTGCTCGGACCCTGTCGGGCTCCTTCGTGCCCTGTCAGGTTTGCTCGGGCCCTGTCATGTTTGCTCGGGCCCTGTCAGGCTCCGTCGTGCCCTGTCGGGTTTCCTCGGGCCCTGTCGGGCTCCATCGAGCCCTGTCAGGCTTTGTCGAACCCTGTCGGGTTTGCTCGGGCCCTGTCGGGATTGCTCGGGTCCTGTCGGGCTCTGTCGGGCCCTGTCATGTTTGCTCGGGCTCTATCAAGCTCTGTCGGGCCCTGTCGGATTTCCTCGGGCCCTCTCGGGTTCCGTCCGGCCCTGTCGGGTTTCCTCGGGCCCTGTTGGAGTATATCGAGCCCTGTCAGGCTCCGTCGGGCTCTTTCGGGTTTGCTCAGGCTCTGTCGGGCTCCGTCGGGCCCTGTCAGGCTTTGTCAGGTCCTGTCAGGTTTGCTCGGGCCCTGTCGGTCCTTGTCGGGCCCTGTCGGGTTTGCTCGGGCCCTCTCGGGCTCCGTCGGGCTCTGTCGGGTTTCCTCGGGCTTTGTCAGGCTCCGTCAGGCCCTGTCGGGTTTGCTCGGGCCCTGTCGGGCTCCATCGAGCTTTGTCAGGCTTTGTCGAACCCTGTCGGGTTTGCTCGGGCCCTGTCAGGCTCCGTCGTGCCCTGTTGGGTTTCCTCGGGCCATGTCAAGCTCCGTCGGGCCCTGTCAGGTTTGCTCGGGCCCTGTCGGGTTTGCTCGGGCCCTGTCGGGCTCCGTCAGGCCCTGTCGGGTTTGCTCCGGCCCTATCGGGCTCTGTCGGGCCCTGTCGGGTTTCCTCGGGCCCTGTCGGGCTCCACCGAGCCCTGTCAGGCTCCGTCGGATCCTTTCGGGTTTGCTCGGGCCCTGTCGGGCTCCGTCGGGCCCTGTCGGATTTGCTCAGGCCCTGTCGGGTTTGCTCGAGCTTTGTCGGGCTCCATCGGGTCCTGCCGGGTTTGCTCGGGCCCTATCGGGCTCCGTCGGGCCCTGTCGGGTTTACTCGGGCCCTGTCGGGCTCCATCGAGCCCTGTCAGGCTTCGTCGGGCCCTTTTGGGTTTGCTCGGGCCCTGTCGGGCTCCGTCAGGCCCTGTCGGGTTTGCTCGGGCCCTATCGGGCTCCGTCGGGCCCTGTCGGGTTTACTCGGGCCCTGTCGGGCTCCATCGAGCCCTGTCAGGCTCCGTCGGGCCCTTTCGGGTATGCTCGGGCCCTGTCGGGCTCCGTAGGGCCCTGTCGGGTTTGCTCGGGCCCTGTCAGGCTTTGTCAAGCCCTGTCGGGTTTGCTAGGGCCCTGTCGGGCTCCGTCGGGCCCTGTCAGGCTTTGTCGAACCCTGTCGGGTTTGCTCGGGCCCTGTCGCGTTTGTTCGGGCCCTGTCGGGCTCTGTCGGGCCCTGTCTGGTTTCCTCGGGCCCTGTCGGGCTCCGTCGGGCCCTGTCGGATTTGCTCGGGCCCTGTCGGATTTGCTCGGGCCCTGTCGGGTTTGCTCGGGCCCTGTCGGGCTCCGTCGAGCCCTGTCGGGTTTGCTCAGGCCCTGTCAGGCTCCGTCAAGCCCTATCGGGTTTCCTCGGGCCCTGTCGGGCTCCATCGGGCCCTGTCAGGCTTTTTCGAACTCTTTCGCATTTGCTCGGGCCCTGTCGGGTTTGCTCGGGCCCTGTCGGGCTCTGTCGGGCCCTGTCTGTTTTCCTCAGGCCCTGTCGGGCTCCGTCGGGCTCTGTCGGGTTTGCTCGGGCCCTGTCGGGTTTGCTGAAGCCCTGTCAGGCTTTGTTGGACCCTGTCGGGTGTGCTCGGGCCCTGTCGGGCTCCGTCGAGCTCTGTCGGGTTTGCTCGGGCCCTGTCAGGCTCCGTCGTACCCTGTTGGGTTTCCTCGGGCCCTGTCAAGCTCCGTCGGGCCCTGTCAGGTTTGCTCGGGCCCTGTCGGGTTTGCTCGGGCCCTGTCGGGCTCCATCGGACCCTATCAGGCTTTGGCGGGTCCTGTCGGGTTTGCTCAGGCCCTGTCGGGCCTTGTCAGCCCCTGTCGGGTTTGCTCACGCCCTGTCGGGCTCCGTCAAGCCCTGTCAGGTTCCGTCAGGCCCTGTCAGGTTTGCTCGGGCCCTGTCAGGCTCCGTCGGGCCCTATCGGGTTTGCTCGAGCCCTGTCGGGCTCCGTCAGGCCCTGTCAGGTTTGCTCGGGCCCTGTCGGGCCTTGTCAGGCCCTGTCGGGTTTGCTCGGGACCTGTCGGGTTTGCCCGCGTCCTGTCGGGCTCCTTCGGGCCCTGTCAGATTCGCTCGGGCCCTGTCGGGTTTGCTCGTGCCCTGTCGGGCTCCGTCGGGCCCTGTCAGGTGCTCGGGCCCTGTCGAGATCCATTGGGCCCTGTCGGGTTTGCTCGGGCCCTGTCGGGCTCCATCGAGCCCTATCAGGCTTCGTAGGGCCCTTTCGGTTTTGCTCGGGCCCTGTCGGGCTCCGTCAGGCCCTGTCGGGTTTGCTCCGGCCCTATCGGGCTCTGTCGGGCCCTGTCGGGTTTCCTCGGGCCCTGTCGGGCTCCACCGAGCCCTGTCAGGCTCCGTCGGATCCTTTCGGGTTTGCTCGGGCCCTGTCGGGCTCCGTCGGGCCCTGTCGGATTTGCTCAGGCCCTGTCGGGTTTGCTCGAGCTTTGTCGGGCTCCATCGGGTCCTGCCGGGTTTGCTCGGGCCCTATCGGGCTCCGTCGGGCCCTGTCGGGTTTACTCGGGCCCTGTCGGGCTCCATCGAGCCCTGTCAGGCTTCGTCGGGCCCTTTTGGGTTTGCTCGGGCCCTGTCGGGCTCCGTCAGGCCCTGTCGGGTTTGCTCGGGCCCTATCGGGCTCCGTCGGGCCCTGTCGGGTTTACTCGGGCCCTGTCGGGCTCCATCGAGCCCTGTCAGGCTCCGTCGGGCCCTTTCGGGTATGCTCGGGCCCTGTCGGGCTCCGTAGGGCCCTGTCGGATTTGCTGAGGCCCTGTCAGGCTCCGTCGAGCCCTGTCAGGTTTGCTCGGGCCCTGTCGGGTTTTCTCGGGCCCTGTCAGGCTCCGTCGGGCCCTTTCGAATTTGCTCGGGCCCTGTCGGGTTCCGTCGGGCCCTGTCGGGTTTCCTCGGGCCCTGTCGGACTCTATCGAGCCCTGTCAGGCTCCGTCGGGCACTTTCGGGTTTGCTCAGGCCCTGTCGGGCTCCTTCGGGCCCTGTCAGGCTTTGTCAGGTCCTGTCAGGTTTGCTCGGGCCCTGTCGGGCCTTGTCGGGCCCTGTCAGGTTTGCTCGGGCCATGTCAGGCTCCATCAGGCCCTGTCGGGTTTGCTCGGGCCCTATCGGGCTCCGTGGGGCCCTGTCGGGTTTCCTCGGGCCCTGTCGGGCTCCATCGAGCCCTGTCAGGCTCCGTCGGGCCCTTTCGGGTTTGCTCGGGTCTTGTCGGGCTCCGTCGGGCCCTGTCGGATTTGCTCAGGCCCTGTCGGGTTTGCTCGAGCCCTGTCGGGCTCCATCGGGTCCTGTCGGGTTTGCTCGGGCCCTATCGGGCTCTGTCGGGCCCTGTCGGGTTTCCTCGGGCCCTGTCAGGCTCCGTTGGGCCCTGTCGGCTTGCTCGGGCCCTGTCGGGTTTTCTGAAGCCCTGTCAGGCTTCATCGGACCCTGTCAAGTGTGCTCGGGCCCTGTCGGGCTCCGTCGAGCCCTGTCAGGTTTTCTCGAGCCTTGTGAGGCTCCTTCGGGCCCCGTCGGGTTTGCTCGGGCCCTGTCGGGTTTGCTCAGGCCCTGTCGGGTTCCGTCGGGCCCTGTCGGGTTTCCTCGGGCCCTGTCGGACTCCACTGAGCCCTGTCAGGCCCCGTCGGGCTCTTTCGGGTTTGCTCGGGCCCTAGCGGGCTCCGTCGGGCCCTGTCAGGCTTTGTCAGGACGTGTCAGGTTTGCTCGGGCCCTGTCGGGCCTTGTCGGGCCCTGTTGGGTTTGCTCGGGCTCTGTCGGGCTCCAGCATGCCCTGTCGGGTTTGCCCGGGCCCTGTCAGGCTCCGTCAGGCCCTGTCGGGTATGCCCGGGCCCTGTCAGGCTCCGTCAGGCCCTGTCGGGTTTGCTCGGGCCCTGTCGGGCTCCGTCGAACCCTGTCGGGTTTGCTCGGGCCCTGTCAGGCTCCGTCAGGCCCTATCGGGTTTCCTCGGGCCCTGTCGGGCTCCATCGAGCCCTGTCAGGTTTGCTCGGGCCCTGTCGGGCCTTGTCAGGCCCTGTCGGGTTTGCTCGGGACCTGTCGGGTTTGCTCGGGCCCTGTCAGGCTCCGTCGGGCCCTGTCAGATTCGCTCGGGCCCTGTCGGGTTTGCTCGGGCCCTGTCAGGCTCCGTCAGGCCCTGTCGGGTTTGCTCGGGCCCTGTCGGGCTCCTTCGTGCCCTGTCAGGTTTGCTCGGGCCCTGTCGGGCTCCGTCAAGCCCTGTCAGGTTCTCTCGGGCCCTGTCAGGTTTGCTCGGGCTCTGTCGGGCTCCAGCGTGCCCTGTCGGGTTTGCCCGGGCCCTGTCAGGCACCGTCAGGCCCTGTCGGGTATGCTCGGGCCCTATCGGGTTCAATCAGGCCCTGTCGGGTTTCCTCGGGCCCTGTCTGGCTCCATAGAGCCCTGTCAGGATCCGTCGGGCCCTTTCGGGTTTGCTCGGGCCCTGTCAGGCTTCGTCGGGCCCTGTCGGGTTTGCTCGGGCCCTGTCGGGCTCCGTCGGGCCCTGTCTGGTTTCCTCGGGCTCTGTCGAGCTCCGTCGGGCCCTGTCGGGTTTGCTCAGGCCATGTCGGGTTTGCTGAAGCCCTGTCAGGTTTGCTCGGGCCCTGTCGGGTTTGCTCGAGCCCTGTCGGGCTCCATCGGGCCCTATCGGGTTTGCTCGGGCCCTATCGGGCTCCGTCGGGCCCTGTCGGGTTTCCTCGGGCCCTGTCGGGCTCCATTGAGCTCTGTCAGGCTTCGTCGGGCCCTTTCGGGTTTGCTCGGGCCCTCTCGGGTTTGCTCGGGCCCTGTCGGGTTTCCTCGGGCCCTGTCGGACTCTATCGAGCCCTGTCAGGCTCCGTCGGGCTCTTTCGGGTTTGCTCAGGCCCTGTCGGGCTCCGTCGGGCCCTGTCAGGCTTTGTCAGGTCCTGTCAGGTTAGCTCGGGCCCTGTCGGGCCTTGTCGGGCATAGTCAGGTTTGCTCGGGCTCTGTCGGGCTCCAGCGTGCCCTGTCAGGTTTGCCCGGGCCCTGTCAGGCTCCATCAGGCCCTGTCGGGTTTGCTCAGGCCCTATCGGGCTCCGTGGGGCCCTGTCGGGTTTCCTCGGGCCCTGTCGGGTTTACGCGGGCCCTATCGGGCTTAGTCGGGCCCTGTTGGGTTTCCTCGGGCCCTGTCGGGCTCCATCGAGCCCTGTCGGGCTCCATCGGGCCCTGTCGGGTTTACGAGGGCTTTATCGGGCTCCGTCAGGCCCTGTCGGGTTTGCTCGGGCCCTGTCGGGCTCCGTCGGGCCCTGTCGGGTTTCCTCGGGCCCTGTCGGGCTCCATCGAGCCCTGTCATGCTTTGTCGAACCCTGTCGGGTTTGCTCGGGCCCTGTCGGTCTCTGTCCGGACCTTTCTGGTTTCCTCGGGCCCTGTCGGGCTCCGTCGGGCCCTGTCGGGTTTGCTCGGGCCCTGTCGGGTTTGCTAAAGCCCTGTCAGGCTTCCTCGGACCCTATCGAGTGTGCTCGGGCCCTGTCGGGCTCCGTCGAGCCCTGTCAGGTTTGCTCGGGCCTTGTCAGCCTCCGTCGGGCCCTGTCGGATTTCCTCGGGCCCTGTCGGGTTTGCTCGGGCCCTGTCGAGGTCCGTCGGGCCCTGTCGGGTTTCCTCGGGCCCTGTCAGACTCCATTGAGCCCTGCAAAGCTCCGTCGGGCTCTTTCGGGTTTGCTCGGGCCCTGGCGGGCTCCGTCGGGCCCTGTCAGGCTTTGTCAGGTACTGTCAGGTTTCCTCGGGCCCTGTCGAGCCTTGTCGGGCCCTGTCGGGTTTGTTCGGGCTCTGTCGGGCTCCAGCGTGCCCTGTCGGGTTTGCCCGGGCCCTGTCAGGCTCCATCAGGCCCTGTCGGGTTTGCTCGGGCCCTATCGGGCTCCATCGAGCCCTGTCGGGTTTCCTCGGGCCCTGTCGGAGTCCATCGAGCCCTGTCAGGCACCGTCGGGCCCTTTCGGGTTTGCTCGGGCCCCGTCGGGCTCCGTCAGGCCCTGTCGGGTTTGCTCGGGCCCTGTCAGGCTCCGTCGGGCCCTGTCAGGTTTGCTCAGGCCCTGTCGGGATCCGTTGGGCCCTGTCGGGTTTGCTCGGGCCCTGTCAGGCTCTGTCGGGCCCTGTCGGGTTTCCACGGGCCCTGTCAGGCTCCATCGAGCCCTGTCAGGCTTTGTCGAACCCTGTCGGCTTTGCTCGGGCCCTGTTGGGTTTGCTCGGGTCCTGTCGGGCTCTGTCGGGCACTGTCGGATATGCTCGGGCCCTGTCAGGCTCCGTCTGGCCCTGTCGGATTTCCTCGGGCCCTCTCGGGTTCCGTCGGGCCCTCTCGGGTTCCCTCGGGCCCTGTCGGGTTTCCTCGGGCCCTGTCGGACTCTATCGAGCCCTGTCAGGCTCCGTCGGGCTCTTTCGGGTTTGCTCAGGGCCTGTCGGGCTCCGTCGGGCCCTGTCAGGCTTTGTCAGGTCCTGTCAGGTTTTCTCGGGCCCTGTTGGGCCTTGTCGGGCATAGTCAGGTTTGCTCGAGCTCTGTCGGGCTCCAGCGTGCCCTGTCGGGTTTACCCGGGCCCTGTCAGGGTCCATCAGGCCCTGTCGGGTTTGCTCGGGCCCTGTCGGGTTTGCTCGGGCCCTGTCAGGCTCCGTCGAGCCCTGTCGGGTTTGCTCGGGCCCTGTCAGGCTCCGTCAGGCCCTGTCTGGTTTGCTCGTACCGTGTCGGGCTCCATCGGGCCCTGTCAGGTTTGCTTGGGCACTGTCGTGCTCCGTCGGGCCCTGTCAGGCTTTGTCGAACCCTGTCGGGTTTGCTCAGGCCCTGTCGGGTTTGCTCGGGCCCTGTCAGGCTCCGTCGAGCCCTGTCAGGTTTGCTCGGGCCCTGTCGGGTTTGCTCGGGCCCTGTCAGGCTCCGTCGAGCCCTTTCGGGTTTGCTCGGGCCCTGTCAGGCTCCGTCAGGCCCTGTCTGGTTTGCTCGTACCGTGTCGGGCTCCATCGGGCCCTGTCAGGTTTGCTTGGGCACTGTTGGGCTCCGTCGGGCCCTGTCAGGCTTTGTCGAACCCTGTCGGGTTTGCTCAGGCCCTGCCGGGTTTGCTCGGGCCCTGTCGGGCTCCTTCGTGCTCTGTCAGGTTTGCTCGGGCCCTGTCGGGTTTGCTCGGGCCCTGTCAGGCTCCGTCGAGCCCTGTCAGGTTTGCTCGGGCCCTGTCGGGTTTGCTCGGGCCCTGTCAGGCTCCGTCGAGCCCTGTCGGGTTTGCTCGGGCCCTGTCAGGCTCCGTCAGGCCCTGTCTGGTTTGCTCGTACCGTGTCGGGCTCCATCGGGCCCTGTCAGGTTTGCTTGGGCACTGTCGGGCTCCGTCGGGCCCTGTCAGGCTTTGTCGAACCCTGTCGGGTTTGCTCAGGCCCTGTCGGGTTTGCTCGGGCCCTGTCAGGCTCCGTCGAGCCCTGTCAGGTTTGCTCGGGCCCTGTCGGGTTTGCTCGGGCCCTGTCAGGCTCCGTCGGGCCCTGTCGGGTTTGCTCAGGCCCTGTCGGGCTCCTTCGTGCCCTGTCAGGTTTGCTCGGGCCCTGTCGGGTTTGCTCGGGCCCTGTCAGGCTCCGTCGGGACCTGTCGGGTTTGCTCAGGCCCTGTCGGGTTTGCTAGGGCCCTGTCGGGCTCCGTCGGGCCCTGTCTGGTTTCCTCAGGCCCTGTCGGGCTCCGTCGAGCCCTGTCGGGTTTGCTCGGGCCCTGTCAAGCTCTGTCGGGCCCTGTCGGATTTCCTCGGGCCCTCTCGGGTTCCGTCGGTCCCTCTCGGGTTCCGTCCGGCCCTGTCGGGTTTCCTCGTGCCCTGTCGGACTCTATCGAGCCCTGTCAGGCTCTGTCAGGCTCTTTCGGGTTTGCTCAGGCCCTGTCGGGCTCCGTCGGGCCCTGTCAGGCTTTGTCAGGTCCTGTCAGGGTTGCTCGGGCCCTGTCGGGCCTTGTCGGGCCCTGTCGGGTTTGCTCGGGCTCTGTCGGGCTCCAGCGTACCCTGTCGGGTTTGCCCGGGCCCTGTCAGGCTCCATCAGGCCCTGTCGGGTTTGCTCGGGCCCTATCAGGCTCCGTCGAGCCCTGTCGGGTTTCCTCGGGCCCTGTCGGGCTCCATCGAGCCCTGTCGGGTTTGCTCGGGCCCTGTCGGGCTCCGTCGGGCCCTGTAGGGTTTGCTCGGGCCCTGTCAGGCTCCGTCACGCCCTGTCGGGTTTCCTCGGGCCCTGTCGGGCTCCGTCAGGCCCTGTCGGGTTTGCTCGGGCCCTGTCGGGCACCATCGGACCCCTTCAGGCTTTGTCGGGTCCTGTCGGGTTTGCTCGGGCCCTGTCGGGTTTGCCCGCGTCCTGTGGGGCTCCGTCGGGCCCTGTCAGATTCGCTCGGCCTCTGTCGGATTTGCTCGGGCCCTGTCAGGCTCCGTCAGGCCCTATCGTGTTTGCTCGGGCCCTGTCAGGCTCCGTCGGGCCCTGTCAGGTTTGCTCAGGCCCTGTCGGGATCCGTTGGGCCCTGTCGGGTTTGCTCGGGCCCTGTCGGGCTCCTTCGTGCCCTGTCAGGTTTGCTCGGGCCCTGTCGGGTTTGCTCGGGCCCTGTCAGGCTCCGTCGAGCCCTGTCAGGCTTTGTCGAGCCCTGTCGGGTTTGCTCGGGCCCTGTCAGGCTCCATCGAGCCCTGTCGGGTTTGCTCGGGCCCTGTCAGGCTCCGTCAGGCCCTGTCTGGTTTGCTCGTACCGTGTCGGGCTCCATCGGGCCCTGTCAGGTTTGCTTGGGCACTGTTGGGCTCCGTCGGGCCCTGTCAGGCTTTGTCGAACCCTGTCGGGTTTGCTCGAACCCTGTCGGGTTTGCTCAGGCCCTGTCGGGTTTGCTCTGGCCCTGTCGGGCTCCTTCGTGCCCTGTCAGGTTTGCTCGGGCCCTGTCGGGTTTGCTCGCGCCCTTTCAGGCTCCGTCGAGCCCTGTCAGGTTTGCTCGGGCCCTCTCGGGTTTTCTCGGGCCCTGTCAGGCTCCGTCAGGCCCTGTCTGGTTTGCTCGTACCGTGTCGGGCTCCATCGGGCCCTGTCAGGTTTGCTTGGGCACTGTCAATCTCTGTCGGGCCCTGTCAGGCTTCGTCGGACCCTGTCGGGTTTGCTCGGGCCCTGTCGGGCTCCGTCGAACCCTGTCGGGCTCCGTCGGGCCCTGTCAGGCTCCGTCAGGCCCTATCGGGTTTCCTCGGGCCCTGTCGGGCTCCATCGAGCCCTGTCAGGTTTGCTCGGGCCCTGTCGGGCCTTGTCAGGCCCTGTCGGGTTTGCTCGGGACCTGTCGGGTTTGCTCGGGCCCTGTCAGGCTCCGTCGGGCCCTGTCAGATTCGCTCGGGCCCTGTCGGGTTTGCTCGGGCCCTGTCAGGCTCCGTCAGGCCCTGTCGAGTTTGCTCGTGCCCTGTCGGGCTCCGTCGGGCCCTGTCAGGTTTGCTCAGGCCCTGTCGGGATCCGTTGGGCCCTGTCGGGTTTGCTCGGGCCCTGTCGGGCTCCTTCGTGCCCTGTCAGGTTTGCTCGGGCCCTGTCGGGTTTGCTCGGGCCCTGTCAGGCTCCGTCGAGCCCTGTCAGGTTTGCTCGGGCCCTGTCAGGCTCCGTCGGGCCCTGTCGGGTTTGCTCGGGTCCTGTCGGGTTCCGTCAGGCCCTGTCGGGTTTTTTCGGGCCCTGTCGGACTCTATCGAGCCCTGTCAGGCTCCGTCGGGCTCTTTCGGGTTTGCTCAGGCCCTGTCGGGCTCCGTCGGGCCCTGTCAGGCTTTGTCAGGTCCTGTCAGGTTTGCTCGGGCCCTGTCGGGCCTTGTCGGGCCCTGTCGGGTTTCCTCGGGCCCTGTCAGGCTTTGTTGGGCCCTGTCGGCTGGCTCGGGCCCTGTCGGGTTTTCTGAAGCCCTGTCAGGCTTCATCGGACCCTGTCAAGTGTGCTCGGGCCCTGTCGGGCTCCGTCGAGCCCTGTCAGGTTTTCTCGAGCCTTGTCAGGCTCCTTCGGGCCCCGTCGGGTTTGCTCGGGCCCTGTCGGGTTTGCTCAGGCCCTGTCGGGTTCCGTCGGGCCCTGTCGGGTTTCCTCGGGCCCTGTCGGACTCCACTGAGCCCTGTCAGGCTCCGTCGGGCTCTTTCGGGTTTGCTCGGGCCCTAGCGGGCTCCGTCGGGCCCTGTCAGGCTTTGTCAGGACGTGTCAGGTTTGCTCGGGCCCTGTCGGGCCTTGTCGGGCCCTGTCGGGTTTGCTCGGGCGCTGTCGGGCTCCAGCGTGCCCTGTCGGGTTTGCCCGGGCCCTGTCAGGCACCGTCAGGCCCTGTCGGGTTTGCTCGGGCCCTATCGGGTTCAATCAGGCCCTGTCGGGTTTCCTCGGGCCCTGTCTGGCTCCATCGAGCCCTGTCAGGCTCCGTTGGGCCCTTTCGGGTTTGCTCGGGCCCTGTCGGGCTCCGTCGGGCCCTGTCGGGTTTGCTCGGGCCCTGTCGGGCTCCGTCGGGCCCTGTCTGGTTTCCTCGGGCTCTGTCGGGCTCCGTCGGGCCCTGTCGGGTTTGCTCGGGCCATGTCGGGTTTGCTGAAGCCCTGTCAGGTTTGCTCGGGCCCTGTCGGGTTTGCTCGAGCCCTGTCGGGCTCCATCGGACCCTGTCGGGTTTGCTCGGGCCCTATCGGGTTCCGTCGGGCCCTGTCGGGTTTCCTCGGGCCCTGTCAAACTCTATCGAGCCCTGTCAGGCTCCGTCGGGCTCTTTCGGGTTTGCTCGACCCCTGTCGGGCTCCGTCGGGCCCTGTCAGGCTTTGTCAGGTCCTGTCAGGTTTGCTCGGGCCCTGTCGGGCCTTGTCGGGCATAGTCAGGTTTGCTCGGGCTCTGTCGGGCTCCAGCATGCCCTGTCGGGTTTGCCCGGGCCCTGTCAGGCTCCATCAGGCCCTGTCGGGTTTGCTCGGGCCCTATCGGGCTCCGTGGGGCCCTGTCGGATTTCCTCGGGCCCTGTCGGGCTCCATCGAGCCCTGTCGGGCTCCATCGGGCCCTGTCGGGTTTGCTCGGGCCCTGTCAGGCTCCGTCGAGCCCTGTCAGGTTTGCTCGGGCCGTGTCGGGTTTGCTCGGGCCCTGTCAGGCTCCGTCGAGCCCTGTCGGGTTTGCTCGGGCCCTGTCAGGCTCCGTCAGGCCCTGTCTGGTTTGCTCGTACCGTGTCGGGCTCCATCAGGCCCTGTCAGGTTTCCTCGGGCCCTGTCGGGCTCCATCAAGCCCTGTCAGGCTTTGTCGAACCCTGTCGGGTTTGCTCAGGCCCTGTCGGGTTTGCTCGGGCCCTGTCGTGCTCTGTCGGGCCCTGTCTGGTTTCCTCGGGCCCTGTCGGGCTCCGTCGGGCCCTGTCGGGTTTGCTCAGGCCCTGTCGGGTTTGCTGAAGCCCTGTCAGGCTTCGTCGGACCCTGTCGGGTTTGCTCGGGCCCTGTCGGGCTCCGTCGAACCCTGTCGGGTTTGCTCGGGCCCTGTCAGGCTCCGTCAGGCCCTATCGGGTTTCCTCGGGCCCTGTCGGGCTCCATCGAGCCCTGTCAGGTTTGCTCGGGCCCTGTCGGGCCTTGTCAGGCCCTGTCGGGTTTGCTCGGGACCTGTCGGGTTTGCTCGGGCCCTGTCAGGCTCCGTCGGGCCCTGTCAGATTCGCTCGGGCCCTGTCGGGTTTGCTCGGGCCCTGTCAGGCTCCGTCAGGCCCTGTCGGGTTTCCTCGTGCCCTGTCGGGCTCCGTCGGGCCCTGTCAGGTTTGCTCAGGCCCTGGCGGGATCCGTTGGGCCCTGTCGGGTTTGCTCGGGCCCTGTCGGGCTCCTTCGTGCCCTGTCAGGTTTGCTCGGGCCCTGTCGGGTTTGCTCGGGCCCTGTCAGGCTCCGTCGAGCCCTGTCAGGTTTGCTCGGGCCCTGTCAGGCTCCGTCGGGCCCTCTCGGGTTTCCTCGGGCCCTGTCGGGCTCCATTGAGCTTTGTCAGGCTTTGTCGAACCCTGTCGGGTTTGCTCGGGCCCTGTCGGGTTTGCTCGGGTCCTGTCGGGTTCCGTCGGGCCCTGTCGGGTTTTTTCGGGCCCTGTCGGACTCTATCGAGCCCTGTCAGGCTCCGTCAGGCTCTTTCGGGTTTGCTCAGGCCCTGTCGGGCTCCGTCGGGCCCTGTCAGGCTTTGTCAGGTCCTGTCAGGTTTGCTCGGGCCCTGTCGGGCCTTGTCGGGCCCTGTCAGGTTTGCTTGGGCACTGTCGGGCTCCGTCGGGCCCTGTCAGGCTTCGTCGGGCCCTCTCGGGTTTGCTCGGGCCCTGTCGGGCTCCTTCCTGCCCTGTCAGGTTTGCTCGGGCCCTGTCGGGTTTGCTCAGGCCCTGTCGGGCTCCGTCGAGCCCTGTTGGGTTTGCTCAGGCCTGACAGGGCCAGACGGAGCCCGACAGGGCCCGAGGAAACCAGACAGGGCCCGACAGAGCCGGACAGGGCCCGAGCAAACCCGACAGGGCCCGAGGAAACCCGACAGGGCCCGACGGAGCCTGACAGAGCCCGAGCAAACCCAACAGGGCTCGACGGAGCCCGATAGGGCCCGAGCCAACCCGACAGGGCCTGACGGAGCCCGACAGGGCCCGAGCAAACCAGAAAGGGCCCGACGAAGCCTGACAGGGCCCGACGGAGCCCGACAGTGCCCAAGCAAACCTGACAGGGCCCGACGGAGCCCGACAGGGTACGAGCAAACCAGACAGGGCCTGACGGAGCCTGACAGGGCTTCAGCAAACCGGACATGGCCCGAGCAAACCCGACAGGGCCCGACATAGCCCGACAGAGCCCGAGGAAACCAGACAGGGCCCGACGGAGCCCGACAGGGCCCGAGCAAACCTGACAGGGCCCGAGCAAACCTGACAGGGCCCGACAAGACCCGACAGGGCCTGAGCAAACCTGACAGGACCTGACAAAGCCTGACAGGGCCCGACGGAGCCCGACAGGGCCCGAGCAAACCCGAAAGTGCCCGACGGAGCCTGACAGGGCTCGATGGAGCCCGACAGGGCCCGAGGAAACCCGACAGGGCCCGACGGAGCCCGACAGGGCCCGAGCAAACCCGACAGGGCCCGACGGAGCCTGACAGGGCTCGATGGAGTCCGACAGGGCCCGAGGAAACCCGACAGGGCTCGACGGAGCCCGATAGGGCCCGAGCAAACCTGACAGGGCCTGACGGAGCCTGACAGGGCCCGGGAAAACCCGACAGGGCACGCTGGAGCCCGACAGAGCCCGAGCAAACCCGACAGGGCCCGACAAGGCTCGACAGGGCCCGAGGAAACCCGAAAGAGCCCGACGGAGCCTTGCAGGGCTCAATGGAGTCCGACAGGGCCCGAGGAAACCCGACAGGGCCCGACGGACCTCGGCAGGGCCTGAGCAAACCCGACAGGGCCCGAGGAAATCCGACAGGGCCCGACGGAGCCTGACAAGGCCCGAGTAAACCTGATAGGGCTCGACGGAGCCCGACAGGGCCCGAGCACACTCGACAGGGTCCAACGAAGCCTAACAGGGCTTCAGCAAACCCGACAGGGCCCGAGCAAACCCGACAGGGCCCGACGGAGCCCGACAGGGACCAAGGAAACCAGAAAGGTCCCGACAGAGACCGACAGGGCCCGAGCAAACCCGACAGGGCCCGAGCAAACCCGACAGGGTTCGACAAAGCCTGACAGGGCTCGATGGAGCCCGACAGGGCCCGAGGAAACCCGACAGGGCCCGACGGAGCCCGACAGGGCCCGAGCAAACCCGACAGGGCCTGACGGAGCCCGATAGGGCCCGCGTAAACCCGACAGGGCCTGACGGAGCCTGACAGGGCTCGATGGAGCCCGACAGGGCCCGAGGAAACCCGACAGGGCCCCACGGAGCCCGATAGGGCCTGAGCAAACCCGACAGGGCCTGATGGAGCCTGACAGGGCCCGGGCAAACCCGACAGGGCACGCTGGAGCCCGACAGAGCCCGAGCAAACCCGACAGGGCTCGACAAGGCCCGACAGGGCCCGAGCAAACCTGACAGGACCTGACAAAGCCTGACAGGGCCCGACGGAGCCCGACAGGGCCTGAGCAAACCCGAAAGAGCCCGACGGAGCCTGACAGGACTCAGTGGAGTCCGACAGGGCCCGAGGAAACCCGACAGGGCCTGACGGAACCCGAGAGGGCCCGACAGAACCCGAGAGGGCCCGAGGAAATCCTTCAGGGCCCGACGGAGCCTGACAGGGCCCGAGCAAACCCAACAAGGCCCGACAGAGCCCGACAGGACCCGAGCAAACCCGACAGGACCCGAGCAAACCCGACAGGGTTCGACAAAGCCTGACAGGGCTCGATGGAGCCCGACAGGGCCCGAGGAAACCCAAAAGAGCCTGACGGAGCCTGACAGGGCCCGAGCAAACCCGACAGGGCCCGAGCAAACCTGACAGGGCATGAAGGAGCCCGACAGGGCCCGAGCAAACCCGACAAGGCCCAACGGATCCCGACAGGGCCTGAGCAAACCTGACAGGGCCCGACGGAGCCCGACAGGGCACGAGCAAACCCGACAGGGCCTGACGGATCCTGACAGGGCCCGAGCAAACCCGACAGGGCCCGAGCGAATCTGACAGGGCCCGAGGGAGCCCGACAGGACGCGGGCAAACCCGACAGGTCCCGAGGAAACCCGACAGGGCCTGACAAGGCCCGACAGGGCCCGAGCAAACCTGACAGGGCCCGAGAGAACCTGACAGGGCCCGACGGAGCCCGACAGGGCGCGAGCAAACCTGACAGGGGCTGACAAGGCCCGACAGGGCCTGAGCAAACCCGACAGGACCCGACAAAGCCTGATAGGGTCCGATGGAGCTCGACACGGCCCGAGCAAACCCGACAGGGCCCGAGCAAACCTGACAGGGCTCGATGGAGCCCAACAGGGCCCGTGGAAACCCGACAGGGCCCGACGTAGCCTGACAGAGCCCGAGCAAACCCGAAAGGGCCCGACAAAGCCTGACAGGACTCGATGGAGCCCGACAGGGCCCGAGGAAACCCGACAGGGCCTGACGGAGCCCGACAGGGCCCGAGCAAACCCGAAAGGGCCCGACGAAGCCTGACAGGGCTCGATGGAGCCCGACAGGGCCTGAGGAAACCCGACAGGGCCCGAAGGAGCCCGATAGGGCCCGAGCAAACCCGACAGGGCCCGATGGAGCCCGACAGGGCTCGAGCAAACCCGACAGGGTCCGACGAAGCCTGACAGGGCTTCAGCAAACCCGACATGGCCCGAGCAAAGCCGACAGGCCCCGACGAAGCCCAACAGAGCCCGAGGAAACCAGACAGGGCCCGACGGAGCCCGACAGGGCCCGAGCAAACCCGACAGGGCCCGAGCAAACCCGACAGGGTTCGACAAAGCCTGACAGGGCTTGATGGAGCCCGACAGGGCCTGAGGAAACCCAACAGGGCCCGACGGAGCCTGACAGAGCCCGAGCAAACCCGACAGGGCTCGACAGAGCCCGATAGGGCCCGAGCAAACCCGACAGGGCCTGACGGAGCCCGACATGGCCCAAGCAAACCCGAAAGGGCCCGATGAAGCCTGACAGGGCTCGATGGAGCCCGACAGGGCCCGAGGAAACCCGACAGGGCCCGACGAAGCCCGATAGGGCCCGAGCAAACCCGACAGGTCCCGATTGAGCCCGACAGGGCTCGAGCAAACCCGACAGGGTTCGACGGAGCTCGACAGAGCCCGAGGAAACCAGACAGGGCCCGACGGAGCCCGAGAGGGCCTGAGCAAACCCGACAGGGCCCGACGGAGCCCGACAGGGCCCGAGCAAACCCGAAAGGGCCCGACGGAGCCTGACAGGGCTCGATGGAGCCAGACAGGGCCCGAGGAAACCCGACAGGGTCTGATTGAGCCCGATAGGGGCCGAGCAAACCCGACAGGGCCTGACGGAGCCTGACAGGGCCCGGGCAAACCCGACAGGGCACGCTGGAGCCCGACAGAGCCCGAGCAAACCCGACAGGGCCCGACAAGGCCCGACAGGGCCCGAGCAAACCTGACACGTCCTGACAAAGCCTGACAGGGCCCGACGGAGCCCGCCAGGGCCCGAGCAAACGCGAAAGAGCCCGACGGAGCCTGACAGGGCTCAGTGGAGTCCGACAGGGCCCGAGGAAACCCGACAGGGCCCGACGGAACCCGACAGGGCCTGAGCAAACCCGACAGGGCCCGAGCAAACCCGACAGGGCCCGACAAAGCCTGACAAGGCCCGAGAAAACCTGACAGGGCTCGACGGAGCCCGACAGGGCCCGAGCACACTCGACAGGGTCCGACGAAGCCTGACAGGGCTTCAGAAAACCCGACAGGGCCCGAGCAAACCGACAGGGCCCAACGGAGCCCGACAGGGCCCGAGGAAACCAGACAGGGCCCGACAGAGCCCGACAGGGCCCGAGCAAACCCGACACGGCCTGAGCAAACCCGACAGGGTTCGACAAAGCCTGACAGGGCTCGATGGAGCCCGACAGGGCCCAAGGAAACCCGACAGGGCCCGACAGAGCCCGACAGGTCCCAAGCAAACCTGACAGGGCCCGACGGAGCCCGACAGGGCCCGAGCAAACCAGACAGGGCCCGAGCAAACCCGACAGGGTTCGACAAAGCCTGACAGGGCTTGATGGAGCCCGACAGGGCCTGAGGAAACCCAACAGGGCCCGACGGAGCCTGACAGAGCCCGAGCAAACCCGACAGGGCTCGACAGAGCCCGATAGGGCCCGAGCAAACCCGACAGGGCCTGACGGAGCCCGACATGGCCCAAGCAAACCCGAAAGGGCCCGATGAAGCCTGACAGGGCTCGATGGAGCCCGACAGGGCCCGAGGAAACCCGACAGGGCCCGACGAAGCCCGATAGGGCCCGAGCAAACCCGACAGGTCCCGATTGAGCCCGACAGGGCTCGAGCAAACCCGACAGGGTTCGACGGAGCTCGACAGAGCCCGAGGAAACCAGACAGGGCCCGACGGAGCCCGAGAGGGCCTGAGCAAACCCGACAGGGCCCGACGGAGCCCGACAGGGCCCGAGCAAACCCGAAAGGGCCCGACGGAGCCTGACAGGGCTCGATGGAGCCAGACAGGGCCCGAGGAAACCCGACAGGGTCTGATTGAGCCCGATAGGGGCCGAGCAAACCCGACAGGGCCTGACGGAGCCTGACAGGGCCCGGGCAAACCCGACAGGGCACGCTGGAGCCCGACAGAGCCCGAGCAAACCCGACAGGGCCCGACAAGGCCCGACAGGGCCCGAGCAAACCTGACACGTCCTGACAAAGCCTGACAGGGCCCGACGGAGCCCGCCAGGGCCCGAGCAAACGCGAAAGAGCCCGACGGAGCCTGACAGGGCTCAGTGGAGTCCGACAGGGCCCGAGGAAACCCGACAGGGCCCGACGGAACCCGACAGGGCCTGAGCAAACCCGACAGGGCCCGAGCAAACCCGACAGGGCCCGACAAAGCCTGACAAGGCCCGAGAAAACCTGACAGGGCTCGACGGAGCCCGACAGGGCCCGAGCACACTCGACAGGGTCCGACGAAGCCTGACAGGGCTTCAGAAAACCCGACAGGGCCCGAGCAAACCGACAGGGCCCAACGGAGCCCGACAGGGCCCGAGGAAACCAGACAGGGCCCGACAGAGCCCGACAGGGCCCGAGCAAACCCGACACGGCCTGAGCAAACCCGACAGGGTTCGACAAAGCCTGACAGGGCTCGATGGAGCCCGACAGGGCCCAAGGAAACCCGACAGGGCCCGACAGAGCCCGACAGGTCCCAAGCAAACCTGACAGGGCCCGACGGAGCCCGACAGGGCACGAGCAAACCAGACAGGGCCTGACGGAGCCTGACAGGGCCCGAGCAAACCCGACAGGGCTCGACAAAGCCTGACAGGGCCCGAGCAAACCCGACAGGGCCCGAGCAAACCTGACAAAGCTCGACGGAGCCTGACAGGGCCTGAGCAAACCCGACAGGGCCCGAGCAAACCTGACAGGGCACGACAAGGCCCGCCAGGGCCCGAGCAAACCCGACAGGGCCCAACGGATCCCGACAGGGCCTGAGCAAACCTGACAGGGCCCGACGGAGCCCGACAGGACGCGGGCAAACCCGACAGGGCCCGAGCAAACCCGACAGGGCCTTACAAGGCCCGACGGGGCCTGAGCAAACCCGACAGGACCCGACAAAGCCTGACAGGGTCCGATGGAGACCGACAGGGCCCGAGCAAACCCGACAGGGCTCGATGGAGGCCGACAGGGCCCGAGGAAACCCGACAGGGCGCGACGGAGCCCGACAGGGCACGAGCAAACCCGACAGGGCCTGACGGATCCTGACAGGGCCCGAGCAAACCCGACAGGGCCCGAGCGAATCTGACAGGGCCCGAGGGAGCCCGACAGGACGCGGGCAAACCCGACAGGTCCCGAGGAAACCCGACAGGGCCTGACAAGGCCCGACAGGGCCCGAGCAAACCTGACAGGGCCCGAGAGAACCTGACAGGGCCCGACGGAGCCCGACAGGGCGCGAGCAAACCTGACAGGGGCTGACAAGGCCCGACAGGGCCTGAGCAAACCCGACAGGACCCGACAAAGCCTGATAGGGTCCGATGGAGCTCGACACGGCCCGAGCAAACCCGACAGGGCCCGAGCAAACCTGACAGGGCTCGATGGAGCCCAACAGGGCCCGTGGAAACCCGACAGGGCCCGACGTAGCCTGACAGAGCCCGAGCAAACCCGAAAGGGCCCGACAAAGCCTGACAGGACTCGATGGAGCCCGACAGGGCCCGAGGAAACCCGACAGGGCCTGACGGAGCCCGACAGGGCCCGAGCAAACCCGAAAGGGCCCGACGAAGCCTGACAGGGCTCGATGGAGCCCGACAGGGCCCGAGGAAACCCGACAGGGCCCGAAGGAGCCCGATAGGGCCCGAGCAAACCCGACAGGGCCCGATGGAGCCCGACAGGGCTCGAGCAAACCCGACAGGGTCCGACGAAGCCTGACAGGGCTTCAGCAAACCCGACATGGCCCGAGCAAAGCCGACAGGCCCCGACGAAGCCCAACAGAGCCCGAGGAAACCAGACAGGGCCCGACGGAGACCGACAGGGCCCGAGCAAACCCGACAGGGCCCGAGCAAACCCGACAGGGTTCGACAAAGCCTGACAGGGCTTGATGGAGCCCGACAGGGCCTGAGGAAACCCAACAGGGCCCGACGGAGCCTGACAGAGCCCGAGCAAACCCGACAGGGCTCGACGGAGCCCGATAGGGCCCGAGCAAACCCGACAGGGCCTGACGGAGCCCGACATGGCCCAAGCAAACCCGAAAGGGCCCGATGAAGCCTGACAGGGCTCGATGGAGCCCGACAGGGCCCGAGGAAACCCGACAGGGCCCGACGAAGCCCGATAGGGCCCGAGCAAACCCGACAGGGCCCGATTGAGCCCGACAGGGCTCGAGCAAACCCGACAGGGTTCGACGGAGCTCGACAGAGCCCGAGGAAACCAGACAGGGCCCGACGGAGCCCGAGAGGGCCTGAGCAAACCCGACAGGGCCCGACGGAGCCCGACAGGGCCCGAGCAAACCCGAAAGGGCCCGACGGAGCCTGACAGGGCTCGATGGAGCCAGACAGGGCCCGAGGAAACCCGACAGGGTCTGATTGAGCCCGATAGGGGCCGAGCAAACCCGACAGGGCCTGACGGAGCCTGACAGGGCCCGGGCAAACCCGACAGGGCACGCTGGAGCCCGACAGAGCCCGAGCAAACCCGACAGGGCCCGACAAGGCCCGACAGGGCCCGAGCAAACCTGACACGTCCTGACAAAGCCTGACAGGGTCCGACGGAGCCCGCCAGGGCCCGAGCAAACCCGAAAGAGCCCGACGGAGCCTGACAGGGCTCAGTGGAGTCCGACAGGGCCCGAGGAAACCCGACAGGGCCCGACGGAACCCGACAGGGCCTGAGCAAACCTGACAGGGCCCGAGCAAACCCGACAGGGCCCGACAGAGCCTGACAAGGCCCGAGAAAACCTGACAGGGCTCGACGGAGCCCGACAGGGCCCGAGCACACTTGACAGGATCCGACGAAGCCTGACAGGGCTTCAGAAAACCCGACAGGGCCCGAGCAAACCGACAGGGCCCAACAGAGCCCGACAGGGCCCAAGGAAACCCGACAGGGCCCGACGTAGCCCGATAGGGCCCGAGCAAACCCGACAGGACCCAATGGAGCCCGACAGGGCCTGAGCAAATCCGACAAGGCCCGACGGAGCCCGACAGGGCCCGAGCAAACCCAAAAGGGCCCGACGGAGCCTGACAGGGCTCGATGGAGCCCGACAGGGCTCGAGGAAACCCGACAGGGCCCCACGGAGCCCGATAGGGCCCGAGCAAACCCGACAGGGCCTGATGGAGCCTGACAGGGCCCGGGCAAACCCGACAGGGCACGCTGGAGCCCGACAGAGCCCGAGCAAACCCGACAGGGCCCGACAAGGCCCGATAGGGCTCGAGCAAACCTGACAGGACCTGACAAAGCCTGACAGGGCCCGACAGAGCCCGACAGGGCCCGAGCAAACCCGAAAGGGCCCGACGAAGCCTGACAGGGCTCGATGGAGCCCGACAGGGCCCGAGGAAACCCGACAGGGACCGACGGAGCCCGACAGGGCCCGAGCAAACCCGACAGGGCCCGATGGAGCCCGACAGGGCTCGAGCAAACCCGACAGGGTCCAACGAAGCCTGACAGGGCTTCAGCAAACCCGACATGGCCCGAGCAAACCCGACAGGGCCCGACGGAGCCTAACAGAGCCCGAGGAAACCAGACAGGGCCCGACGGAGCCCGACAGGGCCCGAGCAAACCCGACAGGGCCCGACGGAGCCCGACAGGGCCCGAGCAAACCCGAAAGGGCCCGACGGAGCCTGACAGGGCTCGATGGAGCCCGACAGGGCCCGAGGAAACCCGACAGGGTCCCACGGAGCCCGATAGGGCCCGAGCAAACCCGACAGGGCCTGACGGAGCCTGACAGGGCCCGGGCAAACCCGACAGGGTACGCTGGAGCCCGACAGAGCCCGAGCAAACCCGACAGGGCCCGACAAGGCCCGACAGGGCCCGAGCAAACCTGACACGTCCTGACAAAGCCTGACAGGGCCCGACGGAGCCCGCCAGGGCCCGAGCAAACGCGAAAGAGCCCGACGGAGCCTGACAGGGCTCAGTGGAGTCCGACAGGGCCCGAGGAAACCCGACAGGGCCCGACGGAACCCGACAGGGCCTGAGCAAACCCGACAGGGCCCGAGCAAACCCGACAGGGCCCGACAAAGCCTGACAAGGCCCGAGAAAACCTGACAGGGCTCGACGGAGCCCGACAGGGCCCGAGCACACTCGACAGGGTCCGACGAAGCCTGACAGGGCTTCAGAAAACCCGACAGGGCCCGAGCAAACCGACAGGGCCCAACGGAGCCCGACAGGGCCCGAGGAAACCAGACAGGGCCCGACAGAGCCCGACAGGGCCCGAGCAAACCCGACACGGCCTGAGCAAACCCGACAGGGTTCGACAAAGCCTGACAGGGCTCGATGGAGCCCGACAGGGCCCAAGGAAACCCGACAGGGCCCGACAGAGCCCGACAGGTCCCAAGCAAACCTGACAGGGCCCGACGGAGCCCGACAGGGCACGAGCAAACCAGACAGGGCCTGACGGAGCCTGACAGGGCCCGAGCAAACCCGACAGGGCTCGACAAAGCCTGACAGGGCCCGAGCAAACCCGACAGGGCCCGAGCAAACCTGACAAAGCTCGACGGAGCCTGACAGGGCCTGAGCAAACCCGACAGGGCCCGAGCAAACCTGACAGGGCACGACAAGGCCCGCCAGGGCCCGAGCAAACCCGACAGGGCCCAACGGATCCCGACAGGGCCTGAGCAAACCTGACAGGGCCCGACGGAGCCCGACAGGACGCGGGCAAACCCGACAGGGCCCGAGCAAACCCGACAGGGCCTTACAAGGCCCGACGGGGCCTGAGCAAACCCGACAGGACCCGACAAAGCCTGACAGGGTCCGATGGAGACCGACAGGGCCCGAGCAAACCCGACAGGGCTCGATGGAGGCCGACAGGGCCCGAGGAAACCCGACAGGGCGCGACGGAGCCTGACAGGGCCCGACCAAACCCGATAGGGCTCGACGGAGCCCGACAGGGCCTGAGGAAACCAGACAGGGCCTGACGGAGCCCGACAGGGCCCTAGCAAACCCGACAGGGCCTGAGCAAACCCGACAGGGCCCGACGGAGCCCGACAGGGCCTGAGGAAACCAGACAGGGCCCGACGGAGCCCGACAGGGCCCTAGCAAACCCGACAGGGCTTGACAAAGCCTGACAGGGCCCGAGAAAACCCGACAGGACCCGAGCAAACCCGACAGGGCCCGACGGAGCCCTACAGGGCCCGAGCAAACCCGTAAGGGCCCGACGGAGCCTGACAGGGCTCGATGGAGCCCGACAGGGCCCGAGGAAACCCGACAGGGCCCGACGGAGGCCGATAGGGCCCGAGCAAACCCGACAGGACCCGATGGAGCCCGACAGGGCTCGAGCAAACCCGACAGGGCCTGAGCAAATCCGACAGGGCCCGACGGAGCCCGACAGGGCCCGAGCAAACCCCAAAGGGCCCGACGGAGCCTGACAGGGCACGCTGGAGCCCGACAGAGCCCGAGCAAACCCGACAGGGCCCGACAAGGCTTGACAGGGCCCGAGCAAACCTGACAGGACCTGACAAAGCCTGACAGGGCCCGACGGAGCCCGATAGGGCCTGAGCAAACCCGAAAGAGCCCGACGGAGCCTGACAGGGCTCGATAGAGTCCGACAGGGCCCGAGGAAACCCGACAGGGCCCGACGGAATCCGAGAGGGCCCGACGGAACCCGAGAGGGCCCGAGGGAATCCGACAGGGCCCGACGGAGCCTGACAGGGCCCGAGCAAACCCGACAGGGTCCGACAGTGCCCGACAGGACCCGAGCAAACCCGAAAAAGCCCGAGCAAACCCGACAGGGTTCAACAAAGCCTGACAGGGCTCGATGGAGCCCGACAAGGCCCGAGGAAACCCGACAGGGCCCGACGGAGCCTGACAGGGCCCGAGCAAACCCGACAGGGCTCGACGGAGCCTGACAGGGCCCGAGCAAACCCGACAGGGCCCGAACAAACGTGACAGGGCACGAAGGAGCCCGACAGGGCCCGAGCAAACCCGACAAGGCCCAACGGATCCCGACAGGGCCTGAGCAAACCTGACAGGGCCCAACGGAGCCCGACAGGGCACTAGCAAACCCGACAAGGCCTGACAGAGCCTGACAGGGCCCGAGCAAAACCGACAGGGCCCGAGCGAATCTGACAGGGCCCGACGGAGCCCGACAGGACGCGGGCAAACCCGACAGGTCCCGATCAAACTTGACAGGGCCTGACAAGGCCCGACAGGGCCCAAGCAAACCTGACAGGGCCTGACGGAGCCCGACAGGGGTCGAGCAAACCCGATAGGGCCTGACGGAGCCTGACAGGGCCCGAGCAAACCTGACAGGGCCCGAGAGAACCTGACAGGGCCCGACGGAGCCTGACAGGGCCTGAGCAAACCCGACAGGACCCGCCAAAGCCTGATAGGGTCCGATGGAGCCCGACAGGGCCCGAGGAAACCCGACAGGGCGCGACGGAGCCCGACAGGGCCCGAGCAAACCCGACAGGGTTCGACGGAGCCCGACGGGGCCCGAGCAAACCCGACAGGTCCGACGAAGCCCGACAGGGCCCGAGCAAACCCGACAGGGCCCGACGGAGCCCGA
Organism: Patagioenas fasciata; assembly: GCF_037038585.1. Classification (NCBI taxonomy): domain Eukaryota; kingdom Metazoa; phylum Chordata; class Aves; order Columbiformes; family Columbidae; genus Patagioenas; species Patagioenas fasciata. Next base: position 896,870 of record NC_092538.1, read on the forward strand.
CAGAGCCCGAGGAAACCAGACAGGGCCCGATAGAGCCCGACAGGGCCCGAGCAAACCCGACAGGGCCCGAGCAAACCTGACAGGGCTCGACAAAGCCTGACAGGGCTTGATGGAGCCCGACAGGGCCCGAGGAAACCCGACAGGGCCCGACAGAGCCTGACAGAGCCCGAGCAAACCCGACAGGGCTCGACGGAGCCCGACAGGGCCCGAGCAAACCCGAAAGGGCCCGACGAAGCCTGACAGGGCTCGATGGAGCCCGACAGGGCCCGAGGAAACCCGACAGAGCCCGACGGAGCCCGATAGGGCTCGAGCAAACCCGACAGGGCCCGATGGAGCCCGACAGGGCTCGAGCAAACCCGACAGGGTCCGAGCAAACCCGACAGGGCCCGACGGAGCCCGACAGAGCCCGAGGAAACCAGACAGGGCCTGACGGAGCCCGACAGGGCCCGAGCAAACCCGACAGGGCCCGACGGAGCCCGACAGGGCCCGAGCAAACCCGTAAGGGCCGACGGAGCCTGACAGGGCTCGATGGAGCCCGACAGGGCCCGAGGAAACCCGACAGGGCCTGATTGAGCCCGATAGGGCCCGAGCAAACCCGACAGGGCTTGACGGAGCCTGACAGGGCCCGAGCAAACCCGACAGGGCCCGAGCAAACCTGACAAAGCTCGACGGAGCCTGACAGGGCCCGAGCAAACCCGACAGGGCCCGAGCAAACCTGACAGGGCACGAAGGAGCCCGACAGGGCCCGAGCAAACCCGACAGGGCCCAACGGATCCCGACAGGGCCTGAGCAAACCTGACAGGGCCGACGGAGCCCGACAGGACGCGGGCAAACCCGACAGGGCCCGAGCAAACCCGACAGGGCCTGACAAGGCCCGACGGGGCCTGAGGAAACCCGACAGGACCCGACAAAGCCTGACAGGGTCCGATGGAGACCGACAGGGCCCGAGCAAACCCGACAGGGCTTAACAAAGCCTGACAGGGCCCGAGCAAACCCGACAGGGCCCGAGCAAACCCGAAAGGGCCCGACGGAGCCCGACAGAGCCCGAGCAAACCCGTAAGGGCCCGACGGAGCCTGACAGGGCTCGATGGAGCCCGACAGGGCCCGAGGAAACCCGACAGGGCCCGACGGAGCCCGATAGGGCCCGAGCAAACCCGACAGGACCCGATGGAGCCCGACAGGGCTCGAGCAAACCCGACAGGGCCTGAGCAAATCCGACAGGGCCCGACGGAGCCCGACAGGGCCCGAGCAAACCCGAAAGGGCCCGACGGAGCCTGACAGGGCTCGATGGAGCCCGACAGGGCCCGAGGAAACCCGACAGGGCCCCACGGAGCCCGATAGGGCCCGAGCAAACCCGACAGGGCCTGATGGAGCCTGACAGGGCCCGGGCAAACCCGACAGGGCACGCTGGAGCCCGACAGAGCCCGAGCAAACCCGACAGGGCCCGACAAGGCCCGACAGGGCCCGAGCAAACCTGACAGGACCTGACAAAGCCTGACAGGGCCCGACGGAGCCCGACAGGGCCTGAGCAAACCCGAAAGAGCCCGATGGAGCCTGACAGGGCTCGATAGAGTCCGACAGGGCCCGAGGAAACCTGACAGGGCCCGACGGAACCCGAGAGGGCCCGACGGAACCCGAGAGGGCCCGAGGGAATCCGACAGGGCCCGACGGAGCCTGACAGGGCCCGAGCAAACCCGACAGGGCCCGACAGAGCCCGACAGGACCCGAGCAAACCCGAAAGAGCACGAGCAAACCCGACAGGGTTCAACAAAGCCTGACAGGGCTCGATGGAGCCCGACAAGGCCCGAGGAAACCCGACAGGGCCCGACGGAGCCTGACAGGGCCCGAGCAAACCCGACAGGGCTCGACGGAGCCTGACAGGGCCCGAGCAAACCCGACAGGGCCCGAGCAAACCTGACAGGGCACGAAGGAGCCCGACAGGGCCCGAGCAAACCCGACAAGGCCCAACGGATCCCGACAGGGCCTGAGCAAACCTGACAGGGCCCAACGGAGCCCGACAGGGGAGTAGCAAACCCGACACGGCCTGACAGAGCCTGACAGGACGCGGGCAAACCCGACAGGTCCCGAGCAAACCCGACAGGGCCTGACAAGGCCCGACAGGGCCCAAGCAAACCTGACAGGGCCTGACGGAGCCCGACAGGGGTCGAGCAAACCCGATAGGGCCTGACGGAGCCTGACAGGGCCCGAGCAAACCTGACAGGGCCCGAGAGAACCTGACAGGGCCCGACGGAGGCCGACAGGGCCCGAGGAAACCAGACAGGGCCCGACAGAGCCCGACAGGGCCCGAGCAAACCCGACAGGGCCCGAGCAAACCCGACAGGGCTCGACAAAGCCTGACAGGGCTTGATGGAGCCCGACAGGGCCCGAGGAAACCCGACAGGGCCCGACGGAGCCTGACAGGGCCCGAGCAAACCCGACAGGGCCTGACGGAGCCCGACAGGGCCCGAGCAAACCCGAAAGGGCCCGACGAAGCCTGACAGGGCTCGATGGAGCTCGACAGGGCCCGAGGAAACCCGACAGAGCCCGACGGAGCCCGATAGGGCTCGAGCAAATCCGACAGGGCCCTATGGAGCCCGACAGGGCTCGAGCAAACCCGACAGGGTCCGAGCAAACCCGACAGGGCCCGACGGAGCCTGACAGAGCCCGAGGAAACCAGACAGGGCCCGACGGAGCCCGACAGGGCCCGAGCAAACCCGACAGGGCCCGACGGAGCCCGACAGGGCCCGAGCAAACCCGTAAGGGCCCGACCGAGCCTGACAGGGCTCGATGGAGCCCGACAGGGCCCGAGGAAACCCGACAGGGCCTGATTGAGCCTGATAGGGCCCGAGCAAACCCGACAGGGCCTGACGGAGCCTGACAGGGCCCGGGCAAACCCGACAGGGCACGCTGGAGCCCGACAGAGCCCGAGCAAACCCGACAGGGCCCGACAAGGCCCGACAGGGCCCGAGCAAACCTGACACGTCTTGACAAAGCCTGACAGGGCCCGACGGAGCCCGCCAGGGCCCGAGCAAACCCGAAAGAGACCGACGGAGCCAGACAGTGCTCAGTGGAGTCCGACAGGGCCCGAGGAAACCCGACAGGGCCCGACGGAGCCTGACAAGGCCCGAGAAAACCTGACAGGGCTCGACGGAGCCCGACAGGGCCCGAGCACACTCAACAGGGTCCGACGAAGCCTGACAGGGCTTCAGAAAACCCGACAGGGCCCGAGCAAACCGACAGGGCCCAACGGAGCCCGACAGGGCCCGAGGAAACCAGACAGGGGCCGACAGAGCCCGACAGGGCCCGAGCAAACCCGACAGGGCCTGAGCAAACCCGACAGGGTTCGACAAAGCCTGACAGGGCCCGACGGAGCCCGCCAGGGCCCGAGCAAACCCGAAAGAGCCCGACGGAGCCTGACAGGGCTCAGTGGAGTCCGACAGGGCCCGAGGAAATTCGACAGGGCCCGACGGAACCCGACAGGGCCTGAGCAAACCCGACAGGGCCCGAGCAAACCCGACAGGGCCCGACAAAGCCTGACAAGGCCCGAGAAAACCTGACCGGGCTCGACGGAGCCCGACAGGGCTCGAGCACACTCGACAGGGTCAGACGAAGCCTGACAGGGCTTCAGAAAACCCGACAGGGCCCGAGCAAACCGACAGGGCCCAACGGAGCCCGACAGGGCCCGAGGAAACCAGACAGGCCGGACAGAGCCCGACAGGGCCCGAGCAAACCCGACAGGGCCTGAGCAAACCCGACAAGGTTCGACAAAGCCTGACAGGGCTCGATGGAGCCCGACAGGGCCCAAGGAAACCCGACAGGGCCCGACAGAGCCCGACAGTGCCCAAGCAAACCTGACAGGGCCCGACGGAGCAAACCCGACAGGGCACGAGCAAACCAGACAGGGCCTGACGGAGCCTGACAGGGCCCGAGCAAACCCGACAGGGCCCGAGCAAACCGACAGGGCCCAACGGAGCCCGACAGGGCCCGAGGAAACCAGACAGGGCCTGAGCAAACCCGACAAGGTTCGACAAAGCCTGACAGGGCTCGATGGAGCCCGACAGGGCCCAAGGAAACCCGACAGGGCCCGACAGAGCCCGACAGTGCCCAAGCAAACCTGACAGGGCCCGATGGAGCAAACCCGACAGGGCACGAGCAAACCAGACAGGGCCTGACGGAGCCTGACAGGGCCCGAGCAAACCCGACAGGGCTCGACAAAGCCTGACAGGGCCCGAGCAAACCCGACAGGGCCCGAGCAAACCTGACAAAGCTCGACGGAGCCTGACAGGGCCCGAGCAAACCCGACAGGGCCCGAGCAAACCTGACAGGGCACGAAGGAGCCCGACAGGGCCCGAGCAAACCCGACAGGGCCCAACGGATCCCGACAGGGCCTGAGCAAACCTGACAGGGCCCGACGGAACCCGACAGGACGCGGGCAAACCCGACAGGGCCCGAGCAAACCCGACAGGGCCTGACAAGGCCCGACGGGGCCTGAGCAAACCCGACAGGACCCGACAAAGCCTGACAGGGTCCGATGGAGACCGACAGGGCCCGAGCAAACCCGACAGGGCTTGATGGAGCCCGACAGGGCCCGAGGAAACCCGACAGGGCGCGACGGAGCCTGACAGGGCCCGACCAAACCCGACAGGGCTCGACGGAGCCAGACAGGGCCTGAGGAAACCAGACAGGGCCCGACGGAGCCCGACAGGGCCCTAGCAAACCCGACAGGGCCTGAGCAAACCCGACAGGGCCCGACAGAGCCCGACAGGGCCTGAGGAAACCAGACAGGGCTCGACGGAGCCCGACAGGGCCCTAGCAAACCCGACAGGGCTTGACAAAGCCTGACAGGGCCCGAGCAAACCCGACAGGGCCCGAGCAAACCCGACAGGGCCCGACGGAGCCCGACAGGGCCCGAGCAAAACCGTAAGGGCCCGACGGAGCCTGACAGGGCTCGATGGAGCCCGACAGGGCCCGAGGAAACCCGACAGAGCCCGACGGAGCCCGATAGGGCCCGAGCAAACCCGACAGGACCCGATGGAGCCCGACAGGGCTCGAGCAAACCCGACAGGGCCTGAGCAAATCCGACAGGGCCCGACAAAGCCCGACAGGGCCCGAGCAAACCCGAAAGGGCCCGACGGAGCCTGACAGGGCCTGATGGAGCCTGACAGGGCCCGGGCAAACCCGACAGGGCACGCTGGAGCCCGACAGAGCCCGAGCAAACCTGACAGGGCCCGACAAGGCCCGACAGGGCCCGAGCAAACCTGACAGGACCTGACAAAGCCTGACAGGGCCCGACGGAGCCCGACAGGGCCTGAGCAAACCCGAAAGAGCCCGACGGAGCCTGACAGGGCTCGATAGAGTCCGACAGGGCCCGAGGAAACCCGACAGGGCCCGACGGAACCCAAGAGGGCCCGATGGAACCCGAGAGGGCCCGAGGGAATCCGACAGGGCCCGACGGAGCCTGACAGGGCCCGAGCAAACCCGACAGGGCCCGACAGAGCCCGACAGGACCCGAGCAAACCCGAAAGGGCCCGAGCAAACCCGACAGGGTTCGACAAAGCCTGACAGGGCTCGATGGAGCCAGACAAGGCCCGAGGAAACCCGACAGGGCCCGACGGAGCCTGACAGGGCCCGAGCAAACCCGACAGGGCTCGACGGAGCCTGACAGGGCCCGAGCAAACCCGACAGGGCCCGAGCAAACCTGACAGGGCACGAAGGAGCCCGACAGGGCCCGAGCAAACCCGACAAGGCCCAACGGACCCTGACAGGGCCTGAGCAAACCTGACAGGGCCCAACGGAGCCCGACAGGGCACTAGCAAACCCGACAGGGCCTGACGGAGCCTCACAGGGCCCGAGCAAACCCGACAGGGCCCGAGCGAAACTGACAGGGCCCGACGGAGCCCAACAGGACGCGGGCAAACCCGACAGGTCCCGAGCAAACCCGACAGGGCCTGACAAGGCCCGACAGGGCCCAAGCAAACCTGACAGGGCCTGACGGAGCCCGACAGGGGTCGAGCAAACCCGATAGGGCCTGACGGAGCCTGACAGGGCCCGAGCAAACCTGACAGGGCCTGACGGAGCCCGACAGGGCGCGAGCAAACCTGACAGGGGCTGACAAGGCCCGACAGGGCCTGAGCAAACCCGACAGGACCCGCCAAAGCCTGATAGGGTCCGATGGAGCCCGACAGGGCCCGAGGAAACCCGACAGGGCGCGACGGAGCCTGACAGGGCCCGAGCAAGCCTGACAGGGTTCGACGGAGCCCGACAGGGCCCGAGCAAACCCGAAAGGGTCCGACGAAGCCTGACAGGGCTTCAGCAAACCCGACAGGGCCCGAGCAAACCCGACAGGGCCCAACGGAGCCCGACAGGGCCCGAGGAAACCAGACAGGGCCCGACAGAGCCCGACAGGGCCCGAGCAAACCCGACAGGGCCCGAGCAAACCCGACAGGGCTCGACAAAGCCTGACAGGGCTTGATGGAGCCCGATAGGGCCCGAGGAAACCCGACAGGGCCCGACGGAGCCTGACAGAGCCCGAGCAAACCCGACAGAACTCGACGGAGCCCGACAGGGCCCGAGGAAACCCGACAGGGCCTGATTGAGCCCGATAGGGCCCGAGCAAACCCGACAGGGCCTGACGGAGCCTGACAGGGCCCGGGCAAACCCGACAGGGCACGCTGGATCCCGACAGAGCCCGAGCAAACCCGACAGGGCCCGACGGAGCCCGCCAGGGTCCGAGCAAACCCGAAAGTGCCCGACGGAGCCTGACAGGGCTCAGTGGAGTCCGACAGGGCCCGAGGAAACCCGACAGGGCCCAACGGATCCCGACAGGGCCTGAGCAAACCTGACAGGGCCGACGGAGCCTGACAGGACGCGGGCAAACCCGACAGGACCCGAGCTAACCCGACAGGGCCTGACAAGGCCCGACGGGGCCTGAGGAAACCCGACAGGACCCGACAAAGCCTGACAGGGTCCGATGGAGACCGACAGGGCCCGAGCAAACCCGACAGGGCTCGATGGAGCCCGACAGGGCCCGAGGAAACCCGACAGGGCGCGACGGAGCCTGACAGGGCCCGAGCAAACCCGACAGGGCTCGATGGAGCCCGACAGGGCCCGAGGAAACCCGACAGGGCGCAACGGAGCCTGACAGGGCCTGAGCAAACCCGACAGGGCTCGACGGAGCCCGACAGGGCCTGAGGAAACCAGACAGGGCCCGACGGAGCCCGACAGGGCCCTAGCAAACCCGACAGGGCCTGAGCAAACCGGACAGGGCCCGACGGAGCCCGACAGGGCCTGAGGAAACCAGACAGGGCCCGACGGAGCCCGACAGGGCCCTAGCAAACCCGACAGGGCTTAACAAAGCCTGACACGGTCCGAGCAAACCCGACAGGGCCTGAGCAAACCCGTAAGGGCCCGACGGAGCCTGACAGGGCTTCAGAAAACCCGACAGGGCCCGAGCAAACCGACAGGGCCCAACGGAGCCCGACAGGGCCCGAGGAAACCAGACAGGGGCCGACAGAGCCCGACAGGGCCCGAGCAAACCCGACAGGGCCTGAGCAAACCCGACAGGGTTCGACAAAGCCTGACAGGGCCCGACGGAGCCCGCCAGGGCCCGAGCAAACCCGAAAGAGCCCGACGGAGCCTGACAGGGCTCAGTGGAGTCCGACAGGGCCCGAGGAAATTCGACAGGGCCCGACGGAACCCGACAGGGCCTGAGCAAACCCGACAGGGCCCGAGCAAACCCGACAGGGCCCGACAAAGCCTGACAAGGCCCGAGAAAACCTGACCGGGCTCGACGGAGCCCGACAGGGCTCGAGCACACTCGACAGGGTCAGACGAAGCCTGACAGGGCTTCAGAAAACCCGACAGGGCCCGAGCAAACCGACAGGGCCCAACGGAGCCCGACAGGGCCCGAGGAAACCAGACAGGCCGGACAGAGCCCGACAGGGCCCGAGCAAACCCGACAGGGCCTGAGCAAACCCGACAAGGTTCGACAAAGCCTGACAGGGCTCGATGGAGCCCGACAGGGCCCAAGGAAACCCGACAGGGCCCGACAGAGCCCGACAGTGCCCAAGCAAACCTGACAGGGCCCGACGGAGCAAACCCGACAGGGCACGAGCAAACCAGACAGGGCCTGACGGAGCCTGACAGGGCCCGAGCAAACCCGACAGGGCCCGAGCAAACCTGACAAAGCTCGACGGAGCCTGACAGGGCCCGAGCAAACCCGACAGGGCCCGAGCAAACCTGACAGGGCACGAAGGAGCCCGACAGGGCCTGAGCAAACCCGACAGGGCCCAACGGATCCCGACAGGGCCTGAGCAAACCTGACAGGGCCCAACGGAGCCCGACAGGACGCGGGCAAACCCGACAGGGCCCGAGCAAACCCGACAGGGCCTGACAAGGCCCGACGGGGCCTGAGCAAACCCGACAGGACCCGACAAAGCCTGACAGGGCTTGATGGAGCCCGACAGGGCCCGAGGAAACCCGACAGGGCGCGACGGAGCCTGACAGGGCCCGACCAAACCCGACAGGGCTCGACGGAGCCAGACAGGGCCTGAGGAAACCAGACAGGGCCCGACGGAGCCCGACAGGGCCCTAGCAAACCCGACAGGGCCTGAGCAAACCCGACAGGGCCCGACAGAGCCCGACAGGGCCTGAGGAAACCAGACAGGGCTCGACGGAGCCCGACAGGGCCCTAGCAAACCCGACAGGGCTTGACAAAGCCTGACAGTGCCCGAGCAAACCCGACAGGGCCCGAGCAAACCCGACAGGGCCCGACGGAGCCCGACAGGGCCCGAGCAAAACCGTAAGGGCCCGACGGAGCCTGACAGGGCTCGATGGAGCCCGACAGGGCCCGAGGAAACCCGACAGAGCCCGACGGAGCCCGATAGGGCCCGAGCAAACCCGACAGGACCCGATGGAGCCCGACAGGGCTCGAGCAAACCCGACAGGGCCTGAGCTAATCCGACAGGGCCCGACGGAGCCCGACAGGGCCCGAGCAAACCCGAAAGGGCCCGACGGAGCCTGACAGGGCCTGATGGAGCCTGACAGGGCCCGGGCAAACCCGACAGGGCACGCTGGAGCCCGACAGAGCCCGAGAAAACCCGACAGGGCCCGACAAGGCCCGACAGGGCCCGACGGAGCCCGATAGGGCCTGAGCAAACCCGACAGGGTTCGACAAAGCCTGACAGGGCCCGACGGAGCCCGCCAGGGCCCGAGCAAACCCGAAAGAGCCCGACGGAGCCTGACAGGGCTCGATAGAGTCCGACAGGGCCCGAGGAAACCCGACAGGGCCCGACGGAACCCGACAGGGCCCGATGGAACCCGAGAGGGCCCGAGGGAATCCGACAGGGCCCGACAAAGCCTGACAAGGCCCGAGAAAACCTGACCGGGCTCGACGGAGCCCGACAGGGCTCGAGCACACTCGACAGGGTCAGACGAAGCCTGACAGGGCTTCCGAAAACCCGACAGGGCCCGAGCAAACCGACAGGGCCCAACGGAACCCGACAGGGCCCATGGAAACCAGACAGGCCGGACAGAGCCCGACAGGGCCCGAGCAAACCCGACAGGGCCTGAGCAAACCCGACAAGGTTCGACAAAGCCTGACAGGGCTCGATGGAGCCCGACAGGGCCCAAGGAAACCCGACAGGGCCCGACAGAGCCCGACAGTGCCCAAGCAAACCTGACAGGGCCCGACGGAGCAAACCCGACAGGGCACGAGCAAACCAGACAGGGCCTGACGGAGCCTGACAGGGCCCGAGCAAACCCGACAGGGCTCGACAAAGCCTGACAGGGCCCGAGCAAACCCGACAGGGCCCGAGCAAACCTGACAAAGCTCGACGGAGCCTGACAGGGCCCGAGCAAACCCGACAGGGCCCGAGCAAACCTGACAGGGCACGAAGGAGCCCGACAGGGCCTGAGCAAACCCGACAGGGCCCAACGGATCCCGACAGGGCCTGAGCAAACCTGACAGGGCCCAACGGAGCCCGACAGGACGCGGGCAAACCCGACAGGGCCCGAGCAAACCCGACAGGGCCTGACAAGGCCCGACGGGGCCTGAGCAAACCCGACAGGACCCGACAAAGCCTGACAGGGTCCGATGGAGACCGACAGGGCCCGAGCAAACCTGACAGGGCTTGATGGAGCCCGACAGGGCCCGAGGAAACCCGACAGGGCGCGACGGAGCCTGATAGGGCCCGACCAAACCCGACAGGGCTCGACGGAGCCAGACAGGGCCTGAGGAAACCAGACAGGGCCCGACGGAGCCCGACAGGGCCCTAGCAAACCCGACAGGGCCTGAGCAAACCCGACAGGGCCCGACAGAGCCCGACAGGGCCTGAGGAAACCAGACAGGGCTCGACGGAGCCCGACAGGGCCCTAGCAAACCCGACAGGGCTTGACAAAGCCTGACAGGGCCCGAGCAAACCCGACAGGGCCCGAGCAAACCCGACAGGGCCCGACGGAGCCCGACAGGGCCCGAGCAAAACCGTAAGGGCCCGACGGAGCCTGACAGGGCTCGATGGAGCCCGACAGGGCCCGAGGAAACCCGACAGAGCCCGACGGAGCCCGATAGGGCCCGAGCAAACCCGACAGGACCCGATGGAGCCCGACAGGGCTCGAGCAAACCCGACAGGGCCTGAGCTAATCCGACAGGGCCCGACGGAGCCCGACAGGGCCCGAGCAAACCCGAAAGGGCCCGACGGAGCCTGACAGGGCCTGATGGAGCCTGACAGGGCCCGGGCAAACCCGACAGGGCACGCTGGAGCCCGACAGAGCCCGAGCAAACCCGACAGGGCCCGACAAGGCCCGACAGGGCCCGAGCAAACCTGACAGGACCTGACAAAGCCTGACAGGGCCCGACGGACCCGACAGGGCCTGAGCAAACCCGAAAGAGCCCGACGGAGCCTGACAGGGCTCGATAGAGTCCGACAGGGCCCGAGGAAACCCGATAGGGCCCGACGGAACCCGAGAGGGCCCGATGGAACCCGAGAGGGCCCGAGGGAATCCGACAGGGCCCGACGGAGCCTGACAGGGCCCGAGCAAACCCGACAGGGCCCGACAGAGCCCGACAGGACCCGAGCAAACCCGAAAGGGCCCGAGCAAACCCGACAGGGTTCGACAAAGCCTGACAGGGCTCGATGGAGCCCGACAAGGCCCGAGGAAACCCGACAGGGCCCGACGGAGCCTGACAGGGCCCGAGCAAACCCGATAGGGCTCGACGGAGCCTGACAGGGCCCGAGCAAACCCGACAGGGCCCGAGCAAACCTGACAGGGCACGAAAGAGCCCGACAGGGCCCGAGCAAACCCGACAAGGCCCAACGGATCCTGACAGGGCCTGAGCAAACCTGACAGGGCCCAACGGAGCCCGACAGGGCACTAGCAAACCCGACAGGGCCTGACGGAGCCTCACAGGGCCCGAGCAAACCCGACAGGGCCCGAGCGAAACTGACAGGGCCCGACGGAGCCCAACAGGACGCGGGCAAACCCGACAGGTCCCGAGCAAACCCGACAGGGCCTGACAAGGCCCGACAGGGCCCAAGCAAACCTGACAGGGCCTGACGGAGCCCGACAGGGGTCGAGCAAACCCGATAGGGCCTGACGGAGCCTGACAGGGCCCGAGCAAACCTGACAGGGCCCGACGGAGCCCGACAGGGCGCGAGCAAACCCAACAGGGGCTGACAAGGCCTGACAGGGCCTGAGCAAACCCGACAGGACCCGCCAAAGCCTGATAGGGTCCGATGGAGCCCGACAGGGCCCGAGGAAACCCGACAGGGCGCGACGGAGCCTGACAGGGCCCGAGCAAACCTGACAGGGTTCGACGGAGCCCGACAGGGCCCGAGCAAACCCGAAAGGGTCCGACGAAGCCTGACAGGGCTTCAGCAAACCCGACAGGGCCCGAGCAAACCCGACAGGGCCCAACGGAGCCCGACAGGGCCCGAGGAAACCAGACAGGGCCCGACAGAGCCCGACAGGGCCCGAGCAAACCCGACAGGGCCCGAGCAAACCCGACAGGGCTCGACAAAGCCTGACAGGGCTTGATGGAGCCCGATAGGGCCCGAGGAAACCCGACAGGGCCCGACGGAGCCTGACAGAGCCCGAGCAAACCCGACAGAACTCGACGGAGCCCGATAGGGCCCGAGCAAACCCGACAGGGCCTGACGGAGCCCGACAGGGCCCGAGCAAACCCGAAAGGGCCCGACGAAGCCTGACAGGGCTCGATGGAGCCCGACAGGGCCCGAGGAAACCCGACAGGGCCCGACGGAGCCCGATAGGGCCCGAGCAAACCCGACAGGGCCCGATTGAGCCCGACAGGGCTCGAGCAAACCCGACAGGGTCCGAGCAAACCCGACAGGGCCCGAGCAAACCCGACAGGGCCCGACGGAGCCCGACAGAGCCCGAGGAAACCAGACAGGGCCCGACGGAGCCCGACAGGGCCCGAGCAAACCCGACAGGGCGTGACGGAGCCCGACAGGGCCCGAGCAAACCCGTAAGGGCCCGACGGAGCCTGACAGGGCTCGATGGAGCCCGACAGGGCCCGAGGAAACCCGACAGGGCCTGATTGAGCCCGATAGGGCCCGAGCAAACCCGACAGGGCCTGACGGAGCCTGACAGGGCCCGGGCAAACCCGACAGGGCACGCTGGATCCCGACAGAGCCTGAGCAAACCCGACAGGGCCCGACGGAGCCCGCCAGGGTCCGAGCAAACCCGAAAGTGCCCGACGGAGCCTGACAGGGCTCAGTGGAGTCCGACAGGGCCCGAGGAAACCCGACAGGGCCCAACGGATCCCGACAGGGCCTGAGCAAACCTGACAGGGCCGACGGAGCCCGACAGGACGCGGGCAAACCCGACAGGGCCCGAGCAAACCCAACAGGGCCTGACAAGGCCCGACGGGGCCTGAGGAAACCCGACAGGACCCGACAAAGCCTGACAGGGTCCGATGGAGACCGACAGGGCCCGAGCAAACCCGACAGGGCTCGACGGAGCCTGACAGGGCCCGAGCAAACCCGACAGGGCCCGAGCAAACCTGACAGGGCACGAAGGAGCCCGACAGGGCCCGAGCAAACCCGACAAGGCCCAACGGATCCCGACAGGGCCTGAGCAAAACTGACAGGGCCCAACGGAGCCCGACAGGGCACTAGCAAACCCGACAGGGCCTGACAGAGCCTCACAGGGCCCGAGCAAACCCGACAGGGCCCGAGCGAATCTGACAGGGCCCGACGGAGCCCGACAAGACGCGGGCAAACCCGACAGGTCCCGAGCAAACCCGACAGGGCCTGACAAGGCCCGACAGGGCCCAAGCAAACCTGACAGGGCCTGACGGAGCCCGACAGGGGTCGAGCAAACCCGATAGGGCCTGACGGAGCCTGACAGGGCCCGAGCAAACCTGACAGGGCCCGAGAGAACCTGACAGGGCCCGACGGAGCCCGACAGGGCGCGAGCAAACCCGACAGGGGCTGACAAGGCCCGACAGGGCCTGAGCAAACCCGACAGGACCCGCCAAAGCCTGATAGGGTCCGATGGAGCCCGACAGGGCCCGAGGAAACCCGACAGGGCGCGACGGAGCCTGACAGGGCCCGAGCAAACCCGACAGGGTTCGACGGAGCCCGACAGGGCCCGAGCAAACCCGACAGGGTCCGACGAAGCCTGACAGGGCTTCAGCAAACCCGACAGGGCCCGAGCAAACCCGACAGGGCCCGACGAAGCCCGACAGGGCCCGAGGAAACCAGACAGGGCCCGACAGAGCCCGACAGGGCCCGAGCAAACCCGACAGGGCCCGAGCAAACCTGACAGGGCTCGACAAAGCCTGACAGGGCTTGATGGAGCCCGACAGGGCCCGAGGAAACCCGACAGGGCCCGACGGAGCCTGACAGAGCCCGAGCAAACCCGACAGGGTTCGACGGAGCCCGATAGGGCCCGAGCAAACCCGACAGGGCCTGACGGAGCCCGACAGGGCCCGAGCAAACCCGAAAGGGCCCGACGAAGCCTGACAGGGCTCGATGGAGCCCGACAGGGCCCGAAGAAACCCGACAGAGCCCGACGGAGCCCGATAGGGCTCGAGCAAATCCGACAGGGCCCGATGGAGCCCGACAGGGCTCGAGCAAACCCGACAGGGCACGAGCAAACCAGACAGGGCCTGACGGAGCCTGACAGGGCCCGAGCAAACCCGACAGGGCTCGACAAAGCCTGACAGGGCCCGAGCAAACCCGACAGGGCCCGAGCAAACCTGACAAAGCTCGACAGAGCCTGACAGGGCCTGAGCAAACCCGACAGGGCCCGAGCAAACCTGACAGGGCACGAAGGAGCCCGACAGGGCCCGAGCAAACCCGACAGGGCCCAACGGATCCCGACAGGGCCCGAGCAAACCCGACAGGGCCCAACGGAGCCCGACAGGGCCCGAGGAAACCAGACAGGGCCCGACAGAGCCCGAGAGGGCCCGAGCCAACCCGACAGGGCCCGAGCAAACCCGACAGGGCTCGACAAAGCCTGACAGGGCTTGATGGAGCCCGATAGGGCCTGAGGAAACCCGACAGGGCCCGACGGAGCCTGACAGAGCCCGAGCAAACCCGACAGAACTCGACGGAGGCCGATAGGGCCCGAGCAAACCCGACAGGGCCAGACGGAGCCCGACAGGGCCCGAGCAAACCCGAAAGGGCCCGACGAAGCCTGACAGGGCTCGATGGAGCCCGACAGGGCCCGAGGAAACCCGACAGGGCCCGACGGAGCCCGATAGGGCCCGAGCAAACCCGACAGGGCCCGATGGAGCCCGACAGGGCTCGAGCAAACCCGACAGGGTCCGAGCAAACCCGACAGGGCCCGACGGAGCCCGACAGAGCCCGAGGAAACCAGACAGGGCCCGACGGAGCCCGACAGGGCCCGAGCAAACCCGACAGGGCCCGACGGAGCCCGACAGGGCCCGAGCAAACCCGTAAGGGCCCGACGGAGCCTGACAGGGCTCGATGGAGCCCGACAGGGCCCGAGGAAACCCGACAGGGCCTGATTGAGCCCGATAGGGCCCCAGCAAACCCGACAGGGCCTGACGGAGCCTGACAGGGCCCGGGCAAACCCGACAGGGCACGCTGGAGCCCGACAGAGCCCGAGCAAACCCGACAGGGCCCGACGGAGCCCGCCAGGGTCCGAGCAAACCCGAAAGTGCCCGACGGAGCCTGACAGGGCTCAGTGGAGTCCGACAGGGCCCGAGGAAACCCGACAGGGCCCGACGGAGCCTGACAAGGCCCGAGAAAACCTGACAGGGCTCGACGGAGCCCAACAGGGCCCGAGCACACTCGACAGGGTCCCTCGAAGCCTGACAGGGCTTCATAAAACCCGAAAGGGCCCGAGCAAACCGACAGGGCCCAACGGAGCCCGACAGGGCCCGAGGAAACCAGACAGGGCCCGACAGAGCCCGACAGGGCCCGAGCAAATCCGACAGGGCCTGAGCAAACCCGACAGGGTTCGACAAAGCCTGACAGGGCTCGATGGAGCCCGACAGGGCCCAAGGAAACCCGACAGGGCCCGACGGAGCCCGACAGTGCCCAAGCAAACCTGACAGGGCCCGACGGAGCCCGACAGGGCACGAGCAAACCAGACAGGGCCTGACGGAGCCTGACAGGGCCCGAGCAAACCCGACAGGGCCCAAGCAAACCTGACAGGGCCCGACGGAGCCTGACAGAGCCCGAGCTAACTCGACAGAGCCTGATGTAGCCTGACAGGGCCCGAGCAAACCCGACAAGGCCCGAGAGAATCTGACAGGGCCCGATGGAGCCCGACAGGACGTGAGCAAACCCGACAGGGCCCGAGCAAACCCGACAGGGCCAGACAAAGCCTGACAGGGCTCGATGGAGCCCGACAGGGCCCAATGAAACCCGACAGGGCCCGACGGAGCCCGATAGGGCCCGAGCAAACCCGACAGGGCCTGACGGAGCCCGACAGGGCCCGAGCAAACCTGAAAGGGCCCGACGAAGCCTGACAGGGCTCGATGGAGCCCGACAGGGCCCGAGGAAACCCGACAGGGCCCGACGGATCCCGATAGGGCCTGAGCAAACCCGACAGGGCCCGATGGAGCCCGACAGGGCTCGAACAAACCCGACAGGGCCTGAGCAAATCCGACAGGGCCTGACGGAGCCCGACAGGGCCCGAGCAAACCTGAAAGGGCCCGACGGAGCCTGACAGGGCTCGATGGAGCCCGACAGGGCCCGAGGAAACCCGACAGGGCCCCACGGAGCCCGATAGGGCCCGAGCAAACCCGACAGGGCCTGACGGAGCCCGACAGGGCCCGAGCAAACCCGACAGGGTCCGACGAAGCCTGACAGGGCTTCAGCAAACCCGACAGGGCCCAAGCAAATCCGACAGGGCCCGACGGAGCCCGACAGGGCCCGAGCAAACCCGACAGGGCTCGACAAAGCCTGACAGGGCTTGATGGAGCCCGACAGGGCCCGAGGAAACCCGACAGGGCCCGACGGAGTCTGACAGAGCCCGAGCAAACCCGAAAGGGCCCTACGAAGCCTGACAGGGCTCGATGGAGCCCGACAGGGCCCGAGGTAACCCGACAGGGCCTGACGGAGCCCGACAGGGCCCGAGCAAACCCGAAAGGGCCCGACGAAGCCTGACAGGGCTCGATGGAGCCCGACAGGGCCCGAGGAAACCCAACTGGGCCCGACGGAGCCCGATAGGGCCCGAGCAAACCCGACAGGGCCCGATGGAGCCCGACAGGGCCCGAGCAAACCTGAAATGGCCCGACAAAGCCTGACAGGGCTCGATGGAGCCCGATAGGGCCCGAGCAAACCCGACAGGGCCCGACGGATCCCAACAGAGCCCGAGGAAACCCGACAGGGTCCGACGGAGCCCGACAGGGCCCGAGCAAACCTGACACGTCCTGACAAAGCCTGACAGGGCCCGACGGAGCCCGCCAGGGCCCGAGCAAACCCGAAAGAGCCCGACGGAGCCTGACAGGGCTCAGTGGAGTCCGACAGGGCCCGAGGAAACCCGACAGGGCCCGACAAAGCCTGACAAGGCCCGAGAAAACCTGACAGGGCTCGACGGAGCCCGACAGGGCCCGAGCACACTCGACAGGGTCCGACGAAGCCTGACAGGGCTTCAGCAAACCCGACAGGGCCCGAGCAAACCGACAGGGCCCAACGGAGCCCGACAGGGCCCGAGGAAACCAGACAGGGCCCGACAGAGCCCGACAGGGCCCGAGCAAACCCGACAGGGCCTGAGCAAACCCGACAGGGTTCGACAAAGCCTGACAGGGCTCGATGGAGCCCGACAGGGCCCAAGGAAACCCGACAGGGCCCGACAGAGCCCGACAGTGCCCAAGCAAACCTGACAGGGCCCGACGGAGCAAACCCGACAGGGCACGAGCAAACCAGACAGGGCCTGACGGAGCCTGACAGGGCCCGAGCAAACCCGACAGGGCTCGACAAAGCCTGACAGGGCCCGAGCAAACCCGACAGGGCCCGAGCAAACCTGACAAAGCTCGACGGAGCCTGACAGGGCCTGCGCAAACCCGACAGGGCCCGAGCAAACCTGACAGGGCACGACAAGGCCCGCCAGGGCCCGAGCAAACCCGACAGGGCCCAACGGATCGCGACAGGGCCTGAGCAAACCTGACAGGGCCCGACAGAGCCCGACAGGACGCGGGCAAACCCGACAGGGCCCGAGCAAACCCGACAGGGCCTTACAAGGCCCGACGGGGCCTGAGCAAACCCGACAGGACCCGACAAAGCCTGACAGGGTCCGATGGAGACCGACAGGGCCCGAGCAAACCCGACAGGGCCCGACAAGGCTTGACAGGGCCCGAGCAAACCTGACAGGACCTGACAAAGCCTGACAGGGCCCGACGGAGCCCGATAGGGCCTGAGCAAACCCGAAAGAGCCCGACGGAGCCTGACAGGGCTCGATAGAGTCCGAGAGGGCCCGAGGAAACCCGACAGGGCCCGACGGAATCCGAGAGGGCCCGACGGAACCCAAGAGGGCCCGAGGGAATCCGACAGGGCCCGACGGAGCCTGACAGGGCTCGAGCAAACCCGACAGGGCCCGACAGTGCCCGACAGGACCCGAGCAAACCCGAAAAAGCCCGAGCAAACCCGACAGGGTTCAACAAAGCCTGACAGGGCTCGATGGAGCCCGACAAGGCCCGAGGAAACCCGACAGGGCCCGACGGAGCCTGACAGGGCCCGAGCAAACCCGACAGGGCTCGACGGAGCCTGACAGGGCCCGAGCTAACCCGACAGGGCCCGAACAAACGTGACAGGGCACGAAGGAGCCCGACAGGGCCTGAGCAAACCCGACAAGGCCCAACGGATCCCGACAGGGCCTGAGCAAACCTGACAGGGCCCAACGGAGCCCGACAGGGCACTAGCAAACCCGACAGGGCCTGACAGAGCCTGACAGGGCCCGAGCAAACCCGACAGGGCCCGAGCGAATCTGACAGGGCCCGACGGAGCCCGACAGGACGCGGGCAAACCCGACAGGTCCCGAGCAAACTTGACAGGGCCTGACAAGGCCATACAGGGCCCAAGCAAACCTGACAGGGCCTGACGGAGCCCGACAGGGGTCGAGCAAACCCGATAGGGCCTGACGGAGCCTGACAGGGCCCGAGCAAACCTGACAGGGCCCGAGAGAACCTGACAGGGCCCGACGGAGCCCGACAGGGCGCGAGCAAACCAGACAGGGGCTGACAAGGCCCGACAGGGCCTGAGCAAACCCGACAGGACCCGCCAAAGCCTGATAGGGTCCGATGGAGCCCGACAGGGCCCGAGGAAACCCGACAGGGCGCGACGGAGCCCGACAGGGCCCGAGCAAACCCGACAGGGTTCGACGGAGCCCGACAGGGCCCGAGCAAACCCGACAGGGTCCGACGAAGCCTGACAGGGCTTCAGCAAACCCGAAAGGGCCCGACGAAGCCTGACAGGGCTCAATGGAGCCCGACAGGGCCCGAGGAAACCCGACAGAGCCCGACGGAGCCCGATAGGGCTCGAGCAAACCCGACAGGGCCCGATGGAGCCCGACAGGGCTCGAGCAAACCCGACAGGGTCCGAGCAAACCCGACAGGGCCCGACGGAGCCCGACAGAGCCCGAGGAAACCAGACAGGGCCCGACGGAGCCCGACAGGGCCCGAGCAAACCCGACAGGGCCCGACGGAGCCCGACAGGGCCCGAGCAAACCCGTAAGGGCCCGACGGAGCCTGACAGGGCTCGATGGAGCCCGACAGGGCCCGAGGAAACCCGACAGGGCCTGATTGAGCCCGATAGGGCCCGAGCAAACCCGACAGGGCTTGACGGAGCCTGACAGGGCCCGAGCAAACCCGACAGGGCCCGAGCAAACCTGACAAAGCTCGACGGAGCCTGACAGGGCCCGAGCAAACCCGACAGGGCCCGAGCAAACCTGACAGGGCACGAAGGAGCCCGACAGGGCCCGAGCAAACCCGACAGGGCCCAACGGATCCCGACAGGGCCTGAGCAAACCTGACAGGGCCGACGGAGCCCGACAGGACGCGGGCAAACCCGACAGGGCCCGAGCAAACCCGACAGGGCCTGACAAGGCCCGACGGGGCCTGAGGAAACCCGACAGGACCCGACAAAGCCTGACAGGGTCCGATGGAGACCAACAGGGCCCGAGCAAACCCGACAGGGCTCGATGGAGCCCGACAGGGCCCGAGGAAACCCGACAGGGCGCGACGGAGCCTGACAGGGCCCGAGCAAACCCGACAGGGCTCGACGGAGCCCGACAGGGCCTGAGGAAACCAGACAGGGCCCGACGGAGCCCGACAGGGCCCTAGCAAACCCGACAGGGCCTGAGCAAACCCGACAGGGCCCGACGGAGCCCGACAGGGCCTGAGGAAACCAGACAGGGCCCGACGGAGCCCGACAGGGCCCTAGCAAACCCGACAGGGCTTAACAAAGCCTGACAGGGCCCGAGCAAACCCGACAGGGCCCGAGCAAACCCGACAGGGCCCGACGGAGCCCGACAGAGCCCGAGCAAACCCGTAAGGGCCCGACGGAGCCTGACAGGGCTCGATGGAGCCCGACAGGGCCCGAGGAAACCCGACAGGGCCCGACGGAGCCCGATAGGGCCCGAGCAAACCCGACAGGACCCGATGGAGCCCGACAGGGCTCGAGCAAACCCGACAGGGCCTGAGCAAATCCGACAGGGCCCGACGGAGCCCGACAGGGCCCGAGCAAACCCGAAAGGGCCCGACGGAGCCTGACAGGGCTCGATGGAGCCCGACAGGGCCCGAGGAAACCCGACAGGGCCCCACGGAGCCCGATAGGGCCCGAGCAAACCCGACAGGGCCTGATGGAGCCTGACAGGGCCCGGGCAAACCCGACAGGGCACGCTGGAGCCCGACAGAGCCCGAGCAAACCCGACAGGGCCCGACAAGGCCCGACAGGGCCCGAGCAAACCCGACAGGGTCCGAGCAAACCCGACAGGGCCCGACGGAGCCCGACAGAGCCCGAGGAAACCAGACAGGGCCCGACGGAGCCCGACAGGGCCCGAGCAAACCCGACAGGGCCCGACGGAGCCCGACAGGGCCCGAGCAAACCCGTAAGGGCCCGACCGAGCCTGACAGGGCTCGATGGAGCCCGACAGGGCCCGAGGAAACCCGACAGGGCCTGATTGAGCCCGATAGGGCCCGAGCAAACCCGACAGAGCCTGACGGAGCCTGACAGGGCCCGGGCAAACCCGACAGGGCACGCTGGAGCCCGACAGAGCCCGAGCAAACCCGACAGGGCTCGACAGGGCCCGACAGGGCCCGAGCAAACCTGACACGTCCTGACAAAGCCTGACAGGGCCCGACGGAGCCCGCCAGGGCCTGAGCAAACCCGAAAGAGTCCGACGGAGCCAGACAGGGCTCGGTGGAGTCCGACAGGGCCCGAGGAAACCCGACAGGGCCCGACGGAGCCTGACAAGGCCCGAGAAAACCTGACAGGGCTCGACGGAGCCCGACAGGGCCTGAGCACACTCAACAGGGTCCGACGAAGCCTGACAGGGCTTCAGAAAACCCGACAGGGCCCGAGCAAACCGACAGGGCCCAACGGAGCCCGACAGGGCCCGAGGAAACCAGACAGGGGCCGACAGAGCCCGACAGGGCCCGAGCAAACCCGACAGGGCCTGAGCAAACCCGACAGGGTTCGACAAAGCCTGACAGGGCCCGACGGAGCCCGCCAGGGCCCGAGCAAACCCGAAAGAGCCCGACGGAGCCTGACAGGGCTCAGTGGAGTCCGACAGGGCCCGAGGAAATTCGACAGGGCCCGACGGAACCCGACAGGGCCTGAGCAAACCCGACAGGGCCCGAGCAAACCCGACAGGGCCCGACAAAGCCTGACAAGGCCCGAGAAAACCTGACAGGGCTCGACGGAGCCCGACAGGGCCCGAGCACACTCGACAGGGTCAGACGAAGCCTGACAGGGCTTCAGAAAACCCGACAGGGCCCGAGCAAACCGACAGGGCCCAACGGAGCCCGACAGGGCCCGAGGAAACCAGACAGGGCCCGACAGAGCCCGACAGGGCCCGAGCAAACCCGACAGGGCCTGAGCAAACCCGACAAGGTTCGACAAAGCCTGACAGGGCGCGATGGAGCCCGACAGGGCCCAAGGAAACCCGACAGGGCCCGACAGAGCCCGACAGTGCCCAAGCAAACCTGACAGGGCCCGACGGAGCAAACCCGACAGGGCACGAGCAAACCAGACAGGGCCTGACGGAGCCTGACAGGGCCCGAGCAAACCTGACAGGGCTCGACAAAGCCTGACAGGGCCCGAGCAAACCCGACAGGGCCTGAGCAAACCTGACAGGGCACGAAGGAGCCCGACAGGGCCCGAGCAAACCCGACAGGGCCCAACGGATCCCGACAGGGCCTGAGCAAACCTGACAGGGCCCGACGGAGCCCGACAGGACGCGGGCAAACCCGACAGGGCCCGAGCAAACCCGACAGGGCCCGAGCAAACCCGACAGGGCCTGACAAGGCCCGACGGGGCCTGAGCAAACCCGACAGGACCCGACAAAGCCTGACAGGGTCCGATGGAGACCGACAGGGCCCGAGCAAACCCGACAGGGCTTGATGGAGCCCGACAGGGCCCGAGGAAACCCGACAGGGCGCAACGGAGCCTGACAGGGCCCGACCAAACCCGACAGGGCTCGACGGAGCCAGACAGGGCCTGAGGAAACCAGACAGGGCCCGACGGAGCCCGACAGGGCCCGAGCAAACCCGAAAGGGCCCGACGAAGCCTGACAGGGCTCGATGGAGCCCGACAGGGCCCGAGGAAACCCAACTGGGCCCGACGGAGCCCGATAGGGCCCGAGCAAACCCGACAGGGCCCGATGGAGCCCGACAGGGCCCGAGCAAACCTGAAATGGCCCGACAAAGCCTGACAGGGCTCGATGGAGCCCGATAGGGCCCGAGCAAACCCGACAGGGCCCGACGGATCCCAACAGAGCCCGAGGAAACCCGACAGGGTCCGACGGAGCCCGACAGGGCCCGAGCAAACCTGACACGTCCTGACAAAGCCTGACAGGGCCCGACGGAGCCCGCCAGGGCCCGAGCAAACCCGAAAGAGCCCGACGGAGCCTGACAGGGCTCAGTGGAGTCCGACAGGGCCCGAGGAAACCCGACAGGGCCCGACAAAGCCTGACAAGGCCCGAGAAAACCTGACAGGGCTCGACGGAGCCCGACAGGGCCCGAGCACACTCGACAGGGTCCGACGAAGCCTGACAGGGCTTCAGCAAACCCGACAGGGCCCGAGCAAACCGACAGGGCCCAACGGAGCCCGACAGGGCCCGAGGAAACCAGACAGGGCCCGACAGAGCCCGACAGGGCCCGAGCAAACCCGACAGGGCCTGAGCAAACCCGACAGGGTTCGACAAAGCCTGACAGGGCTCGATGGAGCCCGACAGGGCCCAAGGAAACCCGACAGGGCCCGACAGAGCCCGACAGTGCCCAAGCAAACCTGACAGGGCCCGACGGAGCAAACCCGACAGGGCACGAGCAAACCAGACAGGGCCTGACGGAGCCTGACAGGGCCCGAGCAAACCCGACAGGGCTCGACAAAGCCTGACAGGGCCCGAGCAAACCCGACAGGGCCCGAGCAAACCTGACAAAGCTCGACGGAGCCTGACAGGGCCTGAGCAAACCCGACAGGGCCCGAGCAAACCTGACAGGGCACGACAAGGCCCGCCAGGGCCCGAGCAAACCCGACAGGGCCCAACGGATCGCGACAGGGCCTGAGCAAACCTGACAGGGCCCGACAGAGCCCGACAGGACGCGGGCAAACCCGACAGGGCCCGAGCAAACCCGACAGGGCCTTACAAGGCCCGACGGGGCCTGAGCAAACCCGACAGGACCCGACAAAGCCTGACAGGGTCCGATGGAGACCGACAGGGCCCGAGCAAACCCGACAGGGCCCGACAAGGCTTGACAGGGCCCGAGCAAACCTGACAGGACCTGACAAAGCCTGACAGGGCCCGACGGAGCCCGATAGGGCCTGAGCAAACCCGAAAGAGCCCGACGGAGCCTGACAGGGCTCGATAGAGTCCGAGAGGGCCCGAGGAAACCCGACAGGGCCCGACGGAATCCGAGAGGGCCCGACGGAACCCAAGAGGGCCCGAGGGAATCCGACAGGGCCCGACGGAGCCTGACAGGGCTCGAGCAAACCCGACAGGGCCCGACAGTGCCCGACAGGACCCGAGCAAACCCGAAAAAGCCCGAGCAAACCCGACAGGGTTCAACAAAGCCTGACAGGGCTCGATGGAGCCCGACAAGGCCCGAGGAAACCCGACAGGGCCCGACGGAGCCTGACAGGGCCCGAGCAAACCCGACAGGGCTCGACGGAGCCTGACAGGGCCCGAGCTAACCCGACAGGGCCCGAACAAACGTGACAGGGCACGAAGGAGCCCGACAGGGCCTGAGCAAACCCGACAAGGCCCAACGGATCCCGACAGGGCCTGAGCAAACCTGACAGGGCCCAACGGAGCCCGACAGGGCACTAGCAAACCCGACAGGGCCTGACAGAGCCTGACAGGGCCCGAGCAAACCCGACAGGGCCCGAGCGAATCTGACAGGGCCCGACGGAGCCCGACAGGACGCGGGCAAACCCGACAGGTCCCGAGCAAACTTGACAGGGCCTGACAAGGCCATACAGGGCCCAAGCAAACCTGACAGGGCCTGACGGAGCCCGACAGGGGTCGAGCAAACCCGATAGGGCCTGACGGAGCCTGACAGGGCCCGAGCAAACCTGACAGGGCCCGAGAGAACCTGACAGGGCCCGACGGAGCCCGACAGGGCGCGAGCAAACCAGACAGGGGCTGACAAGGCCCGACAGGGCCTGAGCAAACCCGACAGGACCCGCCAAAGCCTGATAGGGTCCGATGGAGCCCGACAGGGCCCGAGGAAACCCGACAGGGCGCGACGGAGCCCGACAGGGCCCGAGCAAACCCGACAGGGTTCGACGGAGCCCGACAGGGCCCGAGCAAACCCGACAGGGTCCGACGAAGCCTGACAGGGCTTCAGCAAACCCGAAAGGGCCCGACGAAGCCTGACAGGGCTCGATGGAGCCCGACAGGGCCCGAGGAAACCCGACAGAGCCCGACGGAGCCCGATAGGGCTCGAGCAAACCCGACAGGGCCCGATGGAGCCCGACAGGGCTCGAGCAAACCCGACAGGGTCCGAGCAAACCCGACAGGGCCCGACGGAGCCCGACAGAGCCCGAGGAAACCAGACAGGGCCCGACGGAGCCCGACAGGGCCCGAGCAAACCCGACAGGGCCCGACGGAGCCCGACAGGGCCCGAGCAAACCCGTAAGGGCCCGACGGAGCCTGACAGGGCTCGATGGAGCCCGACAGGGCCCGAGGAAACCCGACAGGGCCTGATTGAGCCCGATAGGGCCCGAGCAAACCCGACAGGGCTTGACGGAGCCTGACAGGGCCCGAGCAAACCCGACAGGGCCCGAGCAAACCTGACAAAGCTCGACGGAGCCTGACAGGGCCCGAGCAAACCCGACAGGGCCCGAGCAAACCTGACAGGGCACGAAGGAGCCCGACAGGGCCCGAGCAAACCCGACAGGGCCCAACGGATCCCGACAGGGCCTGAGCAAACCTGACAGGGCCGACGGAGCCCGACAGGACGCGGGCAAACCCGACAGGGCCCGAGCAAACCCGACAGGGCCTGACAAGGCCCGACGGGGCCTGAGGAAACCCGACAGGACCCGACAAAGCCTGACAGGGTCCGATGGAGACCAACAGGGCCCGAGCAAACCCGACAGGGCTCGATGGAGCCCGACAGGGCCCGAGGAAACCCGACAGGGCGCGACGGAGCCTGACAGGGCCCGAGCAAACCCGACAGGGCTCGACGGAGCCCGACAGGGCCTGAGGAAACCAGACAGGGCCCGACGGAGCCCGACAGGGCCCTAGCAAACCCGACAGGGCCTGAGCAAACCCGACAGGGCCCGACGGAGCCCGACAGGGCCTGAGGAAACCAGACAGGGCCCGACGGAGCCCGACAGGGCCCTAGCAAACCCGACAGGGCTTAACAAAGCCTGACAGGGCCCGAGCAAACCCGACAGGGCCCGAGCAAACCCGACAGGGCCCGACGGAGCCCGACAGAGCCCGAGCAAACCCGTAAGGGCCCGACGGAGCCTGACAGGGCTCGATGGAGCCCGACAGGGCCCGAGGAAACCCGACAGGGCCCGACGGAGCCCGATAGGGCCCGAGCAAACCCGACAGGACCCGATGGAGCCCGACAGGGCTCGAGCAAACCCGACAGGGCCTGAGCAAATCCGACAGGGCCCGACGGAGCCCGACAGGGCCCGAGCAAACCCGAAAGGGCCCGACGGAGCCTGACAGGGCTCGATGGAGCCCGACAGGGCCCGAGGAAACCCGACAGGGCCCCACGGAGCCCGATAGGGCCCGAGCAAACCCGACAGGGCCTGATGGAGCCTGACAGGGCCCGGGCAAACCCGACAGGGCACGCTGGAGCCTGACAGGGCTCGATGGAGCCCGACAGGGCCCGAGGAAACCCGACAGAGCCCGACGGAGCCCGATAGGGCTCGAGCAAACCCGACAGGGCCCGATGGAGCCCGACAGGGCTCGAGCAAACCAGACAGGGTCCGAGCAAACCAGACAGGGTCCGAGCAAACCCGACAGGGCCCGACGGAGCCCGACAGAGCCCGAGGAAACCAGACAGGGCCCGACGGAGCCCGACAGGGCCTGAGCAAACCCGAAAGAGCCCGACGGAGCCTGACAGGGCCCGAGCAAACCCGTAAGGGCCCGACCGAGCCTGACAGGGCCCGAGCAAACCCGACAGGGCCCGAGCAAACCTGACAGGGCACGAAGGAGCCCGACAGGGCTCGAGCAAACCCGACAGGGCCTGAGCAAATCCGACAGAGCCTGACGGAGCCTGACAGGGCCCGGGCAAACCCGACAGGGCACGCTGGAGCCCGACAGAGCCCGAGCAAACCCGACAGGGCTCGACAGGGCCCGACAGGGCCCGAGCAAACCTGACACGTCCTGACAAAGCCTGACAGGGCCCGACGGAGCCCGCCAGGGCCTGAGCAAACCCGAAAGAGTCCGACGGAGCCAGACAGGGCTCGGTGGAGTCCGACAGGGCCCGAGGAAACCCGACAGGGCCCGACGGAGCCTGACAAGGCCCGAGAAAACCTGACAGGGCTCGACGGAGCCCGACAGGGCCTGAGCACACTCAACAGGGTCCGACGAAGCCTGACAGGGCTTCAGAAAACCCGACAGGGCCCGAGCAAACCGACAGGGCCCAACGGAGCCCGACAGGGCCCGAGGAAACCAGACAGGGGCCGACAGAGCCCGACAGGGCCCGAGCAAACCCGACAGGGCCTGAGCAAACCCGACAGGGTTCGACAAAGCCTGACAGGGCCCGACGGAGCCCGCCAGGGCCCGAGCAAACCCGAAAGAGCCCGACGGAGCCTGACAGGGCTCAGTGGAGTCCGACAGGGCCCGAGGAAATTCGACAGGGCCCGACGGAACCCGACAGGGCCTGAGCAAACCCGACAGGGCCCGAGCAAACCCGACAGGGCCCGACAAAGCCTGACAAGGCCCGAGAAAACCTGACAGGGCTCGACGGAGCCCGACAGGGCCCGAGCACACTCGACAGGGTCAGACGAAGCCTGACAGGGCTTCAGCAAACCCGACAGGGCCCGAGCAAACCGACAGGGCCCAACGGAGCCCGACAGGGCCCGAGGAAACCAGATAGGGGCCGACAGAGCCCGACAGGGCCCGAGCAAACCCGACAGGGCCTGAGCAAACCCGACAAGGTTCGACAAAGCCTGACAGGGCGCGATGGAGCCCGACAGGGCCCAAGGAAACCCGACAGGGCCCGACAGAGCCCGACAGTGCCCAAGCAAACCTGACAGGGCCCGACGGAGCAAACCCGACAGGGCACGAGCAAACCAGACAGGGCCTGACGGAGCCTGACAGGGCCCGAGCAAACCTGACAGGGCTCGACAAAGCCTGACAGGGCCCGAGCAAACCCGACAGGGCCTGAGCAAACCTGACAGGGCACGAAGGAGCCCGACAGGGCCCGAGCAAACCCGACAGGGCCCAACGGATCCCGACAGGGCCTGAGCAAACCTGACAGGGCCCGACGGAGCCCGACAGGACGCGGGCAAACCCGACAGGGCCCGAGCAAACCCGACAGGGCCCGAGCAAACCCGACAGGGCCTGACAAGGCCCGACGGGGCCTGAGCAAACCCGACAGGACCCGACAAAGCCTGACAGGGTCCGATGGAGACCGACAGGGCCCGAGCAAACCCGACAGGGCTTGATGGAGCCCGACAGGGCCCGAGGAAACCCGACAGGGCGCAACGGAGCCTGACAGGGCCCGACCAAACCCGACAGGGCTCGACGGAGCCAGACAGGGCCTGAGGAAACCAGACAGGGCCCGACGGAGCCCGACAGGGCCCTAGCAAACCCGACAGGGCCTGAGCAAACCCGACAGGGCCCGACAGAGCCCGACAGGGCCTGAGGAAACCAGACAGGGCTCGACGGAGCCCGACAGGGCCCTAGCAAACCCGACAGGGCTTGACAAAGCCTGACAGGGCCCGAGCAAACCCGACAGGGCCCGAGCAAACCCGACAGGGCCCGACGGAGCCCGACAGGGCCCGAGCAAAACCGTAAGGGCCCGACGGAGCCTGACAGGGCTCGATGGAGCCCGACAGGGCCCGAGGAAACCCGACAGAGCCCGACGGAGCCTGACAGAGCCCGAGCAAACCCGACAGGGCTCGACGGAGCCCGATAGGGCCCGAGCAAACCCGACAGGGCCTGACGGAGCCCGACAGGGCCCGAGCAAACCCGAAAGGGCCCGACGAAGCCTGACAGGGCTCGATGGAGCCCGACAGGGCCCGAGGAAACCCGATAGGGCCCGACAAAGCCTGACAGGGTCCGATGGAGCCCGACAGGGCCCGAGCAAACCCGACAGGGCTCGATGGAGCCCGACAGGGCCCGAGGAAACCCGACAGGGCGCGACGGAGCCTGACAGGGCCGAGCAAACCCGACAGGGCTCGACGGAGCCCGACAGGGCCTGAGGAAAGCAGACAGGGCCCGACGGAGCCCGACAGGGCCCTAGAAAACCCGACAGGGCCTGAGCAAACCCGACAGGGCCCGAGCCAAACCGACAGGGCCCGACGGAGCCCGACAGGGCCCGAGCAAACCCGTAAGGGCCCGACGGAGCCTGACAGGGCTCGATGGAGCCCGACAGGGCCCGAGGAAACCCGACAGGGCCCGACGGAGCCCGATAGGGCCCGAGCAAACCCGACAGGGCCTGACGGAGCCTCACAGGGCCCGTGCAAACCCAACAGGGCCCGAGCGAATCTGACAGGGCCCGACGGAGCCCGACAGGACGCGGGCAAACCCGACAGGTCCCGAGCAAACCCGACAGGGCCTGACAAGGCCCGACAGGGCCCAAGCAAACCTGACAGGGCCTGACGGAGCCCGACAGGGGTCGAGCAAACCCGATAGGGCCTGACGGAGCCTGACAGTGCCCGAGCAAACCTGACAGGGCCCGAGAGAACCTGACAGGGCCCGACGGAGCCCGACAGGGCGCGAGCAAACCCGACAGGGGCTGACAAGGCCCGACAGGGCCTGAGCAAACCCGACAGGACCCGCCAAAGCCTGATAGGGTCCGATGGAGCCCGACAGGGCCCGAGGAAACCCTACAGGGCCCGAGCAAACCTGACAGGGTTCGACGGAGACCGACAAGGCCCGAGAAAACCCGACAGGGTCCGACGAAGCCTGACAGGGCTTCAGCAAACCCGACAGGGCCCGAGCAAACCCGACAGGGCCCGACGGAGCCCGACAGGGCCCGAGGAAACCAGACAGGGCCCGACAGAGCCCGACAGGGCCCGAGCAAACCCGACAGGGTTCGACAAAGCCTGACAGGGCTTGATGGAGCCCGACAGGGCCCGAGGAAACCCGACAGGGCCCGACGGAGCCTGACAGAGCCCGAGCAAACCCGACAGGGCTCGACGGAGCCCGATAGGGCCCGAGCAAACCCGACAGGGCCTGACGGAGCCCGACAGGGCCCGAGCAAACCCGAAAGGGCCCGACGAAGCCTGACAGGGCTCGATGGAGCCCGACAGGGCCCGAGGAAACCCGATAGGGCCCGACGGAGCCTGACAGGGATCGATGGAGCCTGACAGGGCCCGAGGAAACCCGACAGGGCCCCACGGAGCCCGATAGGGCCCGAGCAAACCCGACAGGGCCTGATGGAGCCTGACAGGGCCCGGGCAAACCCGACAGGGCACGCTGGAGCCCGACAGAGACCGAGCAAACCCGACAGGGCCCGACAAGGCCCGACAGGGCCCGAGCAAACCTGACAGGACCTGACAAAGCCTGACAGGGCCCGACGGAGCCCGACAGGGCCTGAGCAAACCCGAAAGAGCCCGACGGAGCCTGACAGGGCTCGATAGAGTCCGACAGGGCCCGAGGAAACCCGACAGGGCCCGACGGAACCCGAGAGGGCCCGATGGAACCCGAGAGGGCCCGAGGGAATCCGACAGGGCCCGACGGAGCCTGACAGGGCCCGAGCAAACCCGACAGGGCCCGACAGAGCCCGACAGGACCCGAGCAAACCCGAAAGGGCCCGAGCAAACCCGACAGGGTTCGACAAAGCCTGACAGGGCTCGATGGAGCCCGACAAGGCCCGAGGAAACCCGACAGGGCCCGACGGAGCCTGACAGGGCCCGAGCAAACCCGACAGGGCTCGACGGAGCCTGACAGGGCCCCAGCAAACCCGACAGGGCCCGAGCAAACCTGACAGGGCACGAAGGAGCCCGACAGGGCCCGAGCAAACCCGACAAGGCCCAACGGATCCTGACAGGGCCTGAGCAAACCTGACAGGGCCCAACGGAGCCCGACAGGGCACTAGCAAACCCGACAGGGCCTGACGGAGCCTGACAGGGCCCGAGCAAACCCGACAGGGCCCGAGCGAATCTGACAGGGCCCGACGGAGCCCAACAGGACGCGGGCAAACCCGACAGGTCCCGAGCAAACCCGACAGGGCCTGACAAGGCCCGACAGGGCCCAAGCAAACCTGACAGGGCCTGACGGAGCCCGACAGGGGTCGAGCAAACCCGATAGGGCCTGACGGAGCCTGACAGGGCCCGAGCAAACCTGACAGGGCCCGAGAGAACCTGACAGGGCCCGACGGAGCCCGACAGGGCGCGAGCAAACCCGACAGGGCGCGACGGAGCCTGACAGGGCCCGAGCAAACCTGACAGGGTTCGACGGAGCCCGACAGGGCCCAAGCAAACCCGAAAGGGTCCGACGAAGCCTGACAGGGCTTCAGCAAACCCGACAGGGCCCGAGCAAACCCGACAGGGCCCAACGGAGCCCGACAGGGCCCGAGGAAACCAGACAGGGCCCGACAGAGCCCGACAGGGCCCGAGCAAACCCGACAGGGCCCGAGCAAACCCGACAGGGCTCGACAAAGCCTGACAGGGCTTGATGGAGCCCGACAGGGCCCGAGGAAACCCGACAGGGCTTGACGGAGCCTGACAGAGCCCGAGCAAACCCGACAGAACTCGACGGAGCCCGATAGGGCCCGAGCAAACCCGACAGGGCCTGACGGAGCCCGACAGGGCCCGAGCAAACCCGAAAGGGCCCGACGAAGCCTGACAGGGCTCGATGGAGCCCGACAGGGCCCGAGGAAACCCGACAGGGCCCGACGGAGCCCGATAGGGCCCGAGCAAACCCGACAGGGCCCGATGGAGCCCGACAGGGCTCGAGCAAACCCGACAGGGTCCGAGCAAACCCGACAGGGCCCGACGGAGCCCGACAGAGCCCGAGGAAACCAGACAGGGCCCGACGGAGCCCGACAGGGCCTGAGCAAACCCGACAGGGCCCGACGGAGCCCGACAGGGCCCGAGCAAACCCGTAAGGGCCCGACAGAGCCCGACAGGGCCCGAGCAAACCCGACAGGGCCCGAGCAAACCCGACAGGGCTCGACAAAGCCTGACAGGGCTTGATGGAGCCCGACAGGGCCCGAGGAAACCCGACAGGGCTTGACGGAGCCTGACAGAGCCCGAGCAAACCCGACAGAACTCGACGGAGCCCGATAGGGCCCGAGCAAACCCGACAGGGCCTGACGGAGCCCGACAGGGCCCGAGCACACTCGACAGGGTCCGACGAAGCCTGACAGGGCTTCATAAAACCCGACAGGGCCCGAGCAAACCGACAGGGCCCAACGGAGCCCGACAGGGCCCGAGGAAACCAGACAGGGCCCGACAGAGCCCGACAGGGCCCGAGCAAACCCGACAGGGCCTGAGCAAACCCGACAGGGTTCGACAAAGCCTGACAGGGCTCGATGGAGCCCGACAGGGCCCAAGGAAACCCGACAGGGCCCGACGGAGCCCGACAGTGCCCAAGCAAACCTGACAGGGCCCGACGGAGCCCGACAGGGCACGAGCAAACCAGACAGGGCCTGACGGAGCCTGACAGGGCCCGAGCAAACCCGACAGGGCCCAAGCAAACCTGACAGGGCCCGACGGAGCCCGATAGGGCACGAGCTAACTCGACAGAGCCTGATGTAGCCTGACAGGGCCCGAGTAAACCCGACAGGGCCCGAGAGAATCTGACAGGGCCCGACGGAGCCCGACAGGACGCGGGCAAACCCGACAGGGCCCGAGCAAACCCGACAGGGCCTGACAAGGCCCGACGGGGCCTGAGCAAACCCGACAGGACCCGACAAAGCCTGACAGGGTCCGATGGAGCCCGACAGGGCCCGAGCAAACCCGACAGGGCTCGATGGAGCCCGACAGGGCCCGAGGAAACCCGACAGGGCGCGACGGAGCCTGACAGGGCCGAGCAAACCCGACAGGGCTCGACGGAGCCCGACAGGGCCTGAGGAAAGCAGACAGGGCCCGACGGAGCCCGACAGGGCCCTAGAAAACCCGACAGGGCCTGAGCAAACCCGACAGGGCCCGAGCCAAACCGACAGGGCCCGACGGAGCCCGACAGGGCCCGAGCAAACCCGTAAGGGCCCGACGGAGCCTGACAGGGCTCGATGGAGCCCGACAGGGCCCGAGGAAACCCGACAGGGCCCGACGGAGCCCGATAGGGCCCGAGCAAACCCGACAGGGCCTGACGGAGCCTCACAGGGCCCGTGCAAACCCAACAGGGCCCGAGCGAATCTGACAGGGCCCGACGGAGCCCGACAGGACGCGGGCAAACCCGACAGGTCCCGAGCAAACCCGACAGGGCCTGACAAGGCCCGACAGGGCCCAAGCAAACCTGACAGGGCCTGACGGAGCCCGACAGGGGTCGAGCAAACCCGATAGGGCCTGACGGAGCCTGACAGTGCCCGAGCAAACCTGACAGGGCCCGAGAGAACCTGACAGGGCCCGACGGAGCCCGACAGGGCGCGAGCAAACCCGACAGGGGCTGACAAGGCCCGACAGGGCCTGAGCAAACCCGACAGGACCCGCCAAAGCCTGATAGGGTCCGATGGAGCCCGACAGGGCCCGAGGAAACCCTACAGGGCCCGAGCAAACCTGACAGGGTTCGACGGAGACCGACAAGGCCCGAGAAAACCCGACAGGGTCCGACGAAGCCTGACAGGGCTTCAGCAAACCCGACAGGGCCCGAGCAAACCCGACAGGGCCCGACGGAGCCCGACAGGGCCCGAGGAAACCAGACAGGGCCCGACAGAGCCCGACAGGGCCCGAGCAAACCCGACAGGGTTCGACAAAGCCTGACAGGGCTTGATGGAGCCCGACAGGGCCCGAGGAAACCCGACAGGGCCCGACGGAGCCTGACAGAGCCCGAGCAAACCCGACAGGGCTCGACGGAGCCCGATAGGGCCCGAGCAAACCCGACAGGGCCTGACGGAGCCCGACAGGGCCCGAGCAAACCCGAAAGGGCCCGACGAAGCCTGACAGGGCTCGATGGAGCCCGACAGGGCCCGAGGAAACCCGATAGGGCCCGACGGAGCCTGACAGGGCTCGAGCAAACCCGACAGGTACCGAGCAAACCCGACAGGGCCCGACGGAGCCCGACAGAGCCCGAGGAAACCAGACAGGGCCCGACGGAGCCCGACAGGGCCCGAGCAAACCCGACAGGGCCCGACGGAGCCCGACAGGGCCCGAGCAAACCCGTAAGGGCCCGACGGAGCCTGACAGGGCTCGATGGAGCCCGAGAGGGCCCGAGGAAACCCGACAGGGCCTGATTGAGCCCGATAGGGCCCGAGCAAACCCGACAGGGCTTGAGGGAGCCTGACAGGGCCCGAGCAAACCCGACAGGGCTCGACAAAGCCTGACAGGGCCCGAGCAAACCCGACAGGGCCCGAGCAAACCCGACAGGGCCCGACGGAGCCCGACAGGGCCCGAGCAAACCCGACAGGGCCCAACGGATCCCGACAGGGCCTGAGCAAACCTGACAGGGACGACGGAGCCCGACAGGACGCGGGCACACCCGTCAGGGCCCGAGCAAACCCGACAGGGCCTGACAAGGCCCGACAGGGCCTGAGGAAACCCAACAGGACCCGACAAAGACTGACAGGGTCTGATGGAGACCGACAGGGCCCGAGCAAACCCGACAGGGCTCGATGGAGCCCGACAGGGCCCGAGGAAACCCGACAGGGCGCGACGGAGCCTGACAGGGCCCGAGCAAACCTGACAGGGCTCGACGGAGCCCGACAGGGCCTGAGGAAACCAGACAGGGCCTGACGGAGCCCGACAGGGCCCTAGCAAACCCGACAGGGCCTGAGCAAACCCGACAGGGCCCGACGGAGCCCGACAGGGCCTGAGGAAACCAGACAGGGCCCGACGGAGCCCGACAGGGCCCTAGCAAACCCGACAGGGCTTAACAAAGCCTGACAGGGCCCGAGCAAACCCGACAGGGCCCGAGCAAACCCGACAGGGCCCGATGGAGCCCGACAGAGCCCGAGCAAACCCATAAGGGCCCGACGGAGCCTGACAGGGCTCGATGGAGCCCGACAGGGCCCGAGGAAACCCGACAGGGCCCGACGGAGCCCGATAGGGCCCGAGCAAACCCGACAGGACCCGATGGAGCCCGATAGGGCTCGAGCAAACCCGACAGGGCCCGAGCAAACCCGAAAGGGCCCGACGGAGCCTGACAGGGCTCGATGGAGCCCGACAGGGCCCGAGGAAACTTGACAGGGCCCCACAGAGCCCGATAGGGCCCGAGCAAACCCGACAGGGCGTGATGGAGCCTGACAGGGCCCGGGCAAACCCGACAGGGCACGCTGGAGCCCGACAGAGCCCGAGCAAACCCGACAGGGCCCGACAAGGCCCGACAGGGCCCGAGCAAACCTGACAGGGCTTGACAAAGCCTGACAGGGCCCGAGCAAACCCGACAGGGCCCGAGCAAACCCGACAGGGCCCGACGGAGCCCGACAGGGCCCGACGGAACCCGAGAGGGCCCGAGGGAATCCGACAGGGCCCGACGGAGCCTGACAGGGCCCGAGCAAACCCGACAGGGCTCGACGGAGCCCGACAGGGCCTGAGGAAACCAGACAGGGCCCGACGGAGCCCGACAGGGCCCTAGCAAACCCGACAGGGCTTGACAAAGCCTGACAGGGCCCGAGCAAACCCGACAGGGCCCGAGCAAACCCGACAGGGCCCGACGGAGTCCGACAGGGCCCAAGCAAAACCGTAAGTGCCCGACGGAGCATGACACGGCTCGATGGAGCCCGACAGGGCCCGAGGAAACCCGACAGAGCCCGACGGAGCCCGATAGGGCCCGAGCAAACCCGACAGGACCTGATGGAGCCCGATAGGGCTCGAGCAAACCCGACAGGGCCTGAGCAAATCCGACAGGGCCCGACGGAGCCCGACAGGGCCCGAGCAAACCCGAAAGGGCCCGACGGAGCCTGACAGGGCTCGATGGAGCCCGACAGGGCCCGAGGAAACCCGACAGGGCCCCACGGAGCCCGATAGGGCCCGAGCAAACCCGACAGGGCCTGATGGAGCCTGACAGGGCCCGGGCAAACCCGACAGGGCACGCTGGAGCCCGACAGAGCCCGAGCAAACCCGACAGGGCCCGACAAGGCCCGACAGGGCCCGAGCAAACCTGACAGGACCTGACAAAGCCTGACAGGGCCCGACGGAGCCTGACAGGGCCCGAGCAAACCCGACAGGGCCCGACAGAGCCCGACAGGACCCGAGCAAACCCGAAAGGGCCCGTGCAAACCCGACAGGGTTCAACAAAGCCTGACAGGGCTCGATGGAGCCCGACAAGGCCCGAGGAAACCCGACAGGGCCTGACGGAGCCTGACAGGGCCCGAGCAAACCCGACAGGGCTCAACGGAGCCCGACAGGGCCCGAGCAAACCCGACAGGGCCCGAGCAAACCTGACAGGGCCCAACGGAGCCCGACAGGGCACGAGCAAACCCGACAGGGCCTGACGGAGCCTCACAGGGCCCGAGCAAACCCGACAGGGCCCGAGCGAATCTGACAGGGCCCGACGGAGCCCGACAGGACGCGGGCAAACCCTACAGGTCCCGAGCAAACCCGACAGGGCCTGACGGAGCCCGACAGGGCCCGAGGAAACCAGACAGGGCCCGACAGAGCCCGACAGGGCCCGAGCAAACTCGACAGGGTTCGACAAAGCCTGACAGGGCTTGATGGAGCCCGACAGGGCCCGAGGAAACCCGACAGGGCCCGACGGAGCCTGACAGAGCCCGAGCAAACCCGACAGGGCTCGACGGAGCCCGATAGGGCCCGAGCAAACCCGACAGGGCCTGACGGAGCCCGACAGGGCCCGAGCAAACCCGAAAGGGCCCGACGAAGCCTGACAGGGCTCGATGGAGCCCGACAGGGCCCGAGGAAACCTGACAGGGCCCGACGGAGCCCTATAGGGCCCGAGCAAACCCGACAGGGCCTGATGGAGCCCGACAGGGCTCGAGCAAACCCGACAGGGTCCGAGCAAACCCGACAGGGCCCGACGGAGCCCGACAGAGCCCGAGGAAACCAGACAGGGCCCGACGGAGCCCGACAGGGCCCGAGCAAACCCGACAGGGCCCAACGGAGCCCGACAGGGCCCGAGCAAACCTTAAAGGGCTCGACGGAGCCTGAGAGGGCTCGATGGAGCCCAACAGGGCCCGAGGAAACCCGACAGGGCCCAACGGAGCCCGACAGGGCCCGAGCAAACCTTAAAGGGCTCGACGGAGCCTGACAGGGCTCGATGGAGCCCAACAGGGCCCGAGGAAACCCGAGAGGGCCTGATTGAGCCCGATAGGGCCCGAGCAAACCCGACAGGGCCTGACAAAGCCTGACAGGGCCCGGGCAAACCCGACAGGGCACGCTGGAGCCCGACAGAGCCCGAGGAAACCCGACAGGGCTCGACAAGGCCCGACAGGGCCCGAGCAAACCTGACACGTCCTGACAAAGCCTGACAGGGCCCGACGGAGCCCGCCAGGGCCCGAGCAAACCCGAGAGAGCCCGACGGAGCCTGACAGGGCTCAGTGGAGTCCGACAGGGCCCGAGGAAACCCGACAGGGCCCGACAGAGCCTGACAAGGCCCGAGAAAACCTGACAGGGCTCGACGGAGCCCGACAGGGCCCGAGCACACTCGACAGGGTCCGTCGAAGCCTGACAGGGCTTCAGAAAACCCGACAGGGCCTGAGCAAACCGACAGGGCCCAACGGAGCCCGACAGGGCCCGAGGAAACCAGACAGGGCCCGACAGAGCCCGACAGGGCCCGAGCAAACCCGACAGGGCCTGAGCAAACCCGACAGGGTTCGACAAAGCCTGACAGGGCTCGATGGAGCCCGACAGCGCCCAAGGAAACCCGACAGGGCCCGACGGAGCCCGACAGTGCCCAAGCAAACCTGACAGGGCCCGACGGAGCCCGACAGAGCACGAGCAAACCAGACAGGGCCTGACGGAGCCTGACAGGGCCCGAGCAAACCCGACAGGGCCCAACGGATCCCGACAGGGCCCGAGCAAACCTGACAGGGCCCGACGGAGCCCGACAGGGCACGAGCAAACCCGACAGGGCCTGAGCGAATCTGACAGGGCCCGACGGAGCCCGACAGGACGTGGGCAAACCCGACAGGGCCCGAGCAAACCCGACAGGGCCAGACAAGACCCGAGAGGGCCTGAGCAAACCCGACAGGACCCGACAAAGCCTGACAGGGCTCGATGGAGCCCGACAGGCCCCAAGGAAACCCGACAGGGCCCGACGGAGCTTGATAGGACCCGAGCAAACCCGACAGGGCCCGAGCAAACCCGACAGGGTTCGACAAAGCCTGACAGGGCTCGATGGAGCCCGACAGGGCCCGAGGAAACCCGACAGGGCCCGACGGAGCCTGACAGGGCCCGAGCAAACCCGACAGGGCTCGACGGATCCTTACAGGGCCCGAGCAAACCCGACAGGGCCCGAGCAAACCTGACAGGGCACGAAGGAGCCCGACAGGGCCCGAGCAAACCCGACAAGGCCCAACGGATCCCGACAGGGCACGAGCAAACCCGACAGGGCCTGACGGAGCCTCACAGGGCACGAGCAAACCCGACAGGGCCTGACGGAGCCTCACAGGGCACGAGCAAACCCGACAGGGCCTGACGGAGCCTCACAGGGCCCGTGCAAACCCAACAGGGCCCGAGCGAATCTGACAGGGCCCGACGGAGCCCGACAGGACGCGGGCAAACCCGACAGGTCCCGAGCAAACCCGACAGGGCCTGACAAGGCCCGACAGGGCCCAAGCAAACCTGACAGGGCCTGACGGAGCCCGACAGGGGTCGAGCAAACCCGATAGGGCCTGACGGAGCCTGACAGTGCCCGAGCAAACCTGACAGGGCCCGAGAGAACCTGACAGGGCCCGACGGAGCCCGACAGGGCGCGAGCAAACCCGACAGGGGCTGACAAGGCCCGACAGGGCCTGAGCAAACCCGACAGGACCCGCCAAAGCCTGATAGGGTCCGATGGAGCCCGACAGGGCCCGAGGAAACCCTACAGGGCCCGAGCAAACCTGACAGGGTTCGACGGAGACCGACAAGGCCCGAGAAAACCCGACAGGGTCCGACGAAGCCTGACAGGGCTTCAGCAAACCCGACAGGGCCCGAGCAAACCCGACAGGGCCCGACGGAGCCCGACAGGGCCCGAGGAAACCAGACAGGGCCCGACAGAGCCCGACAGGGCCCGAGCAAACCCGACAGGGTTCGACAAAGCCTGACAGGGCTTGATGGAGCCCGACAGGGCCCGAGGAAACCCGACAGGGCCCGACGGAGCCTGACAGAGCCCGAGCAAACCCGACAGGGCTCGACGGAGCCCGATAGGGCCCGAGCAAACCCGACAGGGCCTGACGGAGCCCGACAGGGCCCGAGCAAACCCGAAAGGGCCCGACGAAGCCTGACAGGGCTCGATGGAGCCCGACAGGGCCCGAGGAAACCCGATAGGGCCCGACGGAGCCTGACAGGGATCGATGGAGCCTGACAGGGCCCGAGGAAACCCGACAGGGCCCCACGGAGCCCGATAGGGCCCGAGCAAACCCGACAGGGCCTGATGGAGCCTGACAGGGCCCGGGCAAACCCGACAGGGCACGCTGGAGCCCGACAGAGACCGAGCAAACCCGACAGGGCCCGACAAGGCCCGACAGGGCCCGAGCAAACCTGACAGGACCTGACAAAGCCTGACAGGGCCCGACGGAGCCCGACAGGGCCTGAGCAAACCCGAAAGAGCCCGACGGAGCCTGACAGGGCTCGATAGAGTCCGACAGGGCCCGAGGAAACCCGACAGGGCCCGACGGAACCCGAGAGGGCCCGATGGAACCCGAGAGGGCCCGAGGGAATCCGACAGGGCCCGACGGAGCCTGACAGGGCCCGAGCAAACCCGACAGGGCCCGACAGAGCCCGACAGGACCCGAGCAAACCCGAAAGGGCCCGAGCAAACCCGACAGGGTTCGACAAAGCCTGACAGGGCTCGATGGAGCCCGACAAGGCCCGAGGAAACCCGACAGGGCCCGACGGAGCCTGACAGGGCCCGAGCAAACCCGACAGGGCTCGACGGAGCCTGACAGGGCCCCAGCAAACCCGACAGGGCCCGAGCAAACCTGACAGGGCACGAAGGAGCCCGACAGGGCCCGAGCAAACCCGACAAGGCCCAACGGATCCTGACAGGGCCTGAGCAAACCTGACAGGGCCCAACGGAGCCCGACAGGGCACTAGCAAACCCGACAGGGCCTGACGGAGCCTGACAGGGCCCGAGCAAACCCGACAGGGCCCGAGCGAATCTGACAGGGCCCGACGGAGCCCAACAGGACGCGGGCAAACCCGACAGGTCCCGAGCAAACCCGACAGGGCCTGACAAGGCCCGACAGGGCCCAAGCAAACCTGACAGGGCCTGACGGAGCCCGACAGGGGTCGAGCAAACCCGATAGGGCCTGACGGAGCCTGACAGGGCCCGAGCAAACCTGACAGGGCCCGAGAGAACCTGACAGGGCCCGACGGAGCCCGACAGGGCGCGAGCAAACCCGACAGGGCGCGACGGAGCCTGACAGGGCCCGAGCAAACCTGACAGGGTTCGACGGAGCCCGACAGGGCCCAAGCAAACCCGAAAGGGTCCGACGAAGCCTGACAGGGCTTCAGCAAACCCGACAGGGCCCGAGCAAACCCGACAGGGCCCAACGGAGCCCGACAGGGCCCGAGGAAACCAGACAGGGCCCGACAGAGCCCGACAGGGCCCGAGCAAACCCGACAGGGCCCGAGCAAACCCGACAGGGCTCGACAAAGCCTGACAGGGCTTGATGGAGCCCGACAGGGCCCGAGGAAACCCGACAGGGCTTGACGGAGCCTGACAGAGCCCGAGCAAACCCGACAGAACTCGACGGAGCCCGATAGGGCCCGAGCAAACCCGACAGGGCCTGACGGAGCCCGACAGGGCCCGAGCAAACCCGAAAGGGCCCGACGAAGCCTGACAGGGCTCGATGGAGCCCGACAGGGCCCGAGGAAACCCGACAGGGCCCGACGGAGCCCGATAGGGCCCGAGCAAACCCGACAGGGCCCGATGGAGCCCGACAGGGCTCGAGCAAACCCGACAGGGTCCGAGCAAACCCGACAGGGCCCGACGGAGCCCGACAGAGCCCGAGGAAACCAGACAGGGCCCGACGGAGCCCGACAGGGCCTGAGCAAACCCGACAGGGCCCGACGGAGCCCGACAGGGCCCGAGCAAACCCGTAAGGGCCCGACAGAGCCCGACAGGGCCCGAGCAAACCCGACAGGGCCCGAGCAAACCCGACAGGGCTCGACAAAGCCTGACAGGGCTTGATGGAGCCCGACAGGGCCCGAGGAAACCCGACAGGGCTTGACGGAGCCTGACAGAGCCCGAGCAAACCCGACAGAACTCGACGGAGCCCGATAGGGCCCGAGCAAACCCGACAGGGCCTGACGGAGCCCGACAGGGCCCGAGCACACTCGACAGGGTCCGACGAAGCCTGACAGGGCTTCATAAAACCCGACAGGGCCCGAGCAAACCGACAGGGCCCAACGGAGCCCGACAGGGCCCGAGGAAACCAGACAGGGCCCGACAGAGCCCGACAGGGCCCGAGCAAACCCGACAGGGCCTGAGCAAACCCGACAGGGTTCGACAAAGCCTGACAGGGCTCGATGGAGCCCGACAGGGCCCAAGGAAACCCGACAGGGCCCGACGGAGCCCGACAGTGCCCAAGCAAACCTGACAGGGCCCGACGGAGCCCGACAGGGCACGAGCAAACCAGACAGGGCCTGACGGAGCCTGACAGGGCCCGAGCAAACCCGACAGGGCCCAAGCAAACCTGACAGGGCCCGACGGAGCCCGATAGGGCACGAGCTAACTCGACAGAGCCTGATGTAGCCTGACAGGGCCCGAGTAAACCCGACAGGGCCCGAGAGAATCTGACAGGGCCCGACGGAGCCCGACAGGACGCGGGCAAACCCGACAGGGCCCGAGCAAACCCGACAGGGCCTGACAAGGCCCGACGGGGCCTGAGCAAACCCGACAGGACCCGACAAAGCCTGACAGGGTCCGATGGAGCCCGACAGGGCCCGAGCAAACCCGACAGGGCTCGATGGAGTCCGACAGGGCCCGAGGAAACCCGACAGGGCGCGACGGAGCCTGACAGGGCCGAGCAAACCCGACAGGGCTCGACGGAGCCCGACAGGGCCTGAGGAAAGCAGACAGGGCCCGACGGAGCCCGACAGGGCCCTAGAAAACCCGACAGGGCCTGAGCAAACCCGACAGGGCCCGAGCCAAACCGACAGGGCCCGACGGAGCCCGACAGGGCCCGAGCAAACCCGTAAGGGCCCGACGGAGCCTGACAGGGCTCGATGGAGCCCGACAGGGCCCGAGGAAACCCGACAGGGCCCGACGGAGCCCGATAGGGCCCGAGCAAACCCGACAGGGCCTGACGGAGCCTCACAGGGCCCGTGCAAACCCAACAGGGCCCGAGCGAATCTGACAGGG
The DNA here is from genome assembly GCF_037038585.1 of Patagioenas fasciata. Lineage (NCBI taxonomy): Eukaryota > Metazoa > Chordata > Aves > Columbiformes > Columbidae > Patagioenas > Patagioenas fasciata. The sequence goes on from NC_092538.1 coordinate 938,777, forward strand.
CCCGACGGAGCCCGACAGGACGCGGGCAAACCCGACAGGTCCCGAGCAAACCCGACAGGGCCTGACAAGGCCCGACAGGGCCCAAGCAAACCTGACAGGGCCTGACGGAGCCCGACAGGGGTCGAGCAAACCCGATAGGGCCTGACGGAGCCTGACAGTGCCCGAGCAAACCTGACAGGGCCCGAGAGAACCTGACAGGGCCCGACGGAGCCCGACAGGGCGCGAGCAAACCCGACAGGGGCTGACAAGGCCCGACAGGGCCTGAGCAAACCCGACAGGACCCGCCAAAGCCTGATAGGGTCCGATGGAGCCCGACAGGGCCCGAGGAAACCCTACAGGGCCCGAGCAAACCTGACAGGGTTCGACGGAGACCGACAAGGCCCGAGAAAACCCGACAGGGTCCGACGAAGCCTGACAGGGCTTCAGCAAACCCGACAGGGCCCGAGCAAACCCGACAGGGCCCGACGGAGCCCGACAGGGCCCGAGGAAACCAGACAGGGCCCGACAGAGCCCGACAGGGCCCGAGCAAACCCGACAGGGTTCGACAAAGCCTGACAGGGCTTGATGGAGCCCGACAGGGCCCGAGGAAACCCGACAGGGCCCGACGGAGCCTGACAGAGCCCGAGCAAACCCGACAGGGCTCGACGGAGCCCGATAGGGCCCGAGCAAACCCGACAGGGCCTGACGGAGCCCGACAGGGCCCGAGCAAACCCGAAAGGGCCCGACGAAGCCTGACAGGGCTCGATGGAGCCCGACAGGGCCCGAGGAAACCCGATAGGGCCCGACGGAGCCTGACAGGGCTCGAGCAAACCCGACAGGTACCGAGCAAACCCGACAGGGCCCGACGGAGCCCGACAGAGCCCGAGGAAACCAGACAGGGCCCGACGGAGCCCGACAGGGCCCGAGCAAACCCGACAGGGCCCGACGGAGCCCGACAGGGCCCGAGCAAACCCGTAAGGGCCCGACGGAGCCTGACAGGGCTCGATGGAGCCCGAGAGGGCCCGAGGAAACCCGACAGGGCCTGATTGAGCCCGATAGGGCCCGAGCAAACCCGACAGGGCTTGAGGGAGCCTGACAGGGCCCGAGCAAACCCGACAGGGCTCGACAAAGCCTGACAGGGCCCGAGCAAACCCGACAGGGCCCGAGCAAACCCGACAGGGCCCGACGGAGCCCGACAGGGCCCGAGCAAACCCGACAGGGCCCAACGGATCCCGACAGGGCCTGAGCAAACCTGACAGGGACGACGGAGCCCGACAGGACGCGGGCACACCCGTCAGGGCCCGAGCAAACCCGACAGGGCCTGACAAGGCCCGACAGGGCCTGAGGAAACCCAACAGGACCCGACAAAGACTGACAGGGTCTGATGGAGACCGACAGGGCCCGAGCAAACCCGACAGGGCTCGATGGAGCCCGACAGGGCCCGAGGAAACCCGACAGGGCGCGACGGAGCCTGACAGGGCCCGAGCAAACCTGACAGGGCTCGACGGAGCCCGACAGGGCCTGAGGAAACCAGACAGGGCCTGACGGAGCCCGACAGGGCCCTAGCAAACCCGACAGGGCCTGAGCAAACCCGACAGGGCCCGACGGAGCCCGACAGGGCCTGAGGAAACCAGACAGGGCCCGACGGAGCCCGACAGGGCCCTAGCAAACCCGACAGGGCTTAACAAAGCCTGACAGGGCCCGAGCAAACCCGACAGGGCCCGAGCAAACCCGACAGGGCCCGATGGAGCCCGACAGAGCCCGAGCAAACCCATAAGGGCCCGACGGAGCCTGACAGGGCTCGATGGAGCCCGACAGGGCCCGAGGAAACCCGACAGGGCCCGACGGAGCCCGATAGGGCCCGAGCAAACCCGACAGGACCCGATGGAGCCCGATAGGGCTCGAGCAAACCCGACAGGGCCCGAGCAAACCCGAAAGGGCCCGACGGAGCCTGACAGGGCTCGATGGAGCCCGACAGGGCCCGAGGAAACTTGACAGGGCCCCACAGAGCCCGATAGGGCCCGAGCAAACCCGACAGGGCGTGATGGAGCCTGACAGGGCCCGGGCAAACCCGACAGGGCACGCTGGAGCCCGACAGAGCCCGAGCAAACCCGACAGGGCCCGACAAGGCCCGACAGGGCCCGAGCAAACCTGACAGGGCTTGACAAAGCCTGACAGGGCCCGAGCAAACCCGACAGGGCCCGAGCAAACCCGACAGGGCCCGACGGAGCCCGACAGGGCCCGACGGAACCCGAGAGGGCCCGAGGGAATCCGACAGGGCCCGACGGAGCCTGACAGGGCCCGAGCAAACCCGACAGGGCTCGACGGAGCCCGACAGGGCCTGAGGAAACCAGACAGGGCCCGACGGAGCCCGACAGGGCCCTAGCAAACCCGACAGGGCTTGACAAAGCCTGACAGGGCCCGAGCAAACCCGACAGGGCCCGAGCAAACCCGACAGGGCCCGACGGAGTCCGACAGGGCCCAAGCAAAACCGTAAGTGCCCGACGGAGCATGACACGGCTCGATGGAGCCCGACAGGGCCCGAGGAAACCCGACAGAGCCCGACGGAGCCCGATAGGGCCCGAGCAAACCCGACAGGACCTGATGGAGCCCGATAGGGCTCGAGCAAACCCGACAGGGCCTGAGCAAATCCGACAGGGCCCGACGGAGCCCGACAGGGCCCGAGCAAACCCGAAAGGGCCCGACGGAGCCTGACAGGGCTCGATGGAGCCCGACAGGGCCCGAGGAAACCCGACAGGGCCCCACGGAGCCCGATAGGGCCCGAGCAAACCCGACAGGGCCTGATGGAGCCTGACAGGGCCCGGGCAAACCCGACAGGGCACGCTGGAGCCCGACAGAGCCCGAGCAAACCCGACAGGGCCCGACAAGGCCCGACAGGGCCCGAGCAAACCTGACAGGACCTGACAAAGCCTGACAGGGCCCGACGGAGCCTGACAGGGCCCGAGCAAACCCGACAGGGCCCGACAGAGCCCGACAGGACCCGAGCAAACCCGAAAGGGCCCGTGCAAACCCGACAGGGTTCAACAAAGCCTGACAGGGCTCGATGGAGCCCGACAAGGCCCGAGGAAACCCGACAGGGCCTGACGGAGCCTGACAGGGCCCGAGCAAACCCGACAGGGCTCAACGGAGCCCGACAGGGCCCGAGCAAACCCGACAGGGCCCGAGCAAACCTGACAGGGCCCAACGGAGCCCGACAGGGCACGAGCAAACCCGACAGGGCCTGACGGAGCCTCACAGGGCCCGAGCAAACCCGACAGGGCCCGAGCGAATCTGACAGGGCCCGACGGAGCCCGACAGGACGCGGGCAAACCCTACAGGTCCCGAGCAAACCCGACAGGGCCTGACGGAGCCCGACAGGGCCCGAGGAAACCAGACAGGGCCCGACAGAGCCCGACAGGGCCCGAGCAAACTCGACAGGGTTCGACAAAGCCTGACAGGGCTTGATGGAGCCCGACAGGGCCCGAGGAAACCCGACAGGGCCCGACGGAGCCTGACAGAGCCCGAGCAAACCCGACAGGGCTCGACGGAGCCCGATAGGGCCCGAGCAAACCCGACAGGGCCTGACGGAGCCCGACAGGGCCCGAGCAAACCCGAAAGGGCCCGACGAAGCCTGACAGGGCTCGATGGAGCCCGACAGGGCCCGAGGAAACCTGACAGGGCCCGACGGAGCCCTATAGGGCCCGAGCAAACCCGACAGGGCCTGATGGAGCCCGACAGGGCTCGAGCAAACCCGACAGGGTCCGAGCAAACCCGACAGGGCCCGACGGAGCCCGACAGAGCCCGAGGAAACCAGACAGGGCCCGACGGAGCCCGACAGGGCCCGAGCAAACCCGACAGGGCCCAACGGAGCCCGACAGGGCCCGAGCAAACCTTAAAGGGCTCGACGGAGCCTGAGAGGGCTCGATGGAGCCCAACAGGGCCCGAGGAAACCCGACAGGGCCCAACGGAGCCCGACAGGGCCCGAGCAAACCTTAAAGGGCTCGACGGAGCCTGACAGGGCTCGATGGAGCCCAACAGGGCCCGAGGAAACCCGAGAGGGCCTGATTGAGCCCGATAGGGCCCGAGCAAACCCGACAGGGCCTGACAAAGCCTGACAGGGCCCGGGCAAACCCGACAGGGCACGCTGGAGCCCGACAGAGCCCGAGGAAACCCGACAGGGCTCGACAAGGCCCGACAGGGCCCGAGCAAACCTGACACGTCCTGACAAAGCCTGACAGGGCCCGACGGAGCCCGCCAGGGCCCGAGCAAACCCGAGAGAGCCCGACGGAGCCTGACAGGGCTCAGTGGAGTCCGACAGGGCCCGAGGAAACCCGACAGGGCCCGACAGAGCCTGACAAGGCCCGAGAAAACCTGACAGGGCTCGACGGAGCCCGACAGGGCCCGAGCACACTCGACAGGGTCCGTCGAAGCCTGACAGGGCTTCAGAAAACCCGACAGGGCCTGAGCAAACCGACAGGGCCCAACGGAGCCCGACAGGGCCCGAGGAAACCAGACAGGGCCCGACAGAGCCCGACAGGGCCCGAGCAAACCCGACAGGGCCTGAGCAAACCCGACAGGGTTCGACAAAGCCTGACAGGGCTCGATGGAGCCCGACAGCGCCCAAGGAAACCCGACAGGGCCCGACGGAGCCCGACAGTGCCCAAGCAAACCTGACAGGGCCCGACGGAGCCCGACAGAGCACGAGCAAACCAGACAGGGCCTGACGGAGCCTGACAGGGCCCGAGCAAACCCGACAGGGCCCAACGGATCCCGACAGGGCCCGAGCAAACCTGACAGGGCCCGACGGAGCCCGACAGGGCACGAGCAAACCCGACAGGGCCTGAGCGAATCTGACAGGGCCCGACGGAGCCCGACAGGACGTGGGCAAACCCGACAGGGCCCGAGCAAACCCGACAGGGCCAGACAAGACCCGAGAGGGCCTGAGCAAACCCGACAGGACCCGACAAAGCCTGACAGGGCTCGATGGAGCCCGACAGGCCCCAAGGAAACCCGACAGGGCCCGACGGAGCTTGATAGGACCCGAGCAAACCCGACAGGGCCCGAGCAAACCCGACAGGGTTCGACAAAGCCTGACAGGGCTCGATGGAGCCCGACAGGGCCCGAGGAAACCCGACAGGGCCCGACGGAGCCTGACAGGGCCCGAGCAAACCCGACAGGGCTCGACGGATCCTTACAGGGCCCGAGCAAACCCGACAGGGCCCGAGCAAACCTGACAGGGCACGAAGGAGCCCGACAGGGCCCGAGCAAACCCGACAAGGCCCAACGGATCCCGACAGGGCCTGAGCAAACCTCACAGGGCCCGACGGAGCCCGACAGGGCACGAGCAAACCCGACAGGGCCTGACGGAGCCTCACAGGGCCCGAGCAACCCCGACAGGGCCCGAGCGAATCTGACAGGGCCCGACGGAGCCCGACAGGACGCGGGCAAACCCGACAGGCCTTGAGCAAACCCGACAGGGCCTGACAAGGCCCGACAGGGCCCGAGCAAACCTGACAGGGCCTGACGGAGCCCGACTGGGCTCGAGCAAACCCGATAGGGCCTGACGGAGCCTGACAGGGCCCGAGCAAACCTGACAGGGCCCGAGAGAACCTGACAGGGCCCGACGGAGCCCGACAGGGCACGAGCAAACCCGACAGGGGCTGACAAGGCCCGACAGGGCCTGAGCAAACCCGACAGGACCCGCCAAAGCCTGAAAGGGTCCGATGGAGCCCGACAGGGCCCGAGCAAACCCGACAGGGCCCGAGCAAACCTGACAGGGCTCGATGGAGCCCGACAGGGCCCGAGGAAACCCGACAGGGCGCGACGGAGCCTGACAGGGCCCGAGCAAACCCGACAGGATTCGACGGAGCCCGACAGGGCCCGAGCAAACCCGACAGGGTCCGACGAAGCCTGACAGGGCTTCAGCAAACCCGACAGGGCGCGAGCAAACATGACAGGACCCGAGCAAACCCGACAGGGTCCGACGGAGCCCGACAGGGCCCGAGGAAACCAGACAGGGCCCGACAGAGCCCGACAGGGCCCGAGCAAACCCGACAGGGCCCGAGCAAACCCGACAGGGTTCGACAAAGCCTGACAAAGCTCAATGGAGCCCGACAGGGCCCGAGGAAACCCGACAGGGCCCGACGGAGCCTGACAGAGCCCAAGCAAACCTGACAGGGCCCGACGGAGCCCGACAGGGCTTGAGCAAACCCGAAAGAGCCCGACGGAGCCTGACAGGGCTCGATAGAGTCCGACAGGGCACGAGGAAATCCGACAGGGCCCGACGGAGCCTGACAGGGCCCGAGCACACCCGACAGGGCTCGACGGAGCCCGACAGGGTCTGAGCACACTCGATAGGGTCCGACGAAGCCTGACAGGGCTTCAGCAAACCTGACAGGGCCCGAGCAAACCCGACAGGGCCCGACAGAGCCCGACAGGGCCTGAGCAAACCCGACAGGGTTCGACAAAGCCTGACAGGGCCCGACGGAGCCCGCCAGGGCCCGAGCAAACCCGAAAGAGCCCGACGGAGCCTGACAGGGCTCAGTGGAGTCCGACAGGGCCCGAGGAAATTCGACAGGGCCCGACGGAACCCGACAGGGCCTGAGCAAACCCGACAGGGCCCGAGCAAACCCGACAGGGCCCGACAAAGCCTGACAAGGCCCGAGAAAACCTGACAGGGCTCGACGGAGCCCGACAGGGCCCGAGCACACTCGACAGGGTCAGACGAAGCCTGACAGGGCTTCAGAAAACACGACAGGGCCCGAGCAAACCGACAGGGCCCAACGGAGCCCGACAGGGCCCGAGGAAACCAGACAGGGGCCGACAGAGCCCGACAGGGCCCGAGCAAACCCGACAGGGCCTGAGCAAACCCGACAAGGTTCGACAAAGCCTGACAGGGCGCGATGGAGCCCGACAGGGCCCAAGGAAACCCGACAGGGCCCGACAGAGCCCGACAGTGCCCAAGCAAACCTGACAGGGCCCGACGGAGCAAACCCGACAGGGCACGAGCAAACCAGACAGGGCGTGACGGAGCCTGACAGGGCCCGAGCAAACCCGACAGGGCTCGACAAAGCCTGACAGGGCCCGAGCAAACCCGACAGGGCCCAACGGATCCCGACAGGGCCTGAGAAAACCTGACAGGGCCCGACGGAGCCCGACAGGACGCGGGCAAACCCGACAGGGCCCGAGCAAACCCAACAGGGCCCGAGCAAACCCGACAGGGCCTGATAAGGCCCGACGGGGCCTGAGCAAACCCGACAGGACCCGACAAAGCCTGACAGGGTCCGATGGAGACCGACAGGGCCCGAGCAAACCCGACAGGGCTTGATGGAGCCCGACAGGGCCCGAGGAAACCCGACAGGGCGCGACGGAGCCTGACAGGGCCCGACCAAACCCGACAGGGCTCGACGGAGCCAGACAGGGCCTGAGGAAACCAGACAGGGCCCGACGGAGCCCGACAGGGCCCTAGCAAACCCGACAGGGCCTGAGCAAACCCGACAGGGCCCGACAGAGCCCGACAGGGCCTGAGGAAACCAGACAGGGCTCGACGGAGCCCGACAGGGCCCTAGCAAACCCGACAGGGCTTGACAAAGCCTGACAGGGCCCGAGCAAACCCGACAGGGCCCGAGCAAACCCGACAGGGCCCGACGGAGCCCGACAGGGCCCGAGCAAAACCGTAAGGGCCCGACGGAGCCTGACAGGGCTCGATGGAGCCCGACAGGGCCCGAGGAAACCCGACAGAGCCCGACGGAGCCCGATAGGGCCCGAGCAAACCCGACAGGACCCGATGGAGCCCGACAGGGCTCGAGCAAACCCGACAGGGCCTGAGCAAATCCGACAGGGCCCGACGAAGCCCGACAGGGCCCGAGCAAACCTGAAAGGGCCCGACGGAGCCTGACAGGGATCGATGGAGCCTGACAGGGCCCGAGGAAACCCGACAGGGCCCCACGGAGCCCGATAGGGCCCGAGCAAACCCGACAGGGCCTGATGGAGCCTGACAGGGCCCGGGCAAACCCGACAGGGCACGCTGGAGCCCGACAGAGACCGAGCAAACCCGACAGGGCCCGACAAGGCCCGACAGGGCCCGAGCAAACCTGACAGGACCTGACAAAGCCTGACAGGGCCCGACGGAGCCCGACAGGGCCTGAGCAAACCCGAAAGAGCCCGACGGAGCCTGACAGGGCTCGATAGAGTCCGACAGGGCCCGAGGAAACCCGACAGGGCCCGACGGAACCCGAGAGGGCCCGATGGAACCCGAGAGGGCCCGAGGGAATCCGACAGGGCCCGACGGAGCCTGACAGGGCCCGAGCAAACCCGACAGGGCCCGACAGAGCCCGACAGGACCCGAGCAAACCCGAAAGGGCCCGAGCAAACCCGACAGGGTTCGACAAAGCCTGACAGGGCTCGATGGAGCCCGACAAGGCCCGAGGAAACCCGACAGGGCCCGACGGAGCCTGACAGGGCCCGAGCAAACCCGACAGGGCTCGACGGAGCCTGACAGGGCCCCAGCAAACCCGACAGGGCCCGAGCAAACCTGACAGGGCACGAAGGAGCCCGACAGGGCCCGAGCAAACCCGACAAGGCCCAACGGATCCTGACAGGGCCTGAGCAAACCTGACAGGGCCCAACGGAGCCCGACAGGGCACTAGCAAACCCGACAGGGCCTGACGGAGCCTGACAGGGCCCGAGCAAACCCGACAGGGCCCGAGCGAATCTGACAGGGCCCGACGGAGCCCAACAGGACGCGGGCAAACCCGACAGGTCCCGAGCAAACCCGACAGGGCCTGACAAGGCCCGACAGGGCCCAAGCAAACCTGACAGGGCCTGACGGAGCCCGACAGGGGTCGAGCAAACCCGATAGGGCCTGACGGAGCCTGACAGTGCCCGAGCAAACCTGACAGGGCCCGAGAGAACCTGACAGGGCCCGACGGAGCCCGACAGGGCGCGAGCAAACCCGACAGGGGCTGACAAGGCCCGACAGGGCCTGAGCAAACCCGACAGGACCCGCCAAAGCCTGATAGGGTCCGATGGAGCCCGACAGGGCCCGAGGAAACCCTACAGGGCCCGAGCAAACCTGACAGGGTTCGACGGAGCCCGACAAGGCCCGAGAAAACCCGACAGGGTCCGACGAAGCCTGACAGGGCTTCAGCAAACCCGACAGGGCCCGAGCAAACCCGACAGGGCCCGAGCAAACCCGACAGGGCCCGACAGAGCCCGACAGGGCCCGAGCAAACCCGACAGGGTTCGACAAAGCCTGACAGGGCTTGATGGAGCCCGACAGGGCCCGAGGAAACCCGACAGGGCCCGACGGAGCCTGACAGAGCCCGAGCAAACCCGACAGGGCTCGACGGAGCCCGATAGGGCCCGAGCAAACCCGACAGGGCCTGACGGAGCCCGACAGGGCCCGAGCAAACCCGAAAGGGCCCGACGAAGCCTGACAGGGCTCGATGGAGCCCGACAGGGCCCGAGGAAACCCGACAGGGCCCGACGGAGCCTGACAGGGCTCGAGCAAACCCGACAGGGTCCGAGCAAACCCGACAGGGCCCGACGGAGCCCGACAGAGCCCGAGGAAACCAGACAGGGCCCGACGGAGCCCGACAGGGCCCGAGCAAACCCGACAGGGCCCGACGGAGCCCGACAGGGCCCGAGCAAACCCGTAAGGGCCCGACGGAGCCTGACAGGGCTCGATGGAGCCCGAGAGGGCCCGAGGAAACCCGACAGGGCCTGATTGAGCCCGATAGGGCCCGAGCAAACCCGACAGGGCTTGAGGGAGCCTGACAGGGCCCGAGCAAACCCGACAGGGCTCGACAAAGCCTGACAGGGCCCGAGCAAACCCGACAGGGCCCGAGCAAACCTGACAGGGCACGAAGGAGCCCGACAGGGCCCGAGCAAACCCGACAGGGCCCAACGGATCCCGACAGGGCCTGAGCAAACCCGACAGGGACGACGGAGCCCGACAGGACGCGGGCAAACCCGTCAGGGCCCGAGCAAACCCGACAGGGCCTGACAAGGCCCGACAGGGCCTGAGGAAACCCAACAGGACCCGACAAAGACTGACAGGGTCTGATGGAGACCGACAGGGCCCGAGCAAACCCGACAGGGCTCGATGGAGCCCGACAGGGCCCGAGGAAACCCGACAGGGCGCGACGGAGCCTGACAGGGCCCGAGCAAACCTGACAGGGCTCGACGGAGCCCGACAGGGCCTGAGGAAACCAGACAGGGCCTGACGGAGCCCGACAGGGCCCTAGCAAACCCGACAGGGCCTGAGCAAACCCGACAGGACCCGCCAAAGCCTGATAGGGTCCGATGGAGCCCGACAGGGCCCGAGGAAACCCTACAGGGCCCGAGCAAACCTGACAGGGTTCGACGGAGCCCGACAAGGCCCGAGAAAACCCGACAGGGTCCGACGAAGCCTGACAGGGCTTCAGCAAACCCGACAGGGCCCGAGCAAACCCGACAGGGCCCGAGCAAACCCGACAGGGCCCGACAGAGCCCGACAGGGCCCGAGCAAACCCGACAGGGTTCGACAAAGCCTGACAGGGCTTGATGGAGCCCGACAGGGCCCGAGGAAACCCGACAGGGCCCGACGGAGCCTGACAGAGCCCGAGCAAACCCGACAGGGCTCGACGGAGCCCGATAGGGCCCGAGCAAACCCGACAGGGCCTGACGGAGCCCGACAGGGCCCGAGCAAACCCGAAAGGGCCCGACGAAGCCTGACAGGGCTCGATGGAGCCCGACAGGGCCCGAGGAAACCCGACAGGGCCCGACGGAGCCTGACAGGGCTCGAGCAAACCCGACAGGGTCCGAGCAAACCCGACAGGGCCCGACGGAGCCCGACAGAGCCCGAGGAAACCAGACAGGGCCCGACGGAGCCCGACAGGGCCCGAGCAAACCCGACAGGGCCCGACGGAGCCCGACAGGGCCCGAGCAAACCCGTAAGGGCCCGACGGAGCCTGACAGGGCTCGATGGAGCCCGACAGGGCCCGAGGAAACCCGACAGGGCCTGATTGAGCCCGATAGGGCCCGAGCAAACCCGACAGGGCTTGAGGGAGCCTGACAGGGCCCGAGCAAACCCGACAGGGCTCGACAAAGCCTGACAGGGCCCGAGCAAACCCGACAGGGCCCGAGCAAACCTGACAGGGCACGAAGGAGCCCGACAGGGCCCGAGCAAACCCGACAGGGCCCAACGGATCCCGACAGGGCCTGAGCAAACCTGACAGGGACGACGGAGCCCGACAGGACGCGGGCAAACCCGTCAGGGCCCGAGCAAACCCGACAGGGCCTGACAAGGCCCGACAGGGCCTGAGGAAACCCAACAGGACCCGACAAAGACTGACAGGGTCTGATGGAGACCGACAGGGCCCGAGCAAACCCGACAGGGCTCGATGGAGCCCGACAGGGCCCGAGGAAACCCGACAGGGCGCGACGGAGCCTGACAGGGCCCGAGCAAACCTGACAGGGCTCGACGGAGCCCGACAGGGCCTGAGGAAACCAGACAGGGCCTGACGGAGCCCGACAGGGCCCTAGCAAACCCGACAGGGCCTGAGCAAACCCGACAGGACCCGCCAAAGCCTGATAGGGTCCGATGGAGCCCGACAGGGCCCGAGGAAACCCTACAGGGCCCGAGCAAACCTGACAGGGTTCGACGGAGCCCGACAAGGCCCGAGAAAACCCGACAGGGTCCGACGAAGCCTGACAGGGCTTCAGCAAACCCGACAGGGCCCGAGCAAACCCGACAGGGCCCGAGCAAACCCGACAGGGCCCGACAGAGCCCGACAGGGCCCGAGCAAACCCGACAGGGTTCGACAAAGCCTGACAGGGCTTGATGGAGCCCGACAGGGCCCGAGGAAACCCGACAGGGCCCGACGGAGCCTGACAGAGCCCGAGCAAACCCGACAGGGCTCGACGGAGCCCGATAGGGCCCGAGCAAACCCGACAGGGCCTGACGGAGCCCGACAGGGCCCGAGCAAACCCGAAAGGGCCCGACGAAGCCTGACAGGGCTCGATGGAGCCCGACAGGGCCCGAGGAAACCCGACAGGGCCCGACGGAGCCTGACAGGGCTCGAGCAAACCCGACAGGGTCCGAGCAAACCCGACAGGGCCCGACGGAGCCCGACAGAGCCCGAGGAAACCAGACAGGGCCCGACGGAGCCCGACAGGGCCCGAGCAAACCCGACAGGGCCCGACGGAGCCCGACAGGGCCCGAGCAAACCCGTAAGGGCCCGACGGAGCCTGACAGGGCTCGATGGAGCCCGAGAGGGCCCGAGGAAACCCGACAGGGCCTGATTGAGCCCGATAGGGCCCGAGCAAACCCGACAGGGCTTGAGGGAGCCTGACAGGGCCCGAGCAAACCCGACAGGGCTCGACAAAGCCTGACAGGGCCCGAGCAAACCCGACAGGGCCCGAGCAAACCTGACAGGGCACGAAGGAGCCCGACAGGGCCCGAGCAAACCCGACAGGGCCCAACGGATCCCGACAGGGCCTGAGCAAACCTGACAGGGACGACGGAGCCCGACAGGACGCGGGCAAACCCGTCAGGGCCCGAGCAAACCCGACAGGGCCTGACAAGGCCCGACAGGGCCTGAGGAAACCCAACAGGACCCGACAAAGACTGACAGGGTCTGATGGAGACCGACAGGGCCCGAGCAAACCCGACAGGGCTCGATGGAGCCCGACAGGGCCCGAGGAAACCCGACAGGGCGCGACGGAGCCTGACAGGGCCCGAGCAAACCTGACAGGGCTCGACGGAGCCCGACAGGGCCTGAGGAAACCAGACAGGGCCTGACGGAGCCCGACAGGGCCCTAGCAAACCCGACAGGGCCTGAGCAAACCCGACAGGGCCCGACGGAGCCCGACAGGGCCTGAGGAAACCAGACAGGGCCCGACGGAGCCCGACAGGGCCCTAGCAAACCCGACAGGGCTTAACAAAGCCTGACAGGGCCCGAGCAAACCCGACAGGGCCCGAGCAAACCCGACAGGGCCCGATGGAGCCCGACAGAGCCCGAGCAAACCCATAAGGGCCCGACGGAGCCTGACAGGGCTCGATGGAGCCCGACAGGGCCCGAGGAAACCCGATAGGGCCCGACGGAGCCCGATAGGGCCCGAGCAAACCCGACAGGACCCGATGGAGCCCGACAGGGCTCGAGCAAACCCGACAGGGCCCGAGCAAACCCGAAAGGGCCCGACGGAGCCTGACAGGGCTCGATGGAGCCCGACAGGGCCCGAGGAAACTTGACAGGGCCCCACGGAGCCCGATAGGGCCCGAGCAAACCCGACAGGGCGTGATGGAGCCTGACAGGGCCCGGGCAAACCCGACAGGGCACGCTGGAGCCCGACAGAGCCCGAGCAAACCCGACAGGGCCCGACAAGGCCCGACAGGGCCCGAGCAAACCTGACAGGGCTTGACAAAGCCTGACAGGGCCCGAGCAAACCCGACAGGGCCCGAGCAAACCCGACAGGGCCCGACGGAGCCCGACAGGGCCCGACGGAACCCGAGAGGGCCCGAGGGAATCCGACAGGGCCCGACGGAGCCTGACAGGGCCCGAGCAAACCCGACAGGGCTCGACGGAGCCCGACAGGGCCTGAGGAAACCAGACAGGGCCCGACGGAGCCTGACAGGGCTCGATGGAGCCCGACAGGGCCCGAGGAAACCCGACAGGGCCCGACGGAGCCCGATAGGGCCCGAGCAAACCCGACAGGGCCCGATGGAGCCCGACAGGGCTCGAGCAAACCCGACAGGGTCCGAGCAAACCCGACAGGGCCCGACGGAGCCCGACAGAGCCCGAGGAAACCAGACAGGGCCCGACGGAGCCCGACAGGGCCTGAGCAAACCCGACAGGGCCCGACGGAGCCCGACAGGGCCCGAGCAAACCCGTAAGGGCCCGACAGAGCCCGACAGGGCCCGAGCAAACCCCACAGGGCCCGAGCAAACCCGACAGGGCTCGACAAAGCCTGACAGGGCTTGATGGAGCCCGACAGGGCCCGAGGAAACCCGACAGGGCTTGACGGAGCCTGACAGAGCCCGAGCAAACCCGACAGAACTCGACGGAGCCCGATAGGGCCCGAGCAAACCCGACAGGGCCTGACGGAGCCCGACAGGGCCCGAGCACACTCGACAGGGTCCGACGAAGCCTGACAGGGCTTCATAAAACCCGACAGGGCCCGAGCAAACCGACAGGGCCCAACGGAGCCCGACAGGGCCCGAGGAAACCAGACAGGGCCCGACAGAGCCCGACAGGGCCCGAGCAAACCCGACAGGGCCTGAGCAAACCCGACAGGGTTCGACAAAGCCTGACAGGGCTCGATGGAGCCCGACAGGGCCCAAGGAAACCCGACAGGGCCCGACGGAGCCCGACAGTGCCCAAGCAAACCTGACAGGGCCCGACGGAGCCCGACAGGGCACGAGCAAACCAGACAGGGCCTGACGGAGCCTGACAGGGCCCGAGCAAACCCGACAGGGCCCAAGCAAACCTGACAGGGCCCGACGGAGCCCGATAGGGCACGAGCTAACTCGACAGAGCCTGATGTAGCCTGACAGGGCCCGAGTAAACCCGACAGGGCCCGAGAGAATCTGACAGGGCCCGATGGAGCCCGACAGGACGTGAGCAAACCCGACAGGGCCCGAGCAAACCCGACAGGGCCAGACAAAGCCTGACAGGGCTCGATGGAGCCCGACAGGGCCCAAGGAAACCCGACAGGGCCCGACGGAGCCCAATAGGGCCCGAGCAAACCCGACAGGGCCTGACGGAGCCCGACAGGGCCCGAGGAAACCTGAAAGGGCCCGACGAAGCCTGACAGGGCTCGATGGAGCCCGACAGAGCCCGAGGAAACCCGACAGGGCCCGACGGATCCCGATAGGGCCTGAGCAAACCCGACAGGGCCCGATGGAGCCCGACAGGGCTCGAACAAACCCGACAGGGCCTGAGCAAATCCGACAGGGCCTGACGGAGCCCGACAGGGCCCGAGCAAACCTGAAAGGGCCCGACGGAGCCTGACAGGGCTCGATGGAGCCCGACAGGGCCCGAGGAAACCCGACAGGGCCCCACGGAGCCCGATAGGGCCCGAGCAAACCCGACAGGGCCTGACGGAGCCCGACAGGGCCCGAGCAAACCCGACAGGGTCCCACGAAGACTGACAGGGCTTCAGCAAACCCGACAGGGCCCAAGCAAATCCGACAGGGCCCGACGGAGCCCGACAGGGCCCGAGGAAACCAGACAGGGCCCGACAGAGCCCGACAGGGCCCGAGCAAACCCGACAGGGCCCGAGCAAACCCGACAGGGTTCGACAAAGCCTGACAGGGCTTGATGGAGCCCGACAGGGCCCGAGGAAACCCGACAGGGCCCGACGGAGTCTGACAGTGCCCAAGCAAACCTGACAGGGCCCGACGGAGCAAACCCGACAGGGCACGAGCAAACCAGACAGGGCCTGACGGAGCCTGACAGGGCCCGAGCAAACCCGACAGGGCTCGACAAACCTGACAGGGCCCGAGCAAACCCGACAGGGCCCGAGCAAACCTGACAGGGCACGAAGGAGCCCGACAGGGCCCGAGCAAACCCGACAGGGCCCAACGGATCCCGACAGGGCCTGAGCAAACCTGACAGGGCCCGACGGAGCCCGACAGGACGCGGGCAAACCCGACAGGGCCCGAGCAAACCCGACAGGGCCTGACAAGGCCCGACGGGGCCTGAGCAAACCCGACAGGACCCGACAAAGCCTGACAGGGTCCGATGGAGCCCGACAGGGCCCGAGCAAACCCGACAGGGCTCGATGGAGCCCGACAGGGCCCGAGGAAACCCGACAGGGCGCGACGGAGCCTGACAGGGCCGAGCAAACCCGACAGGGCTCGACGGAGCCCG
The DNA here is from genome assembly GCF_037038585.1 of Patagioenas fasciata. NCBI lineage: Eukaryota > Metazoa > Chordata > Aves > Columbiformes > Columbidae > Patagioenas > Patagioenas fasciata. Next base: position 954,610 of record NC_092538.1, read on the forward strand.
ACAGGGCCTGAGGAAAGCAGACAGGGCCCGACGGAGCCCGACAGGGCCCTAGAAAACCCGACAGGGCCTGAGCAAACCCGACAGGGCCCGACGGAGCCCGACAGGGCCTGAGGAAACCAGATAGGGCCCGATGGAGCCCGACAGGGCCCTAGCAAACCCGACAGGGCTTGACAAAGCCTGACAGGGCCCGAGCAAACCCGACAGGGCCCGAGCCAAACCGACAGGGCCCGACGGAGCCCGACAGGGCCCGAGCAAACCCGTAAGGGCCCGACGGAGCCTGACAGGGCTCGATGGAGCCCGACAGGGCCCGAGGAAACCCGACAGGGCCCGACGGAGCCCGATAGGGCCCGAGCAAACCCGACAGGGCCTGACGGAGCCTCACAGGGCCCGAGCAAACCCAACAGGGCCCGAGCGAATCTGACAGGGCCCGACGGAGCCCGACAGGACGCGGGCAAACCCGACAGGTCCCGAGCAAACCCGACAGGGCCTGACAAGGCCCGACAGGGCCCAAGCAAACCTGACAGGGCCTGACGGAGCCCGACAGGGGTCGAGCAAACCCGATAGGGCCTGACGGAGCCTGACAGTGCCCGAGCAAACCTGACAGGGCCCGAGAGAACCTGACAGGGCCCGACGGAGCCCGACAGGGCGCGAGCAAACCCGACAGGGGCTGACAAGGCCCGACAGGGCCTGAGCAAACCCGACAGGACCCGCCAAAGCCTGATAGGGTCCGATGGAGCCCGACAGGGCCCGAGGAAACCCTACAGGGCCCGAGCAAACCTGACAGGGTTCGACGGAGCCCGACAAGGCCCGAGAAAACCCGACAGGGTCCGACGAAGCCTGACAGGGCTTCAGCAAACCCGACAGGGCCCGAGCAAACCCGACAGGGCCCGACGGAGCCCGACAGGGCCCGAGGAAACCAGACAGGGCCCGACAGAGCCCGACAGGGCCCGAGCAAACCCGACAGGGTTCGACAAAGCCTGACAGGGCTTGATGGAGCCCGACAGGGCCCGAGGAAACCCGACAGGGCCCGACGGAGCCTGACAGAGCCCGAGCAAACCCGACAGGGCTCGACGGAGCCCGATAGGGCCCGAGCAAACCCGACAGGGCCTGACGGAGCCCGACAGGGCCCGAGCAAACCCGAAAGGGCCCGACGAAGCCTGACAGGGCTCGATGGAGCCCGACAGGGCCCGAGGAAACCCGACAGGGCCCGACGGAGCCTGACAGGGCTCGAGCAAACCCGACAGGGTCCGAGCAAACCCGACAGGGCCCGACGGAGCCCGACAGAGCCCGAGGAAACCAGACAGGGCCCGACGGAGCCCGACAGGGCCCGAGCAAACCCGACAGGGCCCGACGGAGCCCGACAGGGCCCGAGCAAACCCGTAAGGGCCCGACGGAGCCTGACAGGGCTCGATGGAGCCCGAGAGGGCCCGAGGAAACCCGACAGGGCCTGATTGAGCCCGATAGGGCCCGAGCAAACCCGACAGGGCTTGAGGGAGCCTGACAGGGCCCGAGCAAACCCGACAGGGCTCGACAAAGCCTGACAGGGCCCGAGCAAACCCGACAGGGCCCGAGCAAACCTGACAGGGCACGAAGGAGCCCGACAGGGCCCGAGCAAACCCGACAGGGCCCAACGGATCCCGACAGGGCCTGAGCAAACCTGACAGGGACGACGGAGCCCGACAGGACGCGGGCAAACCCGTCAGGGCCCGAGCAAACCCGACAGGGCCTGACAAGGCCCGACAGGGCCTGAGGAAACGCAACAGGACCCGACAAAGACTGACAGGGTCTGATGGAGACCGACAGGGCCCGAGCAAACCCGACAGGGCTCGATGGAGCCCGACAGGGCCCGAGGAAACCCGACAGGGCGCGACGGAGCCTGACAGGGCCCGAGCAAACCTGACAGGGCCCGAGGAAACCCGACAGGGCTCGACGGAGCCCGACAGGGCCTGAGGAAACCAGACAGGGCCTGACGGAGCCCGACAGGGCCCTAGCAAACCCGACAGGGCCTGAGCAAACCCGACAGGGCCCGACGGAGCCCGACAGGGCCTGAGGAAACCAGACAGGGCCCGACGGAGCCCGACAGGGCCCTAGCAAACCCGACAGGGCTTAACAAAGCCTGACAGGGCCCGAGCAAACCCGACAGGGCCCGAGCAAACCCGACAGGGCCCGATGGAGCCCGACAGAGCCCGAGCAAACCCATAAGGGCCCGACGGAGCCTGACAGGGCTCGATGGAGCCCGACAGGGCCCGAGGAAACCCGATAGGGCCCGACGGAGCCCGATAGGGCCCGAGCAAACCCGACAGGACCCGATGGAGCCCGACAGGGCTCGAGCAAACCCGACAGGGCCCGAGCAAACCCGAAAGGGCCCGACGGAGCCTGACAGGGCTCGATGGAGCCCGACAGGGCCCGAGGAAACTTGACAGGGCCCCACGGAGCCCGATAGGGCCCGAGCAAACCCGACAGGGCGTGATGGAGCCTGACAGGGCCCGGGCAAACCCGACAGGGCACGCTGGAGCCCGACAGAGCCCGAGCAAACCCGACAGGGCCCGACAAGGCCCGACAGGGCCCGAGCAAACCTGACAGGGCTTGACAAAGCCTGACAGGGCCCGAGCAAACCCGACAGGGCCCGAGCAAACCCGACAGGGCCCGACGGAGCCCGACAGGGCCCGACGGAACCCGAGAGGGCCCGAGGGAATCCGACAGGGCCCGACGGAGCCTGACAGGGCCCGAGCAAACCCGACAGGGCTCGACGGAGCCCGACAGGGCCTGAGGAAACCAGACAGGGCCCGACGGAGCCCGACAGGGCCCTAGCAAACCCGACAGGGCTTGACAAAGCCTGACAGGGCCCGAGCAAACCCGACAGGGCCCGAGCAAACCCGACAGGGCCCGACGGAGCCCGACAGGGCCCAAGCAAAACCGTAAGTGCCCGACGGAGCATGACACGGCTCGATGGAGCCCGACAGGGCCCGAGGAAACCCGACAGAGCCCGACGGAGCCCGATAGGGCCCGAGCAAACCCGACAGGACCTGATGGAGCCCGACAGGGCTCGAGCAAACCCGACAGGGCCTGAGCAAATCCGACAGGGCCCGACGGAGCCCGACAGGGCCCGAGCAAACCCGAAAGGGCCCGACGGAGCCTGACAGGGCTCGATGGAGCCCGACAGGGCCCGAGGAAACCCGACAGGGCCCCACGGAGCCCGATAGGGCCCGAGCAAACCCGACAGGGCCTGATGGAGCCTGACAGGGCCCGGGCAAACCCGACAGGGCACGCTGGAGCCCGACAGAGCCCGAGCAAACCCGACAGGGCCCGACAAGGCCCGACAGGGCCCGAGCAAACCTGACAGGACCTGACAAAGCCTGACAGGGCCCGACGGAGCCCGACAGGGCCTGAGCAAACCCGAAAGAGCCCAACGGAGCCTGACAGGGCTCGATAGAGTCCGACAGGGCCCGAGGAAACCCGACAGGGCCCGACGGAACCCGAGAGGGCCGATGGAACCCGAGAGGGCCCGAGGGAATCCGACAGGGCCCGACGGAGCCTGACAGGGCCCGAGCAAACCTGACAGGGCCCGACAGAGCCCGACAGGACCCGAGCAAACCCGAAAGGGCCCGTGCAAACCCGACAGGGTTCAACAAAGCCTGACAGGGCTCGATGGAGCCCGACAAGGCCCGAGGAAACCCGACAGGGCCTGACGGAGCCTGACAGGGCCCGAGCAAACCCGACAGGGCTCAACGGAGCCCGACAGGGCCCGAGCAAACCCGACAGGGCCCGAGCAAACCTGACAGGGCCCAACGGAGCCCGACAGGGCACGAGCAAACCCGACAGGGCCTGACGGAGCCTCACAGGGCCCGAGCAAACCCGACAGGGCCCGAGCGAATCTGACAGGGCCCGACGGAGCCCGACAGGACGCGGGCAAACCCTACAGGTCCCGAGCAAACCCGACAGGGCCTGACGGAGCCCGACAGGGCCCGAGGAAACCAGACAGGGCCCGACAGAGCCCGACAGGGCCCGAGCAAACTCGACAGGGTTCGACAAAGCCTGACAGGGCTTGATGGAGCCCGACAGGGCCCGAGGAAACCCGACAGGGCCCGACGGAGCCTGACAGAGCCCGAGCAAACCCGACAGGGCTCGACGGAGCCCGATAGGGCCCGAGCAAACCCGACAGGGCCTGACGGAGCCCGACAGGGCCCGAGCAAACCCGAAAGGGCCCGACGAAGCCTGACAGGGCTCGATGGAGCCCGACAGGGCCCGAGGAAACCTGACAGGGCCCGACGGAGCCCGACAGGGCCCGAGCAAACTCGACAGGGTTCGACAAAGCCTGACAGGGCTTGATGGAGCCCGACAGGGCCCGAGGAAACCCGACAGGGCCCGACGGAGCCTGACAGAGCCCGAGCAAACCCGACAGGGCCTGACGGAGCCCGACAGGGCCCGAGCAAACCCGACAGGGCCTGATGGAGCCCGACAGGGCTCGAGCAAACCCGACAGGGTCCGAGCAAACCCGACAGGGCCCGACGGAGCCCTATAGGGCCCGAGCAAACCCGACAGGGCCTGATGGAGCCCGACAGGGCTCGAGCAAACCCGACAGGGTCCGAGCAAACCAGACAGGGCCCGACGGAGCCCGACAGAGCCCGAGGAAACCAGACAGGGCCCGACGGAGCCCGACAGGGCCCGAGCAAACCCGACAGGGCCCAACGGAGCCCGACAGGGCCCGAGCAAACCTTAAAGGGCTCGACGGAGCCTGACAGGGCTCGATGGAGCCCAACAGGGCCCGAGGAAACCCGACAGGGCCTGATTGAGCCCGATAGGGCCCGAGCAAACCCGACAGGGCCTGACGGAGCCTGACAGGGCCCGGGCAAACCCGACAGGGCACGCTGGAGCCCGACAGAGCCCGAGGAAACCCGACAGGGCTCGACAAGGCCCGACAGGGCCCGAGCAAACCTGACACGTCCTGACAAAGCCTGACAGGGCCCGACGGAGCCCGCCAGGGCCCGAGCAAACCTGAGAGAGCCCGACGGAGCCTGACAGGGCTCAGTGGAGTCCGACAGGGCCCGAGGAAACCCGACAGGGCCCGACAGAGCCTGACAAGGCCCGAGAAAACCTGACAGGGCTCGACGGAGCCCGACAGGGCCCGAGCACACTCGACAGGGTCCGTCGAAGCCTGACAGGGCTTCAGAAAACCCGACAGGGCCCGAGCAAACCGACAGGGCCCAACGGAGCCCGACAGGGCCCGAGGAAACCAGACAGGGCCCGACAGAGCCCGACAGGGCCCGAGCAAACCCGACAGGGCCTGAGCAAACCCGACAGGGTTCGACAAAGCCTGACAGGGCTCGATGGAGCCCGACAGCGCCCAAGGAAACCCGACAGGGCCCGACGGAGCCCGACAGTGCCCAAGCAAACCTGACAGGGCCCGACGGAGCCCGACAGAGCACGAGCAAACCAGACAGGGCCTGACGGAGCCTGACAGGGCCCGAGCAAACCCGACAGGGCCCAACGGATCCCGACAGGGCCCGAGCAAACCTGACAGGGCCCGACGGAGCCCGACAGGGCACGAGCAAACCCGACAGGGCCTGAGCGAATCTGACAGGGCCCGACGGAGCCCGACAGGACGTGGGCAAACCCGACAGGGCCCGAGCAAACCCGACAGGGCCAGACAAGACCCGAGAGGGCCTGAGCAAACCCGACAGGACCCGACAAAGCCTGACAGGGCTCGATGGAGCCCGACAGGCCCCAAGGAAACCCGACAGGGCCCGACGGAGCTTGATAGGACCCGAGCAAACCCGACAGGGCCCGAGCAAACCCGACAGGGTTCGACAAAGCCTGACAGGGCTCGATGGAGCCCGACAGGGCCCGAGGAAACCCGACAGGGCCCGACGGAGCCTGACAGGGCCCGAGCAAACCCGACAGGGCTCGACGGATCCTTACAGGGCCCGAGCAAACCCGACAGGGCCCGAGCAAACCTGACAGGGCACGAAGGAGCCCGACAGGGCCCGAGCAAACCCGACAAGGCCCAACGGATCCCGACAGGGCCTGAGCAAACCTCACAGGGCCCGACGGAGCCCGACAGGGCACGAGCAAACCCGACAGGGCCTGACGGAGCCTCACAGGGCCCGAGCAACCCCGACAGGGCCCGAGCGAATCTGACAGGGCCCGACGGAGCCCGACAGGACGCGGGCAAACCCGACAGGCCTTGAGCAAACCCGACAGGGCCTGACAAGGCCCGACAGGGCCCGAGCAAACCTGACAGGGCCTGACGGAGCCCGACTGGGCTCGAGCAAACCCGATAGGGCCTGACGGAGCCTGACAGGGCCCGAGCAAACCTGACAGGGCCCGAGAGAACCTGACAGGGCCCGACGGAGCCCGACAGGGCACGAGCAAACCCGACAGGGGCTGACAAGGCCCGACAGGGCCTGAGCAAACCCGACAGGACCCGCCAAAGCCTGAAAGGGTCCGATGGAGCCCGACAGGGCCCGAGCAAACCCGACATGGCCCGAGCAAACCTGACAGGGCTCGATGGAGCCCGACAGGGCCCGAGGAAACCCGACAGGGCGCGACGGAGCCTGACAGTGCCCGAGCAAACCCGACAGGATTCGACGGAGCCCGACAGGGCCCGAGCAAACCCGACAGGGTCCGACGGAGCCCGACAGGGCCCGAGGAAACCAGACAGGGCCCGACAGAGCCCGACAGGGCCCGAGCAAACCCGACAGGGCCCGAGCAAACCCGACAGGGTTCGACAAAGCCTGACAAAGCTCAATGGAGCCCGACAGGGCCCGAGGAAACCCGACAGGGCCCGACGGAGCCTGACAGGGCCCGAGCAAACCCGACAGGGCTCGACGGAGCCTGACAGGGCCCGAGCGAACCTGACAGGGCCCGACGGAGCCTGACAGGGCCCGACGGAGCCTGACAGGGCTCGAGCAAACCCGACAGGGCCCGAGCGAACCTGACAGGGCCCGAGCAAACCCGACAGGGCCCGAGCAAACCCAACAGGGCTTGAGCAAACCCGACAGGGCTTGACAGAGCCTGACAGGGCCCGAGGAAACCCCACAGGGCTTCAGCAAACCCGACATGGCCCGAGCAAACCCGACAGGGCCCGAGCGAATCTGACAGGGCCCGACGGAGCCCGACAGGACCCGGGCAAACCCGACAGGTCCTGACCAGGCCCGACAGGGCCTGAGCAAACCCGACAGGACCCGACAAAGCCTGACAGGGTCCGATGGAGCCCGACAGGGCCCGAGCCAACCCGACAGGGTTCGATGGAGCCCGACAGGGCCCAAGGAAACCCAACAGGGCGCGACGGAGCCTGTCGGGTTTGCTCGGGCTCTGTCGGGCTCCATTGGGCCCTGTCGGGTTGGCTCGGGCCCTGTCGGGTTTGCTCGGGCCCTGTCAGGCTCCGTCAAGCCCTGTCGGGTTTGCTCGGGCCCTGTCGGGTTTGCTAGGGCCCTGTCGGGCTCCTTCGGGCCCTGTCTGGTTTCCTCAGGCCCTGTCGGGCTCCGTCGGGCTGTGTTGGGTTTGCTCAGGCCCTGTCGGGTTTGCTGAAGCCCTGTCAGGCTTCGACGGACCCTGTAGGGTTTGCTCGGGCCCTGTCGGACTCCGTCGAGCCCTTTCGGGTTTGCTCGGGCCCTGTCAGGCTCCGTCGGGCCCTGTCGGATTTCCTCGGGCCCTGTCGGGTTTGCTCGGGCCCTGTCGGGTTCCGTCGGGCCCTGTCGGGTTTCCTCGGGCCCTGTCGGAATCTATCGAGCCCTGTCAGGCTCCGTCGGGCTCTTTCGGGTTTGCTCAGGCCCTGTCGGGCTCCGTCGGGCCCTGTCAGGCTTTGTCAGGTCCTGTCAGGTTTGCTCGGGCCCCGTCGGGCCTTGTCGGGCCCTGTCGGGTTTGCTCGGGCTCTCTCACACTCCAGCATGCCCTCTTGGGTTTGCCCGGGCCCTGTCAGGCTCCGTCAGGCCCTGTCGGGTTTGCTCGGGCCCTATCGGGCTCCGTGGGGCCCTGTCGGGTTTGCTCGGGCCCTGTCGGGTTCTGTCGGGCCCTGTCTGGTTTCCTCGGGCCCTGTCGGGCTCCTTCGAGCCCTGTCAGGTTTGCTCGGGCCCTGTCGGGTTTGCTCGGGCCCTGTCAGGCTCCGTCGGGCCCTGTCGGGTTTGCTCGGGCCCTGTCAGGTTTGCTGAACCCCTGTCAGGGTTCGTCGGACCCTGTCGAGTGTGCTCATACCCTGTCGGGCTCCTTTGAGCCCTGTCGGGTTTGCTCGGGCCCTGTCAGGCTCCGTCGGGCCCTGTCGGATTTCCTCGGGCCCTGTTGGGTTTGCTCGGGCCCTGTCGGGTTCCGTCGGGCCCTGTCGGGTTTGCTCGGGCCCTGTCGGGCTCCGTCGGGCCCTGTCGGGTTTCCTCGGGCCCTGTCAGGCTCTATCGAGCCCTGTCAGGCTCCGTCAGGCCTTTTCGGGTTTGCTCGGGCCCTGTCGGGCTCCGTCGGGCCCTGTCAGGCTTTGTCAGGTCCTGTCAGGTTTGTTCGGGCCCTGTCGGGCCTTGTCGGGCCCTGTCGGGTTTGCTCGGGCTCTGTCGGGCTCCGTTGGGCCCTGTCGGGTTTGCTCGGGCTCTGTCGGGTTTGCTCGGGCCCTGTCGGGTTTGCTCGAGCCCTGTTAGGCTCCGTCAAGCCCTGTCGGGTTTGCTCGGGCCCTGTCGGGTTTGCTAGGGCCCTGTCGGGCTCCGTCGGGCCCTGTCTGGTTTCCTCAGGCCCTGTCGGGATCCGTCGGGCCCTGTCGGGTTTCCTCAGGCCGTGTCGGGTTTGTTCTGGCCCTGTCAGGCTTCGTCGGACCCTGTCGAGTGTGCTCGGTCCCTGTCGGGCATTGTCGAGCCCTGTCGGGTTTGCTCGGGCCCTGTCAGGCTCCGTCGCGCCCTGTCGGGTTTCCTCAGGCCCTGTCGGGCTCCATCGAGCCCCGTCGGGTTTGCTCGGGCCCTGTCGGGCTCCATCGGACCCTGTCAGGCTTTGTCGGGTCCTGTCGGGTTTGCTCAGGCCCTGTCGGGACTTGTCAGGCCCTGTCGGGATTGCTCGGGCCCTGTCGGGTTTGCCCGCGTCTTGTCGGGCTCCGTCGGGCCCTGTCAGATTAGCTCGGGCCCTGTCGGGTTTTCTAGGGCCCTGTCAGGCTCCGTCAGGCCCTGTCGGGTTTGCTCGTGCCCTGTCGGGCTCCGTCGGGCCCTGTCAGGCTTTGTCAGGTCCTGTCGGCTTTGCTCAGGCCCTGTCGGGTTTGCTCGGGCCCTGTCGGGTTTGCCCTGTCCTGTCGGGCTCCGTCGGGCCCTGTCAGATTCGGTCGGGCCCTGTCGGGTTTGCTCGGGCCCTGTCGGGCTCCGTCGGGCCCTGTCAGGTTTGCTTGCGCCCTGTCGGGATCCGTTGGGCCCTGTCGGGTTTGCTCGGGCCCTGTCGGGCTCCTTCGTGCCCTGTCAGGTTTGCTCGGGCCCTGTCGGGTTTGCTCGGGCCCTGTCAGGCTCCGTCGGGCCCTGTCGGGTTTCCTTGGGCCCTGTCAGGCTCCATCGAGCCCTGTCAGGCTTTGTCGAGCCCTGTCAGGTTTGCTCGGGCCCTGTCAGGCTCTGTCGGTCCCTGTCTGGTTTCCTCGGGCCTTGTCGGGCTCCTTCGACCCCTGTCAGGTTTGCTCGGGCCGTGTCGGGTTTGCTCGGGCCCTGTCAGGCTCCGTCGAGCCCTGGCGGGTTTGCTCAGGCCCTGTCGGGCCTTGTCGGGCCCTGTCGGGTTTGCTCGGGCTCTGTCGGGCTCTAGCATGCCCTGTCGGGTTTGCCCGGGCCCTGTCAGGCTCCGTCAGGCCCTGTCGGATTTGCTCGGGCCCTATCGGGCTCCGTGGGGCCCTGTCGGGTTTCCTCGGGCCCTGTCGGGCTCCATCGAGCCCTGTCAGGCTCCGTAGGGCCCTTTGGGGTTTGCTCGGGCCCTGTCGGGCTCCGTCGGGCCCTGTCGGACTTGCTCAGGCCCTGTCGGGTTTGCTCGAGCCCTGTCGGGCTCCATCGGGCCCTGTCGGGTTTGCTCGGGCCCTATCGGGCTCCTTCGGGCCCTGTCGGGTTTCCTCGGGCCCTGTCAGGCTCCATCGAGCCCTGTCAGGCTTCGTCGGGCCCTTTCGGGTTTGCTCGGGCCCTGTCGGGCTCCGTCAGGCCTTGTCGGGTTTGCTCGGGCCCTATCGGGCTCCGTCGGGCCCTGTCGGGTTTCCTCGGGCTCTGTCGGTCTCCATCGAGCCCTGTCAGGCTCCGTCAGGCCTTGTCGGGTTTGCTCGGGCCCTATCGAGCTCCGTCGGGCCCTGTCGGGTTTCCTCGGGCTCTGTCGGTCTCCATCGAGCCCTCTCAGGCTCTGTCGGGCCCTGTCGGGTTTGCTCGGGCCCTGTCGGGTTTGCTCAGGCACTGTCGGGTTTGCTCAGGCCCTGTCAGGTTTGCTTGGGCCCTGTCGGGTTTGCTCGGGCCCTGTCGGGCTTCCTCGGGCCCTGTCGGGCTGCATCGAGCCCTGTCAGGCTCCGTCGGACCCTATCAGGCTTTGCTCGGGCCCTGTCGGGCTCCGTCGGGCCCTGTCGGGTTTCCTCGGGCTCTGTCGGTCTCCATCGAGCCCTGTCAGGCTCCGTCGGGCCCTGTCGGGTTTGCTCGGGCCCTGTCGGGTTTGCTCAGGCACTGTCGGGTTTGCTCAGGCCCTGTCGGGCTTGCTTGGGCCCTGTCGGGCTCCGTCGGGCCCTGTCGGGTTTCCTCGGGCCCTGTCGGGCTCCATCGAGCCCTGTCAGGCTCCGTCGGGCCCTTTCGGGTTTGCTCGGGCCCTGTCGGGCTCCGTCGGGCCCTGTCAGGCTTTGTCAGGTCCTGTCAGGTTTGTTCTGGCCCTGTCGGGCCTTGTCGGGCCCTGTCGGGTTTGCTCGGGCTCTGTCGGGCTCCGTTGGGCCCTGTCGGGTTTGCTCGGGCACTGTCGGGTTTGCTCAGGCCCTGTCAGGCTCCGTCGACCCCTGTCAGGTTTGCTCGGGCCCTGTCGGGCTCCTTTGAGCCATTTCGGGTTTGCTCGGGCCCTGTCGGGCTCCATCGAACCCTGTCAGGCTTTGTCGGGTCCTGTCGGGTTTGCTCAGGCCCTGTCAGGCTCCGTCGACCCCTGTCAGGTATGCTCGGGCCCTGTCGGGCTCCGTCGGGCCCTATCAGGTTTGCTCGGGCCCTGTCGGGTTTGCTCAGGCCCTGTCAGGCTCCGTCGAGCCCTGTCGGGTTTGCTCAGGCCCTGTCAGGCTCCGTCAGGCCCTGTCGGGTTTGCTCGGGCTCTGTCGGGTTTGCTGGGGCCCTGTCGGGCTCCGTCGGGCCCTGTCGGGTTTGCTCGGGCCCTTTCGGGCTCCGTCGAGCTTTGTCGGGTTTGTTCGGGCCCTTTCGGTTTTACTCAGGCCCTGTCAGGCTCCGACAAGCCCTGTCAGGTTTGCTCGGGCCCTCTCGGGCTCCGTCGGGCTCTGTCGGGTTTCCTCGGGCCCTGTCAGGCTCCATCAGGCCCTGTCGGGTTTGCTCGGGCCCTGTTGGGTTTGCTGAAGCCCTGTCAGGCTTCGTCGGACCCTGTCGGGTTTGCTAGGGCCGTGTCGGGCTCCGTCGGGCCCTGTCCGGTTTGCTCGGGCCCTGTCGGATTTGCTTGGGCCCTGTCGGGCTCCGTCGAGCCATGTCGGGTTTGCTCGGGCCCTGTCGGGCTCCATCGAGCCCTGTCAGACTTTGTCGGGTCCTGTCGGGTTTGCTCAGGCCCTGTCAGGCTCCGTCGACCCCTGTCAGGTATGCTCGGGCCCTGTCGGGTTTGCTCAGGCCCTGTCAGGCGCCGTCGACCCCTGTCAGGTTTGCTCGGGCCCTGTCGGGCTCCGTCGGGCCCTGTCAGGTTTGCTCGGGCTTGTCAGGCTCCGTCGGTCCCTGTCGGGTTTGCTCGGGCCCTGTCGGGTTTGCTCCGGCCCTGTCAGGCTCCGTCGAGCCTTGGCGGGTTTGCTCGGGCCCTGTCAGGCTCCGTCAGGCCCTGTCGGGTTTGCTCGGGCCCTGTCGGGTTTGCTAGGGCCCTGTAGGGCTCCGTCGGGCCCTGTCTGGTTTCCTCGGGCCCTGTCGGGCTCCGTCGGACCCTGTCAGGTTTGCTCGGGCCCTGTCGGGTTTGCTGAAGCCCAGTTGGGCTTCGTCGGACCCTGTCGGGTTTGCTCGGGCCCTGTCGGGCTCCGTCGAGCCCTGTCGGGTTTCCTTGGGCCCTGTCGGGCTCCATCGAGCCCTGTCAGGTTTGCTCGGGCCCTGTCCGGTTTGCTCGGGCCCTGTCAGGCTCCATCGGACCCTGTCAGGCTTTGTTGGGTTCTGTCAGGTTTGCTCGGGCCCTGTCGGGTTTGCCCGCGTCCTGTCGGGCTTTGTCAAGCCCAGTCAGGTTCGCTCGGGCCCTGTCGGGTTTGCTCGGGCCCTGTCAGGCTCCGTCAGGCACTGTCGGGTATGCTCGTGCCCTGTCGGGCTCCGTCGCTCCCTGTCGGGTTTGCTCGGGCTCTGTCGGGCTCCAGCGTGCCCTGTCGGGTTTGCCCGGGCCCTGTCGGGCTCCATCGAGCCCTGTCAGGCTTCGTCGGGCCCTTGCGGGTTTGCTCGGGCCCTGTCGGGCTCCGTCAGGCCCTGTCGGGTTCGCTCGGGCCCTATCGGGCTCCGTCGGGCCCTGTCGGGTTTCCTCGGGCCCTGTCGGGCTCCATCGAGCCCTGTCAGGCTCCGTCGGGCCCTTTCAGGTTTGCTTGGGCCCTGTCGGGCTCCGTCGGGCCCTGTCGGGTTTGCTCGGGCCCTGTCGGGTTTGCTCGGGCCCTGTCAGGCTTTGTCAAGCCCTGTCGGGTTTGCTAGGGCCCTGTCAGGCTCCGTCGGGCCCTGTCGGGTTTCCTCAGGCCCTGTCGGACTCCGTCGATCCCTGTCGGGTTTGCTCGGGCCCTGTCAGGCTCCGTCGCGCCCTGTCGGGTTTCCTCGGGCCCTGTCGGGCTCCATCGAGCCCTGTCGGGTTTCCTCGGGCCCTGTCGGGCTCCATCGAACCCTGTCAGGCTTTGTCGGGTCCTGTCGGGTTTGCTCAGGCCCTGTCGGGCCTTGTCAGGCCCTGTCGGGTTTGCTCAGGCCCTGTCGGGCTCCGTCGGGCCCTGTCAGATTCGCTCGGGCCCTGTCAGGTTTGCTCGGGCCCTGTCAGGCTCCGTCAGGCCCTGTCGGGTTTGCTCAGGCCCTGTCGGGATCCGTTGGGCCCTGTCGGGTTTGCTCGGGCCCTGTCGGACTCCTTCGTGCCCTGTCAGGTTTGCTCGGGCCCTGTCGGGTTTGCTCGGGCCCTGTCAGGCTCCGTCGGGCCCTGTCGGGTTTCCTCGGGCCCTGTCGGGCTCCATCGAGCCCTGTCAGGCTTTGTCGAACCCTGTCGGGTTTGCTCGGGCCCTGTCGGGTTTGCTCGGGTCCTGTCGGGCTCTGTCGGGCCCTGTCGGGTTTGCTCGGGCCCTGTCAGGCTCCGTCGGGCCCTGTCGGATTTCCTCGGGCCCTCTCGGGTTCCGTCGGGCCCTGTCGGGTTTCCTCGGGCCCTGTTGGAGTCTATCGAGCCCTGTCAGGCTCCGTCGGTCTCTTTCGGGTTTGCTCAGGCCCTGTCGGGCTCCGTCGGGCCCTGTCAGGCTTTGTCAGGTCCTGTCAGGTTTGCTCGGGCCCTGTCGGGCCTTGTCGGGCCCTGTTGGGTTTGCTCGGGCTCTGTCGGGCTCCAGCGTGCCCTGTCGGGTTTGCCCGGGCCCTGTCGGGCTCCATCGGGCCCTGTCGGGCTCCATCGAGCCCTGTCAGGCTTCGTCGGGCCCTTGCGGGTTTGCTCGGGCCCTGTCGGGCTTCGTCAGGCCCTGTCGGGTTCGCTCGGGCCCTATCGGGCTCCGTCGGGCCCTGTCGGGTTTCCTCGGGCCCTGTCGGGCTCCATCGAGCCCTGTCAGGCTCCGTCGGGCCCTTTCGGTTTTGCTCGGGCCCTGTCGGGCTCCGTCGGGCCCTGTCGGGTTTGCTCGGGCCCTGTCGGGTTTGCTCGGGCCCTGTCAGGCTTTGTCAAGCCCTGTCGGGTTTGCTAGGGCCCTGTCGGGCTCCGTCGGGCCCTGTCTGGTTTCCTCAGGCCCTGTCGGGCTCCGTCGGGCCCTGTCGGGTTTGCTCAGGCCCTGTCGGGTTTCCTCGGGCCCTGTCGGGCTCCGTCGGGCCCTGTCTGGTTTCCTCAGGCCCTGTCGGGCTCCGTCGAGCCCTGTCGGGCTCCATCGAGCCCTGTCAGGCTCCGTCGGGCCCTTCTGGGTTTGCTCGGGCTCTGTCGGGCTCCATCGGGCCCTGTCGGGTTTGCTCGGGCCCTGTCGGGCTCCATCGGACCCTGTCAGGCTTTGTCGGGTCCTGTCGGGTTTGCTCAGGCCCTGTCGGGCCTTGTCAGGCCCTGTCGGGTTTGCTCAGGCCCTGTCGGGCTCCGTCGGGCCCTGTCAGATTCGCTCGGGCCCTGTCGGGTTTGCTCGGGCCCTGTCAGGCTCCGTCAGGCCCTGTCGGGTTTGCTCGGGCCCTGTCAGGCTCCCCTTGTCCTCAGGACTCATTCTCACATCCTGGGCACCCCCCATTGTCCCCAGGGTGCAACTTGTGGGGGTCAGGATTTGGGGTACAGGGTTTGGGGGTGCAGGGTTTAGTGGTGTAGGGTTTGGGGGTGCAGGTCTTGGGGAGGCAGAATTGGGGGTTCAGGTTTTTAGAGTTCAGGGATTTGGGGGTGCAGATTTTGGGTGTTCAGGACCTGGGGGTGCAGGATTTGGGGATGTAGGTTTGGGGTGCAGGGCTTAGGGTTTCAGTACCTTGGGTTGAAGAGGTTTGGGGGGAAGGGTTGTGTACGGCAGGATTTGGGGGTGCAGGGCTTTGGGCTGAATGTTTGGGGGTGCAGGGTTCGCATATTTAGGAACTGGGGGTGCAGAATTTGGGTTTGCAGGTTTGGGGAATTTTGCGGTAAAGGATTTGGGGTGCAGGGTTGGGGGACGCAGGATCTGAGGGTGCAGCGTTTGGGGTGCAGAGTTAGGGGCTGCAGGATCTGGGGTGCAGGGTTTGGGGGGCACTGTTTTGGGGGGAAGGATTTGCGAGATGCAGGGTTTAAGGGTTTAGAATTGGAGGTGTCGAATTTTGGGGTGCAGGAGGTGTGGGGTTTGGGGTTGCAGGATTTCGGGGAGAATGGTTTGGGGGTGCAAGACTTGAGGGTGCAGGGTTTGGGGGTTTGGGACATGGGGCTGGAGGATTTGGGGATGCAGGATTTGGGGTGCAGTGTGTGGGGGTGCAAGATCTTGGGGTGTACGAGCGTTGGGTGTGGGATTTGAAGGACAATGATTTGGGGGTGCAGGGATTGGGGGTGTAGGGTTTTGGGGTTGCTGCGTTTGGAGATTCGGGATGTGGAGGTCAAGGATTTAGGGGTACAAGGGCTGGTTGCAGGATTTGGGGTGCAGGGTTTGGTTGCAGGATTTGGGGTGCAGGGTTTGAAGTGCAGGGCTAAAGGGGGCAGGATTTGGAGGTGCAAGATTTGGTGGTCTGGGGTACTGGGCTGCAGGGTTTTGGGGTGCGGGATTTGGGGGTGCAGGTTCCATGTCTTTAGGAACTGGGCGGGGAGGGTTTCTTGGTGCGGACTTTTGAGTGCAAGTTTGAGGGGCCTTGATTTTGGGGTGCATGGTTTGGGGGGCAGGATTCTGGGTGTAAGGTTTTGAGGTGCAGGACTTGGGGGCGCAGGTTTCACGCGTTAAGGAACTGGGGCTGCAGAGGTTGGGGGTGCAGCGTTGTGGGCTGCAGGGTTGAAGGGTGCAGGA
Organism: Patagioenas fasciata; assembly: GCF_037038585.1. Lineage (NCBI taxonomy): Eukaryota > Metazoa > Chordata > Aves > Columbiformes > Columbidae > Patagioenas > Patagioenas fasciata. The sequence continues at coordinate 970,373 of NC_092538.1, forward strand.
TTTAGGGGTACAGGTTTTGGGGGTGCAGGAGCTGGGGGTGCAGGCTGTAGGGATCAGAATATGGGGGTGCAGGGTTCTGGGGTGCAGGATCTGGGTGAGCAGGCTGTTGGGGTACAGAACCTTGTAGTTCAGCGTTTAGAGGCAGGATTTGGGGGTGCAGGGCTTTGGGGTGAGGGGTCTGGGGTGAGGGGTTCAGGTGTTCAGCACCTAGGGGTGCAGGACTTGAGGGCTGGAGGATTTGGGGGTGCAGGGATTTTGGGGTGCAGGGATTTCAGGGTGCAACTTGTGGGGTGCAGGGTTTTGGGGGGGAGGATTGGGGGAGCAGGGTTTTGGGGTGCAAGGTTCAGTGGTGCAGGGTTCTGGGGGTGCAGGGTTTAGCGCCAGAATTGGGGGTGCAGGGTTTGGGATTGCAGGGTGTTGGGGGAAGGATCTGGGGGTACAAGATGTGAGGTAGCAGGGTTTTGGGGTGCAACTTGTGGGGGCAGGATTTGGGGTACAGGAGGTGGGGGGTGCAGGGTTTGGGGTGTAGGATTTAGTGGAGCAGGGACTGGGGGTGAAGGTCTTGTGGAGGCAGAATTGGGGGTGCAGGTCTTGGGGAGGCAGAATTGGAGGTGCAGATTTTGGCTGTTCAGGACCTGGGGGTGCAGGATTTGGGGATGTAGGTTTTGGGGGGTAGATTTTGGGGTGCTGGGTTCGGCACATGGGTCTGGAGGATTTGGGGGTGCAGGGTTAAGGGGTTTAGGATTTTGGGGTGCACAGTTTAGGGTGCACGTTCTGGGCATGTATGATTTGAGAGTGCAGGGCTTTGGGGTACAGGATTTGGGGTGCAGGCTTTTGGGGTCAGGATCTGGGGGTGCAGGGTGTTGGGGAGAAGGATTTGGGGGTGCAGCATTTTGAAGTGCAGGGTTTGGAGGAGGGAGGTTTTGGGGGTGAAAGATTTGGTGGTTCAGGTTTTGGGGGTGCAGTGTTAAAAGGGTGGAGGATTAGGGGTGCAGGATTTGGGGGTGCACTGTTTGGGGGTGCAGGGTTTAGAAGTCAGGTCTAAGAGTGCAGCGTTTGGGGTGCAGGGGCTTGGGGGGAAATTTAAGGTTGCAGAGTGTGGGGTGCATAGGACTGGGGCACAGGATTTGGGGGTGCAGGGTTTCAGGGTTCAAGATTTGGAGGTGTGGAGTTTTGGGGTGCAGGGACTGGGGGTGAAGGATTTGAGGCTGCAGGGTGGTGGGGGGAGGATTTGGGGGTGAGAGATTTGGGGTGCAGGATGTTGGGGTGCAGAGTTTTGGGAGGCAAGGATCTGGGGCTGCAGGATTTGGGGGTTCAGTGTTTAGGGCAGCACAACCTCGGGGTGCAGGGGTTTGCAGTGAAAGGTTTGGTAGGCAGGATTTGGGGTGCAGGATTCTGGGGTGCTGGGTTTGGGGTACAGGATTTGGTGTTGCAGGGATGGGGTTGAAGGGCTTGGGTTGCCAGGCCTTTGAGGTGCAAGGTTTGGGAGGGAATTCTTTGGGGTGCAGGGTTTGGGGTTCCAGGAGGTGGGGGAAGGACCTTGGGGTGTAGGGTTTGGGGGGGCAGGGTTTTGGGGGAAGGATTTAGGGGTGCAGGGTTTTGAAGTGCAGCGTTTCAGGGGGGCATGATTTTGGGGGTTTGGGGCACTCACCGCCGGGTCCTGGCGCAGCAGCTCCTGAAGCCCCGCCCACAGCCCCTCCCAGCGCAGCCATTGGCTGCGGGCCAGCGCCAGCCCCGCCCATGCCTGGGGGTCACCAGAGGTCAGCGGGGTCACCCTGAGCCCCCAATGTCCCATTGACCCCATTGATCCCAATGTCCCCATTGACTCCCATTGATCCCCAATGTCCCCAATACCCTCAATGTTCCATTGACCCCCAATTTCCCCCCAATTTTGCATTGACCCCAATGTCCCATTCACCCTATTGACCCCAATGTCCCATTGACCCCCATTGCCCCCCAATGTCCCATTCACCCCATTGGCCCCAATGTTCCCCCATTGACCCCCATGTCCCCATTGATCCCAATGTCCCCCCATTGACCCCAATGTCCCCCCATTGACCCCCATTGCCCCCAATGTCCCATTCACCCCATTGGCCCCAATGTCCCCATTGACCCCAATGTCCCATTCATCCCATTGACCCCAATGTCCCCATTGCCCCCAATGTCCCCCATTCACCCCAATGTCCCAATTGACCCCAATGTCCTCCCATTGACCCCAATGTCCCATTGACCCCAATATCCCCATTGACCCCAATGTCCCATTGACCCCAATGTCCCCCCATTGACCCCATTACCCCAATATCCCCATTCACCCCAATGTCCCATTGACCCCAATGTCCCCCCATTGTCCCCATTGACCCCAATGTCCCATTGACCCCAATGTCCCCCCATTGTCCCCATTGACCCCAATGTCCCATTCACCCCATTGACCCCAATGTCCCCCCATTGTCCCCAATGTCCCATTGACCCCAATATCCCATTCACCCCATTGACCCCAATGTCCCCCCATTGTCCCCATTGACCCCAATGCCCCCACTGACCCCAATTTTCCCCCAACATCCCCAATGTCCCCATTACCCCCATTGACCCCAATGTCCCATTGACCCCTATTGACCCCATTACCCCAATATCCCCATTCACCCCAATGTCACATTGACCCCAATGTCCCCCCATTGTCCCCATTGACCCCAATGTCCCATTCACCCCAATGTCCCATTCACCCCATTGACCCCAATGTCCCCACCACCCCCATTGTCCCCAATGTCCCATTGACCCCAATGTCCCATTCACCCCATTGCCCCCATTGGTCCCCATTGCCCCCCATTGGCCCCAATGTCCCATTCACCCCATTGTCCCCATTGACCCCAATGCCCCCATTGACCCCAATTTTCCCCAACATCCCCAATGTCCCCATTGTCCCAAATGTCCCCATTACCCCCATTGACCCCAATGTCCCATTGACCCCCATTGGCCCCATTGATCCCCATTGCCCCTCATTGACCCCATTGACTCCAATGTCCCCATCACCCCAATATCCCCATTCACCCCAATGTCCTCCCATTGTCCTCATTGACCTCAATGTCCCATTCACCCCATTGGCCCCAATGTCCCATTGACCCCATTGGCCCCCATTGTCCCATTCACCCCATTGGCCCCAATGTCCCCCCATTGACCCCAATATCCCCAATACCCCAATATCCCCATTCACCCCAATGTCCCCCCATTGCCCCCAATGTCCCCCCATTGTCCCCAATGTCCCATTGACCCCCATTGATCTCCATTCACCCCCAATGTCCCATTGACCTCAATGTCCTATTGAGCCCATTGACCCCAATGTCCCCATCACCCCCATTGACCCCAATGTCCCCCCATTGACCCCAATGTCCCATTCACCCCATTGGCCCCAATGTCCCCACTGACCCCAATGTCCCCACCACCCCCATTGACCCCAATGTCCCATTCACCTCACTGACCCCATTGATCCCCATTACCCCCAATGTCCCATTCACTCCATTGACCCCAATGTCCCCCCATTGTCCCCACTGACCCCAATGTCCCATTCACCCCATTGCCCCCAATGTCCCATTGACCCCAATGTCCCATTCACCCCATTGACCCCAGTGTCCCCCCATTGTCCCCATTCACCCCCATGTCCCATTCCCCCCAATGTCCCATTCACCCCCATGTCCCATTCACCCCATTGACCCCAATGTCCCATTGACCCCAATGTCCCATTACCCCCAATGTCCCATTCACCCCATTGACCCCAATGTCCCATTGACCCCATTGATCCCCATTACCCCCAATGTCCCATTCACCCCACTGACCCCAATGTCCCCACCACCCCCATTGTCCCCATTGTCCCCAATGCCCCCTTACCTGTCTCACCTCCCTCTCCAGCTCCGCTCCCACCCCCCCAATCCCCCTCAGCGGGGCCAGCCCGGGGTGCAGCTGCTGCAACGGCTCCTCCTCTGCATTCATTAACAATTAACACCCTCAGCAGCGCTAATTAACACCCCCCCCACCCCCCCATATCCCCGCTGCCCCCTAATTACCCCCTAATTCGCACTAATCACCCCTAATTCCCCCTCATTACTCACCCAGCAGCCCCTCGATGTCCGGAGCCGCCATCTTGCCCCGCCGGGAGGGCCACAAACCACCTCAAAATTGACCCAAAATAGCGCTTTTTCAACCCAAAACCCTCCCGGTGATGCTCCCCGAGCTGTGTCCCCAAAGCCCCCGCTGTTGTCACCTCGGGAAAAGCGCGAGAAAAGCGGCCCCGGGGGTCCCCGCGCTTCGCTTCGCGCTCTGAGGGAAAGCGCGGGAAAACGAGCGGAGACGGAAAGAGCCGAGCGCAGCCGAATGGGCCCGAGCGGAGCCGAACGGCGCCCGAGCGGAGCCGAATGGGCCCGAGCGGAGCCGAACGGCGCCCGAGCGGAGCCGAATGGGCCCGAGCGGAGCCGAACGGCGCCCGAGCGGAGCCGAATGGGCCCGAGCGGAGCCGAACGGCGCCCGAGTCCCGGCCGGGGCTGAACGCACCCGAAGTCTTCCCGAAGGGGTCCGAGTGGAGCCGAACGCACCCGAAGGGACCCGAACCCACCCGAAGGCACCCGAACCCACCCGAGTGGACCCGAACCCACCCGAAGGGACCCGAACCCACCCGAAGGAGCCCGCACCCACCCGAAGGGGCCCGAAGTCTCCCCGAAGGGACCCGAACCCACCCGAAAGTGCCCCAAAAGGCGCCAAACTCCCAAATCCCCCCCTTTTTACCCCAAAACCCGTGTTCCGCTCCCCCCCCGGCCCCTCCTCTTCCTCCCCGCTCCCCCCCCCCCCCCCCACTTTCTCCCCCTTTTCCCGCCTCACGATCGTTTCCCGCCGCGGCGGCGGCTGCGAGCGAGGCCACGCCCCCTTCCTCAGGAGGCGGCCAATGGGAAGCGGCGGGGGGGTGCGTGGCCACGCCCACTGTGCGTGGCGTGCGCGGAGGCGGCTCCGAGAGGAGCCGAAGATACACGAAGGGAGCCGAAGGGACCCGAACGCACCCGAAGGGACCCGAACGCACCCGAAGGGACCCGAGTGGGGCCCGAACGCACCCGAGGGGACCCTAAGGCACCCGAAGGGACCCGAACGCACCCGAAGGGACCCGAGTGGGGCCCGAACGCACCCGAACGCACCCGAAGGGACCCGAACGCACCCGAAGGGACCCGAAGGGACCCGAAGGGACCCGAGTGGGGCCCGAACTCACCCGAAGGGACCCGAACGCACTTAGGGGGCTCCATGAGTCACTTATGGGTCACTATGGGGCACTCCTGGGTCCCTAAGGGGGAAATTATGGGGGTCTATGGGGAGTTCAGGAGGGACCCAGGAGTACCCCAAAGGACCCAGGAGTTCAGGAGGGACCCAGGAGTGCCCCAAAGGACCCAGGAGTTCAGGAGGGACCCAGGAGTGCCCCAAAGGACCCAGGAGTGCCCCAAAGGACCCAGGAGTGCCCAAATGTGTTGTGTTTTGTTTTTTCTCTCTTGTTTATGTCCTCTTTTACCTGAAATGGGACAATGGGGGCAATGGGGGCAATGGGGGGCAATGGGAGGCAATGGGGTCAATGGGGGGCAATGGGAGTCAATGGGTCAATGGGGTCAATGGGAGTCAATGGGGGGCAATGGGGATCAATGGGTCAACGGGGTCAATGGGGGCAATGGGAGTCAATGGGGGGCAATGGGGGTCAATGGGGGGTCAATGAAGTCAATGACTCAATGGCTCAATGGGGTCAATGGGGATCAATGGGTCAATGGGGTCAAAGGAGATCAATGGGTCAATGGGGTCAATGGGTCAATGGGGATCAATGGGGGGCAATGGGGATCAATGGGTCAATGGGGTCAATGGGGTCAATGGGAGTCAATGGGGTCAATGGGGTCAATGGGGGTCAATGGGGATCAATGGGGATCAATGGGGATCAATGGGGATCAATGGGGATCAATGGGGATCAATGGGTCAATGGGGATCAATGGGGTCAATGGGAGTCAACGGGGTCAATGGGTCCCAGGGTCACATTCCCGCTGTCCCTGTCCCCGCTGTCCCCGCTGTCCCAGGGCTCAGTGCTCACTCCTCATTGGTTCCTGGCCTTTTGCATTCATTAATATTCGGTTAATTATTCGTTAAGGTTTTCTTGCCATAGTTGAGCCCAGCAGGAACCCCCGGGGTCCTAAAACCCTCCCTCTCTATGGGTCCCTATGGGTCTCTATGGGTCCCTATGGAGCTCTATGGGGCTCCTTGGATCTCTATGGGGTCCTATGGGTCTCTATAGGTCCCTATGGGGTTCCATGGGGCTCTGTGGTTTCCTATGGGCCTCTATGGGGCTCTATGGGTCCCTATGGGTCCTTATGGGTCTCTATGGGGCTCCTTGGGTGTCTGTGGGTCCCTATGGGGCTCTTTGGGGCTCTATGGGTCCCTATGGGGCTCCTTGATGCTCTATGGGTCTCTATGGAACCCCCAGGGTCCTAAACCCCTCCCTCTCTATGGGTCCCTATGGGTCTCTATGGGTCCCTATGGGTCTCTATGGGGTTCCATGGGGCTCTGTGGCTCCCTATGGGCCTCTATGGTCTCTATGGGTCCCTATGGGGTCCTATGGAGCTCTATGGGTCTCTATGGGTCCCTATGGGTCTCTACAGGCTCTACGGTCCCTATGGGTCTCTATGGGGTTCCATGGGGCTCTGTGGCTCCCTATGGGCCTCTATGGTCTGTATGGGTCCCTATGGGGTCCTATGGAGCTCTGTGGGTCTCTATGGGTCCCTATGGGTCTCTACAGGCTCTACGGTCCCTATGGGTCTCTATGGGGTTCCATGGGGCTCTGTGGCTCCCTATGGGCCTCTATGGTCTCTATGGGTCCCTATGGGGTCCTATGGAGGTGGGTGGTTTTTTCCAACCAAAGTGATTAATGAGTTTTTAGGGTTTATCCCAAATGATGGGAACCCCCGGCTCCTTCCTTCCCTCCTTCCCTCCTTCCCTCCTTCCTTCCCTCCTTCCTTCCCTCCTTCCTTCCTTCCTTCCTTCCTTCCTTCCTTCCTTCCTTCCCTCCTTCCTTCCTTCCCTCCTTCCTTCCTTCCTTCCTTCCCTCCTTCCTTCCTTCCCTCCTTGCCCTCTCATAACCGCACGCGAGCCCCGATGCTGAGGGCCCTTGAGCTCCTCCTCGCCTTTGAAAACAACACGGCCGACCTCATCTTGTTGATGATGGGGATCTCCTGGAGCAGGCCAGGGATCTTCTGGAGATCCTCGGAACGTGGTGCTTTCCTTTGAGCCCACGACTTCTCTGCCTGGGGCCTCTTCCCATTGGACGCTCTTGGAGGAGCCACTGAGTTTTTGGAGCTCGCCACCTCTTTTGGATGAAGCTGGAGCAGCTGGGGATGGGCCTGGGATGCTGGGCAGGAAGAGCCAGGGCCGGTGCTGGACCCTCCCCAGCCCATTTCTCGCTGTTCGCTCCTCCAGAATCCTCTGAATCTGATGGTGAAGATGACGAAGATGACGAAGATGACGAAGATGATGAAGATGATGAAGATGATGAAGATGACGAGCGTGTCCCCACGCGGGAAGACATCAAGAAGCTGATGGAAAGCAAGAAGAAGCAGCAGTCGCTCCAGGAGAGCTTTGGATACCCCAGACCACCCCTTGTGCTTCGGATGCCCACACCACCCCTTGTGTTTTGGATACCCCAGACCACCCCTTGTGCTTCGGATGCCCACACCACCCCTTGTGTTTTGGATACCCCAGACCACCCCTTTGGGGAAGACCCTCCGTATGCTGAGGTGTTGCGTCTCCTTCCTCTTCATCCTCTAAAAGGTGTTTGGTGAAGAGCAGAGCTGGAAGCGGGGGTTCCCATCATTTGGGATAAACCCTAAAAACTCATTTTGGTTGGAAAAGACCCTCGAGGTCATGGAGGCCAAGCATAACCCACCCCTGGCACTGACCCGTATCCCTGAGGACGGTGTTTTGTGACACCATGGGGACCCCGCCTTGTCCCCAGAGCCCATTGTGACATCCTGGGGACCCCCTTTGTCCCCAGGGCCCATTGGACGTCCCATGACTCCCCCTTGTCCCCAGGGCCCATTGTGACATCCAGAGGACCCCGCTTTCTCCCCTGGGCGCATTGTGACTTCCTAGGACCCCCCATTGTCCCCAGGGATCATTGGGACACCGTGGGGACCCCCTTTGTCCCCAGGGCCCATTGTGATATTCGGGGGACCCCCTTGTCCCCAGGGCCCATTGTGACATCCCAGGACCCCCCATTGTCCCCAGAGCCCATTGTGACATCCTAGGGACCCCCTTTGTCCCCAGGGCCCATTTTCGCACCATGGGGACCCCCTTTGTTACTGGGTCCCATTGTGACATTCCAGGACCTTACTTTGTCCCCAGGGCCCATTGTGACACCATCGGGACCCCCATTTGTCCCCAGGGCCCATTGTGACATTCAGAGGACCCCTCTTTGTCCCCAGGGCCCATTGTGAATTCCCAGGGCCCCATGTTGTCCCCAGGGCCCATTGTGACATCCTGGGGACCCCCTTTGTCCCTGTCGAGGGTTAAGATTCCTAACCCCAACTCCTAACCCCAACTCCTAACCCAGACCATAACGCTAATCCTAATCCTAAACCTAAGCCTAATTCCTAACCCTAAACCCAATCCTAACCCAATCCCTTAACCCTAACCCAATCTCTTAACCCTTATCCCAATCCCTTAACCCTAACCCAAACTCCTAACTCTAAGCCTAAGCCCAACCCAGACGCCTAAGCCCAACCCAGACGCCTAAGCCAAACTCCTAACACTAAGCCTAACCCTAACGGAAACTCCTAACCCTAACCCAAACTCCTAGCCTTAAGACTAACCCTAAATCCTAACTCAAACTCCTAACCCTAAGTCTAAGCCTAAACCAAACTCCTAAGCTTAAGACTAAGCCTAACCCAAACTCCTAAGCCTAACCCTAACCCAAACTCCAAAACCTAAGCCTAACCCTAACCCAAACTCCTAACCCTATGCCAACCTTAACCATATTCCTACCCTTTCCCCCTAAACCTGAAGTCTTACTGCTTACACAAACACTATTCCCTAACCCCTAACCTTAATCCTTACTCCTAACATTAACCCTAATACTAACCCTTATCACTAACCACATCCCTACCCATAAACCCTAAACCTAATCCTAATCAAACCCTAATAATAACCCTAACCCTAACACCTATCCCTTCATCTAAACTTCTAATATTAGTCCAATCACTTACTGTAATCCTAAAGCAAGGCAGGAGACCTCTCACACACACAAAAGGAAACCCACACTAACGTGGGAGCATGGAGCACCAGGGCAAAAAATGATCATCCATGTTTCTCCTAAATCAGAGCCTGCTGGCTACTGCAAGGCTCAACTATTGCAAGAAAACGTTCACAAATAATAAACCAAATACTAACAAACGCAAAAGGCCAGTAACCAATGAACACTGAACACTTACCCCTGCGATTCCCCTCAGGCTCAGGAACAGGATTACACCAAGAGGCTTGATCAGCATGGACTGCAGGAACCAAACAGGGAGTCAAACACGGGTGGGAGCTTCCATGGCACGTTGTGATCTCCTGCTTCCTCAGTCACCTGCTGTGATGGGAGAGGGTGAGGTAATGACACGAGACACATACAGAGGTGTGTGTTCCCACAGCTAGAAACAGAGCACGGGTGACCTTTTTGCTGAGACCTAGCAGGTTTTCAGGCAAATTGAACATTCATGACTTGTCTGTGTAATACCACCAAGGCACAAAAAGCTTTTGGAAAGCCTCTGAGAGGATCTTGGGTACAATCACACACGAATAACCTATTAAAACACGAGTGTTTATTCGCTCAAGCAGACAGACAGTGACAACTCACCTCTGGGACAGCCCAAGGCTCCTAACCAGGACCCAGCTGAGAAGCTCGATCAACTCTGCCAAGGCCATGTCCTGGAGTCAAGCACAGATCAGAGAGGTTTCCAGGCTCACCGAGCAACACTCCTGCATTCCAGGTAAAAGAGGACATAGACAAGAGAGAAAAAACAAAACACAACACAACATATTTAGGACAACAGTGCCCATATCTTGCAGAAAAATAGACGTATTTGGGGAAAAAACTGGCAAAATGACAAAATATTCCAAATATTTGGGGGCTAAATTGGTCAACACAGGCAAAACAATCTGAGTATTTGGGCAAAAAGTGGCCCAAAGAGGCAAAAACATCCACACTTGGGTGCAAAGCTGTCGGCAAACATGAAAACATCCCATATTTGGGATCACAGAGCCCATATCAGGGGAAAAAGTGGGCAAAAGCACCTGAGTATATCGGGTCAAGAGAGGCAGAAAAAACCAAAGCACCACTAGATTTGAGCAAAACTGGCCAAAAAGGGGTATAACATCCCCAGATTCAGGGTGAAACTGGACCAAAGAGTCGAAGTATGCCCAGATTTGGGTAAAAAAATGGCCAAAAATGGCCCAAACACCCCCAGATTTGGGTATAAACAAAACTGGAAAACCAAAGAACTCCCAGATATAGGCAGAAACGATCCCAAAGGGCACAAATGTGCCCAGGTTTAGCTCTAAAGTGGCCCAAAGTGCCAAAGCAATCCCAGCTTTGATTTGCAACGGGCCCAAAGGCTCAAAGCGCGCCCTGGGATGGGGCCGTGTGGCACGAGGCTGGGGGGCAGGGAGGGCCCCACAGGGACTCAGTGCTGGTTTCTGCCCTGTGCCAGCACTCCCAGCCCCTGCTTGCCCAGAACCTGCCCCTGAAGCAGCCGCAGCCCCTCTCCCCTCCCTGCGGGTGTCTGCCCCCTGCCCACACCCTGGTGCTGCCTGGCTCGCCCTGCCCGGCCCAGCCCGGCTGCTCTCCCGGCCCCAGCCCCAGCCCTGGCCCCACTGCTGCCCTGCTGAGCTGCTCGGGGCTGGGTGCTGCCCCTGCTCGCCCACCTGCTCCCTGCGCTCGGCTGGAGCAGCCTGGGCGTCCCGGGCTGGCAGGGACACCAGGAGGAGGAACAGGGTGAGGACCATGGCCCCCACGCTCGCCCCATGATGCTGCTGCTGCCAAGACACAGCACAGCACGTCACCGAGGGGCTCTGACCTCACAGTCACATTGGAATCACCACATCTGCACACTGCTGCATGGCCTTGTGCTACACCAGCATGGAAGGAACAGAAGTGGAGAAGGGGGCACCTATTTTGGGAGGCAGCTCTGCCTGTGGGAGTGCACAGGCTCTCACTTCTTGCTTCCCAGAAATCAATCAATCAATCAATCCCAAAAGCTACATATTAATAGTAAATTTAAATAAAAAAAGCCAACTTCAAGGGTCTTTACTTGTAGCTATATTTGTCAGGCAGCTCTCTGGGAAGAAACCAGCTTTTCCTGCTAGTTTGACCACAGCTTCAACGCCTTTAAAGCCACCACTTCTGACCTCTGCTGCTCCAACACAGCCTCACAGCCCAGCAAAATCATAGTGCAGGCAGAAAGCTTCACCATACAGAGATGGAGACAGTCAGGAATACGTTCCTCTCAAAAGCAGACACTGCAAGCCACTCTTCCTCTTGCTTACCAAATTCAGACAGCGTTAGAAAACAACAACAACAAGGAAGCGAGATTCTTCTTTTATGCACCCCATTGTATGGACCATTCAACATCAAGTCCAACCGAAGTCTGAACCTCCGAATGAGAAATGCCATCTTCAAATTTCTAGGAAAATGAAGGGCTTTGAAGTGGCAAGACCATAAAATGTTCATTAAAGCACTGCCATGCAAGTCCGCACCCCTGATCACAGACCACCTGCCCTGGTACCAAAGGCAGTGATGTTCTCAGCTGACATCTGGAACGCAGCACAAAGTCTCATGTTCTCCAGTGCCAAGCATGTAGTTTGGAACTGAAACAGGGCAGTAAACCATCTCCAGTCAGTCTGTTTTCATTCGAGTACATCAGGACAAGTTCAGTTCACGTTCACCAGGAATCACAGCAGGTCCCACCCGTCCCTGCAGACCCCAACACCGCTCCTGTGCAGGGTCCCCAGGAGCAGTAAGCACAGAACAAGAAACCTCCCTTCCAAAGAAGGCCCACAGCTGCTCTTCCAACGAGCTGCATAAGCAGCAGCTGAGAACAACCTCTGCTGTAGCTGCACCAGGCTCTGCTGTCTGCAGAAGGAGAGCAGCTCCTAAATGATCCCCAGCCCTACAGACACAGCCCAGGGCAGTGATGAGGAACCACCAGAGTGCAGGGACACCTGGCCATTCAGTTGAAGCTGCTGGGGAGAAGGACAGAGGACTAGCAAGAGACAAATCAGACAAGAGAGAAGACAGAGGAGCTGAGAGAGAAACAAACACACAGGGAAAAGGACGGAGAGATGAAGGCAAAAAGGCACAATGAGCTGGGATGAGACAGGGAGGAAGAACCAGCAGGGCTGATGAGCAGGACAGAGGGATGGGGAGGGGGGAGGAGGAGAAGCAGGAAGGGGCTGGAGAAAGACAGGGAGGGGGATGCACAGATGGAGAGACAAAAAGAAAGACAGGGAACAGAACAAAGGGAGTGAGAAATAAAGCAAAGTGGGGATCCAAATGAAGAGACTGGAAAGGGGAAACATGCAGCAAGGAGCTGGAGAAAGAGGAAAAGAGGGCTGAGCAGCAGGAAAGAGGAAGAGAAGACAACGAAAAGGCAGAGCCAGCTGGACAGGGGTGATATAGTGAGAAGGGATGGCACTGGGAACAGGGATGGGAGACAGAAAGAAAACCAGGACAGAAAGACATCAAAAGGAAGAGGGGCAGTAATCTGGACAGAGCTGGAGAAAGAAGCAGCCGGGAAAGGGAAGACAGGCAGAAGACAGAAGGGGAGCAGGAGAGAGAAAGAACAACAAGGGTTGGGGGCAGGACAGAGATTGGGGAAAAAATCCTGGGGCGGGCAGCAAGATGGAGAGGGAGTAAAAAAGAAGAGGGGCAGGAACAGGTGCAGGGAGCAGGACAGAGGGATACAGTGAGAAATGATGGGGCAGGGAGCAGGACACAGCAACAGAGCAGAATGGTGACAAAGAGAAACCAGGGATGATGAGAAGCACAGAGCAGCGGAGACAGAGAGGGAGATACGAGAAACCCTGCACAGAGGTGGAGACGGGTGGAGGAAACGGTGAGGAAGAAGCAGAGAGGGGCAGAGAGAGAAGAGATGAAGAGGAAGAAGGACACAGTAGGAAAGAGGAGGGAGCAGGGAGGGAGGGAGGGGAGCACAAAACAGGACGAAATGAGCCCAAGGGCCCAGGACTCACCACAGTTCCTGCTCTCTGCACTGCCAGGCAAGCTGTGCAGTTCAGGCCCTTCTGTCTGCCTGTCTTTCCCTCCCCTCCTATTCTGTAGCTCCAGCCGTTTGTCCATCCCGCACCTAAGAGAACACATGGGTGTCTGACAGCTCTCACAGCACGAGGCTCCCCAGACGCACCCCACACACACACACACTATACGGCCCGACAGTGATTTTCCCCACTTACACAGACCCTGCGGTGCACGTTTGTGATCTGCTCTGCTGAGGCTGCTCACAGGGACTCTTCCTCACCCAGAGGGGCAGCTGTCTCTGGTGCAGCTGCAGCAGCAGCTGTGGGGATCCCCTGCACTCCACCCTCCAGCTGCTTCCCCTTCTCCTGCTCTCTCCAGCCCCAGCCCCAGCTGCTCCTCTCCAGAAAGTGCCCCCTGCCCCCTCCCCCGCCCAGGAGAACAAGGCCAGAGCAGCCCACACACACCTGGGCCAGAGGCAGCAAGACATCTCCAGGGCCCCAGAGGGAGGAAAAAGGGCCCCAGGGCTGGGCCGGGCGCTGCTCGGCCTCGGGCAGCTCCACGGGCGCCATGGCAAAGCTCACGCTGGCCGCCTGCAGAGCAACCGCCTGCTCAGCCTGGGCTGCGCCACCATTGGTCGGGAGGGCTGTCAGTCTCCTCCCCTGAGCTGATCCTGCAGCTGATTGGCTGCCTGGGCAGTGATTCTGTCCTGCTTTGGGGCTCGCCCTGCCCTGAGGTGATACTCTCTCTGATTGGCGGCCTGAGGGGTTACTCCCCCCACAGTGTCCGCCTTCCCTGACCCGCTCTTTTCTCTGATTGGCTGTCTGGGATTTCCCACTGGCTCCCCCCACCAAATAATTGGTCAGGTTATTTGTCAATCATCCCTCTGCTGCACTCCCACCAGGTGTGATTGGTGCAGCCAGCACAGCCCGCCCCTGAGCGCTGCCCAGTTTGTCCAACTGTCGCCAACTGTCCTGCAGGTCTCAAAGCTCGATTGGCTGCTTACGTTTCAATCACATGACTTGCCCCGCCTCCTCAAATGTGATTGGCTGCATTTCATCCCCTGGCTGTCCACAGACTTCCGGGCGGTTGTTGCCAGGCAGCGGCTCCACCTGAAAATGAAGCTGCGGGCCCTGACCAAAGGCCGTGGGTGATGAAAGATGCGTTGGGACCCTAAACATGGGGATTTGGCCCCAAGAAGAGGGCTCTGGGCGCTCAGAAGGACGGGCAGATGCCACAGATGGCGCTTTGGGCCCTGCACACGAGGGGACCCTCTTGGCTCCACCCGAGCTGGGTTTGGTGCCCGTGACCCCACGTTCCAGCTCTGCTGTGCTTTCTGACCTCATGGGCCCTCTTGTCCTGCCCAACTTCTGCTGCCAAACCCTGCTGTGGGAAACAATCCCCTTGCCAAGAGAACAGCCCCGGGCAGGATCTCTCAGCAAAGCGTATTTTATAAACGATTTGGCAAGACCAGGTGTTCTACCCAAAGACAGCACAGGGAATGGGACAAAAAGCCCCCGCTTACACATCCGCCAACCCCAGCTGCACATTCCCTGCCCTGCTCCCCAGCGCTTGGCACTGCAGGGGTTACAGACTCCCCAGGGCTGGCCTCAGTTTACCTGTCTCATTCATCTAATTAACAACCCTCTCACCTTATTGATTTATTTGAAATATGGATTCCTGGCTCTTTGGTTGCCCTTCCCCCTCGATTATCTTTTTAAACACAGTGATCAGTTTGGACTGTGAGCACCTTGGTGCCACCCTCGCCACCCTTGGCCACCGCCACCGCCACCCCAGTGACCCCCATGGCTCCAACAATGAACTGGAATGATGGCACGGGGCGTGCGTGTGTCTCTGGGGTCCCTGTGGCCAGCTGTGTGTCCCACGGGTGTGTGTCTGTGCTGGGGCACGTATCCCATGGCTGGCATGGCCAGGACAAGCACGTCTGCAGGATGGAGCTGCCCCAGCCTCCCTGCTCCTGTGCTGGCTCTGACTCGTGCCCATGACCCAGCCCGTCTGCACATCCCAGCAGTCTCTGTGACCCAGGCCATCCATGTCCCAGCCTATCTCTATGTCCCAGCCCACCCCCGTGTCCCAGTCCATCTCCATGTCTCAGCAGCCTCTGCGCCCCCACCTGTCCTGGTTTTGGTAAAAAACAAGTTTCTCTTTTAGTGAATTTTGCCTGTCAGCCAAAGCCTTCATGTCAGCTGCATTTTCCTGGAGAACCAGACACATGTTTTGGCAAACCCAGCAATGCAATGGAAACTTATTGACAAGCACAGATGGACATCTCGCGAGAGGGGCAACGAGAAACCGGTGAGCAACTGTGTATAACATTCCGTTCACGTGAATACTTCATATAAAAGCGGGAGATCACGAGGATCTTGTCCCTTTTCCTTCCCTTTTGCCTTTTTCCTTCCCTTCTGCTCATGACCGACATTAGGAGAGGACCTTGCTGGTCGTCCCTGCGAACGGAGGCCAGTGAGAGACTGAATCCAGCTCCGGTTGGCTGCAGAGTCTGATCCAGGACTTTGGGTGCTGGCTCTGCAGTTGCTCAGACTTACAAGATGGGTTTTGTATATTTGTATCATTTTCTCTGTTCTCATCAGTAGCATCAGTAAAACATCTTGAACTTTTCCAACTCTCTCCCCTCTGTGCTTCTTCCCCTCCCGATCGCCTGTGCTGAGTGGGAAGGGGGGAGAGGGAGGGGCAGAAGGGGGAAGTGGCGGGGGGAGAGGAGGTTGACAACACATCTGCCAGGGTTTGATTGTCACCCCGCAATCCTAACCCTCGACAGGGACAAAGGGGGACCCAGGATGTCACAATGGGCCCTGGGGACAACGGGGGGTCCTGGGATGTCACAATGAGCCCCAGTGACAAAGGGGTTCACCATGGTGCCACAATGGGCCCTGGGGACAAACGAGGTCCCAAGGATGTCACAATAGGCCCTGGGGAAAAAGAGGGGGTCCCCTGAATGTCACAATGGGCTCTGGGGACAAGGGGGGTCCCCCGGATGTCACAATGGCCTCTGGGGACAAAGGGGGTCCCCAGGATGTAACAATGGGCCTTGGAGACAAGGGGTGTCCCACCCTGTCACAATGGTGCCTGGGGACAAAGGGGTCCCCAGGATGTCACAATGGGCACTGGGGACAAGGGGGGTCATGGGATGTCACAATGGGTACTGGGGACAAAGGGGTCCCCACGGTGTCACAATGGGCCCTGGGGACAAAGTGGAGTCCTGGTATGCCACAATGGGCCCCAGTGACAAAGGGGGTCCCCACGGTGTCACAATGGGCCCTTGAGACAACAGGGTCCCCAGGATGTCACAATGGGGTCTGGAGACAAGGGGGGTCATGGGATGTCACAATGGGCCCTGGGGACAAAGGGGGCTGCCCAGGATGTCACAATGGACTCTGGGGACAATGGGGGTCCCCAGGATGTCACAAAGGGCCCTGGGGACAAGGGTGGGTCCTGGGATGTCACAATGGGCCCTGGGGACAAAGGGGGCTCCCCAGGATGTCACAATGGGTCCTGGGGACAAAGGGGGGTCCTGGGACGTCACAATGGGCCCTGGGGACAAAGGGGGTCCCCATGGTGCCACAATACGCCCTAGGGACAAACGGGGTCTCCAGGATGTCACAATCGGCCCTGGGGACAAAGGGGGTTCCCCAGGATGTCACAATGGGCCCTGGAGACAAAGGGGGGTCCCCAGGATGACACAATGGGCACTGGAGAAAAAGGGGGGGTCCCCACGGTGCCACGATGGGCCCTGGGGACAAGGGGGTCCCCAGGATGTAACAATGTGCCCTTGGGACAATGGGGGCTCCTGCGATGTCACAATGGGCCCTGGGGACAAAGGGAGGCCCCAGGATGTCACAATGGGCTCTGGGGACAAAAGGGGTCCCCAGGATGTCACAATGGGCCCAGGGGACAACGAAGCATCCTGGGACGTCACAATGGGCCCGGGCAAAAAGGGGGGTCCCCAGGTTGTTCACAATGGGCCCTGGGGACAATGGGGGTCCTGGGATGTCACAATGAACCCTAGGGACAAAGGGGGTCCCCAGGATGTCACAATGGGCCCTGGGGATAAAGGGGACTCCCCAGGATGTCACAATACGCCCTGGGGACAAAGGGGGTCCCCAGGATGTCACAACGGGCCCTAGGTACAAGGGGGGTCCCACCCTGTCACAATGAGCACTGGGGACAAAGGGGGTCCCCAGGATGTCACAATGGGCACTGGAGACAAAGGGGGGGTCTCCACGGTGCCACAATGGGCCCTGGGGACAATGGGGGGTCCCCACGGTTTCACAATGGGCCCTGGGGACAAGGGGGATCCCCACCCTGTCACAATGGGCCCTGGGGCCAAAGGGATCCCCAGGATGTCACAATGGGCCCCGGGGACTGCGGGGGGTACTAGGATGTCACAATGGGTCTTGGGGACAAAGGGGGTACCCAGGATGTCACAATGGGCCCTGGGGACAATGTGGGGTCCCTTGAAGGTCACAATGGGCCCATGGGACAAAGAGGGTGCCCACGGTGTCACAGTGGGCCCTGGCGACAAAGGGGGATCCCCAGGATGTCACAATGGGCCCCGGGGACAAAGTAAAATCCTGGAATGTCACAATGGTCCCCAGTGACAAAGGCGCTCCCCATGGTGCCACAATGGGCCCTGGGGACAAAGTGGGTCCCCAGGATTTCACAATGAGCACTGGGGACAAAGGGGGGTCCCAGGATGTCACAATGGGCCCTGGGGACAAGGGGGGGTTCCCATGGAGTCACAATGGGTCCTGGGGACAACGAGGCGTCCTGGGACGTCACAATGGGACTTGGGGACAAAGGGGGTCTTCCACAGTCTCACAATGGGCCCTAGAGACAAGGGGAGATCCCCAGGATGACACAATAGGCCCTGGGGACAAAGAGGAGTCCCCCTGAATGTCACAATGGGCCCTGGGGACAAGGGGGGTCCCCATGGTATCACAATAAGCCCTGGGGAAAAAGTGGGGTCCTGGGATGTCACAACTGGCCCCAGTGACAAAGGGTGTCCCCATGGTGCCACAATGGGCCCTGGGGACAAAGAGGGTCCCCAGGATGTCACAATGGGCTTTGGAGACAAGGCGGGGTCCCCAGGATGTCACAATGGGGTCTTGGGACAAAGGGGGTCCCCAGGATGTCACAATGGTCCCTGGGGACAATGGGGGTTCCTGGGACATCACAGTGGGCCCTGGGGACAAAGGCGGTCCCAGGGTGTCACAATAAGCCATGGGGACAAGGGGGGTCCCCAGGATGTCAGAATGGGCCCTGGGGACAACGCGGGGTCCTGGGATGTCACAATGGGCCACGGGGACAAAGGCGATCCCCATGGTGTCACAATGGGCTCTGGGGACAAGGGGGTCCCCAGGATGTCACAATGGGCTCATGGGATAAAGGGGGTACCCACGGTGTCACTATAGGCCCTGGGGACAACGGGGGGTCCCCACGGTGCCACGATGGGCCCTGGGGACAAGGGGGTCCCCAGGATGTCACAATCGGCGCTGGGCACAAAGGGGGGTGCACATGGTGTCAAAATGGGCCCTGGGGACAAAGGGCGTCCCCAGGATGTCACAGTGGGCCCTGGGGACAAAGTGGTCCCCATGGTATCAGAATGGGCCCTGGGGACAAAGAGGGGTGCCCTGAATGTCACAATGGGCCCTGAGGACAAAGGGGGGGTCCCCAGGATGTCGCAATGGGCCTTGGGGACAATGGGGGGTCCTAGGATGTCACAATGGGCCCGAGTGACAAATGGGGTCTCCATGGTGTCACAATGGGACCTGAAGACAAAGGGGGTCCCCTGAATGTCACAATGGGCCCTGAGGACAATGGGGGTTCCTGGAACGTCACAATGGGCCCTGGGGAGAAAGGGAGGTCCCCAGGATGTCACAATGGGCCCTGGAGACAATTGGGGGTTTTGGGATGTCACGATGGGCTCTGACGACAAGGGGAGGTGCCCATGGTGTCACAATGGGTCCTCAGTGACAAGGGGCGTCCCTATAGTGTCACAATGGGCTCTGCAGACAATGGGGGGTCCTGGGATGTCACAATGGGCACCAGTGACAAAGGGGGTCCTCATGGTGCCACAATGGGCCCTGGGGAGTAAGTGGGGTCCTGGGATGTCACAATGGGTCCTGGGGACAAAGGGTGATCCTTTGATGTCACAAGGGGCCCTGGAGGAAAGGGGGTCCCCAGGATGTTACAATGGGCCCTGGGCACAAAGGGGGGTCCCCATAGTGTCACAATGGGTCCCCAGTGACAAGGGGGTCCCCACGGTGCCACGATGGTCCCTGGGGACAAGAAGGATTCCCAATGGTGTCACAATGGACCCTGGGGTCAAAGGGGGTTCCCAGGACATCACAATGGGCTCTGGGGACAATGGGGATCCTGGGACATCACAATGAGCCCTGGGGACAAGGGGGGGTCCTGGGACGTCACAATGGGTCCTGGGGACAAAGCGGTTCCCCAGGATGTCACAATGGGCCCTGGGGACAAAGCAGGGTCCTGGGACGTCACAATGGGCCCTGGAGACAAAGGGATTCCCCAGGATGTCACAATGGGCCCTGGGGACAAAGGGGGTCCCCACAGTGTCACAATGGTCCCTGGGGACAAAGGAGATCCCCACAGTGTCACAATGGGCCCAGGAGACAAAAAGGGGGACCCCAGGATGTCACAATGGGCCCAGGGGACAATGGGGGGTCCTGGGACGTTATAATGGGCCCTCGGGAAAAAGGGGGTCCACATGGTGCCACAATGGGCCCTGGGGACAACGGGGGTCCCAGGATGCCACAATGGACACTGGGGACAAGGGGGTCCCCAGGATGTCACAATGGGCCCTGGGGACACAGGTGGTCCCCAGGATGTCACAATGGGCCCTGGGGACAAAGTGGGGTCCTAAGATGTCACAATGGGCACTGGGGACAAAGGGGGTCCCCATGGTGCCACAATGGGCCTTGGGGACAATGGGGTCTCCCCAGGATGTCACAATGGGC
The DNA here is from genome assembly GCF_037038585.1 of Patagioenas fasciata. NCBI lineage: Eukaryota > Metazoa > Chordata > Aves > Columbiformes > Columbidae > Patagioenas > Patagioenas fasciata. The sequence continues at coordinate 990,677 of NC_092538.1, forward strand.
CTTGGGGACAAAGGGGTGTCCCCTGAATGTGCATAATGGGCCCTGGGGACAAAGGGTGGTCGCCGGGATGTCTCAGTGGGCCCTGGGGACAATGGGGTGTCCTGGGATGTCACAATGGGCCCCAGTGACAAATGGGGTCTCCACGGTGTCACAATGGGCCCTGGAGTAAAGGGGGGTCCCCAGGATGTCACAATAGTCCCTGGGGACAAAGAGGAGTCCCCTGAATGTCATAATGGGCCCTGAGGACAAGGAGGGTCTCCACGGTGTCACAATGGGCCCTGGGGACAAATGGGATCCCCATGATGTCACAATGGGCCTTGGAGACAAGGGGTGTCCCGCCCTGTCACAATGATGCCTGGGGACAAAGGGGTCCCCAGGATGTCACAATGGGCCCTGGGGACAAGGGGGGTCATGGGATGTCACAATGGGCCCTGGGGACAAAGTGGAGTCCTGGTATGCCACAATGGGCCCCAGTGACAAAGGGGGTCCCCACGGTGTCACAATGGGCCCTTGAGACAACAGGGTCCCCAGGATGTCACAATGGACTCTGGGGACAAGGGTGGGTCCTGGTATGTCACAATGGCCCCTGGGGACAAAGGGGGTCCCCAGGATGTCACAATGCGCCCTGGGGAAAATGGGGGGTCCTGGGATGTCACAATGGGCCCTGGGGACAAAGGGGGCTCCCCAGGATGTCACAATGGGCTCTGAGGACAAGAGGGGTCCCAAGGATGTCACAATTGGCACTGGAGCAAAAGGGGAGGGTCCCCACGGTGCCACGATGGGCCCTGGGGACAAGGGGGTTCCCAGGATGTCACAATGGGCCCTGGGTACAATGGGGGGTCCTGGGATGTCACAATGGGCCCTGGGGACAAAGGGGGTCCCCAGGATGTCACAATGCGCCCTGGGGACAAAGGGGGTTCCCCTGAACGTCACAATGGGCCCTGGAGACAAAGGGGGGTCCCCAGGATGTCACAATGGGCACTGGAGAAAAAGGGGGGGTCCCCACAGTGTCACAATGAGCCCTGGGGACAATGGGGGATTCTGGGATGTCACAATAGGCCCTGGGGACAAAGGGGGTCCCCAGGATGTCACAATGGGCACTGGGGACAACGGGGGTCCCCACAGTGTCAGAATGGGGCCGGGGGATAAAGGGGGACCGCAGGATGTGCATAATGGGGCCTGGGGACAATGGGGGGTCGTGGGATGTCACAATGGGCCTTGGGGAAAAAGAGGGGGTCCCCAGGATTTCACAATGGGCCCTGGGGACAAAGAGGAGTCCCCTGAATGTCATAATGGGCCCTGAGGACAAGGAGGGTCTCCACGGTGTCACAATGGGCCCTGGGGACAAAGGGATTCCCCAGGATATCACAATGGGCCCTGGGGACAAAGAGGGTCCCCATGGTGTCAGAATGGGCCCTGGGGACAAAGGGGGGTCCCCAGGATGTCACAATGGGCCCTGGGGACAATGGGGGGTCCTGGGATGTCACAATAGGCCCTGGGGACAAAGGGGGTCCCCATGATTTCACAATGGGCCCAGGGGACAATGGGGCATCCTGGGACGTCACAATGGGCCCTGGGGACAAAGGGGGTCCCCATGGTGTCACAATGGCCCTGGGGATAAAGGGGGACCCCAGGATGTGTATAATGGGGCCTGGGGACAATGGGGGGTCCTGGGATGTCACAATGGGCTCTGGGGACAATAGGGGGTCCTGGGACGTCACAATGGGCCCTGGAGAAAAGGGGGGGTCCTGGGATGTCACAATAGGCCCTGGGGACAAAGGGGGTCTTCAGGATGTCACAATGGGCCCGGGGGACAAAGGGGGTCCCCAGGATGTCACAATAGGCCCTGGGGAAAAAGAGGGCTCCCCAGGATATCACAATGGGCCCTGGGGACAAAGAGGGGTCCACAGGATGTACACAATGGGCCCTGGGGACAAAGGGGGCTCCCCAGGATATCACAATGGGCTCTGGTGACATAGGGGTCCCCAAGATGTCACAACGGGTCCTGGGGACAAGGGGGGTCCCAAGGATGTCACAATGGGCACTGGAGACAAAGAGGGGGTCCCCACGGTGCCACGATGGGCCCTGGGGACAAGGGGGTCCCCAGGATGTAACAATGTGCCCTTGGGACAATGGGGGCTCCTGCAATGTCACAATGGGCCCTGGGGACAAAGGGAGGCCCCAGGATGTCACAATGGACCCTGGGGACAAAAGGGGTCCCTGGGATGTCACAATGGGCCCAGGGGACAACGAAGCATCCTGGGACGCCACAATGGGCCCGGGGAAAAAGGGGGGTCCCCAGGTTGTTCACAATGGGCCCTGGGGACAATGGGGGTCCTGGGATGTCACAATGAACCCTAGGGACAAAGGGGGTCCCCAGGATGTCACAATGGGCCCTGGGGACAAGAGGGTCCCCACGGTGTCACAATGGGCCCTGGGGACAAGGGGGATCCCCGCCCTGTCACAATGGGCCCTGGGGCCAAAGGGATCCCCAGGATGTCAAAATGGGCCCTGGGGACTGCGGGGGGTACTAGGATGTCACAATGGGTCTTGGGGACAAAGGGGGTACCCAGGATGTCACAATGGGCCCTGGGGACAATGGGGGGTCCCTTGAAGGTCACAATGGGCCCATGGGACAAAGAGGGTGCCCACGGTGTCACAGTGGGCCCTGGCGACAAAGGGGGATCCCCAGGATGTCACAATGGGCCCCGGGGACAAAGTAAAATCCTGGAATGTCACAATGGTCCCCAGTGACAAAGGCGCTCCCCATGGTGCCACAATGGGCCCTGGGGACAAAGTGGGTCCCCAGGATTTCACAATGAGCACTGGGGACAAAGGGGGGTCCCAGGATGTCACAATGGGCCCTGGGGACAAGGGGGGGTTCCCATGAAGTCACAATGGGTCCTGGGGACAACGAGGCGTCCTGGGACGTCACAATGGGACTTGGGGACAAAGGGGGTCTTCCACAGTCTCACAATGGGCCCTAGAGACAAGGGGAGATCCCCAGGATGACACAATAGGCCCTGGGGACAAAGAGGAGTCCCCCTGAATGTCACAATGGGCCCTGGGGACAAGGGGGGTCCCCATGGTATCACAATAAGCCCTGGGGACAAAGTGGGGTCCTGGGATGTCACAACTGGCCCCAGTGACAAAGGGTGTCCCCATGGTGCCACAATGGGCCCTGGGGACAAAGAGGGTCCCCAGGATGTCACAATGGGCTTTGGGGACAAGGCGGGGTCCCCAGGATGTCACAATGGGGTCTTGGGACAAAGGGGGTCCCCAGGATGTCACAATGGTCCCTGGGGACAATGGGGGGTCCTGGGACATCACAGTGGGCCCTGGGGACAAAGGCGGTCCCAGGGTGTCACAATAAGCCATGGGGACAAGGGGGGTCCCCAGGATGTCAGAATGGGCCCTGGGGACAACGCGGGGTCCTGGGATGTCACAATGGGCCCTGGGGACAAAGGCGGTCCCAGGGTGTCACAATAAGCCATGGGGACAAGGGGGGTCCCCAGGATGTCAGAATGGGCCCTGGGGACAACGCGGGGTCCTGGGATGTCACAATGGGCCACGGGGACAAAGGCGATCCCCATGGTGTCACAATGGGCCCTGGGGACAAGGGGGTCCCCAGGATGTTACAATGGGCTCATGGGATAAAGGGGGTACCCACGGTGTCACTATAGGCCCTGGGGACAATGGGGGGTCCCCACGGTGCCACGATGGGTCGTGTGGACAAGGGGGTCCCCAGGATGTTCACAACGGGCCCTGAGGACAAAGGGGGTCCCCACGGTGTCACAATGGTTCCCTGGGGACAACTTGGGGTCCTGGGATGTCACAATGGGCCCTGGGGACAAAGGCGGTCCCCAGGATGTCACAATAAGCCCTGGGGACAAGGGGGGTCCCCAGGATGTCACAATGGGCACTGGGGACAAAGGGGGTACCCACGGTGTCACTATAGGCCCTGGGGACAACTGGGGGTCCCCACGGTGCCACGATGGGCCCTGGGGACAAGGGGGTCCCCAGGATGTTCACAATGGGCCCTGGGGACAATGGGGTGTCCCCAGGATGTCACAATGGGCCCTGGGGACAAAGAGGGTCCCCAGGATGTCACAATCGGCCCTGGGCACAAAGGGGGGTGCACATGGTGTCAAAATGGGCCCTGGGGACAAAGGGCGTCCCCAGGATGTCACAGTGGGCCCTGGGGACAAAGTGGTCCCCATGGTATCAGAATGGACCCTGGGGACAAAGAGGGGTGGCCTGAATGTCACAATGGGCCCTGAGGACAAAGGGGGGTCCCCAGGATGTCGCAATGGGCCTTGGGGACAATGGGGGGTCCTAGGATGTCACAATGCGCCCGAGTGACAAATCGGGTCTCCATGGTGTCACAATGGGCCCTGAAGACAAAGGGGGTCCCCTGAATGTCACAATGGGCCCTGAGGACAATGGGGGTTCCTGGAACGTCACAATGGGCCCTGGGGAGAAAGGGAGGTCCCCAGGATGTCACAATGGGCCCTGGAGACAATTGGGGGTTTTGGGATGTCACGATGGGCTCTGACGACAAGGGGAGGTGCCCATGGTGTCACAATGGGTCCTCAGTGACAAGGGGGGTCCCTATAGTGTCACAATGGGCTCTGCAGACAATGGGGGGTCCTGGGATGTCACAATGGGCACCAGTGACAAAGGGGGTCCTCATGGTGCCACAATGGGCCCTGGGGAGTAAGTGGGGTCCTGGGATGTCACAATGGGTCCTGGGGACAAAGGGTGATCCTTTGATGTCACAAGGGGCCCTGGAGGCAAGGGGGTCCCCAGGATGTTACAATGGGCCCTGGGCACAAAGGGGGGTCCCCATAGTGTCACAATGGGTCCCCAGTGACAAGGGGGTCCCCACGGTGCCACGATGGGCCCTGGGGACAAGAGGGGGTCCCCATGGTGTCACAATGGACCCTGGGGTCAAAGGGGGTTCCCAGGACATCACAATGGGCTCTGGGGACAATGGGGATCCTGGGACATCACAATGAGCCCTGGGGACAAGGGGGGGTCCTGGGACGTCACAATGGGTCCTGGGGACAAAGCGGTTCCCCAGGATGTCACAATGGGCCCCGGGGACAAAGCAGGGTCCTGGGACGTCACAATGGGCCCTGGAGACAAAGGGATTCCCCAGGATGTCACAATGGGCCCTGGGGACAAAGGGGGTCCCCACAGTGTCACAATGGTCCCTGGGGACAAAGGAGATCCCCACAGTGTCACAATGGGCCCAGGGGACAAAAGGGGGACCCCAGGATGTCACAATGGGCCCAGGGGACAATGGGGGGTCCTGGGACGTTATAATGGGCCCTCAGGAACAACAGGGGGTCCACATGGTGCCACAATGGGCCCTGGGGACAACGGTGGCTGCTGGGATGTCACAATGGGCCCTGGGGACACAGGTGGTCCCCAGGATGTCACAATGGGCCCTGGGGACAAAGTGGGGTCCTAAGATGTCACAATGGGCACTGGGGACAAAGGGGGTCCCCATGGTGCCACAATGGGCCTTGGGGACAATGGGGTCTCCCCAGGATGTCACAATGGGCCTTGGGGACAAAGGGGTGTCCCCTGAATGTGCATAATGGGCCCTGGGGACAAAGGGTGGTCGCCGGGATGTCTCAGTGGGCCCTGGGGACAATGGGGGGTCCTGGGATGTCACAATGGGCCCCAGTGACAAATGGGGTTTCCACGGTGTCACAATGGGCCCTGGAGTAAAGGGGGGTCCCCAGGATGTCACAATAGTCCCTGGGGACAAAGAGGAGTCCCCTGAATGTCATAATGGGCCCTGAGGACAAGGAGGGTCTCCACGGTGTCACAATGGGCCCTGGGGACAATGGGGGGTCCTGGGATGTCACAATAGGCCCTGGGGACAAAGGGGGTCCCCATGATTTCACAATGGGCCCAGGGGACAATGGGGCATCCTGGGACGTCACAATGGGCCCTGGGGACAAAGGGGGTCCCCATGGTGTCACAATGGCCCTGGGGATAAAGGGGGACCCCAGGATGTGTATAATGGGGCCTGGGGACAATGGGGGGTCCTGGGATGTCACAATGGGCTCTGGGGACAATAGGGGGTCCTGGGACGTCACAATGGGCCCTGGAGAAAAGGGGGGTCCTGGGATGTCACAATGGGCCCTGGGGACAGGAGGGTCCCCACGGTTTCACAATGGGACCTGGGGACAAGGGGGTCCCCACGGTTTCACAATGGGACCTGGGGACAAGGGGGATCCCCGCCCTGTCACAATGGGCCCTGGGGCCAAAGGGATCCCCAGGATGTCACAATGGGCCCTGGGGACTGCGGGGGGTACTAGGATGTCACAATGGGTCTTGGGGACAAAGGGGGTACCCAGGATGTCACAATGGGCCCTGGGGACAATGGGGGGTCCCTTGAAGGTCACAATGGGCCCATGGGACAAAGAGGGTGCCCACGGTGTCACAGTGGGCCCTGGCGACAAAGGGGGATCCCCAGGATGTCACAATGGGCCCCGGGGACAAAGTAAAATCCTGGAATGTCACAATGGTCCCCAGTGACAAAGGCGCTCCCCATGGTGCCACAATGGGCCCTGGGGACAAAGTGGGTCCCCAGGATTTCACAATGAGCACTGGGGACAAAGGGGGGTCCCAGGATGTCACAATGGGCCCTGGGGACAAGGGGGGGTTCCCATGGAGTCACAATGGGTCCTGGGGACAACGAGGCGTCCTGGGACGTCACAATGGGACTTGGGGACAAAGGGGGTCTTCCACAGTCTCACAATGGGCCCTAGAGACAAGGGGAGATCCCCAGGATGACACAATAGGCCCTGGGGACAAAGAGGAGTCCCCCTGAATGTCACAATGGGCCCTGGGGACAAGGGGGGTCCCCATGGTATCACAATAAGCCCTGGGGACAAAGTGGGGTCCTGGGATGTCACAACTGGCCCCAGTGACAAAGGGTGTCCCCATGGTGCCACAATGGGCCCTGGGGACAAAGAGGGTCCCCAGGATGTCACAATGGGCTTTGGGGACAAGGCGGGGTCCCCAGGATGTCACAATGGGGTCTTGGGACAAAGGGGGTCCCCAGGATGTCACAATGGTCCCTGGGGACAATGGGGGGTCCTGGGACATCACAATGGGCCCTGGGGACAAAGGCGGTCCCAGGGTGTCACAATAAGCCATGGGGACAAGGGGGGTCCCCAGGATGTCACAATGGGCACTGGGGACAAAGGGGGGTCCCCACGGTGCCATGATGGGCCCTGGCGACAAGGGGGTCCCCAGGATGTCACAATGGGCCCTGAGAACAAATTGGGGTTCTGGGATGTCACAATGGGCCCTGGGGACAAAGGGGGTCCCCATGGTGCCACAATGGGCCCTGGGGACTAAGAGGGGTCCCCAGAATGTCACAATGGGCCCTGGGGACATTTGGGGTCCCCAGAATGTCACAATGGGCCCTGGGAACAATAGGGGGTCCTGGGACGTGACAATGGGCCCTGGAGAAAAGGGGGGTCCCCAGGATGTCACAATAGGCCCTGGGGACAAAGAGGAGTCCCCTGAATGTCATAATGGGCCCTGAGGACAAGGAGGGTCTCCACGGTGTCACAATGGGCCCTGGGGACAATGGGGGGTCCTGGGATGTCACAATAGGCCCTGGGGACAAAGGGGGTCCCCATGATTTCACAATGGGCCCAGGGGACAATGCGGCATCCTGGGACGTCACAATGGGCCCTGGGGACAAAGGGGGTCCCCATGGTGTCACAATGGCCCTGGGGATAAAGGGGGACCCCAGGATGTGTATAATGGGGCCTGGGGACAATGGGGGGTCCTGGGATGTCACAATGGGCTCTGGGGACAAGGGGGGGTCCCCAGGATGTCACAATGGACCCTGGGGACAAAAGGGGTCCCCGGGATGTCACAATGGGCCCAGGGGACAACGAAGCATCCTGGGACGCCACAATGGGCCCGGGGAAAAAGGGGGGTCCCCAGGTTGTTCACAATGGGCCCTGGGGACAATGGGGGTCCTGGGATGTCACAATGAACCCTAGGGACAAAGGGGGTCCACAGGATGTAACAATGGGCCCTGGGGAGAAACGGGATCCCCATGATGTCACAATGGGCCTTGGAGACAAGGGGTGTCCCGCCCTGTCACAATGGTGCCTGGGGACAAAGGGGTCCCCAGGATGTCACAATGGGCCCTGGGGACAAGGGGGGTCATGGGATGTCACAATGGGTCCTGGGGACAAAGGGGTCCCCACGGTGTCACAATGGGCCCTGGGGACAAAGTGGAGTCCTGGTATGCCACAATGGGCCCCAGTGACAAAGGGGTTCCCCACGGTGTCACAATGGGCCCTTGAGACAACAGGGTCCCCAGGATGTCACAATGGGCCTGGGGACAAAGGGGGCTTCCCAGGATGTCACAATGGACTCTGGGGACAAGGGTGGGTCCTGGTATGTCACAATGGCCCCTGGGGACAAAGGGGTTCCCCAGGATGTCACAATGCGCCCTGGGGAAAATGGGGGGTCCTGGGATGTCACAATGGGCCCTGGGGACAAAGGGGGTCTTCAGGATGTCACAATGGGCCCGGGGGACAAAGGGGGTCCCCAGGATGTCACAATAGGCCCTGGGGAAAAAGAGGGCTCCCCAGGATATCACAATGGGCCCTGGGGACATAGGGGTCCCCACGATGTCACAACGGGTCCTGGGGACAAGGGGGGTCCCAAGGATGTGACAATGGGCACTGGAGACAAAGGGGGGGTCCCCACGGTGCCACGATGGGCCCTGGGGACAAGGGGGTCCCCAGGATGTAACAATGTGCCCTTGGGACAATGGGGGCTCCTGCGATGTCACAATGGGCCCTGGGGACAAAGGGAGGCCCCAGGTTGTTCACAATGGGCCCTGGGGACAATGGGGGTCCTGGGATGTCACAATGAACCCTAGGGACAAAGGGGGTCCCCAGGATGTCACAATGGGCCCCGGGGACAAAGTAAAATCCCGGAATGTCACAATGGTCCCCAGTGACAAAGGCGCTCCCCATGGTGCCACAATGGGCCCTGGGGACAAAGTGGGTCCCCAGGATTTCACAATGAGCACTGGGGACAAAGGGGGGTCCCAGGATGTCACAATGGGCCCTGGGGACAAGGGGGGGTTCCCATGGAGTCACAATGGGTCCTGGGGACAACGAGGCGTCCTGGGACGTCACAATGGGACTTGGGGACAAAGGGGGTCTTCCACAGTCTCACAATGGGCCCTAGAGACAAGGGGAGATCCCCAGGATGACACAATAGGCCCTGGGGACAAAGAGGAGTCCCCCTGAATGTCACAATGGGCCCTGGGGACAAGGGGGGTCCCCATGGTATCACAATAAGCCCTGGGGACAAAGTGGGGTCCTGGGATGTCACAACTGGCCCCAGTGACAAAGGGTGTCCCCATGGTGCCACAATGGGCCCTGGGGACAAAGAGGGTCCCCAGGATGTCACAATGGGCTTTGGGGACAAGGCAGGGTCCCCAGGATGTCACAATGGGGTCTTGGGACAAAGGGGGTCCCCAGGATGTCACAATGGTCCCTGGGGACAATGGGGGGTCCTGGGACGTCACAATGGGCCCTGGGGACAAAGGCGGTCCCAGAGTGTCACAATAAGCCATGGGGACAAGGGGGGTCTCCAGGATGTCACAATCGGCCCTGGGGACAAAGGCGGTGCCAGGGTGTCACAATAAGCCATGGGGACAAGGGGGGTCCCCAGGATGTCACAATGGGCACTAGGGACAAAGGGGGTCCCCAGGATGTCACCATGGGCCCTGTGGACAACTTGGGGTCCTGGGATGTTCACAATGGGCCCCGGTGACAAAGGGGGTCCCCGTGGTGCCACAATGTGCCCCTGGGACAAAGGGGGTCCCCAGAATGTCATAATGGGCACTGGGGACAAGGGGGGTCCCCAGGATGTCACAAGTGGCCCTGGGGATAAAGGGGGTCCCCATGGTGCCACAATGTGCCCCTGGGACAAAGGGGTCCCCAGGATGTCACAATAAGCCCTGGGGACAAGGGGGGTCCCCAGGATGTCAGAATGGGCCCTGGGGACAACGCGGGGTCCTGGGATGTCACAATGGGCCACGGGGACAAAGGCGATCCCCATGGTGTCACAATGGGCCCTGGGGACAAGGGGGTCCCCAGGATGTCACAATGGGCTCATGGGATAAAGGGGGGACCCATGGTGTCACTATAGGCCCTGGGGACAACGGGGGGTCCCCACGGTGCCACGATGGGTCGTGTGGACAAGGGGGTCCCCAGGATGTTCACAACAGGCCCTGAGGACAAAGGGGGTCCCCACGGTGTCACAATGGTCCCTGGGGACAACTTGGGGTCCTGGGATGTCACAATGGGCCCTGGGGACAAAGGCGGTCCCCAGGATGTCACAATAAGCCTTGGGGACAAGGGGGGTCCCCAGGATGTCACAATGGGCACTGGGGACAAAGGGGGTACCCACGGTGTCACTATAGGCCCTGGGGACAACGGGGGGTCCCCACGGTGCCACGATGGGCCCTGGGGACAAGGGGGTCCCCAGGATGTTCACAATGGGCCCTGGAGACAATGGGGTGTCCCCAGGATGTCACAATGGGCCCTGGGGACAAAGAGGGTCCCCAGGATGTCACAATCGGCCCTGGGCACAAAGGGGGGTGCACATGGTGTCAAAATGGGCCCTGGGGACAAAGGGCGTCCCCAGGATGTCACAGTGGGCCCTGGGGACAAAGTGGTCCCCATGGTATCAGAATGGGCCCTGGGGACAAAGAGGGGTGCCCTGAATGTCACAATGGGCCCTGAGGACAAAGGGAGGTCCCCAGGATGTCGCAATGGGCCTTGGGGACAATGGGGGGTCCTAGGATGTCGCAATGGGCCCGAGTGACAAATGGGGTCTCCATGGTGTCACAATGGGCCCTGAAGACAAAGGGGGTCCCCTGAATGTCACAATGGGCCCTGAGGACAATGGGGGTTCCTGGAACGTCACAATGGGCCCTGGGGAGAAAGGGAGGTCCCCAGGATGTCACAATGGGCCCTGGAGACAATTGGGGGTTTTGGGATGTCACGATGGGCTCTGACGACAAGGGGAGGTGCCCATGGTGTCACAATGGGTCCTCAGTGACAAGGGGGGTCCCTATAGTGTCACAATGGGCTCTGCAGACAATGGGGGGTCCTGGGATGTCACAATGGGCACCAGTGACAAAGGGGGTCCTCATGGTGCCACAATGGGCCCTGGGGAGCAAGTGGGGTCCTGGGATGTCACAATGGGTCCTGGGGACAAAGGGTGATCCTTTGATGTCACAAGGGGCCCTGGAGGCAAGGGGGTCCCCAGGATGTTACAATGGGCCCTGGGCACAAAGGGGGGTCCCCATAGTGTCACAATGGGTCCCCAGTGACAAGGGGGTCCCCACGGTGCCACGATGGGCCCTGGGGACAAGAGGGGGTCCCCATGGTGTCACAATGGACCCTGGGGTCAAAGGGGGTTCCCAGGACATCACAATGGGCTCTGGGGACAATGGGGATCCTGGGACATCACAATGAGCCCTGGGGACAAGGGGGGGTCCTGGGACGTCACAATGGGTCCTGGGGACAAAGCGGTTCCCCAGGATGTCACAATGGGCCCCGGGGACAAAGCAGGGTCCTGGGACGTCACAATGGGCCCTGGAGACAAAGGGATTCCCCAGGATGTCACAATGGGCCCTGGGGACAAAGGGGGTCCCCACAGTGTCACAATGGTCCCTGGGGACAAAGGAGATCCCCACAGTGTCACAATGGGCCCGGGGGACAATGGGGGGTCCTGGGACGTTATAATGGGCCCTCGGGAAAAAGGGGGTCCACATGGTGCCACAATGGGCCCTGGGGACAACGGGGGTCCCAAGATGCCACAATGGACACTGGGGACAAGGGGGTCCCCAGGATGTCACAATGGGCCCTGGGGACAACGGTGGCTCCTAGGATGTCACAATGGGCCCTGGGGACACAGGTGGTCCCCAGGATGTCACAATGGGCCCTGGGGACAAAGTGGGGTCCTAAGATGTCACAATGGGCACTGGGGACAAAGGGGGTCCCCATGGTGCCACAATGGGCCTTGGGGACAATGGGGTCTCCCCAGGATGTCACAATGGGCCTTGGGGACAAAGGGGTGTCCCCTGAATGTGCATAATGGGCCCTGGGGACAAAGGGTGGTCGCCGGGATGTCTCAGTGGGCCCTGGGGACAATGGGGTGTCCTGGGATGTCACAATGGGCCCCAGTGACAAATGGGGTCTCCACGGTGTCACAATGGGCCCTGGGGATAAAGGGGGGTCTCTAGGATGTCACAATGGGCCCAAGTGATGAGTCCCCACAGTGCCACTATGGGCCCTGGAGACAAGGGGGGTCCCCAGGATGTCACGATGGGGCCTGGGGACAACGAGGGGTCCTGGGACGTCACAATGAGCCCTGGGGAAAAAGGGTGGTCCCCATGATGTCACAATGGGCACTGGAGACAGTGGGGGGTCCTGGGATGTCACAATGGGCCCTGGGGACAAAGTAAGGTCCTCGGCTGTCACAATGAGCCCTGAGGACAAGGGGGGTTCCCAGAATTTCACAATGAGCACTGGGGACAAAGTGGGGTCCTGGGATGTCAAAATGGGCCCTGGGGACAAAGGGGGTCCCTTAATTGTCACAATGGGCCCTGGGGACAAGGGGGGTCCCCACGGTGTCACAATGGGCCCTGGGGACAAAGTGGGGTGCTGGAATGTCACAATGGGCCCAGAGGACAAAGGGGGTCCCCATGGTGCCACAGTGGGCCCTGGGGACAAAGGGGGTCCTGAGACGTCACAATGGGCCCTGGGGAAAAGGCGGGGTCCCCACGGTGTCACAATGGGCCCTGGGGACAATGGGGGGTCCTGGGATGTCACAATGGGCCCCACTGACAAAGGGGGTCCCCATGGTGCGACAACGAGCTCTGGGGATAAAGGGGGTCTCCAGGATGTCACAATGGGCCCTGGGGACAAAGGAAGTCCCCAGAATGCCACAATGGGTCCTGGAAAGAAGTGGGGTCCCCACGGTGTCACAATGGGCCTTGGGGACAAAGGGGGGTCCCCAGGATGTCACAATGGGCCCCGGGGACAAAGGGGTCCCCAGGATGTCACAATGGGCCCCGGGGACAAAGGCGGGGTCCCCATGGTGTCACAATGGACCAAAGTGACAGGACGAGTCCCCACGGAACCACTATGGGTTCTGGAGACCAGGGGGTTCCCTGGATTTCACAATGGGCCCTGGGGACAAGGGGGGTCCCCAGGATGTCACAATGGGCCCTGGGGACAATGGGGGGTCCTGGGATGTCACAATAGGCCCTGGGGACAAAGCGGGTCCCCATGATTTCACAATGGGCCCAGGGGACAATGGGGCATCCTGGGACGTCACAATGGGCCCTGGGGACAAAGGGGGTCCCCATGGTGTCACAATGGCCCTGGGGATAAAGGGGGACCCCAGGATGTGTATAATGGGGCCTGGGGACAATAGGGGGTCCTGGGACGTCACAATGGGCCCTGGAGAAAAGGGGGGGTCCTGGCATGTCACAATAGGCCCTGGGGACAAAGGGGGTCTTCAGGATGTCACAATGGGCCCGGGGGACAAAGGGGGTCCCCAGGATGTCACAATAGGCCCTGGGGAAAAAGAGGGCTCCCCAGGATATCACAATGGGCCCTGGGGACAAAGAGGGGTCCACAGGATGTGCACAATGGGCCCTGGGGACAATGGGGGCTCCCCAGGATATCACAATGGGCTCTGGTGACATAGGGGTCCCCAAGATGTCACAACGGGTCCTGGGGACAAGGGGGGTCCCAAGGATGTCACAATGGGCACTGGAGACAAAGGGGGGGTCCCCACGGTGCCACGATGGGCCCTGGGGACAAGGGGGTCCCCAGGATGTAACAATGTGCCCTTGGGACAATGGGGGCTCCTGCGATGTCACAATGGGCCCTGGGGACAAAGGGAGGCCCCAGGATGTCACAATGGACCCTGGGGACAAAAGGGGTCCCCGGGATGTCACAATGGGCCCAGGGGACAACGAAGCATCCTGGGACGCCACAATGGGCCCGGGGAAAAAGGGGGGTCCCCAGGTTGTTCACAATGGGCCCTGGGGACAATGGGGGTCCTGGGATGTCACAATGAACCCTAGGGACAAAGGGGGTCCCCAGGATGTCACAATGGGCCCTGGGGACTGCGGGGGGTACTAGGATGTCACAATGGGTCTTGGGGACAATGGGGGTACCCAGGATGTCACAATGGGCCCTGGGGACAATGGGGGGTCCCTTGAAGGTCACAATGGGCCCATGGGACAAAGAGGGTGCCCACGGTGTCACAGTGGGCCCTGGCGACAAAGGGGGATCCCCAGGATGTCACAATGGGCCCCGGGGACAAAGTAAAATCCTGGAATGTCACAATGGTCCCCAGTGACAAAGGCGCTCCCCATGGTGCCACAATGGGCCCTGGGGACAAAGTGGGTCCCCAGGATTTCACAATGAGCACTGGGGACAAAGGGGGGTCCCAGGATGTCACAATGGGCCCTGGGGACAAGGGGGGGTTCCCATGGAGTCACAATGGGTCCTGGGGACAACGAGGCGTCCTGGGACGTCACAATGGGACTTGGGGACAAAGGGGGTCTTCCACAGTCTCACAATGGGCCCTAGAGACAAGGGGAGATCCCCAGGATGACACAATAGGCCCTGGGGACAAAGAGGAGTCCCCCTGAATGTCACAATGGGCCCTGGGGACAAGGGGGGTCCCCATGGTATCACAATAAGCCCTGGGGACAAAGTGGGGTCCTGGGATGGCACAACTGGCCCCAGTGACAAAGGGTGTCCCCATGGTGCCACAATGGGCCCTGGGGACAAAGAGGGTCCCCAGGATGTCACAATGGGCTTTGGGGACAAGGCGGGGTCCCCAGGATGTCACAATGGGGTCTTGGGACAAAGGGGGTCCCCAGGATGTCACAATGGTCCCTGGGGACAATGGGGGGTCCTGGGACATCACAATGGGCCCTGGGGACAAAGGCGGTCCCAGGGTGTCACAATAAGCCATGGGGACAAGGGGGGTCCCCAGGATGTCACAATGGGCACTGGGGACAAAGGGGGGTCCCCACGGTGCCATGATGGGCCCTGGCGACAAGGGGGTCCCCAGGATGTCACAATGGGCCCATGGGACAAAGGGGGTACCCATGGTGTCACAATGGGCCCTGGGGACAACTTGGGGTCCTGGGATGTCACAATGGGCCCCGGTGACAAAGGGGGTCCCCATGGTGCCACAATGTGCCCCTGGGACAAAGGGGGTCCCCAGAATGTCATAATGGGCACTGGGGACAAGAGGGGTCCCCAGGATGTCACAAGTGGCCCTGGGGATAAAGGGGGTCCCCATGGTGCCACAATGTGCCCCTGGGACAAAGGGGTCCCCAGGATGTCACAATAAGCCCTGGAGACAAGGGGGGTCCCCAGGATGTCAGAATGGGCCCTGGGGACAATGCGGGGTCCTGGGATGTCACAATGGGCCACGGGGACAAAGGCGATCCCCATGGTGTCACAATGGGCCCTGGGGACAAGGGGGTCCCCAGGATGTCACAATGGGCTCATGGGATAAAGGGGGTACCCACGGTGTCACTATAGGCCCTGGGGACAACGGGGGGTCCCCACGGTGCCACGATGGGTCGTGTGGACAAGGGGGTCCCCAGGATGTTCACAACGGGCCCTGAGGACAAAGGGGGTCCCCACGGTGTCACAATGGTCCCTGGGGACAACTTGGGGTCCTGGGATGTCACAATGGGCCCTGGGGACAAAGGCGGTCCCCAGGATGTCACAATAAGCCCTGGGGACAAGGGGGGTCCCCAGGATGTCACAATGGGCACTGGGGACAAAGGGGGTACCCACGGTGTCACTATAGGCCCTGGGGACAACGGGGGGTCCCCACGGTGCCACGATGGGCCCTGGAGACAAGGGGGTCCCCAGGATGTTCACAATGGGCCCTGGAGACAATGGGGTGTCCCCAGGATGTCACAATGGGCCCTGGGGACAAAGAGGGTCCCCAGGATGTCACAATCGGCCCTGGGCACAAAGGGGGGTGCACATGGTGTCAAAATGGGCCCTGGGGACAAAGGGCGTCCCCAGGATGTCACAGTGGGCCCTGGGGACAAATTGGTCCCCATGGTATCAGAATGGGCCCTGGGGACAAAGAGGGGTGCCCTGAATGTCACAATGGGCCCTGAGGACAAAGGGGGGTCCCCAGGATGTCGCAATGGGCCTTGGGGACAATGGGGGGTCCTAGGATGTCACAATGGGCCCGAGTGACAAATGGGGTCTCCATGGTGTCACAATGGGCCCTGAAGACAAAGGGGGTCCCCTGAATGTCACAATGGGCCCTGAGGACAATGGGGGTTCCTGGAACGTCACAATGGGCCCTGGGGAGAAAGGGAGGTCCCCAGGATGTCAAATGGGCCCTGGAGACAATTGGGGGTTTTGGGATGTCACGATGGGCTCTGACGACAAGGGGAGGTGCCCATGGTGTCACAATGGGTCCTCAGTGACAAGGGGGGTCCCTATAGTGTCACAATGGGCTCTGCAGACAATGGGGGGTCCTGGGATGTCACAATGGGCACCAGTGACAAAGGGGGTCCTCATGGTGCCACAATGGGCCCTGGGGAGTAAGTGGGGTCCTGGGATGTCACAATGGGTCCTGGGGACAAAGGGTGATCCTTTGATGTCACAAGGGGCCCTGGAGGCAAGGGGGTCCCCAGGATGTTACAATGGGCCCTGGGCACAAAGGGGGGTCCCCATAGTGTCACAATGGGTCCCCAGTGACAAGGGGGTCCCCACGGTGCCACGATGGGCCCTGGGGACAAGAGGGGGTCCCCATGGTGTCACAATGGACCCTGGGGTCAAAGGGGGTTCCCAGGACATCACAATGGGCTCTGGGGACAATGGGGATCCTGGGACATCACAATGAGCCCTGGGGACAAGGGGGGGTCCTGGGACGTCACAATGGGTCCTGGGGACAAAGCGGTTCCCCAGGATGTCACAATGGGCCCCGGGGACAAAGCAGGGTCCTGGGACGTCACAATGGGCCCTGGAGACAAAGGGATTCCCCAGGATGTCACAATGGGCCCTGGGGACAAAGGAGATCCCCACAGTGTCACAATGGGCCCAGGGGACAATGGGGGGTCCTGGGACGTTATAATGGGCCCTCGGGAAAAAGGGGGTCCACATGGTGCCACAATGGGCCCTGGGGACAACGGGGGTCCCAGGATGCCACAATGGACACTGGGGACAAGGGGGTCCCCAGGATGTCACAATGGGCCCTGGGGACACAGGTGGTCCCCAGGATGTCACAATGGGCCCTGGGGACAAAGTGGGGTCCTAAGATGTCACAATGGGCACTGGGGACAAAGGGGGTCCCCATGGTGCCACAATGGGCCTTGGGGACAATGGGGTCTCCCCAGGATGTCACAATGGGCCTTGGGGACAAAGGGGTGTCCCCTGAATGTGCATAATGGGCCCTGGGGACAAAGGGTGGTCGCCGGGATGTCTCAGTGGGCCCTGGGGACAATGGGGTGTCCTGGGATGTCACAATGGGCCCCAGTGACAAATGGGGTCTCCACGGTGTCACAATGGGCCCTGGGGATAAAGGGGGGTCTCCAGGATGTCACAATGGGCCCAAGTGATGAGTCCCCACAGTGCCACTATGGGCCCTGGAGACAAGGGGGGTCCCCAGGATGTCACGATGGGGCCTGGGGACAACGAGGGGTCCTGGGACGTCACAATGAGCCCTGGGGAAAAAGGGTGGTCCCCATGATGTCACAATGGGCACTGGAGACAGTGGGGGGTCCTGGGATGTCACAATGGGCCCTGGGGACAAAGTAAGGTCCTCGGCTGTCACAATGAGCCCTGAGGACAAGGGGGGTCCCCAGAATTTCACAATGAGCACTGGGGACAAAGTGGGGTCCTGGGATGTCAAAATGGGCCCTGGGGACAAAGGGGGTCCCTTAATTGTCACAATGGGCCCTGGGGACAAGGGGGGTCCCTTAATTGTCACAATGGGCCCTGGGGACAAAGTGGGGTCCTGGAACGTCACAATGGGCCCAGAGGACAAAGGGGGTCCCCATGGTGCCACAGTGGGCCCTGGGGACAAAGGGGGTCCTGAGACGTCACAATGGGCCCTGGGGAAAAGGCGGGGTCCCCACGGTGTCACAATGGGCCCTGGGGACAATGGGGGGTCCTGGGATGTCACAATGGGCCCCAGTGACAAAGGGGGTCCCCATGGTGCGACAACGAGCTCTGGGGATAAAGGGGGTCTCCAGGATGTCACAATGGGCCCTGGGGACAAAGGAAGTCCCCAGAATGCCACAATGGGTCCTGGAAAGAAGTGGGGTCCCCACGGTGTCACAATGGGCCTTGGGGACAAAGGGGGGTCCCCAGGATGTCACAATGGGCCCCGGGGACAAAGGGGTCCCCAGGATGTCACAATGGGCCCCGGGGACAAAGGCGGGGTCCCCATGGTGTCACAATGGACCCAAGTGACAGGACGAGTCCCCACGGTACCACTATGGGTTCTGGAGACCAGGGGGTTCCCCAGATTTCACAATGGGCCCTGGGGACAAGGGGGGTCCCCAGGATGTCACAATGGGCCCTGGGGACAACGAGGGGTCCTGGGACGTCACAATGAGCCCTGGGGAGAAAGGGGGGTCCCCACCCTGTCAGAAGGGACCCTGGGGACAAGGTGGGGTCCTGGGATGTCACAATGGGCCCTGAGGACAAATTGGGGTTCTGGGATGTCACAATGGGCCCTGGGGACAAAGGGGGTCCCCAGAATGTCACAATGGGCCCTGGGGACAAAGGGGGTGTCCATGGTGCCACAATGGGCCCTGGGGACTAGGGGGGGGGGGTCCCCTCGGTGCCACGATGGGCCCTGGGGACAAGGGGGTCCCCAGGATGTCACAATGGGCCCTGAGGACAAATTGGGGTTCTGGGATGTCACAATGGGCCCTGGGGACAAAGGGGGTCCCCAGAATGTCACAATGGGCCCTGGGGACATTTGGGGTCCCCAGAATGTCACAATGGGCCCTGGGGACAATGGGGGATCCTGAGACGTCACAATGGGCCCTGGGGACAAAGTGGGTCCCCATGGTGTCACAACACCCTGGGGACAATGCAGGGTCCCCAGGATGTCACAATGGCCCCTGGGGACATTAGGGGTCCCCACAGTTTCACGATCTTAACCCTTGACACCCCCCAACTACTGGGTCCTTAGGGTTACTCCCGGGTCCCTCCTGAACTGAATCCCCGCCCGAACTCCTGGGTCTGATAGAGGGCACGAACATTTTAAGGGTTAACAAAACATAATTGGGTGCCCACTAACGAGCCAACACTTTAGGGCTGAGCCACACGAGCCCTTAGTTCAGAGCTTTAGGTGAACTCATGGTAAGGAAACCAGAACCCAGCAGTGCCAGGATCAGGAGTTTTACGGCACCAGCTGTGAACTCGAGGGGACGAGAGAACCGAGATTTACAGCAAAAAGGGGGTGCCAGGCTGGGTTCAACCGACCTGGAGCTTGGGTCCCAGTCCATTCAACACAAGGAGCCAAACCTGAGGAAGCTGAAGGAGCCTTCATCCAAAGACCCCTCCTCCAGAGCACCAGGTGGCGCCGCGCAGGCGAACGGGGGGCGTCCAGGCGGAGACTACGGCAGTGATGAGCGGGAAAGGTTCTGGATGTGTGCGGGCGCTCCGGGGTCGTTGGGACACGAGCACCTCGCTGTATTTAAACGCAGCTCCTGCCGCTCGGAGCGGCGCACGAGGGGTGGAACCATCGCTCCCCTTGCGCCCGACGGCGAAACGAACGCAGCTGCTCTGGAGCCCTGCGGGGTGTGGAGGTTCATGGCTCCGGAGGCTGTAAAGTTGTTTCTGCGCCTCCGTTCCCCTCATGCCCCCCCATTCCCTTCACCCCGACCCCCAATCCACCCCCCACCCCGACCCCCAGCTCCCCCCCCACCCCGACCCCCCAATGCCCCCCCCGACCCCCAATTCCTCCCCACACTCGCCCCCAATGCCCCCTCACACCGACCCCCAAGGCCGCCCCCGCACACCAACCCCCCAGTTCCCCCCTCAAACACCGATCCCCAATGCCCCCCCACTGGACCCTAATTCCCCCTCACACTGACCCCCAACGCCCCCCACACCAACCCCTAATGCCCCTCACATCGACCCCCAAATCCTCCCCAGACTGACCCCTCAAATCCTCCCCAGACCGCGCCCCAACTTCCCCCCCACACCAAGCCCCAATTCCCCCCACACCGACCCCCAATGCCCCCCCCCACGCCAGACCCCAATTCCCCCCCACACCGACCCCCAATGTTCCCCCCCATGCCAGACCCCAATTCCCCCCCCCACCGACCCCCAATTCCCCCCACACTGATCCCCAATGCTCCCCCCCAACACCGACCCCCAATTCCTCCCCACACTGATCCCCAATGCTCCCTCACTCCGACCCCCAAGGCCCCCCCGTACTGACCTCCCCACACCGACCCCCCAATTCCCCCCTCAAACACCGACCCTCAATCCCCCCCCGGACCCTAATTCCCCCTCGCACCGACCCCCAACGCCCCCCACACCAACCCCTAATGCCCCTCACATCGACCCCCAAATCCTCCCCACACTGACCCCTCAAATCCTCCCCAGACCGACCCCCAACTTCCCCCCCACACCGAGCCCCAATGCCCCCCACACTGACCCCCAATGCCCCCCCTCACACCGAACCCCAATTCCTCCCCACACCGACCCCCCAATTCCCCCCTCAAACACCGACCCCCAATCCCCCCCACTGGACCCTAATTCCCCCTCGCACCGACCCCCAACGCCCCCCACACCAACCCCTAATGCCCCTCACATCGACCCCCAAATCCTCCCCACACTGACCCCTCAAATCCTCCCCAGACCGAGCCCCAACTTTTCCCCCACACCGAGCCCCAATTCCCCCCACAATGACCCCCAATGCCCCCCCCACGCCAGACCCCAATTCCCCCCCACACCGACCCCCAATTCCCCCCACACTGATCCCCAATGCGCCCCCCCACACCGACCCCCAATTCCCCCCACACTGATCCCCAATGCCCCCCCACACACCGACCCTGATTCCTCCCCACACTGACCCCCAATGCCCCCTCACACCGACCCCCAAGGCCCCCCCTGCACTGATCCCCCCCCACCGACCCCCCAATTCCCCCCTCAATCATCGACCCCCAATCCCCCCCACTGGACCCTAATTCCCCCTCGCACCGACCCCCAACGCCCCCCACACACCGACCCCCAGTTCCTGCCCCCCACACCAACCCCTAATGCCCCTCACATCGACCCCCAAATCCTCCCCACACTGACCCCTCAAATCCTCCCCACACCAACCCCCAACTTCCCCCACACCGACCCCCAATTCCCCCTCACACCGAGCCCCCAAGCCCCCCCCACCGACCCCCAATTCCCCCCACACTGACCCCCAATGTCCCGCTCACACCAACCCCCCGTTTCTCCCCCACAACAGACCCCAGTTCCTCCCCCACACCGCCCCCCAATTCCCCCTCACACACCGACCCCAAATCCCCACCCCCACACTGCCCCCCAAATCCCCCCCTCACACCAACACCCAATGCCCCCCCTCACACCGACCCCCAATGTCCCCCCCCCGATCCCCCGATGCCCCTCACACCGACCCCAATTCCTCCCCCCACACCGACCCCCAATGCCCCTCACGCCGACCCCCAGTCCCCCTCACAACCTCCACCAAAACGGCGGCGCCTCTCTCTCCTCCCTCCCGCCTTTTCCCGCCACACACCCCCGGCACGTGACGCCGGCGAGGGGGCGTGGCGGGCGGGGAGGGGGCGTGGCCGGTGGGGAGGGGGCGTGGCCGCGGCGCCGGTGGGCGGGAAGCGCCGTGGCGGGAAACGCCGGGTGAGGAGATCGCGTCCCCTCGGGTCCCTCGTGTCCCTTCATGTCCCCTCGGATCCCTCGCGTCCCTCGGGTCCCCTCATCGTCCCCTCGTGTCCCTCGTGTCCCCTCGTGTCCCCTCATCTCCTCAGCACCCCCGCTGGAGCCCCCCCGTCCCTCCCCTCCAGGAGAGACCCCGGGGCTGGGGCGGATCCGCCATCAATCCCCCCACAGACTTTTTCCCTCTTTCCTCCCCCTTTTCCCTCTTTTCCCTCTTTCCCCCTTTATCCCTGTTTCCCCCCTTTTTCCCCTTTTTCCCTCTTCCCCCTCTTTTCCCCCTTTTTCTCCCTTTTTCCCTCTTCCCCCCCTTTTCCCTCTTTCCCCCTTTATCCCTCTTTTCCCTCTTTCCGCCCTTTTTGCTCTTTCCCCCTTTATCCCTCTTTTCCCTCTTTCCCCCCCTTTTCCCTCTTTCCCCTTTATCCCTCTTTGCCCCCTTTTTCCCCTCTTTTTCCTCTTTCCCCCTCTTTCCCTCTTTTCCCTCTTCCCCCTTTTTCCGTTTTCCCCCCTTTTCCCCTCTTTTTCCTCTTTCCCCCCTTTTCTCCCCTTATCCCTCTTCCCTCTTTTCCCTTCTTTCCCCCCTTTCCCTCTTCCCCCCTTTATCCCTGTTTCTCCCCTTTTTCCCCCTTTTCCCTCTTTCCTCGCTTTTTCCCCCTTTTCCCTCTTTCCCCCCTTTTCTCCTCTTTCCCCCCTTTTCCCCTCTTTCACCCGTTTTTCCCTCTTTTCCCTTTCCCCCCTTTTCCCTCTTCCCCGTTTCCCTCTCCCGTTTTCCCGTCCCTCCTCCCATTCCTGTGCAGCCCAACCCCTTCCCCCCTTTTCCCCAGAGCAGTTTTCATACAGATCCCCCCTTCCCCCCCAGCCCCGAACCCCCGGGGGTTTCTCAGCATCAGCAGCCACTTCACTCCCCCCAATTTAACTCTTTGTGTCCCTTTTCCAGGCTCTTTGGGAGCCCGGGTGTCCTGGGGCCGCTCTGGTTTTTGCTCCGGGGTGTTTGGAGCCCGGTGACCATGGACCTGTTTCCCTTGGGCGACGAGCTGCGTGGCTTTGCCCAGAGCCCCGGGCTGCTCTGCGGGGAAGCGCTGGACCTGAGCCTGGAGCCCAGTCTGAGCCTGGAGCCCGACCTGGAGCCCAGTCTGAGCCTGGAGCCCGACCTGGAGCCCAACCTGAGCCTGGAGCCCGACCTGAGCCTGGAGCCCAGTCTGAGCCTGGAGCCCAGTCTGAGCCTGGAGCCCGACCTGAGCCTGGAGCCCGACCTGAGCCTGGAGCCCGACCTGAGCCTGGAGCCCAACCTGAGCCTGGAGCCTGACCTGGAGCCCGACCTGAGCCTGGAGCCCGACCTGGAGCCCAACCTGAGCCTGGAGCCCGACCTGAGCCTGGAGCCCGACCTGGAGCCCAACCTGAGCCTGGAGCCCGACCTGGAGCCCAACGTGAGCCTGGAGCCTGACCTGGAGCCCAACGTGAGCCTGGAGCCTGACCTGGAGCCCAACGTGAGCCTGGAGCCTGACCTGGAGCCCAACCTGAGCCTGGAGCCTGACCTGGAGCCCAACTTGAGCCTTGAGCTCAGTATTTGCTAATGATCAGTATTTACTAATGATGGTCAGTATTTATTAATGATGATCAGTATTTATTAATGGTGATCAGTAATTATTAATAACGGCTAGTATTTATTAGTGACGATCAGTATTTATTAATGATGGTCAGTATTTATTAATGATGATCAGTATTTATTAGTGGTGATCAGTAATTATTAATAACGGTCAGTATTTATTAATGACGATCAGAATTTATTAATGATGGTCAGTATTTATTAATGACAATCAGTATTTATTAATGATGATCAGTATTTATTAGGGACAATCAGCATTTATTAATGATGGTCAGTATTTATTAAGGACAATCAGCATTTATTAATGATGGTCAGTATTTATTAATGATGATCAGCATTATGAATAAGGATCAATATTTATTAATGGTGATCAGTATTTGTTAATAACAATCAGTATTTATTAGTGATGGTCAGTATTTATTAATGGTGATCAGTATTTATTAATGATGGTCAGTATTTATTAAGGACGATCAGTATTTATTAATGGTGATCAGTAATTATTAATAACGGTCAGTATTTATTAATGACGATCAGTAGTTATTAATGATGGTCAGTATTTATTAAGGACAATCAGCATTTATTAATGATGGTCAGTATTTATTCATGACAATCAGCATTATTAATAAGGATTGATATTTATTAATGGTGATCAGCATTTATTAATAACGATCAGTATTTATTAGTGATGGTCAGTATTTATTAATGGCGATCAGTATGTATTAATGGTGGTCAGTATTTATTAGTAACGATCAGTATTTATTAATGACAATCAGTATTTATTAATGACGGTCAGTATTTATTAATAACGATTGGTATTTATTAATGATGATCAGTATTTATTAATGATGGCAAGTATTTATTAATGATGATCAGCATTATGAATAAGGATCAATATTTATTAATGGTGATCAGCATTTATTAATAACGATCAGTATTTATTAATGATGGCCAGTATTTATTAATGGCTGGAAGGACCATTCAGCCAGCCAGCCACAGTCCAGGAGGTTCCTCCAGTGCCTTGATGATAACTTCCTCATGCAGATGGTGGAGGAGCCGACCAGGAGAGGTGCACTGCTGGATCTCATCCTCACTAACAAAGAGGGTCTGGTCGAAGCAGTAAAGGTCGAGGGCTGCCTGGGTTGCAGTGACCACGAGAGGGTGGAGTTCAGCATCTCGTGTGGCAGGAACAGAATAGCAAGTAGAATTGCAACCCTGGACTTTGGCAGGGCTAATTTCGGCCTTTCCAAGCAATTGCTGGGGGAAATCCCATGGGCAAGACTGCTTGAAGGA
The DNA here is from genome assembly GCF_037038585.1 of Patagioenas fasciata. Taxonomy (NCBI): domain Eukaryota; kingdom Metazoa; phylum Chordata; class Aves; order Columbiformes; family Columbidae; genus Patagioenas; species Patagioenas fasciata. The sequence continues at coordinate 1,015,583 of NC_092538.1, forward strand.
AAAGGGGCCCAAGAGAGCTGGATTGCATTCAGAGATTGCTTCTTCCATGCTCAGGATCAGAGCATCCCCACACGTAGGAAGTCGAGGAAGGGAGCCAGGAGGCCTGCGTGGTTCAATAGGGATCTGTTGGGTATGCTCAAGCAGAAGAGGCGAGTTTACAGGTCATGGAAGCAGGGGCTGGCCACTTGGGAGGAATATAAGGCTGCTGTTAGAGGATGCAGGAGGGCAGCTAGGGTAGCCAAGGCCTCCTTAGAATTACAGCTGGCGAGAGGGGTCAAGGACAGCAAGAAGAACTTTTTCAAATACATAGCAGATAAAACTGATACCAGAGGCAATGTAGGCCCACTGATGAATGAGGTGGGTGCCCTGGTGGCAGAAGACACAGAGAAGGCAGAATTGCGGAATGCCGCCTTTGTCTCTGTCTACTCCGCTGGAGGCTGTCCTGGGGAGCCCTGTACCCCTGAGACCCCGGATGAAGCCAGGTCAATGGAGGAGTTTGCTTTAGTCGATGAGGACTGGGTTAGGGAACAATTAAATAGTCTGGACATCCATAAATCCATGGGTCCAGATGGGATGCATCCGCGGGTGCTGAGGGAGCTGGCTGAAGTCATTGCTGGACCGCTCTCCATCATTTTTGCCAAGTCTTGGGAAACGGGAGAGGTGCCCGAGGATTGGAGGAAAGCAAATGTCACTGCAGGCTTCAAAAAGGGCAAGAAGGAGGACCCGGGTAATTATAGAGCGGTCAGCCTCACCTCTGTCCCTGGGAAAGTAATGGAACAGCTTATCCTTGGTGCCATCTCAAGGCACATCAGGGATAAGAGGGTCATTAGGGGCAGTCAGCACGGCTTTACCAAGGGTAAGTCATGCTTGACCAACCTCATAGCCTTTTATGAGAATGTACCAAGGTGGATGGATGATGGCAGAGCGGTGGATGTGGTCTACCTTGACTTCAGTAAAGCCTTTGACACAGTCTGCACAGCATCCTCACCGCTAAGTTGAGGAGGTGTCGTGTAGACAATAGAGTAGTGAGGTGGTCAATGGTGCGGAGTCCACTTGGAGGCCTGAACCTAGTGCAGTGCCTCAGGGGTCAGTACTGGGGCCAATGTTATTCAATATATTCATTAATGATTTAGACGAGGGAATTGAGTGTACCATCAGCAAGTTTGCTGATGACACGAAGCTGGGAGGAGTGGCTGACACTGGAAGCTGTGCTGCCATCAGAGACCTGGACAGGCTGGAGAGTTGGGCGGGGGATAACCTGATGGAATTTAACAAGGGAAAGTGTAGAGTCCTGCATCTGGGCAGGGACAACCCCAGGTTCCAGTATAGGTTGGGGCATGACCTATTAGAGAGCAGTGTAGGGGAAAGTGACCTGGGGGTCCTGGTGGACAACAGGATGCCCATGAGCCAGCACTGGGCCCTTGTGGCCAGGAAGGCCAATGGCATCCTTGGGTGTATTACAAGGGGGGTGGTCAGTAGATCGAGAGAGGTCCTCCTTCCCCTCTACTCCGCCCTGGTGAGACCCCATCTGGAATATTGTGTCCAGTTCTGGGCCCCTCAGTTCAAGAAGGACAGGGAACTGCTGGAGAGGGCCCAGCGTAGGGCAACAAAGATGATGAAGGGAGTGGAGCATCTCCCTTATGGAGAAAGGCTGAGGGAGCTGGGGCTCTTTAGTTTGGAGAAGAGGAGACTGAGGGGTGACCTTATTAATGTTTATAAATATATAAAGGGTGAGTGCCACGAGGATGGAGTCAGGCTCTTCTCAGTGGCAAACAATGGTAGGACAAGGGGCAATGGGATCAAGCTGGAACACAGGAGGTTCCACTGAAAGATGAGAAGAAACTTGTTCATGGTGAGGGTGTCAGAGCCTGGCACAGGCTGCCCAGGGAGGTTGTGGAGTCTCCTTCTCTGCAGACATTCAAACCCCCTGGACCCCTTCCTGTGGAACCTCAGCTGGGTGTTCCTGCTCCATGGGGGGATTGCACTGGATGAGCTTCCCAGGTCCCTTCCAATCCCAAACATACTGTGATACTGTGAGACTGTGATCCTTAATAAATACTGATCGCCGTTAATAAATACTGACCATCATTAATAAATACTGGTCGTTATTAATAAATGCTGATCACCGTTGATAAATATTGATCCTTATTAATAATGCTGATCATCATTAATAAATACTGACCATCATTAATAAATACTGATCATCATTAATATTGATCGTTATTAATAAATACTGGTCACCATTAATAAATACTGACCATCATTAATAAATACTGATCGCCATTAATAAATACTGACCATCATTAATAAATACTGGTCGTTATTAATAAATGCTGATCACCATTAATAAATATTGATCCTTATTAATAATGCTGATCATCATTAATAAATACTGATCATCATTAATAAATACCAATCGTTATTAATAAATACTGACCGTCATTAATAAATACTGATTGTCATTAATAAATACTGATCGTTATTAATAAATACTGACCATCATTAATAAATACTGATCGCCATTAATAAATACTGACCATCATTAATAAATACTGATCGTTATTAATAAATGCTGATCACCGTTAATAAATATTGATCCTTATTAATAATGCTGATCATCATTAATAAATACTGACCATCATTAATAAATACTGATCATCATTAATATTGATCGTTATTAATAAATACTGATCACCATTAATAAATACTGACCATCATTAATAAATACTGATCATCATTAATAAATACTGATCACCTTTAATAAATACTGACCATCATTAATAAATACTGATCACCATTAATAAATACTGACCATCATTAATAAATACTGATCATCATTAATATTGATCGTTATTAATAAATACTGGTCACCATTAATAAATACTGACCATCATTAATAAATACTGATCGCCATTAATAAATACTGACCATCACTAATAAATACTGATCGTTATTAATAAATGCTGATCACCATTAATAAATATTGATCCTTATTAATAATGGTGATTGTCATTAATAAATACTGACCATCATTAATACTGATCATCATTAATACTGATCGTTATTAATAAATACTGATCACCATTATAAAAACTGACCATCATTAATAAATACTGATCATCATTAATATTGATCGTTATTAATGTATACTGGTCACCATTAATAAATACTAACCATCGTTAATAAATACTGATCGCCATTAATAAATACTGACCATCATTAATAAATATTGGTCGTTATTAATAAATGCTGATCACCATTAATAAATATTGATCCTTATTAATAATGGTGATTGTCATTAATAAATACTGACCATCATTAATAAATACTGACCATCATTAATACTGATCATCATTAATACTGATCATTATTAATAAATACTGATCACCATTAATAAATACTAACCATCGTTAATAAATACTGATCGCCATTAATAAATACTGACCATCATTAATAAATACTGATCGCCATTAATAAATACTGACCATCATTAATAAATACTGATCGCCATTAATAAATACTGACCATCACTAATAAATACTGATCATTATTAATAAATGCTGATCACCATTAATAAATATTGATCCTTATTAATAATGCTGATCATCATTAATAAATACTGACCATCATTAATAAATACTGATCATCATTAATACTGACCCTTATTAATAAATACTGGTCACCATTAATAAATACTGACCATCATTAATAAATACTGATCACCATTAATAAATACTGACCATCATTAATAAATACTGATTGCTATCAATAAATACTGATCATTATTAATACTGATCACCATTAATAAATATTGATCCTTATTAATAATGCTGATTGTCATGAATAAATACTGACCATCATTAATAAATACTGATTGTCCTTAATAAATACCGACCATCATTAATAAATACTGATCACGATTAATAAATACTGACCATCACTAATAAATACTGATTGTTATTAATAAATACTGATCACCATTAATAAATACTGACCATCACTAATAAATACTGATTGTTATTAATAAATGCTGATCACCATTAATAAATATTGATCCTTATTAATAATGCTGATCGTCATTAATAAATACTGGCCATCATTAATAAATACTGACCGTTATTAATAATTACTGATCACCACTAATAAATACTGATCATCATTAATAAATACTGACCCTCATTAATAAATACTGAGCGTCATTAATAAATACTAGCCGTTATTAATAGTTACTGATCGTCATTAATAAATACTGACCATCATTAGTAAATACTGAGCTCAAGGCTCAGGTTGGGCTCCAGGTCAGGCTCCAGGCTCAGGTTGGGCTCCAGGTCAGGCTCCAGGCTCAGGTTGGGCTCCAGGCTCAGACTGGGCTACAGGCTCAGACTGGGCTACAGGCTCAGGTCGGGCTCCAGGCTCAGGTTGGGCTCCAGGTCAGGCTCCAGGCTCAGGTTGGGCTCCAGGCACAGACTGGGCTCCAGGCTCAGGTCGGGCTCCAGGCTCAGGTCGGGCTCCAGGCTCAGGTTGGGCTCCAGCCTCAGGTTGGGCTCCAGGTCGGGCTCCAGGCTCAGGTTGGGCTCCAGGCTCAGGTCGGGCTCCAGGCTCAGGTTGGGCTCCAGGTTGGGCTCCAGGCTCAGACTGGGCTCCAGGCTCAGGTCCAGCGCTTCCCCGCAGAGCAGCCCGGGGCTCTGGGCAAAGCCACGCAGCTCGTCGCCCAAGGGAAACAGGTCCATGGTCACCGGGCTCCAAACACCCCGGAGCAAAAACCAGAGCGGCCCCAGGACACCCGGGCTCCCAAAGAGCCTGGAAAAGGGACACAAAGAGTTAAATTGGGGGGAGTGAAGTGGCTGCTGATGCTGAGAAACCCCCGGGGGTTCGGGGCTGGGGGGAAAGGGGGGATCTGTATGAAAACTGCTCTGGGGAAAAGGGGGGAAGGGGTTGGGCTGCACGGGAATGGGAGGAGGGACGGGAAAACGGGAGAGGGAAACGGGGGAAGAGGGAAAAGGGGGGAAAGGGGGAAAAAGGGAAAAGGGGGGAAAAGGGGGGAAAGAGGGAAAAGGGGGAAAAAGCAAGGAAAGAGGGAAAAGGGGGAAAAAGGGGGGAAAGAGGGAAAAAGGGGGGAAAGAGGGAAAAAGAGGGAAAAAGCGAGGAAAGAGGGAAAAGAGGGAAAAAGGGGGGAAAGAGGGAAAAATAGGGAAAAAGCGAGGAAAGAGGGAAAGGGGGGGAAAAGGGAAGAAACAGGGATAAAGGGGGAAAAGAGGGATAAGATGGAAAGAGGGGGGAAGAGGGAAAGGGGGGAAAGAAGGGAAAAGAGGGAAGAGGGAAAAGGGGAGAAAAGGGGGGAAAGAGGAAAAAGGGGGAAAAGGGGGGAAAAGGGAAAAAGGGGGAAGAGGGGGAAGAGGGGGTGAAGAGGAAAAAGAGGGAAAAAGGGGGCGAAGAGGGATAAAGGGGAAAGAGGGAAAAGAGGGAAAAAGGGCGGAAGAGGGAAAAGGGCGGAAAGAGGGAAAAGAGGGATAAAGGGGGAAAGAGGGAAAAGGCGGAAAAGGGGGGGAAGAAGGAAAAAGGGAGAAAAAGGGGGAAAAGAGGGGGAAGAGGGAAAAAGGGGGGAAAGGGAGAAAAAGGGGGGAAACAGGGATAAAGGGGGAAAGAGGGAAAAGAGGGAAAAAGGGGGGGAAAAGGGGGAAGAGGGAAAAGGGGGGAAAGAGGGAAAAGAGGGAAAAACGGCGGAAAGAGGGAAAAGAGGGAAAAAGGGGGGGAAGGGAAAAAGGGGGGAAAGAGGGATAAAGGGGGAAAGAGGGAAAAGAGGGAAAAGGGGGATGAAAGAGAGAAAAAGTCTGTGGGGGGATTGATGGCGGATCCGCCCCAGCCCCGGGGTCTCTCCTGGAGGGGAGGGACGGGCGGGCTCCAGTGGGGGTGCTGAGGAGATGAGGGGACACGAGGGGCCCCGAGGGACACGAGGGGACGATGAGGGGACCCGAGGGACACGAGGGGACACGATGGGACATGAAGGGACACGAGGGACACGAGGGGACGCGATCTCCTCACCCGGTGTTTCCCGCCCCGGCGCTTCCCGCCCGCCGGCGCCGCGGCCACGCCCCCTCGCCGGCCACGCCCCCTCGCCGGCGTCACGTCCGGGAGTGTGTGGCGGGAAAAGGCGGGAGGGAGGAGAGGGAGGCGCCGCCGTTTTGGTGGAGGTTGTGAGGGGAACTGGGGGTCGGCGTGAGGGGCATTGGGGGTCGGTGTGGGGGGAGGAATTGGGGTCGGCGTGAGGGGCATTGGGGGTCGGTGTGAGGGGGGGATTTGGGGGGCAGTGTGGTGGTGGGGATTTGGGGTCGGTGTGAGGGGGGAATTGGGGGGCGGTGTGGGGGAGGAATTGAGGATCGGTGGGGGGGGCTTGGGGGGTCGGTGTGAGGGGGAATTGGGGTCGGTGTGGGGGAAGTTGGGGGTTGGTCTGGGGAGGATTTGAGGGGTCAGTGTGGGGAGGATTTGGGGGTCGATGTGAGGGGCATTAGGGGTTGGTGTGGGGGGCAGGAACTGGGGGTCAGTGTGTGGGGGGGCATTGGGGGTCGGTGCGAGGGGGAATTAGGGTCCAGTGGGGGGGCACTGGGGGTCGGTGTTTGAGGGGGGAATTGGGGCGTCGGTGTGGGGGGGTCAGTGCAGGGGGGGCCTTGGGGGTCGGTGTGAGGGGGCATTGGGGGTCAGTCTGGGGAGGAATTGGGGGTCGGTGTGGGGGGGGGGCATTGGGGATCAGTGTGGGGGGGAATTGGGGTCTGGTGTGGGGGGGGGGACATTGGGGGTCGGTGTGAGGGGGAATTGGGGGTCGGTGTGGGGGGGAAGTTGGGGGTTGGTCTGGGGAGGATTTGAGGGGTCAGTCTGGGGAGGATTTGGGGGTTGATGTGAGGGGCATTAGGGGTTGGTGTGGGGGGCGTTGGGGGTCAGTGCGAGGGGGAATTAGGGTCCGGGGGGGGATTGGGGGTCGGTGTTTGAGGGGGGAACTGGGGGGTTGGTGTGCGGGGGCGGCCTTGGGGGTCGGTGTGAGGGGGCATTGGGGGTCAGTCTGGGGAGGAATTGGGGGTCGGGGGGGCATTTGGGGGTCGGTGGGGGGGAGCTGGGGGTCGGGGTTTGGGGGGAGCTGGGGGTCGGGTGGGGGGTGGATTGAGGGTCGGTGTGAAGGGAATGGGGGGGCATGAGGGGAACGGAGGCGCAGAAACAACTTTACAGCCTCCGGAGCCATGAACCTCCACACCCCGCAGGGCTCCAGAGCAGCTGCGTTCGTTTCGCCGTCGGGCGCAAGGGGAGCGATGGTTCCACCCCTCGTGCGCCGCTCCGAGCGGCAGGAGCTGCGTTTAAATACAGCGAGGTGCTCGTGTCCCAGCGACCCCGGAGCGCCCGCACACATCCATAACCTTTCCCGCTCATCACTGCCGTGGTCTCCGCCTGGACGCCCCCTGTTCGCCTGCGCGGCGCCACCTGGTGCTCTGGAGGAGGGGTCTTTGGATGAAGGCTCCTTCAGCTTCCTCAGGTTTGGCTCCTTGTGTTGAATGGACTGGGACCCAAGCTCCAGGTCGGTTGAACCCAGCCTGGCACCCCCTTTTTGCTGTTAATCTCGGTTCTCTCGTCCCCTCGAGTTCACAGCTGGTGCCGTAAAACTCCTGATCCTGGCACTGCTGGGTTCTGGTTTCCTTACCATGAGTTCACCTAAAGCTCTGAACTAAGGGCTCGTGTGGCTCAGCCCTAAAGTGTTGGCTCGTTAGTGGGCACCCAATTATGTTTTGTTAACCCTTAAAATGTTCGTTCCCTCTATCAGACCCAGGAGTTCGGGCGGGGATTCAGTTCAGGAGGGACCCGGGAGTAACCCTAAGGACCCAGTAGTTGGGGGGTGTCAAGGGTTAAGATCGTGAAACTGTGGGGACCCCTAATGTCCCCAGGGGCCATTGTGACATCCTGGGGACCCTGCATTGTCCCCAGGGTGTTGTGACACCATGGGGACCCACTTTGTCCCCAGGGCCCATTGTGACGTCTCAGGATCCCCCATTGTCCCCAGGGCCCATTGTGACATTCTGGGGACCCCAAATGTCCCCAGGGCCCATTGTGACATTCTGGGGACCCCCTTTGTCCCCAGGGCCCATTGTGACATCCCAGAACCCCAATTTGTCCTCAGGGCCCATTGTGACATCCTGGGGACCCCCTTGTCCCCAGGGCCCATCGTGGCACCGAGGGGACCCCCCCCCCCTAGTCCCCAGGGCCCATTGTGGCACCATGGACACCCCCCTTGTCCCCAGGGCCCATTGTGACATCCCAGGACCCCACCTTGTCCCCAGGGTCCCTTCTGACAGGGTGGGGACCCCCCTTTCTCCCCAGGGCTCATTGTGACGTCCCAGGACCCCTCGTTGTCCCCAGTGCCCATTGTGACATCCTGGGGACCCCCCTTGTCCCCAGGGCCCATTGTGAAATCCGGGGAACCCCCTGGTCTCCAGGGCCCATAGTGGTACCGTGGGGACTCGTCCTGTCACTTGGGTCCATTGTGACACCATGGGGACCCCGCCTTTGTCCCCGGGGCCCATTGTGACATCCTGGGGACCCCTTTGTCCCCGGGGCCCATTGTGACATCCTGGGGACCCCCCTTTGTCCCCAAGGCCCATTGTGACACCGTGGGGACCCCACTTCTTTCCAGGACCCATTGTGGCATTCTGGGGACTTCCTTTGTCCCCAGGGCCCATTGTGACATCCTGGAGACCCCCTTCATCCCCAGAGCTCGTTGTCGCACCATGGGGACCCCCTTTGTCACTGGGGCCCATTGTGACATCCCAGGACCCCCCATTGTCCCCAGGGCCCATTGTGACACCGTGGGGACCCCGCCTTTTCCCCAGGGCCCATTGTGACGTCTCAGGACCCCCTTTGTCCCCAGGGCCCACTGTGGCACCATGGGGACCCCCTTTGTCCTCTGGGCCCATTGTGACATTCCAGGACCCCACTTTGTCCCCAGGGCCCATTGTGACACCGTGGGGACCCCCCTTGTCCCCAGGGCCCATTGTGACAATTAAGAGACCCCCTTTGTCCCCAGGGCCCATTTTGACATCCCAGGACCCCACTTTGTCCCCAGTGCTCATTGTGAAATTCTGGGGACCCCCCTTGTCCTCAGGGCTCATTGTGACAGCCGAGGACCTTACTTTGTCCCCAGGGCCCATTGTGACATCCCAGGACCCCCCACTGTCTCCAGTGCCCATTGTGACATCATGGGGACCACCCTTTTTCCCCAGGGCTCATTGTGACGTCCCAGGACCCCTCGTTGTCCCCAGGCCCCATCGTGACATCCTGGGGACCCCCCTTGTTTCCAGGGCCCATAGTGGCACTGTGGGGACTCATCACTTGGGCCCATTGTGACATCCTGGAGACCCTCTTTATCCCCAGAGCTCGTTGTCGCACCATGGGGACCCCCTTTGTCACTGGGGCCCATTGTGACATCCCAGGACCCCCCATTGTCCCCAGGGCCCACTGAGACATCCTGGCGACCACCCTTTGTCCCCAGGGCCCATTAAGCAAATTCAGGGGACACCCCTTTGTCCCCAAGGCCCATTGTGACATCCTGGGGAGACCCCATTGTCCTCAAGGCCCATTGTGGCACCATGGGGACCCCCTTTGTCCCCAGTGCCCATTGTGACATCTTAGGACCCCACTTTGTCCCCAGGGCCCATTGTGACATCCTGGGGACCACCTGTGTCCCCAGGGCCCATTGTGACATCCCAGGAGCCACCTGTGTCCCTAGGGCCCATTGTGACATCAGGAGCCACCGTTGTCCCCAGGGCCCATTGTGACATCCTGGGGACCCCCTTGTCCCCAGTGTCCATTGTGGCATCCATGTAGACCCCCGTTGTCCCCAGGGCCCATTGTGGCACCATGTGGACCCCCTTTTTCCCGAGGGCCCATTATAACGTCCCAGGACCCCCCATTCTCCCCTGGGCCCATTGTGACATCCTGGGGTCCCCCTTTTGTCCCCTGGGCCCATTGTGACACTGTGGGGACCTCCTTTGTCCCCAGGGCCCATTGTGACACTGTGGGGACCCCCTATGTCCCCAGGGCCCATTGTGACGTCCTGGGGAACCGCTTTGTCCCCAGGACCCATTGTGAGGTCCCAGGACCCCCCCTTGTCCCCATGGCTCATGTCCCAGGATCCCCATTGTCCCCAGAGCCCATTGTGATGTCCTGGGAACCCCCTTTGACCCCAGGGTCCATTGTGACACCATGGGGACCCCCCTTTGTGCCCAGGGCCCATTGTAACATCCTGGGGACCCCCTTGCCTCCAGGGCCCCTTGTGACATCAAAGGATCACCCTTTGTCCCCAGGGCCCATTGTGGCACCATGAGGACCCCCTTTGTCACTGGTGCCCATTGTGACATCCCAGGACCCCCCATTGTCTGCAGAGCCCATTGTGACACTATAGGGACCCCCCTTGTCACTGAGGACCCATTGTGACACCATGGGCACCTCCCCTTGTCGTCAGAGCCCATCGTGACATCCCAAAACCCCCAATTGTCTCCAGGGCCCATTGTGACATCCTGGGGACCTCCCTTTCTCCCCAGGGCCCATTGTGACGTTCCAGGAACCCCCATTGTCCTCAGGGCCCATTGTGACATTCAGGGGACCCCCTTTGTCTTCAGGTCCCATTGTGACACCATGGAGACCCCATTTGTCACTCGGGCCCATTGTGACATCCTAGGACCCCCCATTGTCCCCAAGGCCCATTGCGACATCCTGGGGACCCCCCTTTGTCCTCAGGGCCCATTGTGACATTCAGGGCACCCCTCTTTGTCCCCAGGGCCCATTCTGATACCATGGGGACCACTTTGTCCCCAGGGCCCACTGTGACATGCCAGGACCCCCCCTTTTCTCCAGGGCCCATTGTGACGTCCCAGGACCCCCTATTGTCCCCAGAGCCCATTGTGACATCCCAGGACCCCCCATTGTCCCCAGGCCCCATTATACACATCCTGGGGTCCCCCTTTATCCCCAGGGCCATTGTGACACCATGGGGACCCCCTTTGTCCCCAGGGCCCATTGTGACGTCCCAGGATGCCCCATTGTCCCCTGGGCCCATTGTGAAATCATGGGGACCCCCTTTGTCCCCAGGGCCTATTGTGACATCCCAGGACCCCCCATTGTCCCCAGGGCCCATTGTGACACCGTGGAGACCCTCCTTGTCCTCAGGGCCCATTATGACATTCAGGGGACTCCTCTTTGTCCCCAGGGCCTATTGTGACATCCTGGGGACCCCCCTTTACTCCAGGGCCCATTGTGACGTCCCAGGACCCCCTATTGTTCCCAGGGCCCATTGTGACATTCTGGGGACCCCAAATGTCCCCAGGGCCCGTTGTGACATCCTGGGGACCCCCTTTGTCCCCAGGGCCTATTGTGACATCCTGGGGAGTACCCTTTATCCCCAGGGCCCATTGTGACATCCTGGGGACCCCCTTTGTCCCTAGGGTTCATTGTGACATCCCAGGACCCCTCGTTGTCCCCAGTGCCCATTGTGACATCCTGGGGACCCCCCTTGTCCCCAGGGCCCATTGTGAAATCCGGGGAACCCCCTGGTCTCCAGGGCCCATAGTGGTACCGTGGGGACTCGTCCTGTCACTTGGGTCCATTGTGACACCATGGGGACCCCGCCTTTGTCCCCAGTACCCATTGTGACATCCTGGGGACCCCTTTGTCCCCGGGGCCCATTGTGACATCCTGGGGACCCCCCTTTGTCCCCAGGGCCCATTGTGACACCGTGGGGACCCCGCCTTTTCCCCAGGGCCCATTGTGACGTCTCAGGACCCCCTTTGTCCCCAGGGCCCACTGTGGCACCATGGGGACCCCCTTTGTCCTCTGGGCCCATTGTGACATTCCAGGACCCCACTTTGTCCCCAGGGCCCATTGTGACACCGTGGGGACCCCCCTTGTCCCCAGGGCCCATTGTGACAATTAAGGGACCCCCTTTGTCCCCAGGGCCCATTTTGACATCCCAGGACCCCACTTTGTCCCCAGTGCTCATTGTGAAATTCTGGGGACCCCCCTTGTCCTCAGGGCTCATTGTGACAGCCGAGGACCTTACTTTGTCCCCAGGGCCCATTGTGACATCCCAGGACCCCCCACTGTCTCCAGTGCCCATTGTGACATCATGGGGACCACCCTTTTTCCCCAGGGCTCATTGTGACGTCCCAGGACCCCTCGTTGTCCCCAGGCCCCATCGTGACATCCTGGGGACCCCCCTTGTCTCCAGGGCCCATAGTGGCACTGTGGGGACTCATCACTTGGGCCCATTGTGACATCCTGGAGACCCCCCTTTATCCCCAGGGCCCATTGTGACACCGTGGAGACCCCATTTGTCACTGGGGCCCATTGTGACATCCCAGGACACCCCATTGTCCCCAGGGCCCACTGAGACATCCCGGCAACCACCCTTTGTCCCCAGGGCCCATTATGCATATTCAGGGGACACCCCTTTGTCCCCAAGGCCCATTGTGACATCCTGGGGAGACCCCATTGTCCCCAAGGCCCATTGTGGCACCATGGGGACCCCCTTTGTCCCCAGTGCCCATTGTGACATCTTAGGACCCCACTTTGTCCCCAGGGCCCATTGTGACATCAGGAGCCACCGTTGTCCCCAGGGCCCATTGTGACATCCTGGGGACCCCCTTGTCCCCAGTGTCCATTGTGGCATCCTGGGACCCCCGTTGTCCCCAGGGCCCATTGTGGCACCATGTGGACCCCCTTTTTCCCGAGGGCCCATTATAACGTCCCAGGACCCCCCATTGTCCCCTGGGCCCATTGTGACATCCTGGAGTCCCCCTTTTGTCCCCTGGGCCCATTGTGACACTGTGGGGATCTCCTTTGTCCCCAGGGACCATTGTGACACTGTGGGGACCCCCTTTGTCCCCAGGGCCCATTGTGACATCCTGGGGAATCCCTTTGTCTCCAGGGCCCGTTGTGACGTCCCAGGACCCTGCTTTGTCCCCGGGGCCCATTGTGACATCCTGGGGAACCGCTTTGTCCCCAGGACCCATTGTGATGTCCCAGGACCCCCCCTTGTCCCCAGGGCTCATTGTGATGTCCCAGGATCCCCATTGTCCCCAGAGCCCATTGTGATGTCCTGGGAACCCCCTTTGACCCCAGGGTCCATTGTGACACCATGGGGACCCCCTCTTGTCCCCAGGGCCCATCGTGGCACCGTGGGGACCCCCTTGTCACTGGGGACCCATTGTGACACTATGGGGACCCCCCTTTGTGCCCAGGGCCCATTGTAACATCCTGGGGACCCCCTTGCCTCCAGGGCCCCTTGTGACATCAAAGGATCACCCTTTGTCCCCAGGACCCATTGTGACATCCCAGGACCCCACTTACTCCCCAGGGCCCATCGTGGCACCATGAGGACCCCCTTTGTCACTGGTGCCCATTGTGACATCCCAGGACCCCCCATTGTCTGCAGAGCCCATTGTGACACTATAGGGACCCCCCTTGTCACTGAGGACCCATTCTGACACCATGGGCACCTCCCCTTGTCGTCAGAGCCCATCGTGACATCCCAAAACCCCCAATTGTCTCCAGGGCCCATTGTGACATCCTGGGGACCTCCCTTTCTCCCCAGGGCCCATTGTGACGTTCCAGGAACCCCCATTGTCCTCAGGGCCCATTGTGACATTCAGGGGACCCCCTTTGTCTTCAGGGCCCATTGTGACACCATGGAGACCCCATTTGTCACTCGGGCCCATTGTGACATCCTAGGACCCCCCATTGTCCCCAAGGCCCATTGCGACATCCTGGGGACCCCCCTTTGTCCTCAGGGCCCATTGTGACATTCAGGGCACCCCTCTTTGTCCCCAGGGCCCATTCTGATACCATGGGGACCACTTTGTCCCCAGGGCCCACTGTGACATCCTGGGGACGCCCTTTGTCCCCAGGGCCCATTTTGACACCATGTGCACCCCCCTTTGTGCCCAGGGCCGATTGTGACATCCTGGGGACACCCCATTGTCTCCAGGGCCCATTGTGAACATCCTGGGGACCCCCTTGTCCCCAGGGCCCATCGTGGCACCGTGGGGACCCCCCGTTGTCCCCAGGGCCTATAGTGACACTGTGGGTACCCCCTTTGTCCCCACTGCCCATTGTGACATCCTGGGGACCCCCCTTGTCCCCAGGGCTTATTGTGACATCCTGGGGACCACCTTTGTCCCCAGGGCCCATTGTGACATCCCAGGACCCCAAGTTGTCCCCAGGGACCATTGTGACACCGTGCGGACCCCCTTTGTCCTCAGGGCCCGTTGTGAACATCCTGGGGACCCCCTTGTCCACACGACCCATCGTGGCACCGTGGGGACCCCCCGTTGTCCCCAGGGCCTATAGTGACACCGTGGGTACCCCCTTTATCCCATGAGCCCATTGTGACATCCTGGGGACCCCCTTGTCCCCAGGGCCCATTGTGACACCATGGGGATCGCCTTTGTCCCCGTGGCCCATTGTGACATCCCAGGACCCCGCGTTGTCCCCAGGGCCCATTCTGACATCCTGGGGACCCCCCTTCTCCCCAGGGCTTATTGTGACATCCTGGGGACCCCTTTGTCCCAGGGGCACATTGTGGCACCATGGGGACCCCCTTTATCCCCAGGGCCACTTGTGACATCCTGGGGACCCCCCTTGTCCCCAGTGCCCATTATGACATTCTGGGGACCCCCTTTGTCCCAGGGGCACATTGTGGCACCACAGGGACCCCCTTTGTCACCGGGGCTCATTGTGACATCCCAGGACCCCAAGTTGTCCCCAGGGCCCATTGTGACACCATGGGTACCCCCTTTGTCCCATGGGCCCATTGTGACATCCTGGGGACCCCCTTGTCGCCAGGGCCCATCATGGCAACGTGGGGACCCCCCTTTGTCCCCAGTGCCCATTGTGACATCCTGGGGACCCCCCTTGTCCCCATGGCTTATTGTGACACCCTGGGACCGCCTTTGTCCCCAGGGCCCATTGTGACGTCCCAGGACCCCCCATTGTCCCCAGGGACCATTGTGACATCCTGGGGACCCCGCCTTGTCCCCAAAGCCCATTGTGACATCCTGGGGACCCACTTTGTCCCCAGGGCCCATTGTGGCACCATGGGGAGCGCCTTTGTCACTGGGGACCATTGTGACATTCCAGGATTTTACTTTGTCCCCGGGGCCCATTGTGACATCCTGGGGATCCCCCTTTGTCGCCAGGGCCCACTGTGACACCGTGGGCACCCTCTTTGTCCCATGGGCCCATTGTGACCTTCAAGGGACCCCCCATTGTCCCCAGGGCCCATTTTGACATCCTGGGTACCCCCTTTGTCCCCAAGACCCATTGTGACATCCTAGTACCCCCCGCAGTCCCCAGGGCCCATTGTGACACCATGGGGATCCCTTTGGCCCCAGGGCCCATTGTGACAGGGCGGGGATCCCCCTTGTCCCCAGGGCCCATTGTGAAACCGTGGGGACCCTCTTGTCCCCAGGGCCCATTGTGGCACCGTGGAGACCCCCCCTTTGTCTCCAGTGCCCATTGTGACATCCTGGGGACCCCCTTTGTCCCCAGTGCTCATTGTGACAGGGTGGGACCCCCCTTGTACCCAGGGCCCGTTGTGACATCCTGGGGACCCCCTTTGTCCCCAGGGCCTATTGTGACATCCTGGGGAGTCCCCTTTATCCCCAGGGCCCATTGTGACATCCTGGGGACCCCCTTTGTCCCTAGCGTTCATTGTGACATCCCAGGACCCCCATTGTCCCCAGGGCCCATTGTGAACAACCTGGGGACCCCCCTTTTTCCCCGGGCCCATTGTGGCGTCCCAGGATGCTTCGTTGTCCCCTGGGCCCATTTTGACATCCCGGGGACCCCTTTTGTCCCCAGGGTCCATTGTGACATCCTGGGGCCTACCTTTGTCCCCAGGGCCCATTGTGACATCGCAGGAGCCCCCATTGTCCCAAGGGCACATTGTTACATCCTGGGGACCCCCTTGTCCCCAGGGCCCATCGTGGCACCGTGGGGACCCCCCCTTTGTCTCCAGTGCCCATTGTGACATCCTTGGGACCACCCTTGTCCCCAGGACCCGTTGTGACATCTTGGGGACCCCTATGTCACCAGAGCCCATTGTGATATCCTGGGGAGCCCCCTTTGTCCCCAGGGCCCATTGTGCACATCCTGTGGACCCCTCTTTGTCCCCAGGGCCCATTGTGATATCCTGGGGAGCCCTCTTTTTCCCCAGGGCCTATTGTGACATCCTGGGGACCCCCTTTGTCCCCCGGGCCCATTGTGACATCCTGAAGACCCCCTTTGTCCCCAGGGCCTATTGTGACATCCCAGGACCCCCCATTGTCCCCAGGGCCCATTGTGACACCATGGAGACCCTCCTTGTCCTCAGGGCCCATTATGACATTCAGGGGACTCCTCTTTGTCCCCAGGTCCTATTGTGACATCCTGGGGACCCCCCTTTACTCCAGGGCCCATTGTGACGTCCCAGGACCCTCTATTGTTCCCAGGGCCCATTGTGACATTCTGGGGACCCCAAATGTCCCCAGGGCCCATTGTGACATTCTGGGGACCCCTCTTTGTCCCCAGGGCCCATTGTGGCACCATGGGGACCCCCTTTGTCCCCAGGGCCCATTGTGACATCCCAGAACCCCAATTTGTCTTCAGGGCCCATTGTGACATTCTGGGGACCCCCTTGTCCCCAGGGCCCATCGTGGCACCGAGGGGACCCCCCCCCCCCTAGTCCCCAGGGCCCATTGTGGCACCATGGACACCCCCTTTGTCCCCAGGGCCCATTGTGACATCCCAGGACCCCACCTTGTCCCCAGGGTCCCTTCTGACAGGGTGGGGACCCCCCTTTCTCCCCAGGGCTCATTGTGACGTCCCAGGACCCCTCGTTGTCCCCAGTGCCCATTGTGACATCCTGGGGACCCCCCTTGTCCCCAGGGCCCATTGTGAAATCCGGGGAACCCCCTGGTCTCCAGGGCCCATAGTGGTACCGTGGGGACTCGTCCTGTCACTTGGGTCCATTGTGACACCATGGGGACCCCGCCTTTGTCCCCAGTACCCATTGTGACATCCTGGGGACCCCTTTGTCCCCGGGGCCCATTGTGACATCCTGGGGACCCCCCTTTGTCCCCAAGACCCATTGTGACACCGTGGGGACCCCACTTCTTTCCAGGACCCATTGTGGCATTCTGGGGACTTCCTTTGTCCCCAGGGCCCATTGTGACATCCTGGAGACCCCCTTTATCCCCAGAGCTCGTTGTCGCACCATGGGGACCCCCTTTGTCACTGGGGCCCATTGTGACATCCCAGGACCCCCCATTGTCCCCAGGGCCCATTGTGACACCGTGGGGACCCCGCCTTTTCCCTAGGGCCCATTGTGACGTCTCAGGACCCCCTTTGTCCCCAGGGCCCACTGTGGCACCATGGGGACCCCCTTTGTCCTCTGGGCCCATTGTGACATTCCAGGACCCCACTTTGTCCCCAGGGCCCATTGTGACAATTAAGGGACCCCCCTTGTCCCCAGGGCCCATTGTGACAATTAAGGGACCCCCTTTGTCCCCAGGGCCCATTTTGACATCCCAGGACCCCACTTTGTCCCCAGTGCTCATTGTGAAATTCTGGGGACCCCCCTTGTCCTCAGGGCTCATTGTGACAGCCGAGGACCTTACTTTGTCCCCAGGGCCCATTGTGACATCCCAGAATCCCCCATTGTCCCCAGGGCTCATTGTGACACCGTGGGGAACCCCCTTTGTCCCCAGGGCCCATTGTGACATCCTGGGGACTCCCTTTGTCCCCAGGGCCCATTGTGACATCCCAGGACCCCCCATTGTCCCCAGGGCCCATTGTGACATCCTGGGAACCCCCTTGTCCCCAGGGCCCGTCGTGGCACCGTGGGGACCCTCCCCTTTTTCTCCAGTGCCAATTGTGACATCCTTGGGAGCCCCCTTTGTCCCCAGGGCCGATTGTGACATCCTGGAGACCCCGTTTGTCCCTAGGGCCCATTGTGGCACCATGGGGACCCCCTTTGTCCCCAGGGCCCATTGTGACGTCCCAGGACCCCCCATTTTCCCCAGGGCGCATTGTGACATCCTGGGGACCACCTTTGTCCCCAGGGGCCATTGTGACGTACCAGCACCCACCCTTGTCCCCAGGGCCCTTTGTGACATCCTGGGGACCCCCATTGTCCCCAGAGTCCATTGTGACATCCTGGGCAGCCCCCTTTGTCCCCAGGGCCCATTGTGACATCCCAGGACCCCCCTTGTCTCCAGACCCCATTGTGACATCCTGGGGACCCTGTTGTCACAAGGGCTCATTGTGACACCGTGGGGACCCCCTTTGTCACTGGGGCCCATTGTGGCATACCAGGACTCCACTTTGTCCCAAGGGCCCATTGTGACACCGTGGGGACCCTTTGTCCCCAGGACCCATTGTGACATCCCATGACCCCCCCTTGTCCCCAGGGCCCATTGTGACATCCTGGGGACCCCTTTGTCCCCAGGGACCATTGTGACATCCCATGACCCCCCCTTGTCCCCAGGGCCCATTGTGACATCCTGGGGACCCCTTTGTCCCCAGGGACCATTGTGACAGGGTGGGACACCCCTTGTCTCCAAGGCCCATTGTGACATCATGGGGACCCCCCTTTGTCCCCAGGGCCCATTGTGACATCCTGGGGATCCCGTTTGTCCCCAGGGCCCATTGTTACATCCTGGGGACCCCCTTTGTCCCCAGGGGCCATTGTGACATCCTGGGGACCCCCCTTGTCCCCAGAGCCCATTGTGACATTCAGGGGACCCTCTCTTTGTCTCCAGGGCCGATTGTGACATCCTTGGGACCTCGTTTGTCCCCAGGGCCCATTGTTGTACCATGGGGACCCCCTTTGTCCCCAGGGCCCATTGTGGCACCATGGTGAACCCCTTTGTCACTGGGGCTCATTGTGACATCCCAGGACCCCCCGTTGTCCCCAGGGGCCATTGTGACATCCCAGGACCCCCCGGTGTCCCCAGGGCCCATTGTGACATCCTGGGTCCCCCTTTGTCCCTGTCGAGGGTTAGGATTGCGGGGTGACAATCAAACCCTGGCAGATGTGTTGTCAACCTCCTCTGCCCCCCACTCCCCCTTTTGCCCCTCCCTCTCCCCCCTTCCCACTCAGCACAGGCGATCGGGAGGGGAAGAAGCACAGAGGGAAGAGAGTTGGAAAAGTTCAAGATGTTTTACTGATGCTACTGATAAGAACAGAGAAAATAATACAAATATACAAAACCCATCTTGTAAGTCTGAGCAACTGCAGAGCCAGCACCCAAAGTCCTGGATCAGACTCTGCAGCCAACCGGAGCTGGATTCAGTCTCTCACTGGCCTCCGTTCGCAGGGACGACCAGCAAGGTCCTCTCCTGATGTCGGCCATGAGCAGAAGGGAAGGAAAAAGGCAAAAGGGAAGGAAAAGGGACGAGATTCTCGTGATCTCCCGCTTTTATATGAAGTATTCACGTGAACAGAATGTTATACACAGTTGCTCACCGGTTTCTCGTTGCCCCTCTCGCGAGATGTCCATCTGTGCTTGTCAATAAGTTTCCATTGCATTGCTGGGTTTGCCAAAACATGTGTCTGGTTCTCCAGGAAAATGCAGCTGACATGAAGGCTTTGGCTGACAGGCAAAATTCACTAGAAGAGAAACTTGTTTTTTACCAAAACCAGGACACGTGAGGGCGCAGAGGCTGCTGAGACATGGAGATGGACTGGGACACGGGGGTGGGCTGGGACATAGAGATAGGCTGGGACATGGATGGCCTGGGTCACAGAGACTGCTGGGATGTGCAGACGGGCTGGGTCATGGGCACGAGTCAGAGCCAGCACAGGAGCAGGGAGGCTGGGGCAGCTCCATCCTGCAGACGTGCTTGTCCTGGCCATGCCAGCCATGGGATACGTGCCCCAGCACAGACACACACCCGTGGGACACACAGCTGGCCACAGGGACCCCAGAGACACACGCACGCCCCGTGCCATCATTCCAGTTCACTGGTGGAGCCGTGGGGGTCACTGGGGTGGCGGTGGCGGTGGCCAAGGGTGGCGAGGGTGGCACCGAGGTGCTCACAGTCCAAACTGATCCCTGTGTTTAAAAAGATAATCGAGGGGGAAGGGCAACCAAAGAGCCAGGAATCCATATTTCAAATAAATCAATAAGGTGAGTGGGTTGTTAATTAGATGAATGAGACAGGTAAACTGAGGCCAGCCCTGGGGAGTCTGTAACCCCTGCAGTGCCAAGCGCTGGGGAGCAGGGCAGGGAATGTGCAGCTGGGGTTGGTGGATGTGTAAGCGGGGGCTTTTTGTCCCATTCCCTGTGCTGTCTTTGGGTAGAACACCTGGTCTTGCCAAATCGTTTATAAAATACGCTTTGCTGAGAGATCCTGCCCGGGGCTGTTCTCTTGGCAAGGGGATTGTTTCCCACAGCAGGGTTTGGCAGCAGCAGTTTGGCAGGACAAGAGGGCCCATGAGGTCAGAAAGCACAGCAGAGCTGGAACGTGGGGTCACGGGCACCAAACCCAGCTCGGGTGGAGCCAAGAGGGTCCCCTAGTGTGCAGGGTCCAAAGCGCCATCTGTGGCATCTGCCCGTCCTTCTGAGCGCCCAGAGCCTCCCTCTTGGGGCCAAATCCTCATGTTTAGGGTCCCAACGCGTCTTTCATCACCCACGGCCTTTGGTCAGGGCCCGCAGCTTCATTTTCAGGTGGAGCCGCTGCCTGGCAACAACCGCCCGGAAGTCTGTGGACAGCCAGGGGATGAAATGCAGCCAATCACATTTGAGGAGGCGGGGCAAGTCATGTGATTGAAATGTAAGCAGCCAATCGAGCTTTGAGACCTGCAGGACAGTTGGCGACAGTTGGACAAACTGGGCAGCGCTCAGGGGCGGGCTGTGCTGGCTGCACCAATCACACCTGGTGGGAGTGCAGCAGAGGGATGATTGACAAATAACCTGACCAATCATTTGGTGGGGGGAGCCAGTGGGAAATCCCAGACAGCCAATCAGAGAAAAGAGCGGCTCAGGGAAGGCGGACACTGTGGGGGGAGTAACCCCTCAGGCCGCCAATCAGAGAGAGTATCACCTCAGGGCAGGGCGAGCCCCAAACCAGGACAGAATCACTGCCCAGGCAGCCAATCAGCTGCAGGATCAGCTCAGGGGAGGAGACTGACAGCCCTCCCGACCAATGGTGGCGCAGCCCAGGCTGAGCAGGCGGTTGCTCTGCAGGCGGCCAGCGTGAGCTTTGCCATGGCGCCCGTGGAGCTGCCCGAGGCCGAGCAGCGCCCGGCCCAGCCCTGGGGCCCTTTTTCCTCCCTCTGGGGCCCTGGAGATGTCTTGCTGCCTCTGGCCCAGGTGTGTGTGGGCTGCTCTGGCCTTGTTCTCCTGGGTGGGGGAGGGGGCAGGGGGCACTTTCTGGAGAGGAGCTGCTGGGGCTGGAGCTGGAGAGAGCAGGAGAAGGGGAAGCAGCTGGAGGGTGAAGTGCAGGGGATCCCCACAGCTGCTGCTGCAGCTGCACCAGAGACAGCTGCCCCTCTGGGTGAGGAAGAGTCCCTGTGAGCAGCCTCAGCAGAGCAGATCACAAACGTGCACCGCAGGGCCTGTGTAAGTGGGGAAAATCACTGTCCGGCCGTATAGTGTGTGTGTGTGTGGGGTGCGTCTGGGGAGCCTCGTGCTGTGAGAGCTGTCAGACACCCATGTGTTCTCTTAGGTGCGGGATGGACAAACGGCTGGAGCTACAGAATAGGAGGGGAGGGAAAGACAGGCAGACAGAAGGGCCTGAACTGCACAGCTTGCCTGGCAGTGCAGAGAGCAGGAACTGTGGTGAGTGCTGGGCCCTTGGGCTCATTTCGTCTTGTTTTGTGCTCCCCTCCCTCCCTCCCTCCCTCCCTGCTCCCTCCTCTTTCCTACCATGTCCTTCTCCCTCTTCATCTCTTCTCTCTCTGCCCCTCTCTGCTTCTTCCTCACCGTTTCCTCCACCCGTCTCCACCTCTGTGCAGGGTTTCTCGTATCTCCCTCTCTGTCTCCGCTGCTCTGTGCTTCTCATCATCCCTGGTTTCTCTTTGTCACCATTCTGCTCTGTTGCTGTGTCCTGCTCCCTGCCCCATCATTTCTCACTGTATCCCTCTGTCCTGCTCCCTGCACCTGTTCCTGCCCCTCTTCTTTTTTACTCCCTCTCCATCTTGCTGCCCGCCCCAGGATTTTTTCCCCAATCTCTGTCCTGCCCCCAACCCTTGTTGTTCTTTCTCTCTCCTGCTCCCCTTCTGTCTTTCTGCCTGTCTTCCCTTTCCCGGCTGCTTCTTTCTCCAGCTCTGTCCAGATTACTGCCCCTCTTCCTTTTGATGTCTTTCTGTCCTGGTTTTCTTTCTGTCTCCCATCCCTGTTCCCAGTGCCATCCCTTCTCACTATATCACCCCTGTCCAGCTGGCTCTGCCTTTTCTTTGTCTTCTCTTCCTCTTTCCTGCTCCTCAGCCCTCTTTTCCTCTTTCTCCAGCTCCTTGCTGCATGTTTCCCCTTTCCAGTCTCTTCATTTGGATCCCAACTTTGCTTTATTTCTCATTCCCTTTGTTCTGTTCCCTGTCTTTCTTTTTGTCTCTCCATCTGTGCATCCCCCTCCCTGTCTTTCTCCAGCCCCTTCCTGCTTCTCCTCCTCCCCCCTCCCCATCCCTCTGTCCTGCTCATCAGCCCTGCTGGTTCTTCCTCCCTGTCTCATCCCAGCTCATTGTGCCTTTTTGCCTTCATCTCTCCGTCCTTTTCCCTGTGTGTTTGTTTCTCTCTCAGCTCCTCTGTCTTCTCTCTTGTCTGATTTGTCTCTTGCTGGTCCTCTGTCCTTCTCCCCAGCAGCTTCAACTGAATGGCCAGGTGTCCCTGCACTCTGGTGGTTCCTCATCACTGCCCTGGGCTGTGTCTGTAGGGCTGGGGATCATTTAGGAGCTGCTCTCCTTCTGCAGACAGCAGAGCCTGGTGCAGCTACAGCAGAGGTTGTTCTCAGCTGCTGCTTATGCAGCTCGTTGGAAGAGCAGCTGTGGGCCTTCTTTGGAAGGGAGGTTTCTTGTTCTGTGCTTACTGCTCCTGGGGACCCTGCACAGGAGCGGTGTTGGGGTCTGCAGGGACGGGTGGGACCTGCTGTGATTCCTGGTGAACGTGAACTGAACTTGTCCTGATGTACTCGAATGAAAACAGACTGACTGGAGATGGTTTACTGCCCTGTTTCAGTTCCAAACTACATGTTTGGCACTGGAGAACATGAGACTTTGTGCTGCGTTCCAGATGTCAGCTGAGAACATCACTGCCTTTGGTACCAGGGCAGGTGGTCTGTGATCAGGGGTGCGGACTTGCATGGCAGTGCTTTAATGAACATTTTATGGTCTTGCCACTTCAAAGCCCTTCATTTTCCTAGAAATTTGAAGATGGCATTTCTCATTCGGAGGTTCAGACTTCGGTTGGACTTGATGTTGAATGGTCCATACAATGGGGTGCATAAAAGAAGAATCTCGCTTCCTTGTTGTTGTTGTTTTCTAACGCTGTCTGAATTTGGTAAGCAAGAGGAAGAGTGGCTTGCAGTGTCTGCTTTTGAGAGGAACGTATTCCTGACTGTCTCCATCTCTGTATGGTGAAGCTTTCTGCCTGCACTATGATTTTGCTGGGCTGTGAGGCTGTGTTGGAGCAGCAGAGGTCAGAAGTGGTGGCTTTAAAGGCGTTGAAGCTGTGGTCAAACTAGCAGGAAAAGCTGGTTTCTTCCCAGAGAGCTGCCTGACAAATATAGCTACAAGTAAAGACCCTTGAAGTTGGCTTTTTTTATTTAAATTTACTATTAATATGTAGCTTTTGGGATTGATTGATTGATTGATTTCTGGGAAGCAAGAAGTGAGAGCCTGTGCACTCCCACAGGCAGAGCTGCCTCCCAAAATAGGTGCCCCCTTCTCCACTTCTGTTCCTTCCATGCTGGTGTAGCACAAGGCCATGCAGCAGTGTGCAGATGTGGTGATTCCAATGTGACTGTGAGGTCAGAGCCCCTCGGTGACGTGCTGTGCTGTGTCTTGGCAGCAGCAGCATCATGGGGCGAGCGTGGGGGCCATGGTCCTCACCCTGTTCCTCCTCCTGGTGTCCCTGCCAGCCCGGGACGCCCAGGCTGCTCCAGCCGAGCGCAGGGAGCAGGTGGGCGAGCAGGGGCAGCACCCAGCCCCGAGCAGCTCAGCAGGGCAGCAGTGGGGCCAGGGCTGGGGCTGGGGCCGGGAGAGCAGCCGGGCTGGGCCGGGCAGGGCGAGCCAGGCAGCACCAGGGTGTGGGCAGGGGGCAGACACCCGCAGGGAGGGGAGAGGGGCTGCGGCTGCTTCAGGGGCAGGTTCTGGGCAAGCAGGGGCTGGGAGTGCTGGCACAGGGCAGAAACCAGCACTGAGTCCCTGTGGGGCCCTCCCTGCCCCCCAGCCTCGTGCCACACGGCCCCATCCCAGGGCGCGCTTTGAGCCTTTGGGCCCGTTGCAAATCAAAGCTGGGATTGCTTTGGCACTTTGGGCCACTTTAGAGCTAAACCTGGGCACATTTGTGCCCTTTGGGATCGTTTCTGCCTATATCTGGGAGTTCTTTGGTTTTCCAGTTTTGTTTATACCCAAATCTGGGGGTGTTTGGGCCATTTTTGGCCATTTTTTTACCCAAATCTGGGCATACTTCGACTCTTTGGTCCAGTTTCACCCTGAATCTGGGGATGTTATACCCCTTTTTGGCCAGTTTTGCTCAAATCTAGTGGTGCTTTGGTTTTTTCTGCCTCTCTTGACCCGATATACTCAGGTGCTTTTGCCCATTTTTTCCCCTGATATGGGCACTGTGATCCCAAATATGGGATGTTTTCATGTTTGCCGACAGCTTTGCACCCAAGTGTGGATGTTTTTGCCTCTTTGGGCCACTTTTTGCCCAAATACTCAGATTGTTTTGCCTGTGTTGACCAATTTAGCCCCCAAATATTTGGAATATTTTGTCGTTTTGCCAGTTTTTTCCCCAAATACGGCTATTTTTCTGCAAGATATGGGCACTGTTGTCCTAAATATGTTGTGTTGTGTTTTGTTTTTTCTCTCTTGTCTATGTCCTCTTTTACCTGGAATGCAGGAGTGTTGCTCGGTGAGCCTGGAAACCTCTCTGATCTGTGCTTGACTCCAGGACATGGCCTTGGCAGAGTTGATCGAGCTTCTCAGCTGGGTCCTGGTTAGGAGCCTTGGGCTGTCCCAGAGGTGAGTTGTCACTGTCTGTCTGCTTGAGCGAATAAACACTCGTGTTTTAATAGGTTATTCGTGTGTGATTGTACCCAAGATCCTCTCAGAGGCTTTCCAAAAGCTTTTTGTGCCTTGGTGGTATTACACAGACAAGTCATGAATGTTCAATTTGCCTGAAAACCTGCTAGGTCTCAGCAAAAAGGTCACCCGTGCTCTGTTTCTAGCTGTGGGAACACACACCTCTGTATGTGTCTCGTGTCATTATCTCACCCTCTCCCATCACAGCAGGTGACTGAGGAAGCAGGAGATCACAACGTGCCATGGAAGCTCCCACCCGTGTTTGACTCCCTGTTTGGTTCCTGCAGTCCATGCTGATCAAGCCTCTTGGTGTAATCCTGTTCCTGAGCCTGAGGGGAATCGCAGGGGTAAGTGTTCAGTGTTCATTGGTTACTGGCCTTTTGCATTTGTTAGTATTTGGTGTATTATTTGTGAACGTTTTCTTGCAATAGTTGAGCCTTGCAGTAGCCAGCAGGCTCTGATTTAGGAGAAACATGGATGATCATTTTTTGCCCTGGTGCTCCATGCTCCCACGTTAGTGTGGGTTTCCTTTTGTGTGTGTGAGAGGTCTCCTGGTCAGAAGGCCCTGAGAGGCCCCGTGTTGGTCCATCTGGTCCTTGAGGGGTGTTGCATGTGGCCTGGACACAGTAGTTTGGAAGCTGCCAGGTCCCAGACAAGGGGTCTGCAGCCCCTCTGCAGCTTTGGCAATTTCAGCATGCGTCTGGGTCCCGTGTTGTTGCCTGACCCCCGTCCAGGCGCTGCAGGTCATTTCACAACGTGAAATGGAAACGCTTTTCCTTTCTGCTCGATTCCAGCCGTCCCTGTAGGCAGCGGCTCCTTGACTGCTTCACTTGAGTGTGTCCGTGAGCCTCGGGGCGATCCCACAGGTACGACCTGGGAACAAATGAGCGTTTCCATGTTAATTTTCCGTTCCTGTGAAATTTAGCTTGCTGCTTTCTTGGCTGACGCTCGGTCACGCAGAGGGGAAGTGGGTCCAGCTCAGTGCTGTGCCCCAGAGG
Source organism: Patagioenas fasciata (assembly GCF_037038585.1). Classification (NCBI taxonomy): domain Eukaryota; kingdom Metazoa; phylum Chordata; class Aves; order Columbiformes; family Columbidae; genus Patagioenas; species Patagioenas fasciata. The sequence goes on from NC_092538.1 coordinate 1,041,896, forward strand.
GCTCTGCCTTGCAAAGCTCTTTGCCAACTGCTCCGTCTCTGCGCCGCTCGCAGTGCCGGCTGCCGAGGCAGCAGCAGGTTGGGGCTGAGTTTAGAGCTGGGTGAGCTCCAGGGAGTCCTTTCTCCTGACAGCTCCAGGCCTGCTTAGTGGCCACTGAGTTTGGGTTTGGGTTAGGGTTAGGCTTAGGTTTTGGAGTTTGGGTTAGGGTTAGGCTTAGGAGTTTGGGTTAGGCTTAGTCTTAAGCTTAGGAGTTTGGTTTAGGCTTAGACTTAGGGTTAGGAGTTTGAGTTAGGATTTAGGGTTAGTCTTAAGGCTAGGAGTTTGGGTTAGGGTTAGGAGTTTCCGTTAGGGTTAGGCTTAGTGTTAGGAGTTTGGCTTAGGCGTCTGGGTTGGGCTTAGGCGTCTGGGTTGGGCTTAGGCTTAGAGTTAGGAGTTTGGGTTAGGGTTAAGGGATTGGGATAAGGGTTAAGAGATTGGGTTAGGGTTAAGGGATTGGGTTAGGATTGGGTTTAGGGTTAGGAATTAGGCTTAGGTTTAGGATTAGGATTAGCGTTATGGTCTGGGTTAGGAGTTGGGGTTAGGAGTTGGGGTTAGGAATCTTAACCCTCGACAGGGACAAAGGGGGTCCCCAGGATGTCACAATGGGCCCTGGGGACAACATGGGGCCCTGGGAATTCACAATGGGCCCTGGGGACAAAGAGGGGTCCTCTGAATGTCACAATGGGCCCTGGGGACAAATGGGGGTCCCGATGGTGTCACAATGGGCCCTGGGGACAAAGTAAGGTCCTGGAATGTCACAATGGGACCCAGTAACAAAGGGGGTCCCCATGGTGCGAAAATGGGCCCTGGGGACAAAGGGGGTCCCTAGGATGTCACAATGGGCTCTGGGGACAATGGGGGGTCCTGGGATGTCACAATGGGCCCTGGGGACAAGGGGGTCCCCCGAATATCACAATGGGCCCTGGGGACAAAGGGGGTCCCCACGGTGTCCCAATGATCCCTGGGGACAATGGGGGGTCCTAGGAAGTCACAATGCGCCCAGGGGAGAAAGCGGGGTCCTCTGGATGTCACAATGGGCCCTGGGGACAAGGGGGAGTCATGGGACGTCCAATGGGCCCTGGGGACAAAGGGGGTCCCCAGGATGTCACAATGGGCTCTGGGGACAAGGCGGGGTCCCCATGGTGTCACAAAACACCGTCCTCAGGGATACGGGTCAGTGCCAGGGGTGGGTTATGCTTGGCCTCCATGACCTCGAGGGTCTTTTCCAACCAAAATGAGTTTTTAGGGTTTATCCCAAATGATGGGAACCCCCGCTTCCAGCTCTGCTCTTCACCAAACACCTTTTAGAGGATGAAGAGGAAGGAGACGCAACACCTCAGCATACGGAGGGTCTTCCCCAAAGGGGTGGTCTGGGGTATCCAAAACACAAGGGGTGGTGTGGGCATCCGAAGCACAAGGGGTGGTCTGGGGTATCCAAAGCTCTCCTGGAGCGACTGCTGCTTCTTCTTGCTTTCCATCAGCTTCTTGATGTCTTCCCGCGTGGGGATACGCTCGTCATCTTCGTCATCTTCGTCATCTTCGTCATCTTCGTCATCTTCGTCATCTTCGTCATCTTCGTCATCTTCGCCATCAGATTCCGAGGATTCTGGAGGAGCGAACAGAGAGAAATGGGCTGGGGAGGGTCCAGCACCGGCCCTGGCTCTTCCTGCCCAGCATCCCAGGCCCATCCCCAGCTGCTCCAGCTTCATCCAAAAGAGGTGGCGAGCTCCAAAAACTCAGTGGCTCCTCCAAGAGCGTCCAATGGGAAGAGGCCCCAGGCAGAGAAGTCGTGGGCTCAAAGGAAAGCACCACGTTGCGAGGATCTCCAGAGGATCCCTGGCCTGCTCCAGAAGATCCCCATCATCAACAAGGTGAGGTCGTCCATGTTGTTTTCAAAGGCGAGGAGGAGCTCAAGGGCCCTCAGCATCGGGGCTCGCGTGCGGTTATGAGAAGGCAAGGAGGGAAGGAAGGAGGGAAGGAAGGAGGGAAGGAAGGAGGGAAGGAAGGAAGGAAGGAAGGAAGGAAGGAAGGAAGGAAGGAAGGAAGGAAGGAAGGAAGGAAGGAAGGAAGGAAGGAACCGGGGGTTCCCATCATTTGGGATAAACCCTAAAAACTCATTAATCACTTTGGTTGGAAAAAAGCACCCACCTCCATAGGACCCCATAGGGACCCATAGAGACCATAGAGGCCCATAGGGAGCCACAGAGCCCCATGGAACCCCATAGAGACCCATAGGGACCGTAAAGCCTGTACAGACCCATAGGGACCCATAGAGACCCATAGAGCTCCATAGGACCCCATAGGGACCCATAGAGACCATAGAGGCCCATAGGGAGCCGCAGAGCCCCATGGAACCCCATAGGGACCCATAGAGACCCAAAGGGACCCATAGGGACCCATAGAGACCATAGAGACCCATAGGGACCCATAGGGACCGTAGAGCCTGTAGAGACCCATAGGGACCCATAGAGCTCCATAGGACCCCATAGGGACCCATAGAGACCATAGAGGCCCATAGGGAGCCACAGAGCCCCATGGAACCCCATAGGGACCCATAGAGACCCCATTGTCCCCCATTGTCCCCCATTGCCCCCCACTGACCCCATTGCCCCCCACTGACCCCATTGCCCCCCATTGACCCCATTGCCCCCCATTGACCCCATTGTCCCATTTCAGGTAAAAGAGGACATAAACAAGAGAGAAAAAACAAAACACAACACATTTGGGTACTCCTGGGTCCTTTGGGGCACTCCTGGGTCCCTCCTGAACTCCTGGGTCCTTTGGGGCACTCCTGGGTCCCTCCTGAACTCCTGGGTCCTTTGGGGCACTCCTGGGTCCCTCCTGAACTCCTGGGTCCTTTGGGGCACTCCTGGGTCCCTTGGGGTACTCCTGGGTCCCTCCTGAACTCCCCATAGACCCCCATAATTTCCCCCTTAGGGACCCAGGAGTGCCCCATAGTGACCCATAAGTGACTCATGGAGCCCCCTAAGTGTGTTCGGGTCCCTTCGGGTCCCTTCGGGTGAGTGCGGGCCCCACTCGGGTCCCTTCGGGTCCCTTCGGGTGTGTTCGGGTCCCACTCGGGTCCCTTCGGGTGCCTTCGGGTCCCCTCGGGTGCCTTCGGGTCCCCTCGGGTGCCTTCGGGTCCCTTCGGGTGCGTTCGGGTCCCTTCGGGTGCGTTCGGGTCCCTTCGGGTGCGTTCGGGTCCCTTCGGGTCCCCTCGGGTCCCTTCGGCTCCCTTCGTGTATCTTCGGCTCCTCTCGTAGCCGCCTCCGCGCACGCCACGCACAGTGGGCGTGGCCACGCACCCCCCCCCCCCGCTTCCCATTGGCCGCCGCCTGAGGAAGGGGGCGTGGCCTCGCTCGCAGCCACCGCCGCGGCGGGAAACGATCGTGAGGCGGGAAAAGGGGAAGAAAGGGGGCGGGGGGAGGAAGAGGAGGGGCCGGGGGGGGAGCGGAACACGGGTTTTGGGGTAAAAAGGGGGGGATTTGGGAGTTTGGCGCCTTTTGGGGCACTTTCGGGGAGACTTCGGGTCCCTTCGGGGAGACTTCGGGCCCCTTCGGGGAGACTTCGGGCCCCTTCGGGTGCGTTCGGGCCCCTTCGGGGAGACTTCGGGTCCCTTCGGGTGCGTTCGGGTCCCTTCGGGTGCGTTCGGCTCCACTCGGACCCCTTCGGGTGCGTTCGGGTCCCTTCGGGTGCGTTCGGGTCCCTTCGGGTTTGTTCGGCTCCACTCGGGCCCCTTCGGCTGGGTTCGGGTCCCTTCGGGTGCGTTCGGCTCCACTCGGACCCCTTCGGGAAGACTTCGGGTCCCTTCGGGTGCGTTCGGCCCCTTCGGGTGCGTTCGGGTGCGTTCGGCTCCACTCGGACCCCTTCGGGAAGACTTCGGGTCCCTTCGGGTGCGTTCGGCCCCGGCCAGGACTCGGGCGCCGCTCGGCTCCGCTCGGGCGCCGCTCGGCTCCGCTCGGGCGCCGCTCGGCTCCGCTCGGGCGCCGCTCGGCTCCGCTCGGGCGCCGCTCGGCTCCGCTCGGGCGCCGCTCGGCTCCGCTCGGGCGCCGTTCGGCTCCGCTCGGGCGCCGTTCGGCTCCGCTCGGCTCTTTCCGTCTCCGCTCGTTTTCCCGCGCTTTCCCTCAGAGCGCGAAGCGAAGCGCGGGGACCCCCGGGGCCGCTTTTCTCGCGCTTTTCCCGAGGTGACAACAGCGGGGGCTTTGGGGACACAGCTCGGGGAGCCTCAGCGGGAGGGTTTTGGGTTGAAAAAGCGCTATTTTGGGTCAATTTTGAGGTGGTTTGTGGCCCTCCCGGCGGGGCAAGATGGCGGCTCCGGACATCGAGGGGCTGCTGGGTGAGTAATGAGGGGGAATTAGGGGTGATTAGCGCGAATTAGGGGGTAATTAGGGGGCAGCGGGGATACGGGGGGGTGGGGGGGGGTGTTAATTAGCGCTGCTGAGGGTGTTAATTGTTAATGAATGCAGAGGAGGAGCCGTTGCAGGAGCTGCACCCCGGGCTGGCCCCGCTGAGGGGGATTGGGGGGGTGGGAGCGGAGCTGGAGAGGGAGGTGAGACAGGTAAGGGGGCATTGGGGACAATGGGGACAGAGAGAGAGAGTGTGTGCGGATCAGCAGTGATCACCCCAAACCTGCCCCGCAGACACGGCACCCAAAATCCTGCACCCCAAAATACTCTTCCCAAACCTGCACCCCAGATCCTGACCCCAAGCCCTGCACCAAAACCCTGCCCCTCAGTCCTGCACCCCCAAATCCTCCACCCCCGATCCTGTCTTCCCAAACCCTGCACCCCAGATCCTGCACCCCCAAATTCGGCCCTACCAAACTCTGCACCCCTAAACCCTACAACTGAAATCTTGCACCCCCTAATCCTGCCCTCCCTACCTTCCTGAACCCCGAAACCTGCACCCCAAACCCTGCATTCCCAAATCCTTCCGTCCTATACCCTCCACCCCTAAACCTGCCCCCACACCCTGCACCCCAAAGAATTCCCTCCCAAACCTTGCACCTCCAAATCCTGCACCTCAAAGGCCTGGCAACCCAAGCCCTTCAACCCCATCCCTGCAACACCAAATCCTGTACCCCAAACCCAGCACCCCAGAATCCTGCACCCCAAATCCTGCCTGCCAAACCTTTCACTGCAAACCCCTGCACCCCAAGATTGTGCTGCCCTAAACACTGAACCCCCAAATCCTGAAGACCCGGATCCTTGCCTCCCAAGACTCTGCACCCCCAAATCCTGCACCCAAATCTCTCACCCCCACCACCCTGCACTCCCAACCCCTGCACCCCAAAACTCCACACCTCCAAATCCTGAACCCTGAAACCCCGCACCCCCAAATCCTGTGCCCCAGTCCTGTGAACCCCACACTCTGCAACCTTAAATTTCCCCCCAAGCCCCTGCACCCCAAACGCTGCACTCTTAGACCTGATTTCTAAACCCCAAGGGCCCATTGTGACATCCCAGAACCTCCTATTGTCCCCAGGGCCCATTGTGACATCCTGGGGACCCCCATTGTCCCCAGGGCCCAATGTGACATTCAGGGGACTCCTCTTTGTCCCCAGGGCCCATTGTGACATCCTGGGGACCGCCCCTTGTCACTGGGGCCTATTGTGACGTCCCAGGACCCCCCGTTGTCCCCAGGGTTCATTGTGACGTCTTAGGACCCCCCATTGTCCCCAGGGCCCATTTTGACATCCTGGGGACCCCTCTTTGTCCCCAGGGCCCATTGTGACATCCTGGGGACCCCCCCTTGTCACTGGGGCCCATTGTGACGTCCCAGGATCCCTCCTTGTCCCCAGGGCCCATTGTGACGTCTTAGGACCCCCCATTGTCCCCAGGGCCCATTGTGACATTCAGGGCACCCCCTTGTCCCCAGGGCCCATTGTGACATTCCGGGGACGCCTCTTTGTCCCCAGGGCACATTGTGACATTCCGGGGACGCCTCTTTGTCCCCAGGGCTCATTGTGACATCCTGGGGATCCCTCCTTGTCCCCAGGGCCCATTGTGATGTCCCAGGACCCCCCATTTTCCCCAGGACCCATTGTGACATTCAGGGGGCCCCTTTGTCACTGGGGCCCATTGTGACATCCCAGGACCCCACATTGTCCCCAGGACACATTGTGACATCGTGGGGACCCCACTTGTCCCCAGGACCCATTGTGACACTATGGGGTCCCCCCCTTGTTCCCAGGGCCCATTGTGACACCGTGGGTACCACCCTTGTCCGCAGGGCTCATTGAGACATCCCAGGACCCCCCTTTGTCCCCAGGGCCCATTGTGACATCCAGGGGACCCCCTTTGTCCCCAGGGCCCATTGTGACATCGAAGGACCCCCCTGGTCCCCAGGGCCCATTATGACATCCTGGGGATGCCCCCTTATCACTGGGGCCCATTGTGATGTCCCAGGACCCCCCATTGTCCCCAGGGCCCATTGTGACATCCTGGGGATCCGTTTGGCCCCAGGGCCCATTGTGACATCCCAGGACCCCCCCTTGTCCCCAGGGCCCATTGCGACATTCAGGGGACGCCTCTTTGTACCCAGGGCACATTGTGACATCCTGGGGACCCCCCCTTGTCCCCAGGGCCCATTGTGACATCCTGGGGATCCCTCCTTGTCCCCAGGGCCCATTGTGACGTCCCAGGACCCCCCATTGTCTTCAGGACCCATTGTGACATTCAGGGCACCCCCTTTGTCACTGGGGCCCATTGTGACATCCCAGGACCCCACATTGTCCTCAGGGCCCATTGTGACATCCTGGGGACCCCACTTGTCCCCAGGACCCATTGTGACACTATGGGCACCCCGCCTTGTTCCCAGGGCCCATTGTGACACCGTGGGTACCACCCTTGTCCCCAGAGCCCATTGTGACATCCAGGGGACCCCCTTTGTCCCCAGGGCCCATTGTGACATCGCAGGACCCCCCCTGGTCCCCAGGGCCCATTGTGACATCCTGCGGACCCCTTTTGTCCCCACGGCCCATTGTGGCACCATGGGGACCCCCTTTGTCACTGGGGCCCATTGTGACATCCCAGGACCCCACTTTGTCCCCAGGGCTTATTGTGACACCAGGGGGACCTCCCTTGTCCCCAGGGCCCATTGTGACATCCCGTGACCCCCCTTTGTCCCCAGTGCTATTGTGAAATCCTGGGGACCCCCTTTGTGCCCAGGGCCCATTGTGGCACCATGGGGAACCCCTTTGTCACTGGGGGCCATTGTGACATCCCAGGATTCCACTTTGTCCCCAGGGCTCGTTCTGACACCTTGGGGACTCCCATTGTCCCCAGGGCCCATTGTGACATCCTGGGGATCCCCCTTTGTCCCCAGGGTCCATTGTGACATCCTGGGCAACCCCATTGTCCCCAGGGCCCATTGTGACATCTGGGGGACCCCCTTGTCCCCAGGACCCATCGTGGCACCGTGGGGCCCTCCTTGTCACTTGGGCCCATTGTGACACCATGGGGACTCCCCCTTTGTCCCCAGTGCCCATTGTGACATCCTGCGGACCCCCCCTTTGTCCCCAGGGCCCATTTTGACATTCAGGACACCCACCATTGTCCCCAGGGCCCATTGTGACCTTCAAGGGACCCCCATTGTTCCTAGGGCCCATTGTGACGTCCTGGGGACCCCCTCTGTTCCCAGGGCTCATTGTCACTTTCAGGGGACCCCCCCCTTGTCCCCAGGGCTGATTGTGACGTCCTAGGGCCCCTCTGTGTCCCCAGGGCCCATTGTGACACTTTAGAGACCCCTCTTTGTCCCCAGGGCCCATTGTGACATCCTGGGGACCCCCCCTTGTCCCCAGGGCCCATTGTGACATCCTCGGCACCCCCTTGTCCCCAGGGCCCATTGTGACATTCAGGGGACCCCTCTTTGTCCCCAGGGCCCATTGTGACATCCTGGGGACCCCCTCTTGTCCCCAGGGCCCATTGTGACGTCCCAGGACCCCCCATTGTCCCCAGGGCCCATTGTGACATCCTGGGGATCCCTCCTTGTCCCCAGGGCCCATTGTGACGTCCCAGGACCCCAGATTATCCCCAGGGCCCATTGTGACATCCTGGGGACCCCCTTTGTCACTGGGGCCCATTGTGACGTCCCAGGACCCCACATTGTCCCCAGGGCCCATTGTGACATCCTGGGGACCCCCTTTGTCTCCAGGGCCCATTGTGACGTCCTAGGACCCGCCATTGTCCCCAGGGTCCATTGTTACATCCTGGGGACCCCCTTGTCCCCAGGACCCATCGTGACACCATGGGGACCCTCCTTGTCACTGGGGACCCATTCCGACACCCTGGGGAGCCCCCCTTGTCCTCAGGGCCCATTGTGACATCCTGGGCATCCCCCTTTTTCCCCCTGGACCATTGTAACACCGTGGGGACCCCCTTTGTCCCCAGGGCCCATTGTGACACTGTGGGACCCCCCCTTTGTCCCCAGGGCCTATTATTCCGTTCCGGGACCCCCATTGTCCCCAGGGCCCATTGTGACACTTGGGACCCCCCTTGTCACTGGGGACCCATTGTGACAGCATGGGGACCACCCCTTGTCCTCAGGGCCTATTGTGAACATCCTGGGGAACCTCCATTGTCCCCAGAGCCCACTGTGAGTCCTGGGGACCCCCTTGTCCCCAGGTCCCATTGTGACATCCTGGGGAGCCTCTTTGTCCCCAGGGCCCATTGTGACATCCTGGGGACCCCCTTTGTCCCCAGGGCCCATGGTGACATCCTGGGGACCTCCTTGTCCGCAGGACCCATCCTGGCACCGTGGGGACCTCCCTTATCACTGGGGACCCTTTGTGACACCATGGGGACCTCCCATTGTCCTCAGGGCCCATTGAGACATCCTGGGGACCCCCTTTGTCACTGGGGACCCAATGTGACATCCCAGGAACCCCATTGTCCCAAGGGCCCATTGTGACATCCTAGGGACCTCCCTTTGTCCCCAGGGCTCATTGTGGCACCATGGGGACCCCCTTTGCACTGTGTCACATTGTGATATCCAAGAACCCCACTTTGTCCCCAAGGCCCATTTTGACATCCTGGGGACCCCCTTTCTCCCCAGGGCCCATTGTGACATTCAGGGGACACCCCCCTTGTCCCCAGGGCCCATTGTGACTTCCCAGGACCCCCCATTGTCCCTAGAGCCCATTGTGACATTCAGGGGACCCCCTTTGTCACTGGGGCCCATTGTGACATCCCAGGACCCCACATTGTCCCCAGGGCCCATTGTCACATTCAGGGGACACCCCCCTTGTCCCCAGGGCCCATTGTGACGTCCCAGGATCCCCCATTGTCCCCAGGGCCCATTGTGACATTCAGGGGACCCCCTTTGGCACTGGGGCCCATTGTGACATCCCAGGACCCCACATTGTCCCCAGGGCCCATTGTGACATTCAGGGGTCCCCCCCTTGTCCCCAGGACCCATTGTGATGTCCCAGGACCCCTCATTGTCCCCACGGCCCATTGTGACATCCTGGGGACCCCCCTTTCTCACTGGGGCTCATTGAGACATCGTGGGGACCAACTTTGTCCCCAGGGCCCATTGTGACGTCCCAGGACCTCCCGTTGTCCCCAGTGTCCATTGTGACATCCGAGGAGCCCACTTTGTCCCCAGGACCCATTTTGATATTGAGGGGAACCACGTTTGTCCCCAGGGCCCATTGTGACACCATGGGGACCCCCCCTTGTCACTGGGGACCCGTTGTGACACCATGGAGACCCCTGCTTGTCCTCAGGGTCCATTGTGACATCTTGGGCACCTCCCATTGTCCCCAGGACCCATTGTGACATCCTGGGGACCCCCTTGCTCCCAGGGCCCATTGTGGCACCATGTGGACATCCCCTTTGTCCCCAGGGCCCATTGTGACATTACAGGACCCCCCATTGTCCCCAGGGCCCATTGTGACATCCACTGCACCCCCTTGTCCCCAGGGCCCATTGTGACATTCAGGGGACCCCTCTTTGTCCCCAGGGCCCATTGTGACGTCCCAGGACCCCCCTTTGTCCCCAGGGCCCATTGTGACATCCTGGGGATCCCTCCTTGTCCTCAGGGCCCATTGTGACGTCTTAGGACCCCCCATTGTCCCCAGGGCCCATTGTGACATTCAGGGGACGCCTCTTTGAAACCCAGGGCACATTGTGACATCCTGGGGACCCCCCCTTGTCCCCACAGCCCATTGTGACGTCCCAGGACCCCCCATTGTCCCCAGGGCCCATTGTGACATCCTGGGGATCCCTCCTTGTCCCCAGGACCCATTGTGACGTCCCAGGACCCCCCATTGTCCCCAGGGCCCATTGTGACATCCTGGGGATCCCTCCTTGTCCGCAGGGCCCATTGTGACGTCCCAGGACCCCCCATTGTCCCCAGGGCCCATTGTGACATCCTCTGCACCCCCTTGTCCCCAGGGCCCATTGTGACATTCCGGGGACCCCTGTTTGTTCCCAGGGCCCATTGTGACATCCTGGGGACCCCCTCTTGTCACTGGGGCCCATTGTGACGTCCCAGGACCCCCCATTGTCCCCAGGGCCCATTGTGACATTCAGGGGACCCCTCTTTGTCCCCAGGGCCCATTGTGAAGTCTAAGGACCCCCCATTGTCCCCAGGGCCCATTGTGACATCCTGGGGATCCCTCCTTGTCCCCACGGCCCATTGTGACATCCTGGGGACCCTCCTTGTCCCCAGAGCCCATTGTGACATCCAAGGGACCCCCTTTGTCTCCAGGGCCCATTGTGGCACCATGGGGACCCCCTTTGACACTGGGGCCCATTGTGACACCGTCGACACCCCCCTTTGTCCCCAGGGCCAATTGTGACGTCCTGGGGACCCCCCTTGTCCCCAGGGCCCATTGTGACGTCCCAGGACCCTCCATTGTCCCCAGGGCCCATTGTGACATCCTGGGGATCCCTCCTTGTCCCCAGGGCCCATTGTGACGTCCCAGGACCCCCCATTGTCCCCAGGACCCATTGTGACATTCAGGGGACCCCCTTTGTCACTGGGGCCCATTGTGACATCCCAGGACCCCACATTGTCCCCAGGGCCCATTGTGACATCCTGGGGACCCCACTTGTCCCCAGGACCCATTGTGACACTATGGGGACCCCCCCTTGTCCCCAGGGCCCATTGTGACGTCCTGGGTACCACCCTTGTCCGCAGGGCTCATTGTGACGTCTCAGGACCCCCCATTGTCCCCAGGGCCCATTGTGACATCCTGGGGATCCCTCCTTGTCCGCAGGGCCCATTGTGACGTCCTAGGACCCCCCATTGTCCCCAGGGCCCATTGTGACATCCTCGGCACCCCCTTGTCCCCAGGGCCCATTGTGACATTCAGGGGACCCCTGTTTGTCCCCAGGGCCCATTGTGACATCCTGGGGACCCCCTCTTGTCACTGGGGCCCATTGTGACGTCCCAGGACCCCCCATTTTCCCCAGGGCCCATTGTGACATTCAGGGGACCCCTCTTTGTCCCCAGGGGCCATTGTGATGTCTAACGACCCCCCATTGTCCCCAGGGCCCATTGTGACATCCTGGGGATCCCTCCTTGTCCTCAGGGCCCATTGTGACGTCCCAGGACCGCCCATTGTCCCCAGGGCCCATTGTGACATCCTGGGGATCCCTCCTTGTCCCCAGGGCCCATTTGGACGTCCCAGGACCCCCCATTGTCCCCAGGACCCATTGTGACATTCAGGGGACCCCCTTTGTCACTGGGGCCCATTGTGACATCCCAGGACCCCACATTGTCCCCAGGGCCCATTGTGACATCCTCTGCACCCCCTTGTCCCCAGGGCCCATTGTGACATTCAGGGGACCCCTCTTTGTCCCCAGGGCCCATTGTGACATCCTGGGGATCCCTCGTTGTCCCCAGGGCCCATTGTGACGTCCCAGCACCCCCCATTGTCCCCAGGACCTACTGTGACATTCAGGGGAGCCCCTTTGTCACTGGGGCCCATTGTGACACCATGGAGACCCCCGCTTGTCCTCAGGGTCCATTGTGACATCCTGGGCACCCCCCATTTTCCCCAGGACCCATTGTGACATCCTGACCACCCCCTTGCTCCCAGGGCCCGTTGTGGCACCATGGGGACCCCCTTTGTCCCCAGGGCCCATTGTGACATCCCAGGACCCCCCTTTGTCCCCAGGGCCATTGTGAAATCCTGGGGACGCCTTTTGTCCCCAGGGCCCATTGTGGCACCATGGGGAACCCCTTTGTCAGTGGGGACCATTGTGACATTCCAGGATTCCACTTTGTCCCCAGGGCTCGTTCTGACACCTTGGGGACTCCCATTGTCCCCAGGGCCCATTGTGACATCCCAGGACCCCACTTTGTCCCCAGGGCTTATTGTGACATCTGGGGGACGCCCTTGTCCCCAGGACCCATCCTGGCACCGTGGGGACCCTCCTTGTCACTTGGGCCCATTGTGAACACCATGGGGACCCACCCTTTGTCCCCAGTGCCCATTGTGACATCCTGCGGACCCCCCTTTGTCCCCAGGGCCCATTGTGACATTCAGGGGACCCCTCTTTTTCCCCAGGGCCCATTGTGACATCCTGGGGACCCCCCCTTGTCCCCAGGGCCCATTGTGACGTCCCAGAACCCGCCATTGTCCCCGGGGCCCATTGTGACATCCTGGGGATCCCTGCTTGTCCCCAGGGCCCATTGGGACGTCCCAGGACCCGCTATTGTCCCCAGGGCCCATTTTGACATCCTGGGGATCCCTCCTTGTCCCCGGGGCCCATTGGGACGTCCCAGGACCCCCATTGTCCCCAGGGCCCATTGTGACATTCAGGGGCCCCCGTTTGTCACTGGGGCCCATTGTGACATCCCAGGACCCCACATTGTCCCCAGGGCCCTTGTGACATCCTGGGGACCCCACTTGTCCCCAGGACCCATTGTGACACTATAGGGACCCCCCCTTGTGCCCAGTGACCATTGTGACACCGTGGGTACCACCCTTGTCCGCACAGCCCATTGTGACATCCTAGGGACACCCCCTTGTCCCCAGGGCCCATTTTGACATTCAGGGGACCCCCCATTGTCCCCAGGGCCCATTGTGACATCCTCTGCACCCCCTTGTCCCCAGGGCCCATTGTGACATTCAGGGGACCCCTCTTTGTCCCCAGGGCCCATTGTGACATCCTGGGGATCCCTCGTTGTCCCCAGGGCCCATTGTGACGTCCCAGGACCTCCCATTGTCCCCAGGACCTATTGTGACATTCAGGGGAGCCCCTTTGTCACTGGGGCCCATTGTGACACCATGGAGACCCCCGCTTGTCCTCAGGGTCCATTGTGACATCCTGGGCACCCCCCATTTTCCCCAGGACCCATTGTGACATCCTGGCCACCCCCTTGCTCCCAGGGCCCGTTGTGGCACCATGGGGACACCCCCTTTGTCCCCAGGACCCATTGTGACATCCCAGGACCCCCCTTTGTCCCCAGGGCCATTGTAGCACCATGGGGACCCCCTTTGACCCCAGGGCCCATTGTGGCACCATGGCAACCCCTTTTGTCCCCAGGGCCCATTGTGACATTCTTGGACCCCACTTTGTCCCCAGGGCCTATTGTGACACCATGGGGACCCCTCCTTGTCACTGGGGACCCATTGTGACACCATGGGGACCCCCCCTTGTCCTCAGGACTCATTCTCACATCCTGGACACCCCCCATTGTCCCCAGGGCCCATTGTGACATCCACTGCACCCCCTTGTCCCCAGGGCCCATTGTGACATTCAGGGGACCCCTCTTTGTCCCCAGGGCCCATTGTGACATCCTGGGGACCCCCCCTTGTCCCCAGGGCTCATTGAGACGTCCCAGGACCCCCCACTGTCCCCAGGGCCCATTGTGACATTCAGGGGACCCCCTTTGTCCCCAGGGCCCATTCTGATACCGTGGGGACCCCCCATTGTCCCCAGGGCCCATTGTGACATCCTGGGGACCCTCCTTGTCCCCAGAGCCCATTGTGACATCCAGGGGACCCCCTTTGTCCCCAGGGCCCATTGTGGCACCATGAGGACCCTCTTTGTCACTGGGGCCCATTGTGACATCCCAGGACCCCACTTTGTCCCCAGGGCTTATTGTGACGCCATGGGGATCTCCCTTGTCCCCAGGGCCCATTGTGACATCCCATGACCCCCCTTTGTCCCCAGTGCTATTGTGAAATCCTGGGGACCCCTTTTGTCCCCAGGGCCCATTGTGACACCATGGGGAACCCCTTTGTCACTGGGGCCATTGTGACATTCCAGGATTTCACTTTGTCCCCAGGGCTCGTTCTGACACCTTGGGGACTCCCATTGTCCCCAGGGCCCATTGTGACATCCTGGGCAACCCCATTGTCCCCAGGGCCCATTGTGACATCCTGGGGACCCCCATTGTCCCCAAGGCCCATTGTGACATTCCAGGACCCCCCATTGTCCCCAGGGCCCATTGTGACATCCACTGCACCCCCTTGTCCCCAGGGCCCATTGTGACATTCAGGGGACTCCTCTTTGTCCCCAGAGCCCATTGTGACATCCTGGGGACCCCCCTTCTCACTGGGGCCCATTGTGAGGTCCCAGGACCCCCCATTGTCCCCAGGGCCCATTGTGACATCCTGGCGATCCCTCCTAGTCCCCAGGGCCCATTGTGACATCCCAGGACCCCCCATTGTCCCCAGGACCCATTGTGACATTCAGGGGGCCCCTTTGTCACTGGGGCCCATTGTGATATCCCAGGACCCCACATTGTCCCCAGGACACATTGTGACATGCTGGGGACGCTCTTTGTCCCCAGGGCCCATTGTGACATCCTGGGGACCCTCCTTGTCCCCAGAGCCCACTCTGACATCCAGGGGACCCCCTTTGTCCCCATGGCCCATTGTGGCACCATAGGGACCCCCTTTGTCACTGGGGCCCATTGTGACATCCCAGGACACCCCCTGGTCCCCAGGCCCCATTGTGACATCCTGGGGACCCCCTTTGTCCCAGGACTTCATTGTGACATCCTGGGGACCCCCCTTGTCCTCAGGGTCCATTGTGACAGCCCAGGACCTTACATTGTCCCCAGGGCCCATTGTGATATCTGGGGGACCCCCTTGTCCCCAGGGCCCATTGTGACATCCCAGGACCCCCCATTTTCCCCAGGGCCCATTGTGATATCCTCGGCACCCCTTTGTCCCCCGGGCCCATTGTGACATCCTGGGGACCCCCACTTGTCCCCAGGGCCCATTGTGACGTCCCAGGACCCCCCATTGTCCCCAGGGGCCATTGTGACATCCTAGGGATCCCTCCTTGTCCCCAGGGCCCATTGTGACATTCAGGGGACCCCTCTTTGTCACTGGGGCCCATTGTGACACCATGGAGACCCCCGCTTGTCCCCAGGGCCCATTGTGACATCCCAGGACCCCCCTTTGTCCCCAGGGCCCATTGTAGCACCATGGGGACCCCCTTTGACCCCAGGGCCCATTGTGGCACCATGGCAACCCCTTTTGTCCCCAGGGCCCATTGTGACATTCTTGGACCCCACTTTGTCCCCAGGACCTATTGTGACACCATGGGGACCCCCCCTTGTCCTTAGGACTCATTCTCACATCCTGGACACCCCCCATTGTCCCCAGGGCCCATTGTGACATCCACTGCACCCCATTGTCCCCAGGGCCCATTGTGACATTCAGGGGACCCCTCTTTGTCCCCAGGGCCCATTGTGACATGCTGGGGACGCTCTTTGTCCTCAGGGCCCATTGTGACATCCTGGGGACCCTCCTTGTCCCCAGAGCCCATTGTGACATCCAGGGGACCCCCTTTGTCCCCAGGGCCCATTGTGGCACCATGAGGACCCTCTTTGTCACTGGGCCCCATTGTGACATCCCAGGACCCCCCTTTGTCCCCAGGGCCCATTGTGACATCCCAGGACCCCACTTTGTCCCCAGGGCTTATTGTGACACCATGGGGATCTCCCTTGTCCCCAGGGCCCATTGTGACATCCCATGACCCCCCTTTGTCCCCAGTGCTATTGTGAAATCCTGGGGACCCCTTATGTCCCCAGGGCCCATTATGACACCATGGGGAACCCCTTTGTCACTGGGGGCCATTGTGACATTCCAGGATTCCACTTTGTCCCCAGGGCTCGTTCTGACACCTTGGGGACTCCCATTGTCCCCAGGGCCATTGTGACATCCTGGGCAACCCCATTGTCCCCAGGGCCCATTGTGACATTCCAGGACCCCCCATTGTCCCCAAGGCCCATTGTGACATCCACTGCACCCCCTTGTCCCCAGGGCCCATTGTGACATTCAGGGCACCCCTCTTTGTCCCCAGGGCCCATTGTGACATCCTGGGGACCCCCACTTGTCACTGGGGCCCATTGTGACATCCCAGGACCCCCCATTGTCCCCAGGGCCCATTGTGACATTCAGGGCACCCCCTTGTCCCCAGGGCCCATTGTGACATTCCGCGGACGCCTCTTTGTACCCAGGGCACACTGTGACATCCTGGGGACCCCCCCTTGTCACTGGGGCCCATTGTGACGTCCCAGGACCCCCCATTGTCGCCAGGGCCCATTGTGACATCCTGGGGATCCCTTCTTGTCCCCAGGGCCCATTGTGACGTCCCAGGACCCCCCATTGTCCCCAGGACCCATTGTGACATTCAGGGGGCCCCTTTGTCACTGGGACCCATTGTGACATCCCAGGACCCCACATTGTCCCCAGGACACATTGTGACATCCTGGGGACCCCACTTGTCCCTAGGACCCATTGTGACACTATGGGGACCCCCCCTTGTTCCCAGGGCCCATTGTGACACCGTGGGTACCACCCTTGTCCGCAGGGCTCATTGTGACATCCCAGGACCCACCTTTGTCCCCAGGGCCCATTCTGATACCGTGGGGATCCCCTTTGTCCCCAGAGCCCATTGTGACATCCAGGGGACCCCCTTTGTCCCCAGGGCCCATTGTGACATCGCAGGACCCCCCTGGGCCCCAGGGCGCATTTTGACATCCTGGGGATGCCCCCTTGTCAACGAGGCCCATTGTGACGTCCCAGGACCCCCCATTGTGTCCAGGGCCCATCGTGACATCCTGGGGATCCCTGCTTGGCCCCAGGGCCCATTGTGACGTCTTAGGACCCCCCGTTGTCCCCAGGGCCCATTGTGACATCCTGGGGATCCCTCCTTGTCCCCAGGGCCCATTGTGACGTCCCAGGACCCCCCACTGTCCTCAGGACCTATTGTAACATTCAGGGGACCCCCTTTGTCACTGGGGCCCATTGTGACATCCCAGGACCCCACATTGTCCCCAGGGCCCATTGTGACGTCCTGGGGACCCCATTTTCCCCAGGACCCATTGTGACACTATGGGTACCCCCCCTTGTCCCCAGGGCCAATTGTGTCGTCCCAGGACCCCCCATTGTTCCCAGGGCCCATTGTGATGTCCTTGGGAGCCCCCTCTCTTCCCAGGGCTCATTGTGACTCTCAGGGGACCCCACCTTGTCCCCAGGACTGATTGTGACGTCCTAGGGCCCCTCTGTGTCCCCAGGGCCCATTGTGACGTCCCAGGACCCCCATTGTCCCCAGGGCCCATTGTGACATCCTCGGCACCCCCTTGTCCCCAGGGCCCATTGTGACATTCAGGGGACCCCTCTTTGTCCCCAGGGCCCATTGTGACATCCTGGGGATCCCTCCTTGTCCCCAGGGCCCATTGTGACGTCCCAGGACCCCCATTGTCCCCAGGGCCCATTGTGACATCCTCGGCACCCCCTTGTCCCCAGGGCCCATTGTGACGTCCCAGGACCCCCCATTGTCCCCAGGGCCCATTGTGACATCCTGGGGATCCCTCCTTGTCCCCAGGGCCCATTGTGACGTCCCAGGACCCCCCATTGTCCCCAGGGCCCATTGTGACATTCAGGGGACCCCCTTTGTCACTGGGGCCCATTGTGACATCCCAGGACCCCCCTTTGTCCCCAGGGCCCATTGTGACATCCTGGGGATCCCCATGTCACTGGGGCCCATTGTGACGTCCCAGGACCCCGCATTGTCCCCAGAGCCCATTGTGACATCCTGGAGACCCCCTTTGTCTCCAGGGCCCATTGTGACGTTACAGGACCCCCCATTGTCCCCAGGGTCCATTGTTACATCCTGGGGACCCCCTTATCACTGGGACCCATCATGACACCATGGGGACCCTCCTTGTCACTGGGGACCCATTGTGACACCATGCGGACCCCCCCTTGTCCTCAGGGCCCATTGTGACATCCTGGGCATCCCCCCTGTCCCCCGGGACCATTGTAACACCGTGCGGACCCCCTTTGTCCCCAGGGCCCATTGTGACACTGTGGGGAACCCCCTTGTCCCCAGGACCTATTGTTACGTCCCAGGACCCCCCATTGTCCCCAGGGCCCATTGTGACACCTTGGGGACCCCCTTGTCACTGGAGACCCATTGTGACAGCATGGGGACCACCCCTTGTCCTCAGGGCCTATTGTGAACATCCTGGGGAACCTCCATTGTCCCCAGAGCCCATTGTGATTTCCTGGAGACCCCCTTGTCCCCAGGTCCCATTGTGACATCCTGGGGTCCCCCCTTTGTCCCCAGGGCCCATTGAAATGTCCCAGGATCACCGTTTGTCCCCAGGGCTCATTGTGACGTCCCAGGACCCCTCGTTGTCCCCAGTGCCCATTGTGACATCCTGGGGACCCCCCTTGTCCCCAGGGCCCATTGTGAAATCCGGGGAACCCCCTGGTCTCCAGGGCCCATACTGGTACCGTGGGGACTCGTCCTGTCACTTGGGTCCATTGTGACACCATGGGGACCCCGCCTTTGTCCCCAGTACCCATTGTGACATCCTGGGGACCCCTTTCTCCCCGGGGCCCATTGTGACATCCTGGGGACCCCCCTTTGTCCCCAAGGCCCATTGTGACACCGTCGGGACCCCACTTCTTTCCAGGACCCATTGTGGCATTCTGGGGACTTCCTTTGTCCCCAGGGCCCATTGTGACATCCTGGAGACCCCCTTTATCCCCAGAGCTCGTTGTCGCACCATGGGGACCCCCTTTGTCACTGGGGCCCATTGTGACATCCCAGGACCCCCCATTGTCCCCAGGGCCCATTGTGACACCGTGGGGACCCCGCCTTTTCCCCAGGGCCCATTGTGACGTCTCAGGACCCCCTTTGTCCCCAGGGCCCACTGTGGCACCATGGGGACCCCCTTTGTCCTCTGGGCCCATTGTGACATTCCAGGACCCCACTTTGTCCCCAGGGCCCATTGTGACAATTAAGGGACCCCCCTTGTCCCCAGGGCCCATTGTGACAATTAAGGGACCCCCTTTGTCCCCAGGGCCCATTTTGACATCCCAGGACCCCACTTTGTCCCCAGTGCTCATTGTGAAATTCTGGGGACCCCCCTTGTCCTCAGGGCTCATTGTGACAGCCGAGGACCTTACTTTGTCCCCAGGGCCCATTGTGACATCCCAGGACCCCCCACTGTCTCCAGTGCCCATTGTGACATCATGGGGACCACCCTTTTTCCCCAGGGCTCATTGTGACGTCCCAGGACCCCTCGTTGTCCCCAGGTCCCATCGTGACATCCTGGGGACCCCCCTCGTCTCCAGGGCCCATAGTGGCACTGTGGGGACTCATCACTTGGGCCCATTGTGACATCCTGGGGACCCCCCTTTATCCCCAGGGCCCATTGTGACACCGTGGAGACCCCATTTGTCACTGGGGCCCATTGTGACATCCCAGGACACCCCATTGTCCCCAGGGCCCACTGAGACATCCCGGCGACCACCCTTTGTCCCCAGGGCCCATTATGCACATTCAGGGGACACCCCTTTGTCCCCAAGGCCCATTGTGACATCCTGGGGAGACCCCATTGTCCCCAAGGCCCATTGTGGCACCATGGGGACCCCCTTTGTCCCCAGTGCCCATTGTGACATCTTAGGACCCCACTTTGTCCCCAGGGCCCATTGTGACATCCTGGGGACCACCTGTGTCCCCAGGGCCCATTGTGACATCCCAGGAGCCACCGTTGTCCCCAGGGCCCATTGTGACATCCTGGGGACCCCCGATGTCCCCAGTGTCCATTGTGGCATCCTGGGACCCCCGTTGTCCCCAGGGCCCATTGTGGCACCATGTGGACCCCCTTTTTCCCGAGGGCCCATTATAACGTCCCAGGACCCCCCATTGTCCCCTGGGCCCATTGTGACACTGTGGGGATCTCCTTTGTCCCCAGGGACCATTGTGACACTGTGGGGACCCCCTTTGTCCCCAGGGCCCATTGTGACATCCTGGGGAATCCCTTTGTCTCCAGGGCCCATTGTGACGTCCCAGGACCCTGCTTTGTCCCCGGGGCCCATTGTGACATCCTGGGGAACCGCTTTGTCCCCAGGACCCATTGTGACGTCCCAGGACCCCCCCTTGTCCCCAGGGCTCATCGTGATGTCCCAGGATCCCCATTGTCCCCAGAGCCCATTGTGATGTCCTGGGAACCCCCTTTGACCCCAGGGTCCATTGTGACACCATGGGGACCCCCTCTTGTCCCCAGGGCCCATCGTGGCACCGTGGGGACCCCCTTGTCACTGGGGACCCATTGTGACACTATGGGGACCCCCCTTTGTGCCCAGGGCCCATTGTAACATCCTGGGGACCCCCTTGCCTCCAGGGCCCCTTGTGACATCAAAGGATCACCCTTTGTCCCCAGGACCCATTGTGACATCCCAGGACCCCACTTACTCCCCAGGGCCCATTGTGGCACCATGAGGACCCCCTTTGTCACTGGTGCCCATTGTGACATCCCAGGACCCCCATTGTCTGCAGAGCCCATTGTGACACTATAGGGACCCCCCTTGTCACTGAGGACCCATTGTGACACCATGGGCACCTCCCCTTGTCGTCAGAGCCCATCGTGACATCCCAAAACCCCCAATTGTCTCCAGGGCCCATTGTGACATCCTGGGGACCTCCCTTTCTCCCCAGGGCCCATTGTGACGTTCCAGGAACCCCCATTGTCCTCAGGGCCCATTGTGACATTCAGGGGACCCCCTTTGTCTTCAGGGCCCATTGTGACACCATGGAGACCCCATTTGTCACTCGGGCCCATTGTGACATCCTAGGACCCCCCATTGTCCCCAAGGCCCATTGCGACATCCTGGGGACCCCCCTTTGTCCTCAGGGCCCATTGTGACATTCAGGGCACCCCTCTTTGTCCCCAGGGCCCATTCTGATACCATGGGGACCACTTTGTCCCCAGGGCCCACTGTGACATCCTGGGGACGCCCTTTGTCCCCAGGGCCCATTTTGACACCATGTGCACCCCCCTTTGTGCCCAGGGCCGATTGTGACATCCTGGGGACCCTCTTTGTCCCCAGGGCCCATTGTGACATCCTGGGGACACCCCATTGTCTCCAGGGCCCATTGTGAACATCCTGGGGACCCCCTTGTCCCCAGGGCCCATCGTGGCACCGTGGGGACCCCCCGTTGTCCCCAGGGCCTATAGTGACACCGTGGGTACCCCCTTTGTCCCCAGTGCCCATTCTGACATCCTGGGGACCCCCCTTGTCCCCAGGGCTTATTGTGACATCCTGGGGACACCTTTGTCCCAGGGGCACATTGTGGCACCATGGGGACCCCCTTTATCCCCAGGGCCACTTGTGACATCCTGGGGACCCCCCTTGTCCCCAGTGCCCATTATGACATTCTGGGGACCCCCTTTGTCACCGGGGCCCATTGTGACATCCCAGGACCCCAAGTTGTCCCCAGGGACCATTGTGACACCGTGGGGACCCCCTTTGTCCTCAGGGCCCGTTGTGAACATCCTGGGGACCCCCTTGTCCACACGACCCATCGTGGCACCGTGGGGACCCCCCGTTGTCCCCAGGGCCTATAGTGACACCGTGGGTACCCCCTTTATCCCATGAGCCCATTGTGACATCCTGGGGACCCCCTTGTCCCCAGGGCCCATTGTGACACCATGGGGATCGCCTTTGTCCCCGTGGCCCATTGTGACATCCCAGGACCCCGCGTTGTCCCCAGGGCCCATTCTGACCTCCTGGGGACCCCCCTTGTCCCCAGGGCTTATTGTGACATCCTGGGGACACCTTTGTCCCAGGGGCACATTGTGGCACCATGGGGACCCCCTTTATCCCCAGGGCCACTTGTGACATCCTGGGGACCCCCCTTGTCCCCAGTGCCCATTATGACATTCTGGGGACCCCCTTTGTCACCGGGGCCCATTGTGACATCCCAGGACCCCAAGTTGTCCCCAGGGCCCATTGTGACACCATGGGTACCCCCTTTGTCCCATGGGCCCATTGTGACATCCTGAAGACCCCCTTTGTCCCCAGGGCCTATTGTGACATGCCAGGACCCCCCCTTTTCTCCAGGGCCCATTGTGACGTCCCAGGACCCCCTATTGTCCCCAGAGCCCATTGTGACATCCCAGGACCCCCCATTGTCCCCAGGCCCCATTATACACATCCTGGGGTCCCCCTTTATCCCCAGGGCCATTGTGACACCATGGGGACCCCCTTTGTCCCCAGGGCCCATTGTGACGTCCCAGGATGCCCCATTGTCCCCTGGGCCCATTGTGAAATCATGGGGACCCCCTTTGTCCCCAGGGCCTATTGTGACATCCCAGGACCCCCCATTGTCCCCAGGGCCCATTGTGACACCGTGGAGACCCTCCTTGTCCTCAGGGCCCATTATGACATTCAGGGGACTCCTCTTTGTCCCCAGGGCCTATTGTGACATCCTGGGGACCCCCCTTTACTCCAGGGCCCATTGTGACGTCCCAGGACCCCCTATTGTTCCCAGGGCCCATTGTGACATTCTGGGGGCCCCAAATGTCCCCAGGGCCCGTTGTGACATCCTGGGGACCCCCTTTATCCCCAGGGCCTATTGTGACATCCTGGGGACCCCCTTTGTCCCTAGGGTTCATTGTGACATCCCAGGACCCCTCGTTGTCCCCAGTGCCCATTGTGACATCCTGGGGACCCCCCTTGTCCCCAGGGCCCATTGTGAAATCTGGGGAACCCCCTGGTCTCCAGGGCCCATAGTGGTACCGTGGGGACTCGTCCTGTCACTTGGGTCCATTGTGACACCATGGGGACCCCGCCTTTGTCCCCAGTACCCATTGTGACATCCTGGGGACCCCTTTGTCCCCGGGGCCCATTGTGACATCCTGGGGACCCCCCTTTGTCCCCAAGGCCCATTGTGACACCGTGGGGACCCCACTTCTTTCCAGGACCCATTGTGGCATTCTGGGGACTTCCTTTGTCCCCAGGGCCCATTGTGACATCCTGGAGACCCCCTTTATCCCCAGAGCTCGTTGTCGCACCATGGGGACCCCCTTTGTCACTGGGGCCCATTGTGACATCCCAGGACCCCCCATTGTCCCCAGGGCCCATTGTGACACCGTGGGGACCCCGCCTTTTCCCCAGGGCCCATTGTGACGTCTCAGGACCCCATTTGTCCCCAGGGCCCACTGTGGCACCATGGGGACCCCCTTTGTCCTCTGGGCCCATTGTGACATTCCAGGACCCCACTTTGTCCCCAGGGCCCATTGTGACACCGTGGGGACCCCCCTTGTCCCCAGGGCCCATTGTGACAATTAAGGGACCCCCTTTGTCCCCAGGGCCCATTTTGACATCCCAGGACCCCACTTTGTCCCCAGTGCTCATTGTGAAATTCTGGGGACCCCCCTTGTCCTCAGGGCTCATTGTGACAGCCGAGGACCTTACTTTGTCCCCAGGGCCCATTGTGACATCCCAGGACCCCCCACTGTCTCCAGTGCCCATTGTGACATCATGGGGACCACCCTTTTTCCCCAGGGCTCATTGTGACGTCCCAGGACCCCTCGTTGTCCCCAGGCCCCATGGTGACATCCTGGGGACCCCCCTTGTCTCCAGGGCCCATAGTGGCACTGTGGGGACTCATCACTTGGGCCCATTGTGACATCCTGGGGACCCCCCTTTATCCCCAGGGCCCATTGTGACACCGTGGAGACCCCATTTGTCACTGGGGCCCATTGTGACATCCCAGGACACCCCATTGTCCCCAGGGCCCACTGAGACATCCCGGCGACCACCCTTTGTCCCCAGGGCCCATTATGCACATTCAGGGGACACCCCTTTGTCTCCAAGGCCCATTGTGACATCCTGGGGAGACCCCATTGTCCCCAAGGCCCATTGTGGCACCATGGGGACCCCCTTTGTCCCCAGTGCCCATTGTGACATCTTAGGACCCCACTTTGTCCCCAGGGCCCATTGTGACATCCTGGGGACCACCTGTGTCCCCAGGGCCCATTGTGACATCCCAGGAGCCACCGTTGTCCCCAGGGCCCATTGTGACATCCTGGGGACCCCCGTTGTCCCCAGTGTCCATTGTGGCATCCTGGGACCCCCGTTGTCCCCAGGGCCCATTGTGGCACCATGTGGACCCCCTTTTTCCCGAGGGCCCATTATAACGTCCCAGGACCCCCCATTGTCCCCTGGGCCCATTGTGACACTGTGGGGATCTCCTTTGTCCCCAGGGACCATTGTGACACTGTGGGGACCCCCTTTGTCCCCAGGGCCCATTGTGACATCCTGGGGAATCCCTTTGTCTCCAGGGCCCATTGTGACGTCCCAGGACCCTGCTTTGTCCCCGGGGCCCATTGTGACATCCTGGGGAACCGCTTTGTCCCCAGGACCCATTGTGACGTCCCAGGACCCCCCCTTGTCCCCAGGGCTCATTGTGATGTCCCAGGATCCCCATTGTCCCCAGAGCCCATTGTGATGTCCTGGGAACCCCCTTTGACCCCAGGGTCCATTGTGACACCATGGGGACCCCCTCTTGTCCCCAGGGCCCATCGTGGCACCGTGGGGACCCCCTTGTCACTGGGGACCCATTGTGACACTATGGGGACCCCCCTTTGTGCCCAGGGCCCATTGTAACATCCTGGGGACCCCCTTGCCTCCAGGGCCCCTTGTGACATCAAAGGATCACCCTTTGTCCCCAGGACCCATTGTGACATCCCAGGACCCCACTTACTCCCCAGGGCCCATTGTGGCACCATGAGGACCCCCTTTGTCACTGGTGCCCATTGTGACATCCCAGGACCCCCATTGTCTGCAGAGCCCATTGTGACACTATAGGGACCCCCCTTGTCACTGAGGACCCATTGTGACACCATGGGCACCTCCCCTTGTCGTCAGAGCCCATCGTGACATCCCAAAACCCCCAATTGTCTCCAGGGCCCATTGTGACATCCTGGGGACCTCCCTTTCTCCCCAGGGCCCATTGTGACGTTCCAGGAACCCCCATTGTCCTCAGGGCCCATTGTGACATTCAGGGGACCCCCTTTGTCTTCAGGGCCCATTGTGACACCATGGAGACCCCATTTGTCACTCGGGCCCATTGTGACATCCTAGGACCCCCCATTGTCCCCAAGGCCCATTGCGACATCCTGGGGACCCCCCTTTGTCCTCAGGGCCCATTGTGACATTCAGGGCACCCCTCTTTGTCCCCAGGGCCCATTCTGATACCATGGGGACCACTTTGTCCCCAGGGCCCACTGTGACATCCTGGGGACGCCCTTTGTCCCCAGGGCCCATTTTGACACCATGTGCACCCCCCTTTGTGCCCAGGGCCGATTGTGACATCCTGGGGACCCTCTTTGTCCCCAGGGCCCATTGTGACATCCTGGGGACACCCCATTGTCTCCAGGGCCCATTGTGAACATCCTGGGGACCCCCTTGTCCCCAGGGCCCATCGTGGCACCGTGGGGACCCCCCGTTGTCCCCAGGGCCTATAGTGACACCGTGGGTACCCCCTTTGTCCCCAGTGCCCATTGTGACATCCTGGGGACCCCCCTTGTCCCCAGGGCTTATTGTGACATCCTGGGGACCGCCTTTGTCCCCAGGGCCCATTGTGACATCCCAGGACCCCAAGTTGTCCCCAGGGACCATTGTGACACCGTGGGGACCCCCTTTGTCCTCAGGGCCCGTTGTGAACATCCTGGGGACCCCCTTGTCTACACGACCCATCGTGGCACCGTGGGGACCCCCCGTTGTCCCCAGGGCCTATAGTGACACCGTGGGTACCCCCTTTATCCCATGAGCCCATTGTGACATCCTGGGGACCCCCTTGTCCCCAGGGCCCATTGTGACACCATGGGGATCGCCTTTGTCCCCGTGGCCCATTGTGACATCCCAGGACCCCGCATTGTCCCCAGGGCCCATTCTGACATCCTGGGGACCCCCCTTGTCCCCAGGGCTTATTGTGACATCCTGGGGACACCTTTGTCCCAGGGGCACATTGTGGCACCATGGGGACCCCCTTTATCCCCAGGGCCACTTGTGACATCCTGGGGACCCCCCTTGTCCCCAGTGCCCATTATGACATTCTGGGGACCCCCTTTGTCACCGGGGCCCATTGTGACATCCCAGGACCCCAAGTTGTCCCCAGGGACCATTGTGACACCGTGGGGACCCCCTTTGTCCTCAGGGCCCGTTGTGAACATCCTGGGGACCCCCTTGTCCACACGACCCATCGTGGCACCGTGGGGACCCCCCGTTGTCCCCAGGGCCTATAGTGACACCGTGGGTACCCCCTTTATCCCATGAGCCCATTGTGACATCCTGGGGACCCCCTTGTCCCCAGGGCCCATTGTGACACCATGGGGATCGCCTTTGTCCCCGTGGCCCATTGTGACATCCCAGGACCCCGCGTTGTCCCCAGGGCCCATTCTGACATCCTGGGGACCCCCCTTGTCCCCAGGGCTTATTGTGACATCCTGGGGACACCTTTGTCCCAGGGGCACATTGTGGCACCATGGGGACCCCCTTTATCCCCAGGGCCACTTGTGACATCCTGGGGACCCCCCTTGTCCCCAGTGCCCATTATGACATTCTGGGGACCCCCTTTGTCACCGGGGCCCATTGTGACATCCCAGGACCCCAAGTTGTCCCCAGGGCCCATTGTGACACCATGGGTACCCCCTTTGTCCCATGGGCCCATTGTGACATCCTGAAGACCCCCTTTGTCCCCAGGGCCTATTGTGACATGCCAGGACCCCCCCTTTTCTCCAGGGCCCATTGTGACGTCCCAGGACCCCCTATTGTCCCCAGAGCCCATTGTGACATCCCAGGACCCCCCATTGTCCCCAGGCCCCATTATACACATCCTGGGGTCCCCCTTTATCCCCAGGGCCATTGTGACACCATGGGGACCCCCTTTGTCCCCAGGGCCCATTGTGACGTCCCAGGATGCCCCATTGTCCCCTGGGCCCATTGTGAAATCATGGGGACCCCCTTTGTCCCCAGGGCCTATTGTGACATCCCAGGACCCCCCATTGTCCCCAGGGCCCATTGTGACACCGTGGAGACCCTCCTTGTCCTCAGGGCCCATTATGACATTCAGGGGACTCCTCTTTGTCCCCAGGGCCTATTGTGACATCCTGGGGACCCCCCTTTACTCCAGGGCCCATTGTGACGTCCCAGGACCCCCTATTGTTCCCAGGGCCCATTGTGACATTCTGGGGGCCCCAAATGTCCCCAGGGCCCGTTGTGACATCCTGGGGACCCCCTTTATCCCCAGGGCCTATTGTGACATCCTGGGGACCCCCTTTGTCCCTAGGGTTCATTGTGACATCCCAGGACCCCTCGTTGTCCCCAGTGCCCATTGTGACATCCTGGGGACCCCCCTTGTCCCCAGGGCCCATTGTGAAATCTGGGGAACCCCCTGGTCTCCAGGGCCCATAGTGGTACCGTGGGGACTCGTCCTGTCACTTGGGTCCATTGTGACACCATGGGGACCCCGCCTTTGTCCCCAGTACCCATTGTGACATCCTGGGGACCCCTTTGTCCCCGGGGCCCATTGTGACATCCTGGGGACCCCCCTTTGTCCCCAAGGCCCATTGTGACACCGTCGGGACCCCACTTCTTTCCAGGACCCATTGTGGCATTCTGGGGACTTCCTTTGTCCCCAGGGCCCATTGTGACATCCTGGAGACCCCCTTTATCCCCAGAGCTCGTTGTCGCACCATGGGGACCCCCTTTGTCACTGGGGCCCATTGTGACATCCCAGGACCCCCCATTGTCCCCAGGGCCCATTGTGACACCGTGGGGACCCCGCCTTTTCCCCAGGGCCCATTGTGACGTCTCAGGACCCCCTTTGTCCCCAGGGCCCACTGTGGCACCATGGGGACCCCCTTTGTCCTCTGGGCCCATTGTGACATTCCAGGACCCCACTTTGTCCCCAGGGCCCATTGTGACACCGTGGGGACCCCCCTTGTCCCCAGGGCCCATTGTGACAATTAAGGGACCCCCTTTGTCCCCAGGGCCCATTTTGACATCCCAGGACCCCACTTTGTCCCCAGTGCTCATTGTGAAATTCTGGGGACCCCCCTTGTCCTCAGGGCTCATTGTGACAGCCGAGGACCTTACTTTGTCCCCAGGGCCCATTGTGACATCCCAGGACCCCCCACTGTCTCCAGTGCCCATTGTGACATCATGGGGACCACCCTTTTTCCCCAGGGCTCATTGTGACGTCCCAGGACCCCTCGTTGTCCCCAGGCCCCATCGTGACATCCTGGGGACCCCCCTTGTCTCCAGGGCCCATAGTGGCACTGTGGGGACTCATCACTTGGGCCCATTGTGACATCCTGGGGACCCCCCTTTATCCCCAGGGCCCATTGTGACACCGTGGAGACCCCATTTGTCACTGGGGCCCATTGTGACATCCCAGGACACCCCATTGTCCCCAGGGCCCACTGAGACATCCCGGCGACCACCCTTTGTCCCCAGGGCCCATTATGCACATTCAGGGGACACCCCTTTGTCTCCAAGGCCCATTGTGACATCCTGGGGAGACCCCATTGTCCCCAAGGCCCATTGTGGCACCATGGGGACCCCCTTTGTCCCCAGTGCCCATTGTGACATCTTAGGACCCCACTTTGTCCCCAGGGCCCATTGTGACATCCTGGGGACCACCTGTGTCCCCAGGGCCCATTGTGACATCCCAGGAGCCACCGTTGTCCCCAGGGCCCATTGTGACATCCTGGGGACCCCCGTTGTCCCCAGTGTCCATTGTGGCATCCTGGGACCCCCGTTGTCCCCAGGGCCCATTGTGGCACCATGTGGACCCCCTTTTTCCCGAGGGCCCATTATAACGTCCCAGGACCCCCCATTGTCCCCTGGGCCCATTGTGACACTGTGGGGATCTCCTTTGTCCCCAGGGACCATTGTGACACTGTGGGGACCCCCTTTGTCCCCAGGGCCCATTGTGACATCCTGGGGAATCCCTTTGTCTCCAGGGCCCATTGTGACGTCCCAGGACCCTGCTTTGTCCCCGGGGCCCATTGTGACATCCTGGGGAACCGCTTTGTCCCCAGGACCCATTGTGACGTCCCAGGACCCCCCCTTGTCCCCAGGGCTCATTGTGATGTCCCAGGATCCCCATTGTCCCCAGAGCCCATTGTGATGTCCTGGGAACCCCCTTTGACCCCAGGGTCCATTGTGACACCATGGGGACCCCCTCTTGTCCCCAGGGCCCATCGTGGCACCGTGGGGACCCCCTTGTCACTGGGGACCCATTGTGACACTATGGGGACCCCCCTTTGTGCCCAGGGCCCATTGTAACATCCTGGGGACCCCCTTGCCTCCAGGGCCCCTTGTGACATCAAAGGATCACCCTTTGTCCCCAGGACCCATTGTGACATCCCAGGACCCCACTTACTCCCCAGGGCCCATTGTGGCACCATGAGGACCCCCTTTGTCACTGGTGCCCATTGTGACATCCCAGGACCCCCATTGTCTGCAGAGCCCATTGTGACACTATAGGGACCCCCCTTGTCACTGAGGACCCATTGTGACACCATGGGCACCTCCCCTTGTCGTCAGAGCCCATCGTGACATCCCAAAACCCCCAATTGTCTCCAGGGCCCATTGTGACATCCTGGGGACCTCCCTTTCTCCCCAGGGCCCATTGTGACGTTCCAGGAACCCCCATTGTCCTCAGGGCCCATTGTGACATTCAGGGGACCCCCTTTGTCTTCAGGGCCCATTGTGACACCATGGAGACCCCATTTGTCACTCGGGCCCATTGTGACATCCTAGGACCCCCCATTGTCCCCAAGGCCCATTGCGACATCCTGGGGACCCCCCTTTGTCCTCAGGGCCCATTGTGACATTCAGGGCACCCCTCTTTGTCCCCAGGGCCCATTCTGATACCATGGGGACCACTTTGTCCCCAGGGCCCACTGTGACATCCTGGGGACGCCCTTTGTCCCCAGGGCCCATTTTGACACCATGTGCACCCCCCTTTGTGCCCAGGGCCGATTGTGACATCCTGGGGACCCTCTTTGTCCCCAGGGCCCATTGTGACATCCTGGGGACACCCCATTGTCTCCAGGGCCCATTGTGAACATCCTGGGGACCCCCTTGTCCCCAGGGCCCATCGTGGCACCGTGGGGACCCCCCGTTGTCCCCAGGGCCTATAGTGACACCGTGGGTACCCCCTTTGTCCCCAGTGCCCATTGTGACATCCTGGGGACCCCCCTTGTCCCCAGGGCTTATTGTGACATCCTGGGGACCGCCTTTGTCCCCAGGGCCCATTGTGACATCCCAGGACCCCAAGTTGTCCCCAGGGACCATTGTGACACCGTGGGGACCCCCTTTGTCCTCAGGGCCCGTTGTGAACATCCTGGGGACCCCCTTGTCTACACGACCCATCGTGGCACCGTGGGGACCCCCCGTTGTCCCCAGGGCCTATAGTGACACCGTGGGTACCCCCTTTATCCCATGAGCCCATTGTGACATCCTGGGGACCCCCTTGTCCCCAGGGCCCATTGTGACACCATGGGGATCGCCTTTGTCCCCGTGGCCCATTGTGACATCCCAGGACCCCGCATTGTCCCCAGGGCCCATTCTGACATCCTGGGGACCCCCCTTGTCCCCAGGGCTTATTGTGACATCCTGGGGACACCTTTGTCCCAGGGGCACATTGTGGCACCATGGGGACCCCCTTTATCCCCAGGGCCACTTGTGACATCCTGGGGACCCCCCTTGTCCCCAGTGCCCATTATGACATTCTGGGGACCCCCTTTGTCACCGGGGCCCATTGTGACATCCCAGGACCCCAAGTTGTCCCCAGGGACCATTGTGACACCGTGGGGACCCCCTTTGTCCTCAGGGCCCGTTGTGAACATCCTGGGGACCCCCTTGTCCACACGACCCATCGTGGCACCGTGGGGACCCCCCGTTGTCCCCAGGGCCTATAGTGACACCGTGGGTACCCCCTTTATCCCATGAGCCCATTGTGACATCCTGGGGACCCCCTTGTCCCCAGGGCCCATTGTGACACCATGGGGATCGCCTTTGTCCCCGTGGCCCATTGTGACATCCCAGGACCCCGCGTTGTCCCCAGGGCCCATTCTGACATCCTGGGGACCCCCCTTGTCCCCAGGGCTTATTGTGACATCCTGGGGACACCTTTGTCCCAGGGGCACATTGTGGCACCATGGGGACCCCCTTTATCCCCAGGGCCACTTGTGACATCCTGGGGACCCCCCTTGTCCCCAGTGCCCATTATGACATTCTGGGGACCCCCTTTGTCACCGGGGCCCATTGTGACATCCCAGGACCCCAAGTTGTCCCCAGGGCCCATTGTGACACCATGGGTACCCCCTTTGTCCCATGGGCCCATTGTGACATCCTGAAGACCCCCTTTGTCCCCAGGGCCTATTGTGACATGCCAGGACCCCCCCTTTTCTCCAGGGCCCATTGTGACGTCCCAGGACCCCCTATTGTCCCCAGAGCCCATTGTGACATCCCAGGACCCCCCATTGTCCCCAGGCCCCATTATACACATCCTGGGGTCCCCCTTTATCCCCAGGGCCATTGTGACACCATGGGGACCCCCTTTGTCCCCAGGGCCCATTGTGACGTCCCAGGATGCCCCATTGTCCCCTGGGCCCATTGTGAAATCATGGGGACCCCCTTTGTCCCCAGGGCCTATTGTGACATCCCAGGACCCCCCATTGTCCCCAGGGCCCATTGTGACACCGTGGAGACCCTCCTTGTCCTCAGGGCCCATTATGACATTCAGGGGACTCCTCTTTGTCCCCAGGGCCTATTGTGACATCCTGGGGACCCCCCTTTACTCCAGGGCCCATTGTGACGTCCCAGGACCCCCTATTGTTCCCAGGGCCCATTGTGACATTCTGGGGGCCCCAAATGTCCCCAGGGCCCGTTGTGACATCCTGGGGACCCCCTTTATCCCCAGGGCCTATTGTGACATCCTGGGGACCCCCTTTGTCCCTAGGGTTCATTGTGACATCCCAGGACCCCTCGTTGTCCCCAGTGCCCATTGTGACATCCTGGGGACCCCCCTTGTCCCCAGGGCCCATTGTGAAATCTGGGGAACCCCCTGGTCTCCAGGGCCCATAGTGGTACCGTGGGGACTCGTCCTGTCACTTGGGTCCATTGTGACACCATGGGGACCCCGCCTTTGTCCCCAGTACCCATTGTGACATCCTGGGGACCCCTTTGTCCCCGGGGCCCATTGTGACATCCTGGGGACCCCCCTTTGTCCCCAAGGCCCATTGTGACACCGTGGGGACCCCACTTCTTTCCAGGACCCATTGTGGCATTCTGGGGACTTCCTTTGTCCCCAGGGCCCATTGTGACATCCTGGAGACCCCCTTTATCCCCAGAGCTCGTTGTCGCACCATGGGGACCCCCTTTGTCACTGGGGCCCATTGTGACATCCCAGGACCCCCCATTGTCCCCAGGGCCCATTGTGACACCGTGGGGACCCCGCCTTTTCCCCAGGGCCCATTGTGACGTCTCAGGACCCCCTTTGTCCCCAGGGCCCACTGTGGCACCATGGGGACCCCCTTTGTCCTCTGGGCCCATTGTGACATTCCAGGACCCCACTTTGTCCCCAGGGCCCATTGTGACACCGTGGGGACCCCCCTTGTCCCCAGGGCCCATTGTGACAATTAAGGGACCCCCTTTGTCCCCAGGGCCCATTTTGACATCCCAGGACCCCACTTTGTCCCCAGTGCTCATTGTGAAATTCTGGGGACCCCCCTTGTCCTCAGGGCTCATTGTGACAGCCGAGGACCTTACTTTGTCCCCAGGGCCCATTGTGACATCCCAGGACCCCCCACTGTCTCCAGTGCCCATTGTGACATCATGGGGACCACCCTTTTTCCCCAGGGCTCATTGTGACGTCCCAGGACCCCTCGTTGTCCCCAGGCCCCATCGTGACATCCTGGGGACCCCCCTTGTCTCCAGGGCCCATAGTGGCACTGTGGGGACTCATCACTTGGGCCCATTGTGACATCCTGGAGACCCCCCTTTATCCCCAGGGCCCATTGTGACACCGTGGAGACCCCATTTGTCACTGGGGCCCATTGTGACATCCCAGGACACCCCATTGTCCCCAGGGCCCACTGAGACATCCCGGCGACCACCCTTTGTCCCCAGGGCCCATTATGCACATTCAGGGGACACCCCTTTGTCCCCAAGGCCCATTGTGACATCCTGGGGAGACCCCATTGTCCCCAAGGCCCATTGTGGCACCATGGGGACCCCCTTTGTCCCCAGTGCCCATTGTGACATCTTAGGACCCCACTTTGTCCCCAGGGCCCATTGTGACATCCTGGGGACCCCCTTGTCCCCAGTGTCCATTGTGGCATCCATGTGGACCCCCGTTGTCCCCAGGGCCCATTGTGGCACCATGTGGACCCCCTTTTTCCCGAGGGCCCATTATAACGTCCCAGGACCCCCCATTGTCCCCTGGGCCCATTGTGACACTGTGGGGATCTCCTTTGTCCCCAGGGACCATTGTGACACTGTGGGGACCCCCTTTGTCCCCAGGGCCCATTGTGACATCCTGGGGAATCCCTTTGTCTCCAGGGCCCATTGTGACGTCCCAGGACCCTGCTTTGTCCCCGGGGCCCATTGTGACATCCTGGGGAACCGCTTTGTCCCCAGGACCCATTGTGATGTCCCAGGACCCCCCCTTGTCCCCAGGGCTCATTGTGATGTCCCAGGATCCCCATTGTCCCCAGAGCCCATTGTGATGTCCTGGGAACCCCCTTTGACCCCAGGGTCCATTGTGACACCATGGGGACCCCCTCTTGTCCCCAGGGCCCATCGTGGCACCGTGGGGACCCCCTTGTCACTGGGGACCCATTGTGACACTATGGGGACCCCCCTTTGTGCCCAGGGCCCATTGTAACATCCTGGGGACCCCCTTGCCTCCAGGGCCCCTTGTGACATCAAAGGATCACCCTTTGTCCCCAGGACCCATTGTGACATCCCAGGACCCCACTTACTCCCCAGGGCCCATTGTGGCACCATGAGGACCCCCTTTGTCACTGGTGCCCATTGTGACATCCCAGGACCCCCCATTGTCTGCAGAGCCCATTGTGACACTATAGGGACCCCCCTTGTCACTGAGGACCCATTGTGACACCATGGGCACCTCCCCTTGTCGTCAGAGCCCATCGTGACATCCCAAAACCCCCAATTGTCTCCAGGGCCCATTGTGACATCCTGGGGACCTCCCTTTCTCCCCAGGGCCCATTGTGACGTTCCAGGAACCCCCATTGTCCTCAGGGCCCATTGTGACATTCAGGGGACCCCCTTTGTCTTCAGGGCCCATTGTGACACCATGGAGACCCCATTTGTCACTCGGGCGCATTGTGACATCCTAGGACCCCCCATTGTCCCCAAGGCCCATTGCGACATCCTGGGGACCCCCCTTTGTCCTCAGGGCCCATTGTGACATTCAGGGCACCCCTCTTTGTCCCCAGGGCCCATTCTGATACCATGGGGACCACTTTGTCCCCAGGGCCCACTGTGACATCCTGGGGACGCCCTTTGTCCCCAGGGCCCATTTTGACACCATGAGCACCCCCCTTTGTGCCCAGGGCCGATTGTGACATCCTGGGGACCCTCTTTGTCCCCAGGGCCCATTGTGACATCCTGGGGACACCCCATTGTCTCCAGGGCCCATTGTGAACATCCTGGGGACCCCCTTGTCCCCAGGGCCCATCGTGGCACCGTGGGGACCCCCCGTTGTCCCCAGGGCCTATAGTGACACCGTGGGTACCCCCTTTGTCCCCAGTGCCCATTGTGACATCCTGGGGACCCCCCTTGTCCCCAGGGCTTATTGTGACATCCTGGGGACCGCCTTTGTCCCCAGGGCCCATTGTGACATCCCAGGACCCCAAGTTGTCCCCAGGGACCATTGTGACACCGTGGGGACCCCCTTTGTCCTCAGGGCCCGTTGTGAACATCCTGGGGACCCCCTTGTCCACACGACCCATCGTGGCACCGTGGGGACCCCCCGTTGTCCCCAGGGCCTATAGTGACACCGTGGGTACCCCCTTTATCCCATGAGCCCATTGTGACATCCTGGGTACCCCCTTGTCCCCAGGGCCCATTGTGACACCATGGGGATCGCCTTTGTCCCCGTGGCCCATTGTGACATCCCAGGACCCCGCGTTGTCCCCAGGGCCCATTCTGACATCCTGGGGACCCCCCTTGTCCCCATGGCTTATTGTGACACCCTGGGACCGCCTTTGTCCCCAGGGCCCATTGTGATGTCCCAGGACCCCCCATTGTCCCCAGGGACCATTGTGACATCCTGGGGACCCCCTTTGTCCCAAGACCCCATTGTGACATCCTGGGGACCCCGCCTTGTCCCCAAAGCCCATTGTGACATCCTGGGGACCCTCTTTGTCCCCAGGGCCCATTGTGGCACCATGGGGACACCCTTTGTCACTGGGGCCAGTTGTGACATCCCAGGACCCCACTTTGTCCCCAGGGCTTATTGTGATACCATGGGGACCCCCCTTGTCCCCAGGGCCCATTGTGACATTCAGGGGGACTCCTCTTTGTCCCCAGGGCCTATTGTGTCATCCTGGGGATCTCCCCTTGTCTCTAGGGCCCATTGTGAGACTGTGGAAGACCCCCTTTGTCCCCAAGTCCCATTGTGACGTCCCAGGACGCCTCGTTGTCCCCAGGACCCATTGTGACTCCATGGGAACCCCCCCTTGTCCCCAGGGCCCATTGTGACATCCTGGGACCCCCCTTTGTCCCCAGTGCTCATTGTGAAATCCTGGGGACCCACTTTGTCCCCAGGGCCCATTGTGGCACCATGGGGAGCGCCTTTGTCACTGGGGACCATTGTGACATTCCAGGATTTTACTTTGTCCCCGGGGCCCATTGTGACATCCTGGGGATCCCCCTTTGTCGCCAGGGCCCACTGTGACACCGTGGGCACCCTCTTTGTCCCATGGGCCCATTGTGACCTTCAAGGGACCCCCCATTGTCCCCAGGGCCCATTGTGACATCCTGGGTACCCCCTTTGTCCCCAAGACCCATTGTGACATCCTAGTACCCCCCGCAGTCCCCAGGGCCCATTGTGACATCCTAGTACCCCCCGCAGTCCCCAGGGCCCATTGTGACATCCTGGGGATCCCTTTGGCCCCAGGGCCCATTGTGACAGGGCGGGGATCCCCCTTGTCCCCAGGGCCCATTGTGAAACCGTGGGGACCCTCTTGTCCCCAGGGCCCATTGTGGCACCGTGGAGACCCCCCCTTTGTCTCCAGTGCCCATTGTGACATCCTGGGGACCCCCTTTGTCCCCAGTGCTCATTGTGACAGGGTGGGACCCCCCTTGTACCCAGGGCCCGTTGTGACATCCTGGGGACCCCCTTTGTCCCCAGGGTTCATTGTGACATCCCAGGACCCCCATTGTCCCCAGGGCCCATTGTGAACAACCTGGGGACCCCCCTTTTTCCCCGGGCCCATTGTGGCGTCCCAGGATGCTTCGTTGTCCCCTGGGCCCATTGTGACATCCCGGGGACCCCTTTTGTCCCCAGGGTCCATTGTGACATCCTGGGGCCTCCCTTTGTCCCCAGGGCCCATTGTGACATCGCAGGAGCCCCCATTGTCCCAAGGGCACATTGTTACATCCTGGGGACCCCCTTGTCCCCAGGGCCCATCGTGGCACCGTGGGGACCCCCCCTTTGTCTCCAGTGCCCATTGTGACATCCTTGGGACCCCCCTTGTCCCCAGGACCCGTTGTGACATCTTGGGGACCCCTATGTCACCAGAGCCCATTGGGATATCCTGGGGAGCCCCCTTTGTCCCCAGGGCCCATTGTGCACATCCTGTGGACCCCTCTTTGTCCCCAGGGCCCATTGTGATATCCTGGGGACCCCCTTTGTCCCCAGGGCCCATTGTGCACATCCTGTGGACCCCTCTTTGTCCCCAGGGCCTATTGTGACATCCTGGGGACCCCCTTTGTCCCCAAGGCCCATTGTGACACCGTGGGGGCCCCACTTCTTTCCAGGACCCATTGTGGCATTCTGGGGACTTCCTTTGTCCCCAGGGCCCATTGTGACATCCTGGAGACCCCCTTTATCCCCAGAGCTCGTTGTCGCACCATGGGGACCCCCTTTGTCACTGGGGCCCATTGTGACATCCCAGGACCCCCCATTGTCCCCAGGGCCCATTGTGACACCGTGGGGACCCCGCCTTTTCCCCAGGGCCCATTGTGACGTCTCAGGACCCCCTTTGTCCCCAGGGCCCACTGTGGCACCATGGGGACCCCCTTTGTCCTCTGGGCCCATTGTGACATTCCAGGACCCCACTTTGTCCCCAGGGCCCATTGTGACAATTAAGGGACCCCCTTTGTCCCCAGGGCCCATTTTGACATCCCAGGACCCCACTTTGTCCCCAGTGCTCATTGTGAAATTCTGGGGACCCCCCTTGTCCTCAGGGCTCATTGTGACAGCCGAGGACCTTACTTTGTCCCCAGGGCCCATTGTGACATCCCAGGACCCCCCACTGTCTCCAGTGCCCAGTGTTCAGTGTTCATTGGTTACTGGCCTT
The DNA here is from genome assembly GCF_037038585.1 of Patagioenas fasciata. Classification (NCBI taxonomy): domain Eukaryota; kingdom Metazoa; phylum Chordata; class Aves; order Columbiformes; family Columbidae; genus Patagioenas; species Patagioenas fasciata. The sequence goes on from NC_092538.1 coordinate 1,079,783, forward strand.
TTGCGTTTGTTAGTATTTGGTTTATTATTTGTGAACGTTTTCTTGCAATAGTTGAGCCTTGCAGTAGCCAGCAGGCTCTGATTTAGGAGAAACATGGATGATCACTTTTTTGCCCTGGTGCTCCATGCTCCCACGTTAGTGTGGGTTTCCTTTTGTGTGTGTGAGAGGTCTCCTGGTCAGAAGGCCCTGAGAGGCCCCGTGTTGGTCCATCTGGTCCTTGAGGGGTGTTGCATGTGGCCTGGACACAGTAGTTTGGAAGCTGCCAGGTCCCAGACAAGGGGTCTGCAGCCCCTCTGCAGCTTTGGCAATTTCAGCATGCGTCTGGGTCCCGTGTTGTTGCCTGACCCCCGTCCAGGCGCTGCAGGTCATTTCACAACGTGAAATGGAAACGCTTTTCCTTTCTGCTCGATTCCAGCCGTCCCTGTAGGCAGCGGCTCCTTGACTGCTTCACCTGAGTGTGTCCGTGAGCCTCGGGGCGATCCCACAGGTACGACCTGGGAACAAATGAGCGTTTCCATGTTAATTTTCCGTTCCTGTGAAATTTAGCTTGCTGCTTTCTTGGCTGACGCTCGGTCACGCAGAGGGGAAGTGGGTCCAGCTCAGTGCTGTGCCCCAGAGGGCTCTGCCTTGCAAAGCTCTTTGCCAACTGCTCCGTCTCTGCGCCGCTCGCAGTGCCGGCTGCCGAGGCAGCAGCAGGTTGGGGCTGAGTTTAGAGCTGGGTGAGCTCCAGGGAGTCCTTTCTCCTGACAGCTCCAGGCCTGCTTAGTGGCCACTGAGTTTGGGTTTGGGTTAGGGTTAGGCTTAGGTTTTGGAGTTTGGGTTAGGGTTAGGCTTAGGAGTTTGGGTTAGGCTTAGTCTTAAGCTTAGGAGTTTGGTTTAGGCTTAGACTTAGGGTTAGGAGTTTGAGTTAGGATTTAGGGTTAGTCTTAAGGCTAGGAGTTTGGGTTAGGGTTAGGAGTTTCCGTTAGGGTTAGGCTTAGTGTTAGGAGTTTGGCTTAGGCGTCTGGCTTGGGCTTAGGCGTCTGGGTTGGGCTTAGGCTTAGAGTTAGGAGTTTGGGTTAGGGTTAAGGGATTGGGATAAGGGTTAAGAGATTGGGTTAGGGTTAAGGGATTGGGTTAGGATTGGGTTTAGGGTTAGGAATTAGGCTTAGGTTTAGGATTAGGATTAGCGTTATGGTCTGGGTTAGGAGTTGGGGTTAGGAATCTTAACCCTCGACAGGGACAAAGGGGGTCCCCAGGATGTCACAATGGGCCCTGGGGACAACATGGGGCCCTGGGAATTCACAATGGGCCCTGGGGACAAAGAGGGGTCCTCTGAATGTCACAATGGGCCCTGGGGACAAATGGGGGTCCCGATGGTGTCACAATGGGCCCTGGGGACAAAGTAAGGTCCTGGAATGTCACAATGGGACCCAGTAACAAAGGGGGTCCCCATGGTGCGAAAATGGGCCCTGGGGACAAAGGGGGTCCCTAGGATGTCACAATGGGCTCTGGGGACAATGGGGGGTCCTGGGATGTCACAATGGGCCCTGGGGACAAGGGGGTCCCCCGAATATCACAATGGGCCCTGGGGACAAAGGGGGTCCCCACGGTGTCCCAATGATCCCTGGGGACAATGGGGGGTCTTAGGAAGTCACAATGCGCCCAGGGGAGAAAGCGGGGTCCTCTGGATGTCACAATGGGCCCTGGGGACAAGGGGGAGTCATGGGACGTCCAATGGGCCCTGGGGACAAAGGGGGTCCCCAGGATGTCACAATGGGCTCTGGGGACAAGGCGGGGTCCCCATGGTGTCACAAAACACCGTCCTCAGGGATACGGGTCAGTGCCAGGGGTGGGTTATGCTTGGCCTCCATGACCTCGAGGGTCTTTTCCAACCAAAATGAGTTTTTAGGGTTTATCCCAAATGATGGGAACCCCCGCTTCCAGCTCTGCTCTTCACCAAACACCTTTTAGAGGATGAAGAGGAAGGAGACGCAACACCTCAGCATACGGAGGGTCTTCCCCAAAGGGGTGGTCTGGGGTATCCAAAACACAAGGGGTGGTGTGGGCATCCGAAGCACAAGGGGTGGTCTGGGGTATCCAAAGCTCTCCTGGAGCGACTGCTGCTTCTTCTTGCTTTCCATCAGCTTCTTGATGTCTTCCCGCGTGGGGACACGCTCGTCATCTTCATCATCTTCATCATCTTCGTCATCTTCGTCATCTTCGTCATCTTCGTCATCTTCGCCATCAGATTCCGAGGATTCTGGAGGAGCGAACAGAGAGAAATGGGCTGGGGAGGGTCCAGCACCGGCCCTGGCTCTTCCTGCCCAGCATCCCAGGCCCATCCCCAGCTGCTCCAGCTTCATCCAAAAGAGGTGGCGAGCTCCAAAAACTCAGTGGCTCCTCCAAGAGCGTCCAATGGGAAGAGGCCCCAGGCAGAGAAGTCGTGGGCTCAAAGGAAAGCACCACGTTGCGAGGATCTCCAGAGGATCCCTGGCCTGCTCCAGAAGATCCCCATCATCAACAAGGTGAGGTCGTCCATGTTGTTTTCAAAGGCGAGGAGGAGCTCAAGGGCCCTCAGCATCGGGGCTCGCGTGCGGTTATGAGAGGGCAAGGAGGGAAGGAAGGAGGGAAGGAGGGAGGGAAGGAAGGAGGGAAGGAAGGAGGGAAGGAGGGAGGGAAGGAAGGAGGGAAGGAAGGAGGGAAGGAGGGAGGGAAGGAAGGAGGGAGGGAAGGAAGGAGGGAAGGAAGGAAGGAAGGGAGGAAGGAAGGAAGGAAGGAAGGAAGGAAGGAAGGAAGGAAGGGAGGAAGGAAGGAAGGAAGGAAGGAAGGAAGGAAGGAAGGAAGGAAGGGAGGAAGGAAGGAAGTGAGGAAGGGAGGAAGGGAGGAAGGGAGGAAGGAAGGGAGGAAGGAAGGAAGGGAGGAAGGGAGGAAGGGAGGAAGGGAGGAAGGAAGGAAGGAAGGAAGGAAGGAAGGAAGGAAGGAAGGAAGGAAGGAAGGAAGGAAGGAAGGAAGGAAGGAAGGAAGGAAGGAAGGAAGGAAGGAAGGAAGGAAGGAAGGAAGGAACCGGGGGTTCCCATCATTTGGGATAAACCCTAAAATCTCATTAATCACTTTGGTTGGAAAAAAGCACCCACCTCCATAGGACCCCATAGGGACCCATAGAGACCATAGAGACCCATAGAGACCCATAGGGACCCATAGAGCTCCATAGGACCCCAGAGGGACCCATAGAGACCATAGAGGCCCATAGGGAGCCACAGAGCCCCATGGAACCCCATAGAGACCCATAGGGACCGTAGAGCCTGTAGAGACCCATAGGGACCCATAGAGCTCCGTAGGACCCCATAGGGACCCATAGAGACCATAGAGGCCCATAGGGAGCCACAGAGCCCCATGGAACCCCATAGAGACCCATAGGGACCCATAGAGACCCAAAGGGACCCATAGAGAGGGAGGGTTTTAGGACCCTGGGGGTTCCATAGAGACCCATAGAGCATCAAGGAGCCCCATAGGGACCCATAGAGCCTGTAGAGACCCATAGAGACCCATAGGGACCCGTAGCGACCCATAGAGACCCATAGGGACCCATAGAGACCCAAGGAGCCCCATGGAGACCCATTAAGACCCATAAGGACCCATAGGGACCCATAGGGACCCATAGAGCCCCATAGAGGCCCATAGGAAACCACAGAGCCCCATGGAACCCCATAGGGACCTAGAGAGCTCCATAGGGACCCATAGGGACCCATAGAGCTCCATAGGGACCCATAGAGCCCCATAGGGACCCATAGAGAGGGAGGGTTTTAGGACCCCGGGGGTTCCTGCTGGGCTCAACTATGGCAAGAAAACCTTAACGAATAATTAACCGAATATTAATGAATGCAAAAGGCCAGGAACCAATGAGGAGTGAGCACTGAGCCCTGGGACAGCGGGGACAGGGACAGCGGGAATGCGACCCTGGGACCCATTGACCCCATTGACTCCCATTGACCCCATTGACCCCATTGACTGACCCCATTGACCCCCATTGACCGATTGACCCCCATTGACCCATTGACCCCATTGACCCCATTGACCCATTGATCCCCATTGCCCCCCATTGATCCCCATTGACCCATTGACCCCATTGACCCATTGATCCCCATTGACCCCATTGACCCATTGACCCCATTGATCCCCATTGACCCATTGATCCCCATTGACCCCATTGACCCCCATTGACCCCATTGATTCCCATTGACCCATTGACCCCACTGACCCCATTGACCCATTGATCCCCATTGACCCCCATTGAGTCATTGAGTCATTGACTTCATTGACCCCCCATTGACCCCCATTGCCCCCCATTGATCACCATTGATCCCCATTGCCCCCATTGCCCCCCATTGATCCCCATTGACCCCCATTGACCCCCATTGACCCCCATTGACCCCGTTGACCCATTGATCCCCATTGCCCCCCATTGACTCCCATTGCCCCCATTGACCCCATTGACCCATTGACCCATTGACCGCATTGACTCCCATTGCCCCCATTGACCCCATTGCCCCCCATTGTCCCATTGCCCCCCATTGCCCCCCACTGCCCCCATTGCCCCCCATTGCCCCCCATTGCCCCCATTGCCCCCCATTGCCCCCATTGTACCCACTGCCCCCATTGTCCCCCATTGTCCCCCATTGCCCCCCACTGACCCCATTGCCCCCCATTGACCCCATTGCCCCCCATTGCCCCCATTGTCCCATTTCAGGTAAAAGAGGACATAAACAAGAGAGAAAAAACAAAACACAACACATTTGGGTACTCCTGGGTCCTTTGGGGCACTCCTGGGTCCCTCCTGAACTCCTGGGTCCTTTGGGGCACTCCTGGGTCCCTCCTGAACTCCTGGGTCCTTTGGGGCACTCCTGGGTCCCTTGGGGTACTCCTGGGTCCCTCCTGAACTCCCCATAGACCCCCATAATTTCCCCCTTAGGGACCCAGGAGTGCCCCATAGTGACCCATAAGTGACTCATGGAGCCCCCTAAGTGTGTTCGGGTCCCTTCGGGTCCCTTCGGGTGAGTGCGGGCCCCACTCGGGTCCCTTCGGGTCCCTTCGGGTGTGTTCGGGTCCCACTCGGGTCCCTTCGGGTGCGTTCGGGTCCCTTCGGGTGCGTTCGGGTGCCTTCGGGTGCCTTCGGGTCCCCTCGGGTGCGTTCGGGCCCCACTCGGGTCCCTTCGGGTGCGTTCGGGTCCCTTCGGGTGCGTTCGGGTCCCTTCGGGTGCGTTCGGGTCCCTTCGGGTCCCCTCGGGTCCCGTCGGCTCCCTTCGTGTATCTTCGGCTCCTCTCGGAGCCGCCTCCGCGCACGCCACGCACAGTGGGCGTGGCCACGCACCCCCCCCGCTTCCCATTGGCCGCCGCCTGAGGAAGGGGGCGTGGCCTCGCTCGCAGCCACCGCCGCGGCGGGAAACGATCGTGAGGCGGGAAAAGGGGAAGAAAGGGGGCGGGGGGAGGAAGAGGAGGGGCCGGGGGGGGAGCGGAACACGGGTTTTGGGGTAAAAAGGGGGGGATTTGGGAGTTTGGCGCCTTTTGGGGCACTTTCGGGTGGGTTCGGGTCCCTTCGGGGAGACTTCGGGCCCCTTCGGGGAGACTTCGGGTCCCTTCGGGGAGACTTCGGGTCCCTTCGGGTGCGTTCGGGTCCCTTCGGGTGCGTTCGGCTCCACTCGGACCCCTTCGGGTGCGTTCGGGTCCCTTCGGGTGCGTTCGGGTCCCTTCGGGTGCGTTCGGGTCCCTTCGGGTGGGTTCGGGTCCCTTCGGGTGGGTTCGGGTCCCTTCGGGTTTGTTCGGCTCCACTCGGGCCCCTTCGGGTGGGTTCGGGTCCCTTCGGGTGCGTTCGGCTCCACTCGGACCCCTTCGGGAAGACTTCGGGTCCCTTCGGGTGCGTTCGGCCCCTTCGGGTGCGTTCGGGTGCGTTCGGCTCCACTCGGACCCCTTCGGGAAGACTTCGGGTCCCTTCGGGTGCGTTCGGCCCCGGCCGGGACTCGGGCGCCGCTCGGCTCCGCTCGGGCGCCGCTCGGCTCCGCTCGGGCGCCGTTCGGCTCCGCTCGGGCGCCGTTCGGCTCCGCTCGGGCGCCGTTCGGCTCCGCTCGGGCCCATTCGGCTCAGCTCGGCTCTTTCCGTCTCCGCTCGTTTTCCCGCGCTTTCCCTCAGAGCGCGAAGCGAAGCGCGGGGACCCCCGGGGCCGCTTTTTTCGCGCTTTTCCCGAGGTGACAACAGCGGGGGCTTTGGGGACACAGCTCGGGGAGCCTCAGCGGGAGGGTTTTGGGTTGAAAAAGCGCTATTTTGGGTCAATTTTGAGGTGGTTTGTGGCCCTCCCGGCGGGGCAAGATGGCGGCTCCGGACATCGAGGGGCTGCTGGGTGAGTAATGAGGGGGAATTAGGGGTGATTAGCGCGAATTAGGGGGTAATTAGGGGGCAGCGGGGATACGGGGGGGTGGGGGGGGTGTTAATTAGCGCTGCTGAGGGTGTTAATTGTTAATGAATGCAGAGGAGGAGCCGTTGCAGCAGCTGCACCCCGGGCTGGCCCCGCTGAGGGGGATTGGGGGGGTGGGAGCGGAGCTGGAGAGGGAGGTGAGACAGGTAAGGGGGCATTGGGGACAATGGGGACAGAGAGAGAGAGTGTGTGCGGATCAGCAGTGATCACCCCAAACCTGCCCCGCAGACACGGCACCCAAAATCCTGCACCCCAAAATACTCTTCCCAAACCTGCACCCCAGATCCTGACCCCAAGCCCTGCACCAAAACCCTGCCCCTCAATCCTGCACCCCCAAATCCTCCACCCCCGATCCTGTCTTCCCAAACCCTGCAAGCCAGATCCTGCACCCCCAAATTCGGCCCTACCAAACTCTGCACCCCTAAACCCTACAACTGAAACCTTGCACCCCCTAATCCTGCCCTCCCTACCTTCCTGAACCCCGAAACCTGCACCCCAAACCCTGCATTCCCAAATCTTTCCGTCCTATACCCTACACCCCTAAACCTGCCCCCAAACCCTGTACCCCAAAGAATTCCCTCCCAAACCCTGCACCTCCAAATCCTGCACCTCAAAGGCCTGGAAACCCAAGCCCTTCAACCCCATCCCTGCAACACCAAATCCTGTACCCCAAACCCAGCACCCCAGAATCCTGCACCCCAAATCCTGCCTACCAAACCTTTCACTGCAAACCCCTGCACCCCAAGATTGTGCTGCCCTAAACACTGAACCCCCAAATCCTGAAGACCCGGATCCTTGCCTCCCAAGACTCTGCACCCCCAAATCCTGCACCCAAATCTCTCACCCCCACCACCCTGCACTCCCAACCCCTGCACCCCAAAACTCCACACCTCCAAATCCTGAACCCTGAAACCCCGCACCCCCAAATCCTGTGCCCCTGTCCTGTGCACCCCACACTCTGCAACCTTAAATTTCCCCCCAAGCCCCTGCACCCCAAACGCTGCACTCTTAGACCTGACTTCTAAACCCCAAGGGCCCATTGTGAGATCCCAGAACCTCCTATTGTCCCCAGGGCCCATTGTGACATCCTGGGGACCCCCTTTGTGCTCAGGGCCCATTGTGGCACCATGGGGAACCCCTTTGTCACTGGGGGCCATTGTGACATCCCAGGATTCCACTTTGTCCCCAGGGCTCGTTCTGACACCTTGGGACTCCCATTGTCCCCAGGGCCCATTGTGACATCCTGGGGATCCCCCTTTGTCCCCAGGGCCCATTGTGACACCATGGGGACGCCCCCTTTGTCCCCAGTACCCATTGTGACATCCTGCTACCCCCCTTTGTCCCCAGGGCCCATTTTGACATTCAGGGGACCCACCATTGTCCCCAGGGCCCATTGTGACATCCTGGGCAACCCCAATGTCCCCAGGGCCCATTGTGACATCTGGGGGACCCCCTTGTCCCCAGGACCCATCGTGGCACCGTGGGTGCCCTCCTTGTCACTTGGGCCCATTGTGACACCATGGGGACTCCCCCTTTGTCCCCAGGGCCCATTGTGACATCCTGCTACCCCCCTTTGTCCCCAGGGCCCATTTTGACATTCAGGACACCCACCATTGTCCCCAGGGCCCATTGTGACCTTCAAGGGACCCCCATTGTTCCTAGGGCCCATTGTGACGTCCTGGGGACCCCCTCTGTTCCCAGGGCTCATTGTGACTTTCAGGGGACCCCCCCCTTGTCCCCAGGGCTGATTGTGACGTCCTAGGGCCCCTCTGTGTCCCCAGGGCCCATTGTGACACTTTAGAGACCCCTCTTTGTACCCAGGGCCCATTGTGACATCCTGGGGACCCCCCCTTGTCCCAAGGGCCCATTGTGACATCCTCGGCACCCCCTTGTCCCCAGGGCCCATTGTGACATTCAGGGGACCCCTCTTTGTCCCCAGGGCCCATTGTGACATCCTGGGGCCCCCCTCTTGTCCTCAGGGCCCATTGTGCGGTCCCAGGACCCCCCATTGTCCCCAGGGCCCATTGTGACATCCTCGGCACCCCCTTGTCCCCAGGGTCCATTGTGACACTATGGGGACCCCCCCTTGTGCCCAGGGCCCATTGTGACACTGTGGGTACCACCCTTGTCTGCAGGGCTCATTGTGACATCCCAGGACCCCCCATTGTCCCCAGGGCCCATTGTGACATTCAGGGGACCCCCCTTGTCCCCAGGGCCCATTCTGATACCGTGGGGACCCCCTTTGTCCCCAGGGCCCATTGTGACATCCTGGGGACCCCCCTTGTCCTCAGGGTCCATTGTGACAGCCCAGGACCCCCCATTGTCCCCAGAGCCCATTGTGACATCCTCGGCACCCCCTTGTCCCCAGGGCCCATTGTGACATTCTTGGACCCCACTTTTTCCCCAGGGCCTATTGTGACACCATGGGGACCCCTCCTTGTCACTGGGGACCCATTGTGACACCATGGGGACCCCCCCTTGTCCTCAGGACTCATTCTCACATCCTGGACACCCCCCATTGTCCCCAGGGCCCATTGTGACATTCAGGGGACCCCCCCTTGTCACTGGGGCCCATTGTGACGTCCCAGGATCCCTCCTTGTCCCCAGGGCCCATTGTGACGTCTTAGGACCCCCCATTGTCCCCAGGGCCCATTGCGACATTCAGGGCACCCCCTTGTCCCCAGGACCCATTGTGACATTCCGGGGACGCCTCTTTGTCCCCAGGGCCCATTGTGACATCCTGGGGATCCCTCCTTGTCCCCAGGGCCCATTGTGACGTCCCAGGACCCCCCATTTTCCCCAGGACCCATTGTGACATTCAGGGGGCCCCTTTGTCACTGGGGCCCATTGTGACATCCCAGGACCCCACATTGTCCCCAGGACCCATTGTGACACTATGGGGTCCCCCCCTTGTTCCCAGGGCCCATTGTGACACCGTGGGTACCACCCTTGTCCGCAGGGCTCATTGAGACATCCCAGGACCCCCCTTTGTCCCCAGGGCCCATTGTGACATCCAGGGGACCCCCTTTGTCCCCAGGGCCCATTGTGACATCGAAGGACCCCCCTGGTCCCCAGGGCCCATTATGACATCCTGGGGATACCCCCTTATTACTGGGGCCCATTGTGACGTCCCAGGACCCCCCATTGTCCCCAGGGCCCATTGTGACATCCTGGGGATCCCTGTTTGGCCCCAGGGCCCATTGTGACATCCCAGGACCCCCCCTTGTCCCCAGGGCCCATTGCGACATTCAGGGGACGCCTCTTTGTACCCAGGGCACATTGTGACATCCTGGAGACCCCCCCTTGTCCCCAGGGCCCATTGTGACATCCTGGGGATCCCTCCTTGTCCCCAGGGCCCATTGTGACGTCCCAGGACCCCCCATTGTCTTCAGGACCCATTGTGACATTCAGGGCACCCCCTTTGTCACTGGGGCCCATTGTGACATCCCAGGACCCCACATTGTCCTCAGGGCCCATTGTGACATCCTGGGGACCCCACTTGTCCCCAGGACCCATTGTGACACTATGGGCACCCCGCCTTGTTCCCAGGGCCCATTGTGACACCGTGGGTACCACCCTTGTCCCCAGAGCCCATTGTGACATCCAGGGGACCCCCTTTGTCCCCAGGGCCCATTGTGACATCGCAGGACCCCCCCTGGTCCCCAGGGCCCATTGTGACATCCTGGGGACCCCTTTTGTCCCCACGGCCCATTGTGGCACCATGGGGACCCCCTTTGTCACTGGGGCCCATTGTGACATCCCAGGACCCCACTTTGTCCCCAGGGCTTATTGTGACACCATGGGGACCTCCCTTGTCCCCAGGGCCCATTGTGACATCCCATGACCCCCCTTTGTCCCCAGTGCTATTGTGAAATCCTGGGGACCCCCTTTGTGCCCAGGGCCCATTGTGGCACCATGGGGAACCCCTTTGTCACTGGGGGCCATTGTGACATTCCAGGATTCCACTTTGTCCCCAGGGCTCGTTCTGACACCTTGGGGACTCCCATTGTCCCCAGGGCCCATTGTGACATCCTGGGGATCCCCCTTTGTCCCCAGGGCCCATTGTGACACCATGGGGACGCCACCTTTGTCCCCAGTACCCATTGTGACATCCTGCTACCCCCCTTTGTCCCCAGGGCCCATTTTGACATTCAGGGGACCCACCATTGTCCCCAGGGCCCATTGTGACATCCTGGGCAACCCTAATGTCCCCAGGGCCCATTGTGACATCTGGGGGACCCCCTTGTCCCCAGGACCCATCGTGGCACCGTGGGTGCCCTCCTTGTCACTTGGGCCCATTGTGACACCATGGGGACTCCCCCTTTGTCCCCAGGGCCCATTGTGACATCCTGCTACCCCCCTTTGTCCCCAGGGCCCATTTTGACATTCAGGACACCCACCATTGACCCCAGGGCCCATCGTGACCTTCAAGGGACCCCCATTGTTCCTAGGGCCCATTGTGACGTCCTGGGGACCCCCTCTGTTCCCAGGGCTCATTGTGACTTTCAGGGGACCCCCCCCTTGTCCCCAGGGCTGATTGTGACGTCCTAGGGCCCCTCTGTGTCCCCAGGGCCCATTGTGACACTTTAGAGACCCCTCTTTGTACCCAGGGCCCATTGTGACATCCTGGGGACCCCCCCTTGTCCCCAGGGCCCATTGTGACATCCTCGGCACCCCCTTCTCCCCAGGGCCCATTGTGACATTCAGGGGACCCCTCTTTGTCCCCAGGGCCCATTGTGACATCCTGGGGACCCCCTCTTGTCCCCAGGGCCCATTGTGACGTCCCAGGACCCCCCATTGTCCCCAGGGCCCATTGTGACATCCTGGGGATCCCTCCTTGTCCCCAGGGCCCATTGTGACGTCCCAGGACCCCAGATTGTCCTCAGGGCCCATTGTGACATCCTGGGGACCCCCTTTGTCACTGGGGCCCATTGTGACGTCCCAGGACCCCACATTGTCCACAGGGCCCATTGTGACATCCTGGGGACCCCCTTTGTCTCCAGGGCCCATTGTGTCGTCCCAGGACCCCCCATTGTCCCCAGGGTCCATTGTTACATTCTGGGACCCCCTTGTCCCCAGGACCCATCGTGACACCATGGGGACCCTCCTTGGCACTGGGGACCCATTCCGACACCCTGGGGAGCCCCCCTTGTCCTCAGGGCCCATTGTGACATCCTGGGCATCCCCGTTTGTCCCCCGGGACCATTGTAACACCGTGGGGACCCCCTTTGTCCCCAGGGCCCATTGTGACACTGTGGGACCCCCCCTTTGTCCCCAGGGCCTATTATTCCGTCCCGGGACCCCCATTGTCCCCAGGGCCCATTGTGACACTTGGGGACCCCCCTTGTCACTGGGGACCCATTGTGACACCATGGGGACCACCCCTTGTCCTCAGGGCCTATTGTGAACATCCTGGGGAACCTCCATTGTCCCCAGAGCCCACTGTGAGTCCTGGGGACCCCCTTGTCCCCAGGTCCCATTGTGACATCCTGGGAAGCCTCTTTGTCCCCAGGGCCCATTGTGACGTCCCAGGACCCCCCATTGTCCCCAGGGCCCATTGTGGCATCCTGGGGACCTCCTTGTCCCCAGGACCCATCGTGGCACCGTGGGGACCTCCCTTGTCACTGGGGACCCTTTGTGACACCATGGGGACCTCCCATTGTCCTCAGGGCCCATTGAGACATCCTGGGGACCCCCTTTGTCACTGGGGACCCATTGTGACATCCCAGGAACCCCATTGTCCCAAGGGCCCATTGTGACATCCTGGGGACCCCTCTTTGTCTCCAGGACATATTGTGACACCGTGGGGACCACATTAGTCCCCAGGGCCCATTGTGACATCCTAGGAATCCCCTCTTGTCCCCAGGGCCCATTGTGACATCCCAGGACCCCCCTTTGTCCCCAGGGCTCATTGTGACATTCTAGGACCCCACTTTGTCCCCAGGGCCTATTGTGACACCATGGGGAACCCTCCTTGTCACTGGGGACCCATTGTGACACCATGGGGACCCCCCCTTTGTCCCCAGTGCCCATTGTGACATCCTGCCCACCCCCCTTTGTCCCCAGGGTCCATTGTGACATCCTGGGCAACCCCATTGTCCCATGGGCCCATTGTGACATCTAGGGGGACGCCCTTGTCCCCAGGACCCATCGTGGCACCGTGGGGACCCCCATTGTCCCCAGGGCCCATTGTGACATCCCAGGAACCCCATTGTGCCAAGAGCAGATTGTAACATCCTGGGGACCCCCCTTTTTCTCCAGGACGCATTGTGACACCGTGGGGACCTCATTAGTCCCCAGGGCCCATTGTGGCACCATGGGGACCCCCCCGTGTCACTGGGGACCCATTGTGACACCATGGGGACCCCCCCATGTCCTCAGGGTCCATTGTGACATCCTGGGCACCCCCCATTGTCCCCAGGACCCATTGTGACATCCTGGCCACCCCCTTGCTCCCAGGGCCCATTTTAGCACCATGGGGACCGCCTTTGACCCCAGGGCCCCTTGTGGCACCATGGCAACCACTTTTGTTCCCAGGGCCCATTGTGACATTCAGGGGACCCAATTGTCCCCAGGGCCTATTGTGACACCATGGGGACCCCTCCTTGTCACTGGGGACCCATTGTGACACCATGGGGACCCCCCCATGTCCTCAGGACTCATTTTCACATCCTGGGCACCCCCCATTGTCCCCAGGGCCCATTGTGACATCCCAGAACCTCCTATTGTCCCCAAGGCCCATTGTGACATCCTGGGGACCCCCATAGTCCCCAGTGCCCATTGTGACATTCCAGGACCCCCCATTGTCCCCAGGGCCCATTGTGACATCCTCGGCACGCCCTTGTCCCCAGGGCCCATTGTGACATTCAGGGGACCCCTCTTTGTCCTCAGGGCCCATTGTGACATCCTGGGGACCCCCCCTTGTCACTGGGGCCCATTGTGACGTCCCAGGACCCCCCATTGTCCCCAGGGCCCATTGTGACATCCTGGGGATCCCTCCTTGTCCCCAGGGCCCATTGTGACGTCCCAGGACCCCACATTGTACCCAGGACCCATTGTGACATTCAGGGGACCCCCTTTGTCACTGGGGCCCATTGTGACATCCCAGGACCCCACATTGTCCCCAGGACCTATTGTGACATCCTGGGGACCCCACTTGTCCCCAGGACCCATTGTGACACTATGGGGACCACCCCTTGTGCCCAGGGCCCATTGTGACACTGTGGGTACCACCCTTGTCCGCAGGGCTCATTGTGACATCCCAGGACCCCCATTGTCCTCAGGGCCCATTGTGACATTCAGGGGACCCCCCTTTGTCCCCAGGGCCCATTCTGATACCGTGGGGACCCCCTTTGTCCCCAGGGCCCATTGTGACATCCTGGGGACGCCCTTTGTCCCCAGGACCCATTTTGACACCGTCGACACCCCCGTTTGTCCCCAGGGCCCATTGTGACATCCTGGGGACACTCCTTGTCCCCAGAGCCCATTGTGACATCCAGGGGACCCCCTTTCTCCCCAGGGCCCATTGTGACATTGCAGTACCCCCCCTGGTCCCCACGGCCCATTGTGGCACCATGGGGACCCCCTTTTGTCACTGGGGCCCATTGTGACATCCCAACACCCCACTTTGTCCCCAGGGCTTATTGTGACACCATGGGGACCTCCCTTGTCCCCAGGGCCCACTGTGACATCCCATGACCCCCATTTGTCCCCAGTGCTATTGTCAAATCCTGGGGACCCCCTTTGTCCCCAGGGACCATTGTGGCACCATGGGGAACCCCTTTGTCACTGGGGCCCATTGTGACATCCCAGGACCCCACATTGTCCCCAGGACCCATTGTGACATCCTGGGGACCCCACTTGTCCCCAGGACCCATTGTGACACTATGGGGACCCCACCTTGTTCCCAGGGCCCATTGTGAAACCATCGACACCCCCCTTGTCCGCAGGGGTCATTGTGACATCCTGGGGACCCTCCTTGTCCCCAGAGCCCATTGTGACATCCAGGGGACCCACTTTCTCCCCAGGGCCCATTGTGACATCGCAGGACCCCCCTGGTCCCCAGGGCCCATTGTGACATCCTGGGGATCCCCCTTTGTCCCCAGGGTCCATTGTGACATCCTGGGCAACCCCATTGTCCCCAGGGCCCATTGTGACATCTGGGGGACCCCCTTGTCCCCAGGACCCATCGTGGCACCGTGGGGACCCTCCTTGTCACTTGGGCCCATTGTGACACCATGGGGACCTCCCCTTTGTCCCCAGTGCCCATTGTGACATCCTGCGGACCCCCCTTTGTCCCCAGGGCCCATTTTGACATTCAGGGGACCCACCATTGTCCCCAGGGCCCATTGTGACCTTCAAGGGACCCCCATTGTTCCCAGGGCCCATTGTGACGTCCTGGGGAGCCCCCTCTGCTCCCAAGGCTCATTGTGACTTTCAGGGGATCCCCCCATGTACCCAGGGCTGATTGTGACGTTGTAGGGCCCCTCTTTGTCCCCAGGGCCCATTGTGACATCCTGGGGAACCCCCTTGTTCCCCGGGCCCATTGTGATGTCCCGGGACCCCCCATTGTCCCCATGGCCCATTGTGACATCCTGGGGATCCCTCCTTGTCCCCAGGGCCCATTGTGACGTCCCAGGACCCCCCATTGTCCCCAGGGCCTACTGTGACATCCTCTGCACCCCCTTGTCCCCAGGGCCCATTGTGACATTCAGGGGACACCTCTTTGTCCCCAGGGCCCATTGTGACATCCTGGGGACCCCCTCTTGTCCCCAGGGCCCATTGTGACGTCCCAGGACCCCCCATTGTCCCCAGGGCCCATTGTGACATCCTGGCGATCCCTCCTTGTCCCCAGGGCCCATTGTGACGTCCCAAGACCCCCCCATTGTCCCCAGGGCCCATTGTGACATTCAGGGCACCCCCTTTGTCACTGGGGCCCATTGTGACATCCCAGGACCCCACATTGTCCCCAGGGCCCATTGTGACATCCTGGGGACCCCTCTTTGTCCTAAGGACCCATTGTGACGTCCCAGGACCCTGCATTGTCCCCAGAGCCCATTGTGACATCCTGGAGACACCCTTTGTCCCCAGGACCCATTGTGACGTCCCAGGACCCCCCATTGTCCCCAGGGTTCATTCTTACATCCTGGGGACCCCCTTGTCCCCAGGACCCATCGTGACACCATGGAGACCCCTCCTTGCCTCAGGGCCCATTGTGACATCCTGGGCATCCCCCTTTGTCACCCGGGACCATTGTAACACCGTGGGGACCCCCTTTGTCCCTAGGGCCTATTGTTACGTCCCAGGACCCCCCGTTGTTCCCAGGGCCCATTGTGACACCTTGGGGACCCCCTTGTCACTGGGGACCCATTGCGACACCATGGGGACCACCCCTTGTCCTCAGGGCCTATTGTGAACATCCTGGGGAACCTCCATTGTCCCCAGAGCCCATTGTGAGTTCCTGGGGACCCCCTTGTCCCCAGGTCCCATTGTGACATCCTGGGGAGTCTCTTTGTCCCCAGGGCCCATTGTGACATCCTGGGGACCCCCTTTGTCCCCAGGGCCCATGGTGACATCCTGGGGACCTCCTTGTCCGCAGGACCCATCCTGGCACCGTGGGGACCTCCCTTGTCACTGGGGACCCTTTGTGACACCATGGGGACCTCCCATTGTCCTCAGGGCCCATTGAGACATCCTGGGGACCCCCTTTGTCACTGGGGACCCGTTGTGACATCCCAGGAACCCCATTGTCCCAAGGGCCCATTGTGACATCCTAGGGACCTCCCTTTGTCCCCAGGGTTCATTGTGGCACCATGGGGACCCCCTTTGCACTGTGTCACATTGTGATATCCAAGAACCCCACTTTGTCCCCAAGGCCCATTTTGACATCCTGGGGACCCCCTTTCTCCCCAGGGCCCATTGTGACATTCAGGGGACACCCCCCTTGTCCCCAGGGCCCATTGTGACTTCCCAGGACTCCCCATTGTCCCTAGAGCCCATTGTGACATTCAGGGGACCCCCTTTGTCACTGGGGCCCATTGTGACATCCCAGGACCCCACATTGTCCCCAGGGCCCATTGTGACATTCTGGGGACACCCCCCTTGTCCCCAGGGCCCATTGTGACGTCCCAGGATCCCCCATTGTCCCCAGGGCCCATTGTGACATTCAGGGGACCCCCTTTGGCACTGGGGCCCATTGTGACATCCCAGGACCCCACATTGTCCCCAGGGCCCATTGTGACATTCAGGGGTCCCCCCCTTGTCCCCAGGACCCATTGTGATGTCCCAGGACCCCTCATTGTCCCCACGGCCCATTGTGACATCCTGGGGACCCCCCTTTGTCACTGGGGCTCATTGAGACATCGTGGGGACCAACTTTGTCCCCAGGGCCCATTGTGACGTCCCAGGACCTCCCGTTGTCCCCAGTGTCCATTGTGACATCCGAGGAGCCCACTTTGTCCCCAGGACCCATTTTGATATTGAGGGGAACCACGTTTGTCCCCAGGGCCCATTGTGACACCATGGGGACCCCCCCTTGTCACTGGGGACCCATTGTGACACCATGGAGACCCCTGCTTGTCCTCAGGGTCCATTGTGACATCTTGGGCACCTCCCATTGTCCCCAGGACCCATTGTGACATCCTGGGGACCCCCTTGCTCCCAGGGCCCATTGTGGCACCATGTGGACATCCCCTTTGTCCCCAGGGCCCATTGTGACATTCCAGGACCCCCCATTGTCCCCAGGGCCCATTGTGACATCCACTGCACCCCCTTGTCCCCAGGGCCCATTGTGACATTCAGGGGACCCCTCTTTGTCCCCAGGGCCCATTGTGACGTCCCAGGACCCCCCATTGTCCCCAGGGCCCATTGTGACATCCTGGGGATCCCTCCTTGTCCTCAGGGCCCATTGTGACGTCTTAGGACCCCCCATTGTCCCCAGGGCCCATTGTGACATTCAGGGGACGCCTCTTTGAAACCCAGGGCACATTGTGACCTCCTGGGGACCCCCCCTTGTCCCCACAGCCCATTGTGACGTCCCAGGACCCCCCATTGTTCCCAGGGCCCATTGTGACATCCTGGGGATCCCTCCTTGTCCCCAGGGCCCATTGTGACACTATGGGGACCCCCCCTTGTTCCCAGGGCCCATTGTGACATCCTGGGTACCACCCTTGTCCGCAGGGCCCATTGTGACGTCCCAGGACCCCCCATTGTCCCCAGGGCCCATTGTGACATCCTGGGGATCCCTCCTTGTCCCCAGGGCCCATTGTGACACTATGGGGACCCCCCCTTGTTCCCAGGGCCAATTGTGACATCCTGGGTACCACCCTTGTCCGCAGGGCTCATTGTGACGTCCCAGGACCCCCCATTGTCCCCAGGGCCCATTGTGACATCCTGGGGATCCCTCCTTGTCCGCAGGGCCCATTGTGACGTCCCAGGACCCCCCATTGTCCCCAGGGCCCATTGTGACATCCTCTGCACCCCCTTGTCCCCAGGACCCATTGTGACATTCCGGGGACCCCTGTTTGTTCCCAGGGCCCATTGTGACATCCTGGGGACCCCCTCTTGTCACTGGGGCCCATTGTGACGTCCCAGGACACCCCATTGTCCCCAGGGCCCATTGTGACATTCAGGGGACCCCTCTTTGTCCCCAGGGCCCATTGTGAAGTCTAAGGACCCCCCATTGTCCCCAGGGCCCATTGTGACATCCTGGGGATCCCTCCTTGTCCCCACGACCCATTGTGACATCCTGGGGACCCTCCTTGTCCCCAGAGCCCATTGTGACATCCAAGGGGCCCCCTTTGTCTCCAGGGCCCATTGTGGCACCATGGGGACCCCCTTTGACACTGGGGCCCATTGTGACACCGTCGACACCCCCCTTTGTCCCCAGGGCCCATTGTGACGTCCTGGGGACCCCCCTTGTCCCCAGAGCCCATTGTGACATCCAGGGGACCCCCTCTTGTCCCCAGGGCCCATTGTGACGTCCCAGGACCCTCCATTGTCCCCAGGGCCCATTGTGACATCCTGGGGATTCCTCCTTGTCCTCAGGGCCCATTGTGACGTCCCAGGACCGCCCATTGTCCCCAGGGCCCATTGTGACATCCTGGGGATCCCTCCTTGTCCCCAGGGCCCATTGTGACGTCCCAGGACCCCCCATTGTCCCCAGGACCCATTGTGACATTCAGGGTACCCCCTTTGTCACTGGGGCCCATTGTGACATCCCAGGACCCCCCATTGTCCCCAGGGCCCATTGTGACATCCTGGGGACCCCACTTGTCCCCAGGACCCATTGTGACACTATGGGGACCCCCCCTTGTCCCCAGGGCCCATTGTGACGTCCTGGGTACCACCCTTGTCCGCAGGGCCCATTGTGACGTCCCAGGACCCCCCATTGTCCCCAGGGCCTATTGTGACATCCTCGGCACCCCCTTGTCCCCAGGGCCCATTGTGACATTCAGGGGACCCCTGTTTGTCCCCAGGGCCCATTGTGACATCCTGGGGACCCCCTCTTGTCACTGGGGCCCATTGTGACGTCCCAGGACCCCCCATTTTCCCCAGGGCCCATTGTGACATTCAGGGGACCCCTCTTTGTCCCCAGGGGCCATTGTGACGTCCCAGGACCGCCCATTGTCCCCAGGGCCCATTGTGACATTCAGGGGACCCCCTTTGTCACTGGGGCCCATTGTGACATCCCAGGACCCAACATTGTCCCCAGGGCCAATTGTGACATCCTCTGCACCCCCTTGTCCCCAGGGCCCATTGTGACATTCAGGGGACCCCTCTTTGTCCCCAGGGCCCATTGTGACATCCTGGGGATCCCTCGTTGTCCCCAGGGCCCATTGTGACGTCCCAGCACCCCCCATTGTCCCCAGGACCTACTGTGACATTCAGGGGAGCCCCTTTGTCACTGGGGCCCATTGTGACACCATGGAGACCCCCGCTTGTCCTCAGGGTCCATTGTGACATCCTGGGCACCCCCCATTTTCCCCAGGACCCATTGTGACATCCTGGCCACCCCCTTGCTCCCAGGGCCCGTTGTGGCACCATGGGGATACCCCCTTTGTCCCCAGGGCCCATTGTGACATCCCAGGACCCCCCTTTGTCCCCAGGGCCATTGTGAAATCCTGGGGACCCCTTTTGTCCCCAGGGCCCATTGTGGCACCATGGGGAACCCCTTTGTCACTGGGGACCATTGTGACATTCCAGGATTCCACTTTGTCCCCAGGGCTCGTTCTGACACCTTGGGGACTCCCATTGTCCCCAGGGCCCATTGTGACATCCCAGGACCCCACTTTGTCCCCAGGGCTTATTGTGACATTCAGGGGACCCCTCTTTGTCCCCAGGGCCCATTGTGAAGTCTAAGGACCCCCCATTGTCCCCAGGGCCCACTGTGACATCCTGGGGATCCCTCCTTGTCCCCACGACCCATTGTGACATCCTGGGGACCCTCCTTGTCCCCAGAGCCCATTGTGACATCCAAGGGACCCCCTTTGTCTCCAGGGCCCATTGTGGCACCATGGGGACCCCCTTTGACACTGGGGCCCATTGTGATACCGTCGACACCCCCCTTTGTCCCCAGGGCCCATTGTGACGTCCTGGGGACCCCCCTTGTCCCCAGAGCCCATTGTGACATCCAGGGGACCCCCTCTTGTCCCCAGGGCCCATTGTGACGTCCCAGGACCCTCCATTGTCCCCAGGGCCCATTGTGACATCCTGGGGATTCCTCCTTGTCCTCAGGGCCCATTGTGACGTCCCAGGACCGCCCATTGTCCCCAGGGCCCATTGTGACATCCTGGGGATCCCTCCTTGTCCCCAGGGCCCATTGTGACGTCCCAGGACCCCCCATTGTCCCCAGGACCCATTGTGACATTCAGGGGACCCCCTTTGTCACTGGGGCCCATTGTGACATCCCAGGACCCCACATTGTCCCCAGGGCCCATTGTGACATCCTGGGGACCCCACTTGTCCCCAGGACCCATTGTGACACTATGGGGACCCCCCCTTGTCCCCAGGGCCCATTGTGACGTCCTGGGTACCACCCTTGTCCGCAGGGCTCATTGTGACGTCTCAGGACCCCCCATTGTCCCCAGGGCCCATTGTGACATCCTGGGGATCCCTCCTTGTCCCCAGGGCCCATTGTGACGTCCCAGGACCCCCCATTGTCCCCAGGACCCATTGTGACATTCAGGGGACCCCCTTTGTCACTGGGGCCCATTGTGACATCCCAGGACCCCACATTGTCCCCAGGGCCCATTGTGACATCCTGGGGACCCCACTTGTCCCCAGGACCCATTGTGACACTATGGGGACCCCCCCTTGTCCCCAGGGCCCATTGTGACGTCCTGGGTACCACCCTTGTCCGCACGGCCCATTGTGACATCCTAGGGACACCCCCTTGTCTCCAGGGCCCATTGTGACATCCTGGGAATCCCTCCTTGTCCCCAGGGCCCATTTTGACATTCAGGGGACCCCCCATTGTCCCCAGGGCCCATTGTGACATCCTCTGCACCCCCTTGTCCCCAGGGCCCATTGTGACATTCAGGGGACCCCTCTTTGTCCCCAGGGCCCATTGTGACATCCTGGGGATCCCTCGTTGTCCCCAGGGCCCATTGTGACGTCCCAGGACCTCCCATTGTCCCCAGGGCCCATTGTGACATCCTCGGCACCCCCTTGTCCCCAGGGCCCATTGTGACATTCAGGGGACCCCTGTTTGTCCTCAGGGTCCATTGTGACATCCTGGGCACCCCCCATTTTCCCCAGGACCCATTGTGACATCCTGGCCACCCCCTTGCTCCCAGGGCCCGTTGTGGCACCATGGGGATACCCCCTTTGTCCCCAGGGCCCATTGTGACATCCCAGGACCCCCCTTTGTCCCCAGGGCCATTGTGAAATCCTGGGGACCCCTTTTGTCCCCAGGGCCCATTGTGGCACCATGGGGAACCCCTTTGTCACTGGGGACCATTGTGACATTCCAGGATTCCACTTTGTCCCCAGGGCTCGTTCTGACACCTTGGGGACTCCCATTGTCCCCAGGGCCCATTGTGACATCCCAGGACCCCACTTTGTCCCCAGGGCTTATTGTGACATCTGGGGGACGCCCTTGTCCCCAGGACCCATCCTGGCACCGTGGGGACCCTCCTTGTCACTTGGGCCCATTGTGACACCATGGGGACCCACCCTTTGTCCCCAGTGCCCATTGTGACATCCTGCGGACCCCCCGTTGTCCCCAGGGCCCATTGTGACATTCAGGGGACCCACCATTGTCCTCAGGGCCCATTGTGACGTCCCAGGACCCCCCATTGTCCCCAGGGCCCATTGTGACATCCTCAGCACCCCCTTGTCCCCAGGGCCCATTGTGACATTCAGGGGACCCCTCTTTTTCCCCAGGGCCCATTGTGACATCCTGGGGACCCCCCCTTGTCCCCAGGGCCCATTGTGACGTCCCAGAACCCGCCATTGTCCCCAGGGCCCATTGTGACATCCTGGGGATCCCTCTTTGTCCTCAGGGCCCATTGTGACATGCTGGGGACCCCCCCTTGTCACTGGGGCCCATTGTGACGTCCCAGGACCCGCTATTGTCTCCAAGGGCCCATTTTGACATCCTGGGGATCCCTCCTTGTCCCCAGGGCCCATTGTGACGTCCCAGGACCCCCATTGTCCCCAGGGCCCATTGTGACATTCAGGGGCCCCCGTTTGTCACTGGGGCCCATTGTGACATCCCAGGACCCCACATTGTCCCCAGGGCCCTTGTGACATCCTGGGGAGCCCACTTGTCCCCAGGACCCATTGTGACACTATAGGGACCCCCCCTTGTGCCCAGTGACCATTGTGACACCGTGGGTACCACCCTTGTCCGCAGGGCCCATTGTGACATCCTGGGGACCCTCCTTGTCCCCAGAGCCCATTGTGACATCCCAGGACCCCACTTTGTCCCCAGGGCTTATTGTGACACCATGGGGATCTCCCTTGTCCCCAGAGCCCATTGTGACATCCCATGACCCCCCTTTATCCCCAGTGCTATTGTGAAATCCTGGGGACCCCTTTTGTCCCCAGGGCCCATTGTGACACCATGGGGAACCCCTTTGTCACTGGGGGCCATTGTGACATTCCAGGATTCCACTTTGTCCCGAGGGCTCGTTCTGACACCTTGGGGACTCCCATTGTCCCCAGGGCCCATTGTGACATCCTGGGCAACCCCATTGTCCCCAGGGCCCATTGTGACATCCTGGGCAACCCCATTGTCCCAAGGGCCCATTGTGACATCCTGGGGACCCCCATTGTCCCCAAGGCCCATTGTGACATTCCAAGACCCCCCATTGTCCCCAGGGCCCATTGTGACATCCTCTGCACCCCCTTGTCCCCAGGGCCCATTGTGACATTCAGGGGACCCCTCTTTGTCCCCAGGGCCCATTGTGACATCCTGGGGACCCCCCCTTGTCACTGGGGCCCATTGTGACGTCCCAGGACCCCCCACTGTCCCCAGGGCCCATTGTGACATCCTGGGGATCCCTCCATGTCCCCAGGGCCCATTGTGACGTCCTAGGACCCCCCATTGTCCCCAGGACCCATTGTGACATTCAGGGGGCCCCTTTGTCACTGGGGCCAATTGTGACATCAAAGGACCCCACATTGTCCCCAGGACACATTGTGACATCCTGGGGACCCCACTTGTCCCCAGGACCCATTGTGACACTATGGGGACCCCCCCTTGTTCCCAGGGCCCATTGTGACACTGTGGGTACCACCCTTGTCCGCAGGGCTCATTGTGACATCCCAGGACCCCCCTTTGTCCCCAGGGCCCATTCTGATACCGTGGGGATCCCCTTTGTCCCCAGAGCCCATTGTGACATCCAGGGGACCCCCTTTGTCCCCAGGGCCCATTGTGACATCGCAGGACCCCCCTGGGCCCCAGGGCGCATTTTGACATCCTGGGGATGCCCCCTTGTCACCGGGACCCATTGTGTCGTCCCAGGACCCCCCATTGTCCCCAGCGCCCATTGTGGCATCCTGGGGACCTCCTTGTCCCCAGGACCCATCATGGCACCGTGGGGACCTCCCTTGTCACTGGGGACCCTTTGTGACACCATTGGGACCTCCCATTGTTCTCAGGGCCCATTGAGACATCCTGGTGACCCCCTTTGTCACTGGGGACCCATTGTGACATCCCAGGAACCCCATTGTCCCAAGGGCCCATTGTGACATCCTGGGGACCCCTCTTTGTCTCCAGGACATATTGTGACACCGTGGGGACCACATTAGTCCCCAGGGCCCATTGTGACATCCTAGGAATCCCCTCTTGTCCCCAGGGCCCATTGTGACATCCCAGGACCCCCCTTTGTCCCCAGGGCTCATTGTGACATTCTAGGACCCCACTTTGTCCCCAGGGCCTATTGGGACACCATGGGGAACCCTCCTTGTCACTGGGGACCCATTGTGACACCATGGGGACCCCCCCTTTGTCCCCAGTGCCCATTGTGACATCCTGCCCACCCCCCTTTGTCCCCAGGGTCCATTGTGACATCTAGGGGGACGCTCTTGTCCCCAGGACCCATCCTGGCACCGTGGGGACCCTCCTTGTCACTTGGGCCCATTGTGACATTCAGGGGACCCACCATTGTCCTCAGGGCCCATTGTGACGTCCCAGGACCCCCCATTGTCCCCAGGGCCCATTGTGACATCCTCAGCACCCCCTTGTCCCCAGGGCCCATTGTGACATTCAGGGGACCCCTCTTTTTCCCCAGGGCCCATTGTGACGTCCCAGAACCCGCCATTGTCCCCAGGGCCCATTGTGACATCCTGGGGATCCCTCTTTGTCCTCAGGGCCCATTGTGACATGCTGGGGACCCCCCCTTGTCACTGGGGCCCATTGTGACGTCCCAGGACCCGCTATTGTCTCCAAGGGCCCATTTTGACATCCTGGGGATCCCTCCTTGTCCCCAGGGCCCATTGTGACGTCCCAGGACCCCCATTGTCCCCAGGGCCCATTGTGACATTCAGGGGCCCCCGTTTGTCACTGGGGCCCATTGTGACATCCCAGGACCCCACATTGTCCCCAGGGCCCTTGTGACATCCTGGGGAGCCCACTTGTCCCCAGGACCCATTGTGACACTATAGGGACCCCCCCTTGTGCCCAGTGACCATTGTGAGACCGTGGGTACCACCCTTGTCCGCACGGCCCATTGTGACATCCTAGGGACACCCCCTTGTCTCCAGGGCCCATTGTGACATCCTGGGAATCCCTTCTTGTCCCCAGGGCCCATTTTGCACATTCAGGGGACCCCCCATTGTCCCCAGGGCCCATTGTGACATTCAGGGGACCCCTCTTTGTCCCCAGGGCCCATTGTGACATCCTGGGGATCCCTCCTTGTCCCCAGGGCCCATTGTGACGTCCCAGGACCTCCCATTGTCCCCAGGACCTATTGTGACATTCAGGGGTGCCCCTTTGTCACTGGGGCCCATTGTGACACCATGGAGACCCCCGCTTGTCCTCAGGGTCCATTGTGACATCCTGGGCACCCCCCATTTTCCCCAGGACCCATTGTGACATCCTGTCCACCCCCTTGCTCCCAGGGCCCGTTGTGGCACCATGGGGACACCCCCTTTGTCCCCAGGACCCATTGTGACATCCCAGGACCCCCCTTTGTCCCCAGGACCATTGTAGCACCATGGGGACCCCCTTTGACCCCAGGGCCCATTGTGGCACCATGGCAACCCCTTTTGTCCCCAGGGCCCATTGTGACATTCTTGGACCCCACTTTGTCCCCAGGGCCTATTGTGACACCATGGGGACCCCTCCTTGTCACTGGGGACCCATTGTGACACCATGGGGACCCCCCCTTGTCCTCAGGACTCATTCTCACATCCTGGACACCCCCCATTGTCCCCAGGGCCCATTGTGACATCCACTGCACCCCCTTGTCCCCAGGGCCCATTGTGACATTCAGGGGACCCCTCTTTGTCCCCAGGGCCCATTGTGACATCCTGGGGACCCCCCCTTGTCCCCAGGGCTCATTGAGACGTCCCAGGACCCCCCACTGTCCCCAGGGCCCATTGTGACATTCAGGGGACCCCCTTTGTCCCCAGGGCCCATTCTGATACCGTGGGGACCCCCCATTGTCCCCAGGGCCCATTGTGACATCCTGGGGACCCTCCTTGTCCCCAGAGCCCATTGTGACATCCAGGGGACCCCCTTTGTCCCCAGGGCCCATTGTGGCACCATGAGGACCCTCTTTGTCACTGGGGCCCATTGTGACATCCCAGGACCCCACTTTGTCCCCAGGGCTTATTGTGACGCCATGGGGATCTCCCTTGTCCCCAGGGCCCATTGTGACATCCCATGACCCCCCTTTGTCCCCAGTGCTATTGTGAAATCCTGGGGACCCCTTTTGTCCCCAGGGCCCATTGTGACACCATGGGGAACCCCTTTGTCACTGGGGCCATTGTGACATTCCAGGATTTCACTTTGTCCCCAGGGCTCGTTCTGACACCTTGGGGACTCCCATTGTCCCCAGGGCCCATTGTGACATCCTGGGCAACCCCATTGTCCCCAGGGCCCATTGTGACATCCTGGGGACCCCCATTGTCCCCAAGGCCCATTGTGACATTCCAGGACCCCCCATTGTCCCCAGGGCCCATTGTGACATCCACTGCACCCCCTTGTCCCCAGGGCCCATTGTGACATTCAGGGGACTCCTCTTTGTCCCCAGAGCCCATTGTGACATCCTGGGGACCCCCCTTCTCACTGGGGCCCATTGTGAGGTCCCAGGACCCCCCATTGTCCCCAGGGCCCATTGTGACATCCTGGCGATCCCTCCTAGTCCCCAGGGCCCATTGTGACATCCCAGGACCCCCCATTGTCCCCAGGACCCATTGTGACATTCAGGGGGCCCCTTTGTCACTGGGGCCCATTGTGATATCCCAGGACCCCACATTGTCCCCAGGACACATTGTGACATGCTGGGGACGCTCTTTGTCCCCAGGGCCCATTGTGACATCCTGGGGACCCTCCTTGTCCCCAGAGCCCACTCTGACATCCAGGGGACCCCCTTTGTCCCCATGGCCCATTGTGGCACCATAGGGACCCCCTTTGTCACTGGGGCCCATTGTGACATCCCAGGACACCCCCTGGTCCCCAGGCCCCATTGTGACATCCTGGGGACCCCCTTTGTCCCAGGACTTCATTGTGACATCCTGGGGACCCCCCTTGTCCTCAGGGTCCATTGTGACAGCCCAGGACCTTACATTGTCCCCAGGGCCCATTGTGATATCTGGGGGACCCCCTTGTCCCCAGGGCCCATTGTGACATCCCAGGACCCCCCATTTTCCCCAGGGCCCATTGTGATATCCTCGGCACCCCTTTGTCCCCCGGGCCCATTGTGACATCCTGGGGACCCCCACTTGTCCCCAGGGCCCATTGTGACGTCCCAGGACCCCCCATTGTCCCCAGGGGCCATTGTGACATCCTAGGGATCCCTCCTTGTCCCCAGGGCCCATTGTGACATTCAGGGGACCCCTCTTTGTCACTGGGGCCCATTGTGACACCATGGAGACCCCCGCTTGTCCCCAGGGCCCATTGTGACATCCCAGGACCCCCCTTTGTCCCCAGGGCCCATTGTAGCACCATGGGGACCCCCTTTGACCCCAGGGCCCATTGTGGCACCATGGCAACCCCTTTTGTCCCCAGGGCCCATTGTGACATTCTTGGACCCCACTTTGTCCCCAGGACCTATTGTGACACCATGGGGACCCCCCCTTGTCCTTAGGACTCATTCTCACATCCTGGACACCCCCCATTGTCCCCAGGGCCCATTGTGACATCCACTGCACCCCATTGTCCCCAGGGCCCATTGTGACATTCAGGGGACCCCTCTTTGTCCCCAGGGCCCATTGTGACATGCTGGGGACGCTCTTTGTCCTCAGGGCCCATTGTGACATCCTGGGGACCCTCCTTGTCCCCAGAGCCCATTGTGACATCCAGGGGACCCCCTTTGTCCCCAGGGCCCATTGTGGCACCATGAGGACCCTCTTTGTCACTGGGCCCCATTGTGACATCCCAGGACCCCCCTTTGTCCCCAGGGCCCATTGTGACATCCCAGGACCCCACTTTGTCCCCAGGGCTTATTGTGACACCATGGGGATCTCCCTTGTCCCCAGGGCCCATTGTGACATCCCATGACCCCCCTTTGTCCCCAGTGCTATTGTGAAATCCTGGGGACCCCTTATGTCCCCAGGGCCCATTATGACACCATGGAGAACCCCTTTGTCACTGGGGGCCATTGTGACATTCCAGGATTCCACTTTGTCCCCAGGGCTCGTTCTGACACCTTGGGGACTCCCATTGTCCCCAGGGCCATTGTGACATCCTGGGCAACCCCATTGTCCCCAGGGCCCATTGTGACATTCCAGGACCCCCCATTGTCCCCAAGGCCCATTGTGACATCCACTGCACCCCCTTGTCCCCAGGGCCCATTGTGACATTCAGGGCACCCCTCTTTGTCCCCAGGGCCCATTGTGACATTCAGGGCACCCCTCTTTGTCCCCAGGGCCCATTGTGACATCCTGGGGACCCCCACTTGTCACTGGGGCCCATTGTGACATCCCAGGACCCCCCATTGTCCCCAGGGCCCATTGTGACATTCCGCGGACGCCTCTTTGTACCCAGGGCACACTGTGACATCCTGGGGACCCCCCCTTGTCACTGGGGCCCATTGTGACGTCCCAGGACCCCCCATTGTCGCCAGGGCCCATTGTGACATCCTGGGGATCCCTTCTTGTCCCCAGGGCCCATTGTGACGTCCCAGGACCCCCCGTTGTCCCCAGGACCCATTGTGACATTCAGGGGGCCCCTTTGTCACTGGGACCCATTGTGACATCCCAGGACCCCACATTGTCCCCAGGACACATTGTGACATCCTGGGGACCCCACTTGTCCCTAGGACCCATTGTGACACTATGGGGACCCCCCCTTGTTCCCAGGGCCCATTGTGACACCGTGGGTACCACCCTTGTCCGCAGGGCTCATTGTGACATCCCAGGACCCACCTTTGTCCCCAGGGCCCATTCTGATACCGTGGGGATCCCCTTTGTCCCCAGAGCCCATTGTGACATCCAGGGGACCCCCTTTGTCCCCAGGGCCCATTGTGACATCGCAGGACCCCCCTGGGCCCCAGGGCGCATTTTGACATCCTGGGGATGCCCCCTTGTCAACGAGGCCCATTGTGACGTCCCAGGACCCCCCATTGTGTCCAGGGCCCATCGTGACATCCTAGGGATCCCTGCTTGGCCCCAGGGCCCATTGTGACGTCTTAGGACCCCCCGTTGTCCCCAGGGCCCATTGTGACATCCTGGGGATCCCTCCTTGTCCCCAGGGCCCATTGTGACGTCCCAGGACCCCCCACTGTCCTCAGGACCTATTGTAACATTCAGGGGACCCCCTTTGTCACTGGGGCCCATTGTGACATCCCAGGACCCCACATTGTCCCCAGGGCCCATTGTGACATCCCAGGACCCCACATTGTCCCCAGGGCCCATTGTGACATCCTGGGGACCCCATTTTCCCCAGGACCCATTGTGACACTATGGGTACCCCCCCTTGTCCCCAGGGCCAATTGTGTCGTCCCAGGACCCCCCATTGTTCCCAGGGCCCATTGTGATGTCCTTGGGAGCCCCCTCTCTTCCCAGGGCTCATTGTGACTCTCAGGGGACCCCACCTTGTCCCCAGGACTGATTGTGACGTCCTAGGGCCCCTCTGTGTCCCCAGGGCCCATTGTGACGTCCCAGGACCCCCATTGTCCCCAGGGCCCATTGTGACATCCTCGGCACCCCCTTGTCCCCAGGGCCCATTGTGACATTCAGGGGACCCCTCTTTGTCCCCAGGGCCCATTGTGACATCCTGGGGATCCCTCCTTGTCCCCAGGGCCCATTGTGACGTCCCAGGACCCCCATTGTCCCCAGGGCCCATTGTGACATCCTCGGCACCCCCTTGTCCCCAGGGCCCATTGTGACGTCCCAGGACCCCCCATTGTCCCCAGGGCCCATTGTGACATCCTGGGGATCCCTCCTTGTCCCCAGGGCCCATTGTGACGTCCCAGGACCCCCCATTGTCCCCAGGGCCCATTGTGACATTCAGGGGACCCCCTTTGTCACTGGGGCCCATTGTGACATCCCAGGACCCCCCTTTGTCCCCAGGGCCCATTGTGACATCCTGGGGATCCCCATGTCACTGGGGCCCATTGTGACGTCCCAGGACCCCGCATTGTCCCCAGAGCCCATTGTGACATCCTGGAGACCCCCTTTGTCTCCAGGGCCCATTGTGACGTTACAGGACCCCCCATTGTCCCCAGGGTCCATTGTTACATCCTGGGGACCCCGTTATCACTGGGACCCATCATGACACCATGGGGACCCTCCTTGTCACTGGGGACCCATTGTGACACCATGCGGACCCCCCCTTGTCCTCAGGGCCCATTGTGACATCCTGGGCATCCCCCCTGTCCCCCGGGACCATTGTAACACCGTGCGGACCCCCTTTGTCCCCAGGGCCCATTGTGACACTGTGGGGAACCCCCTTGTCCCCAGGACCTATTGTTACGTCCCAGGACCCCCCATTGTCCCCAGGGCCCATTGTGACACCTTGGGGACCCCCTTGTCACTGGAGACCCATTGTGACAGCATGGGGACCACCCCTTGTCCTCAGGGCCTATTGTGAACATCCTGGGGAACCTCCATTGTCCCCAGAGCCCATTGTGATTTCCTGGAGACCCCCTTTGTCCCCAGGGCCCATTGTGACATCCTGGGGTCCCCCCTTTGTCCCCAGGGCCCATTGAAATGTCCCAGGATCACCGTTTGTCCCCAGGGCTCATTGTGACGTCCCAGGACCCCTCGTTGTCCCCAGTGCCCATTGTGACATCCTGGGGACCCCCCTTGTCCCCAGGGCCCATTGTGAAATCCGGGGAACCCCCTGGTCTCCAGGGCCCATAGTGGTACCGTGGGGACTCGTCCTGTCACTTGGGTCCATTGTGACACCATGGGGACCCCGCCTTTGTCCCCAGTACCCATTGTGACATCCTGGGGACCCCTTTCTCCCCGGGGCCCATTGTGACATCCTGGGGACCCCCCTTTGTCCCCAAGGCCCATTGTGACACCGTGGGGACCCCACTTCTTTCCAGGACCCATTGTGGCATTCTGGGGACTTCCTTTGTCCCCAGGGCCCATTGTGACATCCTGGAGACCCCCTTTATCCCCAGAGCTCGTTGTCGCACCATGGGGACCCCCTTTGTCACTGGGGCCCATTGTGACATCCCAGGACCCCCCATTGTCCCCAGGGCCCATTGTGACACCGTGGGGACCCCGCCTTTTCCCCAGGGCCCATTGTGACGTCTCAGGACCCCCTTTGTCCCCAGGGCCCACTGTGGCACCATGGGGACCCCCTTTGTCCTCTGGGCCCATTGTGACATTCCAGGACCCCACTTTGTCCCCAGGGCCCATTGTGACACCGTGGGGACCCCCCTTGTCCCCAGGGCCCATTGTGACAATTAAGGGACCCCCTTTGTCCCCAGGGCCCATTTTGACATCCCAGGACCCCACTTTGTCCCCAGTGCTCATTGTGAAATTCTGGGGACCCCCCTTGTCCTCAGGGCTCATTGTGACAGCCGAGGACCTTACTTTGTCCCCAGGGCCCATTGTGACATCCCAGGACCCCCCACTGTCTCCAGTGCCCATTGTGACATCATGGGGACCACCCTTTTTCCCCAGGGCTCATTGTGACGTCCCAGGACCCCTCGTTGTCCCCAGGCCCCATCGTGACATCCTGGGGACCCCCCTCGTCTCCAGGGCCCATAGTGGCACTGTGGGGACTCATCACTTGGGCCCATTGTGACATCCTGGGGACCCCCCTTTATCCCCAGGGCCCATTGTGACACCGTGGAGACCCCATTTGTCACTGGGGCCCATTGTGACATCCCAGGACACCCCATTGTCCCCAGGGCCCACTGAGACATCCCGGCGACCACCCTTTGTCCCCAGGGCCCATTATGCACATTCAGGGGACACCCCTTTGTCCCCAAGGCCCATTGTGACATCCTGGGGAGACCCCATTGTCCCCAAGGCCCATTGTGGCACCATGGGGACCCCCTTTGTCCCCAGTGCCCATTGTGACATCTTAGGACCCCACTTTGTCCCCAGGGCCCATTGTGACATCCTGGGGACCACCTGTGTCCCCAGGGCCCATTGTGACATCCTGGGGACCCCCTTGTCCCCAGTGTCCATTGTGGCATCCTGGGACCCCCGTTGTCCCCAGGGCCCATTGTGGCACCATGTGGACCCCCTTTTTCCCGAGGGCCCATTATAACGTCCCAGGACCCCCCATTGTCCCCTGGGCCCATTGTGACACTGTGGGGATCTCCTTTGTCCCCAGGGACCATTGTGACACTGTGGGGACCCCCTTTGTCCCCAGGGCCCATTGTGACATCCTGGGGAATCCCTTTGTCTCCAGGGCCCATTGTGACGTCCCAGGACCCTGCTTTGTCCCCGGGGCCCATTGTGACATCCTGGGGAACCGCTTTGTCCCCAGGACCCATTGTGACGTCCCAGGACCCCCCCTTGTCCCCAGGGCTCATTGTGATGTCCCAGGATCCCCATTGTCCCCAGAGCCCATTGTGATGTCCTGGGAACCCCCTTTGACCCCAGGGTCCATTGTGACACCATGGGGACCCCCTCTTGTCCCCAGGGCCCATCGTGGCACCGTGGGGACCCCCTTGTCACTGGGGACCCATTGTGACACTATGGGGACCCCCCTTTGTGCCCAGGGCCCATTGTAACATCCTGGGGACCCCCTTGCCTCCAGGGCCCCTTGTGACATCAAAGGATCACCCTTTGTCCCCAGGACCCATTGTGACATCCCAGGACCCCACTTACTCCCCAGGGCCCATTGTGGCACCATGAGGACCCCCTTTGTCACTGGTGCCCATTGTGACATCCCAGGACCCCCCATTGTCTGCAGAGCCCATTGTGACACTATAGGGACCCCCCTTGTCACTGAGGACCCATTGTGACACCATAGGCACCTCCCCTTGTCGTCAGAGCCCATCGTGACATCCCAAAACCCCCAATTGTCTCCAGGGCCCATTGTGACATCCTGGGGACCTCCCTTTCTCCCCAGGGCCCATTGTGACGTTCCAGGAACCCCCATTGTCCTCAGGGCCCATTGTGACATTCAGGGGACCCCCTTTGTCTTCAGGGCCCATTGTGACACCATGGAGACCCCATTTGTCACTCGGGCCCATTGTGACATCCTAGGACCCCCCATTGTCCCCAAGGCCCATTGCGACATCCTGGGGACCCCCCTTTGTCCTCAGGGCCCATTGTGACATTCAGGGCACCCCTCTTTGTCCCCAGGGCCCATTCTGATACCATGGGGACCACTTTGTCCCCAGGGCCCACTGTGACATCCTGGGGACGCCCTTTGTCCCCAGGGCCCATTTTGACACCATGTGCACCCCCCTTTGTGCCCAGGGCCGATTGTGACATCCTGGGGACCCTCTTTGTCCCCAGGGCCCATTGTGACATCCTGGGGACACCCCATTGTCTCCAGGGCCCATTGTGAACATCCTGGGGACCCCCTTGTCCCCAGGGCCCATCGTGGCACCGTGGGGACCCCCCGTTGTCCCCAGGGCCTATAGTGACACCGTGGGTACCCCCTTTGTCCCCAGTGCCCATTGTGACATCCTGGGGACCCCCCTTGTCCCCAGGGCTTATTGTGACATCCTGGGGACCGCCTTTGTCCCCAGGGCCCATTGTGACATCCCAGGACCCCAAGTTGTCCCCAGGGACCATTGTGACACCGTGGGGACCCCCTTTGTCCTCAGGGCCCGTTGTGAACATCCTGGGGACCCCCTTGTCCACACGACCCATCGTGGCACCGTGGGGACCCCCCGTTGTCCCCAGGGCCTATAGTGACACCGTGGGTACCCCCTTTATCCCATGAGCCCATTGTGACATCCTGGGGACCCCCTTGTCCCCAGGGCCCATTGTGACACCATGGGGATCGCCTTTGTCCCCGTGGCCCATTGTGACATCCCAGGACCCCGCGTTGTCCCCAGGGCCCATTCTGACATCCTGGGGACCCCCCTTGTCCCCAGGGCTTATTGTGACATCCTGGGGACACCTTTGTCCCAGGGGCACATTGTGGCACCATGGGGACCCCCTTTATCCCCAGGGCCACTTGTGACATCCTGGGGACCCCCCTTGTCCCCAGTGCCCATTATGACATTCTGGGGACCCCCTTTGTCACCGGGGCCCATTGTGACATCCCAGGACCCCAAGTTGTCCCCAGGGCCCATTGTGACACCATGGGTACCCCCTTTGTCCCATGGGCCCATTGTGACATCCTGAAGACCCCCTTTGTCCCCAGGGCCTATTGTGACATGCCAGGACCCCCCCTTTTCTCCAGGGCCCATTGTGATGTCCCAGGACCCCCTATTGTCCCCAGAGCCCATTGTGACATCCCAGGACCCCCCATTGTCCCCAGGCCCCATTATACACATCCTGGGGTCCCCCTTTATCCCCAGGGCCATTGTGACACCATGGGGACCCCCTTTGTCCCCAGGGCCCATTGTGACGTCCCAGGATGCCCCATTGTCCCCTGGGCCCATTGTGAAATCATGGGGACCCCCTTTGTCCCCAGGGCCTATTGTGACATCCCAGGACCCCCCATTGTCCCCAGGGCCCATTGTGACACCGTGGAGACCCTCCTTGTCCTCAGGGCCCATTATGACATTCAGGGGACTCCTCTTTGTCCCCAGGGCCTATTGTGACATCCTGGGGACCCCCCTTTACTCCAGGGCCCATTGTGACGTCCCAGGACCCCCTATTGTTCCCAGGGCCCATTGTGACATTCTGGGGGCCCCAAATGTCCCCAGGGCCCGTTGTGACATCCTGGGGACCCCCTTTATCCCCAGGGCCTATTGTGACATCCTGGGGACCCCCTTTGTCCCTAGGGTTCATTGTGACATCCCAGGACCCCTCGTTGTCCCCAGTGCCCATTGTGACATCCTGGGGACCCCCCTTGTCCCCAGGGCCCATTGTGAAATCTGGGGAACCCCCTGGTCTCCAGGGCCCATAGTGGTACCGTGGGGACTCGTCCTGTCACTTGGGTCCATTGTGACACCGTGGGGACCCCACTTCTTTCCAGGACCCATTGTGGCATTCTGGGGACTTCCTTTGTCCCCAGGGCCCATTGTGACATCCTGGAGACCCCCTTTATCCCCAGAGCTCGTTGTCGCACCATGGGGACCCCCTTTGTCACTGGGGCCCATTGTGACATCCCAGGACCCCACTTTGTCCCCAGGGCCCATTGTGACATCCTGGGGACCACCTGTGTCCCCAGGGCCCATTGTGACATCCTGGGGACCCCCTTGTCCCCAGTGTCCATTGTGGCATCCATGTGGACCCCCGTTGTCCCCAGGGCCCATTGTGGCACCATGTGGACCCCCTTTTTCCCGAGGGCCCATTATAACGTCCCAGGACCCCCCATTGTCCCCTGGGCCCATTGTGACACTGTGGGGATCTCCTTTGTCCCCAGGGACCATTGTGACACTGTGGGGACCCCCTTTGTCCCCAGGGCCCATTGTGACATCCTGGGGAATCCCTTTGTCTCCAGGGCCCATTGTGACGTCCCAGGACCCTGCTTTGTCCCCGGGGCCCATTGTGACATCCTGGGGAACCGCTTTGTCCCCAGGACCCATTGTGACGTCCCAGGACCCCCCCTTGTCCCCAGGGCTCATTGTGATGTCCCAGGATCCCCATTGTCCCCAGAGCCCATTGTGATGTCCTGGGAACCCCCTTTGACCCCAGGGTCCATTGTGACACCATGGGGACCCCCTCTTGTCCCCAGGGCCCATCGTGGCACCGTGGGGACCCCCTTGTCACTGGGGACCCATTGTGACACTATGGGGACCCCCCTTTGTGCCCAGGGCCCATTGTAACATCCTGGGGACCCCCTTGCCTCCAGGGCCCCTTGTGACATCAGAGGATCACCCTTTGTCCCCAGGACCCATTGTGACATCCCAGGACCCCACTTACTCCCCAGGGCCCATTGTGGCACCATGAGGACCCCCTTTGTCACTGGTGCCCATTGTGACATCCCAGGACCCCCCATTGTCTGCAGAGCCCATTGTGACACTATAGGGACCCCCCTTGTCACTGAGGACCCATTGTGACACCATGGGCACCTCCCCTTGTCGTCAGAGCCCATCGTGACATCCCAAAACCCCCAATTGTCTCCAGGGCCCATTGTGACATCCTGGGGACCTCCCTTTCTCCCCAGGGCCCATTGTGACGTTCCAGGAACCCCCATTGTCCTCAGGGCCCATTGTGACATTCAGGGGACCCCCTTTGTCTTCAGGGCCCATTGTGACACCATGGAGACCCCATTTGTCACTCGGGCGCATTGTGACATCCTAGGACCCCCCATTGTCCCCAAGGCCCATTGCGACATCCTGGGGACCCCCCTTTGTCCTCAGGGCCCATTGTGACATTCAGGGCACCCCTCTTTGTCCCCAGGGCCCATTCTGATACCATGGGGACCACTTTGTCCCCAGGGCCCACTGTGACATCCTGGGGACGCCCTTTGTCCCCAGGGCCCATTTTGACACCATGTGCACCCCCCTTTGTGCCCAGGGCCGATTGTGACATCCTGGGGACCCTCTTTGTCCCCAGGGCCCATTGTGACATCCTGGGAACACCCCATTGTCTCCAGGGCCCATTGTGACAATTAAGGGACCCCCTTGTCCCCAGGGCCCATCGTGGCACCGTGGGGACCCCCCGTTGTCCCCAGGGCCTATAGTGACACCGTGGGTACCCCCTTTGTCCCCAGTGCCCATTGTGACATCCTGGGGACCCCCCTTGTCCCCAGGGCTTATTGTGACATCCTGGGGACCGCCTTTGTCCCCAGGGCCCATTGTGACATCCCAGGACCCCAAGTTGTCCCCAGGGACCATTGTGACACCGTGGGGACCCCCTTTGTCCTCAGGGCCCGTTGTGAACATCCTGGGGACCCCCTTGTCCACACGACCCATCGTGGCACCGTGGGGACCCCCCGTTGTCCCCAGGGCCTATAGTGACACCGTGGGTACCCCCTTTATCCCATGAGCCCATTGTGACATCCTGGGGACCCCCTTGTCCCCAGGGCCCATTGTGACACCATGGGGATCGCCTTTGTCCCCGTGGCCCATTGTGACATCCCAGGACCCCGCGTTGTCCCCAGGGCCCATTCTGACATCCTGGGGACCCCCCTTGTCCCCATGGCTTATTGTGACACCCTGGGACCGCCTTTGTCCCCAGGGCCCATTGTGATGTCCCAGGACCCCCCATTGTCCCCAGGGACCATTGTGACATCCTGGGGACCCCCTTTGTCCCAAGACCCCATTGTGACATCCTGGGGACCCCGCCTTGTCCCCAAAGCCCATTGTGACATCCTGGGGACCCTCTTTGTTCCCAGGGCCCATTGTGGCACCATGGGGACACCCTTTGTCACTGGGGCCAGTTGTGACATCCCAGGACCCCACTTTGTCCCCAGGGCTTATTGTGATACCATGGGGACCCCCCTTGTCCCCAGGGCCCATTGTGACACTCAGGCTAGTCCTCTTTGTCCCCAGGGCCTATTGTGTCATCCTGGGGATCTCCCCTTGTCTCTAGGGCCCATTGTGAGACTGTGGAAGACCCCCTTTGTCCCCAAGTCCCATTGTGACGTCCCAGGACGCCTCGTTGTCCCCAGGACCCATTGTGACTCCATGGGAACCCCCCCTTGTCCCCAGGGCCCATTGTGACATCCTGGGACCCCCCTTTGTCCCCAGTGCTCATTGTGAAATCCTGGGGACCCACTTTGTCCCCAGGGCCCATTGTGGCACCATGGGGAGCGCCTTTGTCACTGGGGACCATTGTGACATTCCAGGATTTTACTTTGTCCCCGGGGCCCATTGTGACATCCTGGGGATCCCCCTTTGTCGCCAGGGCCCACTGTGACACCGTGGGCACCCTCTTTGTCCCATGGGCCCATTGTGACCTTCAAGGGACCCCCCATTGTCCCCAGGGCCCATTGTGACATCCTGGGTACCCCCTTTGTCCCCAAGACCCATTGTGACATCCTAGTACCCCCCGCAGTCCCCAGGGCCCATTGTGACATCCTGGGGATCCCTTTGGCCCCAGGGCCCATTGTGACAGGGCGGGGATCCCCCTTGTCCCCAGGGCCCATTGTGAAACCGTGGGGACCCTCTTGTCCCCAGGGCCCATTGTGGCACCGTGGAGACCCCCCCTTTGTCTCCAGTGCCCATTGTGACATCCTGGGGACCCCCTTTGTCCCCAGTGCTCATTGTGACAGGGTGGGACCCCCCTTGTACCCAGGGCCCGTTGTGACATCCTGGGGACCCCCTTTGTCCCCAGGGTTCATTGTGACATCCCAGGACCCCCATTGTCCCCAGGGCCCATTGTGAACAACCTGGGGACCCCCCTTTTTCCCCGGGCCCATTGTGGCGTCCCAGGATGCTTCGTTGTCCCCTGGGCCCATTGTGACATCCCGGGGACCCCTTTTGTCCCCAGGGTCCATTGTGACATCCTGGGGCCTCCCTTTGTCCCCAGGGCCCATTGTGACATCGCAGGAGCCCCCATTGTCCCAAGGGCACATTGTTACATCCTGGGGACCCCCTTGTCCCCAGGGCCCATCGTGGCACCGTGGGGACCCCCCCTTTGTCTCCAGTGCCCATTGTGACATCCTTGGGACCCCCCTTGTCCCCAGGACCCGTTGTGACATCTTGGGGACCCCTATGTCACCAGAGCCCATTGTGATATCCTGGGGAGCCCCCTTTGTCCCCAGGGCCCATTGTGCACATCCTGTGGACCCCTCTTTGTCCCCAGGGCCCATTGTGATATCCTGGGGACCCCCTTTGTCCCCAGGGCCCATTGTGCACATCCTGTGGACCCCTCTTTGTCCCCAGGGCCTATTGTGACATCCTGGGGACCCCCTTTGTCCCCAAGGCCCATTGTGACACCGTGGGGGCCCCACTTCTTTCCAGGACCCATTGTGGCATTCTGGGGACTTCCTTTGTCCCCAGGGCCCATTGTGACATCCTGGAGACCCCCTTTATCCCCAGAGCTCGTTGTCGCACCATGGGGACCCCCTTTGTCACTGGGGCCCATTGTGACATCCCAGGACCCCCCATTGTCCCCAGGGCCCATTGTGACACCGTGGGGACCCCGCCTTTTCCCCAGGGCCCATTGTGACGTCTCAGGACCCCCTTTGTCCCCAGGGCCCACTGTGGCACCATGGGGACCCCCTTTGTCCTCTGGGCCCATTGTGACATTCCAGGACCCCACTTTGTCCCCAGGGCCCATTGTGACAATTAAGGGACCCCCTTTGTCCCCAGGGCCCATTTTGACATCCCAGGACCCCACTTTGTCCCCAGTGCTCATTGTGAAATTCTGGGGACCCCACTTGTCCTCAGGGCTCATTGTGACAGCCGAGGACCTTACTTTGTCCCCAGGGCCCATTGTGACATCCCAGGACCCCCCACTGTCTCCAGTGCCCAGTGTTCAGTGTTCATTGGTTACTGGCCTTTTGCGTTTGTTAGTATTTGGTGTATTATTTGTGAACGTTTTCTTGCAATAGTTGAGCCTTGCAGTAGCCAGCAGGCTCTGATTTAGGAGAAACATGGATGATCATTTTTTGCCCTGGTGCTCCATGCTCCCACGTTAGTGTGGGTTTCCTTTTGTGTGTGTGAGAGGTCTCCTGGTCAGAAGGCCCTGAGAGGCCCCGTGTTGGTCCATCTGGTCCTTGAGGGGTGTTGCATGTGGCCTGGACACAGTAGTTTGGAAGCTGCCAGGTCCCAGACAAGGGCTCTGCAGCCCCTCTGCAGCTTTGGCAATTTCAGCATGCGTCTGGGTCCCGTGTTGTTGCCTGACCCCCGTCCAGGCGCTGCAGGTCATTTCACAACGTGAAATGGAAACGCTTTTCCTTTCTGCTCGATTCCAGCCGTCCCTGTAGGCAGCGGCTCCTTGACTGCTTCACCTGAGTGTGTCCGTGAGCCTCGGGGCGATCCCACAGGTACGACCTGGGAACAAATGAGCGTTTCCATGTTAATTTTCCGTTCCTGTGAAATTTAGCTTGCTGCTTTCTTGGCTGACGCTCGGTCACGCAGAGGGGAAGTGGGTCCAGCTCAGTGCTGTGCCCCAGAGGGCTCTGCCTTGCAAAGCTCTTTGCCAACTGCTCCGTCTCTGCGCCGCTCGCAGTGCCGGCTGCCGAGGCAGCAGCAGGTTGGGGCTGAGTTTAGAGCTGGGTGAGCTCCAGGGAGTCCTTTCTCCTGACAGCTCCAGGCCTGCTTAGTGGCCACTGAGTTTGGGTTTGGGTTAGGGTT
The DNA here is from genome assembly GCF_037038585.1 of Patagioenas fasciata. Taxonomy (NCBI): domain Eukaryota; kingdom Metazoa; phylum Chordata; class Aves; order Columbiformes; family Columbidae; genus Patagioenas; species Patagioenas fasciata. The sequence goes on from NC_092538.1 coordinate 1,119,632, forward strand.
AGGCTTAGGTTTTGGAGTTTGGGTTAGGGTTAGGCTTAGGTTTTGGAGTTTGGGTTAGGCTTAGGCTTAGGAGTTTGGGTTAGGCTTAGTCTTAAGCTTAGGAGTTTGGTTTAGGCTTAGACTTAGGGTTAGGAGTTTGAGTTAGGATTTAGGGTTAGTCTTAAGGCTAGGAGTTTGGGTTAGGGTTAGGAGTTTCCGTTAGGGTTAGGCTTAGTGTTAGGAGTTTGGCTTAGGCGTCTGGGTGGGCTTAGGCGTCTGGGTTGGGCTTAGGCTTAGAGTTAGGAGTTTGGGTTAGGGTTAAGGGATTGGGATAAGGGTTAAGAGATTGGGTTAGGGTTAAGGGATTGGGTTAGGATTGGGTTTAGGGTTAGGAATTAGGCTTAGGTTTAGGATTAGGATTAGCGTTATGGTCTGGGTTAGGAGTTGGGGTTAGGAGTTGGGGTTAGGAATCTTAACCCTCGACAGGGACAAAGGGGGTCCCCAGGATGTCACAATGGGCCCTGGGGACAACATGGGGCCCTGGGAATTCACAATGGGCCCTGGGGACAAAGAGGGGTCCTCTGAATGTCACAATGGGCCCTGGGGACAAATGGGGGTCCCGATGGTGTCACAATGGGCCCTGGGGACAAAGGGGGTCCCCACGGTGTCCCAATGATCCCTGGGGACAATGGGGGGTCCTAGGAAGTCACAATGCGCCCAGGGGAGAAAGCGGGGTCCTCTGGATGTCACAATGGGCCCTGGGGACAAGGGGGAGTCATGGGACGTCCAATGGGCCCTGGGGACAAAGGGGGTCCCCAGGATGTCACAATGGGCTCTGGGGACAAGGCGGGGTCCCCATGGTGTCACAAAACACCGTCCTCAGGGATACGGGTCAGTGCCAGGGGTGGGTTATGCTTGGCCTCCATGACCTCGAGGGTCTTTTCCAACCAAAATGAGTTTTTAGGGTTTATCCCAAATGATGGGAACCCCCGCTTCCAGCTCTGCTCTTCACCAAACACCTTTTAGAGGATGAAGAGGAAGGAGACGCAACACCTCAGCATACGGAGGGTCTTCCCCAAAGGGGTGGTCTGGGGTATCCAAAACACAAGGGGTGGTGTGGGCATCCGAAGCACAAGGGGTGGTCTGGGGTATCCAAAGCTCTCCTGGAGCGACTGCTGCTTCTTCTTGCTTTCCATCAGCTTCTTGATGTCTTCCCGCGTGGGGACACGCTCGTCATCTTCATCATCTTCATCATCTTCGTCATCTTCGTCATCTTCGTCATCTTCGTCATCTTCGCCATCAGATTCCGAGGATTCTGGAGGAGCGAACAGAGAGAAATGGGCTGGGGAGGGTCCAGCACCGGCCCTGGCTCTTCCTGCCCAGCATCCCAGGCCCATCCCCAGCTGCTCCAGCTTCATCCAAAAGAGGTGGCGAGCTCCAAAAACTCAGTGGCTCCTCCAAGAGCGTCCAATGGGAAGAGGCCCCAGGCAGAGAAGTCGTGGGCTCAAAGGAAAGCACCACGTTGCGAGGATCTCCAGAGGATCCCTGGCCTGCTCCAGAAGATCCCCATCATCAACAAGGTGAGGTCGTCCATGTTGTTTTCAAAGGCGAGGAGGAGCTCAAGGGCCCTCAGCATCGGGGCTCGCGTGCGGTTATGAGAGGGCAAGGAGGGAAGGAAGGAGGGAAGGAAGTAAGGAAGGAAGGAAGGAAGGAAGGAAGGAAGGAAGGAACCGGGGGTTCCCATCATTTGGGATAAACCCTAAAAACTCATTAATCACTTTGGTTGGAAAAAAGCACCCACCTCCATAGGACCCCATAGGGACCCATAGGGACCGTAAAGCCTGTAGAGACCCATAGGGACCCATAGAGACCCATAGAGCTCCATAGGACCCCATAGGGACCCATAGAGACCATAGAGGCCCATAGGGAGCCGCAGAGCCCCATGGAACCCCATAGGGACCCATAGAGACCCAAAGGGACCCATAGGGACCCATAGAGACCATAGAGACCCATAGGGACCCATAGGGACCGTAGAGCCTGTAGAGACCCATAGGGACCCATAGAGCTCCATAGGACCCCATAGGGACCCATAGAGACCATAGAGGCCCATAGGGAGCCACAGAGCCCCATGGAACCCCATAGGGACCCATAGAGACCCAAAGGGACCCATAGGGACCCATAGAGACCATAGAGACCCATAGGGACCCATAGGGACCGTAGAGCCTGTAGAGACCCATAGGGACCCATAGAGCTCCATAGGACCCCAGAGGGACCCATAGAGACCATAGAGGCCCATAGGGAGCCACAGAGCCCCATGGAACCCCATAGAGACCCATAGGGACCGTAGAGCCTGTAGAGACCCATAGGGACCCATAGAGCTCCGTAGGACCCCATAGGGACCCATAGAGACCATAGAGGCCCATAGGGAGCCACAGAGCCCCATGGAACCCCATAGAGACCCATAGGGACCGTAGAGCCTGTAGAGACCCATAGGGACCCATAGAGCTCCGTAGGACCCCATAGGGACCCATAGAGACCATAGAGGCCCATAGGGAGCCACAGAGCCCCATGGAACCCCATAGAGACCCATAGGGACCCATAGAGACCCAAAGGGACCCATAGAGAGGGAGGGTTTTAGGACCCTGGGGGTTCCATAGAGACCCATAGAGCATCAAGGAGCCCCATAGGGACCCATAGAGCCTGTAGAGACCCATAGAGACCCATAGAGACCCATAGGGACCCGTAGAGACCCATAGAGACCCATAGGGACCCATAGAGACCCAAGGAGCCCCATAGAGACCCATTAAGACCCATAAGGACCCATAGGGACCCATAGGGACCCATAGAGCCCCATAGAGGCCCATAGGAAACCACAGAGCCCCATGGAACCCCATAGGGACCTAGAGAGCTCCATAGGGACCCATAGGGACCCATAGAGCTCCATAGGGACCCATAGAGCCCCATAGGGACCCATAGAGAGGGAGGGTTTTAGGACCCCGGGGGTTCCTGCTGGGCTCAACTATGGCAAGAAAACCTTAACGAATAATTAACCGAATATTAATGAATGCAAAAGGCCAGGAACCAATGAGGAGTGAGCACTGAGCCCTGGGACAGCGGGGACAGGGACAGCGGGAATGCGACCCTGGGACCCATTGACCCCGTTGACCCCCATTGACCCCATTGACTCCCATTGACCCCATTGACCCCATTGACTGACCCCATTGACCCCCATTGATCCCCATTGACCGATTGACCCCCATTGACCCATTGACCCCATTGACCCCATTGACCCATTGATCCCCATTGCCCCCCATTGATCCCCATTGACCCATTGACCCCATTGACCCATTGATCCCCATTGACCCCATTGACCCCATTGACCCCATTGACTCCCATTGACTCCCATTGACCCATTGATCCCCATTGATCCCCATTGACCCCATTGACCCCCATTGACCCCATTGACTCCCATTGACCCACTGACCCCATTGACCCATTGATCCCCATTGACCCCCATTCAGTCATTGAGTCATTGACTTCATTGACCCCCATTGCCCCCCATTGATCACCATTGATCCCCATTGCCCCCCATTGCCCCCCATTGATCCCCATTGCCCCCATTGACCCATTGACCCCCATTGACCCCCATTGACCCCGTTGACCCATTGATCCCCATTGATCCCCATTGCCCCCCATTGACTCCCATTGCCCCCATTGACCCCATTGACCCATTGACCCATTGACCGCATTGACTCCCATTGCCCCCCATTGTCCCATTGCCCCCCATTGTCCCATTGCCCCCCATTGCCCCCCATTGCCCCCCATTGCCCCCCATTGCCCCCATTGCCCCCCATTGCCCCCATTGTACCCACTGCCCCCATTGTCCCCCATTGTCCCCCATTGCCCCCCACTGACCCCATTGCCCCCCACTTACCCCATTGCCCCCCATTGACCCCATTGCCCCCCATTGCCCCCATTGTCCCATTTCAGGTAAAAGAGGACATAAACAAGAGAGAAAAAACAAAACACAACACATTTGGGTACTCCTGGGTCCTTTGGGGCACTCCTGGGTCCCTCCTGAACTCCTGGGTCCTTTGGGGCACTCCTGGGTCCCTCCTGAACTCCTGGGTCCTTTGGGGCACTCCTGGGTCCCTTGGGGTACTCCTGGGTCCCTCCTGAACTCCCCATAGACCCCCATAATTTCCCCCTTAGGGACCCAGGAGTGCCCCATAGTGACCCATAAGTGACTCATGGAGCCCCCTAAGTGTGTTCGGGTCCCTTCGGGTCCCTTCGGGTGAGTGCGGGCCCCACTCGGGTCCCTTCGGGTCCCTTCGGGTGTGTTCGGGTCCCACTCGGGTCCCTTCGGGTGCGTTCGGGTCCCTTCGGGTGCCTTCGGGTGCCTTCGGGTCCCCTCGGGTGCGTTCGGGCCCCACTCGGGTCCCTTCGGGTGCGTTCGGGTCCCTTCGGGTGCGTTCGGGTCCCTTCGGGTGCGTTCGGGTCCCTTCGGCTCCCTTCGTGTATCTTCGGCTCCCTTCGTGTATCTTCGGCTCCCTTCGTGTATCTTCGGCTCCTCTCGGAGCCGCCTCCGCGCACGCCACGCACAGTGGGCGTGGCCACGCACCCCCCCCGCTTCCCATTGGCCGCCGCCTGAGGAAGGGGGCGTGGCCTCGCTCGCAGCCACGGCCGCGGCGGGAAACGATCGTGAGGCGGGAAAAGGGGAAGAAAGGGGGCGGGGGGAGGAAGAGGAGGGGCCGGGGGGGGAGCGGAACACGGGTTTTGGGGTAAAAAGGGGGAGATTTGGGAGTTTGGCGCCTTTTGGGGCACTTTCGGGTGGGTTCGGGTCCCTTCGGGGAGACTTCGGGTCCCTTCGGGTGCGTTCGGCTCCACTCGGACCCCTTCGGGTGCGTTCGGGTCCCTTCGGGTGGGTTCGGGTCCCTTCGGGTTTGTTCGGCTCCACTCGGGCCCCTTCGGGTGGGTTCGGGTCCCTTCGGGTGCGTTCGGCTCCACTCGGACCCCTTCGGGAAGACTTCGGGTCCCTTCGGGTGCGTTCGGCCCCTTCGGGTGCGTTCGGGTGCGTTCGGCTCCACTCGGACCCCTTTGGGAAGACTTCGGGTCCCTTCGGGTGCGTTCGGCCCCGGCCGGGACTCGGGCGCCGCTCGGCTCCGCTCGGGCGCCGCTCGGCTCCGCTCGGGCCCATTCGGCTCCGCTCGGGCCCATTCGGCTCCGCTCGGCTCTTTCCGTCTGCGCTCGTTTTCCCGCGCTTTCCCTCAGAGCGCGAAGCGAAGCGCGGGGACCCCCGGGGCCGCTTTTTTCGCGCTTTTCCCGAGGTGACAACAGCGGGGGCTTTGGGGACACAGCTCGGGGAGCCTCAGCGGGAGGGTTTTGGGTTGAAAAAGCGCTATTTTGGGTCAATTTTGAGGTGGTTTGTGGCCCTCCCGGCGGGGCAAGATGGCGGCTCCGGACATCGAGGGGCTGCTGGGTGAGTAATGAGGGAGAATTAGGGGTGATTAGCGCGAATTAGGGGGTAATTAGGGGGCAGCGGGGATACGGGGGGGTGGGGGGGGTGTTAATTAGCGCTGCTGAGGGTGTTAATTGTTAATGAATGCAGAGGAGGAGCCGTTGCAGGAGCTGCACCCCGGGCTGGCCCCGCTGAGGGGGATTGGGGGGGTGGGAGCGGAGCTGGAGAGGGAGGTGAGACAGGTAAGGGGGCATTGGGGACAATGGGGACAGAGAGAGCGAGTGTGTGCGGATCAGCAGTGATCACCCCAAACCTGCCCCGCAGACACGGCACCCAAAATCCTGCACCCCAAAATACTCTTCCCAAACCTGCACCCCAGATCCTGACCCCAAGCCCTGCACCAAAACCCTGCCCCTCAATCCTGCACCCCCAAATCCTCCACCCCCGATCCTGTCTTCCCAAACCCTGCACCCCAGATCCTGCACCCCCAAATTCGGCCCTACCAAACTCTGCACCCCTAAACCCTACAACTGAAACCTTGCACCCCGTAATCCTGCCCTCCCTACCTTCCTGAACCCCGAAACCTGCACCCCAAACCCTGCATTCCCAAATCTTTCCGTCCTATACCCTACACCCCTAAACCTGCCCCCAAACCCTGCACCCCAAAGAATTCCCTCCCAAACCCTGCACCTCCAAATCCTGCACCTCAAAGGCCTGGCAACCCAAGCCCTTCAACCCCATCCCTGCAACACCAAATCCTGTACCCCAAACCCAGCACCCCAGAATCCTGCACCCCAAATCCTGCCTACCAAACCTTTCACTGCAAACCCCTGCACCCCAAGATTGTGCTGCCCCAAACACTGAACCCCCAAATCCTGAAGACCCGGATCCTTGCCTCCCAAAACTCTGCACCCCCAAATCCTGCACCCAAATCTCTCACCCCCACCACCCTGCACTCCCAACCCCTGCACCCCAAAACTCCACACCTCCAAATCCTGAACCCTGAAACCCCGCACCCCCAAATCCTGTGCCCCAGTCCTGTGCACCCCACACTCTGCAACCTTAAATTTCCCCCCAAGCCCCTGCACCCCAAACGCTGCACTCTTAGACCTGACTTCTAAACCCCAAGGGCCCATTGTGACATCCCAGAACCTCCTATTGTCCCCAGGGCCCATTGTGACATTCAGGGGACTCCTCTTTGTCCCCAGGGCCCATTGTGACATCCTGGGGACCGCCCCTTGTCACTGGGGCCCATTGTGACGTCCCAGGACCCCCCGTTGTCCCCAGGGTTCATTGTGACGTCTTAGGACCCCCCATTGTCCCCAGGGCCCATTGTGACATCCACTGCACCCCCCTGTCCCCAGGGCCCATTGTGACATTCAGGGGACCCCTCTTTGTCCCCAGGGCCCATTGTGACATCCTGGGGACACCCCCTTGTCCCCAGGGCCCATTGTGACGTCCCAGGACCCCCCATTGTCCCCAGGACCCATTGTGACATCCTGGGGACCCCCCCTTTGTCCCCAGTGCCCATTGTGACATCCTGCGGACCCCCCATTGTCCCCAGGGCCCATTGTGACATTCAGGGGACCCACCATTGTCCTCAGGGCCCATTGTGCGGTCCCAGGACCCCCCATTGTCCCCAGGGCCCATTGTGACATCCTCGGCACCCCCTTGTCCCCAGGGTCCATTGTGACACTATGGGGACCCCCCCTTGTGCCCAGGGCCCATTGTGACACTGTGGGTACCACCCTTGTCTGCAGGGCTCATTGTGACATCCCAGGACCCCCCATTGTCCCCAGGGCCCATTGTGACATTCAGGGGACCCCCCTTGTCCCCAGGGCCCATTCTGATACCGTGGGGACCCCCTTTGTCCCCAGGGCCCATTGTGACATCCTGGGGACCCCCCTTGTCCTCAGGGTCCATTGTGACAGCCCAGGACCCCCCATTGTCCCCAGAGCCCATTGTGACATCCTCGGCACCCCCTTGTCCCCAGGGCCCATTGTGACATCCTGGGGACCCCCCCTTCTTCCCAGGGCCCATTGTGACGTCCCAGGACCCCCCATTGTCCCCAGGGCCCATTCTGACATCCTGGGGATCCCTCCTTGTCCCCAGGGCCCATTGTGACGTCCCAGGACCCCCATTGTCCCCAGGACCTATTGTGACATTCAGGGGACCCCCTTTGTCACTGGGGCCCATTGTGACACCATGGAGACCCCCGCTTGTCCTCAGGATCCATTGTGACATCCTGGGCACCCCCCATTTTCCCCAGGACCCATTGTGACATCCTGGCCACCCCCTTGCTCCCAGGGCCCGTTGTGGCACCATGGGGACACCCCCTTTGTCCCCAGGGCCCATTGTGACATCCCAGGACCCCCCTTTGACCCCAGGGCCCATTGTGGCACCATGGCAACCCCTTTTGTCCCCAGGGCCCATTGTGACATTCTTGGACCCCACTTTGTCCCCAGGGCCTATTGTGACACCATGGGGACCCCTCCTTGTCACTGGGGACCCATTGTGACACCATGGGGACCCCCCCTTGTCCTCAGGACTCATTCTCACATCCTGGACACCCCCCATTGTCCCCAGGGCCCATTGTAACATCCACTGCACCCCCTTGTCCCCAGGGCCCATTGTGACATTCAGGGGACCCCTCTTTGTCCCCAGGGCCCATTGTGACATCCTGGGGACCCCCCCTTGTCACTGGGGCCCATTGTGACGTCCCAGGATCCCTCCTTGTCCCCAGGGCCCATTGTGACGTCTTAGGACCCCCCATTGTCCCCAGGGCCCATTGCGACATTCAGGGCACCCCCTTGTCCCCAGAGCCCATTGTGACATTCCGGGGACGCCTCTTTGTCCCCAGGGCACATTGTGACATCCTGGGGACCCCCCCTTGTCACTGGGGCCCATTGTGACGTCCCAGGATCCCCCATTGTCCCCAGGGTCCATTGTGACATTCAGGGGACTCCTCTTTGTCCCCAGGGCCCATTGTGACATTCCGGGGACGCCTCTTTGTCCCCAGGGCCCATTGTGACATCCTGGGGATCCCTCCTTGTCCCCAGGGCCCATTGTGACGTCCCAGGACCCCCCATTTTCCCCAGGACCCATTGTGACATTCAGGGGGCCCCTTTGTCACTGGGGCCCATTGTGACATCCCAGGACCCCACATTGTCCCCAGGACCCATTGTGACACTATGGGGTCCCCGCCTTGTTCCCAGGGCCCATTGTGACACCGTGTGTACCACCCTTGTCCGCAGGGCTCATTGAGACATCCCAGGACCCCCCTTTGTCCCCAGGGCCCATTGTGACATCCAGGGGACCCCCTTTGTCCCCAGGGCCCATTGTGACATCGAAGGACCCCCCTGGTCCCCAGGGCCCATTATGACATCCTGGGGATACCCCCTTATTACTGGGGCCCATTGTGACGTCCCAGGACCCCCCATTGTCCCCAGGGCCCATTGTGACATCCTGTGAATCCCTGTTTGGCCCCAGGGCCCATTGTGACATCCCAGGACCCCCCCTTGTCCCCAGGGCCCATTGCGACATTCAGGGGACGCCTCTTTGTACCCAGGGCACATTGTGACATCCTGGGGACCCCCCCTTGTCCCCAGGGCCCATTGTGACATCCTGGGGATCCCTTCTTGTCCCCAGGGCCCATTGTGACGTCCCAGGACCCCCCATTGTCTTCAGGACCCATTGTGACATTCAGGGCACCCCCTTTGTCACTGGGGCCCATTGTGACATCCCAGGACCCCACATTGTCCTCAGGGCCCATTGTGACATCCTGGGGACCCCACTTGTCCCCAGGACCCATTGTGACACTATGGGCACCCCGCCTTGTTCCCAGGGCCCATTGTGACATCCTGCTACCCCCCTTTATCCCCAGGGCCCATTTTGACATTCAGGGGACCCACCATTGTCCCCAGGGCCCATTGTGACATCCTGGGCAACCCCAATGTCCCCAGGGCCCATTGTGACATCTGGGGGACCCCCTTGTCCCCAGGACCCACCGTGGCACCGTGGGTGCCCTCCTTGTCACTTGGGCCCATTGTGACACCATGGGGACTCCCCCTTTGTCCCCAGTGCCCATTGTGACATCCTGCGGACCCCCCCTTTGTCCCCAGGGCCCATTTTGACATTCAGGACACCCAACATTGTCCCCAGGGCCCATTGTGACCTTCAAGGGACCCCCATTGTTCCTAGGGCCCATTGTGACGTCCTGGGGACCCCCTCTGTTCCCAGGGCTCATTGTGACTTTCAGGGGACCCCCCCCTTGTCCCCAGGGCTGATTGTGACGTCCTAGGGCCCCTCAGTGTCTTCAGGGCCCATTGTGACACTTTAGAGACCCCTCTTTGTACCCAGGGCCCATTGTGACATCCTGGGGACCCCCCCTTGTCCCCAGGGCCCATTGTGACATCCTCGGCACCCCCTTGTCCCCAGGGCCCATTGTGACATTCAGGGGACCCCTCTTTGTCCCCAGGGCCCATTGTAACATCCTGGGGACCCCCTCTTGTCCCCAGGGCCCATTGTGACGTCCCAGGACCCCCCATTGTCCCCAGGGCCCATTGTGACATCCTGGGGATCCCTCCTTGTCCCCAGGGCCCATTGTGACGTCCCAGGACCCCAGATTGTCTCCAGGGCCCATTGTGACATCCTGGGGACCCCCTTTGTCACTGGGGCCCATTGTGACGTCCCAGGACCCCACATTGTCCCCAGGGCCCATTGTGACATCCTGGGGACCCCCTTTGTCTCCAGGGCCCATTGTGACGTCCCAGGACCCCCCATTGTCCCCAGGGTCCATTGTTACATCCTGGGGACCCCCTTGTCCCCAGGACCCATCGTGACACCATGGGGACCCTCCTTGTCACTGGGGACCCATTCCGACACCCTGGGGAACCCCCTTGTCCTCAGGGCCCATTGTGACATCCTGGGCATCCCCCTTTTTCCCCCTGGACCATTGTAACACCGTGGGGACCCCCTTTGTCCCCAGGGCCCATTGTGACACTGTGGGACCCCCCCTTTGTCCCCAGGGCCTATTATTCCGTCCCGGGACCCCCATTGTCCCCAGGGCCCATTGTGACACTTGGGGACCCCCCTTGTCACTGGGGACCCATTGTGACACCATGGGGACCACCCCTTGTCCTCAGGGCCTATTGTGAACATCCTGGGGAACCTCCATTGTCCCCAGAGCCCACTGTGAGTCCTGGGGACCCCCTTGTCCCCAGGTCCCATTGTGACATCCTGGGGAGCCTCTTTGTCCCCAGGGCCCATTGTGACGTCCCAGGACCCCCCATTGTCCCCAGGGCCCATTGTGGCATCCTGGGGACCTCCTTGTCCCCAGGACCCATCGTGGCACCGTGGGGACCTCCCTTGTCACTGGGGACCCTTTGTGACACCATGGGGACCTCCCATTTTTCTCAGGGCCCATTGAGACATCCTGGGGACCCCCTTTGTCACTGGGGACCCATTGTGACATCCCAGGAACCCCATTGTCCCAAGGGCCCATTGTGACATCCTGGGGACCCCTCTTTGTCTCCAGGACATATTGTGACACCGTGGGGACCACATTAGTCCCCAGGGCCCATTGTGACATCCTACGAATCCCCTCTTGTCCCCAGGGCCCATTGTGACATCCCAGGACCCCCCTTTGTCCCCAGGGCTCATTGAGACATTCTAGGACCCCACTTTGTCCCCAGGGCCTATTGTGACACCATGGGGAACCCTCCTTGTCACTGGGGACCCATTGTGACACCATGGGGACCCCCCCTTTGTCCCCAGTGCCCATTGTGACATCCTGCCCACCCCCCTTTGTCCCCAGGGTCCATTGTGACATCCTGGGCAACCCCATTGTCCCCAGGGCCCATTGTGACATCTAGGGGGACGCCGTTGTCCCCAGGACCCATCGTGGCACCGTGGGGACCCCCATTGTCCCCAGGGCCCATTGTGACATCCCAGGAACCCCATTGTGCCAAGAGCAGATTGTAACATCCTGGGGACCCCCCTTTTTCTCCAGGACGCATTGTGACACCGTGGGGACCTCATTAGTCCCCAGGGCCCATTGTGGCACCATGGGGACCCCCCCGTGTCACTGGGGACCCATTGTGACACTATGGGGACCCCCCCATGTCCTCAGGGTCCACTGTGACATCCTGGGCACCCCCCATTGTCCCCAGGACCCATTGTGACATCCTGGCCACCCCCTTGCTCCCAGGGCCCATTTTAGCACCATGGGGACCGCCTTTGACCCCAGGGCCCCTTGTGGCACCATGGCAACCCCTTTTGCCCCAGGGCCCATTGTGACATTCTAGGACCCCACTTTGTCCCCAGGGCCTATTGTGACACCATGGGGACCCCTCCTTGTCACTGGGGACCCATTGTGACACCATGGGGACCCCCCCATGTCCTCAGGACTCATTTTCACATCCTGGGCACCCCCCATTGTCCCCAGGGCCCATTGTGACATCCCAGAACCTCCTATTGTCCCCAAGGCCCATTGTGACATCCTGGGGACCCCCATAGTCCCCAGTGCCCATTGTGACATTCCAGGACCCCCCATTGTCCTCAGGGCCCATTGTGACATCCTCGGCACGCCCTTGTCCCCAGGGCCCATTGTGACATTCAGGGGACCCCTCTTTGTCCTCAGGGCCCATTGTGACATCCTGGGGACCCCACCTTGTCACTGGGGCCCATTGTGACGTCCCAGGACCCCCCATTGTCCCCAGGGCCCATTGTGACATCCTGGGGATCCCTCCTTGTCCCCAGGGCCCATTGTGACGTCCCAGGACCCCACATTGTCCCCAGGACCTATTGTGACATCCTGGGGACCCCACTTGTCCCCAGGACCCATTGTGACACTATGGGGACCCCACCTTGTTCCCAGGGCCCATTGTGAAACCATCGACACCCCCCTTGTCCGCAGGGGTCATTGTGACATCCCAGGACCCCCATTGTCCCCAGGGCCCATTGTGACATTCAGGGGACCCCCCTTTGTCCCCAGGGCCCATTCTGATACCGTGGGGACCCCCTTTGTCCCCAGGGCATATTGTGACATCCTGGGGACGCCCTTTGTCCCCAGGACCCATTTTGACACCGTCGACACCCCCGTTTGTCCCCAGGGCCCATTGTGACATCCTGGGGACACTCCTTGTCCCCAGACCCCATTGTGACATCCAGGGGACCCCCTTTCTCCTCAGGGCCCATTGTGACATTGCAGTACCCCCCCTGGTCCCCACGGCCCATTGTGGCACCATGGGGACCCCCTTTTGTCACTGGGGCCCATTGTGACATCCCAACACCCCACTTTGTCCCCAGGGCTTATTGTGACACCATGGGGACCTCCCTTGTCCCCAGGGCCCACTGTGACATCCCATGACCCCCATTTGTCCCCAGTGCTATTGTCAAATCCTGGGGACCCCCTTTGTCCCCAGGGACCATTGTGGCACCATGGGGAACCCCTTTGTCACTGGGGCCCATTGTGACATCCCAGGACCCCACATTGTCCCCAGGACCCATTGTGACATCCTGGGGACCCCACTTGTCCCCAGGACCCATTGTGACACTATGGGGACCCCACCTTGTTCCCAGGGCCCATTGTGAAACCATCGACACCCCCCTTGTCCGCAGGGGTCATTGTGACATCCTGGGGACCCTCCTTGTCCCCAGAGCCCATTGTGACATCCAGGGGACCCCCTTTCTCCCCAGGGCCCATTGTGACATCGCAGGACCCCCCTGGTCCCCAGGGCCCATTGTGACATCCTGGGGATCCCCCTTTGTCCCCAGGGTCCATTGTGACATCCTGGGCAACCCCATTGTCCCCAGGGCCCATTGTGACATCTGGGGGACCCCCTTGTCCCCAGGACCCATCGTGGCACCGTGGGGACCCTCCTTGTCACTTGGGCCCATTGTGACACCATGGGGACCTCCCCTTTGTCCCCAGTGCCCATTGTGACATCCTGCGGACCCCCCTTTGTCCCCAGGGCCCATTTTGACATTCAGGGGACCCACCATTGTCCCCAGGGCCCATTGTGACCTTCAAGGGACCCCCATTGTTCCCAGGGCCCATTGTGACGTCCTGGGGAGCCCCCTCTGCTCCCAAGGCTCATTGTGACTTTCAGGGGATCCCCCCATGTACCCAGGGCTGATTGTGACGTTGTAGGGCCCCTCTTTGTCCCCAGGGCCCATTGTGACATCCTGGGGAACCCCCTTGTTCCCCGGGCCCATTGTGATGTCCCGGGACCCCCCATTGTCCCCATGGCCCATTGTGACATCCTGGGGATCCCTCCTTGTCCCCAGGGCCCATTGTGACGTCCCAGGACCCCCCATTGTCCCCAGGGCCTATTGTGACATCCTCTGCACCCCCTTGTCCCCAGGGCCCATTGTGACATTCAGGGGACACCTCTTTGTCCCCAGGGCCCATTGTGACATCCTGGGGACCCCCTCTTGTCCCCAGGGCCCATTGTGACGTCCCAGGACCCCCCATTGTCCCCAGGGCCCATTGTGACATCCTGGTGATCCCTCCTTGTCCCCAGGGCCCATTGTGACGTCCCAAGACCCCCCCATTGTCCCCAGGGCCCATTGTGACATTCAGGGCACCCCCTTTGTCACTGGGGCCCATTGTGACATCCCAGGACCCCACATTGTCCCCAGGGCCCATTGTGACATCCTGGGGACCCCTCTTTGTCCTAAGGACCCATTGTGACGTCCCAGGACCCTGCATTGTCCCCAGAGCCCATTGTGACATCCTGGAGACACCCTTTGTCCCCAGGACCCATTGTGACGTCCCAGGACCCCCCATTGTCCCCAGGGTTCATTCTTACATCCTGGGGACCCCCTTGTCCCCAGGACCCATCGTGACACCATGGAGACCCCTCCTTGCCTCAGGGCCCATTGTGACATCCTGGGCATCCCCCTTTGTCACCCGGGACCATTGTAACACCGTGGGGACCCCCTTTGTCCCTAGGGCCTATTGTTACGTCCCAGGACCCCCCGTTGTTCCCAGGGCCCATTGTGACACCTTGGGGACCCCCTTGTCACTGGGGACCCATTGTGACACCATGGGGACCACCCCTTGTCCTCAGGGCCTATTGTGAACATCCTGGGGAACCTCCATTGTCCCCAGAGCCCATTGTGAGTTCCTGGGGACCCCCTTGTCCCCAGGTCCCATTGTGACATCCTGGGGAGTCTCTTTGTCCCCAGGGCCCATTGTGACATCCTGGGGACCCCCTTTGTCCCCAGGGCCCATGGTGACATCCTGGGGACCTCCTTGTCCGCAGGACCCATCCTGGCACCGTGGGGACCTCCCTTGTCACTGGGGACCCTTTGTGACACCATGGGGACCTCCCATTGTCCTCAGGGCCCATTGAGACATCCTGGGGACCCCCTTTGTCACTGGGGACCCGTTGTGACATCCCAGGAACCCCATTGTCCCAAGGGCCCATTGTGACATCCTAGGGACCTCCCTTTGTCCCCAGGGTTCATTGTGGCACCATGGGGACCCCCTTTGCACTGTGTCACATTGTGATATCCAAGAACCCCACTTTGTCCCCAAGGCCCATTTTGACATCCTGGGGACCCCCTTTCTCCCCAGGGCCCATTGTGACATTCAGGGGACACCCCCCTTGTCCCCAGGGCCCATTGTGACTTCCCAGGACCCCCCATTGTCCCTAGAGCCCATTGTGACATTCAGGGGACCCCCTTTGTCACTGGGGCCCATTGTGACATCCCAGGACCCCACATTGTCCCCAGGGCCCATTGTGACATTCAGGGGACACCCCCCTTGTCCCCAGGGCCCATTGTGACATTCAGGGGACCCCCTTTGTTCTCAGGGCCCATTGTGACATCCTGGGGACCCCCTCTTGTCACTGGGGCCCATTGTGACGTCCCAGGACCCGCTATTGTCCCCAGGGCCGATTGTGACATTCAGGGGACCCCTCTTTGTCCCCAGAGCCCATTGTGACATCCTGGGGACCCTCCTTGTCCCCAGAGCCCATTGTGACATCCAAGGGACCCCCTTTGTCTCCAGGGCCCATTGTGACACCGTCGACACCCCCCTTTGTCCCCAGGGCCCATTGTGACGTCCTGGGGACCCCCTCTTGTCCCCAGAGCCCATTGTGACGTCTCAGGACCCCCCATTGTCCCCAGGGCCCATTGTGACATCCTGGGGATCCCTCCTTGTCCGCAGGGCCCATTGTGACGTCCCAGGACCCCCCACTGTCCCCAGGGCCCATTGTGACATTCTTGGACCCCACTTTGTCCCCAGGGCCTATTGTGACACCATGGGGACCCCTCCTTGTCACTGGGGACCCATTGTGACACCATGGGGACCCCCCCTTGTCCTCAGGAGTCATTCTCACATCCTGGACACCCCCCATTGTCCCCAGGGCCCATTGTGACATCCACTGCACCCCCTTGTCCCCAGGGCCCATTGTGACATTCAGGGGACCCCTCTTTGTCCCCAGGGCCCATTGTGACATCCTGGGGACCCCCCCTTGTCCCCAGGGCTCATTAAGACGTCCCAGGACCCCCCACTGTCCCCAGGGCCCATTGTGACATTCAGGGGACCCCCTTTGTCCCCAGGGCCCATTCTGATACCGTGGGGACCCCCCATTGTCCCCAGGGCCCATTGTGACATGCTGGGGACACTCTTTGTCCACAGGGCCCATTGTGACATCCTGGGGACCCTCCTTGTCCCCAGAGCCCATTGTGACATCCAGGGGACCCCCTTTGTCCCCAGGGCCCATTGTGGCACCATGAGGACCCTCTTTGTCAGTGGGGCCCATTGTGACATCCCAGGACCCCCCTTTATCCCCAGGGCCCATTGTGACATCCTGGGGACCCTCCTTGTCCCCAGAGCCCATTGTGACATCCCAGGACCCCACTTTGTCCCCAGGGCTTATTGTGACGCCATGGGGATCTCCCTTGTCCCCAGGGCCCATTGTGACATCCCATGACCCCCCTTTGTCCCCAGTGCTATTGTGAAATCCTGGGGACCCCTTTTGTCCCCAGGGCCCATTGTGACACCGTGGGGAACCCCTTTGTCACTGGGGGCCATTGTGACATTCCAGGATTCCACTTTGTCCCCAGGGCTCGTTCTGACACCTTGGGGACTCCCATTGTCCCCAGGGCCCATTGTGACATCCTGGGCAACCCCATTGTCCCCAGGGCCCATTGTGACATCCTGCGGACCCCCATTGTCCCCAAGGCCCATTGTGACATTCCAGGACCCCCCATTGTCCCCAGGGCCCATTGTGACATCCACTGCACCCCCTTGTCCCCAGGGCCCATTGTGACATTCAGGGGACCCCTCTTTGTCCCCAGAGCCCATTGTGACATCCTGGGGACCCCCCTTCTCACTGGGGCCCATTGTGACGTCCCAGGACCCCCCATTGTCCCCAGGGCCCATTGTGATATCCTGGGGACCCTCCTTGTCCCCAGAGCCCACTCTGACATCCAGGGGACCCCCTTTGTCCCCATGGCCCATTGTGGCACCATAGGGACCCCCTTTGTCACTGGGGCCCATTGTGACATCCCAGGACACCCCCTGGTCCCCAGGCCCCATTGTGACATCCTGGGGACCCCCTTTGTCCCAGGACTTCATTGTGACATCCTGGGGACCCCCCTTGTCCTCAGGGTCCATTGTGAGAGCCCAGGACCTTACATTGTCCCCAGGGCCCATTGTGATATCTGGGGGACCCCCTTGTCCCCAGGGCCCATTGTGACATCCCAGGACCCCCCATTGTCCCCAGGGCCCATTGTGACATCCTCGGCACCCCTTTGTCCCCCGGGCCCATTGTGACATCCTGGGGACCCCCCCTTGTCCCCAGGGCCCATTGTGACGTCCCAGGACCCCCCATTGTCCCCAGGGGCCATTGTGACATCCTAGGGATCCCTCCTTGTCCCCAGGGCCCATTGTGACATTCAGGGGACCCCTCTTTGTCCCTAGGGCCCATTGTGACATCCTGGGGATCCCTCCTTGTCCCCAGGACCCATTGTGACGTCCCAGGATCCCCATTGTCCCCAGGACCTATTGTGACATTCAGGGGACCCCCTTTGTCACTGGGGCCCATTGTGACACCATGGAGACCCCCGCTTGTCCCCAGGGCCTATTGTGACATCCCAGGACCCCCCTTTGTCCCCAGGGCCCATTGTAGCACCATGGGGACCCCCTTTGACCCCAGGGCCCATTGTGGCACCATGGCAACCCCTTTTGTCCCCAGGGCCCATTGTGACATTCTTGGACCCCACTTTGTCCCCAGGACCTATTGTGACACCATGGGGACCCCCCCTTGTCCTCAGGACTCATTCTCACATCCTGGACACCCCCCATTGTCCCCAGGGCCCATTGTGACATTCAGGGGACCCCTCTTTGTCCCCAGGGCCCATTGTGACATGCTGGGGACGCTCTTTGTCCCCAGGGCCCATTGTGACATCCTGGGGACCCTCCTTGTCCCCAGAGCCCATTGTGACATCCAGGGGACCCCCTTTGTTCCCAGGGCCCATTGTGGCACCATGAGGACCCTCTTTGTCACTGGGCCCCATTGTGACATCCCAGGACCCCCCTTTGTCCCCAGGGCCCATTGTGACATCCCAGGACCCCACTTTGTCCCCAGGGCTTATTGTGACACCATGGGGATCTCCCTTGTCCCCAGGGCCCATTGTGACATCCCATGACCCCCTTTTGTCCCCAGTGCTATTGTGAAATCCTGGGGACCCCTTATGTCCCCAGGGCCCATTATGACACCGTGGGGAACCCCTTTGTCACTGGGGGCCATTGTGACATTCCAGGATTCCACTTTGTCCCCAGGGCTCGTTCTGACACCTTGGGGACTCCCATTGTCCCCAGGGCCCATTGTGACATCCTGGGGACCCCCCTTGTCCCCAGGGCCCATGGTGACATCCTAGGGATCCCTCCTTGTCCCCAGGGCCCATTGTGACATTCAGGGCACCCCTCTTTGTCCCCAGGGCCCATTGTGACATCCTGGGGACCCCCACTTGTCACTGGGGCCCATTGTGACATCCCAGGACCCCACATTGTCCCCAGGGCCCATTGTGACATTCAGGGCACCCCCTTGTCCCCAGGGCCCATTGTGACATTCCGGGGACGCCTCTTTGTCCCCAGGGCCCATTGTGACGTCCCAGGACCCCCCATTGTCGCCAGGGCCCATTGTGACATCCTGGGGATCCCTTCTTGTCCCCAGGGCCCATTGTGACGACCCAGGACCCCCCATTGTCCCCAGGACCCATTGTGACATTCAGGTGGCCCCTTTGTCACTGGGGCCCATTGTGACATCCCAGGACCCCACATTGTCCCCAGGACACATTGTCACATCCTGGGGACCCCACTTGTCCCCAGGACCCATTGTGACACTATGGGGACCCCCCCTTGTTCCCACGGCCCATTGTGACACCGTGGGTACCACCCTTGTCCGCAGGGCTCATTGTGACATCGCAGGACCCCCCTTTGTCCCCAGGGCCCATACTGATACCGTAGGGATCCCCTTTGTCCCCAGAGTCCATTGTGACATCCAGGGGACCCCCTTTGTCCCCAGGGCCCATTGTGACATCGCAGGACCCCCCTGGGCCCCAGGGCGCATTTTGACATCCTGGGGATGCCCCCTTGTCAACGGGGCCCATTGTGACGTCCCAGGACCCCCCATTGTCCCCAGGGCCCATTGTGACATCCTGGGGATCCCTGCTTGTCCCCAGGGCCCATTGTGACGTCTTAGGACCCCCCGTTGTCCCCAGGGCCCATTGTGATGTCCCAGGACTCCCCACTGTCCTCAGGAACTATTGTAACATTCAGGGGACCCCCTTTGTCACTGGGGCCCATTGTGACATCCCAGGACCCCACATTGTCCCCAGGGCCCATTGTGACATCCTGGGGACCCCATTTTCCCCAGGACCCATTGTGACACTATGGGTACCCCCCCTTGTCCCCAGGGCCAATTGTGACGTCCCAGGACCCCCCATTGTTCCCAGGGCCCATTGTGATGTCCTTGGGAGCCCCCTCTCTTCCCAGGGCTCATTGTGACTCTCAGGGGACCCCACCTTGTCCCCAGGACTGCTTGTGACGTCCTAGGGCCCCTCTGTGTCCCCAGGGCCCATTGTGACGTCCCAGGACCCCCATTGTCCCCAGGGCCCATTGTGACATCCTCGGCACCCCCTTGTCCCCAGGGCCCATTGTGACATTCAGGGGACCCCTCTTTGTCCCCAGGGCCCATTGTGACATCCTGGGGACCCCCTCTTGTCCCCAGGGCCCATTGTGACGTCCCAGGACCCCCCATTGTCCCCAGGGCCCATTGTGACATCCTGGGGATCCCTCCTTGTCCCCAGGGCCCATTGTGACGTCCCAGGAACCCCCATTGTCCCCAGGACCCATTGTGACATTCAGGGGACCCGCTTTGTCACTGGGGCCCATTGTGACATCCCAGGACCCCACATTGTCCCCAGGGCCCATTGTGACATCCTGGGGACCCCCATGTCACTTGGGCCCATTGTGACGTCCCAGGACCCCGCATTGTCCCCAGGGCCCATTGTGACACCTGGGGGACCCCCTTGTCACTGGAGACCCGTTGTGACAGCATGGGGACCACCCCTTGTCCTCAGGGCCTATTGTTACGTCCCAGGACCCCCCATTGTCCCCAGGGCCCATTGTGACACCTTGGGGACCCCCTTGTCACTGGAGACCCGTTGTGACAGCATGGGGACCACCCCTTGTCCTCAGGGCCTATTGTGAACATCCTGGGGAACCTCCATTGTCCCCAGAGCCCATTGTGAGTTCCTGGAGACCCCCTTGTCCCCAGGTCCCATTGTGACATCCTGGGCAGCCTCTTTGTCCCCAGGGCCCCTTGTGACATCCTGGGGACCCCTTTTGTCCCCAGGGCCCATTGTGGCACCATGGGGAACCCCTTTGTCACTGGGGGCCATTGTGACATTCCAGGATTCCACTTTGTCCCCAGGGCTCGTTCTGACACCTTGGGGACTCCCATTGTCCCCAGGGCCCATTGTGACATCCTGGGCAACCCCATTGTCCCCAGGGCCCATTGTGACATCCTGGGGACCCCCATTGTCCCCAAGGCCCATTGTGACATCCACTGCACCCCCTTGTCCCCAGGGCCCACTGTGACATTCAGTGGACCCCTCTTTGTCCCCAGGGCCCATTGTCACATCCTGGGGACCCCCGTTGTCACTGGGGCCCATTGTGACATCCAAGGGACCCCCCCTTGTCCCCAGGGCCCATTGTGACGTCCCAGGACCCCCCATTGTCCCCAGGACCCATTGTGACATTCAGGGGGCCCCTTTGTCACTGGGACCCATTGTGACATCCCAGGACCCCACATTGTCCCCAGGACACATTGTGACATCCTGGGGACCCCACTTGTCCCCAGGACCCATTGTGACACTATGGGGACCCCCCCTTGTTCCCAGGGCCCATTGTGACACCGTGGGTACCACCCTTGTCCGCAGGGCTCATTGTGACATCCCAGGACCCACCTTTGTCCCCAGGGCCCATTCTGATACCGTGGGGATCCCCTTTGTCCCCAGGGCCCATTGTGACATCGCAGGACCCCCCTGGGCCCCAGGGCGCATTTTGACATCCTGGGGATGCCGCCTTGTCACCGGGACCCATTGTGACGTCCCAGGACCCCCCATTGTCTCCAGGGCCCATTGTGACATCCTGGGGATCCCTGCTTGGCCCCAGAGCCCATTGTGACGTCTTATGACCCCCCCTTGTTCCCAGGGCCCATTGTGACACCGTGGGTACCACCCTTGACCGCAGGGCTCATTGTGACATCGCAGGACCCCCCTTTGTCCCCAGAGCCCATTGTGAAAACCAGGGGACACCCTTTGTCCCCAGGGCCCATTGTGACATCGCAGGACCACCCTGGTCCCCAGGGCCCATTGTGACATCCTGGGCACCCCTTTTGTCCCCACGGCCCATTGTGGCACTATGGGGACCCCCTTTGTCACTGGGGCCCATTGTGACATCCCAGGACCCCACTTTGTCCCCAGGGCTGATTGTGACGTCCCAGGGCCACTCTGTGTCCCCAGGGCCCATTGTGACACTTTAGGGACCCCTCTTTGTCCCCAGGGCCCATTGTGACATCCTGGAGACCCCCCCTTGTCCCCAGGGCCCATTGTGACGTCCCAGGACCCCCCATTGTTCCCAGGGCCCATTGTGATGTCCTGGGGAGCCCCCTCTGTTCCCAGGGCTCATTGTGACTTTCAGGGGACCCCCCCTTGTCCCCAGGGCTGATTGTGACGTCCTAGGGCCCCTCTGTGTCCCCAAGGCCCATTGTGACATCCCATGACCCCCCTTTATCCCCAGTGCTATTGTGAAATCCTGGGGACCCCTTTTGTCCCCAGGGCCCATTGTGGCACCATGGGGAACCCCTTTGTCACTGGGGGCCATTGTGACATTCCAGGATTCCACTTTGTCCCCAGGGCTCGTTCTGACACCTTGGGGACTCCCATTGTCCCCAGGGCCCATTGTGACGTCTTAGGACCCCCCATTTTCCCCAGGCCCCATTGTGACATTCAGGGCACCCCCTTGTCCCCAGGGCCCATTGTGACATTCCGGGGACGCCTCTTTGTACCCAGGGCACACTGTGACATCCTGGGGACCCCCCCTGGGGCCCATTGTGACATCCCAGGACCCCCCCTGGTCCCCAGGCCTCATTGTGACATCCTGGGGACCCCTTTGTCCCAAGACTTCATTGTGACATCCTGGGGACCCCCCTTGTCCTCAGGGTCCATTGTGACAGCCCAGGACCTTACATTGTCCCCAGGGCCCATTGTGGCATCCTGGGGCCACCCCCTTGTTCCCAGGGCCCGTTGTGGCACCGTGGGGACACCCCGTTTGTCCCCAGGGCCCATTGTGACATCCCAGGACCCCCCTTTGTACCCAGGGCCATTGTAGCACCATGGGGTCCCCTTTGACCCCATGGCCCATTGTGGCACCATGGCAACTCCTTTTGTCCCCAGGGCCCATTGTGACATTCTTGGACCCCACTTTGTCCCCAGGGCCTATTGTGACACCATGGGGACCCCTCCTTGTCACTGGGGACCCATTGTGACACCATGGGGACCCCCCCTTGTCCTCAGGACTCATTCTCACATCCTGGACACCCCCCATTGTCCCCAGGGCCCATTGTGACATCCACTGCACCCCCTTGTCCCCAGGGCCCATTGTGACATTCAGGGGACCCCTATTTGTCCCCAGGGCCCATTGTGACATCCTGGGGACCCCCCCTTGTCCCCAGGGCCCATTGTGACGTCCCAGGACCCCCCTTTGTCCCCAGGGCCCATTGTGACATCCTGGGGACCCTCCTTGTCCCCAGAGCCCATTGTGACATCCTGGGGACCCCCTTTGTCCCCAGGGCCCATTGTGGCACCATGAGGACCCTCTTTGTCACTGGGGGCCATTGTGACATCCTGGGGATCCTCCTTGTCCCCAGAGCCCATTGTGACATCCCAGGACCCCACTTTGTCCCCAGGGCTTATTGTGACACCATGGGGATCTCCCTTGTCCCCAGGGCCCATTGTGACATCCCATGACCCCCCTTTGTCCCCAGTGCTATTGTGAAATCCTGGGGACCCCTTTTGTCCCCAGGGCCCATTGTGACACCATGGGGAACCCCTTTGTCACTGGGGGCCATTGTGACATTCCAGGATTCCACTTTGTCCCCAGGGCTCGTTCTGACACCTTGGGGACTCCCATTGTCCCCAGGGCCCATTGTGACATCCTGGGCAACCCCCTTGTCCCCAGGGCCCATTGTGACATTCCAGGACCCCCCATTGTCCCCAGGGCCCATTGTGACATCCACTGCACCCCCTTATACCCAGGGCCCATTGTGACATTCAGGGGACCCCTCTTTTTCTCCAGGGCCCATTGTGACATTCAGGGGACCCCCCCTTGTCACTGGAGCCCATTGTGAGGTCCCAGGACCCCCCATTGTCCCCAGGGCCCATTGTGACATCCTGGGGATCCCTCCTTGTCCCCAGGGCCCGTTGTGACGTCCCAGGACCCCCCATTGTCCCCAGGACCCATTGTGACATTCAGGGGGCCCCTTTGTCACTGGGGCCCATTGTGACATCCCAGGACCCCACATTGTCCCCAGGACACATTGTCACATCCTGGGGACCCCACTTGTCCCCAGGACCCATTGTGACACTATGGGGACCCCCCCTTGTGCCCAGGGCCCATTGTGACACCGTGGGTACCACCCTTGTCCGCAGGGCTCATTGTGACATGCCAGGACCCCCCTTTGTCCCCAGGGCCCATTCTGATACCGTGGGGATCCCCTTTGTCCCCAGGGCCCATTGTGACGTCCCAGGACCCCCCATTGTCCCCAGGGCCCATTGTGACATCCTGGGGACGCCCTTTGTCCCCAGGGCCCATTTTGACACCGTCGACACCCCCCTTTGTCTCCAGGGCCCATTGTGACATCCTGGGGACCCTCCTTGTCCCCAGAGGCCATTGTGACATCCAGGGGACCCCCTTTGTCCCCAGGGCCCATTGTGACATCCTGGGGTCCCCCCTTTGTCCCCGGGGCCCATTGTGATATCCTGGGGATCCCTCCTTGTCCCCAGGGCCCATTGTGACGTCCCAGGACCCCCCATTGTCCCCAGGGCCCATTGTGACATCCTGGGGATCCCCATGTCTCTGGGGCCCATTGTGACGTCCCAGGACCCCGCATTGTCCCCAGAGCCCATTGTGACATCCTGGAGACCCCCTTGTCACTGGGACCCATCATGACACCATGGGGACCCTCCTTGTCACTGGGGACACATTGTGACACCATGGGGACCCCCCCTTGTCCTCAGGGCCCATTGTGACATCCTGGGCATCCCCCCTGTCCCCCGGGACTATTGTAACACCGTGCGGACCCCCTTTGTCCCCAGGGCCCATTGTGACACTGTGGGGAACCCCCTTGTCCCCAGGACCTATTGTTACGTCCCAGGACCCCCCATTGTCCCCAGGGCCCATTGTGACACCTTGGGGACCCCCTTGTCACTGGAGACCCATTGTGACAGCATGGGGACCACCCCTTGTCCTCAGGGCCTATTGTGAACATCCTGGGGAACCTCCATTGTCCCCAGAGCCCATTGTGATTTCTTGGAGACCCCCTTGTCCCCAGGGCCCATTGTGACATCCTGGGGTCCCCCCTTTGTCCCCAGGGCCCATTGAAATGTCCCAGGATCACCGTTTGTCCCCAGGGTTCATTGTGACATCCTGGGGACCCCATTTGTCCCCTCGTCCCATTGTGGCACCATGGGGAACCCCTTTGTCACTGGGGCCCATTGTGACATCCCAGGATTCCACTTTGTCCCCAGGGCTCGTTCTGACACCTTGGGGACTCCCATTGTCCCCAGGGCCCATTGTGACATCCTGGGCAACCCCATTGTCCCCAGGGCCCATTGTGACATCTGGGGAACGCCCTTGTCCCCAGGAGCCATCGTGGCACTGTGGGGACCCTCCTTGTCACTTGGGCCCATTGTGACACCATGGGGACCCCCCCTTTGTCTCCAGTACCCATTGTGACATCCTGGGGATCCCTCCTTGTCCCCAGGGCCCATTGTGACGTCCCAGGACCCCCCATTGTCCCCAGGACCCATTGTGACATTCAGGGGACCCCCTTTGTCACTGGGGCCCATTGTGACATCCCAGGACCCCACATTGTCCCCAGGGCCCATTGTGACATCCTGGGGACCCCACTTGTCCCCAGGACCCATTGTGACACTATGGGAACCCCCCTTTGTGCCCAGAGCCCATTGTGACACCATGGGTACCACCCTTGTCCGCAGGGCTCATTGTGACATCCCAGGACCCCCCTTTGTCTCCAGGGCTCATTGTGACATTCTAGGACCCCACTTTGTCCCCAGGGCCCATTTTGACATTCAGGGGACCCACCATTGTCCTCAGGGCCCATTGTGAGGTCCCAGGACCCCCCATTGTCCCCAGGGCCCATTGTGTCATCCTCGGCACCCCCTTGTCCCCAGGGCCCATTGTGACATCCCAGGACCCCCCATTGTCCCCAGGGCCCATTGTGACATCCTGGGGACCCCACTTGTCCCCAGGACCCATTGTGACACTATGGGGACCCCCCCTTGTGCCCAGGGCCCATTGTAAAACCGTGGGTACCACCCTTGTCTGCAGGGCTCATTGTGACATCCCAGGACCCCCCATTGTCCCCAGGGCCCATTGTGACATTCAGGGGACCCACCATTGTCCTCAGGGCCCATTGTGAGGTCCCAGGACCCCCCATTGTCCCCAGGGCCCATTGTGACATCCTCTGCACCCCCTTGTCCCCAGGGCCCATTGTGACGTCCCAGGACCCCCCATTGTCCCCACGGCCCATTGTGACATTCAGGGGACCCCACTTTGTCCCCAGGGCCCATTGTGACATCCTGGGGACCCCCTTTGTCGACAGGGCCCATTGTGGCACCATGAGGACCCTCTTTGTCACTGGAGCCCATTGTGACATCCCATGACCCCCCTTTGTCCCCAGTGCTATTGTGAAATCCTGGGGACCCCTTTTGTCCCCAGGGCCCATTGTGGCACCATGGGGAACCCCTTTGTCACTGGGGGCCATTGTGACATTCCAGGATTCCACTTTGTCCCCAGGGCTCGTTCTGACACCTTGGGGCCTCCCATTGTCCCCAGGGCCCATTGTGACATCCTGGGCAACCCATTGTTTCCAGGGCCCATTGTGACATCTGGGGGACGCCCTTGTCCCCAGGACCCATCGTGGCACCGTGGGGAGCCTCCTTGTCACTTAGGCCCATTGTGACACCATGGGGACCCCCCCTTTATCCCCAGTGCCCATTGTGACATCCTGCGGACCCCCCTTTGTCCCCAGGGCCCATTTTGACATTCAGGGGACCCACCATTGTCCTCAGGGCCCATTGTGAGGTCCCAGGACCCCCCATTGTCCCCAGGGCCCATTGTGACATCCTCGGCACCCCCTTGTCCCCAGGGTCCATTGTGACATCCCAGGACCCCCCATTGTCCCCAGGGCCCATTGTGACATTCAGGGGACCCCCCTTTGTCCCCAGGGCCCATTGTGACATCGTGGGGACCCCCTTTGTCCCAAGACTTCATTGTGACATCCTGGGGTCCCCCCTTGTCCTCAGGGTCCATTGTGACAGCCCAGGACCTTACATTGTCCCCAGGGCCCATTGTGATATCTTGGGGACCCCCTTGTTCCCAAGGCCCATTGTGACATCCTGGGGACCCCCCCTTGTCCCCAGGGCCCATTGTGACACCATGGGTACCACCCTTGTCCGCAGGGCTCATTGTGACATCCCAGGACCCCCCTTTGTCTCCAGGGCTCATTGTGACATTCTAGGACCCCACTTTGTCCCCAGGGCCCATTTTGACATTCAGGGGACCCACCATTGTCCTCAGGGCCCATTGTGAGGTCCCAGGACCCCCCATTGTCCCCAGGGCCCATTGTGTCATCCTCGGCACCCCCTTGTCCCCAGGGCCCATTGTGACATCCCAGGACCCCCCATTGTCCCCAGGGCCCATTGTGACATCCTGGGGACCCCACTTGTCCCCAGGACCCATTGTGACACTATGGGGACCCCCCCTTGTGCCCAGGGCCCATTGTAAAACCGTGGGTACCACCCTTGTCTGCAGGGCTCATTGTGACATCCCAGGACCCCCCATTGTCCCCAGGGCCCATTGTGACATTCAGGGGACCCACCATTGTCCTCAGGGCCCATTGTGAGGTCCCAGGACCCCCCATTGTCCCCAGGGCCCATTGTGACATCCTCTGCACCCCCTTGTCCCCAGGGCCCATTGTGACGTCCCAGGACCCCCCATTGTCCCCACGGCCCATTGTGACATTCAGGGGACCCCACTTTGTCCCCAGGGCCCATTGTGACATCCTGGGGACCCCCTTTGTCGCCAGGGCCCATTGTGGCACCATGAGGACCCTCTTTGTCACTGGAGCCCATTGTGACATCCCATGACCCCCCTTTGTCCCCAGTGCTATTGTGAAATCCTGGGGACCCCTTTTGTCCCCAGGGCCCATTGTGGCACCATGGGGAACCCCTTTGTCACTGGGGGCCATTGTGACATTCCAGGATTCCACTTTGTCCCCAGGGCTCGTTCTGACACCTTGGGGCCTCCCATTGTCCCCAGGGCCCATTGTGACATCCTGGGCAACCCATTGTTTCCAGGGCCCATTGTGACATCTGGGGGACGCCCTTGTCCCCAGGACCCATCGTGGCACCGTGGGGAGCCTCCTTGTCACTTAGGCCCATTGTGACACCATGGGGACCCCCCCTTTATCCCCAGTGCCCATTGTGACATCCTGCGGACCCCCCTTTGTCCCCAGGGCCCATTTTGACATTCAGGGGACCCACCATTGTCCTCAGGGCCCATTGTGAGGTCCCAGGACCCCCCATTGTCCCCAGGGCCCATTGTGACATCCTCGGCACCCCCTTGTCCCCAGGGTCCATTGTGACATCCCAGGACCCCCCATTGTCCCCAGGGCCCATTGTGACATTCAGGGGACCCCCCTTTGTCCCCAGGGCCCATTGTGACATCCTGGGGACCCCCTTTGTCCCAAGACTTCATTGTGACATCCTGGGGTCCCCCCTTGTCCTCAGGGTCCATTGTGACAGCCCAGGACCTTACATTGTCCCCAGGGCCCATTGTGATATCTTGGGGACCCCCTTGTTCCCAAGGCCCATTGTGACATCCTGGGGACCCCCCCTTGTCCCCAGGGCCCATTGTGACATCCCAGGACCCCCCATTGTCCCCAGGGCCCATTGTGACATCCTCGGCACGCCCTTGTCCCCAGGGCCCATTGTGACATCCTGGGGACCCCCCCTTGTCCCCAGGGCCCATTGTGACGTCCCAGGACCCCCCATTGTCCCCAGGGCCCATTGTGACATCCTCTGCACCCCCTTGTCCCCAGGGCCCATTGTGACATCCTGGGGACCCCTCTTTGTCCCCAGGGCCCATTGTGACATCCTGGGGACCCCCCACTTGTCCCCAGGGCCCATTGTGACATCCTGGGGACCCCCCCTTGTCCACAGGGCCCATTGTGACGTCCCAGGTCCCCCCATTGTCCCCAGGGCCCATTGTGACATCCTGGGGATCCCTCCTTGTCCCCAGGGCCCATTGTGACATCCCAGGACCCCCCATTGTCCCCAGGACCTATTGTGACATTCAGGGGACACCCTTTGTCACTGGGGCCCATTGTGACACCATGGAGACCCCCGCTTGTCCTCAGGCTCCATTGTGACATCCTGGGCACCCCCCATTTTCCCCAGGACCCATTGTGACATCCTGGCCACCCCCTTGCTCCCAGGGCCCGTTGTGGCACCATGGGGACACCCCCTTTGTCCCCAGGGCCCATTGTGACATCCCAGGACCCCCCTTTGTCCCCAGGGCCCATTGTAGCACCATGGGGACCCCCTTTGGCCCCAGGGCCCATTGTGGTACTATGGCAACCCCTTTTGTCCCCAGGGCCCATTGTGACATTCTTGGACCCCACTTTGTCCCCAGGGCCTATTGTGACACCATGGGGACCCCTCCTTGCCACTGGGGACCCATTGTGACACCATGGGGACCCCCCCTTGTCCTCAGGAGTCATTCTGACATCCTGGACACCCCCCATTGTCCCCAGGGCCCATTGTGACATCCACTGCACCCCCCTGTCCCCAGGGCCCATTGTGACATTCAGGGGACTCCTCTTTGTCCCCAGGGCCCATTGTGACATCCTGGGGATCCCTCCTTGTCTTCAGGGCCCATTGTGATGTCCGAGGACCCCCCATTGTCCCCAGGGCCCATTGTGACATCCTCTGCACCCCCTTGTCCCCAGGGCCCATTGTGACATTCAGGGGACCCCTCTTTGTCCCCAGGGCCCATTGTGACATCCTGGGGATCCCTCCTTTTCGCCAGGGCCCATTGTGACGTCCCAGGACCCCCCATTGTCCCCAGGACCTATTGTGACATTCAGGGGACCCCCTTTGTCACTGGGGCCCATTGTGACACCATGGGGACCCCTCCTTGTCACTGGGGACCCATTATGACACCATGGGGACCCCCCTTGTCCTCAGGACTCATTCTCACATCCTGGACACCCCGCATTGTCCCCAGGGCCCATTGTGACATCCACTGCAACCCCTTGTCCCCAGGGCCCATTGTGACATTCAGGGGACCCCTCTTTGTCCCCAGGGCCCACTGTGACATCCTGGGGACCCCCCTTGTCCCCAGAGCCCATTGTGACGTCCCAGGACCCCCCATTGTCCCCAGGACCCATTGTGACACTATGGGGAACCCCCTTTTGCCCAGGGCCCATTGTGACCCCGTGGGTACCACCCTTGTCCCCAGGGCCCATTGTGACATCCTCTGCACCCCCTTGTCCCCAGGGCCCATTGTGACATTCAGGGGACCCCTCTTTGTCCCCAGGGCCCATTGTAGCACCATGGGGACCCCCTTTGACCCCAGGGCCCATTGTGGCACCATGGCAACCGCTTTTGTCCCCAGGGCCCATTGTGACATTCTTGGACCCCACTTTGTCCCCAGGGCCTATTGTGACACCATGGGGACCCCTCCTTGTCCTCAGGACTCATTCTCACATCCTGGACGCCCCCCATTGTCCCCAGGGCCCATTGTGATATCTGGGGGACCCCTTTGTTCCCAAGGCCCATTGTGACATCCTGGGGACCCCCCCTTGTCCCCAGGGCCCATTGTGACATCCCAGGACCTTACTTTGTCCCCAGGGCCCATTGTGACATCCCAGGACCCCCCATTGTCCCCAGGGCCCATTGTGACATCCTCTGCACCCCCTTGTCCCCAGGGCCCATTGTGACATTCAGGGGACTCCTCTTTTTCCCCAGGGCCCATTGTGACATCCTGGGGACCCCCCCTTGTCCCCAGGGCCCATTGTGACATCCTGGGGATCCCTCCTAGTCCCCAGGGCCCATTGTGACGTCCCAGGACCCCCCATTGTCCCCAGGGCCCATTGTGACATTCAGGGGACCCCCTTTGTCACTGGGGCCCATTGTGACGTCCCAGGACCCCCCATTGTTCCCAGGGCCCATTGTGATGTCCTTGGGAGCCCCCTCTCTTCCCAGGGCCCATTGTGACATTCAGGGGACCCCTCTTTGTCCCCAGGGCCCATTGTGACATCCTGGGGACCCCCTCTTGTCCCCAGGGCCCATTGTGACATCCCAGGACCCCCCATTGTCCCCAGGGCCCATTGTGACATCCTGGGGATCCCTCCTTGTCCCCAGGGCCCATTGTGACGTCCCAGGTCCCCCCATTGTCCCCAGGGCCCATTGTGACATTCAGGGGACCCCCTTTGTCACTGGGGCCCATTGTGACATCCCAGGACCCCACATTTTCTCAAGGGCCCATTGTGACATCCTGGGGACCCCCATGTCACTGGGACCCATTGTGACGTCCCAGGACCCCCCATTGTCCCCAGGGTCCATTGTTACATCCTGGGGACCCCCTTGTCCCCAGGACCCATCATGACACCATGGGGACCCTCCTTGTCACTGGGGACCCATTGTGACACCATTGGGACCCCCCCTTTGTCCCCAGTGCCCATTGTGACATCCTGCCCACCCCCCTTTGTCCCCAGGGTCCATTGTGACATCCTGGGCAACCCCATTGTGCCCAGGGCCCATTGTGACATCTAGGGGGACGCCCTTGTCCCCAGGACCCATCGTGGCACCGTGGGGACCCCCATTGTCCCCAGGGCCCATTGTGACGTCCCAGGACCCCCATTGTCCCCAGGGCCCATTGTGACATCCCAGGACCCCACTTTGTCCCCAGGGCTTATTGTGACACCATGGGGATCTCCCTTGTCCCCAGGGCCCATTGTGACATCCTCGGCACCCCCTTGTCCCCAGGGCCCATTGTGACATTCAGGGGACGCCTCTTTGTCCCCAGGGCCCATTGTGACATCCTGGGGGTCCCTCCTTGTCCCCAGGGCCCATTGTGACATCCCAGGACCCCACTTTGTCCCCAGGGCTTATTGTGACACCATGGGGATCTCCCTTGTCCCCAGGGCCCATTGTGACATCCTCGGCACCCCCTTGTCCCCAGGGCCCATTGTGACATTCAGGGGACGCCTCTTTGTCCCCAGGGCCCATTGTGACATCCTGGGGGTCCCTCCTTGTCCCCAGGGCCCATTGTGACGTCCCGGGACCCCCCATTGTCCCCAGGGCCCATTGTGACATTCAGGGGGCCCCGTTTGTCACTGGCGCCCATTGTGACATCCCAGGACCCCACATTGTCCCCAGGGCCCATTGTGACTTTCAGGGGACCCCACTTGTCCCCAGGACCCATTGTGACACTATAGGGACCCCACCTTGTGCCCAGTGCCCATTGTGACACCGTGGGTACCACCCTTGTCCGCAGGGCCCATTGTGACATCCTGGGGACACCCCCTTGTCCCCAGGGCCCATTGTGACGTCCTGGGAATCCCTCCTTGTCCCCAGGGCCCATTGTGACATCCAGGGGACCCCCCCTTGTCCCCAGGGCCCATTGTGACGTCCCAGGACCCGCCATTGTCCCCAGGGCCCATTGTGACATTCTTGGACCCCACTTTGTCCCCAGGGCCTATTGTGACACCATGGGGACCCCTCCTTGTCACTGGGGACCCATTGTGACACCATGGGGACACCCCTTGTCCTCAGGACTCATTCTCACATCCTGGACACCCCCCATTGTCCCCAGGGCCCATTGTGACATCCTGGGGACCCCCCCTTGTCCCCAGGGCCCATTGTGACGTCCCAGGACCCGACATTGTCCCCAGGGCCCATTGTGACATCCTCTGCACCCCCTTGTCCCCAGGGCCCATTGTGACGTCCCAGGACCCCCCTTTGTCCCCAGGGCCCATACTGATACCGTGGGGACCCCCTTTGTCCCCAGGGCCCATTGTGACATGCTGGGGACCCTCCTTGTCCCCAGGGCCCATTGTGACATCCAGGGGACCCCCTTTGTCCCCAGGGCCCATTGTGGCACCATGAGGACCCTCTTTGTCACTGGAGCCCATTGTGACATCCCATGACCCCCCTTTGTCCCCAGTGCTATTGTGAAATCCTGGGGACCCCTTTTGTCCCCACGGCCCATTGTGACACCATGGGGAACCCCTTTGTCACTGGGGGCCATTGTGACATTCCAGGATTCCACTTTGTCCCCAGGGCTCGTCCTGACACCTTGGGGACTCCCATTGTCCCCAGGGCCCATTGTGACATCCTGGGCAACCCCATTGTCCCCATGGCCCATTGTGACATCTGGGGGACGCCCTTGTCCCCAGGGCCCATTGTGACATTCAGGGGACCCCTCTTTGTCCTTAAAGCCCATTGTGACATGCTGGGGACCCTCCTTGTCCCCAGGGCCCATTGTGACATCCAGGGGACCCCCTTTGTCCCCAGGACCCATCCTGGCACCGTTGGGACCCTCCTTGTCACTTGGGCCCATTGTGACATCCTGGGGACCCCCCCTTGTCCCCAGGGCCCATTGTGACGTCCCAGGACCCCCCATTGTCCCCAGGACCCATTGTAACATTCAGGGGACCCCCTTTGTCACTGGGGCCCATTGTGAAATCCCAGGACCCCACATTGTCCCCAGGGCCCATTGTGACATCCAGGGGACCCCCCCTTTGTCCCCAGTGCCCATTGTGACATCCTGCGGACCCCCCTTTGTCCCCAGGGCCCATTTTGACATTCAGGGGACCCACCATTGTCCTCAGGGCCCATTGTGAGGTCCCAGGACCCCCCATTGTCCCCAGGGCCCATTGTGACATCCTCGGCACCCCCTTGTCCCCAGGGTCCATTGTGACACTATGGGGACCCCCCCTTGTGCCCAGGGCCCATTGTGACACTGTGGGTACCACCCTTGTCTGCAGGGCTCATTGTGACATCCCAGGACCCCCCATTGTCCCCAGGG
Source organism: Patagioenas fasciata (assembly GCF_037038585.1). Lineage (NCBI taxonomy): Eukaryota > Metazoa > Chordata > Aves > Columbiformes > Columbidae > Patagioenas > Patagioenas fasciata. The sequence goes on from NC_092538.1 coordinate 1,152,991, forward strand.
CCCATTGTGACATTCAGGGGACCCCCCTTGTCCTCAGGGCCCATTCTGATACTGTGGGGACCCCCTTTGTCCCCAGGGCCCATTGTGACATCCTGGGGACCCCCTTTGTCCCAAGACTTCATTGTGACATCCTAGGGACCCCCCTTGTCCTCAGGGTCCATTGTGACAGCCCAGGACCTTACATTGTCCCCAGGGCCCATTGTGATATCTGGGGGACCCCCTTGTTCCCAAGGCCCATTGTGACATCCTGGGGACCCACCCTTGTCCCCAGGGCCCATTGTGACATCCCAGGACCCCCCATTGTCCCCAGAGCCCATTGTGACATCCTCGGCACCCCCTTGTCCCCAGGGCCCATTGTGACATCCTGGGGACCCCCCCTTCTTCCCAGGGCCCATTGTGACGTCCCAGGACCCCCCATTGTCCCCAGGGCCCATTGTGACATCCTGGGGATCCCTCCTTGTCCCCAGGGCCCATTGTGATGTCCCAGGACCCCCCATTGTCCCCAGGGCCCATTGTGACATCCTCTGCACCCCCTTGTCCCCAGGGCCCATTGTGACATTCAGGGGACTCCTCTTTTTCCCCAGGGCCCATTGTGACATCCTGGGGACCCCCCCTTGTCCCCAGGGCCCATTGTGACATCCTGGGGATCCCTCCTAGTCCCCAGGGCCCATTGTGACGTCCCAGGACCCCCCATTGTCCCCAGGGCCCATTGTGACATTCAGGGGACCCCCTTTGTCACTGGGGCCCATTGTGACGTCCCAGGACCCCCCATTGTTCCCAGGGCCCATTGTGATGTCCTTGGGAGCCCCCTCTATTCCCAGGGCCCATTGTGACATTCAGGGGACCCCTCTTTGTCCCCAAGGCCCATTGTGACATCCTGGGGACCCCCTCTTGTCCCCAGGGCCCATTGTGACATCCCAGGACCCCCCATTGTCCCCAGGGCCCATTGTGACATCCTGGGGATCCCTCCTTGTCCCCAGGGCCCATTGTGACGTCCCAGGTCCCCCCATTGTCCCCAGGGCCCATTGTGACATTCAGGGGACCCCCTTTGTCACTGGGGCCCATTGTGACATCCCAGGACCCCACATTTTCCCCAGGGCCCATTGTGACATCCTGGGGACCCCCATGTCACTGGGACCCATTGTGACGTCCCAGGACCCCCCATTGTCCCCAGGGTCCATTGTTACATCCTGGGGACCCCCTTGTCCCCAGGACCCATCATGACACCATGGGGACCCTCCTTGTCACTGGGGACCCATTGTGACACCATTGGGACCCCCCCTTTGTCCCCAGTGCCCATTGTGACATCCTGCCCACCCCCCTTTGTCCCCAGGGTCCATTGTGACATCCTGGGCAACCCCATTGTGCCCAGGGCCCATTGTGACATCTAGGGGGACGCCCTTGTCCCCAGGACCCATCGTGGCACCGTGGGGACCCCCATTGTCCCCAGGGCCCATTGTGACGTCCCAGGACCCCCATTGTCCCCAGGGCCCATTGTGACATCCCAGGACCCCACTTTGTCCCCAGGGCTTATTGTGACACCATGGGGATCTCCCTTGTCCCCAGGGCCCATTGTGACATCCTCGGCACCCCCTTGTCCCCAGGGCCCATTGTGACATTCAGGGGACGCCTCTTTGTCCCCAGGGCCCATTGTGACATCCTGGGGGTCCCTCCTTGTCCCCAGGGCCCATTGTGACGTCCCGGGACCCCCCATTGTCCCCAGGGCCCATTGTGACATTCAGGGGCCCCCGTTTGTCACTGGCGCCCATTGTGACATCCCAGGACCCCACATTGTCCCCAGGGCCCATTGTGACTTTCAGGGGACCCCACTTGTCCCCAGGACCCATTGTGACACTATAGGGACCCCACCTTGTGCCCAGTGCCCATTGTGACACCGTGGGTACCACCCTTGTCCGCAGGGCCCATTGTGACATCCTGGGGACACCCCCTTGTCCCCAGGGCCCATTGTGACGTCCTGGGAATCCCTCCTTGTCCCCAGGGCCCATTGTGACATCCAGGGGACCCCCCCTTGTCCCCAGGGCCCATTGTGACGTCCCAGGACCCGCCATTGTCCCCAGGGCCCATTGTGACATTCTTGGACCCCACTTTGTCCCCAGGGCCTATTGTGACACCATGGGGACCCCTCCTTGTCACTGGGGACCCATTGTGACACCATGGGGACACCCCTTGTCCTCAGGACTCATTCTCACATCCTGGACACCCCCCATTGTCCCCAGGGCCCATTGTGACATCCTGGGGACCCCCCCTTGTCCCCAGGGCCCATTGTGACGTCCCAGGACCCGACATTGTCCCCAGGGCCCATTGTGACATCCTCTGCACCCCCTTGTCCCCAGGGCCCATTGTGACGTCCCAGGACCCCCCTTTGTCCCCAGGGCCCATACTGATACCGTGGGGACCCCCTTTGTCCCCAGGGCCCATTGTGACATGCTGGGGACCCTCCTTGTCCCCAGGGCCCATTGTGACATCCAGGGGACCCCCTTTGTCCCCAGGGCCCATTGTGGCACCATGAGGACCCTCTTTGTCACTGGAGCCCATTGTGACATCCCATGACCCCCCTTTGTCCCCAGTGCTATTGTGAAATCCTGGGGACCCCTTTTGTCCCCACGGCCCATTGTGACACCATGGGGAACCCCTTTGTCACTGGGGGCCATTGTGACATTCCAGGATTCCACTTTGTCCCCAGGGCTCGTCCTGACACCTTGGGGACTCCCATTGTCCCCAGGGCCCATTGTGACATCCTGGGCAACCCCATTGTCCCCATGGCCCATTGTGACATCTGGGGGACGCCCTTGTCCCCAGGGCCCATTGTGACATTCAGGGGACCCCTCTTTGTCCTTAAAGCCCATTGTGACATGCTGGGGACCCTCCTTGTCCCCAGGGCCCATTGTGACATCCAGGGGACCCCCTTTGTCCCCAGGACCCATCCTGGCACCGTTGGGACCCTCCTTGTCACTTGGGCCCATTGTGACATCCTGGGGACCCCCCCTTGTCCCCAGGGCCCATTGTGACGTCCCAGGACCCCCCATTGTCCCCAGGACCCATTGTAACATTCAGGGGACCCCCTTTGTCACTGGGGCCCATTGTGAAATCCCAGGACCCCACATTGTCCCCAGGGCCCATTGTGACATCCAGGGGACCCCCCCTTTGTCCCCAGTGCCCATTGTGACATCCTGCGGACCCCCCTTTGTCCCCAGGGCCCATTTTGACATTCAGGGGACCCACCATTGTCCTCAGGGCCCATTGTGAGGTCCCAGGACCCCCCATTGTCCCCAGGGCCCATTGTGACATCCTCGGCACCCCCTTGTCCCCAGGGTCCATTGTGACACTATGGGGACCCCCCCTTGTGCCCAGGGCCCATTGTGACACTGTGGGTACCACCCTTGTCTGCAGGGCTCATTGTGACATCCCAGGACCCCCCATTGTCCCCAGGGCCCATTGTGACATTCAGGGGACCCCCCTTGTCCTCAGGGCCCATTCTGATACTGTGGGGACCCCCTTTGTCCCCAGGGCCCATTGTGACATCCTGGGGACCCCCTTTGTCCCAAGACTTCATTGTGACATCCTAGGGACCCCCCTTGTCCTCAGGGTCCATTGTGACAGCCCAGGACCTTACATTGTCCCCAGGGCCCATTGTGATATCTGGGGGACCCCCTTGTTCCCAAGGCCCATTGTGACATCCTGGGGACCCACCCTTGTCCCCAGGGCCCATTGTGACATCCCAGGACCCCCCATTGTCCCCAGAGCCCATTGTGACATCCTCGGCACCCCCTTGTCCCCAGGGCCCATTGTGACATCCTGGGGACCCCCCCTTCTTCCCAGGGCCCATTGTGACGTCCCAGGACCCCCCATTGTCCCCAGGGCCCATTGTGACATCCTGGGGATCCCTCCTTGTCCCCAGGGCCCATTGTGATGTCCCAGGACCCCCCATTGTCCCCAGGGCCCATTGTGACATCCTCTGCACCCCCTTGTCCCCAGGGCCCATTGTGACATTCAGGGGACTCCTCTTTTTCCCCAGGGCCCATTGTGACATCCTGGGGACCCCCCCTTGTCCCCAGGGCCCATTGTGACATCCTGGGGATCCCTCCTAGTCCCCAGGGCCCATTGTGACGTCCCAGGACCCCCCATTGTCCCCAGGGCCCATTGTGACATTCAGGGGACCCCCTTTGTCACTGGGGCCCATTGTGACGTCCCAGGACCCCCCATTGTTCCCAGGGCCCATTGTGATGTCCTTGGGAGCCCCCTCTATTCCCAGGGCCCATTGTGACATTCAGGGGACCCCTCTTTGTCCCCAAGGCCCATTGTGACATCCTGGGGACCCCCTCTTGTCCCCAGGGCCCATTGTGACATCCCAGGACCCCCCATTGTCCCCAGGGCCCATTGTGACATCCTGGGGATCCCTCCTTGTCCCCAGGGCCCATTGTGACGTCCCAGGTCCCCCCATTGTCCCCAGGGCCCATTGTGACATTCAGGGGACCCCCTTTGTCACTGGGGCCCATTGTGACATCCCAGGACCCCACATTTTCCCCAGGGCCCATTGTGACATCCTGGGGACCCCCATGTCACTGGGACCCATTGTGACGTCCCAGGACCCCCCATTGTCCCCAGGGTCCATTGTTACATCCTGGGGACCCCCTTGTCCCCAGGACCCATCATGACACCATGGGGACCCTCCTTGTCACTGGGGACCCATTGTGACACCATTGGGACCCCCCCTTTGTCCCCAGTGCCCATTGTGACATCCTGCCCACCCCCCTTTGTCCCCAGGGTCCATTGTGACATCCTGGGCAACCCCATTGTGCCCAGGGCCCATTGTGACATCTAGGGGGACGCCCTTGTCCCCAGGACCCATCGTGGCACCGTGGGGACCCCCATTGTCCCCAGGGCCCATTGTGACGTCCCAGGACCCCCATTGTCCCCAGGGCCCATTGTGACATCCCAGGACCCCACTTTGTCCCCAGGGCTTATTGTGACACCATGGGGATCTCCCTTGTCCCCAGGGCCCATTGTGACATCCTCGGCACCCCCTTGTCCCCAGGGCCCATTGTGACATTCAGGGGACGCCTCTTTGTCCCCAGGGCCCATTGTGACATCCTGGGGGTCCCTCCTTGTCCCCAGGGCCCATTGTGACGTCCCGGGACCCCCCATTGTCCCCAGGGCCCATTGTGACATTCAGGGGCCCCCGTTTGTCACTGGCGCCCATTGTGACATCCCAGGACCCCACATTGTCCCCAGGGCCCATTGTGACTTTCAGGGGACCCCACTTGTCCCCAGGACCCATTGTGACACTATAGGGACCCCACCTTGTGCCCAGTGCCCATTGTGACACCGTGGGTACCACCCTTGTCCGCAGGGCCCATTGTGACATCCTGGGGACACCCCCTTGTCCCCAGGGCCCATTGTGACGTCCTGGGAATCCCTCCTTGTCCCCAGGGCCCATTGTGACATCCAGGGGACCCCCCCTTGTCCCCAGGGCCCATTGTGACGTCCCAGGACCCGCCATTGTCCCCAGGGCCCATTGTGACATTCTTGGACCCCACTTTGTCCCCAGGGCCTATTGTGACACCATGGGGACCCCTCCTTGTCACTGGGGACCCATTGTGACACCATGGGGACACCCCTTGTCCTCAGGACTCATTCTCACATCCTGGACACCCCCCATTGTCCCCAGGGCCCATTGTGACATCCTGGGGACCCCCCCTTGTCCCCAGGGCCCATTGTGACGTCCCAGGACCCAACATTGTCCCCAGGGCCCATTGTGACATCCTCTGCACCCCCTTGTCCCCAGGGCCCATTGTGACGTCCCAGGACCCCCCTTTGTCCCCAGGGCCCATACTGATACCGTGGGGACCCCCTTTGTCCCCAGGGCCCATTGTGACATGCTGGGGACCCTCCTTGTCCCCAGGGCCCATTGTGACATCCAGGGGACCCCCTTTGTCCCCAGGGCCCATTGTGGCACCATGAGGACCCTCTTTGTCACTGGAGCCCATTGTGACATCCCATGACCCCCCTTTGTCCCCAGTGGTATTGTGAAATCCTGGGGACCCCTTTTGTCCCCACGGCCCATTGTGACACCATGGGGAACCCCTTTGTCACTGGGGGCCATTGTGACATTCCAGGATTCCACTTTGTCCCCAGGGCTCGTCCTGACACCTTGGGGACTCCCATTGTCCCCAGGGCCCATTGTGACATCCTGGGCAACCCCATTGTCCCCATGGCCCATTGTGACATCTGGGGGACGCCCTTGTCCCCAGGGCCCATTGTGACATTCAGGGGACCCCTCTTTGTCCTTAAAGCCCATTGTGACATGCTGGGGACCCTCCTTGTCCCCAGGGCCCATTGTGACATCCAGGGGACCCCCCCTTTGTCCCCAGTGCCCATTGTGACATCCTGCGGACCCCCCTTTGTCCCCAGGGCCCATTTTGACATTCAGGGGACCCACCATTGTCCTCAGGGCCCATTGTGAGGTCCCAGGACCCCCCATTGTCCCCAGGGCCCATTGTGACATCCTCGGCACCCCCTTGTCCCCAGGGTCCATTGTGACACTATGGGGACCCCCCCTTGTGCCCAGGGCCCATTGTGACACTGTGGGTACCACCCTTGTCTGCAGGGCTCATTGTGACATCCCAGGACCCCCCATTGTCCCCAGGGCCCATTGTGACATTCAGGGGACCCCCCTTGTCCTCAGGGTCCATTGTGACGTCCTATGGACCCCCCCTTGTCCCCAGGGCCCATTGTGACGTCCCAGGACCCGCCATTGTCCCCAGGGCCCATTGTGACTTTCAGGGGACCCCACTTGTCCCCAGGACCCATTGTGACACTATAGGGACCCCCCCTTGTCCCAGTGACCATTGTGACACCGTGGGTACCACCCTTGTCCGCAGGGCCCATTGTGACACTATAGGGACCCCCCCTTGTCCCAGTGACCATTGTGACACCGTGGGTACCACCCTTGTCCGCAGGGCCCATTGTGACATCCTGGGAATCCCTCCTTGTCCCCAGGGCCCATCGTGACGTGCCAGGACCCCCATTTTCCCCAGGGCCCATTGTGACATCCTCGGCACCCCCTTGTCCCCAGGGCCCATTGTGAAATTCAGGGGACCCCTCTTTGTCCCCAGGGCCCATTGTGACATCCTGGGGACCCCCCCTTGTTCCCAGGGCCCACTGTGACGTCCCAGGACCCGCCATTGTCCCCAGGGCCCTGTGTGACATCCTGGGGTGCCCTCCTTGTCCCCAGGGCCCATTGTGACGTCCCAGGACCCCCCATTGTCCCCAGAGCCCATTGTGACATCCAGGGGACCCCCTTTGTCACTGGGGCCCATTGTGACATCCCAGGACCCCCCCTGGTCCCCAGAGCCCATTGTGACATCTGGGGGACCCCCCTTGTCCTCAGGGTCCATTGTGACAGCCCAGGACCTTACTTTGTCCCCAGGGCCCATTGCGATATCTGGGGGACCCCCTTGTCCCCAGGGCCCATTGTGACACCATGGGGACCCCCCTTTGTCCCCAGGGCCCATTGTGACATCCTGGGGTCCCCCCTTTGTCCCCAGGGCCCATTGAAATGTCCCAGGACCACCCTTTGTCCCCAGGGCTTATTGTGACACCATGGGGATCTCCCTTGTCCCCAGGGCCCATTGTGACATCCCAGGACCCCCCTTTGTCCCCAGTGCTATTGTGAAATCCTGGGGACCCCTTTTGTCCCCAGGGCCCATTGTGGCACCATGGGGAACCCCTTTGTCACTGGGGGCCATTGTGACATTCCAGGATTCCACTTTGTCCCCAGGGCTCGTTCTGAACACCTTGGGGCCTCCCATTGTCCCCAGGGCCCATTGTGACATCTGGGGGACGCCCTTGTCCCCAGGACCCATCGTGGCACCGTGGGGACCCTCCTTGTCACTTGGGCCCATTGTGACACCTTGGGGACCCCCCCTTTATCCCCAGTGCCCATTGTGACATCCTGCGGACCCCCCTTTGTCCCCAGGGCCCATTTTGACATTCAGGGGACCCACCATTGTCCTCAGGGCCCATTGTGAGGTCCCAGGACCCCCCATTGTCCCCAGGGCCCATTGTGACATCCTCGGCACCCCCTTGTCCCCAGGGTCCATTGTGACACTATGGGGACCCCCCCTTGTGCCCAGGGCCCATTGTGACACCGTGGGTACCACCCTTGTCCCCAGGGTCATTGTGACATCCCAGGACCCCCCATTGTCCCCAGGGCCCATTGTGACACCGTGGGGACCCCCCTTGTCCCCAGGGCCCATTCTGACACCGTGGGGACCCCCTTTGTCCCCAGGGCCCATTGTGACATCCTGGGGACCCCACCTTGTCCCCAGGGCCCATTGTGACATCCCAGGACCCCCCATTGTCCCCAGAGCCCATTGTGACATCCTCGGCACGCCCTTGTCCCCAGGGCCCATTGTGACATCCTGGGGACCCCACCTTGTCCCCAGGGCCCATTGTGACATCCCAGGACCCCCCATTGTCCCCAGGGCCCTTTGTGACATCCTCGGCACGCCCTTGTCCCCAGGGCCCATTGTGACATCCTGGGGACCCCCCCTTGTCCCCAGGGCCCATTGTGACGTCCCAGGACCCCCCATTGTCCCCAGGGCCCATTGTGACATCCTGGGGATCCCTCCTTGTCCCCAGGGCCCATTGTGATGTCCCAGGACCCCCCATTGTCTCCAGGGCCCATCGTGACATCCTCTGCACCCCCTTGTCCCCAGGGCCCATTGTGACATTCAGGGGACCCCTATTTGTCCCCAGGGCCCATTGTGACATCCTGGGGACCCCCCCTTGTCCCCAGGGCCCATTGTGACGTCCCAGGACCCCCCATTGTCCCCAGGGCCCATTGTGACATCCTGGGCATCCCTCCTTGTCCCCAGGGCCCATTGTGACATTCTTGGACCCCACTTTGTCCCCAGGGCCTATTGTGACACCATGGGGACCCCTCCTTGTCACTGGGGACCCATTGTGACACCATGGGGACCCCCCCTTGTCCTCATGACTCATTCTGACATCCTGGATGCCCCCCATTGTCCCCAGGGCCCATTGTGACATCCACTGCACCCCCCTGTCCCCAGGGCCCATTGTGACATTCAGGGGACCCCTCTTTGTCCCCAGGGCCCATTGTGACATCCTGGGGACCCCCCCTTGTCCCCAGGGCCCATTGTGACGTCCCAGGACCCCCCATTGTCCCCAGGACCCATTGTGACATTCAGGGGACCCCCTTTGTCACTGGGGCCCATTGTGAAATCCCAGGACCCCACATTGTCCCCGGGGCCCATTGTGACATCCTGGGGACCCCCCCTTTGTCCCCAGTGCCCATTGTGACATCCTGCGGACCCCCCTTTGTCCCCAGGGCCCATTTTGACATTCAGGGGACCCACCATTGTCCTCAGGGCCCATTGTGAGGTCCCAGGACCCCCCATTGTCCCCAGGACCCATTGTGACATCCTCGGCACCCCCTTGTCATTTGGGCCCATTGTGACATTCAGGGGACCCCACATTGTCCACAGGGCCCATTGTGACATCCTGGGGACCCCCCCTTGTGCCCAGGGCCCATTGTGACACCGTGGGTTCCACCCTTGTCTGCAGGGCTCATTGTGACATCCCAGGACCCCCCATTGTCCCCAGGGCCCATTCTGATACCGTGGGGACCCCCTTTGTCCCCAGGGCCCATTGTGACATCCTGGGGACCCTCCTTATCCCCAGAGCCCATTGTGACATCCAGGGGACCCCCTTTGTCCCCAGGGCCCATTGTGGCACCGTAGGGACCCCCTTTGTCACTAGGGCCCATTGTGACATCCCAGGACCCCCCCTAGTCCCCAGGGCCCATTGTGACATCCTGGGGACTCTCCTTGTCCCCAGAGCCCATTGTGACATCCAGGGGACCCCCTTTGTCCCCAGGGCCCATTGTGGCACCATAGGGACCCCCTTTGTCACTGGGGCCCATTGTGACATCCTGGGGACCCCCCCTGGTCCCCAGGCCCCATTGTGACATCCTGGGGACCCCCTTTGTCCCAAGACGTCATTGTGACATCCTGGGGACCCACCCTTGTCCCCAGGGCCCGTTGTGACAGCCCAGGACCTTACATTGTCCCCAGGGCACATTGTGATATCTGGGGGACCCCCTTGTTCCCAAGGCCCATTGTGACATCCTGGGGATCCCTCCTTGTCCCCAGGGCCCATTGTGACATCCTGGGGATCCCTCCTTGTCCCCAGGGCCCATTGTGACATCCTGGGGATCCCTCCTTGTCCCCAGGGCCCATTGTGACGTCCCAGGACCCCCCATTGTCCCCAGGACCTATTGTGACATTCAGGGGACCCCCTTTGTCACTGGGGCCCATTGTGACACCATGGAGACCCCCGCTTGTCCTCAGGGTCCATTGTGACATCCTGGGCACCCCCCATTTTCCCCAGGACCCATTGTGACATCCTGGCCACCCCCTTGCTCCCAGGGCCCGTTGTGACATCCTCTGCACCCCTTTGTCCCCAGGGCCCATTGTGACATCCCAGGACCCCCCTTTGACCCCAGGGCCCATTGTGGCACCATGGCAACCCCTTTTGTCCCCAGGGCCCATTGTGACATTCTTGGACCCCACTTTGTCCCCAGGGCCTATTGTGACACCATGGGGACCCCTCCTTGTCACTGGGGACCCATTGTGACACCATGGGGACCCCCCCTTGTCCTCAGGACTCATTCTCACATCCTGGACACCCCCCATTGTCCCCAGGGCCCATTGTGACATCCACTGCAACCCCTTGTCCCCAGGGCCCATTGTGACATTCAGGGGACCCCTCTTTGTCCCCAGGGCCCATTGTGACATCCTGGGGACCCCCCCTTGTCCCCAGGGCCCATTGTGACATCCCAGGACCCGACATTGTCCCCAGGGCCCATTGTGACATCCTCTGCACCCCCTTGTCCCCAGGGCCCATTGTGACGTCCCAGGACCCCCCCTTGTCCCCAGGGCCCATTGTGACGTCCCAGGACCCCCCTTTGTCCCCAGGGCCCATACTGATACCGTGGGGACCCCCTTTGTCCCCAGGGCCCATTGTGACATGCTGGGGACCCTCCTTGTCCCCAGGGCCCATTGTGACATCCAGGGGACCCCCTTTGTCCCCAGGGCCCATTGTGACATCCAGGGGACCCCCTTTGTCCCCAGGGCCCATTGTGGCACCATGAGGACCCTCTTTGTCACTGGAGCCCATTGTGACATCCCATGACCCCCCTTTGTCCCCAGTGCTATTGCGAAATCCTGGGGACCCCTTTTGTCCCCAGGGCCCATTGTGACACCATGGGGAACCCCTTTGTCACTGGGGGCCATTGTGACATTCCAGGATTCCACTTTGTCCCCAGGGCTCGTTCTGACACCTTGGGGACTCCCATTGTCCCCAGGGCCCATTGTGACATCCTGGGCAACCCCATTGTCCCCAGGGCCCATTGTGACATCTGGGGGACGCCCTTGTCCCCAGGGCCCATTGTGACATTCAGGGGACCCCTCTTTGTCCCCAGGGCCCATTGTGACATCCTGGGGACCCCGCCTTGTCCCCAGGGCCCATTGTGACGTCCCAGGACCCCCCATTGTCCCCAGGACCCATTGTGACATTCAGGGGACCCCCTTTGTCACTGGGGCCCATTGTGACGTCCCAGGACCCCCCCTTGTCCCCAGGGCCCATTGTGACGTCCCAGGACCCCCCTTTGTCCCCAGGGCCCATACTGATACCGTGGGGACCCCCTTTGTCCCCAGGGCCCATTGTGACATCTGGGGGACGCCCTTGTCCCCAGGACCCATCGTGGCACCGTGGGGACCCTCCTTGTCACTTGGGCCCATTGTGACACCATGGGTACGCCCCCCTTTGTCCCCAGTGCCCATTGTGACATCCTGCGGACCCCCCTTTGTCCCCAGGGCCCATTGTGACATTCAGGGGACCCACCATTGTCCTCAGGGCCCATTGTGACATCCCAGGACCCCCCATTGTCCCCAGGGCCCATTGTGACATCCTCGGCACCCCCTTGTGCCCAGGGCCCATTGTGACATTCAGGGGACCCCTCTTTGTCCCCAGGGCCCATTGTGACGTCCTGGGGACCCCCCCTTGTCCCCAGGGCCCATTGTGACGTCCCAGGACCCGCCATTGTCCCCAGGGCCCATTGTGACATCCTGGGTATCCCTCCTTGTCCCCAGGGCCCATTGTGACGTCCCAGGACCCCCCATTGTCCCCAGGGCCCATTGTGACATTCAGGGGCCCCCGTTTTTCACTGGGGCCCATTGTGACATCCCAGGACCCCACATTGTCCCCAGGGCCCATTGTGACTTTCAGGGGACCCCACTTGTCCCCAGGACCCATTGTGACACTATAGGGACCCCCCCTTGTCCCAGTGACCATTGTGACACCGTGGGTACCACCCTTGTCCGCAGGGCCCATTGTGACATCCTGGGGACACCCCCTTGTCCCCAGGGCCCATTGTGACATCCTGGGGACCCCCCCTTGTCCCCAGGGCCCATTGTGACGTCCCAGGACCCCCCATTGTCCCCAGGGCCCATTGTGATATGCTGGGGAGCCCTCTTTGTCCCCAGGGCCCATTGTGAAATTCAGGGGACCCCAACTTGTCCCCAGGGCCCATTGTGACATCCTGGGGACCCCATTGTCACCAGAGCCCATTGTGATATCCTGGCGACCGCCCTTTGTCCCCAGGGCCCATTGTGACATCCCAGGACCCCCTTTGTCCCTGTCGAGGGTTAGGATTGCGGGGTGACAATCAAACCCTGGCAGATGTGTTGTCAACCTCCTCTCCCCCCCACTTCCCCCTTTTGCCCCTCCCTCTCCCCCCTTCCCACTCAGCACAGGCGATCGGGAGGGGAAGAAGCACAGAGGGGAGAGAGCTGGAAAAGTTCAAGATGTTTTACTGATGCTACTGATGAGAACAGAGAAAATAATACAAATATACAAAACCCATCTTGTAAGTCTGAGCAACTGCAGAGCCAGCACCCAAAGTCCTGGATCAGACTCTGCAGCCAACCGGAGCTGGATTCAGTCTCTCACTGGCCTCCGTTCGCAGGGACGACCAGCAAGGTCCTCTCCTGATGTCGGCCATGAGGAAAAAAGGGAGAAAGGGAAAAGGGGCGAGATCCTCGTGATCTCCCACTTTTATATGAAGTATTCACGTGAATGGAATGTTATTCACCGTTGGTCAGTCTCTCGGTCACCAGTTTCTCGTTGCCCCTCTCGTGAGATGTCCATCTGTGCTTATCAATAAGTTTCCATTCCCTTGCTGGGTTTAACCAAAACATGTGTCTGGTTCTCCAGGAAAATGCAGCTGACATGAAGGCTTGAGCTGACAGGCAAATTCACTAAAAGAGAAACTTGTTTTTAACAAAACCAGGACATTCCACCCCTTATCATATGACATTCACTGAATACTTAAACCTTATCAATACAATCTATCAATACAATCTAATTAATCACTACTACTATATATATATACATGTGTACATATATACACAGGAGTAATTAATCAGTGGACCATCCTTTGAAAAGTTCATTAAGTTCATTTTGTCACCACAGTCTCCCAGGGCAGGGAAAATGGTCCAAGTGCATCTCATGGCCCCTGTTGGTGGGTTAAGGACACCAACTTCCAAGAAGGTGTCGGGCGCCACTCGAAGAAGCCAGCGCTGGTTTCATCACCATTGTCTTGATCTGAAAGACACTTATTAAACATTGTTAGTGCGGCAATTCACATCGTACAGTTCAGCATTGCATATTTTCACCTAAAATCAAATCCCCTTGAGGTGCACACCGAACTTCTCCATCCTTAAGCATCACCCACCAGGTGCTGCCAGGTCCCTGGGCAAAAACAATCCCACGAATAGGTTTGCCTGTGCCCGAGGCAGGAGGAACCCAGACTGCCTTTCCTAACATATTTTCCATGTGTACTACAGGGACTTTATCTCCTTCTACAGTCCATAGAATTTCTGATTGGGCAGGCCCGGCTCGATTGGTTGATCCCCTGGTGTTGACCAACCAAGTGGCTTTTGCTAAATGTGAATCCCAGTTTTTAAAGGCTCCACCACCCAGTGCCTTTAGTGTAGTTTTTAACAAACCGTTGCACCTTTCAATTTTCCCAGAGGCTGGTGCATGATATGGAATATGATATACCCACTCAATACCATGTTCTTTGGCCCAATTGTCTATAATACTGTTTTTGAAATGAGTACCATTGTCTGATTCAATTCTTTCTGGCGTACCCGGCCACCAAAGGACTTGCTTCTCAAGGCCCAAGATGGTATTTCGGGCTGTAGCAGGAGGTACGGCAGATGTTTCCAACCATCCAGTGGTTGCTTCCACCATTGTAAGTACATAACGCTTACCTTGACGTGTTTGTGGAAGTGTAATATAATCAATCTGCCAAGCTTCTCCATACTTACACTTTAACCATCGCCCCCCACATAAGGACCCCCCATCTAAGGACCCCCCAGTTGTGCCCAGGGCTCATTGTAACATATCAGGACGCCCCATTGTCCCCAGGGCCCATTGTGACGTCCCAGGACCCCCCGTCATCCCCAGGGCCCATTGTGACATCCTGGGGACCTCCCTTTGTCCCCAGGGCCCATTGTGACACCGTGGGTATCCCCCTTGTCCCCAGGGCCCATTGTGACATCCTGGGGACCCCCAGTTGTCCCAAGGACCCATTGTGACAACCTGGGGACCAACCTTTGTCCCTAGGGCCCATTGTGACATTCCAGGACCCCCCATTGTCCCCAGAGCCCATTGTGACATCCTGGGCACCATCCTTGATCCCCAGGGCCCATTGTGACATCCCAGGACCCCACTTTATACTGAAGGCCCATTGTGACATCCTGGGGACCCCCATTGTCCCCAGGGCCCATTGTGACATTCAGGGGACAGCCTTTTTCCCTAGGGCCCATTGTGGCATCCTGGGGATCCCCTTTATCCCCAGGGCCCATTGTGACATCCTGGGGACTCCCCTTGTCACTGGGGACCCATTGTGGCACCGTGGGGACCCCCCATTGTCCCCAGGGCCCATTGCGACATCTCAGGACCCCCCAGTTGTCCCGAGGGCCCATTGTGGCATCCGAGGACCCCCCTTTGTCCCCATGGCCCATTGTGACACCATGGGGACCCCCTTTGTCACTGGGGCCCATTGTGACATCCCAGGACCCCCTTTGTCCCCAGCTCCCATTGTGACAGTCAGGGGACCCCACTTTGTCCCCAGGGCCCACTGTGACATCCTAGGACCTCCCTTTGTCCCCAGGGCCCATTGTGACATCCGGTGGACCCCGTTGTCCGCAGGGCCCATCGTGGAACCATGGGGACCCTCCTTGTCACTTGGGCCCATTGTGACACCATGGGGACCACCCCTTTCTCCCCAGAGCCCATTGTGACATCCTGGGGACCCCCATTGTCCCCAGGGCCCATTGTGACATTCAGGGGACAGTCTTTTTCCCAAGGGCCCATTGTGACACCGTCGGAACCCTCGTTGTCCCCAGGGCCCATTGTGATATCCTGGGGACCCTCTTGTCCCCAGGGCCCATAGTGGCACCCTGGGGACCCCCTCTTTCTTCCCAGTGCCCATTGTGACATCCCAGGACCCCCATTGTCCTCAGGGCCCATTGTGACACCATGGGGACACCCCTTTGACTCCAGGGCCCATTGTGACATCCCAGGACCCCCATTGTCCTCAGGGCCCATTGTGACACCATGGGGACACCCCTTTGACTCCAGGGCCCATTGTCACATCCCAGGAGCCCCCTTTGTCCCCAGGGCCCATTGTGACATCCTAGGGACCCTCTTTGTCACTGGGGACCCATTGTATACACCATGGGGACCCCCACTGTCCCCAGGGCCCATTGTGACATCCTGGGGACCCCCCTTTGTCCCAAGGACCCATTGTGACATCTCAGGACCCCACTTGTCACTGGGGACCCATTGTGACACCATAGGGACCCCCGTTTGTCCCCAGGGTCCATTGTGACACCATGGGGACCCACCTTTGTCCCCAGGGCCCATCGTGACACCATGTGGACCCCCCTTGTCACTGGGGACCCATTGTGACAGCATGGGGACCCCCCCTTATCCTCAGGGCCCATTGTGACATCCTGGGCACACCTCATTGTCCCCAGGGCCCATTGTGACATCATGGGGACCGCCTCATCCCTCTGGCCCATTGTGGCACCGTGGGGACCCCCCTTATCACTCGGGACCCATTGTGACACCATGGGGACCCCCTCTTTCTCCCCAGGGCCCATTGTGACATCCTGGGGACCCCCTTTGTCCCCAGGGCCCATTGTGGCACCATGGGGCCCCCTTTTGTCACTGTGGCCCAGTGTGACACCCCAGGACCCCAGTTTGTACCCAAGGCCCAGTGTGACACCGTGGGGACCCCCTTTGTCACTGGGGCCCACTGTGGCACCATGGGGACCTCCTTTGTCCCCAGGGTCCATTGGGGCACCATGGGGACCCCTTTTGTCGCTGTGGCCCAATGTGACATCCCAGGACCCCACTTTGTACCCAAGACCCATTGTGACACCGTGGGGACCCCCCTTGTCCCCAGAGCCCATTGTGACATCCTGGGGACGCCCTTTTTCCCCAGGACCCATTGTGGCACCATTGGGACCCCCTTTGTCACTGGGGCCCATTGTGACGTCCCAGGACCCCCCTTTGTCCCCAGGGCCCATTGTGACGTTCCCGGACCCCCCATGGTCCCCAGAGCCCATTGTGACATCCTGGGGACCCCCATTGTCCCCAGGGCCCATTTTGACATTCAGGGGACAGCCTTTGGCCCAAGGGCCCATTGTGACACCGTCGGGACCCCCGTTGTCCCCAGGGCCCATTGTGAAATCCTGGGGACCCCCATTGTCCCCAGGGCCCATTGTGACATCCTGGGGACCCCCATTGTCCCTAGGGCCCATTGTGACGTCCCAGGACCCCCCATTGTCCCCAGGGCCCATTGTGACATCCTGGGGACCCCCATTGTCCCCAGGGCCCATTGCAACATCTCCGGACCCCCCAATTGTCCCCAGGGCCCATTGTGGCACCATGGGGACCCCCATTGTCCCCAGGGGCCATTGTGACATCGCAGAACCCCCCAGTTGTCCCCAGGGCCCATCAAGACATCATGGGGAACCCCTTGTCACTAGGGAGCCATTGTGACACCATGGGGACCCCCCCTTGTCCTGAGGGTCCATTGTGACATTGCAGGATTCCACTTTTTCCCCAGGGCCCGTTCTGACACTGTGGGTACCCCCATTGTCCCCAGGGCCCATTGTGTCACCCTGGGGATCTCCCATTATCCCCAGGGGCCATTGTGACGTCCTGGGGACCCCCTTAGTCCCCAGAACCTATTGTGACATTGCAGGTCCCCCCTTGTCCCCAGGGCCCATTTTGAGATCCTGGGGACCCTCCTTTGTCCCCAGGGGCCATTGTGACATTCAGGCAACCCCTCTTTGTCCCCAGGGCCCATTGTGACACCATGGGGACCGCCTTTGTCCCCAGGGCCTATTGTGACGTCCCAGGACCCCCTTTGTCCCCAGGGCCCATTGTGACATCCTGGGGACGCACTTTGTCCTGAGGGCCCATTTTGGCACCATGGGGACCCCTTTGTCACTGGAGCCCATTGTGACATCCCAGGACCCCCTTTGTCCCCAGGTCCCATTCTGACATTCAGGGTACCCCACTTTGTCCCCAGGGCCCATTGTGATATTCAGGGGACCCGTCTTTGTCCCCAGGGCCCATTGTGACACCATGGGGTCCCCCCTTGTCCCCAGGGCCCATTTTGACATTCAGGAGACCCCACTTTGTCCCCAGGGCCCATTGTTGCATCCTGGGGACCCTCCGTTTTCCACAGGGCACATTGTTACGTCCCAGGACCCCACTTTGTCCCCAGGGCCCATTGTGATGTTCCAGGACTCCCCATTGTCTCTAGGGCCCATTGAGACATCTTGGGGAACCCCCTTTGTCCCCAGGGCCCATTGTGACGCCATGGGGACCCCCTTTGTCACTGGGGCCCATTGTGACATCCCAGGACCCCCTTTGTCCCCAGGTCCCATTCTGACATTCAGGGCACCCCACTTTGTCCCCAGGGCCCACTGTGACATCCTAGGACCTCCCTATGTCCCCAGGGCCCATTGTGACGTCCCAGGACCCCCCATTGTCTCCAGGGCGCATTGTGACATTCAGGGGACCCCTCTTTGTCCCCAGGGCCCATTGTGACATCCTGGGGACCCCTTTGTCCCCAGAGCCCATTGTGACATCCCAGGACCCCCCTTTTTCCCTAGGGCCCATTGTGCCGTCCCAGAACCCCTCATTGTCCCCAGGGCCCATTGTGACATCCCAGGACCCCCAATTGTCCCCAAGGCCCATTGTGACACCATGGGGAACCCCCTTGTCACTGGCGATGCATTGTGACACAATGGGGACCCCCCCTTTGTCTCAGGTGCCCATTGTGACATCCTGGGGACCCCCTTTATCCCCAGGACTCATTGTGACGTCCCAGGACCCCTCATAGTCCCCAGAGGCCATTGTGACATCCTGGGGACCCCTCTTTCCCCCAGGGCCTAATGTGACATCCTGGGGACTCCTCTTTGTCCCCTGGGCCCATTATGACATCCTGGGCCCCCCGTTTGTCCCCAGGGCCCATTGTGACATCCTGGTGACTCCCTTTGTCCCCAGGGCCCATTGTGGCACCATGGGGACCCTCTTTGTCACTGGGGCCCATTGTGACATCCCAGGACCCCACTTTGTCTTAGAAGGTCACTGATCGGACTACTGGTCCATCCTGACTCTGCTTTCTCAATAAACATTGAAGAACACCTGGGGTTTGTTTGCTCCAAGGGAAAACTTCCCTGCCACGGTTCCTGGTTCCCGGTCCTGTTTCCCGGTCCGGTTTGGCTTCGCTATCAGAACAGCTGCTGCCTCCACAGCCGCGCTCAAAGTCCCCGTTGTGACACCGGGATGGCGGGAGAAGGGGGGTGGCGGGGGCGGCAGCGGCGGCGATTGGGGGGGGGCAGTCGGGGCTGGGCGGACAAGCGGCGGCTCCTGCGGCTCCTCAGGCAGCGACAGCAGCAGCGATCGGGGGGACATGGGGGGCGGACAAGCGGCGGCTGCTGCGGCTCCTCAGGCAGCGACAGCAGCAGCGATCGGGGGGACGTGGGGGGCGGAAAAGCGGCGGCTGCTGCGGCTCCTCAGGCAGCGACAGCAGCAGCGATCGGGGGGACGTGGGGGGCGGACAAGCGGCGGCTGCTGCGGCTCCTCAGGCAGCGACAGCAGCAGCGATCGGGGGGACGTGGGGGGCGGACAAGCGGCGGCTCCTCCGGCCGTGGCCAGGACGTGGCTTCGCCGGCACCGGGGCCCGAGACCGCGCGCTGTGGGGCTGCGGGGCGGGTGTGGGGCCGGGGGTCTCCGGGGGTCCCGCAGCGGCCGCTGTGGGGCGGGATGGGGCGGCTGTGGAATTACCTGTGGGGCACTCATGGGGCTGCTGTAGGGGCTCTTAAGAGGCATGTCTGGAGCACTTATGGGGCGACTATGGGGCAGGTGCTGGGCTGCTACAGCGGGACCTGTGGGGCAGCCATAGGGCTGCTATGGGGTTGGTTATGGGTCACAGATGGGAGGGGGCAGCTGGGTGTGGCCCCGCCTACATGGGGTGGGGTCAGTGCCGAGGGGCGGGTACTGAGAGGGCACGCCCACGGGGAGCCCCTCGGGGGGGCGGAGCCTCTGTGTCACGCCCCATGGGAGGTGGTCTGGGGGCGGGCATTCTCTGGGGCACGCCCCCATGGGAGGAGCCTCTTGTGGTAGGGAGAGAGTGCGGTCAACATGGCACGGCCCCAAGGGGGCGTGGCTTAGCTCGGGAAGAGGTGGAGCCGAGAAGGGGCTGCCCGACCCGGCTCTCCAGGCGGCTCTGAGACGGAGCGGAGCGGGCCGGGCGGGGCCGGGCCGGGCACTCCCCGGGGCCTCGCAGAAACAGCGGCGCAGCGAGTCCGCTCCGGGCTCCAACGGTGCGCGCACGTGGCCGCCGAGAGCGCCCCGTGCACCTCGCAGCGCCCATTTCTGCGCATGCGCATTGGGAAGCCCTCGAGACAACCCTTCCCCCGCGGCCCGCCCCTTCTCTTCCCGCTCCGCAATCTGATTGGCCAGCTAAGCACGTCAATTTCCATTCTCTCCGCCTATCATCACCCGTCCCCGTTTGTCCCGCGCTGCGCTCTGATCCAGTGTCTATTTACACTTAAATACATTTGAACTTCCATTTTAACACTCAGGTATCTTTTCAAATTTACAGATTTTGACATATTTACAATTATATATATTTAGACTGGGATATCGATTTACATTTATTAATAAATTAAAGGTATGTATACGGGTGTGAGTGGATATATATAGATGATATTTATTACCTATTTAGACTATGTAACACGTAGTAATTATACAGAGCTCTGCCTACTCACACTTTTTTCTATTTTAAGTTCCTATCTAGATATTTTTTTCTTTTTCAAGTCCTTCACTTTTTAATCTACAAATAGATAAGATGTTTGTATTCTTAAAACCATCAACAGAAATTTTTTACATTCTAAAATCCTTTATATAACAGAGTAGAAAAGGGGTTTTATTTTAAAATCATTTTATATCTACATGAATACCATTCTGCAATATATAAATACAAACGACAGACTTCTCTCTGTTTGAAATTCTCACGCTCATATTTACAGGGTTTAATAAGTTTTATCCTCCCCCAGGAATTTTCAGGCATTTTTGGACTGTGACCCCCTCTTTTCAGGGGGACTCCCTTTTGAGCCCCACATTGTGGGGGATTTGAGGGATTTTCTTGCAGTCAGTGAACATTGTATGGAACTGAACTGAACTGAACAGGGCTCTGAGGCCTCTGTGTCCTGCAAGAGAGCAGGAGAGCAGGAGCGGAGCAGCCCCCGTGTCTACGTGACTGTGCAGCCTTCTTCAGTGTTGGAACCGAGCTGCTTCGCCTTCTGTTTGTCCACGTGCACACACACCATTCCTCACTGGAAAACAGGCAGAAACCTTTCCACACGCACCCAGGTCTGTGCACCCCGGCCTTGTCTATTCCTGCCGGGTTTGCTGGGCTCTGTCAGGCTCCTCTGGCTCTGTCGTGCTGTGACAGCCTCTGTCAGGCCCTGCCAGACTCCACTGTTCGCTGTCAGGCGCTGTCGGGATTTGTCGGCCCCTGTTGAGTTCTATCAGGCTCTGTCAAGCCCTGTTGGGCTCTGTCGCGCTTTGTCAGGCTCTGCCTGGCTTTATCATGTTCCACAAGTGCTCCAAAAACTGGATGCTCTTGCGATGCTTGTATTCACACAATTATCGCACATTCATTACAATTTGGGGGAATTTTTAGCATCAAACGCATCTATAGTAAGAAAAAATGTCATAAACCTAGGGTTAGACTGAGGTTAATAATTTCATGGTCTTTGCTGCCATCTAGCGTCCCTTAAGAGAATGCACAGAACACGCATTCGGAGGTGCCTGCAGGTATGTGCCTGTTCTTGGACGAACCTGTGCGCGAAAGCCTTAGTGCCTATAAACGTTGGTCTGTCCACATGTGAGTGCCTTGATGTCAGCTCCATTTATGCTAAAGCTGGAGCATCATCGTTCAGACGTGTGCGTGTGTGCAGTGTGCCAAACATCCACGCACGTGTTTACCCTCAAGCATGTCAGTACATTTCACGTACGTCTTTCTGTCAATAGATGGGACTGGGCACGCTTGTGGAAGTGTGCGTGTGTGTGGCCACGTGTTTGCTTACACATCAGTGTGTAGCTGCGTGTGCGTGCACGCGGTGCTGGGTGCACATACCTGGGTGCCCCACAGGTCCCGCTGTAGCAGCCCAGCACCTGCCCCATAGTCGCCCCATAAGTGCTCCAGACATGCCTCTTAAGAGCCCTACAGCAGCCCCATGAGTGCCCCACAGGTAATTCCACAGCCGCCCCATCCCGCCCCACAGCGGCCGCTGCGGGACCCCCGGAGACCCCCGGCCCCACACCCGCCCCGCAGCCCCACAGCGCGCGGTCTCGGGCCCCGGTGCCGGCGAAGCCACGTCCTGGCCGCGGCCGGAGGAGCCGCCGCTTGTCCGCCCCCCACGTCCCCCCGATCGCTGCTGTTGTCGCTGCCTGAGGAGCCGCAGCAGCCGCCGCTTGTCCGCCCCCCACGTCCCCCCGATCGCTGCTGCTGTCGCTGCCTGAGGAGCCGCAGGAGCCGCCGCTTGTCCGCCCCCCACGTCCCCCCGATCGCTGCTGCTGTCGCTGCCTGAGGAGCCGCAGCAGCCGCCGCTTGTCCGCCCCCCACGTCCCCCCGATCGCTGCTGCTGTCGCTGCCTGAGGAGCCGCAGCAGCCGCCGCTTGTCCGCCCCCCACGTCCCCCCGATCGCTGCTGCTGTCGCTGCCTGAGGAGCCGCAGCAGCCGCCGCTTGTCCGCCCCCCACGTCCCCCCGATCGCTGCTGCTGTCGCTGCCTGAGGAGCCGCAGCAGCCGCCGCTTGTCCGCCCAGCCCCGACTGCCCCCCCCCAATCGCCGCCGCTGCTGCCCCCGCCACCCCCCTTCTCCCGCCATCCCGGTGTCACAACGGGGACTTCGAGCGCGGCTGTGGAGGCAGCAGCTGTTCTGATAGCGAAGCCAAACCGGACCGGGAAACAGGACCGGGAACCAGGAACCGTGGCAGGGAAGTTTTCCCTTGGAGCAAACAAACCCCAGGTGTTCTTCAGTGTTTATTGAGAAAGCAGAGTCAGGATGCACCAGTAGTCCGATCAGTGACCTTCTAAGGCAAAGTGGAGTCCTGGGATGTCACAATGGGCCCCAGTGACAAAGAGGGTCCCCATGGTGCCACAATGGGCCCTGGGGACAAAGGGAGTCACCAGGATGTCACAATGGGCCCTGGGGACAAGGGGGGTCCCACCCTGTAACAATGGGCCCTGGGGACAAAGTGGGGCCCTGGGATGTCACAATGGGCCCTGGGGACAAACGGGGTCCTGGGACGTCACAATGGGTCCTGGGGATAAAGGGGGTCCCCAGGATGTCACAACGGGCACTTGAGACAAAGGTGGGGTCCCCATTGTGTCACAATGCATCCCCAGTGACAAGAGGGTTCCCCATGGTGTCACAATGGGCCCTGGGGACAACTGGGGGTCCTGGGATGTCACAATGAGCCCTGAGGACAACAGGGGGTCCCCAGGGTGTCAAAATGGGCCCTGGTGACATACGGGGCAGCCCAGGATGTCACAATGGGCCCTGGGGACAAAGAGGGGTCCCCAGGATGTTCACAATGGGCCCTGGAGACAGTGGGGGGTCCAGAAATGTCACAATGGGCCCTGGGGACAAAGGGGGCTCCCCAGGATGTCACAATGGGCCCTGGGGACACAGGGGGTCCCCACGGTGTCACAATGCACCCTGGGGACAATGGGGGGTCCTGGGACGTCACAATGGGCCCTGGGGACAAAGTGAGGTCCTGGGAAGTCACAATGGGCCCCAGTGACAAAGGGGGTCCCAATGGTGCCACAATGGGTCCTGGGGAAAAAGGGCGTCCCCAGGATGTCACAATGGGCTCTGGGGACAAGGGGGGGTCCTGGGACATCACAGTGGGCCCTGGGGAACAAGGGGGTCCCCAGGATGTCACAATGGGCTCTGGGGACAAGGGGGGATCCCCATAGTGTTACAATGGGTCCCAGTGACAAGGGTGGTCCCCACGGTGCCACAGTGGGCCCTGGAGACAAGGGGGGTCCCCACGGTGTCACAATGGGCCTTGGGTACAAAGTGGGGTCCTGGGATGTCACATTGGACCACAGTGACAAAAGGGGTCCCCATGGTGTCACAATGGGCCCTGGGGACAAAGGAGGTCCCCACGGTGCCACAACGGGCCAGAGGGACAAGGCGGTCCCCATGATGTCACAATGGGCCCTGGGGACAATGGGAGGTCCTGGGATGCCACAATGAGCCCTGGGGACAAACGGGGGTCCCTATGGTGTCACAATGGGTCCCCAGTGACAAGTGGGGTCCTGAGATGTCACAATGGGTCCTTGGGACAATGGGGGGTCCTGGGATGTCACAATGAGCCCTGGGGACAAACGGGGGTCCCCATGGTGTGACAATGGGTCACCAGTGACAAGGGGGGGTCCCCAGGATGTCACAATGGGCCCTGGGGACAATGGGGGTCCCCATGGTGTATACAATGGGTCCCCAGTGACAAGGGGGGTCCCCAGGATGTCACAATGGGCCCTGGGGACAATTGGGAGGTCCTGGGATGTGACAATGGGCCCTGGAGTCAAAGGGGTGTCCCCATGGTGTCAAAATGGGCCCTGGGGACATAGGGGGGTCCTGGGATGTCACAATGGGCACTGGGAATAAAGAGGGGGTCCCCAGGGTGCAACTATGGGCCCTGGGGACAAGAGGGTCCCCAGGATGTCACAATGGGCCCTGAGGACAAGGGCAGGTCCCCATGGTGTCACAATGGGTCCGCAGTGACGAGGAGGGTCCCCATGGTGTCACAATTGGCCCTGGGGACAACGGGGGTCCCGATGGTGTCACAATGGGCCCTTGGGAAAAAGGCTGTCCCCTGAATGTCAGAATGGGCCCTGGGGACAATGGGGGTCCCAAGGATGTCACAAGGGGCTCTGGGGACAATGGGGGGTCCGGGGATGTCACAATGGGCCCTGGGGACAAAGAGGGGTCCTGGGACGTCACAATGGGCCCTGGTGACAAAGGGGGGTCCTGGGATGTCACAATGGGCCCTGGGGACAAAGGGGGCTCACCAGGATGTCACAATGGGCTCTGGAGACAAAGGGGTCCCCAGGATGTCACAATGGGTACTGGGGAGAAAGGGGTGGTCCCCATGGTGTCACAATGGGTCCCCAGTAACAAGGGGAGTCCCCAGGATGTCACAATGGGCCCCGGGGATAAAAGGGGTACCCAGGATGTCACAATGGGCCCTGGAAACAATTGGGGTGTCCTGAGATGTCAAAATGGGCCCTGGGGACAAAGGGGGATCCTGGGACATCACAATGGCCCCTGGGGACAAAGGGAGTCCCCACCCTGTCACAATGGGCCCTGGGGACAAAGGGGGGTCCTGGGACGTCACAATGGGCCCTGGGGACAAAGGAGGTCCCCAGGATTTCACAATGGGCCATGGGGACAAGGGGTGTCCTGGAATGTCACAATGGGCCCTGGGGACAAAGGGGGTGCCCAGGATTTCACAATAGGCACTGGGGACAAGGGGGTCCCCAGGATGTCACAATGGGCCCTGGGGATGACGGGGAGTCCTGAGACGTCACAATGGGCCCTGGGGACAATGGGGGGTCTTGGGATGTCACAATGAGCCCTGGGCACAACTGGGAGGTCCCTAAATGTCACAATGGGCCCTGGGGACAAAGGGGGTCCCCACGGTGTCACAATGGGCCCAGGGGACAGAGGGGAGTCCCCAGGATGTCACAACGGGCTCTGGGGACCAGGGGCGTCCCGAGGATGTCACAATGGGCCCTGGGGACAAAGTGGGGTCCTGGGAGGTCACAATGTGCCCTGGGCACAAAGGGGGTTTCCAGGATGTCACAATGGGCTCTGGGGACAACAGGGGTCCCGACGGTGTCACAATGGGCCCTTGGGACAAAGGCTGTCCCCTGAATGTCACAATGGGCCCTGGGGACAATGGGGGTCCCCTGGATCTCACAATGGACCCTGGGGACAATGGGGGGTCCGGGGACGTCACAATGGGGCCTGGGGACAAAGGGGGTCCCCAGGATGTAACAATGGGCCTTCAGTATAAAGTGGGGTCCTGGGATGTCACAATGGGCCCTGGGGACAAAGGGGGGTCCTGGGACGTCACAATGGGCCCTGCCGATCAAGGATGGTGCCCTGGATATCACAATGGGCTCTGGGGACAATGGGGGGTCCTGGAATGTCACAATGGTCCCTAGGGACAAAGGGGGGTCCCTTGGATGTCACAATGGGGCTGGGGACAAAGGGGGTCCTGGGATGTCACAATGGGCCCTGGGGACAAAGGGGGTCCCCAGGTTGTCACAATGGGCCCTGGGGACAAAGGGGGTCCCCATGGTGTCACAATGGGCCCTGGGGACAAAGGGGGTCCCCAGGTTGTCACAATGGGCCCTGGGGACAAAGGGGGTCCCCATGGTGTCACAATGGGCCCTGGGGACAAGGGGGTCCTCAGGATGTCACATTGGGCCGTGGGGACAAAGAGGGGTCCCCAGGATTTCACAATGGACCCTGGGGACAAAGGGTGGTCCTGGGACGTCACAATGGGCCCTGGGGACAAAGGGGGTCCCCAGGATGTCACAATGGGCTCTGGGGACAAAGGAGGTCCCCAGGAGGACACAATGGGCCCCGGGGATGACGGGGGGTCCTGGGACGTCACAATGGGCCCTGGGGACAATGGGACGTCCTGATATGTTACAATGAACCCTGGGCACAATTGGGGGGTCCTTAGATACCACAATGGGCCCTGTGGACAAAGGGGGTCCCCACGGTGTCACAATGGGCTCTGGGGACAAAGGGGAGTCCCCAGTATGTCACAATGGGCCCTGGAGACAATGGGGGGTCCTGGGATGTCACAATGGGCTCTGGGGACAATGGGGGATCCAGGGACGTCACAATGGGCCCTGGGGACAAAGGGGGTCCCCAGGACGTCACAATGGGCCCCAGTGACAAAGGGGGTCCCAATGGTGCCACAATGGGTCCTGGGGAAAAAGGGGGTCCCCAGGATGTCACAATGGGCTCTGGGGACAAGGGGGGGTCCCCAGGATGTCACAATGGGCTCTGGGGACAAGGGGGGGTCCCCATAGTGTTACAATGGGTCCCCAGTGACAAGGGGGGTCCCCAGGATGTCACAATGGGCCCTGGGGACAAGGGGGTCCCCAGGATGTCACAATGGGCCCTTAGGACAAGGGGGGTCCCCAAGGTGTCACAATGGGCCCTGGGGACAATGGGGAGTCCTGGGACATCACAACAGGCCTGGGGACAAGGGGGATCTCCACCCTGTCACAATGGGCCCTGGGGACAAAGGGGGGTCCTGGGATGTCACAATTGGCCCTGGGGACAAAGGGGGTCCCCATGGTGCCACAATGGGCCCTGGGGAGAAAGGGGAGTCCCCAGGATGTCACAATGGGCCCTGAGGACAAGGGGAGGTCCCCATGGTGTCACAATGGGTCCTCAGTGAGAAGGGGGTCCCCCATGGTGTCACAATGGGCCCTGGGGACAAGGGGGATCCCCAGGGTGTCACAATGGACCCTGGGGAGAAGGTTTTAGGGGGTTGTGTTAGGGGGTTGGAGGATTAGGTGGTGCAGGATTTGGGGGTGCAAGGATTTTGCGGGGCCTGATTTGTGGCTGCAGAGTCTGGGGTTGCAGGTTCCAGGGGTGCAGGATTTGGGGGTTCAGGGTTTAGGGCAGTAGGATATTTGGGTGCAGGAGTTTGGGGTGCCGGGTTTGGGGGCCAGGATTTGGGGTTGCAGGATTTAGGGGTGCAGTGGTTTGGAGTGCAGTGTTTTGGGGTGCAGGGTTTGGGGAAGGAGGATATGGAGGTGCAGGGTATAGGAGAGCAGGATCTTGGGGTGCAGGGGTTTGGGGTGGGGGGCTTGGTAGGGCAGGATTTGGGGGTGGAAAGTTTAAGCGGTAGGGCTGGGGGTGCAGGATTTGGGGGTGAAGGGGTTGTGGGGTGCAGGGTTGTGGGGTGCAGGGTTTGGGAGATCGGGACGTGGGGCTGGAGGATTTGGGGGTGCAGGGTTTGGAGCAGCAGGATCTGGGGGTGCAGAGTTGGGGGGTGCAAGATTGGGGGTAGCAGGGTTTTGGGGAGCAGGGTTTCGGGGTCAGGCTTTAGGGGGACAGGGTTTGGGGGGCAGGGTTGGGAGGGATGATTTTGGGGTGCAGGGTTTAGGGCAGCAGGATCTTGGGGTGAAGGGGTTTGGTGTGAAGGGTTGGGTAGGACAGGATTTGGGGTGCAGGTTTTTAGGGTGCAACTTGTGGGGGTCAGGATTTGGGGTACAGGGTTTGGGGGTGCAGGGTTTGGGGGTGCAGGTCTTGTGGAGGCAGAATTAGGGTGCAAGACTTGAGGGTGCAGGGTTTGGGGGTTTGGGACATGGGGCTGGAGGATTTGGGGGTGCAGGATTTGGGGTGCAGTGTGTGGGGGTGTGTCCTGGTTTTGTTAAAAACAAGTTTCTTTTTTAGTGAA
Source organism: Patagioenas fasciata (assembly GCF_037038585.1). Taxonomy (NCBI): domain Eukaryota; kingdom Metazoa; phylum Chordata; class Aves; order Columbiformes; family Columbidae; genus Patagioenas; species Patagioenas fasciata. The sequence continues at coordinate 1,181,204 of NC_092538.1, forward strand.
TTTGCCTGTCAGCCAAAGCCTTCATGTCAGCTGCATTTTCCTGGAGAACCCAACACATGTTTTGGCAAACCCAGCAATGGAATGGAAACTTATTGACAAGCACGGATGGACATCTCGCGAGAGGGGCAACGAGAAACCGGTGACCAACTGTGTATAACATTCCGTTCACGTGAATACTTCATATAAAAGCGGGAGATCACGAGGATCTCGCCCCTTTTCCCTTTCTCCCTTTTTTCCTCATGGCCGACATCAGGAGAGGACCTTGCTGGTCGTCCCTGCGAACGGAGGCCAGTGAGAGACTGAATCCAGCTCCGGTTGGCTGCAGAGTCTGATCCAGGACTTTGGGTGCTGGCTCTGCAGTTGCTCAGACTTACAAGATGGGTTTTGTATATTTGTATTATTTTCTCTGTTCTCATCAGTAGCATCAGTAAAACATCTTGAACTTTTCCAGCTCTCTCCCCTCTGTGCTTCTTCCCCTCCCGATCGCCTGTGCTGAGTGGGAAGGGGGGAGAGGGAGGGGAAAAAGGGGGAAATGGGGGGGGAGAGGACGTTGACAACACATCTGCCAGGGTTTGATTGTCACCCCGCAATCTTAACCCTCGACAGGGACAAAGGGGGACCCAGGATGTCACAATGGGCCCTGGGGACAAAGAGTGTCCCCAGGATATCAGAATGGGCCCTGGGGACAAGTTGGGGTCCCCCGAATTTCACAATGGGTCCTGGGGACAATGGGGGGTCCTGAAACGTCACAATGGGCCCTGGGGACAAGGAGGGATCCACAGGATGTCACAATGGGCCCTGGGGACAATGGGGGGTCCTGGGACGTCACAATGGGCCCTGGGGACAATGGGGGGTCCCCAGGATGTCACAATGGGCCCTGGGGACAAAGAGGGGTCCCCTGAATGTCACAATGGGCCCTGGGGACAAGGGGGTGCAGTGGATGTCACAATGGGCCCTGGGGACAATGGGGGGTGTCCAGGATGTGAGAATGAGTCCTGAGGACAAGGGGGGGTCCCCATGGTGTCACAATGGGTCCCCAGTGACAAGGAGGGGTCCCCATGGTGTCACAATAGGCCCTGGGGACAAAGTGGGGTCCAAGAATATCACAATGGGCCCTGGGGACAAAAGGGGTTGCCATGGTGCCACAATGGGCCCTGGGGTCAAAGGGGGTCCCCATGGTGCCACAATGGGCCCTGGGGACAAAGCGGGTGTCCCCATGGTGCCACAACGGGCCCTGGGAGCAAGGGGGTGGCCAGGATGTCACAATGGGTCCTGGAGAAAATGGGGGGTGCCCAGGATGTCACAATGGACCCTGAGGACAAGCGGGGGTCTTCATGGTGTCACAATGGGCCCCAGTGACAAAGGGGGTCCCCTGAATGTCACAATAGGTCCTGGGGACAATGGGGGGTCCTGGGACGTCACAATGGGCCCTGGGGACAAGGACGGATCCCCAGGATGTCACAATGGGCCCTGGGGACAAGGGTGGGTCCCCTGAATGTCAAAATGGGCCCTGGGGGCAAAGGGGGGTCCGCAGGATGTCCAAATGGGCACTGGGGACAAAGGGGGGGTCCCCAGGATGTCACAATGGGCCCTGGGGACAATGTGGGGTCCTGGGATGTCACAATGGGCCCCAGTGACAAACGGGGGCCCCTGAATGTCACAATGGGCCCTGGGGACAATGGGGGGTCCTGGGACGTCACAATGGGCCCTGGGGACAAGGAGGGATCCCCAGGATGTCACAATGGGCCCTGGGGACAATGGCGGGTCCTGGGACGTCACAATGGGCCCTGGGGACAAGGGGGGGTCCCCTGAATGTCACAATGCGCCCTGGGGACAAAGGGGGGTCCGCAGGATGTCACAATGGGCACTGGGGACAAAGGGGGGGTCCCCATGGTGTCACAATGGGCCCAAGTGACAAGGAGGGTCCCCACGGTGCCACGATGGGTCCTGGGGACAAGGGCGTCCCCCAGATGTCAAAATGGGCCCTGGGGACAATGGGGTTGCCCAGGATGTCACAATGGGCCCTGGGGACAATGGGAGTCCCCAAGGTGTCAGAACGAGCCCCGGGGACAAAGTGGAATCCTGGAATGTCACAATGGCCCCCAGTGACAAAGGGGTTCCCCATGGTGCCACAATGGGCCCTGGGGAGAAAAGGGGTCCCCAGGATTTCACAATAGCACTGGGGACAAAGAGGGGTCATGGGATGTCACAATGGGCCCTGGGGACAAAGGGGGGTCCCCATGGTGTCACAATAAGCCCTGGGGACAAAGTGGGGTCCTGGGATGTCACAATGGGCCCCAGTGACAAACGGGGTCCCCATGGTGCCACAATGGGCCGTGGGGACAAATGGGGTCCCCAGGATGTCACAATGAACCCTGGGGACAAAGGGTGGTCCTGGGACATTTCAATGGGCCCTGGGGACAAAGGGGGGACCCCAGGATGTCACAATGGGCCCTGGGGACAAAGGGGGGTCCCCAGGATGTCACGATGGGCCCTGGGGAAAAGGGGGGTCCCCATGGTGTCACAATGGGCCCTGGGGACAAGGGGGTCCCCCAGATATCGCAATGGGGCCTGGGGACAAACTAAGGTCCTGGGCTGTCACAATGGACCATGAGGACAAGCGGGGTCCCCGGGATGTCACAATGGGCCCTGGGGACCAGGGGGGGTCCTGGGATGTCACAATGGGCCCCAGTGACAAAGGGGGTCCTCATGGTGCCACAATGGGCCCTGGGGACAAAGGGGGTCCCCTGGATGTCACAATGGGCTCTGGGGACAAAGGGGGGTATCGACGGTGTCAAAATGGGCCCTGGGGACAAAGGGGGGTCCCCTGAATGTCACAATGGGCCCTGGGGACAATGGGGGTCCGGGGACGTCACAATGGGCCCTGGGGACAAGGGGGTGCAGAGGATGTCACAATGGGCCCTGGGGACAATGTCGGGTCCTGGGACGTCACAATGGGCCCTGGGGACAAGGGGGGGTCCCCAGGATGTCACAATGGGCCCTGGGGACAAAGAGGGGTCCCCAGGATGTCACAATGGGCCCTGGGGACAAGGGGCTGCCGAGGATGTGACAATGGGCCCTGGGGACAATGGGGGGTCCTGGGACGTCACAATGGGCCCTGGGGACAAGGGGGGGTCCCCAGGATGTCACAATGGGCCCTGGGGACAAAGAGGGGTCCCCTGAATGTCACAATGGGCCCTGGGGACAAGGGGGTGCAGTGGATGTCAAAATGGGCCCTGGGGACAATGGGGGGTGTCCAGGATGTGAGAATGAGTCCTGAGGACAAGGGGGGGTCCCCATGGTGTCACAATGGGTCCCCAGTGACAAGGAGGGGTCCCCATGGTGTCACAATAGGCCCTGGGGACAAAGTGGGGTCCAAGAATGTCACAATGGGCCCTGGGGACAAAAGGGGTTGCCATGGTGCCACAATGGGCCCTGGGGTCAAAGGGGGTCCCCATGGTGCTACAATGGGCCCTGGGGACAAAGGGGGGTCCCCTGAAAGTCACAATGGGCCCTGGGGACAAAGGGGGAATCCCCATGGTGCCACAACGGGCCCTGGGAGCAAGGGCATGGCCAGGATGTCACAATGGACCCTGAGGACAAGCAGGGGTCTCCATGGTGTCACAATGGGCCCCAGTGACAAAGGGGGTCCCCTGAATGTCACAATAGGTCCTGGGGACAATGGGGGGTCCTGGGACGTCACAATGGGCCCTGGGGACAAGGAGGGATCCCCTGGATGTCAGAATGGGCCCTGGGGACAAAGAGGGGTCCCCTGAATGTCAGAATGGGCCCTGGGGACAAGGAGGGATCCCCAGGATGTCAGAATGGGCCCTGGGGACAAGGAGGGATCCCCAGGATGTCACAATGGCCCCTGGGGACAATGGGGGGTCCTGGGATGTCACAATGGGCCCTGGGAACAAGGGTGGGTCCCCAGGATGTCACGATGGGCCTTGGGAACAAGGGGGTCCCCCAGATATCACAATGGGCCCTGGGGACAATGTAAGGTCCTGGGCTGTCACAATGGACCCTGAGGACAAGGGGGGTCCCCAGGATGTCACAATGAAGTCTTGGGACAAAGGGGGTCCCCAGGATGTCACAATGGGGCCTGGGGACCAGGGGGGGTCCTGGGATGTCACAATGGGCCCCAGTGACAAAGGGGGTCCCCAGGATGTCACAATGGGCCCTGGGGACAAAGAGCGTCCCCAGGATGTCACAATGGGCCCTGGGGACTAGGGGGGGTCCTGGGATGTCACAATGGGCCCTAGTGACAAAGGGGGTCCCTATGGTGCCACAATGGGCCTTGGGGACAAAGGGGGTCCCCTGGATGTCACAATGGGCTCTGGGGACAAGGAGGGTCCCCAGGATGTCACAATGGGCCCTGGGGACAAAGAGCGTCCCCAGCATGTGACAATGGGCCCTGGGGACAAAGGGGGTCCCCACGGTATCAGAATGGGCCCTGGGGACAAAGGGGGGTCCCCTGAATGTCACAATGGGCCCTGGGTACAATGGGGGGTTCTGGGATGTCACAATGAGCCCTGCAGACAAGGGTGGTACCCACGGTGTCACAATGGCCCCTGGGCACAGGGGGGGGTCCCCATAGTGTCACAATGGGTCCTGGGGACAAGTGGGGTCCCCAGGATGTCACAATGGGCCCTGGGGACAATGTGGGGTCCCCTGAATGTCACAATGGGCCCTGGGGACAAAGGGGGGTCCCGTGAATGTCACAATGGGCCCTAGGGACAAGGGGGTGCCGAGGAGGTCACAATGGGCCCTGGGGACAATGGGGGGTCCTGGGACGTCACAATGGGCCCTGGGGACAAGAGGGGATCCCTAGGATGTCACAATGGGCCCTGGGGCTAATGAGGTCCCCACGGTGTCACAATATGTCCTGGAGACAAAGGGGGGTCCCCAGGATGTCACAATGGGCCCTTGGGAAAATGGGGTTCGTTGGATGTCACAATGGGTCCCCAGTGACAAAGGGGGTCCCCAGGATGTCTCAATGGGCCCTGAGGACAATGGGAGGTCCCCATGGTGTCACAATGGGTCCCCAGTGACAAGGGAGGTCTCCACGGTGCCAGGATGGGTCCTGGGGACAAGGAGGTCCCCAGGATGTCACAATGGGCCCTGGGGACAAAGAGGCTCCCCAGGATGTCACAATGGGACCTGGGGACAAGGGGGTCTCCAGGAACTCACAATGGGCTTAGGGGACAATGGAGGTTCCCCAGGATGTTCAAAATAGGCCCTGAGGACAAGGGGTGGTCCCCATGCTGTCACAATGGGTCTCCAGTGACAAGGGGGTCCCCAAGGTGTCACAATGGGCCCTGGGGACAATGGGGGGTCCTGGGACGAAACAATAGGCCCTGGGGACAAGGGGGTTCCCCACAGTGTCACAATGGGCCCTGGGGATAAAGGGGGTCCCCACGGTGTTACAATGGTCCCGGGGGACAAAGGGGGATGCCCAGGATGTCACAATGGGCCCTGAGGACAAGGGGGGGTCCCCATGGTGTCACAATGGGTCCCCAGTGCCAAGGAGGGTCCCCATGGTGTCATAATGGGTCCTGGGGACAAGGGGGTCCCCAGGATGTAACAATGGACCCTGGGGACAATGGGGGGTCCTGGGACGTCACAATGGGCCCTGGAGACAAAGGGGGTCTCCAGGATGTCACAATGGGCTCTGGGGACAATGCGGGGTCCTGGGACATCACAATGGGCCCCAGTGACATGGGGGTCCCCAGGATGTCACAATGGGCCCTGGGGACAATGGGGGGTCCTGGGACATCACAATAGGCCCCAGTGACATGGGGGTCCCCTGAATGTCACAATGGGCCCTGGGGACAATGGGGGTCCTGGGACGTCACAATGGGCCTTGGGGACACAGAGGGGCCCTAGGACGTCACAATCAGTCCTGGGGACAAGGTGGGGTCCCCTGAGAGTCACAATGAGCCCTGGGAAGAGAGGGGTCTCCCAAGGACATCACAATGGGCCCTGGGAACAATGGGGGGTCCTGGGACGTCACAATTGGCCCTGGGGACAAGGGGGGGTACCCACAGTGTCACAATGGGTCCTGGGGAAAATGGGGTCCCCAGGATGTCACAATGGGCCCTGGGGACAATGTGGGGTCCTGGGATGTCACAATGGGCCCCAGTGACAAAGGGGGTCCCCTGAATGTTACAATGGGTCCTGAGGACAGTGGGGGGTCCTGGGATGTCACAATGGGCCCTGGGGACAAGGAGGGATCCCCAGAATGTCACAATGGGCCCTGGGGACAAGGGGGGGTCCCCAGGATGTCACAATGGGCCCTGGGGACAACGGGGCGTCCTAAGACGTCACAATGGGCCCTGGGGTCAAGCAGGGATCCCCAGGATGTCACAATGGGCCCTGGACATAATGGGGGGTCCTGGGACGTCACAATGGGTCCCGGTGACAAGGGGGCATCCCCAGGATGTCAAAATGCACCCTGGGGCCAATGGGGGTCCTGCGATGTCACAATTGGCCCTGGGGACAAGGGGGGGTACCCATAGTGTCACAATGGGTCCTGGGGAAAATGGGGTCCCCAGGATGTCACAATGGGCTCTGGGGACAAGGAGGGTCCCCAGGATGTCACAATGGGCCCTGGGGACAAAGGGGGTCCCCACGGTATCAGAATGGGCCCTGGGGACAAAGCGGGGTCCCCAGGATGTCACAATGGGCCCTGGGGACAATGGGGGTTCCTGGGATGTCTCAATGAGCCCTGCGGACAAGGGTGGTACCCACGGTGTCACAATGGGCCCTGGGCACAACGGGGGGTCCCCATAGTGTCACAATGGGCCCTGGGGACAATGGGGGATCCTGGGACGTCACAATGGGCCCTGGGGACAAGGGGGGGTCCCCAGGACGTCACAATGGGCCCTGGGGACAAGGGGGGGTCCCCATAGTGTCACAATGGGCCCTGGGGACAATGGGGGATCCTGGGACGTCACAATGGGACCTGGGGACAAGGGGGTGCAGTGGATGTCACAATGGGCCCTGGGGACAATGGGGGGTGTCCAGGATGTCAGAATGAGTCCTGAGGACAAGGAGGGGTCCCCATGGTGTCACAATAGGCCCTGGGGACAAAGTGGGGTCCAAGAATGTCACAATGGGCCCTGGGGACAAAAGGGGTTGCCATGGTGCCACAATGGGCCCTGGGGTCAAAGGGGGTCCCCATGGTGCTACAATGGGCCCTGGGGACAAAGGGGGGTCCTAGGATGTCACAATGGGCCCTGGGGAGAAAGGGGGTGTCCCCATGGTGCCACAATGGGCCCTGGGAGGAAGGGGATGGCCAGGATGTCACAATGGGTCCTGGGGAAAATGGGGGGTGCCCAGGATGTCACAATGGACCCTGAGGACAAGCGGGGGTCTCCATGGTGTCACAATGGGCCCCAGTGACAAAGGGGGTCCCCTGAATGTCACAATAGGTCCTGGGGACAATGGGGGGTCCTGGGACGTCACAATGGGCCCTGCGGACAAGGAGGGATCCCCAGGATGTCACAATGGGCCCTGGGGACAATGGGGGGTCCTGGGACGTCACAATGGGCCCTGGGGACAAGGGGGGGTCCCCAGGATGTCACAATGGGCCCTGGGGACAAAGAGGGGTCCCCTGAATGTCACAATGGGCCCTGGGGACAAGGGGGTGCCGAGGATGTCACAATGGGCCCTGGGGACAATGGGGGGTCCTGGGACCTCACAATGGGCCCTGGGGACAAGGAGGGATCCCCAGGATGCCACAATGGGCCCTGGGGACAATGGGGGGTCCTGGGACGTCACAATGGGCCCTGGGGACAAGGGGGGGTCCCCAGGATGTCACAATGGGCCTTGGGAACAAGGGGGTCCCCCAGATATCACAATGGGCCCTGGGGACAATGTAAGGTCCTGGGCTGTCACAATGGACCCTGAGGACAAGGGGGGACCCCAGGATGTCACAATGAAGTCTTGGGACAAAGGGGGTCCCCAGGATGTCACAATGGGCCCTGGGGACAAAGGGGGTCCCCACGGTGTCAGAATGGGCCCTGGGGACAAGGGGGGTCCCCTGAATATCACAATGGGCCATGGGGACAAAGGGGGGTCCTGGGATGTCACAATGGGCCCTGGGGACAATGGGGGTTCCTGGGATGTCACAATGAGCCCTGGGGACAAGGGTGGTACCCACGGTGTCACAATGGGCCCTGGGCACAAGGGGGGGTCCCCATAGTGTCACAATGGACCCTGAGGACAAGGGGGTGCCGAGGATGTCACAATGGACCCTGGGGACAATGGGGGGTCCTGGGACCTCACAATGGGCCCTGAGGACAATGGTGGGTCCCCTGAAGGTCACAATGGGCCCTGGGGACAAAGGGGGGTCCGCAGCATGTCACAATGGGCACTGGGGAGAAAGGGGGGGGGTCCCCATGGTGTCACAATGGGCCCAAGTGACAAGGAGGGTCCCCGTGGTGCCACGATGGGTCCTGGGGACAAGGGCGTCCCCCAGATGTCACAATGGGCCCTGGGGACAATGGGGTTGCCCAGGATGTCACAATGGGCCCTGGGGACAATGGGAGTCCCCAAGGTGTCAGAACGAACCCTGGGGACAAAGTGGAATCCTGGAATGTCACAATGGCCCCCAGTGACAAAGGGGTTCCCCATGGTGTCACAATGGGCCCTGGGGACAAAAGGGGTCCCCAGGATTTCACAATAGCACTGGGGACAAAGGGGGGTCGTGGGATGTCACAATGGGCCCTGGGGACAATGGAGATCCCCATGGTGTCACAATAAGCCCTGGGGACAAAGGGTGGTCCTGGGACATTTCAATGGGCCCTGGGGACAAAGTGGGACCCCATGGTGTCACAATGGGCCCTGGGGACAAGGGGGTCCCCCGGATGTCACAATGGGCCCTGGGGACCAGGGGGGGTCCTGGGATGTCACAATGGGCCCCAGTGACAAAGAGGGTCCTCATGGTGCCACAATGGGCCCTGGGGACAAAGGGGGTCCCCTGGATGTCACAATGGGCTCTGGGGACAAAGGTGGGTGTCGACGGTGTCAAAATGGGCCCTGGGCACAAGGGGGGGTCCCCATAGTGTCACAATGGGTCCTGGGGACAAGTGGGGTCCCCAGGATGTCACAATAGGTCCTGGGGACAATGTGGGGTCCTGGGATGTCACAAAGGGCCCCAGTGACAAAGGGGGTCCCCTGAATGTCACAATGGGTCTCGGGGACACTGGGGGGTCCTGGGACGTCACAATGGGCCCTGGGGACAAGGAGGGATCCCCAGGATGTCACACAGGGCCCTGGCGACAAGGGTGGTACTCACGGTGTCACAATGGTCACTGGGCAAAAGGGGGGGTCCCTATAGTGTCACAATGGGTCCTGGGGACAAGTGGGGTCCCCTGAAAGTCACAATGGGCCTTGGGGACAATGTGGGGTCCTGGGATGTCACAATCGGCCCAAGTGACAAACGGGGGCCCCTGAATGTCACAATGGGCCCCGGGGACAATGGGGGGTCCTGGGACGTCACAATGGGCCCTGGGGACAAGGAGGGCACCCCAGGATGTCACACAGGGCCCTGGGGACAATGGCGGGTCGTGGGACGTCACAGTGGGCCCTGGGAACAAGGGAGGGTCCCCAGGATGTCACAATGGGCCCTGGGGACAAAGAGGGGTCCCCTGAATGTCACAATGGGTCTTGGGGACAAGGGGGTCCCCTGAATGTCACAATGGGCCCTGGGGACAAGGAGGGATTCCCAGGATGTCACAATGGGCCCTGGGGACAAGGGTGGTACCCACGGTGTCACAATGGTCACTGGGCACAAGGGGGGGTCCCTATAGTGTCACAATGGGTCCTGGGGACAAGTGGGGTCCTGGGATGTCACAATGGGCCCCAGTGACAAACGGGGGCCCCTGAATGTCACAACGGGCCCTGGGGACAATGGGGGGTCCTGGGACGTCACAATGGGCCCTGGGGACAAGGAGGGATCCCCAGGATGTCACAATGGGCCCTGGGGACAATGGCGGGTCCTGGGACGTCACAATGGGCCCTGGGGACAAGGGGGGGTCCCCAGGATGTCACAATGGGCCCTGGGGACAAAGAGGGGTCCCCTGAATGTCACAATGGGCCCTGGGCACAAGGGGGTGCCGAGGATGTCACAATGGGCCCTGGGGACAATGGGGGGTCCTGGGACCTCACAATGGGCCCTGAGGACAATGGTGGGTCCCCTGAATGTCACAATGGGCCCTGGGGACAAAGGGGGGTCCGCAGGATGTCACAATGGGTACTGGAGACAAAGGGGGGCGTCCCCATGGTGTCACAATGGGCCCAAGTGACAAGGAGGGTCACCACGGTGCCACGATGGGTCCTGGGGACAAGGGTGTCCCCCAGATGTCACAATGGGCCCTGGGGACAAAAGGGGTCCCCAGGATTTCACAATAGCACTGGGGACAAAGGGGGGTCATGGGATGTCACAATGGGCTCCAGTGACAAAGAGGGTCCTCATGGTGCCACAATGGGCCCTGGGGACAAAGGGGGTCCCCAGGATTTCACAATAGCACTGGGGATAAAGGGGGGTCATGGGATGTCACAATGGGCCCTGGGGACAAGGGAGATCCCCATGGTGTCACAATAAGCCCTGGGGACAAAGTGGGGTCCTGGGATGTCACAATGGGCCCCAGTGACAAACGGGGTCCCCATGGTGCCACAATGGGCCGTGGGGACAAATGGGGTCCCCAGGATGTCACAATGAACCCTGGGGACAAACGGTGGTCCTGGGACATTTCAATGGGCCCTGGGGACAAAGGGGGGACCCCAGGATGTCACAATGGGCCCTGGGGACAATGGGGGTCCTGGGACGTCACAATGGGCCCTGGAGACACAGAGGGGCCCTAGGACGTCACAATCAGCCCTGGGGACAAGGTGGGGTCCCCTGAGAGTCACAATGAGCCCTGGTAAGAGAGGGGGCTCCCACAGACATCACAATGGGCCCTGGGAACAAGGGGGGGTACCCATAGTGTCACAATGGGTCCTGGGGAAAATGGGGTCCCCAGGATGTTACAATGGGTCCTGAGGACAGTGGGGGGTCCTGGGACGTCACAATGGGCCCTGGGGACAAGGAGGGATCCCCAGGATGTCACAATGGGCCCTGGGGACAAGGGGGGGTCCCCAGGATGTCACAATGGGCCCTGGGGACAACGGGGGGTCCTAAGACGTCACAATGGGCCCTGGGGCCAAGCAGGGATCCCCAGGATGTCACAATGGGCCCTGGACACAATGGGGGGTCCTGGGACGTCACAATGGGCCCCGTTGACAAGGGGGTATCCCCAGGATGTCAAAATGCGCCCTGGGGCCCAGGGGGGTCCTGCGATGTCACAATGGGCCCTGGGGACAAAGGGGGTCCCCTGGATGTCACAATGGACTCTGGGGACAAAGGGGATCCCCACGGTATCAGAATGGGCCCTAGGGACAAAGGGGGGTCCTGAGATGTCACAATGAGCCCTGCAGACAAGGGTGGTACCCACGGTGTCACAATGGACACTGGGCACAAGGGGGGGTCCCTATAGTGTCACAATGGGTCCTGGGGACAAGTGGGGTCCCCTGAAAGTCACAATGGGCCCTGGGGACAATGTGGGGTCCTGGGATGTCACAATGGGGTCCCGTGACAAACGGGGGCCCCTGAATGTCACAATGGGCCCTGGGGAAAATGGGGGGTCCTGGGATGTCACAGTGGGCCCTGGGGACAAGGAGGGATCCCCAGGATGTCACAATGGGCCCTGGGGACAAAGAGGCGTCCCCTGAATGTCACAATGGGCCCTGGGGACAACGGGGTGCCGAGGATGCCACAATGGGCCCTGGGGACAAGGGAGATCCCCATGGTGTCACAATAAGCCCTGGGGACAAAGTGGGGTCCTGGGATGTCACAATGGGCCCTGGGGACAAGGGGGTGCAGAGGATGTCACAGTGGGCCCTGGGGACAATGGGGGCCCTGGGACGTCACAATGGGCCCTGGGGACAATGGGGGTCCCCACGGTGCCACGATGGGTCCTGGGGACAAGGGCGTCCCCCTAGATGTCACAATGGGCCCTGGGGACAATGGGGTTGCCCAGGATGTCACAATGGACCCTGGGGACAAAGGGGGGTGCGCAGGATGTCACAATGGGCACTGGGGACAAAGGGAGGGTCCCCATGGTGTCACAATGGGTCCCCAGTGACAAGGAGGGTTCCCCATGGTGTCGCAATAGGCCCTGGGGAGAAAGTGGGGTCCTAGAATGTCACAATGAGCCCTGGGGACAAAGGGGGGTCCTGGGATGTCACAATGAGCCCTGCGGACAAGGGTGGTACCCACGGTGTCACAATGGGCCCTGGGCACAAGGGGGGGTCCCCATAGTGTCACAATGGGTCCTGGGGACAAGTGGGGTCCCCAGGATGTCACAATGGGCCCTGGGGACAAGTTGGGGTCCCCTGAATTTCACAATGGGCCCTGGGGACAAAGAGGGCTCCCCAGCATATCACAATGGGCCCTGGGGACAATGGGGGGTCCTGGGACGTCACAATGGGCCCTGGGGAGAAGGGGGGGTCCCCAGAATGTCACAATGGGCTCTGGGGACAAGGAGGGTCCCCAGCATGTCACAATGGGCCCTGGGGACAAAGGGGGGGTCCCCAGGATGTCACAATGTGCGCTGGGGACAAAGAGAGTCCACAGCATGTCACAATGGGCCCTGGGGACAAAGGGGGTCCCCACGGTATCAGAATGGGTCCTGGGGACAAGTGGAGTCCCCTGAAAGTCACAATGGGCCCTGGGGACAAAGGGGGGTCCTGGGATCTCACAATGGGCCCTGGGGACAAAGGCGGTGTCCCCATGGTGCCACAATGGGCCCTGGGAGCAAGGGGGTGGCCAGGATGTCACAATGGACCCTGAGGACAAGCGGGGGTCTCCATGGTGTCACAATGGGCCCCAGTGACAAAGGGGGTCCCCTGAATGTCACAATAGGTCCTGGGGACAAGGGGGGTCCTGGGACGCAACAATGGGCCCTGGGGAAAAGGAGGGATCCCCAGGATGTCACAATGGGCCCTGGGGACAATGGGGGGTCCTGGGACGTCACAATGGGCCCTGGGGACAAGGGGGGGTCCCCAGGATGTCACAATGGGCCCTGGGGACAAGGGGGGGTCCCCTGAATGTCACAATGGGCCCTGGGGACAAGGGGGTGCCGAGGATGTCACAATGGGCCCTGGGGACAATGGAGGGTCCTGGGACCTCACAATGGGCCCTGAGGACAATGGTAGGTCCCCTGAATGTCACAATGGGCCCTGGGGACAAAGGGGGGTCCGCAGGATGTCACAATGGGCACTGGGGACAAGGGGGGGTCCGCATAGTGTCACAATTGGTCCTGGGGACAAGTGGGGTCCCCAGGATGTCACAATAGGTCCTGGGGACAATGTGGGGTCCCCTGAATGTCACAATGGGCCCTGGGGACAATGTGGGGTCGTGGGATGTCACAATGGGCCCCCGTGACAAACGGGGGCCCCTGAATGTCACAATGGGCCCTGGGGACAATGGGGGGTCCTGGGACGTCACAATGGGTCCCGGGGACAAGGAGGGATCCCCAGGATGTCACAATGGGCCCTGGGGACAATGGCGGGTCCTGGGACGTCACAATGGGCCCTGGGGACAAGGGGGGGTCCCCAGGATGTCACAATGGGCCCTGGGGACAAAGAGGGGTCCCCTGAATGTCACAATGGACCCTGGGCACAAGGGGGTGCCGAGGATGTCACAATGGGCCCTGGGGACAATGGAGGGTCCTGGGACCTCACAATGGGCCCTGAGGACAATGGTGGGTCCCCTGAATGTCACAATGGGCCCTGGGGACAAAGGGGGGTCCGCAGGATGTCACAATGGGCACTGGGGACAAAGGGGGGCGTCCCCATGGTGTCACAATGGGCTCAAGTGACAAGGAGGGTCCCCACGGTGCCACGATGGGTCCTGGGGACAAGGGCGTCCCCCAGATGTCACAATGGGCCCTGGGGACAATGGGGTTGCCCAGGATGTCACAATGGGCCCTGGGGACAATGGGAGTCCCCAAGGTGTCAGAACGAGCCCTGGGGACAAAGTGGAATCCTGGAATGTCACAATGGCCCCCAGTGACAAAGGGGTTGCCAATGGTGCCACAATGGGCCCTGGGGACAAAAGGGGTCCCCAGGATTTCACAATAGCACTGGGGACAAAGGGGGGTCATGGGATGTCACAATGGGCCCTGGGGACAAGGGAGATCCCCATGGTGTCACAATAAGCCCTGGGGACAAAGTGGGGTCCTGGGATGTCACAATGGGCTCTGGGGACAAGGAGGGTCCCCAGGATGTCACAATGGGCCCTGGGGACAAAGGGGGGTCCTGGGATGTCACAATGGGCTCCAGTGACAAAGAGGGTCCTCATGGTGCCACAATGGGCCCTGGGGACAAAGGGGGTCCCCTGGATGTCACAATGGGCTCTGGGGACAAGGAGGCTCCCCAGGATGTCACAATGGGCCCTGGGGACAAAGAGCGTCCCCAGCATGTCACAATGGGCCCTGGGGACAAAGGGGGTCCCCACGGTATCAGAATGGGCCCTGGGGACAAAGGGGGGTCCCCTGAATGTCACAATGGGCCCTGGGGACAATGGGGGGTCCTGGGACGTCACAATGGGCCCTGGGGACAAGGGGGGGTCCCTAGGATGTCACAATGGGCCCTGGGGACAAAGAGGGGTCCCCTGAATGTCACAATGGGCCCTGGGGACAAGGGGGTGCAGTGGATGTCACAATGGGCCCTGGGGACAATGGGGGGTGTCCAGGATGTGAGAATGAGTCCTGAGGACAAGGGGGGGTCCCCGTGGTGTCACAATGGGTCCCCAGTGACAAGGAGGGGTCCCCATGGTGTCACAATAGGCCCTGGGGACAAAGTGGGGTCCAAGAATGTCACAATGGGCCCTGGGGACAAAAGGGGTTGCCATGGTGCCACAATGGGCCCTGGGGTCAAAGGGGGTCCCCATGGTGCTACAATGGGCCCTGGGGACAAAGGGGGGTCCTGGGATGTCACAATGGGCCCTGGGGACAAAGGGGGTGTCCCCATGGTGCCACAACAGGCCCTGGGAGCAAGGGGATGGCCAGGATGTCACAATGGGTCCTGGGGAAAATGGGGGGTGCCCAGGATGTCACAATGGACCCTGAGGACAAGCGGGGGTCTCCATGGTGTCACAATGGGCCCCAGTGACAAAGGCGATCCCCTGAATGTCACAATCGGTCCTGGGGACAATGGGGGGTCCTGGGACCTCACAATGGGCCCTGAGGACAATGGTGGGTCCCCTGAAGGTCACAATGGGCCCTGGTGACAAAGGGGGGTCCGCAGAATGTCACAATGGGCACTGGGGACAAAGGGGGGGTCCCCATAGTGTCACAATGGGCCCAAGTGACAAGGAGGGTCCCAACGGTGCCACGATGGGTCCTGGGGACAAGGGCGTCCCCCAGATGTCACAATGGGCCCTGGGGACAATGGGGTTGCCCAGGATGTCACAATGGGCCCTGGGGACAATGGGAGTCCCCAAGGTGTCAGAACGAGCCCTGGGGTCAAAGTGGAATCCTGGAATGTCACAATGGCCCCCAGTGACAAAGAGGTTGCCAATGGTGCCACAATGGGCCCTGGGGACAAAAAGGGTCCCCAGGATTTCACAATAGCACTGGGGACAAAGGGGGGTCATGGGATGTCACAATGGGCCCTGGGGACAAGGGAGATCCCCATGGTGTCACAATAAGCCCTGGGGACCAAGTGGGGTCCTGGGATGTCACAATGGGCTCTGGGGACAAGGAGGGTCCGCAGGATGTCACAATAGCACTGGGGACAAAGGGGGGTCCTGGGATGTCACAATGGGCTCCAGTGACAAAGAGGGTCCTCATGGTGCCACAATGGGCCCTGGGGACAAAGGGGGGCCCCTGGATGTCACAATGGGCTCTGGGGACAAGGAGGCTCCCCAGGATGTCACAATGGGCCCTGGGGACAAAGAGCGTCCCCAGCATGTCACAATGGGCCCTGGGGACAAAGGGGGTCCCCACGGTATCAGAATGGGCCCTGGGGACAAAGGGGGGTCCCCTGAATGTCACAATGGGCCCTGGGGACAATGGGGGGTCCTGGGACGTCACAATGGGCCCTGGGAACAAGGGGGGGTCCCCAGGATGTCACAATGGGCCCTGGAGAAAAAGAGGGGTCCCCTGAATGTCACAATGGGCCCTGGGGACAAGGGGGTGCAGAGGATGTCACAATGGGCCCTGGGGACAATGGGGGGTCCTGGGACATCACAATGGGCCCTGAGGACAAGGAGGGATCCCCAGGATGTCACAATGGGCCCTGGGGACAATGGGGGGTCCTGGGACGTCACAATGGGCCCTGGGGACAAGGGGGGGTCCCCAGGATGTCAGAATGGGCCCTGCGGACAAGGGGGTGCCGAGGATGTCACAATGGGCCCTGGGGACAATGGCGGGTCCTGGGACGTCACAATGGGCCCTGGGGACAAGGGGGGGTCCCTAGGATGTCACAATGGGCCCTGGGGACAAGGTAGTGCAGTGGATGTCACAATGGGCCCTGGGGACAATCGGGTTGCCCAGGATGTCACAATGGGCCCTGGGGACAATGGGAGTCCCCAACGTGTCAGAACGAGCCCTGGGGTCAAAGTGGAATCCTGGAATGTCACAATGGCCCCCAGTGACAAAGAGGTTGCCAATGGTGCCACAATGGGCCCTGGGGACAAAAGGGGTCCCCAGGATTTCACAATAGCACTGGGGACAAAGGGGGGTCATGGGATGTCACAATGGGCCCTGGGGACAAGGGAGATCCCCATGGTGTCACAATAAGCCCTGGGGACAAAGTGGGGTCCTGGGATGTCACAATGGGCTCTGGGGACAAGGAGGGTCCCCAGGATGTCACAATGGGCCCTGGGGACAAAGGGGGGTCCTGGGATGTCACAATGGGCTCCAGTGACAAAGAGGGTCCTCATGGTGCCACAATGGGCCCTGGGGACAAAGGGGGGCCCCTGGATGTCACAATGGGCTCTGGGGACAAGGAGGCTCCCCAGGATGTCACAATGGGCCCTGGGGACAAAGAGCGTCCCCAGCATGTCACAATGGGCCCTGGGGACAAAGGGGGTCCCCACGGTATCAGAATGGGCCCTGGGGACAAAGGGGGGTCCCCTGAATGTCACAATGGGCCCTGGGGACAATGGGGGGTCCTGGGACGTCACAATGGGCCCTGGGGACAAGGGGGGGTCCCTAGGATGTCACAATGGGCCCTGGGGACAAAGAGGGGTCCCCTGAATGTCACAATGGGCCCTGGGGACAATGGGGGGTGTCCAGGATGTGAGAATGAGTCCTGAGGACAAGGGGGGGTCCCCGTGGTGTCACAATGGGTCCCCAGTGACAAGGAGGGGTCCCCATGGTGTCACAATAGGCCCTGGGGACAAAGTGGGGTCCAAGAATGTCACAATGGGCCCTGGGGACAAAAGGGGTTCCCATGGTGCCACAATGGGCCCTGGGGTCAAAGGGGGTCCCCATGGTGCTACAATGGGCCCTGGGGACAAAGGGGGGTCCTGGGATGTCACAATGGGCCCTGGGGACAAAGGGGGTGTCCCCATGGTGCCACAACAGGCCCTGGGAGCAAGGGGATGGCCAGGATGTCACAATGGGTCCTGGGGAAAATGGGGGGTGCCCAGGATGTCACAATGGACCCTGAGGACAAGCGGGGGTCTCCATGGTGTCACAATGGGCCCCAGTGACAAAGGGGGTCCCCTGAATGTCACAATAGGTCCTGGGGACAATGGGGGGTCCTGGGACCTCACAATGGGCCCTGAGGACAATGGTGGGTCCCCTGAAGGTCACAATGGGCCCTGGGGACAAAGGGGGGTCCGCAGAATGTCACAATGGGCACTGGAAACAAAGGGGGGGTCCCCAAGGTGTCACAATGGGCCCAAGTGACAAGGAGGGTCCCAACGGTGCCACGATGGGTCCTGGGGACAAGGGCGTCCCCCAGATGTCACAATGGGCCCTGGGGACAATGGGGTTGCCCAGGATGTCACAATGGGCCCTGGGGACAATGGGAGTCCCCAAGGTGTCAGAACGAGCCCTGGGGTCAAAGTGGAATCCTGGAATGTCACAATGGCCCCCAGTGACAAAGAGGTTGCCAATGGTGCCACAATGGGCCCTGGGGACAAAAAGGGTCCCCAGGATTTCACAATAGCACTGGGGACAAAGGGGGGTCATGGGATGTCACAATGGGCCCTGGGGACAAGGGAGATCCCCATGGTGTCACAATAAGCCCTGGGGACCAAGTGGGGTCCTGGGATGTCACAATGGGCTCTGGGGACAAGGAGGGTCCCCAGGATGTCACAATAGCACTGGGGACAAAGGGGGGTCCTGGGATGTCACAATGGGCTCCAGTGACAAAGAGGGTCCTCATGGTGCCACAATGGGCCCTGGGGACAAAGGGGGGCCCCTGGATGTCACAATGGGCTCTGGGGACAAGGAGGCTCCCCAGGATGTCACAATGGGCCCTGGGGACAAAGAGCGTCCCCAGCATGTCACAATGGGCCCTGGGGACAAAGGGGGTCCCCACGGTATCAGAATGGGCCCTGGGGACAAAGGGGGGTCCCCTGAATGTCACAATGGGCCCTGGGGACAATGGGGGGTCCTGGGACGTCACAATGGGCCCTGGGGACAAGGGGGGGTCCCCAGGATGTCACAATGGGCCCTGGGGAAAAAGAGGGGTCCCCTGAATGTCACAATGGGCCCTGGGGACAAGGGGGTGCAG
This sequence comes from Patagioenas fasciata, assembly GCF_037038585.1. NCBI lineage: Eukaryota > Metazoa > Chordata > Aves > Columbiformes > Columbidae > Patagioenas > Patagioenas fasciata. The sequence goes on from NC_092538.1 coordinate 1,200,005, forward strand.
AGGATATCACAATGGGCCCTGGGGACAATGGGGGGTCCTGGGACATCACAATGGGCCCTGAGGACAAGGAGGGATCCCCAGAATGTCACAATGGGCCCTGGGGACAATGGGGGGTCCTGGGACGTCACAATGGGCCCTGGGGACAAGTGGGGGTCCCCAGGATGTCACAATGGGCCCTGCGGACAAGGGGGTGCCGAGGATGTCACAATGGGCCCTGGGGACAATGGCGGGTCCTGGGACGTCACAATGGGCCCTGGGGACAAGGGGGGGTCCCCAGGATCTCACAATGGGCCCTGGGGACAAAGAGGGGTCCCCTGAATGTCACAATGGGCCCTGGGGACAAGGGGGTGCAGAGGATGTCACAATGGGCCCTGGGGACAATGGGGGGTCCTGGGACATCACAATAGGCCCTGGGGACAAGGAGGGATCCCCAGGATGTCACAATGGGCCCTGGAGACAATGGGGGGTCCTGGGACGTCACAATGGGCCCTGGGGACAAGGGTGGGTCCCCAAGATGTCACAATGGGCCTTGGGGACAAGGGGGTCCCGAGGATGTCACAATGGGCCCTGGGGACAATGGGGGGTCCTGGGATGTCACAATGGGCCCTAGGGACAATGTGGGGTCCCCAGGATGTCACAATGAAGTCTTGGGACAAAGGGGGTCCCCAGGATGTCACAATGGGGCCTGGAAACCAGGGGGGGTCCTAGGATGTCACAATGGGCCCCAGTGACAAAAGGTGTCCCTATGGTGCCACAATGGGCCCTGGGGACATAGGGGGTCCCCTGGATGTCACAATGGGCTCTGGGGACAAGGAGGGTCCCCAGGATGTCACAATGGGCCCTGGGGACAAAGGAGGTCCACACGGTATCAGAATGGGCCCTGGGGACAAGGGGGTGTCCCCAGGATGTCACAATGGGCCCTGCGGACAAGGGTGGTACCCACGGTGTCACAATGGGCCCTGGGCACAAGGGGGGGTCCCCATAGTGTCACAATGGGTCCTGGGGACAAGTGGGGTCCCCAGGATGTCACAATGGGCCCTGGGGACAATGTGGGGTCCCCTGAATGTCACAATGGACCCTGGGAACAAGGGGGTGCCGAGGATGTCACAATGGGCCCTGGGGACAATGGGGGGTCCTGGGACCTCACAGTGGGCCCTGAGGACAATGGTGGGTCCCCTGAATGTCACAATGGGTCCTGGGGACAATGGGGGGTCCTGGGACGTCACAATGGGCACTGGGGACAAAGGGGGTGTCCCCAGGATGTCACAGTGGGCCCTGGGGACAATGGCGGGTCCTGGGACATCACAATGGGCCCTGGGGACAAGGGGGGGTCCCCTGGATGTCACAATGGGCCCTGGGGATAAGGAGGGATTCCCAGGATGTCACAATGGGCCCTGGGGACAAGGGGGGATTCCCAGGATGTCACAATGGGCCCTGGGGACAAGGGGGTGTCCCCAGGATGTCACAATGGGCCCTGCGGACAAGGGTGGTACCCACGGTGTCACAATGGGCACTGGGCACAAGGGGGGGTCCCTATAGTATCACAATGGGTCCTGGGGACAAGTGGGGTCCCCTGAAAGTCACAATGGGCCCTGGGGACAATGTGGGGTCCTGGGATGTCACAATGGGCCCCAGTGACAAACGGGGGCCCCTGAATGTCACAATGGGCCCTGGGGACAATGGGGGGTCCTGGGACGTCACAATGGGCCCTGGGGACAAGGAGGGATCCCCAGGATGTCACAATGGGCCCTGGGGACAAAGAGGCGTCCCCTGAATGTCACAATGGGCCCTGGGGACAAGGGGGTGCCGAGGATGTCACAATGGGCCCTGGGGACAAGGGAGATCCCCATGGTGTCACAATAAGCCCTGGGGACAAAGTGGGGTCCTGGGATGTCACAATGGGCCCTGGGGACACAGGTGGTCCCCAGGATGTCACAATGGGCCTTGGGGACAAGGTGGTCCCGAGGATGTCACAATGGGCCCTGGGGACAATGGGGGGTCCTGGGATGTCACAATGGGCCCTGGGGACAATGTGGGGTCCCCAGGATGTCACAATGGGTACTGGAGACAAAGAGGGGGTCCCCATGGTGTCACAATGGGCCCAAGTGACAAGGAGGGTCCCCACAGTGCCACGATGGGTCCTGGGGACAAGGGCGTTCCCCAGATGTCACAGTGGGCCCTGGGGACAAAAGGGGTCCCCAGGATTTCACAATAGCACTGGGGATAAAGGGGGGTCATGGGATGTCACAATGGGCCCTGGGGACAAGGGAGATCCCCATGGTGTCACAATAAGCCCTGGGGACAAAGTGGGGTCCTGGGATGTCACAATGGGCCCCAGTGACAAACGGGGTCCCCATGGTGCCACAATGGGACGTGGGGACAAATGGGGTCGCCAGGATGTCACAATGAACCCTGGGGACAAACGGTGGTCCTGGGACATTTCAATGGGCCCTGGGGACAAAGGGGGGACCCCAGGATGTCACAATGGGCCCTGGGGACAATGGGGGTCCTGGGACGTCACAATGGGCCCTGGGGACACAGAGGGGCCCTAGGACGTCACAATCAGCCCTGGGGACAAGGTGGGGTCCCCTGAGAGTCACAATGAGCCCTGGGAAGAGAGGGGGCTCCCACGGACATCACAATGGGCTCTGGGAACAATGGGGGGTCCTGGGACGTCACAATTGGCCCTGGAGACAAGGGCGGGTCTCCAGGATGTCATAATGGGCCCTGGGAACAAGGGGGGGTACCCATAGTGTCACAATGGGTCCTGGGGAAAATGGGGTCCCCAGGATGTCACAATGGGCCCTGGGGACAATGTGGGGTCCTGGGATGTCACAATGGGCCCTAGTGACAAAGGTGGTCCCCTGAATGTTACAATGGGTCCTGAGGACAGTGGGGGGTCCTGGGATGTCACAATGGGCCCTGGGGAAAAGGAGGGATCCCCAGGATGTCACAATGCGCCCTGGGGACAAGGCGGGGTCCCCAGGATTTCACAATGGGCCCTGGGGACAACGGGGGGTCCTAAGACGTCACAATGGGCCCTGGGGCCAAGCAGGGATCCCCAGGATGTCACAATGGGCCCTGGGGACAAGGGGGGGTCCCCAGGATGTCACAATGGGCCCTGGGGACAACGGAGGGTCCTAAGACGTCACAATGGGCCCTGGGGCCAAGCAGGGATCCCCAGGATGTCACAATGGGCCCTGGACACAATGGGGGGTCCTGGGACGTCACAATGGGCCCCGTTGACAAGGGGGCATCCCCAGGATGTCAAAATGCGCCCTGGGGCCCAGGGGGGTCCTGCGATGTCACAATGGGCCCTGGGGACAAAGGGGGTCCCCTGGATGTCACAATGGACTCTGGGGACAAAGGGGATCCCCACGGTATCAGAATGGGCCCTGGGGAAAAAGGGGGGTCCTGGGATGTCACAATGAGCCCTGCGGACAAGGGTGGTACCCACGGTGTCACAATGGGCCCTGGGCACAAGGGGGGGTCCCCATAGTGTCACAATGGGTCCTGGGGACAAGGGGGGTCCCCAGGATGTGACAATGTGTCCTGGGGACAATGTGGGGTCCTGGGATGTCACAATGGGCCCCAGTGACAAAGGGGCCCCCTGAATGTCACAATGGGTCCTGGGAACAATCGGGGGTCCTGGGACGTCACAATGGGCCCTGGGGACAAGGAGGGATCCCCAGGATGTCACAATGGGCCCTGGGGACAATGGGGGGTCCTGGGACGTCACAATGGGCCCCCGTGACAAGGGGGGGTCCCCAGGATGTCACAGTGTGCCCTGGGTACAAAGAGGCGTCCCCGGAATGTCAAAATCGGCCCTGGGGACAAAGGGCGGTCCTCAGGATATCACAATGGGCCCTGGGGACAAAGGGTGGTCGCCAGGATATCACAATGGGCTCTGGTGACAATGGGGTCCCCAGGATGTCACAATGGGCCCTGGGGACAAAGAGGGCTCCCCAGCATATCACAATGGGCCCTGGGGACAATGGGGGGTCCTGGGACGTCACAATGGGCCCTGGGGACAAGGGGGGGTCCCCAGGATGTCATAATGGGCTCTGGGGACAAGGAGGGTCCCCAGCATGTCACAATGGGCCCTGGGGACAAAGGGGGTCCCCACGGTATCAGAATGGGTCCTGGGGACAAGTGGAGTCCCCTGAAAGTCACAATGGGCCCTGGGGACAAAGGGGGGTCCTGGGATCTCACAATGGGCCCTGGGGACAAAGGCGGTGTCCCCATGGTGCCACAATGGGCCCTGGGAGCAAGGGGGTGGCCAGGATGTCACAATGGACCCTGAGGACAAGCGGGGGTCTCCATGGTGTCACAATGGGCCCCAGTGACAAAGGGGGTCCCCTGAATGTCACAATAGGTCCTGGGGACAATGGGGGGTCCTGGGACGCAACAATGGGCCCTGGGGAAAAGGGGGGGTCCCCAGAATGTCACAATGGGCCCTGGGGACAAAGAGGGGTCCCCTGAATGTCACAATGGGCCCTGGGGACAAGGGGGTGCAGAGGATGTCACAATGGGCCCTGGGGACAATGGGGGGTCCTGGGACATCACAATGGGCCCTGGGGACAAGGAGGGATCCCCAGGATGTCACAATGGGCCCTGGGGACAATGGGGGGTCCTGGGACGTCACAATGGGCCCTGGGGACAAGGGGGGGTCCCCAGGATGTCACAATGGGCCCTGGGGACAAGGGCGTGCCGAGGATACCACAATGGGCCCTGGAGACAATGGGGGGTCCTGGGATGTCACAATGGGCCCTGGGGACAAGGGGGGGTCCCCAGGAAGTCACAATGGGCCTTGGGAACAAGGGGGTCCCCCAGATATCACAATGGGCCCTGGGGACAATGTAAGGTCCTGGCCTGTCACAATGGACCCTGAGGACAAGGGGGGACCCCAGGATGTCACAATGAAGTCTTGGGACAAAGGGGGTCCCCAGGATGTCACAATGGGCCCTGGGGACAAAGGGGGTCCCCACGGTGTCAGAATGGGCCCTGGGGACAAGGGGGGTCCCCTGAATATCACAATGGGCCCTGGGGACAATGGCGGGTCCTGGGATGTCACAATGAGCCCTGGGGACAAGGGTGGTACCCACGGTGTCACAATGGGCCCTGGGCAAAAGGGGGGGTCCCCATAGTGTCACAATGGACCCTGGGGACAAGGGGGTGCCGAGAATGTCACAATGGGCCCTGGGGACAATGGGGGGTCCTGGGACCTCACAATGGGCCCTGAGGACAATGGTGGGTCCCCTGAATGTCAAAATGGGCCCTGGGGACAAAGGGGGGTCCGCAGGATGTCACAATGGGCACTGGGGATAAAGGGGGGGTCCCCAAGGTGTCACAATGGGCCCAAGTGACAAGGAGGGTCCCCACGGTGCCACGATGGGTCCTGGGGACAAGGGCGTCCCCCAGATGTCACAATGGGCCCTGGGGACAATCGGGTTGCCCAGGATGTCACAATGGGCCCTGGGGACAATGGGAGTCCCCAAGGTGTCAGAACGAGCCCTGGGGTCAAAGTGGAATCCTGGAATGTCACAATGGCCCCCAGTGACAAAGGGGTTCCCCATGGTGCCACAATGGGCCCTGGGGACAAAAGGGGTCCCCAGGATTTCACAATAGCACTGGGGATAAAGGGGGGTCATGGGATGTCACAATGGGCCCTGGGGACAAGGGAGATCCCCATGGTGTCACAATAAGCCCTGGGGACAAAGTGGGGTCCTGGGATGTCACAATGGGCTCTGGGGACAAACGGGGTCTCCATGGTGCCACAATGGGCCGTGGGGACAAATGGGGTCCCCAGGATGTCACAATGAACCCTGGGGACAAAGGGTGGTCCTGGGACATTTCAACGGGCCCTGGGGACAAGGGGGGGACCCCAGGATGTCACAATGGGCCCTGGGGACAAAGGGGGGTCCCCATGGTTTCACAATGGGCCCTGGGGACAAGGGGGTCCCCCAGATATCGCAATGGGCCCTGGGGACAAAGTAAGTTCCTGGGCTGTCACAGTGGACCATGAGGACAAGGTGGGTCCCCCGGATGTCACAATGGGCCCTTGGGACCAGGGTGGGTCCTGGGATGTCACAATGGGCCCCAGTGACAAAGAGGGTCCTCATGGTGCCACAATGGGCCCTGGGGACAAAGGGGGTCCCCTGGATGTCACAATGGGCTCTGGGGACAAAGGGGGGTGTCGACGGTGTCAAAATGGGCACTGGGGACAAAGGGCGTCCCCAGGATGTCACCATGGGCCCTGGGGACAACAGGGGGTCCTGGGATGTCACAATGAGCCCTGCGGACAAGGGGGGTACCCACGGTGTCACAATGGGCCCTGGACACAAGGGGGGGTCCGCATAGTGTCACAATGGGTCCTGGGGACAAGTGGGGTCCCCAGGATGTCACAATAGGTCCTGGGGACAATGTGGGGTCCCCTGAATGTCACAATGGGCCCTGGGGACAATGTGGGGTCCTGGGATGTCACAATGGGCCCCCGTGACAAACGGGGGCCCCTGAATGTCACAATGGGCCCTGGGGACAATGGGGGGTCCTGGGACGTCACAATGGGTCCTGGGGACAAGGAGGGATCCCCAGGATGTCACAATGGGCCCTGGGGACAATGTGGGGTCCTGGGATGTCACAATGGGCCCCCGTGACAAACGGGGGCCCCTGAATGTCACAATGGGCCCTGGGGACAATGGCGGGTCCTGGGACGTCACAATGGGCCCTGGGGACAAGGGGGGGTCCCCAGGATGTCACAATGGGCCCTGGGGACAAAGAGGGGTCCGCTGAATGTCACAATGGGCCCTGGGCACAAGGGGGTGCCGAGGATGTCACAATGGGCCCTGGGGACAATGGAGGGTCCTCGGACCTCACAATGGGCCCTGAGGACAATGGTGGGTCCCCTGAATGTCACAATGGGCCCTGGGGACAAACGGGGGTCCGCAGGATGTCACAATGGGCACTGGGGACAAAGGGGGGCGTCCCCATGGTGTCACAATGGGCTCAAGTGACAAGGAGGGTCCCCACGGTGCCACGATGGGTCCTGGGGACAAGGGCGTCCCCCAGATGTCACAATGGGCCCTGGGGACAATGGGGTTGCCCAGGATGTCACAATGGGCCCTGGGGACAATGGGAGTCCCCAAGGTGACAGAACGAGCCCTGGGGACAAAGTGGAATCCTGGAATGTCACAATGGCCCCCAGTGACAAAGGGGTTCCCCATGGTGTCATAATGGGCCCTGGGGACAAAAGGGGTCCCCAGGATTTCACAATAGCACTGGGGACAAAGGGGGGTCATGGGATGTCACAATGGGCCCTGGGGACAAGGGAGATCCCCATGGTGTCACAATAAGCCCTGGGGACAAAGTGGGGTCCTGGGATGTCACAATGGGCTCTGGGTACAAGGAGGGTCCCCAGGATGTCACAATGGGCCCTGGGGACAAGGGGGGGTCCCCAGGATGTCACAATGGGCCCTGGGGACAAAGAGGGGTCCCCTGAATGTCACAATGGGCCCTGGGGACAAGGGGGTGCAGAGGATGTCACAATGGGCCCTGGGGACAATGGGGGGTCCTGGGACATCACAATGGGCCCTGGGGACAAGGAGGGATCCCCAGGATGTCACAATGGGCCCTGGGGACAATGGGGGGTCCTGGGACGTCACAATGGGCCCTGGGGACAAGGGGGGGTCCCCAGGATGTCACAATGGGCCCTGGGGACAAGGGCGTGCCGAGGATGTCACAATGGGCCCTGGGGACAATGGGGGGTCCTGGGATGTCACAATGGGCCCTGGGGACAAGGGGGGGTCCCCAGGATGTCACAATGGGCCTTGGGAACAAGGGGGTCCCCCAGATATCACAATGGGCCCCGGGGACAATGTAAGGTCCTGGGCTGTCACAATGGACCCTGAGGACAAGGGGGGACCCCAGGATGTCACAATGAAGTCTTGGGACAAAGGGGGTCCCCAGGATGTCACAATGGGCCCTGGGGACAAAGGGGGTCCCCACGGTGTCAGAATGGGCCCTGGGGACAAGGGGGGTCCCCTGAATGTCACAATGGGCCCTGGGGACAATGGGGGGTCCTGGGATGTCACAATGAGCCCTGGGGACAAGGGTGGTACCCACGGTGTCACAATGGGCCCTGGGCACAAGGGGGGGGCCCCATAGTGTCACAATGGAGGGTCCCCATAGTGTCACAATGGACCCTGGGGACAAGGGGGTGCCGAGGATGTCACAATGGACCCTGGGGACAATGGGGGGTCCTGGGACCTCACAATGGGCCCTGAGGACAATGGTGGGTCCCCTGAATGTCAAAATGGGCCCTGGGGACAAAGGGGGGTCCGCAGCATGTCACAATGGGCACTGGGGAGAAAGGGGGGCGTCCCCATGGTGTCACAATGGGCCCAAGTGACAAGGAGGGTCCCCGCGGTGCCACGATGGGTCCTGGGGACAAGGGCGTCCCCCAGATGTCACAATGGGCCCTGGGGACAATGGGGTTGCCCAGGATGTCACAATGGGCCCTGGGGACAATGGGAGTCCCCAAGGTGTCAGAACGAACCCTGGGGACAAAGTGGAATCCTGGAATGTCACAATGGCCCCCAGTGACAAAGGGGTTCCCCATGGTGTCACAATGGGCCCTGGGGACAAAAGGGGTCCCCAGGATTTCACAATAGCACTGGGGACAAAGGGGGGTCGTGGGATGTCACAATGGGCCCTGGGGACAAGGGAGATCCCCATGGTGTCACAATAAGCCCTGGGGACAAAGGGTGGTCCTGGGACATTTCAATGGGCCCTGGGGACAAAGTGGGACCCCATGGTGTCACAATGGGCCCTGGGGACAAGGGGGTCCCCCGGATGTCACAATGGGCCCTGGGGACCAGGGGGGGTCCTGGGATGTCACAATGGGCCCCAGTGACAAAGAGGGTCCTCATGGTGCCACAATGGGCCCTGGGGACAAAGAGGATCCCCTGGATGTCACAATGGGCTCTGGGGACAAAGGCGGGTGTCGACGGTGTCAAAATGGGCCCTGGGCACAAGGGGGGGTCCCCATAGTGTCACAATGGGTCCTGGGGACAAGTGGGGTCCCCAGGATGTCACAATAGGTCCTGGGGACAATGTGGGGTCCTGGGATGTCACAAATGGCCCCAGTGACAAAGGGGGTCCCCTGAATGTCACAATGGGCCCCGGGGACACTGGGGGGTCCTGGGACGTCACAATGGGCCCTGGGGACAAGGAGGGATTCCCAGGATGTCACAATGGGCCCTGGGGACAAGGGTGGTACTCACGGTGTCACAATGGTCACTGGGCACAAGGGGGGGTCCCTATAGTGTCACAATGGTTCCTGGGGACAAGTGGGGTCCCCTGAAAGTCACAATGGGCCCTGGGGACAATGTGAGGTCCTGGGATGTCACAATGGGCCCCAGTGACAAACGGGGGCCCCTGAATGTCACAATGGGCCCCGGGGACAATGGGGGGTCCTGGGACGTCACAATGGGCCCTGGGGACAAGGAGGGCACCCCAGGATGTCACACAGGGCCCTGGGGACAATGGCAAGTCGTGGGACGTCACAGTGGGCCCTGGGAACAAGGGGGGGTCCCCAGGATGTCACAATGGGACCTGGGGACAAAGAGGGGTCCCCTGAATGTCACAATGGGCCTTGGGGACAAGGGGGTGCCGAGGATGTCACAATGGGCCCTGGGGAAAACGGGGGACCTGGGACGTCACGATGGGCCCTGGGGACAAGGAGGGATTCCCAGGATGTCACAATGGGCCCTGGGGACAAGGGTGGTACCCACGGTGTCACAATGGTCACTGGGCACAAGGGGGGGTCCCTATAGTGTCACAATGGGTCCTGGGGACAAGTGGGGTCCTGGGATGTCACAATGGGCCCCCGTGACAAACGGGGGCCCCTGAATGTCACAAGGGGCCCTGGGGACAATGGGGGGTCCTGGGACGTCACAATGGGCCCAGGGGACAAGGAGGGATCCCCAGGATGTCACAATGGGCCCTGGGGACAATGGCGGGTCCTGGGACGTCACAATGGGCCCTGGGGACAAGGGGGGGTCCCCAGGATGTCACAATGGGCCCTGGGGACAAAGGGGGGTCCGCAGGATGTCACAATGGGCACTGGAGACAAAGGGGGGCGTCCCCATGGTGTCACAATGGGCCCAAGTGACAAGGAGGGTCACCACGGTGCCACGATGGGTCCTGGGGACAAGGGCGTCCCCCAGATGTCACAATGGGCCCTGGGGACAAAAGGGGTCCCCAGGATTTCACAATAGCACTGGGGACAAAGTGGGGTCCTGGGATGTCACAATGGGCTCCAGTGACAAAGAGGGTCCTCATGGTGCCACAATGGGCCCTGGGGACAAAGGGGGTCCCCTGGATGTCACAATGGGCTCTGGGGACAAGGAGGGTCCCAAGGATGTCACAATGGGCCCTGGGGACAAAGAGCGTCCCCAGCATGTCACAATGGGCCCTGGGGACAAAGGGGGTCCCCACGGTATCAGAATGGGCCCTGGGGACAAAGGGGGGTCCCCTGAATGTCACAATGGGCCCTGGGGACAATGGGGGGTCCTGGGACGTCAGAATGGGCCCTGGGGACAAGGGGGTGCAGAGGATGTCACAATGGGCCCTGGGGACAATGTCGGGTCCTGGGACGTCACAATGGGCCCTGGGGACAAGGGGGGGTCCCCAGGATGTCACAATGGGCCCTGGGGACAAAGAGGGGTCCCCTGAATGTCACAATGGGCCCTGGGGACAAGGGGGTGCAGTGGATGTCACAATGGGCCCTGGGGACAATGGGGGGTGTCCATGATGTGAGAATGAGTCCTGAGGACAAGGGGGGGTCCCCATGGTGTCACAATGGGTCCCCAGTGACAAGGAGGGGTCCCCATGGTGTCACAATAAGCCCTGGGGACAAAGTGGGGTCCAAGAATGTCACAATGGGTCCTGGGGACAAAAGGGGTTGCCATGGTGCCACAATGGGCCCTGGGGTCAAAGGGCGTCCCCATGGTGCTACAATGGGCCCTGGGGACAAAGGGGGGTCCTGGGATGTCACAATGGGCCCTGGGGACAAAGGGGGTGTCCCCATGGTGCCACAATGGGCCCTGGGAGCAAGGGGATGGCCAGGATGTCACAATGGGTCCTGGGGAAAATGGGGGGTGCCCAGGATGTCACAATGGACCCTGAGGACAAGCGGGGGTCTCCATGGTGTCACAATGGGCCCCAGTGACAAAGGGGATCCCCTGAATGTCACAATAGGTCCTGGGGACAATGGGGGGTCCTGGGACATCACAATGGGCCCTGGGGACAAGGAGGGATCCCCAGGATGTCACAATGGGCCCTGGGGACAAAGAGGGGTCCCCTGAATGTCACAATGGGCCCTGGGGACAATGGTGGGTCCCCTGAATGTCACAATGGGCCCTGGGGACAAAGGGGTTTCCGCAGAATGTCACAATGGGCACTGGGGACAAAGGGGGGGTCCCCATGGTGTCACAATGGGCCCAAGTGACAAGGAGGGTCACCACTGTGCCACGATGGGTCATGGGGACACGGGGGTCGCCCAGATGTCACAATGGGCCCTGGGGACAATGGGGTTGCCCAGGATGTCACAATGGGCCCTGGGGACAATGGGAGTCCCCAAGGTGTCAGAACGAGCCCTGGGGTCAAAGTGGAATCCTGGAATGTCACAATGGCCCCCAGTGACAAAGGGGTTCCCCATGGTGTCACAATGGGCCCTGGGGACAAAAGGCGTCCCCAGGATTTCACAATAGCACTGGGGACAAAGGGGGGTCATGGGATGTCAAAATGGGCCCTGGGGACAAGGGAGATCCCCATGGTGTCACAATAAGCCCTGGGGACAAAGTGGGGTCCTGGGATGTCACAATGGGCCCTGGGGACAATGTGGGGTCCTGGGATTTCACAATGGGCCCCAGTGACAAAGGGGGTCCCCTGAATGTCACAATGGGTCCTGGGGACAATGGGGGGTCCTGGGACGTCACAATGGGCCCTGGGGACAAGGAGGGATCCCCAGGATGTCACAATGGGCCCTGGGGACAAGGGGGTGTCCCCAGGATGTCACAATGGGCCCTGAGGACAGGGGTGGTACCCACGGTGTCACAATGGGCACTGGGCACAAGGGGGGGTCCCTATAGTGTCACAATGGGTCCTGAGGACAAGTGGGGTCCCCTGAAAGTCACAATGGGCCCTGGGGACAAGTGGGGTCCCCAGGATGTCACAATGGGCCCTGGGGACAATGTGGGGTCCTGGGATGTCACAATGGGCCCCTGTGACAAACGGGGGCCCCTGAATGTCACAATGGGCCCTGGGGACAATGGGGGGTCCTGGGATGTCACAATGGGCCCTGGGGACAAGGAGGGATCCCGAGGATGTCACAATGGGCCCTGGGGACAATGGCGGGTCCTGGGACGTCACAATGGGCCCTGGGGACAAGGAGGGGTCCCCTGCATGTCACAATGGGCCCTGGGGACAAGGAGGGATTCCCAAAATGTCACAATGGGGCCTGGGGACAAGGGGGTGTCCCCAGGATGTCACAATGGGCCCTGCGGACAAGGGTGGTACCCATGGTGTCACAATGGGCTCTGGGCACAAGGGGGGGTCCCTATAGTGTCACAATGGGTCCTGGGGACAAGTGGGGTCCCCAGGATGTCACAATGGGCCCTGGGGACAATGTGGGGTCTTGGGATTTCACAATGGGCCCCAGTGACAAAGGGGGTCCCCTTAATGTCACAATGGGCCCTGGGGACAATGGGGGGTCCCCATGGTGTCACAATAAGCCGTGGGGACAAGGAGGGATCCCCAGGATGTCACAATGGGTACTGGAGACAAAGAGGGGGTCCCCATGGTGTCACAATGGGCCCAAGTGACAAGGAGGGTCCCCACAGTGCCACGATGGGTCCTGGGGACAAGGGCGTTCCCCAGATGTCACAGTGGGCCCTGGGGACAAAAGGGGTCCCCAGGATTTCACAATAGCACTGGGGATAAAGGGGGGTCATGGGATGTCACAATGGGCCCTGGGGACAAGGGAGATCCCCATGGTGTCACAATAAGCCCTGGGGACAAAGTGGGGTCCTGGGATGTCACAATGGGCCCCAGTGACAAACGGGGTCCCCATGGTGCCACAATGGGCCGTGGGGACAAATGGGGTCCCCAGGATGTCACAATGAACCCTGGGGACAAACGGTGGTCCTGGGACATTTCAATGGGCCCTGGGGACAAAGGGGGGACCCCAGGATGTCACAATGGGCCCTGGGGACAATGGGGGTCCTGGGACGTCACAATGGGCCCTGGGGACACAGAGGGGCCCTAGGACGTCACAATCAGCCCTGGGGACAAAGTGGGGTCCCCTGAGAGTCACAATGAGCCCTGGGAAGAGAGGGGGCTCCCACAGACATCACAATGGGCCCTGGGAACAATGGGAGGTCCTGGGACGTCACAATTGGCCCTGGAGACAAGGGCGGGTCTCCAAGATGTCACAATGGGCCCTGGGAACAAGGGGGGGTATCCATAGTGTCACAATGGGTCCTGGGGAAAATGGGGTCCCCAGGATGTTACAATGGGTCCTGAGGACAGTGGGGGGTCCTGGGACGTCACAATGGGCCCTGGGGACAAGGAGGGATCCCCAGGATGTCACAATGGGCCCTGGGGACAAGGGGGGGTCCCCAGGATGTCACAATGGGCCCTGGGGACAACAGGGGGTCCTAAGACGTCACAATGGGCCCTGGGGCCAAGCACGGATCCCCAGGATGTCACAATGGGCCCTGGACACAATGGGGGGTCCTGGGACGTCACAATGGGCCCCGTTGAAAAGGGGGCATCCCCAGGATGTCAAAATGCGCCCTGGGGCCCAGGGGGGTCCTGCGATGTCACAATTGGCCCTGGGGACAAAGGGGGTCCCCTGGATGTCACAATGGACTCTGGGGACAAAGGGGATCCCCACGGTATCAGAATGGGCCCTGGGGACAAAGGGGGGTCCTGGGATGTCACAATGAGCCCTGCAGACAAGGGTGGTACCCACAGTGTCACAATGGGCACTGGGCACAAGGGGGGCTCCCTATAGTGTCACAATGGGTCCTGGGGACAAGTGGGGTCCCCTGAAAGTCACAATGGGCCCTGGGGACAATGTGGGGTCCTGGGATGTCACAATGGGGCCCCGTGACAAACGGGGGCCCCTGAATGTCACAATGGGCCCTGGGGAAAATGGGGGGTCCTGGGATGTCGCAGTGGGCTCTGGGGACAAGGAGGGATCCCCAGGATGTCACAATGGGCCCTGGGGACAAAGAGGCGTCCCCTGAATGTCACAATGGGCCCTGGGGACAAGGGGGTGCCGAGGATGTCACAATGGGCCCTGGGGACAAGGGAGATCCCCATGGTGTCACAATAAGCCCTGGGGACAAAGTGGGGTCCTGGGATGTCACAATGGGCCCTGGGGACAAGGGGGTGCAGAGGATGTCACAATGGGCCCTGGGGACAATGGGGGCCCTGGGACGTCACAATGGGCCCTGGGGACAATGGGGGTCCCCACGGTGCCACGATGGGTCCTGGGGACAAGGGCGTCCCCCTAGATGTCACAATGGGCCCTGGGGACAATGGGGTTGCCCAGGATGTCACAATGGACCCTGGGGACAAAGGGGGGTGCGCAGGATGTCACAATGGGCACTGGGGACAAAGGCAGGGTCCCCATGGTGTCACAATGGGTCCCCAGTGACAAGGAGGGTTCCACATGGTGTCACAATAGGCCCTGGGGACAAAGTGGGGTCCTAGAATGTCACAATGAGCCCTGGGGACAAAGGGGGGTCCTGGGATGTCACAATGAGCCCTGCGGACAAGGGTGGTACCCACATTGTCACAATGGGCTCTGGGCACAAGGGGGGGTCCCCATAGTGTCACAATGGGTCCTGGGGACAAGTGGGGTCCCCAGGATGTCACAATGGGCCCTGGGGACAATGTGGGGTCCTGGGATTTCACAATGGGCCCTAGTGACAAAGGGGGTCCCCTGAATGTCACAATGGGCCCTGGGGACAATGGGGGGTCCTGGGACGTCACAATGGGCCCTGCGGACAAGGAGGGATCCCCAGGATGTCACAATGGGTACTGGAGACAAAGGGGGGGTCCCCATGGTGTCACAATGGGCCCAAGTGACAAGGAGGGTCCCCACGGTGCCACGATGGGTCCTGGGGACAAGGGCGTCCCCCAGATCTCACAATGGGCCCTGGGGACAATGGGGTTACCCAGGATGTCACAATGGACCCTGGGGACAAAGGGGGGTGCACAGGATGTCACAATGGGCCCTGGGGACAATGGGAGTCCCCAAGGTGTCAGAACGAGCCCTGGGGACAAAGTGGAATCCTGGGATGTCACAATGGCCCCCAGTGACAAAGGGGTTCCCCATGGTGCCACAATGGGCCCTGGGGACAAAAGGGGTCCCCAGGATTTCACAATAGCACTGGGGATAAAGGGGGGTCATGGGATGTCACAATGGGCCCTGGGGACAAGGGAGATCCCCATGGTGTCACAATAAGCCCTGGGGACAAAGTGGGGTCCTGGGATGTCACAATGGGCCGCAGTGACAAAGGGGTTCCCCATGGTGCCACAATGGGCCGTGGGGACAAATGGGGTCCCCAGGATGTCACAATGAACCCTGGGGACAAACGGTGGTCCCGGGACATTTCAATGGGACCTGGGGACAAATGGGGGACCCCAGGATGTCACAATGGGCCCTGGGGACAAAGGGGGTCCCCTGGATGTCACAATGGGCCCTGGGGACAATGGGGGGTCCTGGGACGTCACAATTGGCCCTGGGGACAAGGGCGGGTCTCCAGGATGTCACAATGGGCCCTGGGAACAAGGGGGGGTACCCATAGTGTCACAATGGGTCCTGGGGAAAATGGGGTCCCCAGGATGTCACAATGGGCCCTGGGGACAATGTGGGGTCCTGGGATGTCACAATGGGCCCCAGTGACAAAGGTGGTCCCCTGAATGTTACAATGGGTCCTGAGGACAGTGGGGGGTCCTGGGACGTCACAATGGGCCCTGGGGCCAAGAAGGGATCCCCAGGATGTCACAATGGGCCCTGGGGACAATGGGGGGTCCTGGGACCTCACAATGGGCCCTGAGGACAATGGTGGGTCCCCTGAATGTCAAAATGGGCCCTGGGGACAAAGGGGGGTCCGCAGGATGTCACAATGGGCACTGGGGACAAAGGGGGGGTCCCCAGGATGTCACAATGGGCCCTGGGGACAATGTGGGGTCCTGGGATTTCACAATGGGCCCCAGTGACAAAGGGGGTCCCCTGAATGTCACAATGGGTCCTGGGGACAATGGGGGGTCCTGGGACGTCACAATGGGCCCTGGGGACAAGGAGGGATCCCTAGGATGTCACAATGGGCCCTGGGGACAAGGGGGTGTCCCCAGGATGTCACAATGGGCCCTGCGGACATGGGTGGTACCCACGGTGTCACAATGGGCACTGGGCACAAGGGGGGGTCCCTATAGTGTCACAATGGGTCCTGGGGACAAGTGGAGTCTCCTGAAAGTCACAATGGGCCCTTGGGACAATGTGGGGTCCTGGGATCTCACAATGGGCCCCAATGACAAACGGGGGCCCCTGAATGTCACAATGGGCCCTGGGGACAATGGGGGGTCCTGGGACGTCACAATGGGCCCTGGGGACAAAGGGCGGTCCTCAGGATATCACAATGGGCCCTGGGGACAAAGGGTGGTCGCCAGGATATCACAATGGGCTCTGGTGGCAATGGGGTCCCCAGGATGTCACAATGGGCCCTGGGGACAACAGGCGGTCCTGGGATGTCACAATGGGCCCTGGGGACAAAGAGTGTCCCCAGGATATCAGAATGGGCCCTGAGGACAAGTTGGGGTCCCCTGAATTTCAAAATGGGCCCTGGGGACAAAGAGAGCTCCCCAGCATATCACAATGGGCCCTGGGGACAATAGGGGGTCCTGGGACGTCACAATGGGCCCTGGGGACAAGGAGGGATCCACAGGATGTCACAATGGGTCCTGGGGACAATGGGGGGTCCTGGGACGTCACAATGGGCCCTGGGGACAAGGGGGAGTCCCCAGGATGTCACAGTGGGCCCTGGGGACAAAGAGGGGTCCCCTGAATGTCAAAATGGGCCCTGGGGACAAGGGGGTGCAGTGGATGTCACAATGGGCCCTGGGGACAATGCGGGGTGTCCAGGATGTGAGAATGAGTCCTGAGGACAAGGGGGGTCCCCATGGTGTCATAATGGGTCCCCAGTGACAAGGAGGGATCCCCATGGTGTCACAATAGGCCCTGGGGACAAAGTGGGGTCCAAGAATGTCACAATGGGCCCTGGGGACAAAAGGGGTTGCCATAGTGCCACAATGGGCCCTGGGGTCAAAGGGGGTCCCCATGGTGCTACAATGGGCCCTGGGGACAAAGGGGGGTCCTGGGATGTCACAATGGGCCCTGGGGACAAAGGGGGGGTCCCCATAGTGTCACAATGGGCCCAAGTGACAAGGAGGGTCCCCACGGTGCCACGATGTGTCCTGGGGACAAGGGCGTCCCCCAGATGTCACAATGGGCCCTGGGGACAATGGGGTTGCCCAGGATGTCACAATGGGCCCTGGGGACAATGGGAGTCCCCAAGGTGTCAGAACGAGCCCTGGGGTCAAAGTGGAATCCTGGAATGTCACAATGGCCCCCAGTGACAAAGAGGTTGCCAATGGTGCCACAATGGGCCCTGGGGACAAAAGGGATCCCCAGGATTTCACAATAGCACTGGGGACAAAGGGGGGTCATGGGATGTCACAATGGGCCCTGGGGACAAGGGAGATCCCCATGGTGTCACAATAAGCCCTGGGGACAAAGTGGGGTCCTGGGATGTCACAATGGGCTCTGGGGACAAGCAGGGTCCACAGGATGTCACAATGGGCCCTGGGGACAAAGGGGGGTCCTGGGATGTCACAATGGGCTCCAGTGACAAAGAGGGT
Organism: Patagioenas fasciata; assembly: GCF_037038585.1. Taxonomy (NCBI): domain Eukaryota; kingdom Metazoa; phylum Chordata; class Aves; order Columbiformes; family Columbidae; genus Patagioenas; species Patagioenas fasciata. Next base: position 1,217,999 of record NC_092538.1, read on the forward strand.
CCTCATGGTGCCACAATGGGCCCTGGGGACAAAGGGGGGCCCCTGGATGTCACAATGGGCTCTGGGGACAAGGAGGCTCCCCAGGATGTCACAATGGGCCCTGGGGACAAAGAGCGTCCCCAGCATGTCACAATGGGCCCTGGGGACAAAGGGGGTCCCCACGGTATCAGAATGGGCCCTGGGGACAAAGGGGGGTCCCCTGAATGTCACAATGGGCCCTGGGGACAATGGGGGGTCCTGGGACGTCACAATGGGCCCTGGGGACAAGGGGGGGTCCCCAGGATGTCACAATGGGCCCTGGGGAAAAAGAGGGGTCCCCTGAATGTCACAATGGGCCCTGGGGACAAGGGGGTGCAGAGGATGTCACAATGGGCCCTGGGGACAATGGGGGGTCCTGGGACATCACAATGGGCCCTGAGGACAAGGAGGGATCCCCAGGATGTCACAATGGGCCCTGGGGACAAAGAGGGGTCCCCTGAATGTCACAATGGGCCCTGGGGACAAGGGGGTGCAGAGGATGTCACAATGGGCCCTGGGGACAATGGGGGGTCCTGGGACATCACAATGGGCCCTGAGGACAAGGAGGGATCCCCAGGATGTCACAATGGGCCCTGGGGACAATGGGGGGTCCTGGGACGTCACAATGGGCCCTGGGGACAAGGGGGGGTCCCCAGGATGTCACAATGGGCCCTGGGGACAAGGGGGTGCCGAGGATGTCACAATGGACCCTGGGGACAATGGGGGGTCCTGGGACGTCACAATGGGCCCTGGGGACAAGGGGAGGTCCCCAGGATGTCACAATGGGCCCTGAGGACAAAGAGGGGTCCCCTGAATGTCACAATGGGCCCTGGGGAAAAGGGGGTGCAGAGGATGTCACAATGGGCCCTGGGGACAATGGGGGGTCCTGGGACATCACAATAGGCCCTGGGGACAAGGAGGGATCCCCAGGATGTCACAATGGGCCCTGGAGACAATGGGGGGTCCTGGGACGTCACAATGGGCCCTGGGGACAAGGAGGGATCCCCAGGATGTCACAATGGGCCCTGGGGACAAAGAGGCGTCCCCTGAATGTCACAATGGGCCCTGGGGACAAGGGAGATCCCCATGGTGTCACAATAAGCCCTGGGGACAAAGTGGGGTCCTGGGATGTCACAATGGGCCCTGGGGACACAGGTGGTCCCCAGGATGTCACAATGGGCCCTGGGGACAAAGTGGGGTCCTAAGATGTCACAATGGGCACTGGGGACAAAGGGGGTCCCCATGGTGTCACAATGGGCCTTGAGGACAATGGGGTCTCCCCAGGATGTCACAATGGGCCTTGGGGACAAAGGGGTGTCCCCTGAATGTGCATAATGGGCCCTGGGGACAAAGGGTGGTCGCCAGGATGTCTCAGTGGGCCCTGGGGACAATGGGGTGTCCTGGGATGTCACAATGGGCCCCAGTGAAATATGGGGTCTCCACGGTGTCACATTGGGCCCTGGGTATAAAGGGGGGTCTCCAGGATGTCACAATGGGCCCAAGTGATGAGTCCCCACAGTGCCACTATGGGCCCTGGAGACAATGGGGTCCCACGGATGTCACAATGGGCCCTGGGGACAAGGGGGGTCCCCAGGATGTCACGATGGGGCCTGGGGACAACTTGGGGTCCTGGGATGTCACAATGGGCCCTGGGGACAAGGGAGATCCCCATGGTGTCACAATAAGCCCTGGGGACAAAGTGTGGTCCTGGGATGTCACAATGGGCTCTGGGGACAAGGAGGGTCCCCAGGATGTCACAATGGGCCCTGCGGACAAGGGTGGTACCCACGGTGTCACAATGGGCCCTGGGCACAAGGGGGGGTCCCCATAGTGTCACAATGGGTCCTGGGGACAAGTGGGGTCCCCAGGATGTGACAATGTGTCCTGGGGACAATGTGGGGTCCTGGGATGTCACAATGGGCCCCAGTGACAAAGGGGCCCCCTGAATGTCACAATGGGTCGTGGGAACAATCGGGGGTCCTGGGACGTCACAATGGGCCCTGGGGACAAGGAGGGATCCCCAGGATGTCACAATGGGCCCTGGGGACAATGGGGGGTCCTGGGACGTCACAATGGGCCCCAGTGACAAGGGGGGGTCCCCAGGATGTCACAATGGGCTCTGGGGACAAGGAGGGTCCCCAGCATGTCACAATGGGCCCTGGGGACAAAGGGGGGGTCCCCAGGATGCCACAATGTGCGCTGGGGACAAAGGGGGTCCCCACGGTATCAGAATGGGTCCTGGGGACAAGTGGAGTCCCCTGAAAGTCACAATGGGCCCTGGGGACAAAGGGGGGTCCTGGGATGTCACAATGGGCCCTGGGGACAAAGGCGGTGTCCCCATGGTGCCACAATGGGCCCTGGGAGCAAGGGGGTGGCCAGGATGTCACAATGGACCCTGAGGACAAGCGGGGGTCTCCATGGTGTCACAATGGGCCCCAGTGACAAAGGGGGTCCCCTGAATGTCACAATAGGTCCTGGGGACAATGGGGGGTCCTGGGACGCAACAATGGGCCCTGGGGAAAAGGAGGGATCCCCAGGATGTCACAATGGGCCCTGGGGACAATGGGGGGTCCTGGGACGTCACAATGGGCCCTGGGGACAAGGGGGGGGTCCCCAGGATGTCACAATGGGCCCTGGGGACAAAGAGGGGTCCCCTGAATGTCACAATGGGCCCTGGGGACAATGGGGGGTCCTGGGATGTCACAATGGGCCCTGGGGACAAGGGGGGGTCCCCAGGAAGTCACAATGGGCCTTGGGAACAAGGGGGTCCCCCAGATATCACAATGGGCCCTGGGGACAATGTAAGGTCCTGGCCTGTCACAATGGACCCTGAGGACAAGGGGGGACCCCAGGATGTCACAATGAAGTCTTGGGACAAAGGGGGTCCCCAGGATGTCACAATGGGCCCTGGGGACAAAGGGGGTCCCCACGGTGTCAGAATGGGCCCTGGGGACAAGGGGGGTCCCCTGAATATCACAATGGGCCATGGGGACAATGGGGGGTCCTGGGATGTCACAATGAGCCCTGGGGACAAGGGTGGTACCCACGGTGTCACAATGGGCCCTGGGCAAAAGGGGGGGTCCCCATAGTGTCACAATGGACCCTGGGGACAAGGGGGTGCCGAGTATGTCACAATGGGCCCTGGGGACAATAGAGGGTCCTGGGACCTCACAATGGGCCCTGAGGACAATGGTGGGTCCCCTGAATGTCAAAATGGGCCCTGGGGACAAAGGGGGGTCCGCAGAATGTCACAATGGGCACTGGGGATAAAGGGGGGGTCCCCAAGGTGTCACAATGGGCCCAAGTGACAAGGAGGGTCCCCACGGTGCCACGATGGGTCCTGGGGACAAGGGCGTCCCCCAGATGTCACAATGGGCCCTGGGGACAATGGGGTTGCCCGGGATGTCACAATGGGCCCTGGGGACAATGGGAGTCCCCAAGGTGTCAGAACGAGCCCTGGGGACAAAGTGGAATCCTGGGATGTCACAATGGTCCCCAGTGACAAAGGGGTTCCCCATGGTGCCACAATGGGCCCTGGGGACAAAAGGGGTCCCCAGGATTTCACAATAGCACTGGGGATAAAGGGGGGTCATGGGATGTCACAATGGGCCCTGGGGACAAGGGAGATCCCCATGGTGTCACAATAAGACCTGGGGACAAAGTGGGGTCCTGGGATGTCACAATGGGCCCCCGTGACAAACGGGGGCCCCTGAATGTCACAATGGGCCCTGGGGACAATGGGGGGTCCTGGGACGTCACAATGGGTCCTGGGGACAAGGAGGGATCCCCAGGATGTCACAATGGGCCCTGGGGACAATGGCGGGTCCTGGGACGTCACAATGGGCCCTGGGGACAAGGGGGGGTCCCCAGGATGTCACAATGGGCCCTGGGGACAAAGAGGGGTCCCCTGAATGTCACAATGGGCCCTGGGCACAAGGGGGTGCCGAGGATGTCACAATGGGCCCTGGGGACAATGGAGGGTCCTGGGACCTCACAATGGGCCCTGAGGACAATAGTGGGTCCCCTGAATGTCACAATGGGCCCTGGGGACAAAGGGGGGTCCGCAGGATGTCACAATGGGCACTGGGGACAAAGGGGGGCGTCCCCATGGTGTCACAATGGGCTCAAGTGACAAGGAGGGTCCCCACGGTGCCACGATGGGTCCTGGGGACAAGGGCGTCCCCCAGATGTCACAATGGGCCCTGGGGACAATGGGGTTGCCCAGGATGTCACAATAGGCCCTGGGGACAATGGGAGTCCCCAAGGTGTCAGAACGAGCCCTGGGGACAAAGTGGAATCCTGGAATGTCACAATGGCCCCCAGTGACAAAGGGGTTCCCCATGGTGTCATAATGGGCCCTGGGGACAAAAGGGGTCCCCAGGATTTCACAATAGCACTGGGGACAAAGGGGGGTCCTGGGATGTCACAATGGGCTCCAGTGACAAAGAGGGTCCTCATGGTGCCACAATGGGCCCTGGGGACAAAGGGGGTCCCCTGGATGTCACAATGGGCTCTGGGGACAAGGAGGGTCCCCAGGATGTCACAATGGGCCCTGGGGACAAAGGGGGTCCCCACGGTATCAGAATGGGCCCTGGGGACAAAGGGTGGTCCTGGGACGTCACAATGGGCCCTGGGGACAAGGGGGGGTCCCTAGGATGTCACAATGGGCCCTGGGGACAAGGTAGTGCAGTGGATGTCACAATGGGCCCTGGGGTCAATGGGGGGTGTCCAGGATGTGAGAATGAGTCCTGAGGACAAGGGGGGGTCCCCATGGTGTCACAATGGGTCCCCAGTGACAAGGAGGGGTCCCCATGGTGTCACAATAGGCCCTGGGGACAAAGTGGGGTCCAAGAATGTCACAATGGGCCCTGGGGACAAAAGGGGTTGCCATGGTGCCACAATGGGCCCTGGGGTCAAAGGGGGTCCCCATGGTGCTACAATGGGCCCTGGGGACAAAGGGGGGTCCTGGGATGTCACAATGGGCCCTGGGGACAAAGGGGGTGTCCCCATGGTGCCACAACAGGCCCTGGGAGCAAGGGGATGGCCAGGATGTCACAATGGGTCCTGGGGAAAATGGGGGGTGCCCAGGATGTCACAATGGACCCTGAGGACAAGCGGGGGTCTCCATGGTGTCACAATGGGCCCCAGTGACAAAGGCGATCCCCTGAATGTCACAATCGGTCCTGGGGCCAATGGGGGGTCCTGGGACCTCACAATGGGCCCTGAGGACAATGGTGGGTCCCCTGAAGGTCACAATGGGCCCTGGGGACAAAGGGGGCTCCGCAGAATGTCACAATGGGCACTGGGGACAAAGGGGGGGTCCCCATAGTGTCACAATGGGCCCAAGTGACAAGGAGGGTCCCCACGGTGCCACGATGTGTCCTGGGGACAAGGGCGTCCCCCAGATGTCACAATGGGCCCTGGGGACAATGGGGTTGCCCAGGATGTCACAATGGGCCCTGGGGACAATGGGAGTCCCCAAGGTGTCAGAACGAGCCCTGGGGTCAAAGTGGAATCCTGGAATGTCACAATGGCCCCCAGTGACAAAGAGGTTGCCAATGGTGCCACAGTGGGCCCTGGGGACAAAAGGGGTCCCCAGGATTTCACAATAGCACTGGGGACAAAGGGGGGTCATGGGATGTCACAATGGGCCCTGGGGACAAGGGAGATCCCCATGGTGTCACAATAAGCCCTGGGGACAAAGTGGGGTCCTGGGATGTCACAATGGGCTCTGGGGACAAGCAGGGTCCCCAGCATGTCACAATGGGCCCTGGGGACAAAGGGGGTCCCCACGGTATCAGAATGGGCCCTGGGGACAAAGGGGGGGCCCCTGAATGTCACAATGGGCCCTGGGGACAATGGGGGGTCCTGGGACGTCACAATGGGCCCTGGGGACAAGGGGGGGTCCCCAGGATGTCACAATGGGCCCTGGGGAAAAAGAGGGGTCCCCTGAATGTCACAATGGGCCCTGGGGACAAGGGTTGCAGAGGATGTCACAATGGGCCCTGGGGACAATGGGGGGTCCTGGGACATCACAATGGGCCCTGAGGACAAGGAGGGATCCCCAGGATGTCACAATGGGCCCTGGGGACAAAGAGGGGTCCCCTGAATGTCACAATGGGCCCTGGGGACAAGGGGGTGCAGAGGATGTCACAATGGGCCCTGGGGACAATGGGGGGTCCTGGGACATCACAATGGGCCCTGAGGACAAGGAGGGATCCCCAGGATGTCACAATGGGCCCTGGGGACAATGGGGGGTCCTGGGACGTCACAATGGGCCCTGGGGACAAGGGGGGGTCCCCAGGATGTCACAATGGGCCCTGGGGAAAAGGGGGTGCAGAGGATGTCACAATGGGCCCTGGGGACAATGGGGGGTCCTGGGACATCACAATAGGCCCTGGGGACAAGGAGGGATCCCCAGGATGTCACAATGGGCCCTGGAGACAATGGGGGGTCCTGGGACGTCACAATGGGCCCTGGGGACAAGGGTGGGTCCCCAGGATGTCACAATGGGCCTTGGGCAGAAGGGGGGGTCCCCATAGTGTCACAATGGGTCCTGGGGACAAGTGGGGTCCCCAGGATGTCACAATGGGCCCTGGGGACAATGTGGGGTCCCCTGAATGTCACAATGGGCCCTGGGGACAAGGGGGTGCCGAGGATGTCACAATGGGCCCTGGGGACAAAGGGGGGTCCGCAGGATGTCACAATGGGCACTGGGGACAAAGGGGGTGTCCCCAGGATGTCACAGTGGGCCCTGGGGACAATGGCGGGTCCTGGGACGGCACAATGGGCCCTGGGGACAAGGGGGGGTCCCCTGGATGTCACAATGGGCCCTGGGGACAAGGGGGTGTCCCCAGGATGTCACAATGGGCCCTGCGGACAAGGGTGGTACCCACGGTGTCACAAAGGGCACTGGGCACAATGGGGGGTCCGTATAGTATCACAATGGGTCCTGGGGACAAGTGGGGTCCCCAGAAAGTCACAATGGGCCCTGGGGACAATGTGGGGTCCTGGGATGTCACAATGGGCCCCAGTGACAAACGGGGACCCCTGAATGTCACAATGGGCCCTGGGGACAATGGGGGGTCCTGGGACGTCACAATGGGCCCTGGGGACAAGGAGGGATCCCCAGGATGTTACAATGGGCCCTGGGGACAAAGAGGCGTCCCCTGAATGTCACAATGGGCCCTGGGGACAAGGGGGTGCCGAGGATGTCACAATGGGCCCTGGGGACAAGGGAGATCCCCATGGTCTCACAATAAGCCCTGGGGACATAGTGGGGTCCTGGGATGTCACAATGGGCCCTGGGGACACAGGTGGTCCCCAGGATGTCACAATGGGCCCTGGGGACAAAGTGGGGTCCTGGGATGTCACAATGGGCCCTGGGGACACAGGTGGTCCCCAGGATGTCACAATGGGCACTGGGGACAAAGGGGGTCCCCATGGTGTCACAATGGGCCTTGAGGACAATGGGGTCTCCCCAGGATGTCACAATGGGCCTTGGGGACAAAGGGGTGTCCCCTGAATGTGCATAATGGGCCCTGGGGACAAAGGGTGGTCGCCAGGATGTCTCAGTGGGCCCTGGGGACAATGGGGTGTCCTGGGATGTCACAATGGGCCCCAGTGAAATATGGGGTCTCCACGGTGTCACAATGGGCCCAAGTGATGAGTCCCCACAGTGCCACTATGGGCCCTGGAGACAATGGGGTCCCACGGATGTCACAATGGGCCCTGGGGACAAGGGGGGTCCCCAGGATGTCACGATGGGGCCTGGGGACAACGAGGGGTCCTGGGACGTCACAATGAGCCCTGGGGAAAAAGGGTGGTCCCCATGATGTCACAATGGGCACTGGAGACAGTGGGGGGTCCTGGGATGTCACAATGGGCCCTGGGGACAAAGTAAGGTCCTCGGCTGTCACAATGAGCCCTGAGGACAAGGGGGGTTCCCAGAATTTCACAATGAGCACTGGGAACAAAGTGGGGTCCTGGGATGTCAAAATGGGCCCTGGGGACAAAGGGGGTCCCTTAATTGTCACAATGGGCCCTGGGGACAAGGGGGGTCCCTTAATTGTCACAATGGGCCCTGGGGACAAAGTGGGGTCCTGGAATGTCACAATGGGCCCAGAGGACAAAGGGGGTTCCCATGGTGCCACAGTGGGCCCTGGGGACAAAGGGGGTCCTGAGACGTCACAATGGGCCCTGGGGAAAAGGCGGGGTCCCCACGGTGTCACAATGGGCCCTGGGGACAATGGGGGGTCCTGGGATGTCACAATGGGCCCCAGTGACAAAGGGGGTCCCCATGGTGCGACAACGAGCTCTGGGGATAAAGGGGGTCTCCAGGATGTCACAATGGGCCCTGGGGACAAAGGAAGTCCCCAGAATGCCACAATGGGTCCTGGAAAGAAGTGGGGTCCCCACCGTGTCACAATGGGCCTTGGGGACAAAGGGGGGTCCCCAGGATGTCACAATGGGCCCCGGGGACAAAGGCGTCCCCAGGATGTCACAATGGGTACTGGGGACAAAGGCGGGGTCCCCATGGTGTCACAATGGACCCAAGTGACAGGACGAGTCCCCACGGTACCACTATGGGCCCTGGAGACCAGGGGGTTCCCCGGATTTCACAATGGGCCCTGGGGACTAGGGGGGGGGGTTCCCTCAGTGCCACGATGGGCCCTGGGGACAAGGGGGTCCCCAGGATGTCACAATGGGCCCTGAGGACAAATTGGGGTTCTGGGATGTCACAATGGGCCCTGGGGACAAAGGGGGTGTCCATGGTGCCACAATGGGCCCTGGGGACAAAGGGGGGTCCTGGGATGTCACAATGGGCCCCAGTGACAAAGGGGGTCCCCATGGTGCGACAACGAGCTCTGGGGATAAAGGGGGTCTCCAGGATGTCACAATGGGCCCTGGGGACAAAGGAAGTCCCCAGAATGCCACAATGGGTCCTGGAAAGAAGTGGGGTCCCCACCGTGTCACAATGGGCCTTGGGGACAAAGGGGGGTCCCCAGGATGTCACAATGGGCCCCGGGGACAAAGGGGTCCCCAGGATGTCACAATGGGTACTGGGGACAAAGGCGGGGTCCCCATGGTGTCACAATGGACCCAAGTGACAGGACGAGTCCCCACGGTACCACTATGGGCCCTGGAGACCAGGGGGTTCCCCGGATTTCACAATGGGCCCTGGGGACTAGGGGGGGGGGTTCCCTCAGTGCCACGATGGGCCCTGGGGACAAGGGGGTCCCCAGGATGTCACAATGGGCCCTGAGGACAAATTGGGGTTCTGGGATGTCACAATGGGCCCTGGGGACAAAGGGGGTGTCCATGGTGCCACAATGGGCCCTGGGGACAAAGAGGGGTCCCCAGAATGTCACAATGGGCCCTGGGGACATTTGGGGTCCCCAGAATGTCACAATGGGCCCTGGGAACAATAGGGGGTCCTGGGACGTCACAATGGGCCCTGGAGTAAAGGGGGGTCCCCAGGATGTCACAATAGGCCCTGGGGACAAAGAGGAGTCCCCTGAATGTCATAATGGGCCCTGAGGACAAGGAGGGTCTCCACGGTGTCACAATGGGCCCTGGGGACAATGGGGGGTCCTGGGATGTCACAATAGGCCCTGGGGACAAAGGGGGTCCCCATGGTGTCACAACGGCCCTGGGGATAAAGGGGGACCCCAGGATGTGTATAATGGGGCCTGGGGACAATGGGGGGTCCTGGGATGTCACAATGGGCTCTGGGGACAATAGGGGGTCCTGGGACGTCACAATGGGCCCTGGAGAAAAGGGGGGGTCCTGGCATGTCACAATAGGCCCTGGGGACAAAGGGGGTCTTCAGGATGTCACAATGGGCCCGGGGGACAAAGGGGGTCCCCAGGATGTCACAATAGGCCCTGGGGAAAAAGAGGGCTCCCCAGGATATCACAATGGGCCCTGGGGACAAAGAGGGGTCCACAGGATGTGCACAATGGGCCCTGGGGACAAAGGGGGCTCCCCAGGATATCACAATGGGCTCTGGTGACATAGGGGTCCCCAAGATGTCACAACGGGTCCTGGGGACAAGGGGGGTCCCAAGGATGTCACAATGGGCACTGGAGACAAAGGGGGGGTCCCCACGGTGCCACGATGGGCCCTGGGGACAAGGGGGTCCCCAGGATGTAACAATGTGCCCTTGGGACAATGGGGGCTCCTGCGATGTCACAATGGGCCCTGGGGACAAAGGGAGGCCCCAGGATGTCAGAATGGACCCTGGGGACAAAAGGGGTCCCCGGGATGTCACAATGGGCCCAGGGGACAACGAAGCATCCTGGGACGCCACAATGGGCCCGGGGAAAAAGGGGGGTCCCCAGGTTGTTCACAATGGGCCCTGGGGACAATGGGGGTCCTGGGATGTCACAATGAACCCTAGGGACAAAGGGGGTCCCCAGGATGTCACAATGGGCCCTGGGGATAAAGGGTACTCCCCAGGATGTCACAATAGGCCCTGGGGACAAAGGGGGTCCCCAGGATGTCACAACGGGCCCTGGGTACAAGGGGTGTCCCACCCTGTCACAATGAGCACTGGGGACAAAGGGGGTCCCCAGGATGTCACAATGGGCACTGGAGACAAAGGGGGGGTCTCCACGGTGCCACAATGGGCCCTGGGGACAAGAGGGTCCCCACGGTTTCACAATGGGCCCTGGGGACAAGGGGGATCCCCGCCCTGTCACAATGGGCCCTGGGGCCAAAGGGATCCCCAGGATGTCACAATGGGCCCTGGGGACTGCGGGGGGTACTAGGATGTCACAATGGGTCTTGGGGACAAAGGGGGTACCCAGGATGTCACAATGGGCCCTGGGGACAATGGGGGGTCCCTTGAAGGTCACAATGGGCCCATGGGACAAAGAGGGTGCCCACGGTGTCACAGTGGGCCCTGGCGACAAAGGGGGATCCCCAGGATGTCACAATGGGCCCCGGGGACAAAGTAAAATCCTGGAATGTCACAATGGTCCCCAGTGACAAAGGCGCTCCCCATGGTGCCACAATGGGCCCTGGGGACAAAGTGGGTCCCCAGGATTTCACAATGAGCACTGGGGACAAAGGGGGTCCCCAGGATGTCACAACGGGCCCTGGGTACAAGGGGGGTCCCACCCTGTCACAATGAGCACTGGGGACAAAGGGGGTCCCCAGGATGTCACAATGGGCACTGGAGACAAAGGGGGGGTCTCCACGGTGCCACAATGGGCCCTGGGGACAAGAGGGTCCCCACGGTTTCACAGTGGGCCCTGGGGACAAGGGGGATCCCCGCCCTGTCACAATGGGCCCTGGGGCCAAAGGGATCCCCAGGATGTCACAATGGGCCCTGGGGACTGCGGGGGGTACTAGGATGTCACAATGGGTCTTGGGGACAAAGGGGGTACCCAGGATGTCACAATGGGCCCTGGGGACAATGGGGGGTCCCTTGAAGGTCACAATGGGCCCATGGGACAAAGAGGGTGCCCACGGTGTCACAGTGGGCCCTGGCGACAAAGGGGGATCCCCAGGATGTCACAATGGGCCCCGGGGACAAAGTAAAACCCTGGAATGTCACAATGGTCCCCAGTGACAAAGGCGCTCCCCATGGTGCCACAATGGGCCCTGGGGACAAAGTGGGTCCCCAGGATTTCACAATGAGCACTGGGGACAAAGGGGGTCCCAGGATGTCACAATGGGCCCTGGGGACAAGGGGGGGTTCCCATGGAGTCACAATGGGTCCTGGGGACAACGAGGCGTCCTGGGACGTCACAATGGGACTTGGGGACAAAGGGGGTCTTCCACAGTCTCACAATGGGCCCTAGAGACAAGGGGAGATCCCCAGGATGACACAATAGGCCCTGGGGACAAAGAGGAGTCCCCCTGAATGTCACAATGGGCCCTGGGGACAAGGGGGGTCCCCATGGTATCACAATAAACCCTGGGGACAAAGTGGGGTCCTGGGATGTCACAACTGGCCCCAGTGACAAAGGGTGTCCCCATGGTGCCACAATGGGCCGTGGGGACAAAGAGGGTCCCCAGGATGTCACAATGGGCTTTGGGGACAAGGCGGGGTCCCCAGGATGTCACAATGGGGTCTTGGGACAAAGGGGGTCCCCAGGATGTCACAATGGTCCCTGGGGACAATGGGGGTTCCTGGGACATCACAGTGGGCCCTGGGGACAAAGGCGGTCCCAGGGTGTCACAATAAGCCATGGGGACAAGGGGGGTCCCCAGGATGTCAGAATGGGCCCTGGGGACAACGCGGGGTCCTGGGATGTCACAATGGGCCACGGGGACAAAGGCGATCCCCATGGCGTCACAATGGGCCCTGGGGACAAGGGGGTCCCCAGGATGTCACAATGGGCTCATGGGATAAAGGGGGTACCCACGGTGTCACTATAGGCCCTGGGGACAATGGGGGGTCCCCACGGTGCCACGATGGGTCGTGTGGACAAGGGGGTCCCCAGGATGTTCACAACGGGCCCTGAGGACAAAGGGGGTCCCCACGGTGTCACAATGGTCCCTGGGGACAACTTGGGGTCCTGGGATGTCACAATGGGCCCTGGGGACAAAGGCGGTCCCCAGGATGTCACAATAAGCCCTGGGGACAAGGGGGGTCCCCAGGATGTCACAATGGGCACTGGGGACAAAGGGGGTACCCACGGTGTCACTATAGGCCCTGGGGACAACGGGGGGTCCCCACGGTGCCACGATGGGCCCTGGGGACAAGGGGGTCCCCAGGATGTTCACAATGGGCCCTGGAGACAATGGGGTGTCCCCAGGATGTCACAATGGGCCCTGGGGACAAAGAGGGTCCCCAGGATGTCACAATCGGCCCTGGGCACAAAGGGGGGTGCACATGGTGTCAAAATGGGCCCTGGGGACAAAGGGCGACCCCAGGATGTCACAGTGGGCCCTGGGGACAAAGTGGTCCCCATGGTATCAGAATGGGCCCTGGGGACAAAGAGGGGTGCCCTGAATGTCACAATGGGCCCTGAGGACAAAGGGGGGTCCCCAGGATGTCGCAATGGGCCTTGGGGACAATGGGGGGTCCTAGGATGTCACAATGGGCCCGAGTGACAAATGGGGTCTCCATGGTGTCACAATGGGCCCTGAAGACAAAGGGGGTCCCCTGAATGTCACAATGGGCCCTGAGGACAATGGGGGTTCCTGGAACGTCACAATGGGCCCTGGGGAGAAAGGGAGGTCCCCAGGATGTCACAATGGGCCCTGGAGACAATTGGGGGTTTTGGGATGTCACGATGGGCTCTGACGACAAGGGGAGGTGCCCATGGTGTCACAATGGGTCCTCAGTGACAAGGGGGGTCCCTATAGTGTCACAATGGGCTCTGCAGACAATGGGGGGTCCTGGGATGTCACAATGGGCACCAGTGACAAAGGGGGTCCTCATGGTGCCACAATGGGCCCTGGGGAGTAAGTGGGGTCCTGGGATGTCACAATGGGTCCTGGGGACAAAGGGTGATCCTTTGATGTCACAAGGGGCCCTGGAGGCAAGGGGGTCCCCAGGATGTTACAATGGGCCCTGGGCACAAAGGGGGGTCCCCATAGTGTCACAATGGGTCCCCAGTGACAAGAGGGTCCCCACGGTGCCACGATGGGCCCTGGGGACAAGAGGGGGTCCCCATGGTGTCACAATGGACCCTGGGGTCAAAGGGGGTTCCCAGGACATCACAATGTGCTCTAGGGACAATGGGGATCCTGGGACATCACAATGAGCCCTGGGGACAAGGGGGGGTCCTGGGACGTCACAATGGGTCCTGGGGACAAAGCGGTTCCCCAGGATGTCACAATGGGCCCCGGGGACAAAGCAGGGTCCTGGGACGTCACAATGGGCCCTGGAGACAAAGGGATTCCCCTTGATGTCACAATGGGCCCTGGGGACAAAGGGGGTCCCCACAGTGTCACAATGGTCCCTGGGGACAAAGGAGATCCCCACAGTGTCACAATGGGCCCAGGGGAGAAAAGGGGGACCACAGGATGTCACAATGGGCCCAGGGGACAATGGGGGGTCCTGGGACGTTATAATGGGCCCTCGGGAAAAAGGGGGTCCACATGGTGCCATAATGGGCCCTGGGGACAACGGGGGTCCCAGGATGCCACAATGGACACTGGGGACAAGGGGGTCCCCAGGATGTCACAATGGACCCTGGGGACAACGGTGGCTCCTGGGATGTCACAATGGGCCCTGGGGACACAGGTGGTTCCCAGGATGTCACAATGGGCCCTGGGGACAAAGTGGGGTCCTAAGATGTCACAATGGGCACTGGGGACAAAGGGGTCTCCCCAGGATGTCACAATGGGCCTTGGGGACAAAGGGGTGTCCCCTGAATGTGCATAATGGACCCTGGGGACAAAGGGTGGTCGCCGGGATGTCTCAGTGGGCCCTGGGGACAATGGGGTGTCCTGGGATGTCACAATGGGCCCCAGTGACAAATGGGGTCTCCACGGTGTCACAATGGGCCCTGGAGTAAAGGGGCGTCCCCAGGATGTCACAATAGTCCCTGGGGACAAAGAGGAGTCCCCTGAATGTCATAATGGGCCCTGAGGACAAGGAGGGTCTCCACGGTGTCACAATGGGCCCTGGGGACAATGGGGGGTCCTGGGATGTCACAATAGGCCCTGGGGACAAAGGGGGTCCCCATGATTTCACAATGGGCCCAGGGGACAATGGGGCATCCTGGGATGTCACAATGGGCCCTGGGGACAAAGGGGGTCTCCACGGTGTCACAATGGCCCTGGGGATAAAGGGGGACCCCAGGATGTGTATAATGGGGCCTGGGGACAATGGGGGGTCCTGGGATGTCACAATGGGCTCTGGGGACAATAGGGGGTCCTGGGACGTCACAATGGGCCCTGGAGAAAAGGGGGGGTCCTGGGATGTCACAATAGGCCCTGGGGACAAAGGGGGTCTTCAGGATGTCACAATGGGCCCGGGGGACAAAGGGGGTCCCCAGGATGTCACAATAGGCCCTGGGGAAAAAGAGGGCTCCCCAGGATATCACAATGGGCCCTGGGGACAAAGAGGGGTCCACAGGATGTGCACAATGGGCCCTGGGGACAAAGGGGGCTCCCCAGGATATCACAATGGGCTCTGGTGACATAGGGGTCCCCAAGATGTCACAACGGGTCCTGGGGACAAGGGGGGTCCCAAGAATGTCACAATGGGCACTGGAGACAAAGGGGGGGTCCCCACGGTGCCACGATGGGCCCTGGGGACAAGGGGGTCCCCAGGATGTAACAATGTGCCCTTGGGACAATGGGGGCTCCTGCGATGTCACAATGGGCCCTGGGGACAAAGGGAGGCCCCAGGATGTCAGAATGGACCCTGGGGACAAAAGGGGTCCCCGGGATGTCACAATGGGCCCAGGGGACAACGAAGCATCCTGGGACGCCACAATGGGCCCGGGGAAAAAGGGGGGTCCCCAGGTTGTTCACAATGGGCCCTGGGGACAATGGGGGTCCTGGGATGTCACAATGAACCCTAGGGACAAAGGGGGTCCCCAGGATGTCACAATGGGCCCTGGGGATAAAGGGTACTCCCCAGGATGTCACAATAGGCCCTGGGGACAAAGGGGGTCCCCAGGATGTCACAACGGGCCCTGGGTACAAGGGGGGTCCCACCCTGTCAGAATGAGCACTGGGGACAAAGGGGGTCCCCAGGATGTCACAATGGGCACTGGAGACAAAGGGGGGGTCTCCACGGTGCCACAATGGGCCCTGGGGACAAGAGGGTCCCCACGGTTTCACAATGGACCCTGGGGACAAGGGGGATCCCCGCCCTGTCACAATGGGCCCTGGGGCCAAAGGGATCCCCAGGATGTCACAATGGGCCCTGGGGACTGCGGGGGGTACTAGGATGTCACAATGGGTCTTGGGGACAAAGGGGGTACCCAGGATGTCACAATGGGCCCTGGGGACAATGGGGGGTCCCTTGAAGGTCACAATGGGCCCATGGGACAAAGAGGGTGCCCACGGTGTCACAGTGGGCCCTGGCGACAAAGGGGGATCCCCAGGATGTCACAATGGGCCCCGGGGACAAAGTAAAATCCTGGAATGTCACAATGGTCCCCAGTGACAAAGGCGCTCCCCATGGTGCCACAATGGGCCCTGGGGACAAAGTGGGTCCCCAGGATTTCACAATGAGCACTGGGGACAAAGGGGGGTCCCAGGATGTCACAATGGGCCCTGGGGACAAGGGGGGGTTCCCATGGAGTCACAATGGGTCCTGGGGACAACGAGGCGTCCTGGGACGTCACAATGGGACTTGGGGACAAAGGGGGTCTTCCACAGTCTCACAATGGGCCCTAGAGACAAGGGGAGATCCCCAGGATGACACAATAGGCCCTGGGGACAAAGAGGAGTCCCCCTGAATGTCACAACGGGCCCTGGGGACAAGGGGGGTCCCCATGGTATCACAATAAGCCCTGGGGACAAAGTGGGGTCCTGGGATGTCACAACTGGCCCCAGTGACAAAGGGTGTCCCCATGGTGCCACAATGGGCCCTGGGGACAAAGAGGGTCCCCAGGATGTCACAATGGGCTTTGGGGACAAGGCGGGGTCCCCAGGATGTCACAATGGGGTCTTGGGACAAAGGGGGTCCCCAGGATGTCACAATGGTCCCTGGGGACAATGGGGGGTCCTGGGACGTCACAATGGGCCCTGGGGACAAAGGCGGTCCCAGGGTGTCACAATAAGCCATGGGGACAAGGGGGGTCCCCAGGATGTCACAATGGGCACTGGGGACAAAGGGGGGTCCCCACGGTGCCATGATGGGCCCTGGCGACAAGGGGGTCCCCAGGATGTCACAATGGGCCCATGGGACAAAGGGGGTACCCATGGTGTCACAATGGGCCCTGGGGACGACTTGGGGTCCTGGGATGTCACAATGGGCCCCGGTGACAAAGGGGGTCCCCGTGGTGCCACAATGTGCCCCTGGGACAAAGGGGGTCCCCAGAATGTCATAATGGGCACTGGGGACAAGGGGGGTCCCCAGGATGTCACAAGTGGCCCTGGGGATAAAGGGGGTCCCCATGGTGCCACAATGTGCCCCTGGGACAAAGGGGTCCCCAGGATGTCACAATAAGCCCTGGGGACAAGGGGGGTCCCCAGGATGTCAGAATGGGCCCTGGGGACAACGCGGGGTCCTGGGATGTCACAATGGGCCACGGGGACAAAGGCGATCCCCATGGTGTCACAATGGGCCCTGGGGACAAGGGGGTCCCCAGGATGTCACAATGGGCTCATGGGATAAAGGGGGTACCCACGGTGTCACTATAGGCCCTGGGGACGAGGGGTCCCCACGGTGCCACGATGGGTCGTGTGGACAAGGGGGTCCCCAGGATGTTCACAACGGGCCCTGGGGACAAAGGGGGTCCCCACGGTGTCACAATGGTCCCTGGGGACAACTTGGGGTCCTGGGATGTCACAATGGGCTTTGGGGACAAAGGCGGTCCCCAGGATGTCACAATAAGCCCTGGGGACAAGGGGGGTCCCCAGGATGTCACAATGGGCACTGGGGACAAAGGGGGTACCCACAGTGTCACTATAGGCCCTGGGGACAACGGGGGGTCCCCACGGTGCCACGATGGGCCCTGGGGACAAGGGGGTCCCCAGGATGTTCACAATGGGCCCTGGAGACAATGGGGTGTCCCCAGGATGTCACAATGGGCCCTGGGGACAAAGAGGGTCCCCAGGATGTCACAATCGGCCCTGGGCACAAAGGGGGGTGCACATGGTGTCAAAATGGGCCCTGGGGACAAAGGGCGTCCCCAGGATGTCACAGTGGGCCCTGGGGACAAAGTGGTCCCCATGGTATCAGAATGGGCCCTGGGGACAAAGAGGGGTGCCCTGAATGTCACAATGGGCCCTGAGGACAAAGGGGGGTCCCCAGGATGTCGCAATGGGCCTTGGGGACAATGGGGGGTCCTAGGATGTCACAATGGGCCCGAGTGACAAATGGGGTCTCCATGGTGTCACAATGGGCCCTGAAGACAAAAGGGGGTCCCCTGAATGTCACAATGGGCCCTGAGGACAATGGGGGTTCCTGGAACGTCACAATGGGCCCTGGGGAGAAAGGGAGGTACCCAGGATGTCACAATGGGCCCTGGAGACAATTGGGGGTTTTGGGATGTCACGATGGGCTCTGACAACAAGGGGAGGTGCCCATGGTGTCACAATGGGTCCTCAGTGACAAGGGGGGTCCCTATAGTGTCACAATGGGCTCTGCAGACAATGGGGGGTCCTGGGATGTCACAATGGGCACCAGTGACAAAGGGGGTCCTCATGGTGCCACAATGGGCCCTGGAGGCAAGGGGGTCCCCAGGATGTTACAATGGGCCCTGGGCACAAAGGGGGGTCCCCATAGTGTCACAATGGGTCCCCAGTGACAAGGGGGTCCCCACGGTGCCACGATGGGCCCTGGGGACAAGAGGGGGTCCCCATGGTGTCACAATGGACCCTGGGGTCAAAGGGGGTTCCCAGGACATCACAATTGGCTCTGGGGACAATGGGGATCCTGGGACATCACAATGAGCCCTGGGGACAAGGGGGGGTCCTGGGACGTCACAATGGGTCCTGGGGACAAAGCGGTTCCCCAGGATGTCACAATGGGCCCCGGGGACAAAGCAGGGTCCTGGGACGTCACAATGGGCCCTGGGGACAAAGGGGGTCCCCACAGTGTCACAATGGTCCCTGGGGACAAAGGGATTCCCCAGGATGTCACAATGGGCCCTGGGGACAAAGGGGGTCCCCACAGTGTCACAATGGTCCCTGGGGACAAAGGAGATCCCCACAGTGTCACAATGGGCCCAGGGGACAAAAGGGGGACCCCAGGATGTCACAATGGGCCCAGGGGACAATGGGGGGTCCTGGGACGTTATAATGGGCCCTCGGGAAAAAGGGGGTCCACATGGTGCCACAATGGGCCCTGGGGACAACGGGGGTCCCAGGATGCCACAATGGACACTGGGGACAAGGGGGTCCCCAGGATGTCACAATGGGCCCTGGGGACACAGGTCGTCCCTAGGATGTCACAATGGGCCCTGGGGACAAAGTGGGGTCCTAAGATGTCACAATGGGCACTGGGGACAAAGGGCGTCCCCAGGATGTCACAGTGGGCCCTGGGGACAAAGTGGTCCCCATGGTATCAGAATGGGCCCTGGGGACAAAGAGGGGTGCCCTGAATGTCACAATGGGCCCTGAGGACAAAGGGGGGTCCCCAGGATGTCGCAATGGGCCTTGGGGACAATGGGGGGTCCTAGGATGTCACAATGGGCCCGAGTGACAAATGGGGTCTCCATGGTGTCACAATGGGCCCTGAAGACAAAGGGGGTCCCCTGAATGTCACAATGGGCCCTGAGGACAATGGGGGTTCCTGGAACGTCACAATGGGCCCTGGGGAGAAAGGGAGGTCCCCAGGCTGTCACAATGGGCCCTGGAGACAATTGGGGGTTTTGGGATGTCACGATGGGCTCTGACGACAAGGGGAGGTGCCCATGGTGTCACAATGGGTCCTCAGTGACAAAGGGGGTCCCTATAGTGTCACAATGGGCTCTGCAGACAATGGGGGGTCCTGGGATGTCACAATGGGCACCAGTGACAAAGGGGGTCCTCATGGTGCCACAATGGGCCCTGGGGAGTAAGTGGGGTCCTGGGATGTCACAATGGGTCCTGGGGACAAAGGGTGATCCTTTGATGTCACAAGGGGCCCTGGAGGCAAGAGGGTCCCCAGGATGTTACAATGGGCCCTGGGCACAAAGGGGGGTCCCCATAGTGTCACAATGGGTCCCCAGTGACAAGGGGGTCCCCACGGTGCCACGATGGGCCCTGGGGACAAGAGGGGGTCCCCATGGTGTCACAATGGACCCTGGGGTCAAAGGGGGTTCCCAGGACATCACAATGGGCTCTGGGGACAATGGGGATCCTGGGACATCACAATGAGCGCTGGGGACAAGGGGGGGTCCTGGGACGTCACAATGGGTCCTGGGGACAAAGCGGTTCCCCAGGATGTCACAATGGGCCCCGGGGACAAAGCAGGGTCCTGGGACGTCACAATGGGCCCTGGAGACAAAGGGATTCCCCAGGATGTCACAATGGGCCCTGGGGACAAAGGGGGTCCCCACAGTGTCACAATGGTCCCTGGGGACAAAGGAGATCCCCACAGTGTCACAATGGGCCCAGGGGACAAAAGGGGGACCCCAGGATGTCACAATGGGCCCAGGGGACAATGGGGGGTCCTGGGACGTTATAATGGGCCCTCGGGAAAAAGGGGGTCCACATGGTGCCACAATGGGCCCTGGGGACAACGGGGGTCCCAGGATGCCACAATGGACACTGGGGACAAGGGGGTCCCCAGGATGTCACAATGGGCCCTGGGGACACAGGTGGTCCCTAGGATGTCACAATGGGCCCTGGGGACAAAGTGGGGTCCTAAGATGTCACAATGGGCACTGGGGACAAAGGGGGTCCCCATGGTGCCACAATGGGCCTTGGGGACAATGGGGTCTCCCCAGGATGTCACAATGGGCCTTGGGGACAAAGGGGTGTCCCCTGAATGTGCATAATGGGCCCTGGGGACAAAGGGTGGTCGCCGGGATGTCTCAGTGGGCCCTGGGGACAATGGGGGGTCCTGGGATGTCACAATGGGCCCCAGTGACAAATGGGGTCTCCACGGTGTCACAATGGGCCCTGGGGATAAAGGGGGGTCTCCAGGATGTCACAATGGGCCCAAGTGATGAGTCCCCACAGTGCCACTATGGGCCCTGGAGACAAGGGGGGTCCCCAGGATGTCACGATGGGGCCTGGGGACAACGAGGGGTCCTGGGACGTCACAATGAGCCCTGGGGAAAAAGGGTGGTCCCCATGATTTCACAATGGGCACTGGAGACAGTGGGGGGTCCTGGGATGTCACAATGGGCCCTGGGGACAAAGTAAGGTCCTCGGCTGTCACAATGAGCCCTGAGGACAAGGGTGGTCCCCAGAATTTCACAATGAGCACTGGGGACAATGTGGGGTCCTGGGATGTCAAAATGGGCCCTGGGGACAAAGGGGGTCCCTTAATTGTCACAATGGGCCCTGGGGACAAGGGGGGTCCCCACGGTGTCACAATGGGCCCTGGGGACAACTTGGGGTCCTGGGATGTCACAATGGGCCCAGAGGACAAAGGGGGTCCCCATGGTGCCACAATGTGCCCCTGGGACAAAGGGGTCCCCAGGATGTCACAATAAGCCCTGGGGACAAGGGGGGTCCCCAGGATGTCACAATGGGCCCAGGGGACAAGGGGGGTCCCCAGGATGTCAGAATGGGCACTGGGGACAACGCGGGGTCCTGGGATGTCACAATGGGCCACGGGGACAAAGGCGATCCCCATGGTGTCACAATGGGCCCTGGGGACAAGGGGGTCTCCAGGATGTCACAATGGGCTCATGGGATAAAGGGGGTACCCACGGTGTCACTATAGGCCCTGGGGACAACGGGGGGTCCCAACGGTGCCACGATGGGTCGTGTGGACAAGGGGGTCCCCAGGATGTTCACAACGGGCCCTGAGGACAAAGGGGGTCCCC
The DNA here is from genome assembly GCF_037038585.1 of Patagioenas fasciata. Classification (NCBI taxonomy): domain Eukaryota; kingdom Metazoa; phylum Chordata; class Aves; order Columbiformes; family Columbidae; genus Patagioenas; species Patagioenas fasciata. The sequence goes on from NC_092538.1 coordinate 1,239,586, forward strand.
ACGGTGTCACAATGGTCCCTGGGGACAACTTGGGGTCCTGGGATGTCACAATGGGCCCTGGGGACAAAGGCGGTCCCCAGGATGTCACAATAAGCCCTGGGGACAAGGGGGGTCCCCAGGATGTCACAATGGGCACTGGGGACAAAGGGGGTACCCACGGTGTCACTATAGGCCCTGGGGACAACGGGGGGTCCCCACGGTGCCACGATGGGCCCTGGGGACAAGGGGGTCCCCAGGATGTTCACAATGGGCCCTGGAGACAATGGGGTGTCCCCAGGATGTCACAATGGGCCCTGGGGACAAAGAGGGTCCCCAGGATGTCACAATCGGCCCTGGGCACAAAGGGGGGTGCACATGGTGTCAAAATGGGCCCTGGGGACAAAGGGCGTCCCCAGGATGTCACAGTGGGCCCTGGGGACAAAGTGGTCCCCATGGTATCAGAATGGGCCCTGGGGACAAAGAGGGGTGCCCTGAATGTCACAATGGGCCCTGAGGACAAAGGGGGGTCCCCAGGATGTCGCAATGGGCCTTGGGGACAATGGGGGGTCCTAGGATGTCACAATGTGCCCGAGTGACAAATGGGGTCTCCATGGTGTCACAATGGGCCCTGAAGACAAAGGGGGTCCCCTGAATGTCACAATGGGCCCTGAGGACAATGGGGGTTCCTGGAACGTCACAATGGGCCCTGGGGAGAAAGGGAGGTCCCCAGGATGTCACAATGGGCCCTGGAGACAATTGGGGGTTTTGGGATGTCACGATGGGCTCTGACGACAAGGGGAGGTGCCCATGGTGTCACAATGGGTCCTCAGTGACAAGGGGGGTCCCTATAGTGTCACAATGGGCTCTGCAGACAATGGGGGGTCCTGGGATGTCACAATGGGCACCAGTGACAAAGGGGGTCCTCATGGTGCCACAATGGGCCCTGGGGAGTAAGTGGGGTCCTGGGATGTCACAATGGGTCCTGGGGACAAAGGGTGATCCTTTGATGTCACAAGGGGCCCTGGAGGCAAGGGGGTCCCCAGGATGTTACAATGGGCCCTGGGCACAAAGGGGGGTCCCCATAGTGTCACAATGGGTCCCCAGTGACAAGGGGGTCCCCACGGTGCCACGATGGGCCCTGGGGACAAGAGGGGGTCCCCATGGTGTCACAATGGACCCTGGGGTCAAAGGGGGTTCCCAGGACATCACAATGGGCTCTGGGGACAATGGGGATCCTGGGACATCACAATGAGCCCTGGGGACAAGGGGGGGTCCTGGGACGTCACAATGGGTCCTGGGGACAAAGCGGTTCCCCAGGATGTCACAATGGGCCCCGGGGACAAAGCAGGGTCCTGGGACGTCACAATGGGCCCTGGAGACAAAGGGATTCCCCAGGATGTCACAATGGGCCCTGGGGACAAAGGGGGTCCCCACAGTGTCACAATGGTCCCTGGGGACAAAGGAGATCCCCACAGTGTCACAATGGGCCCAGGGGACAAAAGGGGGACCCCAGGATGTCACAATGGGCCCAGGGGACAATGGGGGGTCCTGGGACGTTATAATGGGCCCTCGGGAAAAAGGGGGTCCACATGGTGCCACAATGGGCCCTGGGGACAACGGGGGTCCCAGGATGCCACAATGGACACTGGGGACAAGGGGGTCCCCAGGATGTCACAATGGGCCCTGGGGACACAGGTTGTCCCCAGGATGTCACAATGGGCCCTGGGGACAAAGTGGGGTCCTAAGATGTCACAATGGGCACTGGGGACAAAGGGGGTCCCCATGGTGCCACAATGGGCCTTGGGGACAATGGGGTCTCCCCAGGATGTCACAATGGGCCTTGGGGACAAAGGGGTGTCCCCTGAATGTGCATAATGGGCCCTGGGGACAAAGGGTGGTCGCCGGGATGTCTCAGTGGGCCCTGGGGACAATGGGGGGTCCTGGGATGTCACAATGGGCCCCAGTGACAAAGGGGGTCCCCATGGTGTGACAACGAGCTCTGGGGATAAAGGGGGTCTCCAGGATGTCACAATGGGCCCAAGTGATGAGTCCCCACAGTGCCACTATGGGCCCTGGAGACAAGGGGGGTCCCCAGGATGTCACGATGGGGCCTGGGGACAACGAGGGGTCCTGGGACGTCACAATGAGCCCTGGGGAAAAAGGGTGGTCCCCATGATGTCACAATGGGCACTGGAGACAGTGGGGGTTCCTGGGATGTCACAATGGGCCCTGGGGACAAAGTAAGGTCCTCGGCTGTCACAATGAGCCCTGAGGACAAGGGTGGTCCCCAGAATTTCACAATGAGCACTGGGGACAATGTGGGGTCCTGGGATGTCAAAATGGGCCCTGGGGACAAAGGGGGTCCCTTAATTGTCACAATGGACCCTGGGGACAAGGGGGGTCCCCACGGTGTCACAATGGGCCCTGGGGACAAAGTGGGGTCCTGGAATGTCACAATGGGCCCAGAGAACAAAGGGGGTCCCCATGGTGCCACAGTGGGCCCTGGGGACAAAGGGGGTCCTGAGACGTCACAATGGGCCCTGGGGAAAAGGCGGGGTCCCCACGGTGTCACAATGGGCCTTGGGGACAATGGGGGGTCCTGGGATGTCACAATGGGCCCCAGTGACAAAGGGGGTCCCCATGGTGCGACAACGAGCTCTGGGGATGAAGGGGGTCTCCAGGATGTCACAATGGGCCCTGGGAACAAAGGAAGTCCCCAGAATGCCACAATGGGTCCTGGAAAGAAGTGGGGTCCCCAGGATGTCACAATGGGCACTGGGGACAACGAGGGGTCCTGGGACGTCACAATGAGCCCTGGGGAGAAAGGGGGGTACCCACCCTGTCAGAAGGGACCCTGGGGAGAAGGTGGGGTCCTGGGATGTCACAATGGGCCCTGGGGACAAAGGGGGTGTCCATGGTGCCACAATGGGCCCTGGGGACTAGGGGGGGGGGGTCCCCTCGGTGCCACGATGGGCCCTGGGGACAAGGGGGTCCCGAGGATGTCACAATGGGCCCTGAGGACAAATTGGGGTTCTGGGATGTCACAATGGGCCCTGGGGACAAAGGGGGTCCCCATGGTGCCACAATGGGCCCTGGGGACAAAGAGGGGTCCCCAGAATGTCACAATGGGCCCTGGGGACATTTGGGGTCCCCAGAATGTCACAATGGGCCCTGGGAACAATAGGGGGTCCTGGGACGTCACAATGGGCCCTGGAGTAATGGGGGGTCCCCAGGATGTCACAATAGGCCCTGGGGACAAAGAGGAGTCCCCTGGGCTCTGACGACAAGGGGAGGTGCCCATGGTGTCACAATGGGTCCTCAGTGACAAGGGGGGTCCCTATAGTGTCACAATGGGCTCTGCAGACAATGGGGGGTCCTGGGATGTCACAATAGGCACCAGTGACAAAGGGGGTCCTCATGGTGCCACAATGGGCCCTGGAGGCAAGGGGGTCCCCAGGATGTTACAATGGGCCCTGGGCACAAAGGGGGGTCCCCATAGTGTCACAATGGACCCTGGGGTCAAAGGGGGTTCCCAGGACATCACAATGGGCTCTGGGGACAATGGGGATCCTGGGACATCACAATGAGCCCTGGGGACAAGGGGGGGTCCTGAGACGTCACAATGGGTCCTGGGGAGAAAGCGGTTCCCCAGGATGTCACAATGGGCCCCGGGGACAAAGCAGGGTCCTGGGACGTCACAATGGGCCCTGGAGACAAAGGGATTGCCCAGGATGTCACAATGGGCCCTGGGGACAAAGGGGGTCCCCACAGTGTCACAATGGGCCCAGGGGACAAAAGGGGGACCCCAGGATGTCACAATGGGCCCAGGGGACAATGGGGGGTCCTGGGACGTTATAATGGGCCCTCCGGAAAAAGGGGGTCCACATGGTGCCACAATGGGCCCTGGGGACAACGGGGGTCCCAGGATGCCACAATGGACACTGGGGGCAAGGGGGTCCCCAGGATGTCACAATGGGCCCTGGGGACACAGGTGGTCCCCAGGATGTCACAATGGGCCCTGGGGACAAAGTGGGGTCCTAAGATGTCACAATGGGCACTGGGGACAAAGGGGGTCCCCATGGTGCCACAGTGGGCCTTGGGGACAATGGGGTCTCCCCAGGATGTCACAATGGGCCTTGGGGACAAAGGGGTGTCCCCTGAATGTGCATAATGGGCCCTGGGGACAAAGGGTGGTCGCCGGGATGTCTCAGTGGGCCCTGGGGACAATGGGGGGTCCTGGGATGTCACAATGGGCCCCAGTGACAAAGGGGGACCCATGGTGTGACAACGAGCTCTGGGGATAAAGGGGGTCTCCAGGATGTCACAATGGGCCCAAGTGATGAGTCCCCACAGTGCCACTATGGGCCCTGGAGACAAGGGTGGTCCCCAGGATGTCACGATGGGGCCTGGGGACAACGAGGGGTCCTGGGACGTCACAATGAGCCCTGGGGAAAAAGGGTGGTCCCCATGATGTCACAATGGGCACTGGAGACAGTGGGGGGTCCTGGGATGTCACAATGGGCCCTGGGGACAAAGTAAGGTCCTCGGCTGTCACAATGAGCCCTGAGGACAAGGGGGGTCCCCAGAATTTCACAATGAGCACTGAGGACAAAGTGGGGTCCTGGGATGTCAAAATGGGCCCTGGGGACAAAGGGGGTCCATTAATTGTCACAATGGGCCCTGGGGACAAGGGGGGTCCCTTAATTGTCACAATGGGCCCTGGGGACAAAGTGGGGTCCTGGAATGTCACAATGGGCCCAGAGGACAAAGGGGGTCCCCATGGTGCCACAGTGGGCCCTGGGGACAAAGGGGGTCCTGAGACGTCACAATGGGCCCTAGGGAAAAGGCGGGGTCCCCACGGTGTCACAATGGGCCCTGGGGACAATGGGGGGTCCTGGGATGTCACAATGGGCCCCAGTGACAAAGGGGGTCCCCATGGTGCGACAACGAGCTCTGGGGATAAAGGGGGTCTCCAGGATGTCACAATGGGCCCTGGGGACAAAGGAAGTCCCCAGAATGCCACAATGGGTCCTGGAAAGAAGTGGGGTCCCCACGGTGTCACAATGGGCCCTGGGGACAATGGGGGGTCCTGGGATGTCACAATAGGCCCTGGGGACAAAGGGGGTCCCCATGATTTCACAATGGGCCCAGGGGACAATGGGGCATCCTGGGACGTCACAATGGGCCCTGGGGACAAAGGGGGTCCCCATGGTGTCACAATGGCCCTGGGGATAAAGGGGGACCCCAGGATGTGTATAATGGGGCGGGGACAATGGGGGGTCCTGGGATGTCACAATGGGCTCTGGGGACAATAGGGGGTCCTGGGACGTCACAATGGGCCCTGGAGAAAAGGGGGGGTCCTGGCATGTCACAATAGGCCCTGGGGACAAAGGGGGTCTTCAGGATGTCACAATGGGCCCGGGGGACAAAGGGGGTACCCATGGTGTCACAATGGGCCCTGGGGACAACTTGGGGTCCTGGGATGTCACAATGGGCCCCGGTGACAAAGGGGGTCCCCGTCGTGCCACAATGTGCCCCTGGGACAAAGGGGGTCCCCAGAATGTCATAATGGGCACTGGGGACAAGGGGGTTCCCCAGGATGTCACAAGTGGCCCTGGGGATAAAGGGGGTCCCCATGGTGCCACAATGTGCCCCTGGGACAAAGGGGTCCCCAGGATGTCACAATAAGCCCTGGGGACAAGGGGGGTCCCCAGGATGTCAGAATGGGCCCTGGGGACAATGCGGGGTCCTGGGATGTCACAATGGGCCCTGGGGACAAAGGCGATCCCCATGGTGTCACAATGGGCCCTGGGGACAAGGGGGTCCCCAGGATGTCACAATGGGCTCATGGGATAAAGGGGGTACCCACGGTGTCACTATAGGCCCTGGGGACAACGGGGGGTCCCCACGGTGCCACGATGGGTCGTGTGGACAAGGGGTTCCCCAGGATGTTCACAACGGGCCCTGAGGACAAAGGGGGTCCCCACGGTGTCACAATGGGCTCATGGGATAAAGGGGGTACCCACGGTGTCACTATAGGCCCTGGGGACAACGGGGGGTCCCCACGGTGCCACGATGGGTCGTGTGGACAAGGGGGTCCCCAGGATGTTCACAACGGGCCCTGAGGACAAAGGGGGTCCCCACGGTGTCACAATGGTCCCTGGGGACAACTTGGGGTCCTGGGATGTCACAATGGGCCCTGGGGACAAAGGCGGTCCCCAGGATGTCACAATAAGCCCTGGGGACAAGGGGGGTCCCCAGGATGTCACAATGGGCACTGGGGACAAAGGGGGTACCCACGGTGTCACTATAGGCCCTGGGGACAACGGGGGGTCCCCACGGTGCCACGATGGGCCCTGGGGACAAGGGGGTCCCCAGGATGTTCACAATGGGCCCTGGAGACAATGGGGTGTCCCCAGGATGTCACAATGGGCCCTGGGGACAAAGAGGGTCCCCAGGATGTCACAATCGGCCCTGGGCACAAAGGGGGGTGCACATGGTGTCAAAATGGGCCCTGGGGACAAAGGGCGTCCCCAGGATGTCACAGTGGGCCCTGGGGACAAAGTGGTCCCCATGGTATCAGAATGGGCCCTGGGGACAAAGAGGGGTGCCCTGAATGTCACAATGGGCCCTGAGGACAAAGGGGGGTCCCCAGGATGTCGCAATGGGCCTTGGGGACAATGGGGGGTCCTAGGATGTCACAATGGGCCCGAGTGACAAATGGGGTCTCCATGGTGTCACAATGGGCCCTGAAGACAAAGGGGGTCCCCTGAATGTCACAATGGGCCCTGAGGACAATGGGGGTTCCTGGAACGTCACAATGGGCCCTGGGGAGAAAGGGAGGTCCCCAGGATGTCACAATGGGCCCTGGAGACAAAGGAAGTCCCCAGAATGCCACAATGGGTCCTGGAAAGAAGTGGGGTCCCCACGGTGTCACAATGGGCCTTGGGGACAAAGGGGGGTCCCCAGGATGTCACAATGGGCCCCGGGGACAAAGGGGTCCCCAGGATGTCACAATGGGCCCTGAGGACAAAGGGGGGTCCCCAGGATGTCGCAATGGGCCTTGGGGACAATGGGGGGTCCTAGGATGTCACAATGGGCCCGAGTGACAAATGGGGTCTCCATGGTGTCACAATGGGCCCTGAAGACAAAGGGGGTCCCCTGAATGTCACAATGGGCCCTGAGGACAATGGGGGTTCCTGGAACGTCACAATGGGCCCTGGGGAGAAAGGGAGGTCCCCAGGATGTCACAATGGGCCCTGGAGACAATTGGGGGTTTTGGGATGTCACGATGGGCTCTGACGACAAGGGGAGGTGCCCATGGTGTCACAATGGGTCCTCAGTGATAAGGGGGGTCCCTATAGTGTCACAATGGGCTCTGCAGACAATGGGGGGTCCTGGGATGTCACAATGGGCACCAGTGACAAAGGGGGTCCTCATGGTGCCACAATGGGCCCTGGGGAGTAAGTGGGGTCCTGGGATGTCACAATGGGTCCTGGGGACAAAGGATGATCCTTTGATGTCACAAGGGGCCCTGGAGGCAAGGGGGTCCCCAGGATGTTACAATGGGCCCTGGGCACAAAGGGGGGTCCCCATAGTGTCACAATGGGTCCCCAGTGACAAGGGGGTCCCCACGGTGCCACGATGGGCCCTGGGGACAAGAGGGGGTCCCCATGGTGTCACAATGGACCCTGGGGTCAAAGGGGGTTCCCAGGACATCACAATGGGCTCTGGGGACAATGGGGATCCTGGGACATCACAATGAGCCCTGGGGACAAGGGGGGGTCCTGGGACGTCACAATGGGTCCTGGGGACAAAGCGGTTCCCCAGGATGTCACAATGGGCCCCGGGGACAAAGCAGGGTCCTGGGACGTCACAATGGGCCCTGGAGACAAAGGGATTCCCCAGGATGTCACAATGGGCCCTGGGGACAAAGGGGGTCCCCACAGTGTCACAATGGTCCCTGGGGACAAAGGAGATCCCCACAGTGTCACAATGGGCCCAGGGGACAAAAGGGGGACCCCAGGATGTCACAATGGGCCCAGGGGACAATGGGGGGTCCTGGGACGTTATAATGGGCCCTCGGGAAAAAGGGGGTCCACATGGTGCCACAATGGGCCCTGGGGACAACGGGGGTCCCAGGATGCCACAATGGACACTGGGGACAAGGGGGTCCCCAGGATGTCACAGTGGGCCCTGGGGACAACGGTGGCTCCTGGGATGTCACAATGGGCCCTGGGGACACAGGTGGTCCCCAGGATGTCACAATGGGCCCTGGGGACAAAGTGGGGTCCTAAGATGTCACAATGGGCACTGGGGACAAAGGGGGTCCCCATGGTGCCACAATGGGCCTTGGGGACAATGGGGTCTCCCCAGGATGTCACAATGGGCCTTGGGGACAAAGGGGTGTCCCCTGAATGTGCATAATGGGCCCTGGGGACAAAGGGTGGTCGCCGGGATGTCTCAGTGGGCCCTGGGGACAATGGGGTGTCCTGGGATGTCACAATGGGCCCCAGTGACAAATGGGGTCTCCACGGTGTCACAATGGGCCCTGGAGTAAAGGGGGGTCCTCAGGATGTCACAATAGTCCCTGGGGACAAAGAGGAGTCCCCTGAATGTCATAATGGGCCCTGAGGACAAGGAGGGTCTCCACGGCGTCACAATGGGCCCTGGGGACAATGGGGGGTCCTGGGATGTCACAATAGGCCCTGGGGACAAAGGGGGTCCCCATGATTTCACAATGGGCCCAGGGGACAATGGGGCATCCTGGGACGTCACAATGGGCCCTGGGGACAAAGGGGGTCCCCATGGTGTCACAATGGCCCTGGGGATAAAGGGGGACCCCAGGATGTGTATAATGGGGCCTGGGGACAATGGGGGGTCCTGGGATGTCACAATGGGCTCTGGGGACAAAGGTGGTCCCCATGATTTCACAATGGGCCCAGGGGACAATGGGGCATCCTGGGACGTCACAATGGGCCCTGGGGACAAAGGGGGTCCCCATGGTGTCACAATGGCCCTGGGGATAAAGGGGGACCCCAGGATGTGTATAATGGGCCCTGGAGAAAAGGGGGGGTCCTGGCATGTCACAATAGGCCCTGGGGACAAAGGGGGTCTTCAGGATGTCACAATGGGCCCGGGGGACAAAGGGGGTCCCCAGGATGTCACAATAGGCCCTGGGGAAAAAGAGGGCTCCCCAGGATATCACAATGGGCCCTGGGGACAAAGAGGGGTCCACAGGATGTGCACAATGGGCCCTGGGGACAAAGGGGGCTCCCCAGGATATCACAATGGGCTCTGGTGACATAGGGGTCCCCAAGATGTCACAACGGGTCCTGGGGACAAGGGGGGTCCCAAGGATGTCACAATGGGCACTGGAGACAAAGGGGGGGTCCCCACGGTGCCACGATGGGCCCTGGGGACAAGGGGGTCCCCAGGATGTAACAATGTGCCCTTGGGACAATGGGGGCTCCTGCGATGTCACAATGGGCCCTGGGGACAAAGGGAGGCCCCAGGATGTCACAATGGACCCTGGGGACAAAAGGGGTCCCCGGGATGTCACAATGGGCCCAGGGGACAACGAAGCATCCTGGGACGCCACAATGGGCCCGGGGAAAAAGGGGGGTCCCCAGGTTGTTCACAATGGGCCCTGGGGACAATGGGGGTCCTGGGATGTCACAATGAACCCTAGGAACAAAGGGGGTCCCCAGGATGTCACAATGGGCCCTGGGGATAAAGGGTACTCCCCAGGATGTCACAATAGGCCCTGGGGACAAAGGGGGTCCCCAGGATGTCACAACGGGCCCTGGGTACAAGGGGGGTCCCACCCTGTCACAACGAGCACTGGGGACAAAGGGGGTCCCCAGGATGTCACAATGGGCACTGGAGACAAAGGGGGGGTCTCCACGGTGCCACAATGGGCCCTGGGGACAAGAGGGTCCCCACGGTTTCACAATGGGCCCTGGGGACAAGGGGTATCCCCGCCCTGTCACAGTGGGCCCTGGGGACAAGAGGGTCCCCACGGTTTCACAATGGGCCCTGGGGACAAGGGGGATCCCCGCCCTGTCACAATGGGCCCTGGGGCCAAAGGGATCCCCAGGATGTCACAATGGGCCCTGGGGACTGCGGGGGGTACTAGGATGTCACAATGGGTCTTGGGGACAAAGGGGGTACCCAGGATGTCACAATGGGCCCTGGGGACAATGGGGGGTCCCTTGAAGGTCACAATGGGCCCATGGGACAAAGAGGGTGCCCACGGTGTCACAGTGGGCCCTGGCGACAAAGGGGGATCCCCAGGATGTCACAATGGGCCCCGGGGACAAAGTAAAATCCTGGAATGTCACAATGGTCCCCAGTGACAAAGGCGCTCCCCATGGTGCCACAATGGGCCCTGGGGACAAAGTGGGTCCCCAGGATTTCACAATGAGCACTGGGGACAAAGGGGGGTCCCAGGATGTCACAATGGGCCCTGGGGACAAGGGGGGGTTCCCATGGAGTCACAATGGGTCCTGGGGACAACGAGGCGTCCTGGGACGTCACAATGGGACTTGGGGACAAAGGGGGTCTTCCACAGTCTCACAATGGGCCCTAGAGACAAGGGGAGATCCCCAGGATGACACAATAGGCCCTGGGGACAAAGAGGAGTCCCCCTGAATGTCACAACGGGCCCTGGGGACAAGGGGGGTCCCCATGGTATCACAATAAGCCCTGGGGACAAAGTGGGGTCCTGGGATGTCACAACTGGCCCCAGTGACAAAGGGTGTCCCCATGGTGCCACAATGGGCCCTGGGGACAAAGAGGGTCCCCAGGATATCACAACGGGCTTTGGGGACAAGGCGGGGTCCCCAGGATGTCACAATGGGGTCTTGGGACAAAGGGGGTCCCCAGGATGTCACAATGGTCCCTGGGGACAATGGGGGGTCCTGGGACGTCACAACGGGCCCTGGGGACAAAGGCGGTCCCAGAGTGTCACAATAAGCCATGGGGACAAGGGGGGTCCCCAGGATGTCACAATGGGCACTGGGGACAAAGGGGGGTCCCCACGGTGCCATGATGGGCCCTGGCGACAAGGGGGTCCCCAGGATGTCACAATGGGCCCATGGGACAAAGGGGGTACCCATGGTGTCACAATGGGCCCTGGGGACAACTTGGGGTCCTGGGATGTCACAATGGGCCCTGGTGACAAAGGGGGTCCCCATGGTGCCACAATGTGCCCCTGGGACAAAGGGGGTCCCCAGAATGTCATAATGGGCACTGGGGACAAGGGGGGTCCCCAGGATGTCACAAGTGGCCCTGGGGATAAAGGGGGTCCCCATGGTGCCACAATGTGCCCCTGGGACAAAGGGGTCCCCAGGATGTCACAATAAGCCCTGGGGACAAGGGGGGTCCCCAGGATGTCAGAATGGGCCCTGGGGACAACGCGGGGTCCTGGGATGTCACAATGGGCCACGGGGACAAAGGCGATCCCCATGGTGTCACAATGGGCCCTGGGGACAAGGGGGTCCCCAGGATGTCACAATGGGCTCATGGGATAAAGGGGGTACCCACGGTGTCACTATAGGCCCTGGGGACAACGGGGGGTCCCCACAGTGCCACGATGGGTCGTGTGGACAAGGGGGTCCCCAGGATGTTCACAACGGGCCCTGAGGACAAAGGGGGTCCCCACGGTGTCACAATGGTCCCTGGGGACAACTTGGGGTCCTGGGATGTCACAATGGGCCCTGGGGACAAAGGCGGTCCCCAGGATGTCACAATAAGCCCTGGGGACAAGGGGGGTCCCCAGGATGTCACAATGGGCACTGGGGACAACGCGGGGTCCTGGGATGTCACAATGGGCCACGGGGACAAAGGCGATCCACATGGTGTCACAATGGGCCCTGGGGACAAGGGGGTCCCCAGGATGTCACAATGGGCTCATGGGATAAAGGGGGTACCCACGGTGTCACTCTAGGCCCTGGGGACAACGGGGGGTCCCCACGGTGCCACAATGGGTCGTGTGGACAAGGGGGTCCCCAGGATGTTCACAACGGGCCCTGAGGACAAAGGGGGTCCCCACGGTGTCACAATGGTCCCTGGGGACAACTTGGGGTCCTGGGATGTCACAATGGGCCCTGGGGACAAAGGCGGTCCCCAGGATGTCACAATAAGCCCTGGGGACAAGGGGGGTCCCCAGGATGTCACAATGGGCACTGGGGACAAAGGGGGTACCCACGGTGTCACTATAGACCCTGGGGACAACGGGGGGTCCCCACGGTGCCACGATGGGCCCTGGGGACAAGGGGGTCCCCAGGATGTTCACAATGGGCCCTGGAGACAATGGGGTGTCCCCAGGATGTCACAATGGGCCCTGGGGACAAAGAGGGTCCCCAGGATGTCACAATCGGCCCTGGGCACAAAGGGGGGTGCACATGGTGTCAAAATGGGCCCTGGGGACAAAGGGTGTCCCCAGGATGTCACAGTGGGCCCTGGGGACAAAGTGGTCCCCATGGTATCAGAATGGGCCCTGGGGACAAAGAGGGGTGCCCTGAATGTCACAATGGGCCCTGAGGACAAAGGGGGGTCCCCAGGATGTCGCAATGGGCCTTGGGGACAATGGGGGGTCCTCGGATGTCACAATGTGCCCGAGTGACAAATGGGGTCTCCATGGTGTCACAATGGGCCCTGAAGACAAAGGGGGTCCCCTGAATGTCACAATGGGCCCTGAGGACAATGGGGGTTCCTGGAACGTCACAATGGGCCCTGGGGAGAAAGGGAGGTCCCCAGGATGTCACAATGGGCCCTGGAGACAATTGGGGGTTTTGGGATGTCACGATGGGCTCTGACGACAAGGGGAGGTGCCCATGGTGTCACAATGGGTCCTCAGTGACAAGGGGGGTCCCTATAGTGTCACAATGGGCTCTGCAGACAATGGGGGGTCCTGGGATGTCACAATGGGCACCAGTGACAAAGGGGGTCCTCATGGTGCCACAATGGGCCCTGGAGGCAAGGGGGTCCCCAGGATGTTACAATGGGCCCTGGGCACAAAGGGGGGTCCCCATAGTGTCACAATGGGTCCCCAGTGACAAGGGGGTCCCCACGGTGCCACGATGGGCCCTGGGGACAAGAGGGGGTCCCCATGGTGTCACAATGGACCCTGGGGTCAAAGGGGGTTCCCAGGACATCACAATGAGCCCTGGGGACAAGGGGGGGTCCTGGGACGTCACAATGGGTCCTGGGGACAAAGCGGTTCCCCAGGATGTCACAATGGGCCCCGGGGACAAAGCAGGGTCCTGGGACGTCACAATGGGCCCTGGAGACAAAGGGATTCCCCAGGATGTCACAATGGGCCCTGGGGACAAAGAGGGTCCCCAGGATGTCACAATCGGCCCTGGGCACAAAGGGGGGTGCACATGGTGTCAAAATGGGCCCTGGGGACAAAGGGCGTCCCCAGGATGTCACAGTGGGCCCTGGGGACAAAGTGGTCCCCATGGTATCAGAATGGGCCCTGGGGACAAAGGGATTCCCCAGGATGTCACAATGGGCCCTGGGGACAAAGGGGGTCCCCACAGTGTCACAATGGTCCCTGGGGACAAAGGAGATCCCCACAGTGTCACAATGGGCCCAGGGGACAATGGGGGGTCCTGGGACGTTATAATGGGCCCTCGGGAAAAAGGGGGTCCACATGGTGCCACAATGGGCCCTGGGGACAAGGGGGTCCCCAGGATGTCACAATGGGCCCTGGGGACAACGGTGGCTCCTGATGTCACAATGGGCCCTGGGGACACAGGTGGTCCCCAGGATGTCACAATGGGCCCTGGGGACAAAGTGGGGTCCTAAGATGTCACAATGGGCACTGGGGACAAAGGAGGTCCCCATGGTGCCACAATGGGCCTTGGGGACAATGGGGTCTCCCCAGGATGTCACAATGGGCCTTGGGTACAAAGGGGTGTCCCCTGAATGTGCATAATGGGCCCTGGGGACAAAGGGTGGTCGCCAGAATGTCTCAGTGGGCCCTGGGGACAATGGGGTGTCCTGGGATGTCACAATGGGCCCCAGTGACAAATGGGGTCTCCACGGTGTCACAATGGGCCCTGGGGATAAAGGGGGGTCTCCAGGATGTCACAATGGGCCCAAGTGATGAGTCCCCACAGTGCCACTATGGGCCCTGGAGACAAGGGGGTTCCCCAGGATGTCACGATGGGGCCTGGGGACAACGAGGGGTCCTGGGACGTCACAATGAGCCCTGGGGAAAAAGGGTGGTCCCCATGATGTCACAATGGGCACTGGAGACAGTGGGGGGTCCTGGGATGTCACAATGGGCCCTGGGGACAAAGTAAGGTCCTCGGCTGTCACAATGAGCCCTGAGGACAAGGGGGGTCCCCAGAATTTCACAATGAGCACTGGGGACAAAGTGGGGTCCTGGGATGTCAAAATGAACCCTAGGGACAAAGGGGGTCCCCAGGATGTAACAATGGGCCCTGGGGACAAGGGGGGTCCCTTAATTGTCACAATGGGCCCTGGGGACAAAGTGGGGTCCTGGAATGTCACAATGGGCCCAGAGGACAAAGGGGGTCCCCATGGTGCCACAGTGGGCCCTGGGGACAAAGGGGGTCCTGAGACGTCACAATGGGCCCTGGGGAAAAGGCGGGGTCCCCACGGTGTCACAATGGGCCCTGGGGACAATGGGGGGTCCTGGGATGTCACAATGGGCCCCAGTGAAAAAGGGGGTCCCCATGGTGCGACAACGAGCTCTGGGGATAAAGGGGGTCTCCAGGATGTCACAATGGGCCCTGGGGACAAAGGAAGTCCCCAGAATGCCACAATGGGTCCTGGAAAGAAGTGGGGTCCCCACGGTGTCAGAATGGGCCTTGGGGACAAAGGGGCGTCCCCAGGATGTCACAATGGGCCCCGGGGACAAAGGGGTCCCCAGGATGTCACAATGGGCCCTGAGGACAAAGGGGGGTCCCCAGGATGTCGCAATGGGCCTTGGGGACAATGGGGGGTCCTAGGATGTCACAATGGGCCCGAGTGACAAATGGGGTCTCCATGGTGTCACAATGGGCCCTGAAGACAAAGGGGGTCCCCTGAATGTCACAATGGGCCCTGAGGACAATGGGGGTTCCTGGAACGTCACAATGGGCCCTGGGGAGAAAGGGAGGTCCCCAGGATGTCACAATGGGCCCTGGAGACAATTGGGGGTTTTGGGATGTCACGATGGGCTCTGACGACAAGGGGAGGTGCCCATGGTGTCACAATGGGTCCTCAGTGATAAGGGGGGTCCCTATAGTGTCACAATGGGCTCTGCAGACAATGGGGGGTCCTGGGATGTCACAAGGGGCACCAGTGACAAAGGGGGTCCTCATGGTGCCACAATGGGCCCTGGGGAGTAAGTGGGGTCCTGGGATGTCACAATGGGTCCTGGGGACAAAGGGTGATCCTTTGATGTCACAAGGGGCCCTGGAGGCAAGGGGGTCCCCAGGATGTTACAATGGGCCCTGGACACAAAGGGGGGTCCCCATAGTGTCACAATGGGTCCCCAGTGACAAGGGGGTCCCCACGGTGCCACGATGGGCCCTGGGGACAAGAGGGGGTCCCCATGGTGTCACAATGGACCCTGGGGTCAAAGGGGGTTCCCAGGACATCACAATGGGCTCTGGGGACAATGGGGATCCTGGGACATCACAATGAGCCCTGGGGACAAGGGGGGGTCCTGGGACGTCACAATGGGTCCTGGGGACAAAGCGGTTCCCCAGGATGTCACAATGGGCCCCGGGGACAAAGCAGGGTCCTGGGACGTCACAATGGGCCCTGGAGACAAAGGGATTCCCCAGGATGTCACAATGGGCCCTGGGGACAAAGGGGGTCCCCACAGTGTCACAATGGTCCCTGGGGACAAAGGAGATCCCCACAGTGTCACAATGGGCCCAGGGGACAAAAGGGGGACCCCAGGATGTCACAATGGGCCCAGGGGACAATGGGGGGTCCTGGGACGTTATAATGGGCCCTCGGGAAAAAGGGGGTCCACATGGTGCCACAATGGGCCCTGGGGACAACGGGGGTCCCAGGATGCCACAATGGACACTGGGGACAAGGGGGTCCCCAGGATGTCACAATGGGCCCTGGGGACAACGGTGGCTCCTGGGATGTCACAATGGGCCCTGGGGACACAGGTTGTCCCCAGGATGTCACAATGGGCCCTGGGGACAAAGTGGGGTCCTAAGATGTCACAATGGGCACTGGGGACAAAGGGGGTCCCCATGGTGCCACAATGGGCCTTGGGGACAATGGGGTCTCCCCAGGATGTCACAATGGGCCTTGGGGACAAAGGGGTGTCCCCTGAATGTGCATAATGGGCCCTGGGGACAAAGGGTGGTCGCCGGGATGTCTCAGTGGGCCCTGGGGACAATGGGGTGTCCTGGGATGTCACAATGGGCCCCAGTGACAAATGGGGTCTCCACGGTGTCACAATGGGCCCTGGAGTAAAGGGGCGTCCCCAGGATGTCACAATAGTCCCTGGGGACAAAGAGGAGTCCCCTGAATGTCATAATGGGCCCTGAGGACAAGGAGGGTCTCCACGGTGTCACAATGGGCCCTGGGGACAATGGGGGGTCCTGGGATGTCACAATAGGCCCTGGGGACAAAGGGGGTCCCCATGATTTCACAATGGGCCCAGGGGACAATGGGGCATCCTGGGACGTCACAATGGGCCCTGGGGACAAAGGGGGTCCCCATGGTGTCACAATGGCCCTGGGGATAAAGGGGGACCCCAGGATGTGTATAATGGGGCCTGGGGACAATGGGGGGTCCTGGGATGTCACAATGGGCTCTGGGGACAATAGGGGGTCCTGGGACGTCACAATGGGCCCTGGAGAAAAGGGGGGGTCATGGCATGTCACAATAGGCCCTGGGGACAAAGGGGGTCTTCAGGATGTCACAATGGGCCCGGGGGACAAAGGGGGTCCCCAGGATGACACAATAGGCCCTGGGGAAAAAGAGGGCTCCCCAGGATATCACAATGGGCCCTGGGGACAAAGAGGGGTCCACAGGATGTGCACAATGGGCCCTGGGGACAAAGGGGGCTCCCCAGGATATCACAATGGGCTCTGGTGACATAGGGGTCCCCAAGATGTCACAACGGGTCCTGGGGACAAGGGGGGTCCCAAGGATGTCACAATGGGCACTGGAGACAAAGGGGGGGTCCCCACGGTGCCACGATGGGCCCTGGGGACAAGGGGGTCCCCAGGATGTAACAATGTGCCCTTGGGACAATGGGGGCTCCTGCGATGTCACAATGGGCCCTGGGGACAAAGGGAGGCCCCAGGATGTCACAATGGACCCTGGGGACAAAAGGGGTCCCCGGGATGTCACAATGGGCCCAGGGGACAACGAAGCATCCTGGGACGCCACAATGGGCCCGGGGAAAAAGGGGGGTCCCCAGGTTGTTCACAATGGGCCCTGGGGACAATGGGGGTCCTGGGATGTCATAATGAACCCTAGGGACAAAGGGGGACCCCAGGATGTCACAATGGGCCCTGGGGATAAAGGGTACTCCCCAGGATGTCACAATAGGCCCTGGGGACAAAGGGGGTCCCCAGGATGTCACAACGGGCCCTGGGTACAAGGGGGGTCCCACCCTGTCACAACGAGCACTGGGGACAAAGGGGGTCCCCAGGATGTCACAATGGGCACTGGAGACAAAGGGGGGGTCTCCACGGTGCCACAATGGGCCCTGGGGACAAGAGGGTCCCCACGGTTTCACAATGGGCCCTGGGGACAAGGGGGATCCCCGCCCTGTCACAATGGGCCCTGGGGACAAGAGGGTCCCCACGGTTTCACAATGGGCCCTGGGGACAAGGGGGATCCCCGCCCTGTCACAATGGGCCCTGGGGCCAAAGGGATCCCCAGGATGTCACAATGGGCCCTGGGGACTGCGGGGGGTACTAGGATGTCACAATGGGTCTTGGGGACAAAGGGGGTACCCAGGATGTCACAATGGGCCCTGGGGACAATGGGGAGTCCCTTGAAGGTCACAATGGGCCCATGGGACAAAGAGGGTGCCCACGGTGTCACAGTGGGCCCTGGCGACAAAGGGGGATCCCCAGGATGTCACAATGGGCCCCGGGGACAACGTAAAATCCTGGAATGTCACAATGGTCCCCAGTGACAAAGGCGCTCCCCATGGTGCCACAATGGGCCCTGGGGACAAAGTGGGTCCCCAGGATTTCACAATGAGCACTGGGGACAAAGGGGGGTCCCAGGATGTCACAATGGGCCCTGGGGACAAGGGGGGGTTCCCATGGAGTCACAATGGGTCCTGGGGACAACGAGGCGTCCTGGGACGTCACAATGGGACTTGGGGACAAAGGGGGTCTTCCACAGTCTCACAATGGGCCCTAGAGACAAGGGGAGATCCTCAGGATGACACAATAGGCCCTGGGGACAAAGAGGAGTCCCCCTGAATGTCACAATGGGCCCTGGGGACAAGGGGGGTCCCCATGGTATCACAATAAGCCCTGGGGACAAAGTGGGGTCCTGGGATGTCACAACTGGCCCCAGTGACAAAGGGTGTCCCCATGGTGCCACAATGGGCCGTGGGGACAAAGAGGGTCCCCAGGATGTCACAATGGGCTTTGGGGACAAGGCGGGGTCCCCAGGATGTCACAATGGGATCTTGGGACAAAGGGGGTCCCCAGGATGTCACAATGGTCCCTGGGGACAATGGGGGGTCCTGGGACGTCACAACGGGCCCTGGGGACAAAGGCGGTCCCAGAGTGTCACCATAAGCCATGGGGACAAGGGGGGTCCCCAGGATGTCACAATGGGCACTGGGGACAAACGGGGTACCCATGGTGTCACAATGGGCCCTGGGGACAACTTGGGGTCCTGGGATGTCACAATGGGCCCTGGTGACAAAGGGGGTCCCCATGGTGCCACAATGTGCCCCTGGGACAAAGGGGGTCCCCAGAATGTCATAATGGGCACTGGGGACAAGGGGGGTCCCCAGGATGTCACAAGTGGCCCTGGGGATAAAGGGGGTCCCCATGGTGCCACAATGTGCTCCTGGGACAAAGGGGTCCCCAGGATGTCACAATAAGCCCTGGGGACAAGGGGGGTCCCCAGGATGTCAGAATGGGCCCTGGGGACAACGCGGGGTCCTGGGATGTCACAATGGGCCACGGGGACAAAGGCGATCCCCATGGTGTCACAATGGGCCCTGGGGACAAGGGGGTCCCCAGGATGTCACAATGGGCTCATGGGATAAAGGGGGTACCCACGGTGTCACTATAGGCCCTGGGGACAACGGGGGGTCCCCACAGTGCCACGATGGGTCGTGTGGACAAGGGGGTCCCCAGGATGTTCACAACGGGCCCTGAGGACAAAGGGGGTCCCCACGGTGTCACAATGGTCCCTGGGGACAACTTGGGGTCCTGGGATGTCACAATGGGCCCTGGGGACAAAGGCGGTCCCCAGGATGTCACAATAAGCCCTGGGGACAAGGGGGGTCCCCAGGATGTCACAATGGCGTTTCCCTCGGAGTGAACGCGAAAGAGCCGTGTGTATACTCGCAGACACGGGAACGTGCCTCGGTGCGGTCACAGAGGCAGCAGCTTTTGCACAGGTGCTCTGCTGATTCTGGCACTTTCCAGGCACACTCCTGAAAGTCGCGCACACTGCTGTTCACTCGCTAAACGACCTCTTGGGAAACACGTCTCCGGTCGATGGACCGCTCAGATTGCTTCTCGTGTAACTGTGAACTGTGTCAGCGCAGGGAATCCGTCTCTGTTGAGCAGATGTCAATCCTGCCTCGCTTTTGCTTTGTTGCCTCTACCAAGATGATTTCCCGTTTCTCTCTTCACTGGAGCACGCAGACACAGCCAACGCACATCAAGTGTCAAGAGACACACTCTGCTGAGCTCAACGCTTGTGCAGATGCACATGTGCGACGAAGTCAACACACGTGCTTGTGGAGAGAAAGGAAGGGACTCCCAGGCGTGTGGAGCGACGGGGAGAAAGAGCGGGCGCTGAGGAACACAGTTTCAAACAGACTGTCTCCACACAAACAGGCACCTGTCTGCAGGTATCCTAGATCTTGATTCTTGAACTTGAGGAAACACGCGTCTGAGCAAAACTCCCAAACGCTTCCAGGAAAGACACAGGCTCTCCCACAAGCACACAAGTGTTTGCCCTCAGCTATAGATCAGGGACAAGCTTGTGAAGAGATGCCCTGCTATTCTTTCGCCTTATGGCATCATGTGTTTCGTTTCTCTTGGAGATCGATTGTTAAACGTCTTTCCTCGGGCGACTGTGAAGCATTTGCCACCGGAGGAGAAGTAGCACGGAGCAGCATTCAGTACTGCCTACGAGTGTCTTTGCTACCCTACTAGCGGAGCTCCAAGAACAGGCACACATCTTCAGGTACCTTCCAAATGTGGATTCCCCTGCAGCCCCGTAGGCGGGCGTGCAGTACGCCAACCATCAACGGACGTTTTTCCCCTCAAGCCTGTCAGGACGTTGCTCGTCCGTCTTTCCCTCAATAGATGGGAGTAGGCGCGCTTGCGGATGTGTGCGTTTGTGTGGCCACGCGTTTGCTTAGGCATCAGTGTGTGAAAAGGTAGGTGCTTTTCTCTAGCTGCGTGAGCGTGCACGTGGTGCTGGGTGCACATCCCTGGGTGCTCGAGGTAAGGTTTCTGCATGGTTTTCGCTGAGGAATCGTGTGTGTGCACATGGACAAAGAGAAGGCGCAGCAACCAGGTTCCAGCGCCGAAGAAGGCAAAAGGCGAGGTTTCCGGCGCTATCTCCTTCTCTCCGCAGACCTAGTCGCGCAAAGCAAGCCGCTAAGCCGGCGACCGGCAAGAGAGCTACAACGAAGCATGCCGAACGGAGAAAATAGCAGCAGCGCATCTGTTCACACCTTGTTTCTGCCATGTGCTTGAACGCCAAGACGTTCGCGCTTCTGTGAGATGAAAGACGTCCTTCTGCATATGTGGTTGCTCACACCGGTGCACTTGTTAGTGTATCCATTCAGTCCTGGGCTGCGGGGCATTCAGAAGTGGCTCTGTGGAGACGTCTGCATAGAGGCAGCTGTCAGAACACGCACACTCGATTGTTCACCAAAACATATGCAGACGCGTCCTTAGCCGGTAGATTTGGATGCACAGAGTTCCCTGTGTTCGCAAGAGACAAGGGAATCGCGTCTGTACGCACAGAAGCAATAGCGGACCGTTTCCCTCGGAGTGAACGCGAAGAGCCGTCTATGTACTCGCAGACACGGGAACGTGCCTCAATGCGGTCACAGAGGCAGCAGCTTTTGCACAGATGCTCTGGTGATTCTGGCACTTTCCAGGCACACTCCTGAAAGTCGCGCACACTGCTGTTCACTCGCTAAACGACCTCTTGGGAAACACGTCTCCGGTCGATGGACCGCTCAGATTGCTTCTCGTGTAACTGTGAACTGTGTCAGCGCAGGGAATCCGTCTCTGTTGAGCAGATGTCAATCCTGCCTCGCTTTTGCTTTGTTGCCTCTACCAAGATGATTTCCCGTTTCTCTCTTCACTGGAGCACGCAGACACAGCCAACGCACATCAAGTGTCAAGAGACACACTCTGCTGAGCTCAACGCTTGTGCAGATGCACATGTGCGACGAAGTCAACACACGTGCTTGTGGAGAGAAAGGAAGGGACTCCCAGGCGTGTGGAGCGACGGGGAGAAAGAGCGGGCGCTGAGGAACACAGTTTCAAACAGACTGTCTCCACACAAACAGGCACCTGTCTGCAGGTATCCTAGATCTTGATTCTTGAACTTGAGGAAACACGCGTCTGAGCAAAACTCCCAAACGCTTCCAGGAAAGACACAGGCTCTCCCACAAGCACACAAGTGTTTGCCCTCAGCTATAGATCAGGGACAAGCTTGTGAAGAGATGCCCTGCTATTCTTTCGCCTTATGGCATCATGTGTTTCGTTTCTCTTGGAGATCGATTGTTAAACGTCTTTCCTCGGGCGACTGTGAAGCATTTGCCACCGGAGGAGAAGTAGCACGGAGCAGCATTCAGTACTGCCTACGAGTGTCTTTGCTACCCTACTAGCGGAGCTCCAAGAACAGGCACACATCTTCAGGTACCTTCCAAATGTGGATTCCCCTGCAGCCCCGTAGGCGGGCGTGCAGTACGCCAACCATCAACGGACGTTTTTCCCCTCAAGCCTGTCAGGACGTTGCTCGTCCGTCTTTCCCTCAATAGATGGGAGTAGGCGCGCTTGCGGATGTGTGCGTGTGTGTGGCCACGCGTTTGCTTAGGCATCAGTGTGTGAAAAGGTAGGTGCTTTTCTCTAGCTGCGTGTGCGTGCACGTGGTGCTGGGTGCACATCCCTGGGTGCTCGAGGTAAGGTTTCTGCATGGTTTTCGCTGAGGAATCGTGTGTGTGCACATGGACAAAGAGAAGGCGCAGCAACCAGGTTCCAGCGCCGAAGAAGGCAAAAGGCAAGGTTTCCGGCGCTATCTCCTTCTCTCCGCAGACCTAGTCGCGCAAAGCAAGCCGCTAAGCCGGCGACCGGCAAGAGAGCTACAACGAAGCATGCCGAACGGAGAAAATAGCAGCAGCGCATCTGTTCACACCTTGTTTCTGCCATGTGCTTGAACGCCAAGATGTTCGTGCTTCTGTGAGATGAAAGACGTCCTTCTGCATATGTGGTTGCTCACACCGGTGCACTTGTTAGTGTATCCATTCAGTCCTGGGCTGCGGGGCATTCAGAAGTGGCTCTGTGGAGACATCTGCATAGAGGCAGCTGTCAGAACACGCACACTCGATTGTTCACCAAAACATATGCAGACGCGTCCTTAGCCTGTAGATTTGGATGCACAGAGTTCCCTGTGTTCGCAAGAGACAAGGGAATCGCGTCTGTATGCACAGAAGCAATAGCGGACCGTTTCCCTCGGAGTGAACGCGAAAGAGCCGTCTATATACTCGCAGACACGGGAACGTGCCTCAGTGCGGTCACAGAGGCAGCAGCTTTTGCACAGGTGCTCTGGTGATTCTGGCACTTTCCAGGCACACTCCTGAAAGTCGCGCACACTGCTGTTCACTCGCTAAACGACCTCTTGGGAAACACGTCTCCGGTCGATGGACCGCTCAGATTGCTTCTCGTGTAACTGTGAACTGTGTCAGCGCAGGGAATCCGTCTCTGTTGAGCAGATGTCAATCCTGCCTCGCTTTTGCTTTGTTGCCTCTACCAAGATGATTTCCCGTTTCTCTCTTCACTGGAGCACGCAGACACAGCCAACGCACATCAAGTGTCAAGAGACACACTCTGCTGAGCTCAACGCTTGTGCAGATGCACATGTGCGACGAAGTCAACACACGTGCTTGTGGAGAGAAAGGAAGGGACTCCCAGGCGTGTGGAGCGACGGGGAGAAAGAGCGGGCGCTGAGGAACACAGTTTCAAACAGACTGTCTCCACACAAACAGGCACCTGTCTGCAGGTATCCTAGATCTTGATTCTTGAACTTGAGGAAACACGCGTCTGAGCAAAACTCCCAAACGCTTCCAGGAAAGACACAGGCTCTCCCACAAGCACACAAGTGTTTGCCCTCAGCTATAGATCAGGGACAAGCTTGTGAAGAGATGCCCTGCTATTCTTTCGCCTTATGGCATCATGTGTTTCGTTTCTCTTGGAGATCGATTGTTAAACGTCTTTCCTCGGGCGACTGTGAAGCATTTGCCACCGGAGGAGAAGTAGCACGGAGCAGCATTCAGTACTGCCTACGAGTGTCTTTGCTACCCTACTAGCGGAGCTCCAAGAACAGGCACACATCTTCAGGTACCTTCCAAATGTGGATTCCCCTGCAGCCCCGTAGGCGGGCGTGCAGTACGCCAACCATCAACGGACGTTTTTCCCCTCAAGCCTGTCAGGACGTTGCTCGTCCGTCTTTCCCTCAATAGATGGGAGTAGGCGCGCTTGCGGATGTGTGCGTTTGTGTGGCCACGCGTTTGCTTAGGCATCAGTGTGTGAAAAGGTAGGTGCTTTTCTCTAGCTGCGTGAGCGTGCACGTGGTGCTGGGTGCACATCCCTGGGTGCTCGAGGTAAGGTTTCTGCATGGTTTTCGCTGAGGAATCGTGTGTGTGCACATGGACAAAGAGAAGGCGCAGCAACCAGGTTCCAGCGCCGAAGAAGGCAAAAGGCGAGGTTTCCGGCGCTATCTCCTTCTCTCCGCAGACCTAGTCGCGCAAAGCAAGCCGCTAAGCCGGCGACCGGCAAGAGAGCTACAACGAAGCATGCCGAACGGAGAAAATAGCAGCAGCGCATCTGTTCACACCTTGTTTCTGCCATGTGCTTGAACGCCAAGACGTTCGCGCTTCTGTGAGATGAAAGACGTCCTTCTGCATATGTGGTTGCTCACACCGGTGCACTTGTTAGTGTATCCATTCAGTCCTGGGCTGCGGGGCATTCAGAAGTGGCTCTGTGGAGACGTCTGCATAGAGGCAGCTGTCAGAACACGCACACTCGATTGTTCACCAAAACATATGCAGACGCGTCCTTAGCCGGTAGATTTGGATGCACAGAGTTCCCTGTGTTCGCAAGAGACAAGGGAATCGCGTCTGTACGCACAGAAGCAATAGCGGACCGTTTCCCTCGGAGTGAACGCGGAAGAGCCGTCTATGTACTCGCAGACACGGGAACGTGCCTCAATGCGGTCACAGAGGCAGCAGCTTTTGCACAGGTGCTCTGGTGATTCTGGCACTTTCCAGGCACACTCCTGAAAGTCGCGCACACTGCTGTTCACTCGCTAAACGACCTCTTGGGAAACACGTCTCCGGTCGATGGACCGCTCAGATTGCTTCTCGTGTAACTGTGAACTGTGTCAGCGCAGGGAATCCGTCTCTGTTGAGCAGATGTCAATCTTGCCTCGCTTTTGCTTTGTTGCCTCTACCAAGATGATTTCCCGTTTCTCTCTTCACTGGAGCACGCAGACACAGCCAACGCACATCAAGTGTCAAGAGACACACTCTGCTGAGCTCAACGCTTGTGCAGATGCACATGTGCGACGAAGTCAACACACGTGCTTGTGGAGAGAAAGGAAGGGACTCCCAGGCGTGTGGAGCGACGGGGAGAAAGAGCGGGCGCTGAGGAACACAGTTTCAAACAGACTGTCTCCACACAAACAGGCACCTGTCTGCAGGTATCCTAGATCTTGATTCTTGAACTTGAGGAAACACGCGTCTGAGCAAAACTCCCAAACGCTTCCAGGAAAGACACAGGCTCTCCCACAAGCACACAAGTGTTTGCCCTCAGCTATAGATCAGGGACAAGCTTGTGAAGAGATGCCCTGCTATTCTTTCGCCTTATGGCATCATGTGTTTCGTTTCTCTTGGAGATCGATTGTTAAACGTCTTTCCTCGGGCGACTGTGAAGCATTTGCCACCGGAGGAGAAGTAGCACGGAGCAGCATTCAGTACTGCCTACGAGTGTCTTTGCTACCCTACTAGCGGAGCTCCAAGAACAGGCACACATCTTCAGGTACCTTCCAAATGTGGATTCCCCTGCAGCCCCGTAGGCGGGCGTGCAGTACGCCAACCATCAACGGACGTTTTTCCCCTCAAGCCTGTCAGGACGTTGCTCGTCCGTCTTTCCCTCAATAGATGGGAGTAGGCGCGCTTGCGGATGTGTGCGTTTGTGTGGCCACGCGTTTGCTTAGGCATCAGTGTGTGAAAAGGTAGGTGCTTTTCTCTAGCTGCGTGAGCGTGCACGTGGTGCTGGGTGCACATCCCTGGGTGCTCGAGGTAAGGTTTCTGCATGGTTTTCGCTGAGGAATCGTGTGTGTGCACATGGACAAAGAGAAGGCGCAGCAACCAGGTTCCAGCGCCGAAGAAGGCAAAAGGCGAGGTTTCCGGCGCTATCTCCTTCTCTCCGCAGACCTAGTCGCGCAAAGCAAGCCGCTAAGCCGGCGACCGGCAAGAGAGCTACAACGAAGCATGCCGAACGGAGAAAATAGCAGCAGCGCATCTGTTCACACCTTGTTTCTGCCATGTGCTTGAACGCCAAGACGTTCGCGCTTCTGTGAGATGAAAGACGTCCTTCTGCATATGTGGTTGCTCACACCGGTGCACTTGTTAGTGTATCCATTCAGTCCTGGGCTGCGGGGCATTCAGAAGTGGCTCTGTGGAGACGTCTGCATAGAGGCAGCTGTCAGAACACGCACACTCGATTGTTCACCAAAACATATGCAGACGCGTCCTTAGCCGGTAGATTTGGATGCACAGAGTTCCCTGTGTTCGCAAGAGACAAGGGAATCGCGTCTGTACGCACAGAAGCAATAGCGGACCGTTTCCCTCGGAGTGAACGCGGAAGAGCCGTCTATGTACTCGCAGACACGGGAACGTGCCTCAATGCGGTCACAGAGGCAGCAGCTTTTGCACAGGTGCTCTGGTGATTCTGGCACTTTCCAGGCACACTCCTGAAAGTCGCGCACACTGCTGTTCACTCGCTAAACGACCTCTTGGGAAACACGTCTCCGGTCGATGGACCGCTCAGATTGCTTCTCGTGTAACTGTGAACTGTGTCAGCGCAGGGAATCCGTCTCTGTTGAGCAGATGTCAATCCTGCCTCGCTTTTGCTTTGTTGCCTCTACCAAGATGATTTCCCGTTTCTCTCTTCACTGGAGCACGCAGACACAGCCAACGCACATCAAGTGTCAAGAGACACACTCTGCTGAGCTCAACGCTTGTGCAGATGCACATGTGCGACGAAGTCAACACACGTGCTTGTGGAGAGAAAGAAAGGGACTCCCAGGCGTGTGGAGCGACGGGGAGAAAGAGCGGGCGCTGAGGAACACAGTTTCAAACAGACTGTCTCCACACAAACAGGCACCTGTCTGCAGGTATCCTAGATCTTGATTCTTGAACTTGAGGAAACACGCGTCTGAGCAAAACTCCCAAACGCTTCCAGGAAAGACACAGGCTCTCCCACAAGCACACAAGTGTTTGCCCTCAGCTATAGATCAGGGACAAGCTTGTGAAGAGATGCCCTGCTATTCTTTCGCCTTATGGCATCATGTGTTTCGTTTCTCTTGGAGATCGATTGTTAAACGTCTTTCCTCGGGCGACTGTGAAGCATTTGCCACCGGAGGAGAAGTAGCACGGAGCAGCATTCAGTACTGCCTACGAGTGTCTTTGCTACCCTACTAGCGGAGCTCCAAGAACAGGCACACATCTTCAGGTACCTTCCAAATGTGGATTCCCCTGCAGCCCCGTAGGCGGGCGTGCAGTACGCCAACCATCAACGGACGTTTTTCCCCTCAAGCCTGTCAGGACGTTGCTCGTCCGTCTTTCCCTCAATAGATGGGAGTAGGCGCGCTTGCGGATGTGTGCGTTTGTGTGGCCACGCGTTTGCTTAGGCATCAGTGTGTGAAAAGGTAGGTGCTTTTCTCTAGCTGCGTGAGCGTGCACGTGGTGCTGGGTGCACATCCCTGGGTGCTCGAGGTAAGGTTTCTGCATGGTTTTCGCTGAGGAATCGTGTGTGTGCACATGGACAAAGAGAAGGCGCAGCAACCAGGTTCCAGCGCCGAAGAAGGCAAAAGGCGAGGTTTCCGGCGCTATCTCCTTCTCTCCGCAGACCTAGTCGCGCAAAGCAAGCCGCTAAGCCGGCGACCGGCAAGAGAGCTACAACGAAGCATGCCGAACGGAGAAAATAGCAGCAGCGCATCTGTTCACACCTTGTTTCTGCCATGTGCTTGAACGCCAAGACGTTCGCGCTTCTGTGAGATGAAAGACGTCCTTCTGCATATGTGGTTGCTCACACCGGTGCACTTGTTAGTGTATCCATTCAGTCCTGGGCTGCGGGGCATTCAGAAGTGGCTCTGTGGAGACGTCTGCATAGAGGCAGCTGTCAGAACACGCACACTCGATTGTTCACCAAAACATATGCAGACGCGTCCTTAGCCGGTAGATTTGGATGCACAGAGTTCCCTGTGTTCGCAAGAGACAAGGGAATCGCGTCTGTACGCACAGAAGCAATAGCGGACCGTTTCCCTCGGAGTGAACGCGGAAGAGCCGTCTATATACTCGCAGACACGGGAACGTGCCTCGGTGCGGTCACAGAGGCAGCAGCTTTTGCACAGGTGCTCTGGTGATTCTGGCACTTTCCAGGCACACTCCTGAAAGTCGCGCACACTGCTGTTCACTCGCTAAACGACCTCTTGGGAAACACGTCTCCGGTCGATGGACCGCTCAGATTGCTTCTCGTGTAACTGTGAACTGTGTCAGCGCAGGGAATCCGTCTCTGTTGAGCAGATGTCAATCCTGCCTCGCTTTTGCTTTGTTGCCTCTACCAAGATGATTTCCCGTTTCTCTCTTCACTGGAGCACGCAGACACAGCCAACGCACATCAAGTGTCAAGAGACACACTCTGCTGAGCTCAACGCTTGTGCAGATGCACATGTGCGACGAAGTCAACACACGTGCTTGTGGAGAGAAAGAAAGGGACTCCCAGGCGTGTGGAGCGACGGGGAGAAAGAGCGGGCGCTGAGGAACACAGTTTCAAACAGACTGTCTCCACACAAACAGGCACCTGTCTGCAGGTATCCTAGATCTTGATTCTTGAACTTGAGGAAACACGCGTCTGAGCAAAACTCCCAAACGCTTCCAGGAAAGACACAGGCTCTCCCACAAGCACACAAGTGTTTACCCTCAGCTATAGATCAGGGACAAGCTTGTGAAGAGATGCCCTGCTATTCTTTCGCCTTATGGCATCATGTGTTTCGTTTCTCTTGGAGATCGATTGTTAAACGTCTTTCCTCCGGCGACTGTGAAGCATTTGCCACCGGAGGAGAAGTAGCACGGAGCAGCATTCAGTACTGCCTACGAGTGTCTTTGCTACCCTACTAGCGGAGCTCCAAGAACAGGCACACATCTTCAGGTACCTTCCAAATGTGGATTCCCCTGCAGCCCCGTAGGCGGGCGTGCAGTACGCCAACCATCAACGGACGTTTTTCCCCTCAAGCCTGTCAGGACGTTGCTCGTCCGTCTTTCCCTCAATAGATGGGAGTAGGCGTGCTTGCGGATGTGTGCGTTTGTGTGGCCACGCGTTTGCTTAGGCATCAGTGTGTGAAAAGGTAGGTGCTTTTCTCTAGCTGCGTGTGCGTGCACGTGGTGCTGGGTGCACATCCCTGGGTGCTCGTGGAAAGGTTTCTGCATGGTTTTCGCTGAGGAATCGTGTGTGTGCACATGGACAAAGAGAAGGCGCAGCAACCAGGTTCCAGCGCCGAAGAAGGCAAAAGGCAAGGTTTCCGGCGCTATCTCCTTCTCTCCGCAGACCTAGTCGCGCAAAGCAAGCCGCTAAGCCGGCGACCGGCAAGAGAGCTACAACGAAGCATGCCGAACGGAGAAAATAGCAGCAGCTCATCTGTTCACACCTTGTTTCTGCCATGTGCTTGAACGCCAAGACGTTCGCGCTTCTGTGAGATGAAAGACGTCCTTCTGCATATGTGGTTGCTCACACCGGTGCACTTGTTAGTGTATCCATTCAGTCCTGGGCTGCGGGGCATTCAGAAGTGGCTCTGTGGAGACGTCTGCATAGAGGCAGCTGTCAGAACACGCACACTCGATTGTTCACCAAAACATATGCAGACGCGTCCTTAGCCTGTAGATTTGGATGCACAGAGTTCCCTGTGTTCGCAAGAGACAAGGGAATCGCGTCTGTACGCACAGAAGCAATAGCGGACCGTTTCCCTCGGAGTGAACGCGAAAGAGCCGTCTATATACTCGCAGACACGGGAACGTGCCTCAGTGCGGTCACAGAGGCAGCAGCTTTTGCACAGATGCTCTGGTGATTCTGGCACTTTCCAGGCACACTCCTGAAAGTCGCGCACACTGCTGTTCACTCGCTAAACGACCTCTTGGGAAACACGTCTCCGGTCGATGGACCGCTCAGATTGCTTCTCGTGTAACTGTGAACTGTGTCAGCGCAGGGAATCCGTCTCTGTTGAGCAGATGTCAATCCTGCCTCGCTTTTGCTTTGTTGCCTCTACCAAGATGATTTCCCGTTTCTCTCTTCACTGGAGCACGCAGACACAGCCAACGCACATCAAGTGTCAAGAGACACACTCTGCTGAGCTCAACGCTTGTGCAGATGCACATGTGCGACGAAGTCAACACACGTGCTTGTGGAGAGAAAGAAAGGGACTCCCAGGCGTGTGGAGCGACGGGGAGAAAGAGCGGGCGCTGAGGAACACAGTTTCAAACAGACTGTCTCCACACAAACAGGCACCTGTCTGCAGGTATCCTAGATCTTGATTCTTGAACTTGAGGAAACACACGTCTGAGCAAAACTCCCAAACGCTTCCAGGAAAGACACAGGCTCTCCCACAAGCACACAAGTGTTTGCCCTCAGCTATAGATCAGGGACAAGCTTGTGAAGAGATGCCCTGCTATTCTTTCGCCTTATGGCATCATGTGTTTCGTTTCTCTTGGAGATCGATTGTTAAACGTCTTTCCTCCGGCGACTGTGAAGCATTTGCCACCGGAGGAGAAGTAGCACGGAGCAGCATTCAGTACTGCCTACGAGTGTCTTTGCTACCCTACTAGCGGAGCTCCAAGAACAGGCACACATCTTCAGGTACCTTCCAAATGTGGATTCCCCTGCAGCCCCGTAGGCGGGCGTGCAGTACGCCAACCATCAACGGACGTTTTTCCCCTCAAGCCTGTCAGGACGTTGCTCGTCCGTCTTTCCCTCAATAGATGGGAGTAGGCGCGCTTGCGGATGTGTGCGTTTGTGTGGCCACGCGTTTGCTTAGGCATCAGTGTGTGAAAAGGTAGGTGCTTTTCTCTAGCTGCGTGAGCGTGCACGTGGTGCTGGGTGCACATCCCTGGGTGCTCGAGGTAAGGTTTCTGCATGGTTTTTGCTGAGGAATCGTGTGTGTGCACATGGACAAAGAGAAGGCGCAGCAACCAGGTTCCAGCGCCGAAGAAGGCAAAAGGCGAGGTTTCCGGCGCTATCTCCTTCTCTCCGCAGACCTAGTCGCGCAAAGCAAGCCGCTAAGCCGGCGACCGGCAAGAGAGCTACAACGAAGCATGCCGAACGGAGAAAATAGCAGCAGCGCATCTGTTCACACCTTGTTTCTGCCATGTGCTTGAACGCCAAGACGTTCGCGCTTCTGTGAGATGAAAGACGTCCTTCTGCATATGTGGTTGCTCACACCGGTGCACTTGTTAGTGTATCCATTCAGTCCTGGGCTGCGGGGCATTCAGAAGTGGCTCTGTGGAGACGTCTGCATAGAGGCAGCTGTCAGAACACGCACACTCGATTGTTCACCAAAACATATGCAGACGCGTCCTTAGCCGGTAGATTTGGATGCACAG
Source organism: Patagioenas fasciata (assembly GCF_037038585.1). Classification (NCBI taxonomy): domain Eukaryota; kingdom Metazoa; phylum Chordata; class Aves; order Columbiformes; family Columbidae; genus Patagioenas; species Patagioenas fasciata. The sequence goes on from NC_092538.1 coordinate 1,270,889, forward strand.
AGTTCCCTGTGTTCGCAAGAGACAAGGGAATCGCGTCTGTACGCACAGAAGCAATAGCGGACCGTTTCCCTCGGAGTGAACGCGAAAGAGCCGTCTATGTACTCGCAGACACGGGAACGTGCCTCAATGCGGTCACAGAGGCAGCAGCTTTTGCACAGGTGCTCTGGTGATTCTGGCACTTTCCAGGCACACTCCTGAAAGTCGCGCACACTGCTGTTCACTCGCTAAACGACCTCTTGGGAAACACGTCTCCGGTCGATGGACCGCTCAGATTGCTTCTCGTGTAACTGTGAACTGTGTCAGCGCAGGGAATCCGTCTCTGTTGAGCAGATGTCAATCCTGCCTCGCTTTTGCTTTGTTGCCTCTACCAAGATGATTTCCCGTTTCTCTCTTCACTGGAGCACGCAGACACAGCCAACGCACATCAAGTGTCAAGAGACACACTCTGCTGAGCTCAACGCTTGTGCAGATGCACATGTGCGACGAAGTCAACACACGTGCTTGTGGAGAGAAAGAAAGGGACTCCCAGGCGTGTGGAGCGACGGGGAGAAAGAGCGGGCGCTGAGGAACACAGTTTCAAACAGACTGTCTCCACACAAACAGGCACCTGTCTGCAGGTATCCTAGATCTTGATTCTTGAACTTGAGGAAACACACGTCTGAGCAAAACTCCCAAACGCTTCCAGGAAAGACACAGGCTCTCCCACAAGCACACAAGTGTTTGCCCTCAGCTATAGATCAGGGACAAGCTTGTGAAGAGATGCCCTGCTATTCTTTCGCCTTATGGCATCATGTGTTTCGTTTCTCTTGGAGATCGATTGTTAAACGTCTTTCCTCGGGCGACTGTGAAGCATTTGCCACCGGAGGAGAAGTAGCACGGAGCAGCATTCAGTACTGCCTACGAGTGTCTTTGCTACCCTACTAGCGGAGCTCCAAGAACAGGCACACATCTTCAGGTACCTTCCAAATGTGGATTCCCCTGCAGCCCCGTAGGCGGGCGTGCAGTACGCCAACCATCAACGGACGTTTTTCCCCTCAAGCCTGTCAGGACGTTGCTCGTCCGTCTTTCCCTCAATAGATGGGAGTAGGCGCGCTTGCGGATGTGTGCGTGTGTGTGGCCACGCGTTTGCTTAGGCATCAGTGTGTGAAAAGGTAGGTGCTTTTCTCTAGCTGGGTGTGCGTGCACGTGGTGCTGGGTGCACATCCCTGGGTGCTCGAGGTAAGGTTTCTGCATGGTTTTCGCTGAGGAATCGTGTGTGTGCACATGGACAAAGAGAAGGCGCAGCAACCAGGTTCCAGCGCCGAAGAAGGCAAAAGGCGAGGTTTCCGGCGCTATCTCCTTCTCTCCGCAGACCTAGTCGCGCAAAGCAAGCCGCTAAGCCGGCGACCGGCAAGAGAGCTACAACGAAGCATGCCGAACGGAGAAAATAGCAGCAGCTCATCTGTTCACACCTTGTTTCTGCCATGTGCTTGAACGCCAAGACGTTCGCGCTTCTGTGAGATGAAAGACGTCCTTCTGCATATGTGGTTGCTCACACCGGTGCACTTGTTAGTGTATCCATTCAGTCCTGGGCTGCGGGGCATTCAGAAGTGGCTCTGTGGAGACGTCTGCATAGAGGCAGCTGTCAGAACACGCACACTCGATTGTTCACCAAAACATATGCAGACGCGTCCTTAGCCTGTAGATTTGGATGCACAGAGTTCCCTGTGTTCGCAAGAGACAAGGGAATCGCGTCTGTACGCACAGAAGCAATAGCGGACCGTTTCCCTCGGAGTGAACGCGAAAGAGCCGTCTATATACTCGCAGACACGGGAACGTGCCTCAGTGCGGTCACAGAGGCAGCAGCTTTTGCACAGATGCTCTGGTGATTCTGGCACTTTCCAGGCACACTCCTGAAAGTCGCGCACACTGCTGTTCACTCGCTAAACGACCTCTTGGGAAACACGTCTCCGGTCGATGGACCGCTCAGATTGCTTCTCGTGTAACTGTGAACTGTGTCAGCGCAGGGAATCCGTCTCTGTTGAGCAGATGTCAATCCTGCCTCGCTTTTGCTTTGTTGCCTCTACCAAGATGATTTCCCGTTTCTCTCTTCACTGGAGCACGCAGACACAGCCAACGCACATCAAGTGTCAAGAGACACACTCTGCTGAGCTCAACGCTTGTGCAGATGCACATGTGCGACGAAGTCAACACACGTGCTTGTGGAGAGAAAGAAAGGGACTCCCAGGCGTGTGGAGCGACGGGGAGAAAGAGCGGGCGCTGAGGAACACAGTTTCAAACAGACTGTCTCCACACAAACAGGCACCTGTCTGCAGGTATCCTAGATCTTGATTCTTGAACTTGAGGAAACACGCGTCTGAGCAAAACTCCCAAACGCTTCCAGGAAAGACACAGGCTCTCCCACAAGCACACAAGTGTTTGCCCTCAGCTATAGATCAGGGACAAGCTTGTGAAGAGATGCCCTGCTATTCTTTCGCCTTATGGCATCATGTGTTTCGTTTCTCTTGGAGATCGATTGTTAAACGTCTTTCCTCGGGCGACTGTGAAGCATTTGCCACCGGAGGAGAAGTAGCACGGAGCAGCATTCAGTACTGCCTACGAGTGTCTTTGCTACCCTACTAGCGGAGCTCCAAGAACAGGCACACATCTTCAGGTACCTTCCAAATGTGGATTCCCCTGCAGCCCCGTAGGCGGGCGTGCAGTACGCCAACCATCAACGGACGTTTTTCCCCTCAAGCCTGTCAGGACGTTGCTCGTCCGTCTTTCCCTCAATAGATGGGAGTAGGCGCGCTTGCGGATGTGTGCGTGTGTGTGGCCACGCGTTTGCTTAGGCATCAGTGTGTGAAAAGGTAGGTGCTTTTCTCTAGCTGGGTGTGCGTGCACGTGGTGCTGGGTGCACATCCCTGGGTGCTCGAGGTAAGGTTTCTGCATGGTTTTCGCTGAGGAATCGTGTGTGTGCACATGGACAAAGAGAAGGCGCAGCAACCAGGTTCCAGCGCCGAAGAAGGCAAAAGGCGAGGTTTCCGGCGCTATCTCCTTCTCTCCGCAGACCTAGTCGCGCAAAGCAAGCCGCTAAGCCGGCGACCGGCAAGAGAGCTACAACGAAGCATGCCGAACGGAGAAAATAGCAGCAGCGCATCTGTTCACACCTTGTTTCTGCCATGTGCTTGAACGCCAAGACGTTCGCGCTTCTGTGAGATGAAAGACGTCCTTCTGCATATGTGGTTGCTCACACCGGTGCACTTGTTAGTGTATCCATTCAGTCCTGGGCTGCGGGGCATTCAGAAGTGGCTCTGTGGAGACGTCTGCATAGAGGCAGCTGTCAGAACACGCACACTCGATTGTTCACCAAAACATATGCAGACGCGTCCTTAGCCGGTAGATTTGGATGCACAGAGTTCCCTGTGTTCGCAAGAGACAAGGGAATCGCGTCTGTACGCACAGAAGCAATAGCGGACCGTTTCCCTCGGAGTGAACGCGGAAGAGCCGTCTATGTACTCGCAGACACGGGAACGTGCCTCAATGCGGTCACAGAGGCAGCAGCTTTTGCACAGGTGCTCTGGTGATTCTGGCACTTTCCAGGCACACTCCTGAAAGTCGCGCACACTGCTGTTCACTCGCTAAACGACCTCTTGGGAAACACGTCTCCGGTCGATGGACCGCTCAGATTGCTTCTCGTGTAACTGTGAACTGTGTCAGCGCAGGGAATCCGTCTCTGTTGAGCAGATGTCAATCCTGCCTCGCTTTTGCTTTGTTGCCTCTACCAAGATGATTTCCCGTTTCTCTCTTCACTGGAGCACGCAGACACAGCCAACGCACATCAAGTGTCAAGAGACACACTCTGCTGAGCTCAACGCTTGTGCAGATGCACATGTGCGACGAAGTCAACACACGTGCTTGTGGAGAGAAAGAAAGGGACTCCCAGGCGTGTGGAGCGACGGGGAGAAAGAGCGGGCGCTGAGGAACACAGTTTCAAACAGACTGTCTCCACACAAACAGGCACCTGTCTGCAGGTATCCTAGATCTTGATTCTTGAACTTGAGGAAACACGCGTCTGAGCAAAACTCCCAAACGCTTCCAGGAAAGACACAGGCTCTCCCACAAGCACACAAGTGTTTGCCCTCAGCTATAGATCAGGGACAAGCTTGTGAAGAGATGCCCTGCTATTCTTTCGCCTTATGGCATCATGTGTTTCGTTTCTCTTGGAGATCGATTGCTAAACGTCTTTCCTCGGGCGACTGTGAAGCATTTGCCACCGGAGGAGAAGTAGCACGGAGCAGCATTCAGTACTGCCTACGAGTGTCTTTGCTACCCTACTAGCGGAGCTCCAAGAACAGGCACACATCTTCAGGTACCTTCCAAATGTGGATTCCCCTGCAGCCCCGTAGGCGGGCGTGCAGTACGCCAACCATCAACGGACGTTTTTCCCCTCAAGCCTGTCAGGACGTTGCTCGTCCGTCTTTCCCTCAATAGATGGGAGTAGGCGCGCTTGCGGATGTGTGCGTGTGTGTGGTCACGCGTTTGCTTAGGCATCAGTGTGTGAAAAGGTAGGTGCTTTTCTCTAGCTGCGTGTGCGTGCACGTGGTGCTGGATGCACATCCCTGGGTGCTCGAGGTAAGGTTTCTGCATGGTTTTCGCTGAGGAATCGTGTGTGTGCACATGGACAAAGAGAAGGCGCAGCAACCAGGTTCCAGCGCCGAAGAAGGCAAAAGGCAAGGTTTCCGGCGCTATCTCCTTCTCTCCCCAGACCTAGTCGCGCAAAGCAAGCCGCTAAGCCGGCGACCGGCAAGAGAGCTACAACGAGCATGCCGAACGGAGAAAATAGCAGCAGCTCATCTGTTCACACCTTGGTTCTGCCATGTGCTTGAACGCCAAGACGTTCGCGCTTCTGTGAGATGAAAGACGTCCTTCTGCATATGTGGTTGCTCACACCGGTGCACTTGTTAGTGTATCCATTCAGTCCTGGGCTGCGGGGCATTCAGAAGTGGCTCTGTGGAGACGTCTGCATAGAGGCAGCTGTCAGAACACGCACACTCGATTGTTCACCAAAACATATGCAGACGCGTCCTTAGCCGGTAGATTTGGATGCACAGAGTTCCCTGTGTTCGCAAGAGACAAGGGAATCGCGTCTGTACGCACAGAAGCAATAGCGGACCGTTTCCCTCGGAGTGAACGCGAAAGAGCCGTCTATATACTCGCAGACACGGGAACGTGCCTCAATGCGGTCACAGAGGCAGCAGCTTTTGCACAGGTGCTCTGGTGATTCTGGCACTTTCCAGGCACACTCCTGAAAGTCGCGCACACTGCTGTTCACTCGCTAAACGACCTCTTGGGAAACACGTCTCCGGTCGATGGACCGCTCAGATTGCTTCTCGTGTAACTGTGAACTGTGTCAGCGCAGGGAATCCGTCTCTGTTGAGCAGATGTCAATCCTGCCTCGCTTTTGCTTTGTTGCCTCTACCAAGATGATTTCCCGTTTCTCTCTTCACTGGAGCACGCAGACACAGCCAACGCACATCAAGTGTCAAGAGACACACTCTGCTGAGCTCAACGCTTGTGCAGATGCACATGTGCGACGAAGTCAACACACGTGCTTGTGGAGAGAAAGAAAGGGACTCCCAGGCGTGTGGAGCGACGGGGAGAAAGAGCGGGCGCTGAGGAACACAGTTTCAAACAGACTGTCTCCACACAAACAGGCACCTGTCTGCAGGTATCCTAGATCTTGATTCTTGAACTTGAGGAAACACGCGTCTGAGCAAAACTCCCAAACGCTTCCAGGAAAGACACAGGCTCTCCCACAAGCACACAAGTGTTTGCCCTCAGCTATAGATCAGGGACAAGCTTGTGAAGAGATGCCCTGCTATTCTTTCGCCTTATGGCATCATGTGTTTCGTTTCTCTTGGAGATCGATTGCTAAACGTCTTTCCTCGGGCGACTGTGAAGCATTTGCCACCGGAGGAGAAGTAGCACGGAGCAGCATTCAGTACTGCCTACGAGTGTCTTTGCTACCCTACTAGCGGAGCTCCAAGAACAGGCACACATCTTCAGGTACCTTCCAAATGTGGATTCCCCTGCAGCCCCGTAGGCGGGCGTGCAGTACGCCAACCATCAACGGACGTTTTTCCCCTCAAGCCTGTCAGGACGTTGCTCGTCCGTCTTTCCCTCAATAGATGGGAGTAGGCGCGCTTGCGGATGTGTGCGTGTGTGTGGTCACGCGTTTGCTTAGGCATCAGTGTGTGAAAAGGTAGGTGCTTTTCTCTAGCTGCGTGTGCGTGCACGTGGTGCTGGATGCACATCCCTGGGTGCTCGAGGTAAGGTTTCTGCATGGTTTTCGCTGAGGAATCGTGTGTGTGCACATGGACAAAGAGGAGGCGCAGCAACCAGGTTCCAGCGCCGAAGAAGGCAAAAGGCAAGGTTTCCGGCGCTATCTCCTTCTCTCCGCAGACCTAGTCGCGCAAAGCAAGCCGCTAAGCCGGCGACCGGCAAGAGAGCTACAACGAAGCATGCCGAACGGAGAAAATAGCAGCAGCGCATCTGTTCACACCTTGTTTCTGCCATGTGCTTGAACGCCAAGACGTTCGCGCTTCTGTGAGATGAAAGACGTCCTTCTGCGTATGTGGTTGCTCACACCGGTGCACTTGTTAGTGTATCCATTCAGTCCTGGGCTGCGGGGCATTCAGAAGTGGCTCTGTGGAGACGTCTGCATAGAGGCAGCTGTCAGAACACGCACACTCGATTGTTCACCAAAACATATACAGACGCGTCCTTAGCCGGTAGATTTGGATGCACAGAGTTCCCTGTGTTCGCAAGAGACAAGGGAATCGCGTCTGTACGCACAGAAGCAATAGCGGACCGTTTCCCTCGGAGTGAACGCGGAAGAGCCGTCTATGTACTCGCAGACACGGGAACGTGCCTCAATGCGGTCACAGAGGCAGCAGCTTTTGCACAGGTGCTCTGGTGATTCTGGCACTTTCCAGGCACACTCCTGAAAGTCGCGCACACTGCTGTTCACTCGCTAAACGACCTCTTGGGAAACACGTCTCCGGTCGATGGACCGCTCAGATTGCTTCTCGTGTAACTGTGAACTGTGTCAGCGCAGGGAATCCGTCTCTGTTGAGCAGATGTCAATCCTGCCTCGCTTTTGCTTTGTTGCCTCTACCAAGATGATTTCCCGTTTCTCTCTTCACTGGAGCACGCAGACACAGCCAACGCACATCAAGTGTCAAGAGACACACTCTGCTGAGCTCAACGCTTGTGCAGATGCACATGTGCGACGAAGTCAACACACGTGCTTGTGGAGAGAAAGGAAGGGACTCCCAGGCGTGTGGAGCGACGGGGAGAAAGAGCGGGCGCTGAGGAACACAGTTTCAAACAGACTGTCTCCACACAAACAGGCACCTGTCTGCAGGTATCCTAGATCTTGATTCTTGAACTTGAGGAAACACGCGTCTGAGCAAAACTCCCAAACGCTTCCAGGAAAGACACAGGCTCTCCCACAAGCACACAAGTGTTTGCCCTCAGCTATAGATCAGGGACAAGCTTGTGAAGAGATGCCCTGCTATTCTTTCGCCTTATGGCATCATGTGTTTCGTTTCTCTTGGAGATCGATTGTTAAACGTCTTTCCTCCGGCGACTGTGAAGCATTTGCCACCGGAGGAGAAGTAGCACGGAGCAGCATTCAGTACTGCCTACGAGTGTCTTTGCTACCCTACTAGCGGAGCTCCAAGAACAGGCACACATCTTCAGGTACCTTCCAAATGTGGATTCCCCTGCAGCCCCGTAGGCGGGCGTGCAGTACGCCAACCATCAACGGACGTTTCTCCCCTCAAGCCTGTCAGGACGTTTCTCGTCCGTCTTTCCCTCAATAGATGGGAGTAGGCGCGCTTGCGGATGTGTGCGTTTGTGTGGCCACGCGTTTGCTTAGGCATCAGTGTGTGAAAAGGGAGGTGCTTTTCTCTAGCTGCGTGTGCGTGCACGTGGTGCTGGGTGCACATCCCTGGGTGCTCGTGGAAAGGTTTCTGCATGGTTTTCGCTGAGGAATCGTGTGTGTGCACATGGACAAAGAGAAGGCGCAGCAACCAGGTTCCAGCGCCGAAGAAGGCAAAAGGCGAGGTTTCCGGCGCTATCTCCTTCTCTCCCCAGACCTAGTCGCGCAAAGCAAGCCGCTAAGCCGGCGACCGGCAAGAGAGCTACAACGAAGCATGCCGAACGGAGAAAATAGCAGCAGCTCATCTGTTCACACCTTGTTTCTGCCATGTGCTTGAACGCCAAGACGTTCGCGCTTCTGTGAGATGAAAGACGTCCTTCTGCATATGTGGTTGCTCACACCGGTGCACTTGTTAGTGTATCCATTCAGTCCTGGGCTGCGGGGCATTCAGAAGTGGCTCTGTGGAGACGTCTGCATAGAGGCAGCTGTCAGAACACGCACACTCGATTGTTCACCAAAACATATGCAGACGCGTCCTTAGCCGGTAGATTTGGATGCACAGAGTTCCCTGTGTTCGCAAGAGACAAGGGAATCGCGTCTGTACGCACAGAAGCAATAGCGGACCGTTTCCCTCGGAGTGAACGCGAAAGAGCCGTGTGTATACTCGCAGACACGGGAACGTGCCTCGGTGCGGTCACAGAGGCAGCAGCTTTTGCACAGGTGCTCTGCTGATTCTGGCACTTTCCAGGCACACTCCTGAAAGTCGCGCACACTGCTGTTCACTCGCTAAACGACCTCTTGGGAAACACGTCTCCGGTCGATGGACCGCTCAGATTGCTTCTCGTGTAACTGTGAACTGTGTCAGCGCAGGGAATCCGTCTCTGTTGAGCAGATGTCAATCCTGCCTCGCTTTTGCTTTGTTGCCTCTACCAAGATGATTTCCCGTTTCTCTCTTCACTGGAGCACGCAGACACAGCCAACGCACATCAAGTGTCAAGAGACACACTCTGCTGAGCTCAACGCTTGTGCAGATGCACATGTGCGACGAAGTCAACACACGTGCTTGTGGAGAGAAAGAAAGGGACTCCCAGGCGTGTGGAGCGACGGGGAGAAAGAGCGGGCGCTGAGGAACACAGTTTCAAACAGACTGTCTCCACACAAACAGGCACCTGTCTGCAGGTATCCTAGATCTTGATTCTTGAACTTGAGGAAACACGCGTCTGAGCAAAACTCCCAAACGCTTCCAGGAAAGACACAGGCTCTCCCACAAGCACAAAAGTGTTTGCCCTCAGCTATAGATAAGGGACAAGCTTGTGAAGAGATGCCCTGCTATTCTTTCGCCTTATGGCATCATGTGTTTCGTTTCTCTTGGAGATCGATTGTTAAACGTCTTTCCTCGGGCGACTGTGAAGCATTTGCCACCGGAGGAGAAGTAGCACGGAGCAGCATTCAGTACTGCCTACGAGTGTCTTTGCTACCCTACTAGCGGAGCTCCAAGAACAGGCACACATCTTCAGGTACCTTCCAAATGTGGATTCCCCTGCAGCCCATAGGCGGGCGTGCAGTACGCCAACCATCAACGGACGTTTTTCCCCTCAAGCCTGTCAGGACACTGCTCGTCCGTCTTTCCCTCAATAGATGGGAGTAGGCGCGCTTGCGGATGTGTGCGTTTGTGTGGCCACGCGTTTGCTTAGGCATCAGTGTGTGAAAAGGTAGGTGCTTTTCTCTAGCTGCGTGTGCGTGCACGTGGTGCTGGGTGCACATCCCTGGGTGCTCGTGGAAAGGTTTCTGCATGGTTTTCGCTGAGGAATCGTGTGTGTGCACATGGACAAAGAGAAGGCGCAGCAACCAGGTTCCAGCGCCGAAGAAGGCAAAAGGCAAGGTTTCCGGCGCTATCTCCTTCTCTCCCCACACCTAGTCGCGCAAAGCAAGCCGCTAAGCCGGCGACCGGCAAGAGAGCTACAACGAAGCATGCCGAACGGAGAAAATAGCAGCAGCGCATCTGTTCACACCTTGTTTCTGCCATGTGCTTGAACGCCAAGACGTTCGTGCTTCTGTGAGATGAAAGACGTCCTTCTGCATATGTGGTTGCTCACACCGGTGCACTTGTTAGTGTATCCATTCAGTCCTGGGCTGCGGGGCATTCAGAAGTGGCTCTGTGGAGACGTCTGCATAGAGGCAGCTGTCAGAACACGCACACTCGATTGTTCACCAAAACATATGCAGACGCGTCCTTAGCCGGTAGATTTGGATGCACAGAGTTCCCTGTGTTCGCAAGAGACAAGGGAATCGCGTCTGTACGCACAGAAGCAATAGCGGACCGTTTCCCTCGGAGTGAACGCGAAAGAGCCGTCTATATACTCGCAGACACGGGAACGTGCCTCAATGCGGTCACAGAGGCAGCAGCTTTTGCACAGATGCTCCTGGTGATTCTGGCACTTTCCAGGCACACTCCTGAAAGTCGCGCACACTGCTGTTCACTCGCTAAACGACCTCTTGGGAAACACGTCTCCGGTCGATGGAGCGCTCAGATTGCTTCTCGTGTAACTGTGAACTGTGTCAGCGCAGGGAATCCATCTCTGTTGAGCAGATGTCAATCCTGCCTCGCTTTTGCTTTGTTGCCTCTACCAAGATGATTTCCCGTTTCTCTCTTCACTGGAGCACGCAGACACAGCCAACGCACATCAAGTGTCAAGAGACACACTCTGCTGAGCTCAACGCTTGTGCAGATGCACATGTGCGACGAAGTCAACACACGTGCTTGTGGAGAGAAAGAAAGGGACTCCCAGGCGTGTGGAGCGACGGGGAGAAAGAGCGGGCGCTGAGGAACACAGTTTCAAACAGACTGTCTCCACACAAACAGGCACCTGTCTGCAGGTATCCTAGATCTTGATTCTTGAACTTGAGGAAACACGCGTCTGAGCAAAACTCCCAAACGCTTCCAGGAAAGACACAGGCTCTCCCACAAGCACACAAGTGTTTGCCCTCAGCTATAGATCAGGGACAAGCTTGTGAAGAGATGCCCTGCTATTCTTTCGCCTTATGGCATCATGTGTTTCGTTTCTCTTGGAGATCGATTGCTAAACGTCTTTCCTCGGGCGACTGTGAAGCATTTGCCACCGGAGGAGAAGTAGCACGGAGCAGCATTCAGTACTGCCTACGAGTGTCTTTGCTACCCTACTAGCGGAGCTCCAAGAACAGGCACACATCTTCAGGTACCTTCCAAATGTGGATTCCCCTGCAGCCCTGTAGGCGGGCGTGCAGTACGCCAACCATCAACGGACGTTTTTCCCCTCAAGCCTGTCAGGACGTTGCTCGTCCGTCTTTCCCTCAATAGATGGGAGTAGGCGCGCTTGCGGATGTGTGCGTGTGTGTGGTCACGCGTTTGCTTAGGCATCAGTGTGTGAAAAGGTAGGTGCTTTTCTCTAGCTGCGTGTGCGTGCACGTGGTGCTGGATGCACATCCCTGGGTGCTCGAGGTAAGGTTTCTGCATGGTTTTCGCTGAGGAATCGTGTGTGTGCACATGGACAAAGAGGAGGCGCAGCAACCAGGTTCCAGCGCCGAAGAAGGCAAAAGGCGAGGTTTCCGGCGCTATCTCCTTCTCTCCGCAGACCTAGTCGTGCAAAGCAAGCCGCTAAGCCGGCGACCGGCAAGAGAGCTACAACGAAGCATGCCGAACGGAGAAAATAGCAGCAGCGCATCTGTTCACACCTTGTTTCTGCCATGTGCTTGAACGCCAAGACGTTCGCGCTTCTGTGAGATGAAAGACGTCCTTCTGCATATGTGGTTGCTCACACCGGTGCACTTGTTAGTGTATCCATTCAGTCCTGGGCTGCGGGGCATTCAGAAGTGGCTCTGTGGAGACGTCTGCATAGAGGCAGCTGTCAGAACACGCACACTCGATTGTTCACCAAAACATATGCAGACGCGTCCTTAGCCGGTAGATTTGGATGCACAGAGTTCCCTGTGTTCGCAAGAGACAAGGGAATCGCGTCTGTACGCACAGAAGCAATAGCGGACCGTTTCCCTCGGAGTGAACGCGAAAGAGCCGTCTATGTACTCGCAGACACGGGAACGTGCCTCAATGCGGTCACAGAGGCAGCAGCTTTTGCACAGGTGCTCTGGTGATTCTGGCACTTTCCAGGCACACTCCTGAAAGTCGCGCACACTGCTGTTCACTCGCTAAACGACCTCTTGGGAAACACGTCTCCGGTCGATGGACCGCTCAGATTGCTTCTCGTGTAACTGTGAACTGTGTCAGCGCAGGGAATCCGTCTCTGTTGAGCAGATGTCAATCCTGCCTCGCTTTTGCTTTGTTGCCTCTACCAAGATGATTTCCCGTTTCTCTCTTCACTGGAGCACGCAGACACAGCCAACGCACATCAAGTGTCAAGAGACACACTCTGCTGAGCTCAACGCTTGTGCAGATGCACATGTGCGACGAAGTCAACACACGTGCTTGTGGAGAGAAAGGAAGGGACTCCCAGGCGTGTGGAGCGACGGGGAGAAAGAGCGGGCGCTGAGGAACACAGTTTCAAACAGACTGTCTCCACACAAACAGGCACCTGTCTGCAGGTATCCTAGATCTTGATTCTTGAACTTGAGGAAACACGCGTCTGAGCAAAACTCCCAAACGCTTCCAGGAAAGACACAGGCTCTCCCACAAGCACACAAGTGTTTGCCCTCAGCTATAGATCAGGGACAAGCTTGTGAAGAGATGCCCTGCTATTCTTTCGCCTTATGGCATCATGTGTTTTGTTTCTCTTGGAGATCGATTGTTAAACGTCTTTCCTCGGGCGACTGTGAAGCATTTGCCACCGGAGGAGAAGTAGCACGGAGCAGCATTCAGTACTGCCTACGAGTGTCTTTGCTACCCTACTAGCGGAGCTCCAAGAACAGGCACACATCTTCAGGTACCTTCCAAATGTGGATTCCCCTGCAGCCCTGTAGGCGGGCGTGCAGTACGCCAACCATCAACGGACGTTTTTCCCCTCAAGCCTGTCAGGACGTTGCTCGTCCGTCTTTCCCTCAATAGATGGGAGTAGGCGCGCTTGCGGATGTGTGCGTGTGTGTGGTCACGCGTTTGCTTAGGCATCAGTGTGTGAAAAGGTAGGTGCTTTTCTCTAGCTGCGTGTGCGTGCACGTGGTGCTGGATGCACATCCCTGGGTGCTCGAGGTAAGGTTTCTGCATGGTTTTCGCTGAGGAATCGTGTGTGTGCACATGGACAAAGAGGAGGCGCAGCAACCAGGTTCCAGCGCCGAAGAAGGCAAAAGGCAAGGTTTCCGGCGCTATCTCCTTCTCTCCGCAGACCTAGTCGCGCAAAGCAAGCCGCTAAGCCGGCGACCGGCAAGAGAGCTACAACGAAGCATGCCGAACGGAGAAAATAGCAGCAGCGCATCTGTTCACACCTTGTTTCTGCCATGTGCTTGAACGCCAAGACGTTCGCGCTTCTGTGAGATGAAAGACGTCCTTCTGCATATGTGGTTGCTCACACCGGTGCACTTGTTAGTGTATCCATTCAGTCCTGGGCTGCGGGGCATTCAGAAGTGGCTCTGTGGAGACGTCTGCATAGAGGCAGCTGTCAGAACACGCACACTCGATTGTTCACCAAAACATATGCAGACGCGTCCTTAGCCTGTAGATTTGGATGCACAGAGTGCCCTGTGTTCGCAAGAGACAAGGGAATCGCGTCTGTACGCACAGAAGCAATAGCGGACCGTTTCCCTCGGAGTGAACGCGAAAGAGCCGTCTATGTACTCGCAGACACGGGAACGTGCCTCAATGCGGTCACAGAGGCAGCAGCTTTTGCACAGGTGCTCTGGTGATTCTGGCACTTTCCAGGCACACTCCTGAAAGTCGCGCACACTGCTGTTCACTCGCTAAACGACCTCTTGGGAAACACGTCTCCGGTCGATGGACCGCTCAGATTGCTTCTCGTGTAACTGTGAACTGTGTCAGCGCAGGGAATCCGTCTCTGTTGAGCAGATGTCAATCCTGCCTCGCTTTTGCTTTGTTGCCTCTACCAAGATGATTTCCCGTTTCTCTCTTCACTGGAGCACGCAGACACAGCCAACGCACATCAAGTGTCAAGAGACACACTCTGCTGAGCTCAACGCTTGTGCAGATGCACATGTGCGACGAAGTCAACACACGTGCTTGTGGAGAGAAAGGAAGGGACTCCCAGGCGTGTGGAGCGACGGGGAGAAAGAGCGGGCGCTGAGGAACACAGTTTCAAACAGACTGTCTCCACACAAACAGGCACCTGTCTGCAGGTATCCTAGATCTTGATTCTTGAACTTGAGGAAACACGCGTCTGAGCAAAACTCCCAAACGCTTCCAGGAAAGACACAGGCTCTCCCACAAGCACACAAGTGTTTGCCCTCAGCTATAGATCAGGGACAAGCTTGTGAAGAGATGCCCTGCTATTCTTTCGCCTTATGGCATCATGTGTTTTGTTTCTCTTGGAGATCGATTGTTAAACGTCTTTCCTCGGGCGACTGTGAAGCATTTGCCACCGGAGGAGAAGTAGCACGGAGCAGCATTCAGTACTGCCTACGAGTGTCTTTGCTACCCTACTAGCGGAGCTCCAAGAACAGGCACACATCTTCAGGTACCTTCCAAATGTGGATTCCCCTGCAGCCCATAGGCGGGCGTGCAGTACGCCAACCATCAACGGACGTTTTTCCCCTCAAGCCTGTCAGGACGTTGCTCGTCCGTCTTTCCCTCAATAGATGGGAGTAGGCGCGCTTGCGGATGTGTGCGTGTGTGTGGTCACGCGTTTGCTTAGGCATCAGTGTGTGAAAAGGTAGGTGCTTTTCTCTAGCTGCGTGTGCGTGCACGTGGTGCTGGATGCACATCCCTGGGTGCTCGAGGTAAGGTTTCTGCATGGTTTTCGCTGAGGAATCGTGTGTGTGCACATGGACAAAGAGGAGGCGCAGCAACCAGGTTCCAGCGCCGAAGAAGGCAAAAGGCAAGGTTTCCGGCGCTATCTCCTTCTCTCCGCAGACCTAGTCGCGCAAAGCAAGCCGCTAAGCCGGCGACCGGCAAGAGAGCTACAACGAAGCATGCCGAACGGAGAAAATAGCAGCAGCGCATCTGTTCACACCTTGTTTCTGCCATGTGCTTGAACGCCAAGACGTTCGCGCTTCTGTGAGATGAAAGACGTCCTTCTGCATATGTGGTTGCTCACACCGGTGCACTTGTTAGTGTATCCATTCAGTCCTGGGCTGCGGGGCATTCAGAAGTGGCTCTGTGGAGACGTCTGCATAGAGGCAGCTGTCAGAACACGCACACTCGATTGTTCACCAAAACATATGCAGACGTGTCCTTAGCCGGTAGATTTGGATGCACAGAGTTCCCTGTGTTCGCAAGAGACAAGGGAATCGCGTCTGTACGCACAGAAGCAATAGCGGACCGTTTCCCTCGGAGTGAACGCGAAAGAGCCGTCTATGTACTCGCAGACACGGGAACGTGCCTCAATGCGGTCACAGAGGCAGCAGCTTTTGCACAGGTGCTCTGGTGATTCTGGCACTTTCCAGGCACACTCCTGAAAGTCGCGCACACTGCTGTTCACTCGCTAAACGACCTCTTGGGAAACACGTCTCCGGTCGATGGACCGCTCAGATTGCTTCTCGTGTAACTGTGAACTGTGTCAGCGCAGGGAATCCGTCTCTGTTGAGCAGATGTCAATCCTGCCTCGCTTTTGCTTTGTTGCCTCTACCAAGATGATTTCCCGTTTCTCTCTTCACTGGAGCACGCAGACACAGCCAACGCACATCAAGTGTCAAGAGACACACTCTGCTGAGCTCAACGCTTGTGCAGATGCACATGTGCGACGAAGTCAACACACGTGCTTGTGGAGAGAAAGGAAGGGACTCCCAGGCGTGTGGAGCGACGGGGAGAAAGAGCGGGCGCTGAGGAACACAGTTTCAAACAGACTGTCTCCACACAAACAGGCACCTGTCTGCAGGTATCCTAGATCTTGATTCTTGAACTTGAGGAAACACGCGTCTGAGCAAAACTCCCAAACGCTTCCAGGAAAGACACAGGCTCTCCCACAAGCACACAAGTGTTTGCCCTCAGCTATAGATCAGGGACAAGCTTGTGAAGAGATGCCCTGCTATTCTTTCGCCTTATGGCATCATGTGTTTTGTTTCTCTTGGAGATCGATTGTTAAACGTCTTTCCTCGGGCGACTGTGAAGCATTTGCCACCGGAGGAGAAGTAGCACGGAGCAGCATTCAGTACTGCCTACGAGTGTCTTTGCTACCCTACTAGCGGAGCTCCAAGAACAGGCACACATCTTCAGGTACCTTCCAAATGTGGATTCCCCTGCAGCCCTGTAGGCGGGCGTGCAGTACGCCAACCATCAACGGACGTTTTTCCCCTCAAGCCTGTCAGGACGTTGCTCGTCCGTCTTTCCCTCAATAGATGGGAGTAGGCGCGCTTGCGGATGTGTGCGTGTGTGTGGTCACGCGTTTGCTTAGGCATCAGTGTGTGAAAAGGTAGGTGCTTTTCTCTAGCTGCGTGTGCGTGCACGTGGTGCTGGATGCACATCCCTGGGTGCTCGAGGTAAGGTTTCTGCATGGTTTTCGCTGAGGAATCGTGTGTGTGCACATGGACAAAGAGGAGGCGCAGCAACCAGGTTCCAGCGCCGAAGAAGGCAAAAGGCAAGGTTTCCGGCGCTATCTCCTTCTCTCCGCAGACCTAGTCGCGCAAAGCAAGCCGCTAAGCCGGCGACCGGCAAGAGAGCTACAACGAAGCATGCCGAACGGAGAAAATAGCAGCAGCGCATCTGTTCACACCTTGTTTCTGCCATGTGCTTGAACGCCAAGACGTTCGCGCTTCTGTGAGATGAAAGACGTCCTTCTGCATATGTGGTTGCTCACACCGGTGCACTTGTTAGTGTATCCATTCAGTCCTGGGCTGCGGGGCATTCAGAAGTGGCTCTGTGGAGACGTCTGCATAGAGGCAGCTGTCAGAACACGCACACTCGATTGTTCACCAAAACATATGCAGACGCGTCCTTAGCCTGTAGATTTGGATGCACAGAGTGCCCTGTGTTCGCAAGAGACAAGGGAATCGCGTCTGTACGCACAGAAGCAATAGCGGACCGTTTCCCTCGGAGTGAACGCGAAAGAGCCGTCTATGTACTCGCAGACACGGGAACGTGCCTCAATGCGGTCACAGAGGCAGCAGCTTTTGCACAGGTGCTCTGGTGATTCTGGCACTTTCCAGGCACACTCCTGAAAGTCGCGCACACTGCTGTTCACTCGCTAAACGACCTCTTGGGAAACACGTCTCCGGTCGATGGACCGCTCAGATTGCTTCTCGTGTAACTGTGAACTGTGTCAGCGCAGGGAATCCGTCTCTGTTGAGCAGATGTCAATCCTGCCTCGCTTTTGCTTTGTTGCCTCTACCAAGATGATTTCCCGTTTCTCTCTTCACTGGAGCACGCAGACACAGCCAACGCACATCAAGTGTCAAGAGACACACTCTGCTGAGCTCAACGCTTGTGCAGATGCACATGTGCGACGAAGTCAACACACGTGCTTGTGGAGAGAAAGGAAGGGACTCCCAGGCGTGTGGAGCGACGGGGAGAAAGAGCGGGCGCTGAGGAACACAGTTTCAAACAGACTGTCTCCACACAAACAGGCACCTGTCTGCAGGTATCCTAGATCTTGATTCTTGAACTTGAGGAAACACGCGTCTGAGCAAAACTCCCAAACGCTTCCAGGAAAGACACAGGCTCTCCCACAAGCACACAAGTGTTTGCCCTCAGCTATAGATCAGGGACAAGCTTGTGAAGAGATGCCCTGCTATTCTTTCGCCTTATGGCATCATGTGTTTTGTTTCTCTTGGAGATCGATTGTTAAACGTCTTTCCTCGGGCGACTGTGAAGCATTTGCCACCGGAGGAGAAGTAGCACGGAGCAGCATTCAGTACTGCCTACGAGTGTCTTTGCTACCCTACTAGCGGAGCTCCAAGAACAGGCACACATCTTCAGGTACCTTCCAAATGTGGATTCCCCTGCAGCCCATAGGCGGGCGTGCAGTACGCCAACCATCAACGGACGTTTTTCCCCTCAAGCCTCTCAGGACGCTGCTCGTCCGTCTTTCCCTCAATAGATGGGAGTAGGCGCGCTTGCGGATGTGTGCGTTTGTGTGGCCACGCGTTTGCTTAGGCATCAGTGTGTGAAAAGGTAGGTGCTTTTCTCTAGCTGCGTGTGCGTGCACGTGGTGCTGGGTGCACATCCCTGGGTGCTCGTGGAAAGGTTTCTGCATGGTTTTCGCTGAGGAATCGTGTGTGTGCACATGGACAAAGAGAAGGCGCAGCAACCAGGTTCCAGCGCCGAAGAAGGCAAAAGGCAAGGTTTCCGGCGCTATCTCCTTCTCTCCCCACACCTAGTCGCGCAAAGCAAGCCGCTAAGCCGGCGACCGGCAAGAGAGCTACAACGAAGCATGCCGAACGGAGAAAATAGCAGCAGCGCATCTGTTCACACCTTGTTTCTGCCATGTGCTTGAACGCCAAGACGTTCGTGCTTCTGTGAGATGAAAGACGTCCTTCTGCATATGTGGTTGCTCACACCGGTGCACTTGTTAGTGTATCCATTCAGTCCTGGGCTGCGGGGCATTCAGAAGTGGCTCTGTGGAGACGTCTGCATAGAGGCAGCTGTCAGAACACGCACACTCGATTGTTCACCAAAACATATGCAGACGCGTCCTTAGCCGGTAGATTTGGATGCACAGAGTTCCCTGTGTTCGCAAGAGACAAGGGAATCGCGTCTGTACGCACAGAAGCAATAGCGGACCGTTTCCCTCGGAGTGAACGCGAAAGAGCCGTCTATATACTCGCAGACACGGGAACGTGCCTCGGTGCGGTCACAGAGGCAGCAGCTTTTGCACAGGTGCTCTGCTGATTCTGGCACTTTCCAGGCACACTCCTGAAAGTCGCGCACACTGCTGTTCACTCGCTAAACGACCTCTTGGGAAACACGTCTCCGGTCGATGGACCGCTCAGATTGCTTCTCGTGTAACTGTGAACTGTGTCAGCGCAGGGAATCCGTCTCTGTTGAGCAGATGTCAATCCTGCCTCGCTTTTGCTTTGTTGCCTCTACCAAGATGATTTCCCGTTTCTCTCTTCACTGGAGCACGCAGACACAGCCAACGCACATCAAGTGTCAAGAGACACACTCTGCTGAGCTCAACGCTTGTGCAGATGCACATGTGCGACGAAGTCAACACACGTGCTTGTGGAGAGAAAGAAAGGGACTCCCAGGCGTGTGGAGCGACGGGGAGAAAGAGCGGGCGCTGAGGAACACAGTTTCAAACAGACTGTCTCCACACAAACAGGCACCTGTCTGCAGGTATCCTAGATCTTGATTCTTGAACTTGAGGAAACACGCGTCTGAGCAAAACTCCCAAACGCTTCCAGGAAAGACACAGGCTCTCCCACAAGCACACAAGTGTTTGCCCTCAGCTATAGATCAGGGACAAGCTTGTGAAGAGATGCCCTGCTATTCTTTCGCCTTATGGCATCATGTGTTTCGTTTCTCTTGGAGATCGATTGTTAAACGTCTTTCCTCGGGCGACTGTGAAGCATTTGCCACCGGAGGAGAAGTAGCACGGAGCAGCATTCAGTACTGCCTACGAGTGTCTTTGCTACCCTACTAGCGGAGCTCCAAGAACAGGCACACATCTTCAGGTACCTTCCAAATGTGGATTCCCCTGCAGCCCCGTAGGCGGGCGTGCAGTACGCCAACCATCAACGGACGTTTTTCCCCTCAAGCCTGTCAGGACGTTGCTCGTCCGTCTTTCCCTCAATAGATGGGAGTAGGCGCGCTTACGGATGTGTGCGTGTGTGTGGCCACGCGTTTGCTTAGGCATCAGTGTGTGAAAAGGTAGGTGCTTTTCTCTAGCTGCGTGTGCGTGCACGTGGTGCTGGGTGCACATCCCTGGGGCTCGTGGAAAGGTTTCTGCATGGTTTTTGCTGAGGAATCGTGTGTGTGCACATGGACAAAGAGAAGGCGCAGCAACCAGGTTCCAGCGCCGAAGAAGGCAAAAGGCAAGGTTTCCGGCACTATCTCCTCTCCGCAGACCTAGTCGCGCAAAGCAAGCCGCTAAGCCGGCGACCGGCAAGAGAGCTACAACGAAGCATGCCGAACGGAGAAAATAGCAGCAGCGCATCTGTTCACACCTTGTTTCTGCCATGTGCTTGAACGCCAAGACGTTCGTGCTTCTGTGAGATGAAAGACGTCCTTCTGCATATGTGGTTGCTCACACCGGTGCACTTGTTAGTGTATCCATTCAGTCCTGGGCTGCGGGGCATTCAGAAGTGGCTCTGTGGAGACGTCTGCATAGAGGCAGCTGTCAGAACACGCACACTCGATTGTTCACCAAAACATATGCAGACGCGTCCTTAGCCGGTAGATTTGGATGCACAGAGTTCCCTGTGTTCGCAAGAGACAAGGGAATCGCGTCTGTACGCACAGAAGCAATAGCGGACCGTTTCCCTCGGAGTGAACGCGAAAGAGCCGTCTATATACTCGCAGACACGGGAACGTGCCTCGGTGCGGTCACAGAGGCAGCAGCTTTTGCACAGATGCTCTGGTGATTCTGGCACTTTCCAGGCACACTCCTGAAAGTCGCGCACACTGCTGTTCACTCGCTAAACGACCTCTTGGGAAACACGTCTCCGGTCGATGGAGCGCTCAGATTGCTTCTCGTGTAACTGTGAACTGTGTCAGCGCAGGGAATCCGTCTCTGTTGAGCAGATGTCAATCCTGCCTCGCTTTTGCTTTGTTGCCTCTACCAAGATGATTTCCCGTTTCTCTCTTCACTGGAGCACGCAGACACAGCCAACGCACATCAAGTGTCAAGAGACACACTCTGCTGAGCTCAACGCTTGTGCAGATGCACATGTGCGACGAAGTCAACACACGTGCTTGTGGAGAGAAAGAAAGGGACTCCCAGGCGTGTGGAGCGACGGGGAGAAAGAGCGGGTGCTGAGGAACACAGTTTCAAACAGACTGTCTCCACACAAACAGGCACCTGTCTGCAGGTATCCTAGATCTTGATTCTTGAACTTGAGGAAACACGCGTCTGAGCAAAACTCCCAAACGCTTCCAGGAAAGACACAGGCTCTCCCACAAGCACACAAGTGTTTGCCCTCAGCTATAGATCAGGGACAAGCTTGTGAAGAGATGCCCTGCTATTCTTTCGCCTTATGGCATCATGTGTTTCGTTTCTCTTGGAGATCGATTGTTAAACGTCCTTCCTCCGGCGACTGTGAAGCATTTGCCACCGGAGGAGAAGTAGCACGGAGCAGCATTCAGTACTGCCTACGAGTGTCTTTGCTACCCTACTAGCGGAGCTCCAAGAACAGGCACACATCTTCAGGTACCTTCCAAATGTGGATTCCCCTGCAGCCCCGTAGGCGGGCGTGCAGTACGCCAACCATCAACGGACGTTTTTCCCCTCAAGCCTGTCAGGACGTTGCTCGTCCGTCTTTCCCTCAATAGATGGGAGTAGGCGCGCTTGCGGATGTGTGCGTGTGTGTGGCCACGCGTTTGCTTAGGCATCAGTTTGTGAAAAGGTAGGTGCTTTTCTCTAGCTGCGTGTGCGTGCACGTGGTGCTGGGTGCACATCCCTGGGTGCTCGTGGAAAGGTTTCTGCATGGTTTGCGCTGAGGAATCGTGTGTGTGCACATGGACAAAGAGAAGGCGCTGCAACCAGGTTCCAGCGCCGAAGAAGGCAAAAGGCAAGGTTTCCGGGGCTATCTCCTTCTCTCCGCAGACCTAGTCGCGCAAAGCAAGCCGCTAAGCCGGCGACCGGCAAGAGAGCTACAACGAAGCATGCCGAACGGAGAAAATAGCAGCAGCGCATCTGTTCACACCTTGTTTCTGCCATGTGCTTGAACGCCAAGACGTTCGTGCTTCTGTGAGATGAAAGACGTCCTTCTGCATATGTGGTTGCTCACACCGGTGCACTTGTTAGTGTATCCATTCAGTCCTGGGCTGCGGGGCATTCAGAAGTGGCTCTGTGGAGACGTCTGCATAGAGGCAGCTGTCAGAACACGCACACTCGATTGTTCACCAAAACATATGCAGACGCGTCCTTAGCCGGTAGATTTGGATGCACAGAGTTCCCTGTGTTCGCAAGAGACAAGGGAATCGCGTCTGTACGCACAGAAGCAATAGCGGACCGTTTCCCTCGGAGTGAACGCGAAAGAGCCGTCTATATACTCGCAGACACGGGAACGTGCCTCAATGCGGTCACAGAGGCAGCAGCTTTTGCACAGGTGCTCTGCTGATTCTGGCACTTTCCAGGCACACTCCTGAAAGTCGCGCACACTGCTGTTCACTCGCTAAACGACCTCTTGGGAAACACGTCTCCGGTCGATGGACCGCTCAGATTGCTTCTCGTGTAACTGTGAACTGTGTCAGCGCAGGGAATCCGTCTCTGTTGAGCAGATGTCAATCCTGCCTCGCTTTTGCTTTGTTGCCTCTACCAAGATGATTTCCCGTTTCTCTCTTCACTGGAGCACGCAGACACAGCCAACGCACATCAAGTGTCAAGAGACACACTCTGCTGAGCTCAACGCTTGTGCAGATGCACATGTGTGACGAAGTCAACACACGTGCTTGTGGAGAGAAAGAGACTCCCAGGCGTGTGGAGCGACGGGGAGAAAGAGCGGGCGCTGAGGAACACAGTTTCAAACAGACTGTCTCCACACAAACAGGCACCTGTCTGCAGGTATCCTAGATCTTGATTCTTGAACTTGAGGAAACACGCGTCTGAGCAAAACTCCCAAACGCTTCCAGGAAAGACACAGGCTCTCCCACAAGCACACAAGTGTTTGCCCTCAGCTATAGATCAGGGACAAGCTTGTGAAGAGATGCCCTGCTATTCTTTCGCCTTATGGCATCATGTGTTTCGTTTCTCTTGGAGATCGATTGTTAAACGTCTTTCCTCCGGCGACTGTGAAGCATTTGCCACCGGAGGAGAAGTAGCACGGAGCAGCATTCAGTACTGCCTACGAGTGTCTTTGCTACCCTACTAGCGGAGCTCCAAGAACAGGCACACATCTTCAGGTACCTTCCAAATGTGGATTCCCCTGCAGCCCCGTAGGCGGGCGTGCAGTACGCCAACCATCAACGGACGTTTTTCCCCTCAAGCCTGTCAGGACGTTGCTCGTCCGTCTTTCCCTCAATAGATGGGAGTAGGCGCGCTTGCGGATGTGTGCGTGTGTGTGGCCACGCGTTTGCTTAGGCATCAGTGTGTGAAAAGGTAGGTGCTTTTCTCTAGCTGCGTGTGCGTGCACGTGGTGCTGGGTGCACATCCCTGGGTGCTCGAGGTAAGGTTTCTGCATGGTTTTCGCTGAGGAATCGTGTGTGTGCACATGGACAAAGAGAAGGCGCAGCAACCAGGTTCCAGCGCCGAAGAAGGCAAAAGGCAAGGTTTCCGGCACTATCTCCTTCTCTGCGCAGACCTAGTCGCGCAAAGCAAGCCGCTAAGCCGGCGACCGGCAAGAGAGCTACAACGAAGCATGCCGAACGGAGAAAATAGCAGCAGCTCATCTGTTCACACCTTGTTTCTGCCATGTGCTTGAACGCCAAGACGTTCGCGCTTCTGTGAGATGAAAGACGTCCTTCTGCATATGTGGTTGCTCACACCGGTGCACTTGTTAGTGTATCCATTCAGTCCTGGGCTGCGGGGCATTCAGAAGTGGCTCTGTGGAGACGTCTGCATAGAGGCAGCTGTCAGAACACGCACACTCGATTGTTCACCAAAACATATGCAGACGCGTCCTTAGCCGGTAGATTTGGATGCACAGAGTTCCCTGTGTTCGCAAGAGACAAGGGAATCGCGTCTGTACGCACAGAAGCAATAGCGGACCGTTTCCCTCGGAGTGAACGCGAAAGAGCCGTCTATATACTCGCAGACACGGGAACGTGCCTCGGTGCGGTCACAGAGGCAGCAGCTTTTGCACAGGTGCTCTGCTGATTCTGGCACTTTCCAGGCACACTCCTGAAAGTCGCGCACACTGCTGTTCACTCGCTAAACGACCTCTTGGGAAACACGTCTCCGGTCGATGGAGCGCTCAGATTGCTTCTCGTGTAACTGTGAACTGTGTCAGCGCAGGGAATCCGTCTCTGTTGAGCAGATGTCAATCCTGCCTCGCTTTTGCTTTGTTGCCTCTACCAAGATGATTTCCCGTTTCTCTCTTCACTGGAGCACGCAGACACAGCCAACGCACATCAAGTGTCAAGAGACACACTCTGCTGAGCTCAACGCTTGTGCAGATGCACATGTGCGACGAAGTCAACACACGTGCTTGTGGAGAGAAAGAAAGGGACTCCCAGGCGTGTGGAGCGACGGGGAGAAAGAGCGGGCGCTGAGGAACACAGTTTCAAACAGACTGTCTCCACACAAACAGGCACCTGTCTGCAGGTATCCTAGATCTTGATTCTTGAACTTGAGGAAACACGCGTCTGAGCAAAACTCCCAAACGCTTCCAGGAAAGACACAGGCTCTCCCACAAGCACACAAGTGTTTGCCCTCAGCTATAGATCAGGGACAAGCTTGTGAAGAGATGCCCTGCTATTCTTTCGCCTTATGGCATCATGTGTTTCGTTTCTCTTGGAGATCGATTGTTAAACGT
The DNA here is from genome assembly GCF_037038585.1 of Patagioenas fasciata. Taxonomy (NCBI): domain Eukaryota; kingdom Metazoa; phylum Chordata; class Aves; order Columbiformes; family Columbidae; genus Patagioenas; species Patagioenas fasciata. The sequence continues at coordinate 1,295,478 of NC_092538.1, forward strand.
CTTTCCTCGGGCGACTGTGAAGCATTTGCCACCGGAGGAGAAGTAGCACGGAGCAGCATTCAGTACTGCCTACGAGTGTCTTTGCTACCCTACTAGCGGAGCTCCAAGAACAGGCACACATCTTCAGGTACCTTCCAAATGTGGATTCCCCTGCAGCCCCGTAGGCGGGCGTGCAGTACGCCAACCATCAACGGACGTTTTTCCCCTCAAGCCTGTCAGGACGTTGCTCGTCCGTCTTTCCCTCAATAGATGGGAGTAGGCGCGCTTACGGATGTGTGCGTGTGTGTGGCCACGCGTTTGCTTAGGCATCAGTGTGTGAAAAGGTAGGTGCTTTTCTCTAGCTGCGTGTGCGTGCACGTGGTGCTGGGTGCACATCCCTGGGGCTCGTGGAAAGGTTTCTGCATGGTTTTTGCTGAGGAATCGTGTGTGTGCACATGGACAAAGAGAAGGCGCAGCAACCAGGTTCCAGCGCCGAAGAAGGCAAAAGGCAAGGTTTCCGGCACTATCTCCTCTCCGCAGACCTAGTCGCGCAAAGCAAGCCGCTAAGCCGGCGACCGGCAAGAGAGCTACAACGAAGCATGCCGAACGGAGAAAATAGCAGCAGCGCATCTGTTCACACCTTGTTTCTGCCATGTGCTTGAACGCCAAGACGTTCGTGCTTCTGTGAGATGAAAGACGTCCTTCTGCATATGTGGTTGCTCACACCGGTGCACTTGTTAGTGTATCCATTCAGTCCTGGGCTGCGGGGCATTCAGAAGTGGCTCTGTGGAGACGTCTGCATAGAGGCAGCTGTCAGAACACGCACACTCGATTGTTCACCAAAACATATGCAGACGCGTCCTTAGCCGGTAGATTTGGATGCACAGAGTTCCCTGTGTTCGCAAGAGACAAGGGAATCGCGTCTGTACGCACAGAAGCAATAGCGGACCGTTTCCCTCGGAGTGAACGCGAAAGAGCCGTCTATATACTCGCAGACACGGGAACGTGCCTCGGTGCGGTCACAGAGGCAGCAGCTTTTGCACAGATGCTCTGGTGATTCTGGCACTTTCCAGGCACACTCCTGAAAGTCGCGCACACTGCTGTTCACTCGCTAAACGACCTCTTGGGAAACACGTCTCCGGTCGATGGAGCGCTCAGATTGCTTCTCGTGTAACTGTGAACTGTGTCAGCGCAGGGAATCCGTCTCTGTTGAGCAGATGTCAATCCTGCCTCGCTTTTGCTTTGTTGCCTCTACCAAGATGATTTCCCGTTTCTCTCTTCACTGGAGCACGCAGACACAGCCAACGCACATCAAGTGTCAAGAGACACACTCTGCTGAGCTCAACGCTTGTGCAGATGCACATGTGCGACGAAGTCAACACACGTGCTTGTGGAGAGAAAGAAAGGGACTCCCAGGCGTGTGGAGCGACGGGGAGAAAGAGCGGGTGCTGAGGAACACAGTTTCAAACAGACTGTCTCCACACAAACAGGCACCTGTCTGCAGGTATCCTAGATCTTGATTCTTGAACTTGAGGAAACACGCGTCTGAGCAAAACTCCCAAACGCTTCCAGGAAAGACACAGGCTCTCCCACAAGCACACAAGTGTTTGCCCTCAGCTATAGATCAGGGACAAGCTTGTGAAGAGATGCCCTGCTATTCTTTCGCCTTATGGCATCATGTGTTTCGTTTCTCTTGGAGATCGATTGTTAAACGTCCTTCCTCCGGCGACTGTGAAGCATTTGCCACCGGAGGAGAAGTAGCACGGAGCAGCATTCAGTACTGCCTACGAGTGTCTTTGCTACCCTACTAGCGGAGCTCCAAGAACAGGCACACATCTTCAGGTACCTTCCAAATGTGGATTCCCCTGCAGCCCCGTAGGCGGGCGTGCAGTACGCCAACCATCAACGGACGTTTTTCCCCTCAAGCCTGTCAGGACGTTGCTCGTCCGTCTTTCCCTCAATAGATGGGAGTAGGCGCGCTTGCGGATGTGTGCGTGTGTGTGGCCACGCGTTTGCTTAGGCATCAGTTTGTGAAAAGGTAGGTGCTTTTCTCTAGCTGCGTGTGCGTGCACGTGGTGCTGGGTGCACATCCCTGGGTGCTCGTGGAAAGGTTTCTGCATGGTTTGCGCTGAGGAATCGTGTGTGTGCACATGGACAAAGAGAAGGCGCTGCAACCAGGTTCCAGCGCCGAAGAAGGCAAAAGGCAAGGTTTCCGGGGCTATCTCCTTCTCTCCGCAGACCTAGTCGCGCAAAGCAAGCCGCTAAGCCGGCGACCGGCAAGAGAGCTACAACGAAGCATGCCGAACGGAGAAAATAGCAGCAGCGCATCTGTTCACACCTTGTTTCTGCCATGTGCTTGAACGCCAAGACGTTCGTGCTTCTGTGAGATGAAAGACGTCCTTCTGCATATGTGGTTGCTCACACCGGTGCACTTGTTAGTGTATCCATTCAGTCCTGGGCTGCGGGGCATTCAGAAGTGGCTCTGTGGAGACGTCTGCATAGAGGCAGCTGTCAGAACACGCACACTCGATTGTTCACCAAAACATATGCAGACGCGTCCTTAGCCGGTAGATTTGGATGCACAGAGTTCCCTGTGTTCGCAAGAGACAAGGGAATCGCGTCTGTACGCACAGAAGCAATAGCGGACCGTTTCCCTCGGAGTGAACGCGAAAGAGCCGTCTATATACTCGCAGACACGGGAACGTGCCTCAATGCGGTCACAGAGGCAGCAGCTTTTGCACAGGTGCTCTGCTGATTCTGGCACTTTCCAGGCACACTCCTGAAAGTCGCGCACACTGCTGTTCACTCGCTAAACGACCTCTTGGGAAACACGTCTCCGGTCGATGGACCGCTCAGATTGCTTCTCGTGTAACTGTGAACTGTGTCAGCGCAGGGAATCCGTCTCTGTTGAGCAGATGTCAATCCTGCCTCGCTTTTGCTTTGTTGCCTCTACCAAGATGATTTCCCGTTTCTCTCTTCACTGGAGCACGCAGACACAGCCAACGCACATCAAGTGTCAAGAGACACACTCTGCTGAGCTCAACGCTTGTGCAGATGCACATGTGTGACGAAGTCAACACACGTGCTTGTGGAGAGAAAGAGACTCCCAGGCGTGTGGAGCGACGGGGAGAAAGAGCGGGCGCTGAGGAACACAGTTTCAAACAGACTGTCTCCACACAAACAGGCACCTGTCTGCAGGTATCCTAGATCTTGATTCTTGAACTTGAGGAAACACGCGTCTGAGCAAAACTCCCAAACGCTTCCAGGAAAGACACAGGCTCTCCCACAAGCACACAAGTGTTTGCCCTCAGCTATAGATCAGGGACAAGCTTGTGAAGAGATGCCCTGCTATTCTTTCGCCTTATGGCATCATGTGTTTCGTTTCTCTTGGAGATCGATTGTTAAACGTCTTTCCTCCGGCGACTGTGAAGCATTTGCCACCGGAGGAGAAGTAGCACGGAGCAGCATTCAGTACTGCCTACGAGTGTCTTTGCTACCCTACTAGCGGAGCTCCAAGAACAGGCACACATCTTCAGGTACCTTCCAAATGTGGATTCCCCTGCAGCCCCGTAGGCGGGCGTGCAGTACGCCAACCATCAACGGACGTTTTTCCCCTCAAGCCTGTCAGGACGTTGCTCGTCCGTCTTTCCCTCAATAGATGGGAGTAGGCGCGCTTGCGGATGTGTGCGTGTGTGTGGCCACGCGTTTGCTTAGGCATCAGTGTGTGAAAAGGTAGGTGCTTTTCTCTAGCTGCGTGTGCGTGCACGTGGTGCTGGGTGCACATCCCTGGGTGCTCGAGGTAAGGTTTCTGCATGGTTTTCGCTGAGGAATCGTGTGTGTGCACATGGACAAAGAGAAGGCGCAGCAACCAGGTTCCAGCGCCGAAGAAGGCAAAAGGCAAGGTTTCCGGCACTATCTCCTTCTCTGCGCAGACCTAGTCGCGCAAAGCAAGCCGCTAAGCCGGCGACCGGCAAGAGAGCTACAACGAAGCATGCCGAACGGAGAAAATAGCAGCAGCTCATCTGTTCACACCTTGTTTCTGCCATGTGCTTGAACGCCAAGACGTTCGCGCTTCTGTGAGATGAAAGACGTCCTTCTGCATATGTGGTTGCTCACACCGGTGCACTTGTTAGTGTATCCATTCAGTCCTGGGCTGCGGGGCATTCAGAAGTGGCTCTGTGGAGACGTCTGCATAGAGGCAGCTGTCAGAACACGCACACTCGATTGTTCACCAAAACATATGCAGACGCGTCCTTAGCCGGTAGATTTGGATGCACAGAGTTCCCTGTGTTCGCAAGAGACAAGGGAATCGCGTCTGTACGCACAGAAGCAATAGCGGACCGTTTCCCTCGGAGTGAACGCGAAAGAGCCGTCTATATACTCGCAGACACGGGAACGTGCCTCGGTGCGGTCACAGAGGCAGCAGCTTTTGCACAGGTGCTCTGCTGATTCTGGCACTTTCCAGGCACACTCCTGAAAGTCGCGCACACTGCTGTTCACTCGCTAAACGACCTCTTGGGAAACACGTCTCCGGTCGATGGAGCGCTCAGATTGCTTCTCGTGTAACTGTGAACTGTGTCAGCGCAGGGAATCCGTCTCTGTTGAGCAGATGTCAATCCTGCCTCGCTTTTGCTTTGTTGCCTCTACCAAGATGATTTCCCGTTTCTCTCTTCACTGGAGCACGCAGACACAGCCAACGCACATCAAGTGTCAAGAGACACACTCTGCTGAGCTCAACGCTTGTGCAGATGCACATGTGCGACGAAGTCAACACACGTGCTTGTGGAGAGAAAGAAAGGGACTCCCAGGCGTGTGGAGCGACGGGGAGAAAGAGCGGGCGCTGAGGAACACAGTTTCAAACAGACTGTCTCCACACAAACAGGCACCTGTCTGCAGGTATCCTAGATCTTGATTCTTGAACTTGAGGAAACACGCGTCTGAGCAAAACTCCCAAACGCTTCCAGGAAAGACACAGGCTCTCCCACAAGCACACAAGTGTTTGCCCTCAGCTATAGATCAGGGACAAGCTTGTGAAGAGATGCCCTGCTATTCTTTCGCCTTATGGCATCATGTGTTTCGTTTCTCTTGGAGATCGATTGTTAAACGTCTTTCCTCGGGCGACTGTGAAGCATTTGCCACCGGAGGAGAAGTAGCACGGAGCAGCATTCAGTACTGCCTACGAGTGTCTTTGCTACCCTACTAGCGGAGCTCCAAGAACAGGCACACATCTTCAGGTACCTTCCAAATGTGGATTCCCCTGCAGCCCCGTAGGCGGGCGTGCAGTACGCCAACCATCAACGGACGTTTTTCCCCTCAAGCCTGTCAGGACGTTGCTCGTCCGTCTTTCCCTCAATAGATGGGAGTAGGCGCGCTTGCGGATGTGTGCGTGTGTGTGGCCACGCGTTTGCTTAGGCATCAGTGTGTGAAAAGGTAGGTGCTTTTCTCTAGCTGCGTGTGCGTGCACGTGGTGCTGGGTGCACATCCCTGGGTGCTCGTGGAAAGGTTTCTGCATGGTTTTCGCTGAGGAATCGTGTGTGTGCACATGGACAAAGAGAAGGCGCAGCAACCAGGTTCCAGCGCCGAAGAAGGCAAAAGGCAAGGTTTCCGGCACTATCTCCTTCTCTCCGCAGACCTAGTCGCGCAAAGCAAGCCGCTAAGCCGGCGACCGGCAAGAGAGCTACAACGAAGCATGCCGAACGGAGAAAATAGCAGCAGCGCATCTGTTCACACCTTGTTTCTGCCATGTGCTTGAACGCCAAGACGTTCGTGCTTCTGTGAGATGAAAGACGTCCTTCTGCATATGTGGTTGCTCACACCGGTGCACTTGTTAGTGTATCCATTCAGTCCTGGGCTGCGGGGCATTCAGAAGTGGCTCTGTGGAGACGTCTGCATAGAGGCAGCTGTCAGAACACGCACACTCGATTGTTCACCAAAACATATGCAGACGCGTCCTTAGCCGGTAGATTTGGATGCACAGAGTTCCCTGTGTTCGCAAGAGACAAGGGAATCGCGTCTGTACGCACAGAAGCAATAGCGGACCGTTTCCCTCGGAGTGAACGCGAAAGAGCCGTCTATATACTCGCAGACACGGGAACGTGCCTCGGTGCGGTCACAGAGGCAGCAGCTTTTGCACAGGTGCTCTGCTGATTCTGGCACTTTCCAGGCACACTCCTGAAAGTCGCGCACACTGCTGTTCACTCGCTAAACGACCTCTTGGGAAACACGTCTCCGGTCGATGGAGCGCTCAGATTGCTTCTCGTGTAACTGTGAACTGTGTCAGCGCAGGGAATCCGTCTCTGTTGAGCAGATGTCAATCCTGCCTCGCTTTTGCTTTGTTGCCTCTACCAAGATGATTTCCCGTTTCTCTCTTCACTGGAGCACGCAGACACAGCCAACGCACATCAAGTGTCAAGAGACACACTCTGCTGAGCTCAACGCTTGTGCAGATGCACATGTGCGACGAAGTCAACACACGTGCTTGTGGAGAGAAAGAAAGGGACTCCCAGGCGTGTGGAGCGGCGGGGAGAAAGAGCGGGCGCTGAGGAACACAGTTTCAAACAGACTGTCTCCACACAAACAGGCACCTGTCTGCAGGTATCCTAGATCTTGATTCTTGAACTTGAGGAAACACGCGTCTGAGCAAAACTCCCAAACGCTTCCAGGAAAGACACAGGCTCTCCCACAAGCACACAAGTGTTTGCCCTCAGCTATAGATCAGGGACAAGCTTGTGAAGAGATGCCCTGCTATTCTTTCGCCTTATGGCATCATGTGTTTCGTTTCTCTTGGAGATCGATTGTTAAACGTCTTTCCTCCGGCGACTGTGAAGCATTTGCCAGCGGAGGAGAAGTAGCACGGAGCAGCATTCAGTACTGCTTACGAGTGTCTTTGCTACCCTACTAGCGGAGCTCCAAGAACAGGCACACATCTTCAGGTACCTTCCAAATGTGGATTCCCCTGCAGCCCCGTAGGCGGGCGTGCAGTACGCCAACCATCAACGGACGTTTTTCCCCTCAAGCCTGTCAGGACGTTGCTCGTCCGCCTTTCCCTCAATAGATGGGAGTAGGCGCGCTTGCGGATGTGTGCGTGTGTGTGGCCACGCGTTTGCTTAGGCATCAGTGTGTGAAAAGGTAGGTGCTTTTCTCTAGCTGCGTGTGCGTGCACGTGGTGCTGGGTGCACATCCCTGGGTGCTCGTGGAAAGGTTTCTGCATGGTTTTCGCTGAGGAATCGTGTGTGTGCACATGGACAAAGAGAAGGCGCAGCAACCAGGTTCCAGCGCCGAAGAAGGCAAAAGGCAAGGTTTCCGGCGCTATCTCCTTCTCTCCCCAGACCTAGTCGCGCAAAGCAAGCCGCTAAGCCGGCGACCGGCAAGAGAGCTACAACGAAGCATGCCGAATGGAGAAAATAGCAGCAGCTCATCTGTTCACACCTTGTTTCTGCCATGTGCTTGAACGCCAAGACGTTCGCGCTTCTGTGAGATGAAAGACGTCCTTCTGCATATGTGGTTGCTCACACCGGTGCACTTGTTAGTGTATCCATTCAGTCCTGGGCTGCGGGGCATTCAGAAGTGGCTCTGTGGAGACGTCTGCATAGAGGCAGCTGTCAGAACACGCACACTCGATTGTTCACCAAAACATATGCAGACGCGTCCTTAGCCGGTAGATTTGGATGCACAGAGTTCCCTGTGTTCGCAAGAGACAAGGGAATCGCGTCTGTACGCACAGAAGCAATAGCGGACCCTTTCCCTCGGAGTGAACGCGAAAGAGCCGTCTATGTACTCGCAGACACGGGAACGTGCCTCAGTGCGGTCACAGAGGCAGCAGCTTTTGCACAGATGCTCCTGCTGATTCTGGCACTTTCCACGCACACTCCTGAAAGTCGCGCACACTGCTGTTCACTCGCTAAACGACCTCTTGGGAAACACGTCTCCGGTCGATGGAGCGCTCAGATTGCTTCTCGTGTAACTGTGAACTGTGTCAGCGCAGGGAATCCGTCTCTGTTGAGCAGATGTCAATCCTGCCTCGCTTTTGCTTTGTTGCCTCTACCAAGATGATTTCCCGTTTCTCTCTTCACTGGAGCACGCAGACACAGCCAACGCACATCAAGTGTCAAGAGACACACTCTGCTGAGCTCAACGCTTGTGCAGATGCACATGTGCGACGAAGTCAACACACGTGCTTGTGGAGAGAAAGAAAGGGACTCCCAGGCGTGTGGAGCGACGGGGAGAAAGAGCGGGCGCTGAGGAACACAGTTTCAAACAGACTGTCTCCACACAAACAGGCACCTGTCTGCAGGTATCCTAGATCTTGATTCTTGAACTTGAGGAAACACGCGTCTGAGCAAAACTCCCAAACGCTTCCAGGAAAGACACAGGCTCTCCCACAAGCACACAAGTGTTTGCCCTCAGCTATAGATCAGGGACAAGCTTGTGAAGAGATGCCCTGCTATTCTTTCGCCTTATGGCATCATGTGTTTCGTTTCTCTTGGAGATCGATTGTTAAACGTCTTTCCTCCGGCGACTGTGAAGCATTTGCCACCGGAGGAGAAGTAGCACGGAGCAGCATTCAGTACTGCCTACGAGTGTCTTTGCTACCCTACTAGCGGAGCTCCAAGAACAGGCACACATCTTCAGGTACCTTCCAAATGTGGATTCCCCTGCAGCCCCGTAGGCGGGCGTGCAGTACGCCAACCATCAACGGACGTTTTTCCCCTCAAGCCTGTCAGGACGTTGCTCGTCCGTCTTTCCCTCAATAGATGGGAGTAGGCGCGCCTGCGGATGTGTGCGTGTGTGTGGCCACGCGTTTGCTTAGGCATCAGTGTGTGAAAAGGTAGGTGCTTTTCTCTAGCTGCGTGTGCGTGCACGTGGTGCTGGGTGCACATCCCTGGGTGCTCGTGGAAAGGTTTCTGCATGGTTTTCGCTGAGGAATCGTGTGTGTGCACATGGACAAAGAGAAGGCGCAGCAACCAGGTTCCAGCGCCGAAGAAGGCAAAAGGCAAGGTTTCCGGCGCTATCTCCTTCTCTCCGCAGACCTAGTCGCGCAAAGCAAGCCGCTAAGCCGGCGACCGGCAAGAGAGCTACAACGAAGCATGCCGAACGGAGAAAATAGCAGCAGCTCATCTGTTCACACCTTGTTTCTGCCATGTGCTTGAACGCCAAGACGTTCGCGCTTCTGTGAGATGAAAGACGTCCTTCTGCATATGTGGTTGCTCACACCGGTGCACTTGTTAGTGTATCCATTCAGTCCTGGGCTGCGGGGCATTCAGAAGTGGCTCTGTGGAGACGTCTGCATAGAGGCAGCTGTCAGAACACGCACACTCGATTGTTCACCAAAACATATGCAGACGCGTCCTTAGCCGGTAGATTTGGATGCACAGAGTTCCCTGTGTTCGCAAGAGACAAGGGAATCGCGTCTGTACGCACAGAAGCAATAGCGGACCGTTTCCCTCGGAGTGAACGCGAAAGAGCCGTCTATGTACTCGCAGACACGGGAAAGTGCCTCAGTGCGGTCACAGAGGCAGCAGCTTTTGCACAGATGCTCCTGGTGATTCTGGCACTTTCCAGGCACACTCCTGAAAGTCGCGCACACTGCTGTTCACTCGCTAAACGACCTCTTGGGAAACACGTCTCCGGTCGATGGAGCGCTCAGATTGCTTCTCGTGTAACTGTGAACTGTGTCAGCGCAGGGAATCCGTCTCTGTTGAGCAGATGTCAATCCTGCCTCGCTTTTGCTTTGTTGCCTCTACCAAGATGATTTCCCGTTTCTCTCTTCACTGGAGCACGCAGACACAGCCAACGCACATCAAGTGTCAAGAGACACACTCTGCTGAGCTCAACGCTTGTGCAGATGCACATGTGCGACGAAGTCAACACACGTGCTTGTGGAGAGAAAGAAAGGGACTCCCAGGCGTGTGGAGCGACGGGGAGAAAGAGCGGGCGCTGAGGAACACAGTTTCAAACAGACTGTCTCCACACAAACAGGCACCTGTCTGCAGGTATCCTAGATCTTGATTCTTGAACTTGAGGAAACACGCGTCTGAGCAAAACTCCCAAACGCTTCCAGGAAAGACACAGGCTCTCCCACAAGCACACAAGTGTTTGCCCTCAGCTATAGATCAGGGACAAGCTTGTGAAGAGTTGCCCTGCTATTCTTTCGCCTTATGGCATCATGTGTTTCGTTTCTCTTGGAGATCGATTGTTAAACGTCTTTCCTCCGGCGACTGTGAAGCATTTGCCACCGGAGGAGAAGTAGCACGGAGCAGCATTCAGTACTGCCTACGAGTGTCTTTGCTACCCTACTAGCGGAGCTCCAAGAACAGGCACACATCTTCAGGTACCTTCCAAATGTGGATTCCCCTGCAGCCCCGTAGGCGGGCGTGCAGTACGCCAACCATCAACGGACGTTTTTCCCCTCAAGCCTGTCAGGACGTTGCTCGTCCGTCTTTCCCTCAATAGATGGGAGTAGGCGCGCTTGCGGATGTGTGCGTGTGTGTGGCCACGCGTTTGCTTAGGCATCAGTGTGTGAAAAGGTAGGTGCTTTTCTCTAGCTGCGTGTGCGTGCACGTGGTGCTGGGTGCACATCCCTGGGTGCTCGTGGAAAGGTTTCTGCATGGTTTTCGCTGAGGAATCGTGTGTGTGCACATGGACAAAGAGAAGGCGCAGCAACCAGGTTCCAGCGCCGAAGAAGGCAAAAGGCAAGGTTTCCGGCGCTATCTCCTTCTCTCCGCAGACCTAGTCGCGCAAAGCAAGCCGCTAAGCCGGCGACCGGCAAGAGAGCTACAACGAAGCATGCCGAACAGAGAAAATAGCAGCAGCGCATCTGTTCACACCTTGTTTCTGCCATGTGCTTGAACGCCAAGACGTTCGTGCTTCTGTGAAATGAAAGACGTCCTTCTGCATATGTGGTTGCTCACACCGGTGCACTTGTTAGTGTATCCATTCAGTCCTGGGCTGCGGGGCATTCAGAAGTGGCTCTGTGGAGACGTCTGCATAGAGGCAGCTGTCAGAACACGCACACTCGATTGTTCACCAAAACATATGCAGACGCGTCCTTAGCCGGTAGATTTGGATGCACAGAGTTCCCTGTGTTCGCAAGAGACAAGGGAATCGCGTCTGTACGCACAGAAGCAATAGCGGACCGTTTCCCTCGGAGTGAACGCGGAAGAGCCGTCTATGTACTCGGAGACACGGGAACGTGCCTCAATGCGGTCACAGAGGCAGCAGCTTTTGCACAGATGCTCTGGTGATTCTGGCACTTTCCAGGCACACTCCTGAAAGTCGCGCACACTGCTGTTCACTCGCTAAACGACCTCTTGGGAAACACGTCTCCGGTCGATGGACCGCTCAGATTGCTTCTCGTGTAACTGTGAACTGTGTCAGCGCAGGGAATCCGTCTCTGTTGAGCAGATGTCAATCCTGCCTCGCTTTTGCTTTGTTGCCTCTACCAAGATGATTTCCCGTTTCTCTCTTCACTGGAGCACGCAGACACAGCCAACGCACATCAAGTGTCAAGAGACACACTCTGCTGAGCTCAACGCTTGTGCAGATGCACATGTGCGACGAAGTCAACACACGTGCTTGTGGAGAGAAAGGAAGGGACTCCCAGGCGTGTGGAGCGACGGGGAGAAAGAGCGGGCGCTGAGGAACACAGTTTCAAACAGACTGTCTCCACACAAACAGGCACCTGTCTGCAGGTATCCTAGATCTTGATTCTTGAACTTGAGGAAACACGCGTCTGAGCAAAACTCCCAAACGCTTCCAGGAAAGACACAGGCTCTCCCACAAGCACACAAGTGTTTGCCCTCAGCTATAGATCAGGGACAAGCTTGTGAAGAGATGCCCTGCTATTCTTTCGCCTTATGGCATCATGTGTTTCGTTTCTCTTGGAGATCGATTGTTAAACGTCTTTCCTCCGGCGACTGTGAAGCATTTGCCACCGGAGGAGAAGTAGCACGGAGCAGCATTCAGTACTGCCTACGAGTGTCTTTGCTACCCTACTAGCGGAGCTCCAAGAACAGGCACACATCTTCAGGTACCTTCCAAATGTGGATTCCCCTGCAGCCCCGTAGGCGGGCGTGCAGTACGCCAACCATCAACGGACGTTTTTCCCCTCAAGCCTGTCAGGACGTTGCTCGTCCGTCTTTCCCTCAATAGATGGGAGTAGGCGCGCTTGCGGATGTGTGCGTGTGTGTGGCCACGCGTTTGCTTAGGCATCAGTGTGTGAAAAGGTAGGTGCTTTTCTCTAGCTGCGTGTGCGTGCACGTGGTGCTGGGTGCACATCCCTGGGTGCTCGTGGAAAGGTTTCTGCATGGTTTTCGCTGAGGAATCGTGTGTGTGCACATGGACAAAGAGAAGGCGCAGCAACCAGGTTCCAGCGCCGAAGAAGGCAAAAGGCAAGGTTTCCGGCGCTATCTCCTTCTCTCCGCAGACCTAGTCGCGCAAAGCAAGCCACTAAGCCGGCGACCGGCAAGAGAGCTACAACGAAGCATGCCGAACGGAGAAAATAGCAGCAGCGCATCTGTTCACACCTTGTTTCTGCCATGTGCTTGAACGCCAAGACGTTCGTGCTTCTGTGAAATGAAAGACGTCCTTCTGCATATGTGGTTGCTCACACCGGTGCACTTGTTAGTGTATCCATTCAGTCCTGGGCTGCGGGGCATTCAGAAGTGGCTCTGTGGAGACGTCTGCATAGAGGCAGCTGTCAGAACACGCACACTCGATTGTTCACCAAAACATATGCAGACGCGTCCTTAGCCGGTAGATTTGGATGCACAGAGTTCCCTGTGTTCGCAAGAGACAAGGGAATCGCGTCTGTACGCACAGAAGCAATAGCGGACCGTTTCCCTCGGAGTGAACGCGAAAGAGCCGTCTATATACTCGCAGACACGGGAACGTGCCTCAGTGCGGTCACAGAGGCAGCAGCTTTTGCACAGATGCTCCTGGTGATTCTGGCACTTTCCAGGCACACTCCTGAAAGTCGCGCACACTGCTGTTCACTCGCTAAACGACCTCTTGGGAAACACGTCTCCGGTCGATGGACCGCTCAGATTGCTTCTCGTGTAACTGTGAACTGTGTCAGCGCAGGGAATCCGTCTCTGTTGAGCAGATGTCAATCCTGCCTCGCTTTTGCTTTGTTGCCTCTACCAAGATGATTTCCCGTTTCTCTCTTCACTGGAGCACGCAGACACAGCCAACGCACATCAAGTGTCAAGAGACACACTCTGCTGAGCTCAACGCTTGTGCAGATGCACATGTGCGACGAAGTCAACACACGTGCTTGTGGAGAGAAAGGAAGGGACTCCCAGGCGTGTGGAGCGACGGGGAGAAAGAGCGGGCGCTGAGGAACACAGTTTCAAACAGACTGTCTCCACACAAACAGGCACCTGTCTGCAGGTATCCTAGATCTTGATTCTTGAACTTGAGGAAACACGCGTCTGAGCAAAACTCCCAAACGCTTCCAGGAAAGACACAGGCTCTCCCACAAGCACACAAGTGTTTGCCCTCAGCTATAGATCAGGGACAAGCTTGTGAAGAGATGCCCTGCTATTCTTTCGCCTTATGGCATCATGTGTTTCGTTTCTCTTGGAGATCGATTGTTAAACGTCTTTCCTCCGGCGACTGTGAAGCATTTGCCACCGGAGGAGAAGTAGCACGGAGCAGCATTCAGTACTGCCTACGAGTGTCTTTGCTACCCTACTAGCGGAGCTCCAAGAACAGGCACACATCTTCAGGTACCTTCCAAATGTGGATTCCCCTGCAGCCCCGTAGGCGGGCGTGCAGTACGCCAACCATCAACGGACGTTTTTCCCCTCAAGCCTGTCAGGACGTTGCTCGTCCGTCTTTCCCTCAATAGATGGGAGTAGGCGCGCTTGCGGATGTGTGCGTGTGTGTGGCCACGCGTTTGCTTAGGCATCAGTGTATGAAAAGGTAGGTGCTTTTCTCTAGCTGCGTGTGCGTGCACGTGGTGCTGGGTGCACATCCCTGGGTGCTCATGGAAAGGTTTCTGCATGGTTTTCGCTGAGGAATCGTGTGTGTGCACATGGACAAAGAGAAGGCGCAGCAACCAGGTTCCAGCGCCGAAGAAGGCAAAAGGCAAGGTTTCCGGCGCTATCTCCTTCTCTCCGCAGACCTAGTCGCGCAAAGCAAGCCGCTAAGCCGGCGACCGGCAAGAGAGCTACAACGAAGCATGCCGAACGGAGAAAATAGCAGCAGCGCATCTGTTCACACCTTGTTTCTGCCATGTGCTTGAACGCCAAGACGTTCGTGCTTCTGTGAAATGAAAGACGTCCTTCTGCATATGTGGTTGCTCACACCGGTGCACTTGTTAGTGTATCCATTCAGTCCTGGGCTGCGGGGCATTCAGAAGTGGCTCTGTGGAGACGTCTGCATAGAGGCAGCTGTCAGAACACGCACACTCGATTGTTCACCAAAACATATGCAGACGCGTCCTTAGCCGGTAGATTTGGATGCACAGAGTTCCCTGTGTTCGCAAGAGACAAGGGAATCGCGTCTGTACGCACAGAAGCAATAGCGGACCGTTTCCCTCGGAGTGAACGCGAAAGAGCCGTCTATATACTCGCAGACACGGGAACGTGCCTCAGTGCGGTCACAGAGGCAGCAGCTTTTGCACAGATGCTCCTGGTGATTCTGGCACTTTCCAGGCACACTCCTGAAAGTCGCGCACACTGCTGTTCACTCGCTAAACGACCTCTTGGGAAACACGTCTCCGGTCGATGGACCGCTCAGATTGCTTCTCGTGTAACTGTGAACTGTGTCAGCGCAGGGAATCCGTCTCTGTTGAGCAGATGTCAATCCTGCCTCGCTTTTGCTTTGTTGCCTCTACCAAGATGATTTCCCGTTTCTCTCTTCACTGGAGCACGCAGACACAGCCAACGCACATCAAGTGTCAAGAGACACACTCTGCTGAGCTCAACGCTTGTGCAGATGCACATGTGCGACGAAGTCAACACACGTGCTTGTGGAGAGAAAGAAAGGGACTCCCAGGCGTGTGGAGCGACGGGGAGAAAGAGCGGGCGCTGAGGAACACAGTTTCAAACAGACTGTCTCCACACAAACAGGCACCTGTCTGCAGGTATCCTAGATCTTGATTCTTGAACTTGAGGAAACACGCGTCTGAGCAAAACTCCCAAACGCTTCCAGGAAAGACACAGGCTCTCCCACAAGCACACAAGTGTTTGCCCTCAGCTATAGATCAGGGACAAGCTTGTGAAGAGATGCCCTGCTATTCTTTCGCCTTATGGCATCATGTGTTTCGTTTCTCTTGGAGATCGATTGTTAAACGTCTTTCCTCCGGCGACTGTGAAGCATTTGCCAGCGGAGGAGAAGTAGCACGGAGCAGCATTCAGTACTGCCTACGAGTGTCTTTGCTACCCTACTAGCGGAGCTCCAAGAACAGGCACACATCTTCAGGTACCTTCCAAATGTGGATTCCCCTGCAGCCCCGTAGGCGGGCGTGCAGTACGCCAACCATCAACGGACGTTTTTCCCCTCAAGCCTGTCAGGACGTTGCTCGTCCGTCTTTCCCTCAATAGATGGGAGTAGGCGCGCTTGCGGATGTGTGCGTGTGTGTGGCCACGCGTTTGCTTAGGCATCAGTGTATGAAAAGGTAGGTGCTTTTCTCTAGCTGCGTGTGCGTGCACGTGGTGCTGGGTGCACATCCCTGGGTGCTCGTGGAAAGGTTTCTGCATGGTTTTCGCTGAGGAATCGTGTGTGTGCACATGGACAAAGAGAAGGCGCAGCAACCAGGTTCCAGCGCCGAAGAAGGCAAAAGGCAAGGTTTCCGGCGCTATCTCCTTCTCTCCGCAGACCTAGTCGCGCAAAGCAAGCCGCTAAGCCGGCGACCGGCAAGAGAGCTACAACGAAGCATGCCGAACGGAGAAAATAGCAGCAGCGCATCTGTTCACACCTTGTTTCTGCCATGTGCTTGAACGCCAAGACGTTCGTGCTTCTGTGAAATGAAAGACGTCCTTCTGCATATGTGGTTGCTCACACCGGTGCACTTGTTAGTGTATCCATTCAGTCCTGGGCTGCGGGGCATTCAGAAGTGGCTCTGTGGAGACGTCTGCATAGAGGCAGCTGTCAGAACACGCACACTCGATTGTTCACCAAAACATATGCAGACGCGTCCTTAGCCGGTAGATTTGGATGCACAGAGTTCCCTGTGTTCGCAAGAGACAAGGGAATCGCGTCTGTACGCACAGAAGCAATAGCGGACCCTTTCCCTCGGAGTGAACGCGAAAGAGCCGTCTATATACTCGCAGACACGGGAACGTGCCTCAGTGCGGTCACAGAGGCAGCAGCTTTTGCACAGATGCTCCTGGTGATTCTGGCACTTTCCAGGCACACTCCTGAAAGTCGCGCACACTGCTGTTCACTCGCTAAACGACCTCTTGGGAAACACGTCTCCGGTCGATGGACCGCTCAGATTGCTTCTCGTGTAACTGTGAACTGTGTCAGCGCAGGGAATCCGTCTCTGTTGAGCAGATGTCAATCCTGCCTCGCTTTTGCTTTGTTGCCTCTACCAAGATGATTTCCCGTTTCTCTCTTCACTGGAGCACGCAGACACAGCCAACGCACATCAAGTGTCAAGAGACACACTCTGCTGAGCTCAACGCTTGTGCAGATGCACATGTGCGACGAAGTCAACACACGTGCTTGTGGAGAGAAAGAAAGGGACTCCCAGGCGTGTGGAGCGACGGGGAGAAAGAGCGGGCGCTGAGGAACACAGTTTCAAACAGACTGTCTCCACACAAACAGGCACCTGTCTGCAGGTATCCTAGATCTTGATTCTTGAACTTGAGGAAACACGCGTCTGAGCAAAACTCCCAAACGCTTCCAGGAAAGACACAGGCTCTCCCACAAGCACACAAGTGTTTGCCCTCAGCTATAGATCAGGGACAAGCTTGTGAAGAGATGCCCTGCTATTCTTTCGCCTTATGGCATCATGTGTTTCGTTTCTCTTGGAGATCGATTGTTAAACGTCTTTCCTCCGGCGACTGTGAAGCATTTGCCAGCGGAGGAGAAGTAGCACGGAGCAGCATTCAGTACTGCCTACGAGTGTCTTTGCTACCCTACTAGCGGAGCTCCAAGAACAGGCACACATCTTCAGGTACCTTCCAAATGTGGATTCCCCTGCAGCCCCGTAGGCGGGCGTGCAGTACGCCAACCATCAACGGACGTTTTTCCCCTCAAGCCTGTCAGGACGTTGCTCGTCCGTCTTTCCCTCAATAGATGGGAGTAGGCGCGCTTGCGGATGTGTGCGTGTGTGTGGCCACGCGTTTGCTTAGGCATCAGTGTATGAAAAGGTAGGTGCTTTTCTCTAGCTGCGTGTGCGTGCACGTGGTGCTGGGTGCACATCCCTGGGTGCTCGTGGAAAGGTTTCTGCATGGTTTTCGCTGAGGAATCGTGTGTGTGCACATGGACAAAGAGAAGGCGCAGCAACCAGGTTCCAGCGCCGAAGAAGGCAAAAGGCAAGGTTTCCGGCGCTATCTCCTTCTCTCCGCAGACCTAGTCGCGCAAAGCAAGCCGCTAAGCCGGCGACCGGCAAGAGAGCTACAACGAAGCATGCCGAACGGAGAAAATAGCAGCAGCGCATCTGTTCACACCTTGTTTCTGCCATGTGCTTGAACGCCAAGACGTTCGTGCTTCTGTGAAATGAAAGACGTCCTTCTGCATATGTGGTTGCTCACACCGGTGCACTTGTTAGTGTATCCATTCAGTCCTGGGCTGCGGGGCATTCAGAAGTGGCTCTGTGGAGACGTCTGCATAGAGGCAGCTGTCAGAACACGCACACTCGATTGTTCACCAAAACATATGCAGACGCGTCCTTAGCCGGTAGATTTGGATGCACAGAGTTCCCTGTGTTCGCAAGAGACAAGGGAATCGCGTCTGTACGCACAGAAGCAATAGCGGACCCTTTCCCTCGGAGTGAACGCGAAAGAGCCGTCTATATACTCGCAGACACGGGAACGTGCCTCAGTGCGGTCACAGAGGCAGCAGCTTTTGCACAGATGCTCCTGGTGATTCTGGCACTTTCCAGGCACACTCCTGAAAGTCGCGCACACTGCTGTTCACTCGCTAAACGACCTCTTGGGAAACACGTCTCCGGTCGATGGACCGCTCAGATTGCTTCTCGTGTAACTGTGAACTGTGTCAGCGCAGGGAATCCGTCTCTGTTGAGCAGATGTCAATCCTGCCTCGCTTTTGCTTTGTTGCCTCTACCAAGATGATTTCCCGTTTCTCTCTTCACTGGAGCACGCAGACACAGCCAACGCACATCAAGTGTCAAGAGACACACTCTGCTGAGCTCAACGCTTGTGCAGATGCACATGTGCGACGAAGTCAACACACGTGCTTGTGGAGAGAAAGAAAGGGACTCCCAGGCGTGTGGAGCGACGGGGAGAAAGAGCGGGCGCTGAGGAACACAGTTTCAAACAGACTGTCTCCACACAAACAGGCACCTGTCTGCAGGTATCCTAGATCTTGATTCTTGAACTTGAGGAAACACGCGTCTGAGCAAAACTCCCAAACGCTTCCAGGAAAGACACAGGCTCTCCCACAAGCACACAAGTGTTTGCCCTCAGCTATAGATCAGGGACAAGCTTGTGAAGAGATGCCCTGCTATTCTTTCGCCTTATGGCATCATGTGTTTCGTTTCTCTTGGAGATCGATTGTTAAACGTCTTTCCTCCGGCGACTGTGAAGCATTTGCCACCGGAGGAGAAGTAGCACGGAGCAGCATTCAGTACTGCCTACGAGTGTCTTTGCTACCCTACTAGCGGAGCTCCAAGAACAGGCACACATCTTCAGGTACCTTCCAAATGTGGATTCCCCTGCAGCCCCGTAGGCGGGCGTGCAGTACGCCAACCATCAACGGACGTTTTTCCCCTCAAGCCTGTCAGGACGTTGCTCGTCCGTCTTTCCCTCAATAGATGGGAGTAGGCGCGCTTGCGGATGTGTGCGTGTGTGTGGCCACGCGTTTGCTTAGGCATCAGTGTATGAAAAGGTAGGTGCTTTTCTCTAGCTGCGTGTGCGTGCACGTGGTGCTGGGTGCACATCCCTGGGTGCTCGTGGAAAGGTTTCTGCATGGTTTTCGCTGAGGAATCGTGTGTGTGCACATGGACAAAGAGAAGGCGCAGCAACCAGGTTCCAGCGCCGAAGAAGGCAAAAGGCAAGGTTTCCGGCGCTATCTCCTTCTCTCCGCAGACCTAGTCGCGCAAAGCAAGCCGCTAAGCCGGCGACCGGCAAGAGAGCTACAACGAAGCATGCCGAACGGAGAAAATAGCAGCAGCGCATCTGTTCACACCTTGTTTCTGCCATGTGCTTGAACGCCAAGACGTTCGTGCTTCTGTGAAATGAAAGACGTCCTTCTGCATATGTGGTTGCTCACACCGGTGCACTTGTTAGTGTATCCATTCAGTCCTGGGCTGCGGGGCATTCAGAAGTGGCTCTGTGGAGACGTCTGCATAGAGGCAGCTGTCAGAACACGCACACTCGATTGTTCACCAAAACATATGCAGACGCGTCCTTAGCCGGTAGATTTGGATGCACAGAGTTCCCTGTGTTCGCAAGAGACAAGGGAATCGCGTCTGTACGCACAGAAGCAATAGCGGACCGTTTCCCTCGGAGTGAACGCGGAAGAGCCGTCTATGTACTCGGAGACACGGGAACGTGCCTCAATGCGGTCACAGAGGCAGCAGCTTTTGCACAGATGCTCTGGTGATTCTGGCACTTTCCAGGCACACTCCTGAAAGTCGCGCACACTGCTGTTCACTCGCTAAACGACCTCTTGGGAAACACGTCTCCGGTCGATGGAGCGCTCAGATTGCTTCTCGTGTAACTGTGAACTGTGTCAGCGCAGGGAATCCGTCTCTGTTGAGCAGATGTCAATCCTGCCTCGCTTTTGCTTTGTTGCCTCTACCAAGATGATTTCCCGTTTCTCTCTTCACTGGAGCACGCAGACACAGCCAACGCACATCAAGTGTCAAGAGACACACTCTGCTGAGCTCAACGCTTGTGCAGATGCACATGTGCGACGAAGTCAACACACGTGCTTGTGGAGAGAAAGGAAGGGACTCCCAGGCGTGTGGAGCGACGGGGAGAAAGAGCGGGCGCTGAGGAACACAGTTTCAAACAGACTGTCTCCACACAAACAGGCACCTGTCTGCAGGTATCCTAGATCTTGATTCTTGAACTTGAGGAAACACGCGTCTGAGCAAAACTCCCAAACGCTTCCAGGAAAGACACAGGCTCTCCCACAAGCACACAAGTGTTTGCCCTCAGCTATAGATCAGGGACAAGCTTGTGAAGAGATGCCCTGCTATTCTTTCGCCTTATGGCATCATGTGTTTCGTTTCTCTTGGAGATCGATTGTTAAACGTCTTTCCTCGGGCGACTGTGAAGCATTTGCCACCGGAGGAGAAGTAGCACGGAGCAGCATTCAGTACTGCCTACGAGTGTCTTTGCTACCCTACTAGCGGAGCTCCAAGAACAGGCACACATCTTCAGGTACCTTCCAAATGTGGATTCCCCTGCAGCCCCGTAGGCGGGCGTGCAGTACGCCAACCATCAACGGACGTTTTTCCCCTCAAGCCTGTCAGGACGTTGCTCGTCCGTCTTTCCCTCAATAGATGGGAGTAGGCGCCCTTGCGGATGTGTGCGTGTGTGTGGCCACGCGTTTGCTTAGGCATCAGTGTGTGAAAAGGTAGGTGCTTTTCTCTAGCTGCGTGTGCGTGCACGTGGTGCTGGGTGCACATCCCTGGGTGCTCGTGGAAAGGTTTCTGCATGGTTTTCGCTGAGGAATCGTGTGTGTGCACATGGACAAAGAGAAGGCGCAGCAACCAGGTTCCAGCGCCGAAGAAGGCAAAAGGCAAGGTTTCCGGCGCTATCTCCTTCTCTCCGCAGACCTAGTCGCGCAAAGCAAGCCGCTAAGCCGGCGACCGGCAAGAGAGCTACAACGAAGCATGCCGAACGGAGAAAATAGCAGCAGCGCATCTGTTCACACCTTGTTTCTGCCATGTGCTTGAACGCCAAGACGTTCGTGCTTCTGTGAAATGAAAGACGTCCTTCTGCATATGTGGTTGCTCACACCGGTGCACTTGTTAGTGTATCCATTCAGTCCTGGGCTGCGGGGCATTCAGAAGTGGCTCTGTGGAGACGTCTGCATAGAGGCAGCTGTCAGAACACGCACACTCGATTGTTCACCAAAACATATGCAGACGCGTCCTTAGCCGGTAGATTTGGATGCACAGAGTTCCCTGTGTTCGCAAGAGACAAGGGAATCGCGTCTGTACGCACAGAAGCAATAGCGGACCCTTTCCCTCGGAGTGAACGCGAAAGAGCCGTCTATGTACTCGCAGACACGGGAACGTGCCTCAGTGCGGTCACAGAGGCAGCAGCTTTTGCACAGATGCTCCTGGTGATTCTGGCACTTTCCAGGCACACTCCTGAAAGTCGCGCACACTGCTGTTCACTCGCTAAACGACCTCTTGGGAAACACGTCTCCGGTCGATGGAGCGCTCAGATTGCTTCTCGTGTAACTGTGAACTGTGTCAGCGCAGGGAATCCGTCTCTGTTGAGCAGATGTCAATCCTGCCTCGCTTTTGCTTTGTTGCCTCTACCAAGATGATTTCCCGTTTCTCTCTTCACTGGAGCACGCAGACACAGCCAACGCACATCAAGTGTCAAGAGACACACTCTGCTGAGCTCAACGCTTGTGCAGATGCACATGTGCGACGAAGTCAACACACGTGCTTGTGGAGAGAAAGAAAGGGACTCCCAGGCGTGTGGAGCGACGGGGAGAAAGAGCGGGCGCTGAGGAACACAGTTTCAAACAGACTGTCTCCACACAAACAGGCACCTGTCTGCAGGTATCCTAGATCTTGATTCTTGAACTTGAGGAAACACGCGTCTGAGCAAAACTCCCAAACGCTTCCAGGAAAGACACAGGCTCTCCCACAAGCACACAAGTGTTTGCCCTCAGCTATAGATCAGGGACAAGCTTGTGAAGAGATGCCCTGCTATTCTTTCGCCTTATGGCATCATGTGTTTCGTTTCTCTTGGAGATCGATTGTTAAACGTCTTTCCTCCGGCGACTGTGAAGCATTTGCCACCGGAGGAGAAGTAGCACGGAGCAGCATTCAGTACTGCCTACGAGTGTCTTTGCTACCCTACTAGCGGAGCTCCAAGAACAGGCACACATCTTCAGGTACCTTCCAAATATGGATTCCCCTGCAGCCCCGTAGGCGGGCGTGCAGTACGCCAACCATCAACGGACGTTTTTCCCCTCAAGCCTGTCAGGACGTTGCTCGTCCGTCTTTCCCTCAATAGATGGGAGTAGGCGCGCTTGCGGATGTGTGCGTGTGTGTGGCCACGCGTTTGCTTAGGCATCAGTGTGTGAAAAGGTAGGTGCTTTTCTCTAGCTGCGTGTGCGTGCACGTGGTGCTGGGTGCACATCCCTGGGTGCTCGAGGTAAGGTTTCTGCATGGTTTTCGCTGAGGAATCGTGTGTGTGCACATGGACAAAGAGAAGGCGCAGCAACCAGGTTCCAGCGCCGAAGAAGGCAAAAGGCAAGGTTTCCGGCGCTATCTCCTTCTCTCCGCAGACCTAGTCGCGCAAAGCAAGCCGCTAAGCCGGCGACCGGCAAGAGAGCTACAACGAAGCATGCCGAACGGAGAAAATAGCAGCAGCTCATCTGTTCACACCTTGTTTCTGCCATGTGCTTGAACGCCAAGACGTTCGTGCTTCTGTGAAATGAAAGACGTCCTTCTGCATATGTGGTTGCTCACACCGGTGCACTTGTTAGTGTATCCATTCAGTCCTGGGCTGCGGGGCATTCAGAAGTGGCTCTGTGGAGACGTCTGCATAGAGGCAGCTGTCAGAACACGCACACTCGATTGTTCACCAAAACATATGCAGACGCGTCCTTAGCCGGTAGATTTGGATGCACAGAGTTCCCTGTGTTCGCAAGAGACAAGGGAATCGCGTCTGTACGCACAGAAGCAATAGCGGACCGTTTCCCTTGGAGTGAACGCGGAAGAGCCGTCTATATACTCGCAGACACGGGAACGTGCCTCAGTGCGGTCACAGAGGCAGCAGCTTTTGCACAGATGCTCTGGTGATTCTGGCACTTTCCACGCACACTCCTGAAAGTCGCGCACACTGCTGTTCACTCGCTAAACGACCTCTTGGGAAACACGTCTCCGGTCGATGGAGCGCTCAGATTGCTTCTCGTGTAACTGTGAACTGTGTCAGCGCAGGGAATCCGTCTCTGTTGAGCAGATGTCAATCCTGCCTCGCTTTTGCTTTGTTGCCTCTACCAAGATGATTTCCCGTTTCTCTCTTCACTGGAGCACGCAGACACAGCCAACGCACATCAAGTGTCAAGAGACACACTCTGCTGAGCTCAACGCTTGTGCAGATGCACATGTGCGACGAAGTCAACACACGTGCTTGTGGAGAGAAAGAAAGGGACTCCCAGGCGTGTGGAGCGACGGGGAGAAAGAGCGGGCGCTGAGGAACACAGTTTCAAACAGACTGTCTCCACACAAACAGGCACCTGTCTGCAGGTATCCTAGATCTTGATTCTTGAACTTGAGGAAACACGCGTCTGAGCAAAACTCCCAAACGCTTCCAGGAAAGACACAGGCTCTCCCACAAGCACACAAGTGTTTGCCCTCAGCTATAGATCAGGGACAAGCTTGTGAAGAGATGCCCTGCTATTCTTTCGCCTTATGGCATCATGTGTTTCGTTTCTCTTGGAGATCGATTGTTAAACGTCTTTCCTCCGGCGACTGTGAAGCATTTGCCACCGGAGGAGAAGTAGCACGGAGCAGCATTCAGTACTGCCTACGAGTGTCTTTGCTACCCTACTAGCGGAGCTCCAAGAACAGGCACACATCTTCAGGTACCTTCCAAATCCTTCCTCCCCAAAACCTGCACCCCAAAACCCTACAATCCCATATCTTGCACCTGCAAATCTCTGCACTCCACAACCCTGCACCCTCAAATCCTGCACCCCTATATCCTGCCCCCCAAAACCCCGGCACCTCCAAACCCTGCACCCCAGATCCTGCAACCCTAAACCAGGCACCCCAAACCCTTCCCCACCAAACCCTGCACCCCTCAGACCCTGAAGCCCAAATCCCTCTCCCAAAGCCCCTGCACCCCTTAAATCCTGCACCCCTGAAATCCGGTTCCCTAAGACCCTGCACCCCCAGGTCCTGAACCCCAAACCCCTGCACCCCAAAATACTGCACCCCAATCCCTGCAGGCCAACCCCGGCACCCCAGAGCCCTTCAACGCAAAATCCTGCACCCCCAGTTCCTGAACACGCAAAACCTGCCCCCAAACCCTGCACCCCAAAACCTGCCCCCCAACACTGCAGCCCAAAGCCCAGCACCCCAAGACCCTTTATCCCCAAACCCTGAGCCCCCAAATCATGCACCCCCAGATCCTGACCCCCAAAACACTGCACCCCCGATTCCTCTCTCACAAGCCCTGCACCCCAAAACTCTGCACCCCCAAGTCCTCTCCCCCCAAACAATGCACCTGGAACCTTGAACCCGCAAAGCCTGCACGCCCAGGTCCTGAACACCTGAACCCTGCCCCCGCAAATCCTTTAACCCCCAAACCCAGCACCCCAAACCCTGTACCCCCAGATCGTTCCCCAAACACCCTGCACCCCCAAACCCTGCACCCCAAATTCTTGCCCTACCAAGCCCTTCACCCAAACCCCCGCACCCTTAAATCCTGCACCCCTAAACCCTGCACACCAAATCCTGCACCTCCAGATCCTTCTTTCCTTCCTTCCTTCCTAAAGCCTGCACCCCAAATCGTGCCCTACCAAACCCTTCACCCCAAACCCCTGCACCCCACAGTCTTGCTCACCCTAATCCTGCCATCCCAAACCCTGCACCCCAAATTCTGCCCCCCAAACCCCGATCCCTGAAACACTGCACCTCCAAACCCTGTACCCCCAAATCCTTCCCCAACACCCTGCACCCCCAAACCCTGCACCCCTAAGCCTGAACCCTAAATCCCTCACCCAAAAGCCCTGCACCCCCAAACCCTGCACCCCAAGATCCTGCTCCCCTAAATCTTGAACACCCTAACCTTAAGCCCCCAAACCCTGCACCCCTAAATCCTGCAGCACCAAACCCTGCCCCCCAAATCCTGCACCCCTATAATTCAGCCCTACCAAGCTTTGCACCCCTAAACCCTGAAATCTCACACCCCCTAATCCTGCCCTCCCAAATCCTGAGCCCTGCACCCCCAAAGCCTGCATTCCCAAACGCAGCACCCCCAGGTCCTGAACACCCAAACACTGCACCCCCAAATTAGGCAGTCCCAAACCCAGCACCCCAAAATCCTCCATTCACAAACTCTGCACCCCCCAAACCTGGACCCCCACATGTGCACCCCCAAAACCATGCCCCCCTGAAACGCTGCACTTCAAAACCCTGCACCCCTAAATCCTTCCCCCAAAACCCTGCCCCCCAAACCCTACACCCCAAGGTCCTTCCCCCACCTCCTGGAACCCCAAACCCTGCACCCCAAAGAATTCCCTCCCAAACCTTGCACCTCCAAATCCTGCACCTCAAAGGCCTGGAAACCCAAGCCCTTCAACCCCATCCCTGCAACACCAAATCCTGTGCCCCAAACCCAGCACCCCAGAATCCTGCACCCCAAATCCTGCCTACCAAACCTTTCACTGCAAACCCCTGCACCCCGAGGTTGTGCTGCCCTAAACACTGAACCCCCAAATCCTGCAGCCCCAGATCCCTGCCTCCCAAAACTCTGCACCCCCACATCCTGCACCCCAAATCTCTCACCCCCAAATCCTCCCCCCACCACCCTGCAGCCTCAAATCCTTCACCCCCATCCCCTGCACCCCAAAACTCCACACCTCCAAATCCTGAACCCTGAAACCTCGCACCCCCAAATCCTGTGCCCCAGTCCTGTGCACCCCACACTCTGCAACCTTAAATTTCCCCCCAAGCCCCTGCACCCCAAACGCTGCACTCTTAGACCTGACTTCTAAACCCTGCACCCCCAAACAGTGCACCCCCAAATCCTGAAGCCCCAGATCCTTCCCTCCCATACCCTGCACCCCCAAATCCTGAACCCCCAGATCCTGAATTCCAGGATCTTGCACCCCCAGACCCTGCACCCCCAAATCAGACACACGAAAACTCTGCACCCCCAAATCTTGCACCTCTAAGCCTCCACCCCTTAACACTGCACCCCCAAATCTTTCACCCCAAAACCTCCACCCAGAACCCTGTACCCCAAAACCCTACACCTCCAAATCCTGAACCCTTAAACCCTGCACCCCCAGATCCTCCCCCCAAATGAATGCACCCCCAAAACCTGCACCCCCAGATCCTGCTGCCCCATACCCAGCACCCCAAACTCTGCACCCAGAAATCCTGCACTCTCATAACCCTGCACCTCAAACAATTCCCTTAACCCTGCACCCCCAAAACCTGTAACCCCAATCGCTGCACCCCCAGATCCTGTCCCCAAACTCTGCACTGCCAGATCCTGCCCCCCTAAGCCCTTAAAGCCCAAATATTGCACCCCCAGATCCTTCCTCATCACCCTGCACCCCCAAATTCCCCACCGAAAACCTGCACCCCCAGATCCTGCACCACCAAGTTCTGTGCCCTGAAGCCCTGCACTGAAAATCCTGCCCCCTAACTCTGCACCCCCAAATCCTGCACCCCCAAATCCTGCATTCCTAAACCCTGCACCCCCAAATCCTTCAACCCCCAAAGCCAATGCACTGCCAAACCCTGGACCCCCAGATACTGCACCCCAGAACCCTGCACGTTGAAATCCTGCACCCCCAAACCCTGCAGCCCAGAACCCTATACCCGATATCCTGCCGCCCCACAACTTGCACCCCCAAACCTGCAACCCCAAATACTGCACCCCAAATCCTGCATCTTGAAACCCTGCACCCCTAAATCCTTCCTCCCAAGCCATGATTCCCCAAAACCTGTAATACCAAATCCTGCACCCCCAAATCCTGCACCCCCAAATTGTTCCCCCAAACCATTCGCCCCCGAATCTTTTATGTCCAAACCTGTCCCCCAAAACCTTGCACCCCTGAACTCTGCTCCCCCAAAGCCGGCACCACGAAACCTTTCAACCAATTCCATCACCCCCAGATCCTGCTCCCCAAACCCTGCACCCAAAATCCTACCCCACAAACCCTGCACCCCCAAATTCTGACCCCCAATCAATGCACTGACAAACCCTGCACCCGCAGATCCTTCCCCCCCAAACCTGGCACCCTGAAATCGCTCACCCCAAATCCCTGCACTCTCAAATCTTGCACACCCCAAAAATGTGCACCCCCAAATCGTTCACCCCATATCCTGCCCCTTTAAACCCTGCACTTCAAAACCCTGCACCCCCAAATCCTTTCCCCAAACACCCTACACCCATTAATCCTGTACCCCCAAATCCTGCACCCCAAGTCCTGAAACTTCAAACCCTGCGCCCTCAGATCCTTCCTTACCCAACCCTGCACCCCCAAATCCTGCAACCCCCAAGTCCTGAACCCTGCACCCGCAACTCCTCACCCCAAAGCCCTGCACCCCCAAATCCTGCCTCTAAACCCTGAACAACAAGGTTCTGCACCCCAAACCCTGCTCCCCGGATCCTACACCCCCAAACCCTACAATC
The DNA here is from genome assembly GCF_037038585.1 of Patagioenas fasciata. Classification (NCBI taxonomy): domain Eukaryota; kingdom Metazoa; phylum Chordata; class Aves; order Columbiformes; family Columbidae; genus Patagioenas; species Patagioenas fasciata. The sequence continues at coordinate 1,323,164 of NC_092538.1, forward strand.
CCAGATCTTGCACCTGCAAATCTCTGCACTTCACAACCCTGCACCCCCAAACCCTGCACCCCAAATTCCTGCCCTACCAAGCCCTTCACCCAAACCCCCGCACCCTTAAATCCTGCACCCCTAAACCCTGCACACCAAATCCTGCACCTCCAGATCCTTCTTTCCTTCCTTCCTTCCTAAAGCCTGCACCCCAAATCGTGCCCTACCAAACCCTTCACCCCAAACCCCTGCACCCCACAGTCTTGCTCCCCCTAATCCTGCCATCCCAAACCCTGCACCCCAAATTCTGCCCCCCAAACCCTGATCCCTGAACGACTGCACCTCCAAACCCTGTACCCCCAAATCCTTCCCCAACACCCTGCACCCCCAAACCCTGCACCCCTAAGCCTGAACCCTAAATCCCTCACCCAAAAGCCCTGCACCCCCAAACCCTGCATCCCAAGATCCTGCTCCCCTAAATCTTGAACACCCAAACCTTGCACCCTCAAATCTTGCACCCCCAAACCCTGCACCCCCAAATCTCACAGCACCAAACCCTGCACCCCCAGATCCTGCACCCCAAAACCTTCACTACAAACCCTGCACCCTCCACCACCTTAGCACTGCACGCCCAAACCCTGCACCCCCAAATCCTGCACCCCAAATCCTGCTCCTTCAAACCCTTTGCCCCCAAATTTTACCCCCCTAGACCTGCACCCCCAAGCCTTTCTCCCTAAAACCCTACACCCCCAAATTCTGCACCCTAAACCCTGCACCCCCAGATCCTTCCTGCAAGACTCTGCACCCCAAAATCGAGCACCCCAGATCCCGCACTTCACTGCATCCCTGAACCCCGAACCCTAAATCCTGCACCCAGATCCTGCAGCCCAAAGCGAGCACCCTAAAATCAAGTCCCCCCAAAACCTGCACTGAAAATGCTGAACCCCAAATCCTGCCCCCCAGATCCTGCACCCTCAGATCCTCCTGCCAAAAACCCTGCACCCCAAACCCTGAACTCCCAAACTCTGCACCCAGAGCCCTGCACCCTCAAATCCTGCACCCCCAGTTCCTGAACACATGAACCCTGCACCCCCAAACCTCACCCGAAAGTCCTGCACCCCCAAATCCTGCTCTACCAAACCCTTCAGTGCAGACCCCTGCACCCCAAGATTGTGCTGCCCTAAACACTGAACCCCCAAATCCTGCAGCCCCAGATCCTTGCCTCCCAAAACTCTGCACCCCCAAATCCTGCACCCCAAATCTCTCACCCCCAAATCCTTCCCCCACCACCCTGCAGCCTCAAATCCTTCACCCCATCCCCTGCACCCCAAAACTCCACACCTCCAAATCCTGAACCCTGAAACCCCGCACCCCCAAATCCTGTGCCCCAGTCCTGTGCACCCCACACTCTGCAACCTTAAATTTCCCCCCAAATCCCTGCACCCCAAACTCTGCACTCTTAGACCTGACTTCTAAACCCTGCACCCCCAACAGTGCACCCCCAAATCCTGAAGCCCCAGATCCTTCCCTCCCATACCCTGCAGCCCCAAATCCTGAACCCCACAAATCCTGCACCACTAATCCTCCACGCCCTTAACACTGCACCCCCAAAACCAGCACCACCAAATCCTTCACCCCCAAAACCTCCCTCCTCCAAACCCTGCACTTCAAAATGCTGCACCCCCAAATCCTTCTCCCCAACACCCTGCACCCCCAGATCCTGACCCCAAAACCCTGCACCCCAAATCCTGTACCCCAAAGCCCTGCACTCTCAAATCATACATGCCCAGAACGTGCACCCTAAACTGTGCACCCCAAAATCCTAAACCCCTTAACCCTGCACCCCCAAAACCTGTACCCCAGATCCTTCCCCCCCATAACTGGCACCCTGAAATCCCTCACCCCAAATCCCTGCACCCTCAAATCCTCCAGCCCACAAGTCCTGCACCCCCAGGTCTTGAACACCTGAACCCTGCAGACCCAAATGCTGCACCCAGAACTCTTGGTGCCCAAATCCCTGCACCCAAAAGTCTGTCTCCCGAACCTTCACACCAAAGCCCTGCACCCCAATATCCAAAAGCATCCCCTTGGGACTGGCCCAGATGCTCCGTGCATCCTTGGCATAGAGCACCATCATCATCCAACCACCATCATCATCCAACCACCACCATCATCATCCAACCACCACCATCATCATCCAACCACCATCATCATCATCCAACCAACCAATCCTGAACCCAACCAGTGACCCCATCACCCAATCAGTGACTCCACAACCCAACCAATGACCCCATCATTCAACCAATGACCCCATCACCCAATCAGTGACCCCATGACCCAACCAATGACCCCATCATTCAACCAATGACCCCATTATTCAACTAATGCCCCCATCACCCAACCAGTGACTCCATGACCCAACCAATGACTCCAGGGACCACAGTGCTACCATCTGCCATGGGCTGATCCAGACCACGCTGGAGCAAGGTGAAGCTCCAGAACACTTGCAATATATTGATGACATCATCGTATGGGGTGACACAGCGAAAGAAGTCTTCAAAAAAGGTGAGAGAATAATTCAGATTATTTGGGATGCTGGTTTTGCCATAAAACGAAGCAAGGTCAAGGGACATGCACGGGAGATCCAGTTTTTAGGAATAAAATGGCAAGATGGCCGTCGTCAGAACCCAATGGAGGTGATCAACAAAACTGCAGCAATGTCTCCACCTACTAATAAAAAGGAGACACAGACTTTCTTGGGCGTTGTAGGTTTTTGGAGAATGCACATTCCTGACTACAGCCACATTGTGAGCCTCTCTATCGAGTGACTCGTAAAAAAGAACCAATTTGAGTGGGGCCCTGAACAACGCCAACCCTTTGAACAAATGAAGCGTGAGATAACTCATGCGGTGGCCCTTGGACCAGTTCGAACTGGACTAGATGTTAAAAATGTGCTCTACACCGCAGCCGGAGATAATGGACTTACCTGGAGCCTCTGGCAGAAAGCACCAGGAGAAACCCGAGGTCGACCCTTAGGTTTTTGGAGTCGAGGATACAAAGGATCTGAGGCCAACTGTACTGCAACTGAAAAGGAGATACTGGCAGCATATGAAGGAGTTGGAGCTGCTTCAGAAGTGATCGGCACTGAAGCACAGCTCCTCCTGCACCTCGACTGCCGGTGCTGAGCTGGGTGTTCAAAGGGACGGTTCCCTCTCCACATCATGCAGCCGAAGTTACATGGAGTAAATGGATTGCACTGATCACGCAATGAGCTCGAATTGGAAGTCCCAACCGTCCAGGGATATTAGAAGTGATTACAGACTGGCCAGAAAGCAAAGACTTTGGGATGTCTCCAGATGAGGAGGAAGTAAAACGTGCTGAAGAAGCACCACCATATAATCCGCTTTCAGAGACTGATAAGCAGTGTGCACTGTTCACAGGTGGATCCTGTCATCTGTAGGAAAACATCGAAGGTGAAAGCTGCTGTGTGGAGTCCCACACGACAAGTTACAGAAGCCACTGAAGGACAAGGTGAATCCAGTCAGTTTGCAGCAGTGAAAGCCATCCAGCTGGCTTTGGACATTGCTGAACGAGAGAAGTGGCCAATGCTTTATCTCTATACTGACTCATGGATGGGAGCAAATGCCTTGTGGGGGTGGCTACAGCAATGGAAGAAAAGTAACTGGCAGCGCAGAGGTGAAACCATTGGGAACCACGCTGTGGGAAGACATTGCTGCTCGGCTGGAGAGCCTGCCTGGGGAAGTTGGTCATGTAGATGCTCATGTGCCTAAAAGTCAAGCCACCGAGGAACATCGAAACAACCAACAAGCGGATCAAGCTGCTAAGATTAAAGTAGCTGAGGTGGACTTGGGCTGGCAACATAAAGGTGAACTTTCCCTAGCTCGGTGGGCCCATGGTGCTTCAGGGCATCAAGGTAGAGATGCAACATGAAAATGGGCTCGTGATCGAGGGGTGGATTTAACTATGGACACTGTTTCACACGTTATTCATGAATGTGAAACTTGCACCGAAATCAAACAAGCGAAACGGTTAAAGCCTGTATGGTATGGGGGGCGATGGTTAAAGTATAAGTATGGAGAAGCTTGGCAGATTGATTATATTACACTTCCACAAACACGTCAAGGTAAGCGTTATGTACTTACAATGGTGGAAGCAACCACTGGATGGTTGGAAACATCTGCCGTACCTCATGCTACAGCCCGAAATACCATCTTGGGCCTTGAGAAGCAAGTCCTTTGGTGGCCGGGTACGCCAGAAAGAATTGAATCAGACAATGGTACTCATTTCAAAACCAGTATTATAGACAATTGGGCCAAAGAACATGGTATTGAGTGGGTGTATCATATTCCATATCATGCACCAGCCTCTGGGAAAACTGAAAGGTACAATGGTTTGTTAAAAACTACACTAAAGGCACTGGGTGGTGGAGCCTTTAAAAACTGGGATTCACATTTAGCAAAAGCCACTTGGTTGGTCAACACCAGGGGATCAACCAATCGAGCCGGGCCTGCCCAATCAGAAATTCTATGGACTGTAGAAGGAGATAAAGTCCCTGTAGTACACATGAAAAATATCTTAGGAAAGGCAGTCTGGGTTCCTCCTGCCTCAGGCACAGGCAAACCTATTCGTGGGATTGTTTTTGCCCAGGGACCTGGCAGCACCTGGTGGGTGATGCTTAAGGATGGAGAAGTTCGGTGTGCACCTCAAGGGGATTTGATTTTAGGTGAAAATGTGCAATGCTGAACTGTACGATGTGAATTGCCGCACTAACAATGTTTAATAAGTGTCTTTCAGATCAAGACAATGGTGATGAAACCAGCGCTGGCTTCTTCGAGTGGCGCCCGACACCTTCTTGGAAGTTGGTGTCCTTAACCCACCAACAGGGGTCATGAGATGCACTTGGACCATTTTCCCTGCCCTGGGAGACTGTGGTGACAAAATGAACTTAATGAACTTTTCAAAGGATGGTCCACTGATTAATTACTCCTGTGTATATATGTACATATGTATATATATATATATATATATATAGTAGTAGTGATTAATTAGATTGTATTGATAGATTGTATTGATAAGGTTTAAGTATTCAGTGAATGTCATATTATAAGGGGTGGAATGTCCTAGTTTTGTTAAAAACAAGTTTCTCTTTTAGTGAATTTGCCTGTCAGCTCAAGCTTCATATTAGCTGCATTTTCCTGGAGAACCCAACACATGTTTTGGCAAACCCAGCAATGGAATGAAAACTTATTGATAAGCACGGATGGACATCTCGCGAGAGGGGCAACGAGAAACCGGTGACCAACTGTGTATAACATTCCATTCACGTGAATACTTCATATAAAAGCGGGAGATCACGAGGATCTCGGCCCTTTTTTCCTCATGGCTGACATTAGGAGAGGACCTTGCTGGTCGTCCCTGCGAACGGAGGCCAGTGAGAGACTGAATCCAGCTCCGGTTGGCTACAGAGTCCAATCCAGGACTTTGGGTGCTGGCTCCGCAGTTGCTCAGACTTACAAGATTGGTTTTGTATATTTGTATTATTTTCTCTGTTCTTATCAGTAGCATCAGTAAAACATCTTGAACTTTTCCAGCTCTCTCCCCTCTGTGCTTCTTCCCCTCCCAATCGCCTGTGCTGAGTGGGAAGGGGGGAGAGGGAGGGGAAAAAGGGGGAATTGGGGGGGGAGAGGAGGTTGACAACACATCTGCCAGGGTTTGATTGTCAGCCCGCAATCTTAACCCTCGACAGGGACAAAGGGGGTCCTGAGATGTCACAATGGGCCCTGGGGACAAAGAGTGTCCCCAGGATATCAGAATGGGCCATGGGGACAAGTTGGGGTCCCCCGAATTTCACAATGGGTCCTGGGGACAATGGGGGGTCCTGAAACGTCACAATGGGCCCTGGGGACAAGGGGAGATCCACAGGATGTCACAATGGGCCCTGGGGAAAATGGGGGGTCCTGGGACGTCACAATGGGCCCTGGGGACAATGGGGGGTCCCCAGGATGTCACAATGGGCCCTGGGGACAAAGAGGGGTCCCCTGAATGTCACAATGGGCCCTGGGGACAAGGGGGTGCAGTGGATGTCACAATGGGCCCTGGGGACAATGGGGGGTGTCCAGGATGTGAGAATGAGTCCTGAGGACAAGGGGGGGTCCCCATGGTGTCACAATGGGTCCCCAGTGACAAGGAGGGGTCCCCATGGTGTCACAATAGGCCCTGGGGACAAAGTGGGGTCCAAGAATGTCACAATGGGCCCTGGGGACAAAAGGGGTTGCCATGGTGCCACAATGGGCCCTGGGGTCAAAGGGGGTCCCCATGGTGCTACAATGGGCCCTGGGGACAAAGGGGGGTTCTGGGATGTCACAATGGGCCCTGGGGACAAAGCGGGTGTCCCCATGGTGCCACAACGAGCCCTGGGAGCAAGGGGGTGGCCAGGATGTCACAATGGGTCCTGGAGAAAATAGGGGGTGCCCAGGATGTCACAATGGACCCTGAGGACAAGCGGGGGTCTCCATGGTGTCACAATGGGCCCCAGTGACAAAGGGGGTCCCCTGAATGTCACAATAGGTCCTGGGGACAATGGGGGGTCCTGGGACGTCACAATGGGCCCTGGGGACAAGGACGGATCCCCAGGATGTCACAATGGGCCCTGGGGACAATGGTGGGTCCCCTGAATGTGAAAATGGGCCCTGGGGGCAAAGGGGGGTCCGCAGGATGTCCAAATGGGCACTGGGGACAAAGGGGGGGTCCCCAGGATGTCACAATGGGCCCTGGGGACAATGTGGGGTCCTGGGATGTCACAATGGGCCCCTGTGACAAACGGGGGCCCCTGAATGTCACAATGGGCCCTGGGGACAATGGGGGGTCCTGGGACGTCACAATGGGCCCTGGGGACAAGGAGGGATCCCCAGGATGTCACAATGGGCCCTGGGGACAATGGCGGGTCCTGGGACGTCACAATGGGCCCTGGGGACAAGGGGGGTCCCCAGGATGTCACAATGGGCCCTGGGGACAAAGAGGGGTCCCCTGAATGTCACAATGGGCCCTGGGGACAAGGGGGTGCCGAGGATGTTACAATGGGCCCAGGGGACAATGGGGGGTCCTGGGACGTCACAATGGGCCCTGAGGACAATTGTGGGTCCCCTGAATGTCACAATGCGCCCTGGGGACAAAGGGGGGTCCGCAGGATGTCACAATGGGCACTGGGGACAAAGGGGGGGTCCCCATGGTGTCACAATGGGCCCAAGTGACAAGGAGGGTCCCCACGGTGCCACGATGGGTCCTGGGGACAAGGGCGTCCCCCAGATGTCAAAATGGGCCCTGGGGACAATGGGAGTCCCCAAGGTGTCAGAACGAGCCCCGGGGACAAAGTGGAATCCTGGAATGTCACAACGGCCCCCAGTGACAAAGGGGTTCCCCATGGTGCCACAATGGGCCCTGGGGACAAAAGGGGTCCCCAGGATTTCACAATAGCACTGGGGACAAAGAGGGGTCATGGGATGTCACAATGGGCCCTGGGGACAAGGGAGATCCCCATGGTGTCACAATAAGCCCTGGGGACAAATGGGGTCCCCAGGATGTCACAATGAACCCTGGGGACAAAGGGTGGTCCTGGGACATTTCAATGGGCCCTGGGGACAAAGGGGGGACCCCAGGATGTCACAATGGGCCCTGGGGACAAAGGGGGGTCCCCAGGATGTCACAATGGGCCCTGGGGAAAAGGGGGGTCCCCATGGTGTCACAATGGGCCCTGGGGACAAGGGGGTCCCCCAGATATCACAATGGGCCCTGGGGACAAAGTAAGGTCCTGGGCTGTCACAATGGACCATGAGGACAAGCGGGGTCCCCTGGATGTCACAATGGGCCCTGGGGACCAGGGGGGGTCCTGGGATGTCACAATGGGCCCCAGTGACAAAGGGGGTCCTCATGGTGCCACAATGGGCCCTGGGGACTAAGGGGGTCCCCTGGATGTCACAATGGGCTCTGAGGACAAAGGGGGGTGTCGACGGTGTCAAAATGGGCCCTGGGGACAAAGGGCGTCCCCAGGATGTCACCATGGCCCCTGGAGACAATAGGGGGTCCTGGGATGTCACAATGAGCCCTGCGGACAAGGGTGGTACTCACGGTGTCACAATGGTCACTGGGCACAAGGGGGGGTCCCTATAGTGTCACAATGGGTCCTGGGGACAAGTGGGGTCCCCTGAAAGTCACAATGGGCCCTGGGGACAATGTGGGGTCCTGGGATGTCACAATGGGCCCCAGTGACAAACGGGGGCCCCTGAATGTCACAATGGGCCCCGGGGACAATGGGGGGTCCTGGGACGTCACAATGGGCCCTGGGGACAAGGAGGGCACCCCAGGATGTCACACAGGGCCCTGGGGACAATGGCGGGTCCTGGGACGTCACAATGGGCCCTGGGGACAAGGGGGGGTCCCCAGGATGTCACAATGGGCCCTGGGGACAAAGAGGGGTCCCCTGAATGTCACAATGGGCCCTGGGCACAAGGCGGTGCCGAGGATGTCACAATGGGCCCTGTGGACAATGGGGGGTCCTGGGACCTCACAATGGGCCCTGAGGACAATGGTGGGTCCCCTGAATGTCACAATGGGCCCTGGGGGCAAAGGGGGGTCCGCAGGATGTCACAATGGGCACTGGGGACAAAGGGGGGCGTCCCCATGTTGTCACAATGGGCCCAAGTGACAAGGAGGGTCCCCACGGTGCCACGATGGGTCCTGGGGACAAGGGCGTCCCCCAGATGTCACAATGGGCCCTGGGGACAATGGGGTTGCCCAGGATGTCACAATGGGCCCTGGGGACAATGGGAGTCCCCAAGGTGTCAGAACGAGCCCTGGGGACAAAGTGGAATCCTGGAATGTCACAATGGCCCCCAGTGACAAAGGGGTTCCCCATGGTGTCATAATGGGCCCTGGGGACAAAAGGGGTCCCCAGGATTTCAAAATAGCACTGGGGACAAAGGGGGGTCATGGGATGTCACAATGGGCTGCAGTGACAAAGAGGGTCCTCATGGTGCCACAATGGGCCCTGGGGACAAAGGGGGTCCCCTGGATGTCACAATGGGCTCTGCGGACAAGGAGGGTCCCCAGGATGTCACAATGGGCCCTGGGGACAAAGAGCGTCCCCAGCATGTCACAATGGGCCCTGGGGACAAAGGAGGTCCCCACGGTATCAGAATGGGCCCTGGGGACAAAGGGGGGTCCCCTGAATGTCACAATGGGCCCTGGGGACAATGGGGGTCCTGGGACGTCACAATGGGCCCTGGGGACAAGGGGGTGCAGAGGATGTCACAATGGGCCCTGGGGACAATGTCGGGTCCTGGGACGTCACAATGGGCCCTGGGGACAAGGGGGGGTCCCCAGGATGTCACAATGGGCCCTGGGGACAAAGAGGGGTCCCCTGAATGTCACAATGGGCCCTGGGGACAAGGGGCTGCCGAGGATGTGACAATGGGCCCTGGGGACAATGGGGGGTCCTGGGACGTCACAATGGGCCCTGGGGACAAGGGGGGGTCCCCAGGATGTCACAATGGGCCCTGGAGACAAAGAGGGGTCCCCTGAATGTCACAATGGGCCCTGGGGACAAGGGGGTGCAGTGGATGTCAAATGGGCCCTGGGGACAATGGGGGGTGTCCAGGATGTGAGAATGAGTCCTGAGGACAAGGGGGGGTCCCCATGGTGTCACAATGGGTCCCCAGTGACAAGGAGGGGTCCCCATGGTGTCACAATAGGCCCTGGGGACAAAGTGGGGTCCAAGAATGTCACAATGGGCCCTGGGGACAAAAGGGGTTGCCATGGTGCCACAATGGGCCCTGGGGTCAAAGGGGGTCCCCATGGTGCTACAATGGGCCCTGGGGACAAAGGGGGGTCCCCTGAAAGTCACAATGGGCCCTGGGGACAAAGGGGGAATCCCCATGGTGCCACAACGGGCCCTGGGAGCAAGGGCATGGCCAGGATGTCACAATGGGTCCTGGGGAAAATGGGGGGTGCCCAGGATGTCACAATGGACCCTGAGGACAAGCGGGGGTCTCCATGGTGTCACAATGGGCCCCAGTGACAAAGGGGGTCCCCTGAATGTCACAATAGGTCCTGGGGACAATGGGGGGTCCTGGGACGTCACAATGGGCCCTGGGGACAAGGAGGGATCCCCTGGATGTCAGAATGGGCCCTGGGGACAAAGAGGGGTCCCCTGAATGTCACAATGGGCCCTGGGGACAAGGGGGTGCAGAGGATGTCACAATGGCCCCTCGGGACAATGGGGGGTCCTGGGACATCACAATGGCCCCTGGGGACAATGGGGGGTCCCCAGGATGTCACAATGGGCCCTGGGAACAAGGGTGGGTCCCCAGGATGTCACGATGGGCCTTGGGAACAAGGGGGTCCCCCAGATATCACAATGGGCCCTGGGGACAATGTAAGGTCCTGGGCTGTCACAATGGACCCTGAGGACAAGGGGGGTCCCCAGGATGTCACAATGAAGTCTTGGGACAAAGGGGGTCCCCAGGATGTCACAATGGGGCCTGGGGACCAGGGGGGGTCCTGGGATGTCACAATGGGCCCCAGTGACAAAGGGGGTCCCTATGGTGCCACAATGGGCCCTGGGGACAAGAGGGGATCCCTAGGATGTCACAATGGGCCCTGGGGACTAATGAGGTCCCCACGGTGTCACAATATGTCCTGGAGACAAAGGGGGGTCCCCAGGATGTCACAACGGGCCCTTGGGAAAATGGGGTTCGTTGGATGTCACAATGGGTCCCCAGTGACAAAGGGGGTCCCCAGGATGTCTCAATGGGACCTGGGGACAAGGGGGTCTCCAGGAACTCACAATGGGCTCTGGGGACAATGGAGGTTCCCCAGGATGTTCAAAATAGGCCCTGAGGACAAGGGGTGGTCCCCATGCTGTCACAATGGGTCTCCAGTGACAAGGGGGTCCCCAAGGTGTCACAATGGGCCCTGGGGACAATGGGGGGTCCTGGGACGAAACAATAGGCCCTGGGGACAAGGGGGTTCCCCACAGTGTCACAATGGGCCCTGGGGACAAAGGGGGTCCCCACGGTGTTACAATGGTCCCGGGGGACAAAGGGGGATGCCCAGGATGTCACAATGGGCCCTGAGGACAAGGGGGGGTCCCCATGGTGTCACAATGGGTCCCCAGTGCCAAGGAGGGTCCCCATGGTGTCATAATGGGTCCTGGGGACAAGGGGGTCCCCAGGATGTAACAAAGGACCCTGGGGACAATGGGGGGTCCGGGGACGTCACAATGGGCCCTGGAGACAAAGGGGGTCTCCAGGATGTCACAATGGGCTCTGGGGACAATGCGGGGTCCTGGGACATCACAATGGGCCCCAGTGACATGGGGGTCCCCAGGATGTCACAATGGGCCCTGGGGACAATGGGGGGTCCTGGGATGTCAAAATGGGCCCCAGTGACAAAGGGGGTCCCCTGAATGTCACAATGGGCCCTGGGGACAATGGGGGTTCCTGGGACGTCACAATGGGCCCTGGGGACAAGGAGGGATCCCCAGGATGTCACAATGGGCCCTGGGGACAATGGGGGGTCCTGGGACGTCACAATGGGCCCTGGGGACAAGAGGGGGTCCCCAGGATGTCACAATGGGCCCTGGGGACAAAGAGGGGTCCCCTGAATGTCACAATGGGCCCTGGGGACAAGGGGGTGCCGAGGATGTCACAATGGGCCCTGGGGACAATGGGGGTCCTGGGACGTCACAATGGGCCCTGGGGACACACAGGGGCCCTAGGACGTCACAATCAGTCCTGGGGACAAGGTGGGGTCCCCTGAGAGTCACAATGAGCCCTGGGAAGAGAGGGGTCTCCCAAGGACATCACAATGGGCCCTGGGAACAATGGGGGGTCCTGGGACGTCACAATTGGCCCTGGGGACAAGGGGGGGTACCCATAGTGTCACAATGGGTCCTGGGGAAAATGGGGTCCCCAGGATGTCACAATGGGCCCTGGGGACAATGTGGGGTCCTGGGATGTCACAATGGGCCCCAGTGACAAAGGGGGTCCCCTGAATGTTACAATGGGTCCTGAGGACAGTGGGGGGTCCTGGGACGTCACAATGGGCCCTGGGGACAAGGAGGGATCGCCAGAATGTCACAATGGGCCCTGGGGACAAGGGGGGGTCCCCAGGATGTCACAATGGGCCCTGGGGACAACGGGGCGTCCTAAGACGTCACAATGGGCCCTGGGGTCAAGCAGGGATCCCCAGGATGTCACAATGGGCCCTGGACACAATGGGGGGTCCTGGGACGTCACAATGGGTCCCGGTGACAAGGGGGCATCCCCAAGATGTCAAAATGCACCCTGGGGCCCAGGGGGGTCCTGCGATGTCACAATTGGCCCTGGGGACAAGGGGGGGTACCCATAGTGTCACAATGGGTCCTGGGGAAAATGGGGTCCCCAGGATGTCACAATGGGCTCTGGGGACAAGGAGGGTCCCCAGGATGTCACAATGGGCCCTGGGGACAAAGGGGGTCCCCACGGTATCAGAATGGGCCCTGGGGACAAAGCGGGGTCCCCAGGATGTCACAATGGGCCCTGGGGACAATGGGGGGTCCTGGGATGTCTCAATGAGCCCTGCGGACAAGGGTGGTACCCACGGTGTCACAATGGGCCCTGGGCACAACGGGGGGTCCCCATAGTGTCACAATGGGCCCTGGGGACAATGGGGGATCCTGGGACGTCACAATGGGCCCTGGGGACAAGGGGGGGTCCCTATGGTGCCACAATGGGCCCTGGGGACAAAGGGGGTCCCCTGGATGTCACAATGGGCTCTGCGGACAAGGAGGGTCCCCAGGATGTCACAATGGGCCCTGGGGACAAAGACCGTCCCCAGCATGTGACAATGGGCCCTGGGGACAAAGGGGGTCCCCACGGTATCAGAATGGGCCCTGGGGACAAAGGGGGGTCCCCTGAATGTCACAATGGGCCCTGGGGACAAAGGGGGGTCCCGTGAATGTCACAATGGGCCCTAGGGACAAGGGGGTGCCGAGGAGGTCACAATGGGCCCTGGGGACAATGGGGGGTCCTGGGACGTCACAATGGGCCCTGGGGACAAGAGGGGATCCCTAGGATGTCACAATGGGCCCTGGGGACTAATGAGGTCCCCACGGTGTCACAATATGTCCTGGAGACAAAGGGGGGTCCCCAGGATGTCACAACGGGCCCTTGGGAAAATGGGGTTCGTTGGATGTCACAATGGGTCCCCAGTGACAAAGGGGGTCCCCAGGATGTCTCAATGGGACCTGGGGACAAGGGGGTCTCCAGGAACTCACAATGGGCTCTGGGGACAATGGAGGTTCCCCAGGATGTTCAAAATAGGCCCTGAGGACAAGGGGTGGTCCCCATGCTGTCACAATGGGTCTCCAGTGACAAGGGGGTCCCCAAGGTGTCACAATGGGCCCTGGGGACAATGGGGGGTCCTGGGACGAAACAATAGGCCCTGGGGACAAGGGGGTTCCCCACAGTGTCACAATGGGCCCTGGGGACAAAGGGGGTCCCCACGGTGTTACAATGGTCCCGGGGGACAAAGGGGGATGCCCAGGATGTCACAATGGGCCCTGAGGACAAGGGGGGGTCCCCATGGTGTCACAATGGGTCCCCAGTGCCAAGGAGGGTCCCCATGGTGTCATAATGGGTCCTGGGGACAAGGGGGTCCCCAGGATGTAACAAAGGACCCTGGGGACAATGGGGGGTCCGGGGACGTCACAATGGGCCCTGGAGACAAAGGGGGTCTCCAGGATGTCACAATGGGCTCTGGGGACAATGCGGGGTCCTGGGACATCACAATGGGCCCCAGTGACATGGGGGTCCCCAGGATGTCACAATGGGCCCTGGGGACAATGGGGGGTCCTGGGATGTCAAAATGGGCCCCAGTGACAAAGGGGGTCCCCTGAATGTCACAATGGGCCCTGGGGACAATGGGGGTTCCTGGGACGTCACAATGGGCCCTGGGGACAAGGAGGGATCCCCAGGATGTCACAATGGGCCCTGAGGACAAGGGGGGGTCCCCATGGTGTCACAATGGGTCCCCAGTGCCAAGGAGGGTCCCCATGGTGTCATAATGGGTCCTGGGGACAAGGGGGTCCCCAGGATGTAACAAAGGACCCTGGGGACAATGGGGGGTCCGGGGACGTCACAATGGGCCCTGGAGACAAAGGGGGTCTCCAGGATGTCACAATGGGCCCTGGGGACAATGGGGGGTCCTGGGACATCACAATGGGCCCTGGGGACAAGAGGGGGTCCCCAGGATGTCACAATGGGCCCTGGGGACAAAGAGGGGTCCCCTGAATGTCACAATGGGCCCTGGGGACAAGGGGGTGCCGAGGATGTCACAATGGGCCCTGGGGACAATGGGGGTCCTGGGACGTCACAATGGGCCCTGGGGACACACAGGGGCCCTAGGACGTCACAATCAGTCCTGGGGACAAGGTGGGGTCCCCTGAGAGTCACAATGAGCCCTGGGAAGAGAGGGGTCTCCCAAGGACATCACAATGGGCCCTGGGAACAATGGGGGGTCCTGGGACGTCACAATTGGCCCTGGGGACAAGGGGGGGTACCCATAGTGTCACAATGGGTCCTGGGGAAAATGGGGTCCCCAGGATGTCACAATGGGCCCTGGGGACAATGTGGGGTCCTGGGATGTCACAATGGGCCCCAGTGACAAAGGGGGTCCCCTGAATGTTACAATGGGTCCTGAGGACAGTGGGGGGTCCTGGGACGTCACAATGGGCCCTGGGGACAAGGAGGGATCGCCAGAATGTCACAATGGGCCCTGGGGACAAGGGGGGGTCCCCAGGATGTCACAATGGGCCCTGGGGACAACGGGGCGTCCTAAGACGTCACAATGGGCCCTGGGGTCAAGCAGGGATCCCCAGGATGTCACAATGGGCCCTGGACACAATGGGGGGTCCTGGGACGTCACAATGGGTCCCGGTGACAAGGGGGCATCCCCAAGATGTCAAAATGCACCCTGGGGCCCAGGGGGGTCCTGCGATGTCACAATTGGCCCTGGGGACAAGGGGGGGTACCCATAGTGTCACAATGGGTCCTGGGGAAAATGGGGTCCCCAGGATGTCACAATGGGCTCTGGGGACAAGGAGGGTCCCCAGGATGTCACAATGGGCCCTGGGGACAAAGGGGGTCCCCACGGTATCAGAATGGGCCCTGGGGACAAAGCGGGGTCCCCAGGATGTCACAATGGGCCCTGGGGACAATGGGGGGTCCTGGGATGTCTCAATGAGCCCTGCGGACAAGGGTGGTACCCACGGTGTCACAATGGGCCCTGGGCACAACGGGGGGTCCCCATAGTGTCACAATGGGCCCTGGGGACAATGGGGGATCCTGGGACGTCACAATGGGCCCTGGGGACAAGGGGGGGTCCCCAGGATGTCACAATGGGCCCTGGGGACAATGGGGGATCCTGGGACGTCACAATGGGACCTGGGGACAAGGGGGTGCAGTGGATGTCACAATGGGCCCTGGGGACAATGGGGGGTGTCCAGGATGTCAGAATGAGTCCTGAGGACAAGGAGGGGTCCCCATGGTGTCACAATAGGCCCTGGGGACAAAGTGGGGTCCAAGAATGTCACAATGGGCCCTGGGGACAAAAGGGGTTGCCATGGTGCCACAATGGGCCCTGGGGTCAAAGGGGGTCCCCATGGTGCTACAATGGGCCCTGGGGACAAAGGGGGGTCCTAGGATGTCACAATGGGCCCTGGGGACAAAGGGGGTGTCCCCATGGTGCCACAACGGGCCCTGCGAGCAAGGGGGTGGCCAGGATGTCACAATGGGTCCTGGGGAAAATGGGGGGTGCCCAGGATGTCACAATGGACCCTGAGGACAAGCGGGGGTCTCCATGGTGTCACAATGGGCCCCAGTGACAAAGGGGGTCCCCTGAATGTCACAATAGGTCCTGGGGACAATGGGGGGTCCTGGGACGTCACAATGGGCCCTGCGGACAAGGAGGGATCCCCAGGATGTCACAATGGGCCCTGGGGACAATGGGGGGTCCTGGGACGTCACAATGGGCCCTGGGGACAATGGGGGGTCCCCAGGATGTCACAATGGGCCCTGGGGACAAGGGGGTGCAGAGGATGTCACAATGGGCCCTGGGGACTAGGGGGGGTCCTGGGATGTCACAATGGGCCCCAGTGACAAAGGGCGTCCCTATGGTGCCACAATGGGCCCTGGGGACAAAGGGGGTCCCCTGGATGTCAAAATGGGTTCTGGGGACAAGGAGGGTCCCCAGGATGTCACAATGGGCCCTGGGGACAAAGAGCATCCCCAGCATGTCACAATGGGCCCTGGGGACAAAGGGGGTCCCCATGGTATCAGAATGGGCCCTGGGGACAAAGGGGGGTCCCCTGAATGTCACAATGGGCCCTGGGGACAATGGGGGGTCCTGGGATGTCACAATGAGCCCTGCAGACAAGGGTGGTACCCACAGGGCCACAATGGGCCCTAGGCACAAGGGGGGGTCCCCATAGTGTCACAATGGACCCTGGGGACAAGGGGGTGCCGAGGATGTCACAATGGGCCCTGGGGACAATGGGGGGTCCTGGGACCTCACAATGGGCCCTGAGGACAATGGTGGGTCCCCTGAATGTCAAAATGGGCCCTGGGGACAAAGGGGGGTCCCCAGGATGTCACAATGGGCACTGGGGACAAAGGGGGGGTCCCCAGGATTTCACAATGGGCCCTGGGGACAATGTGGGGTCCTGGGATTTCACAATGGGCCCCAGTGACAAAGGGGGTCCCCTGAATGTCACAATGGGTCCTGGGGACAGTGGGGGGTCCTGGGACGTCACAATGGGCCCTGGGGACAAGGAGGGATTCCCAAAATGTCACAATGGGCCCTGGGGACAAGGGGGTGTCCCCAGGATGTCACAATGGGCCCTGCGGACAAGGGTGGTACCCACGGTGTCACAATGGGCACTGGGCACAAGGGTGGGTCCCTATAGTGTCACAACGGGTCCTGGGGACAAGTGGAGTCCCCTGAAAGTCACAGTGGGCCCTTGGGACAATGTGGGGTCCTGGGATCTCACAATAGGCCCCAATGAAAAACGGGGGCCCCTGAATGTCACAATGGGCCCTGGGGACAATGGGGGGTCCTGGGACGTCACAATGGGCCCTGGGGACAAAGGGCGGTCCTCAGGATATCACAATGGGCCCTGGGGACAAAGGGTGGTCGCCAGGATATCACAATGGGCTCTGGTGACAATGGGGTCCCCAGGATGTCACAATGGGCCCTGAAGACAACAGGCGGTCCTGGGACGTCACAATGGGCCCTGGGGACAAAGAGTGTCCCCAGGATATCAGAATGGGCCCTGAGGACAAGTTGGGGTCCCCTGAATTTCACAATGGGCCCTGGGGACAAAGAGGGCTCCCCAGCATATCACAATGGGCCCTGGGGACAATGGGGGGTCCTGGGACGTCACAATGGGCCCTGGGGACAAGGAGGGATCCACAGGATGTCACAATGGGCCCTGGGGACAATGGGGGGTCCTGGGACGTCACAATGGGCCCTGGGGACAATGGGGGGTCCCCAGGATGTCAGAATGGGCCCTGGGGACAAAGAGGGGTCCCCTGAATGTCACAATGGGCCCTGGGGACAAGGGGGTGCAGTGGATGTCACAATGGGCCCTGGGGACAATGGGGGGCATCCAGGATGTCAGAATGAGTCCTGAGGACAAGGCGGGGTCCCCATGGTGTCACAATGGGTCCCCAGTGACAAGGAGGGGTCCCCATGGTGTCACAATAGGCCCTGGGGACAAAAGGGGTTGCCATGGTGCCACAATGGGCCCTGGGTTCAAAGGGGGTCCCCATGGTGCTACAATGGGCCCTGGGGACAAAGGGGGGTCCTGGGATGTCACAATGGGCCCTGGGGACAAAGGGGGTGTACCCATGGTGCCACAACGGGCCCTGCGAGCAAGGCGGTGGCCAGGAAGTCACAATGGGTCCTGGGGAAAATGGGGGGTGCCCAGGATGTCACAATGGACCCTGAGGACAAGCGGGGGTCTCCATGGTGTCACAATGGGCCCCAGTGACAAAGGGGGTCCCCTGAATGTCACAATAGGTCCTGGGGACAATGGGGGGTCCTGGGACGTCACAATGGGCCCTGGGGACAAGGAGGGATCCCCAGGATGTCACAATGGGCCCTGGGGACAAGGGGGGTCCCCAGGATGTCACAATGGGCCCTGGGGACAAAGAGGGGTCCCCTGAATGTCACAATGGGCCCTGGGGAAAAGGGGGTGCAGAGGATGTCACAATGGGCCCTGGGGACAATGTGGGGTCCTGGGATGTCACAATGGACCCTGGGGACAAGGAGGGATCCCCAGGATGTCACAATGGGCCCTGGGGACAATGGGGGGTCCTGGGACGTCACAATGGGCCCTGGGGACAAGGGGGGGTCCCCAGGATGTCACAATGGGCCCTGGGGACAAAGTAAGGTCCTGGGATGTCACAATGGGCCCTGGGGACAAGGGGGGGTCCCCAGGATGTCACAATGGGCCTTGTGAACAAGGGGGTCCCCCAGATATCACAATGGGCCCTGGGGACAATGTAAGGTCCCCAGGATGTCACAATGGACCCTGAGAACAAGGGGGGTCCCCAGGATGTCACAATGAAGTCTTGGGACAAAGGGGGTCCCCAGGATGTCACAATGGGCCCTGGGGACAATGTGGGGTCCTGGGACGTCACAATGGGCCCTGGGGACAAGGAGGGATCCCCAGGATGTCACAATGGGCCCTGGGGACAAGGGGGTGTCCCCAGGATGTCACAATGGGCCCTGGGGACAAGGGTGGTACCCACGGTGTCACAATGGGCACTGGGCACAAGGGGGGGTCCCTATAGTGTCACAATGGGTCCTGGGGACAAGTGGAGTCTCCTGAAAGTCACAATGGGCCCTTGGGACAATGTGGGGTCCTGGGATCTCACAATGGGCCCCAATGACAAACGGGGGCCCCTGAATGTCACAATGGGCCCTGGGGACAATGGGGGGTCCTGGGACGTCACAATGGGCCCTGGGGACAAAGGGCGGTCCTCAGGATATCACAATGGGCCCTGGGGACAAAGGGTGGTCGCCAGGATATCACAATGGGCTCTGGTGGCAATGGGGTCCCCAGGATGTCACAATGGGCCCTGGGGACAACAGGCGGTCCTGGGATGTCACAATGGGCCCTGGGGACAAAGAGTGTCCCCAGGATATCAGAATGGGCCCTGAGGACAAGTTGGGGTCCCCTGAATTTCAAAATGGGCCCTGGGGACAAAGAGGGCTCCCCAGCATATCACAATGGGCCCTGGGGACAATGGGGGGTCCTGGGACGTCACAATGGGCCCTGGGGACAAGGAGGGATCCACAGGATGTCACAATGGGCCCTGGGGACAATGGGGGGTCCTGGGACGTCACAATGGGCCCTGGGGACAAGGGGGAGTCCCCAGGATGTCACAATGGGCCCTGGGGACAAAGAGGGGTCCCCTGAATGTCAAAATGGGCCCTGGGGACAAGGGGGTGCAGTGGATGTCACAATGGGCCCCAGTGACAAAGGGGGTCCCTATGGTGCCACAATGGGCCCTGGGGACAAAGGGGGTCCCCTGGATGTCACAATGGGCTCTGGGGACAAGGAGGGTCCCCAGGATGTCACAATGGGCCCTGGGGACAAAGAGCATCCCCAGCATGTCACAATGGGCCCTGGGGACAAAGGGGGTCCCCACGGTATCAGAATGGGCCCTGGGGACAAGGGGGGTCCCCTGAATGTCACAATGGGCCCTGGGGACAATGGGAGGTCCTGGGATGTCACAATGAGCCCTGCAGGCAAGGGTGGTACCCACAGTGTCACAATGGGCCCTGGGCACAAGGGGGGGTCCCCATAGTGTCACAATGGACCCTGGGGACAAGGGGGTGCCGAGGATGTCACAATGGGCCCTGGGGACAATGGGGTTCCTGGGACCTCACAATGGGCCCTGAGGACAATGGTGGGTCCCCTGAATGTCAAAATGGGCCCTGGGGACAAAGGGGGGTCCGCAGGATGTCACAATGGGCACTGGGGACAAAGGGGGGGTCCCCAGGATGTCACAATGGGCCCTGGGGACAATGTGGGGTCCTGGGATTTCACAATGGGCCCCAGTGACAAAGGGGGTCTCCTGAATGTCACAATGGGTCCTGGGGACAATGGGGGGTCCTGGGACGTCACAATGGGCCCTGGGGACAAGGAGGGATCCCCAGGATGTCACAATGGGCCCTGGGGACAAGGGGGTGTCCCCAGGATGTCACAATGGGCCCTGGGGACAAGGGTGGTACCCACGGTGTCACAATGGGCACTGGGCACAAGGGGGGGTCCCTATAGTGTCACAATGGGTCCTGGGGACAAGTGGAGTCTCCTGAAAGTCACAATGGGCCCTTGGGACAATGTGGGGTCCTGGGATCTCACAATGGGCCCCAATGACAAACGGGGGCCCCTGAATGTCACAATGGGCCCTGGGGACAATGGGGGGTCCTGGGACGTCACAATGGGCCCTGGGGACAAAGGGCGGTCCTCAGGATATCACAATGGGCCCTGGGGACAAAGGGTGGTCGCCAGGATATCACAATGGGCTCTGGTGGCAATGGGGTCCCCAGGATGTCACAATGGGCCCTGGGGACAACAGGCGGTCCTGGGATGTCACAATGGGCCCTGGGGACAAAGAGTGTCCCCAGGATATCAGAATGGGCCCTGAGGACAAGTTGGGGTCCCCTGAATTTCAAAATGGGCCCTGGGGACAAAGAGGGCTCCCCAGCATATCACAATGGGCCCTGGGGACAAAGAGGGGTCCTGGGACGTCACAATGGTCCCTGGAGACAAGGAGGGATCCACAGGATGTCACAATGGGCCCTGGGGACAATGGGGGGTCCTGGGACGTCACAATGGGCCCTGGGGACAAGGGGGAGTCCCCAGGATGTCACAATGGGCCCTGGGGACAAAGAGGGGTCCCCTGAATGTCAAAATGGGCCCTGGGGACAAGGGGGTGCAGTGGATGTCACAATGGGCCCTGGGGACAATGCGGGGTGTCCAGGATGTGAGAATGAGTCCTGAGGACAAGGGGGGTCCCCATGGTGTCATAATGAGTCCCCAGTGACAAGGAGGGATCCCCATGGTGTCACAATAGGCCCTGGGGACAAAGTGGGGTCCAAGAATGTCACAATGGGCCCTGGGGACAAAAGGGGTTGCCATAGTGCCACAATGGGCCCTGGGGTCAAAGGGGGTCCCCATGGTGCTACAATGGGCCCTGGGGACAAAGGGGGGTCCTGGGATGTCACAATGGGCCCTGGGGACAAAGGGGGTGTCCCCATGGTGCCACAACGGGCCCTGCGAGCAAGGCGGTGGCCAGGAAGTCACAATGGGTCCTGGGGAAAATGGGGGGTGCCCAGGATGTCACAATGGACCCTGAGGACAAGCGGGGGTCTCCATGGTGTCACAATGGGCCCCAGTGACAAAGGGGGTCCCCTGAATGTCACAATAGGTCCTGGGGACAATGGGGGGTCCTGGGACGTCACAATGGGCCCTGGGGACAAGGAGGGATCCCCAGGATGTCACAATGGGCCCTGGGGACAATGGGGGGTCCTGGGACGTCACAATGGGCCCTGGGGACAAGGGGGGGTCCCCAGGATGTCACAATGGGCCCTGGGGACAAGGGGGGGTCCCCTGAATGTCACAATGGGCCCTGGGGACAAGGGGGTGCAGAGGATGTCACAATGGGCCCTGGGGACAATGGGGGGTCCTGGGACATCACAATGGGCCCTGGGGACAAGGAGGGATCCCCAGGATGTCACAATGGGCCCTGGGGACAATGGCGGGTCCTGGGACGTCACAATGGGCCCTGGGGACAAAGGGCGGTCCTCAGGATATCACAATGGGCCCTGGGGACAAAGGGTGGTCGCCAGGATATCACAATGGGCTCTGGTGGCAATGGGGTCCCCAGGATGTCACAATGGGCCCTGGGGACAACAGACGGTCCTGGGATGTCACAATGGGCCCTGGGGACAAAGAGTGTCCCCAGGATATCAGAATGGGCCCTGAGGACAAGTTGGGGTCCCCTGAATTTCAAAATGGGCCCTGGGGACAAAGAGGGCTCCCCAGCATATCACAATGGGCCCTGGGGACAAAGAGGGGTCCTGGGACGTCACAATGGTCCCTGGAGACAAGGAGGGATCCACAGGATGTCACAATGGGCCCTGGGGACAATGGGGGGTCCTGGGACGTCACAATGGGCCCTGGGGACAAGGGGGAGTCCCCAGGATGTCACAATGGGCCCTGGGGACAAAGAGGGGTCCCCTGAATGTCAAAATGGGCCCTGGGGACAAGGGGGTGCAGTGGATGTCACAATGGGCCCTGGGGACAATGCGGGGTGTCCAGGATGTGAGAATGAGTCCTGAGGACAAGGGGGGTCCCCATGGTGTCATAATGAGTCCCCAGTGACAAGGAGGGATCCCCATGGTGTCACAATAGGCCCTGGGGACAAAGTGGGGTCCAAGAATGTCACAATGGGCCCTGGGGACAAAAGGGGTTGCCATAGTGCCACAATGGGCCCTGGGGTCAAAGGGGGTCCCCATGGTGCTACAATGGGCCCTGGGGACAAAGGGGGGTCCTGGGATGTCACAATGGGCCCTGGGGACAAAGGGGGTGTCCCCATGGTGCCACAACGGGCCCTGCGAGCAAGGCGGTGGCCAGGAAGTCACAATGGGTCCTGGGGAAAATGGGGGGTGCCCAGGATGTCACAATGGACCCTGAGGACAAGCGGGGGTCTCCATGGTGTCACAATGGGCCCCAGTGACAAAGGGGGTCCCCTGAATGTCACAATAGGTCCTGGGGACAATGGGGGGTCCTGGGACGTCACAATGGGCCCTGGGGACAAGGAGGGATCCCCAGGATGTCACAATGGGCCCTGGGGACAATGGGGGGTCCTGGGACGTCACAATGGGCCCTGGGGACAAGGGGGGGTCCCCAGGATGTCACAATGGGCCCTGGGGACAAGGGGGGGTCCCCTGAATGTCACAATGGGCCCTGGGGACAAGGGGGTGCAGAGGATGTCACAATGGGCCCTGGGGACAATGGGGGGTCCTGGGACATCACAATGGGCCCTGGGGACAAGGAGGGATCCCCAGGATGTCACAATGGGCCCTGGGGACAATGGCGGGTCCTGGGACGTCACAATGGGCCCTGGGGACAAGGGGGGGTCCCCAGGATGTCACAATGGGCCCTGGGGACAAGGGCGTGCCGAGGATGTCACAATGGGCCCTGGGGACAATGGGGGGTCCTGGGATGTCACAATGGGCCCTGGGGACAAGGGGGGGTCCCCAGGATGTCACAATGGGCCTTGGGAACAAGGGGGTCCCCCAGATATCACAATGGGCCCCGGGGACAATGTAAGGTCCTGGGCTGTCACAATAGACCCTGAGGACAAGGGGGGACCCCAGGATGTCACAATGAAGTCTTGGGACAAAGGGGGTCCCCAGGATGTCACAATGGGCCCTGGGGACAATGGGGGGTCCCCTGAATGTCACAATGGGCCCTGGGGACAATGGGGGGTCCTGGGATGTCACAATGAGCCCTGCAGACAAGGGTGGTACCCACGGTGTCACAATGGGCCCTGGGCACAAGGGGGGGTCCCCATAGTGTCACAAAGGACCCTGGGGACAAGGGGGTGCCGAGGATGTCACAATGGACCCTGGGGACAATGGGGGGTCCTGGGACCTCACAATGGGCCCTGAGGACAATGTGGGTCCCCTGAATGTCAAAATGGGCCCTGGGGACAAAGGGGGGTCCGCAGCATGTCACAATGGGCACTGGGGAGAAAGGGGGGCGTCCCCATGGTGTCACAATGGGCCCAAGTGACAAGGAGGGTCCCCGCGGTGCCACGATGGGTCCTGGGGACAAGGGCGTCCCCCAGATGTCACAATGGGCCCTGGGGACAATGGGGTTGCCCAGGATGTCACAATGGGCCCTGGGGACAATGGGAGTCCCCAAGGTGTCAGAACGAACCCTGGGGACAAAGTGGAATCCTGGAATGTCACAATGGCCCCCAGTGACAAAGGGGTTCCCCATGGTGCCACAATGGGCCCTGGGGACAAAAGGGGTCCCCAGGATTTCACAATAGCACTGGGGACAAAGGGGGGTCGTGGGATGTCACAATGGGCCCTGGGGACAAGGGAGATCCCCATGGTGTCACAATAAGCCCTGGGGACAAAGGGTGGTCCTGGGACATTTCAATGGGCCCTGGGGACAAAGTGGGACCCCATGGTGTCACAATGGGCCCTGGGGACAAGGGGGTCCCCCGGATGTCACAATGGGCCCTGGGGACCAGGGGGGGTCCTGGGATGTCACAATGGGCCCCAGTGACAAAGAGGGTCCTCATGGTGCCACAATGGGCCCTGGGGACAAAGGGGGTCCCCTGGATGTCACAATGGGCTCTGGGGACAAAGGCGGGTGTCGACGGTGTCAAAATGGGCCCTGGGCACAAGGGGGGGTCCCCATAGTGTCACAATGGGTCCTGGGGACAAGTGGGGTCCCCAGGATGTCACAATAGGTCCTGGGGACAATGTGGGGTCCTGGGATGTCACAAAGGGCCCCAGTGACAAAGGGGGTCCCCTGAATGTCACAATGGGCCCCGGGGACACTGGGGGGTCCTGGGACGTCACAATGGGCCCTGGGGACAAGGAGGGATTCCCAGGATGTCACAATGGGCCCTGGGGACAAGGGTGGTACTCACGGTGTCACAATGGGCACTGGGCACAAGGGGGGGTCCCTATAGTGTCACAATGGTTCCTGGGGACAAGTGGGGTCCCCTGAAAGTCACAATGGGCCCTGGGGACAATGTGGGGTCCTGGGATGTCACAATGGGCCCCAGTGACAAACGGGGGCCCCTGAATGTCACAATGGGCCCCGGGGACAATGGGGGGTCCTGGGACGTCACAATGGGCCCTGGGGACAAGGAGGGCACCCCAGGATGTCACACAGGGCCCTGGGGACAATGGCGGGTCGTGGGACGTCACAGTGGGCCCTGGGAACAAGGGGGGGTCCCCAGGATGTCACAATGGGCCCTGGGGACAAAGAGGGGTCCCCTGAATGTCACAATGGGCCTTGGGGACAAGGCGGTGCCGAGGATGTCACAATGGGCCCTGGGGAAAACGGGGGACCTGGGACGTCACGATGGGCCCTGGGGACAAGGAGGGATTCCCAGGATGTCACAATGGGCCCTGGGGACAAGGGTGGTACCCACGGTGCCACAATGGTCACTGGGCACAAGGGGGGGTCCCTATAGTGTCACAATGGGTCCTGGGGACAAGTGGAGTCCTGGGATGTCACAATGGGCCCCAGTGACAAACGGGGGCCCCTGAATGTCACAACGGGCCCTGGGGACAATGGCGGGTCCTGGGACGTCACAATGGGCCCTGGGGACAAGGGGAGATCCACAGGATGTCACAATGGGCCCTGGGGACAATGGGGGGTCCTGGGACATCACAATGGGCCCTGGGGACAATGGGGGGTCCCCAGGATGTCACAATGGGCCCTGGGGACAAAGAGGGGTCCCCTGAATGTCACAATGGGCCCTGGGGACAAGGGGGTGCAGTGGATGTCAAAATGGGCCCTGGGGACAATGGGGGGTGTCCAGGATGTGAGAATGAGTCCTGAGGACAAGGGGGGGTCCCCATGGTGTCACAATGGGTCCCCAGTGACAAGGAGGGGTCCCCATGGTGTCACAATAGGCCCTGGGGACAAAGTGGGGTCCAAGAATGTCACAATGGGCCCTGGGGACAAAAGGGGTTGCCATGGTGCCACAATGGGCCCTGGGGTCAAAGGGGGTCCCCATGGTGCTACAATGGGCCCTGGGGACAAAGGGGGGTTCTGGGATGTCACAATGGGCCCTGGGGACAAAGCGGGTGTCCCCATGGTGCCACAACGAGCCCTGGGAGCAAGGGGGTGGCCAGGATGTCACAATGGGTCCTGGAGAAAATGGGGGGTGCCCAGGATGTCACAATGGACCCTGAGGACAAGCGGGGGTCTCCATGGTGTCACAATGGGCCCCAGTGACAAAGGGGGTCCCCTGAATGTCACAATAGGTCCTGGGGACAATGGGGGGTCCTGGGACGTCACAATGGGCCCTGGGGACAAGGACGGATCCCCAGGATGTCACAATGGGCCCTGGGGACAATGGTGGGTCCCCTGAATGTGAAAATGGGCCCTGGGGGCAAAGGGGGGTCCGCAGGATGTCCAAATGGGCACTGGGGACAAAGGGGGGGTCCCCAGGATGTCACAATGGGCCCTGGGGACAATGTGGGGTCCTGGGATGTCACAATGGGCCCCAGTGACAAACGGGGGCCCCTGAATGTCACAATGGGCCCTGGGGACAATGGGGGGTCCTGGGACGTCACAATGGGCCCTGGGGACAAGGAGGGATCCCCAGGATGTCACAATGGGCCATGGGGACAATGGCGGGTCCTGGGACGTCACAATGGGCCCTGGGGACAAGGGGGGTCCCCAGGATGTCACAATGGGCCCTGGGGACAAAGAGGGGTCCCCTGAATGTCACAATGGGCCCTGGGGACAAGGGGGTGCCGAGGATGTTACAATGGGCCCAGGGGACAACGGGGGGTCCTGGGACGTCACAATGGGCCCTGAGGACAATTGTGGGTCCCCTGAATGTCACAATGCGCCCTGGGGACAAAGGGGGGTCCGCAGGATGTCACAATGGGCACTGGGGACAAAGGGGGGGTCCCCATGGTGTCACAATGGGCCCAAGTGACAAGGAGGGTCCCCACGGTGCCACGATGGGTCCTGGGGACAAGGGCGTCCCCCAGATGTCAAAATGGGCCCTGGGGACAATGGGAGTCCCCAAGGTGTCAGAACGAGCCCCGGGGACAAAGTGGAATCCTGGAATGTCACAACGGCCCCCAGTGACAAAGGGGTTCCCCATGGTGCCACAATGGGCCCTGGGGACAAAAGGGGTCCCCAGGATTTCACAATAGCACTGGGGACAAAGAGGGGTCATGGGATGTCACAATGGGCCCTGGGGACAAGGGAGATCCCCATGGTGTCACAATAAGCCCTGGGGACAAAGTGGGGTCCTGGGATGTCACAATGGGCCCCAGTGACAAACGGGGTCCCCATGGTGCCACAATGGGCCGTGGGGACAAATGGGGTCCCCAGGATGTCACAATGAACCCTGGGGACAAAGGGTGGTCCTGGGACATTTCAATGGGCCCTGGGGACAAAAGGGGGACCCCAGGATGTCACAATGGGCCCTGGGGACAAAGGGGGGTCCCCAGGATGTCACAATGGGCCCTGGGGAAAAGGGGGGTCCCCATGGTGTCACAATGGGCCCTGGGGACAAGGGGGTCCCCCAAATATCGCAATGGGCCCTGGGGACAAAGTAAGGTCCTGGGCTGTCACAATGGACCATGAGGACAAGCGGGGTCCCCGGGATGTCACAATGGGCCCTGGGGACCAGGGGGGTCCTGGGATGTCACAATGGGCCCCAGTGACAAAGGGGGTCCTCATGGTGCCACAATGGGCCCTGGGAACAAAGGGGGTCCCCTGGATGTCACAATGGGCTCTGGGGACAAAGGGGGGTGTTGACGGTGTCAAAATGGGCCCTGGGGACAAAGGGCGTCCCCAGGATGTCACCATGGCCCCTGGAGACAATAGGGGGTCCTGGGATGTCACAATGAGCCCTGCGGACAAGGGTGGTACTCACAGTGTCACAATGGTCACTGGGCACAAGGGGGGGTCCCTATAGTGTCACAATGGGTCCTGGGGACAATGGGGTTGCCCAGGATGTCACAATGGGCCCTGGGGACAATGGGAGTCCCCAAGGTTTCAGAACGAGCCCTGGAGACAAAGTGGAATCCTGGAATGTCACAATGGCCCCCAGTGACAAAGGGGTTCCCCATGGTGTCATAATGGGCCCTGGGGACAAAAGGGGTCCCCAGGATTTCAAAATAGCACTGGGGACAAAGGGGGGTCATGGGATGTCACAATGGGCTCCAGTGACAAAGAGGGTCCTCATGGTGCCACAATGGGCCCTGGGGACAAAGGGGGTCCCCTGGATGTCACAATGGGCTCTGCGGACAAGGAGGGTCCCCAGGATGTCACAATGGGCCCTGGGGACAAAGAGCGTCCCCAGCATGTCACAATGGGCCCTGGGGACAAAGGAGGTCCCCACGGTATCAGAATGGGCCCTGGGGACATAGGGGGGTCCCCTGAATGTCACAATGGGCCCTGGGGACAATGGGGGTCCTGGGACGTCACAATGGGCCCTGGGGACAAGGGGGTGCAGAGGATGTCACAATGGGCCCTGGGGACAATGTCGGGTCCTGGGACGTCACAATGGGCCCTGGGGACAAGGGGGGGTCCCCAGGATGTCACAATGGGCCCTGGGGACAAAGAGGCGTCCCCTGAATGTCACAATGGGCCCTGGGCACAAGGGGCTGCCGAGGATGTGACAATGGGCCCTGGGGACAATGGGGGGTCCTGGGACGTCACAATGGGCCCTGGGGACAAGGGGGGGTCCCCAGGATGTCACAATGGGCCCTGGGGACAAAGAGGGGTCCCCTGAATGTCACAATGGGCCCTGGGGACAAGGGGGTGCAGTGGATGTCAAATGGGCCCTGGGGACAATGGGGGGTGTCCAGGATGTGAGAATGAGTCCTGAGGACAAGGGGGGGTCCCCATGGTGTCACAATGGGTCCCCAGTAACAAGGAGGGGTCCCCATGGTGTCACAATAGGCCCTGGGGACAAAGTGGGGTCCAAGAATGTCACAATGGGCCCTGGGGACAAAAGGGGTTGCCATGGTGCCACAATGGGCCCTGGGGTCAAAGGGGGTCCCCATGGTGCTACAATGGGCCCTGGGGACAAAGGGGGGTCCCCTGAAAGTCACAATGGGCCGTGGGGACAAAGGGGGAATCCCCATGGTGCCACAACGGGCCCTGGGAGCAAGGGCATGGCCAGGATGTCACAATGGGTCCTGGGGAAAATGGGGTGTGCCCAGGATGTCACAATGGACCCTGAGGACAAGCGGGGGTCTCCATGGTGTCACAATGGGCCCCAGTGACAAAGGGGGTCCCCTGAATGTCACAATAGGTCCTGGGGACAATGGGGGGTCCTGGGACGTCACAATGGGCCCTGGGGACAAGGAGGGATCCCCTGGATGTCAGAATGGGCCCTGGGGACAAAGAGGGGTCCCCAGGATGTCACAATGGGCCCTGGGGACAAGGGGGTGCAGAGGATGTCACAATGGGCCCTGGGGACAATGGGGGGTCCTGGGATGTCACAATGGGCCCTGGGGACAAGGGGGGGTCCCCAGGATGTCACAATGGGCCTTGGGAACAAGGGGGTCCCCCAGATATCACAATGGGCCCTGGGGACAATGTAAGGTCCTGGGCTGTCACAATGGACCCTGAGGACAAGGGGGGTCCCCAGGATGTCGCAATGAAGTCTTGGGACAAAGGGGGTCCCCAGGATGTCACAATGGGGCCTGGGGACCAGGGGGGGTCCTGGGATGTCACAATGGGCCCCAGTGACAAAGGGGGTCCCTATGGTGCCACAATGGGCCCTGGGGACAAAGGGGGTCCCCTGGATGTCACAATGGGCTCTGGGGACAAGGAGGGTCCCCAGGATGTCACAATGGGCCCTGGGGACAAAGAGCGTTTCCAGGATGTCACAATGGGCCCTGGGGACTAGGGGGGGTCCTGGGATGTCACAATGGGCCCTAGTGACAAAGGGGGTCCCTATGGTGCCACAATGGGCCCTGGGGACAAAGGGGGTCCCCTGGATGTCACAATGGGCTCTGCGGACAAGGAGGGTCCCCAGGATGTCACAATGGGCCCTGGGGACAAAGACCGTCCCCAGCATGTGACAATGGGCCCTGGGGACAAAGGGGGTCCCCACGGTATCAGAATGGGCCCTGGGGACAAAGGGGGGTCCCCTGAATGTCACAATGGGCCCTGGGGACAAAGGGGGGTCCCGTGAATGTCACAATGGGCCCTAGGGACAAGGGGGTGCCGAGGAGGTCACAATGGGCCCTGGGGACAATGGGGGGTCCTGGGACGTCACAATGGGCCCTGGGGACAAGAGGGGATCCCTAGGATGTCACAATGGGCCCTGGGGACTAATGAGGTCCCCACGGTGTCACAATATGTCCTGGAGACAAAGGGGGGTCCCCAGGATGTCACAACGGGCCCTTGGGAAAATGGGGTTCGTTGGATGTCACAATGGGTCCCCAGTGACAAAGGGGGTCCCCAGGATGTCTCAATGGGCCCTGAGGACAATGGGAGGTCCCCATGGTGTCACAATGGGTCCCCAGTGACAAGGGAGGTCTCCACGGTGCCAGGATGGGTCCTGGGGACAAGGAGGTCCCCAGGATGTCACAATGGGCCCTGGGGACAAAGAGGCTCCCCAGGATGTCACAATGGGACCTGGGGACAAGGGGGTCTCCAGGAACTCACAATGGGCTCTGGGGACAATGGAGGTTCCCCAGGATGTTCAAAATAGGCCCTGAGGACAAGGGGTGGTCCCCATGCTGTCACAATGGGTCTCCAGTGACAAGGGGGTCCCCAAGGTGTCACAATGGGCCCTGGGGACAATGGGGGGTCCTGGGACGAAACAATAGGCCCTGGGGACAAGGGGGTTCCCCACAGTGTCACAATGGGCCCTGGGGACAAAGGGGGTCCCCACGGTGTTACAATGGTCCCGGGGGACAAAGGGGGATGCCCAGGATGCCACTATGGGCCCTGAGGACAAGGGGGGGTCCCCATGGTGTCACAATGGGTCCCCAGTGCCAAGGAGGGTCCCCATGGTGTCATAATGGGTCCTGGGGACAAGGGGGTCCCCAGGATGTAACAATGGACCCTGGGGACAATGGGGGGTCCTGGGACGTCACAATGGGCCCTGGAGACAAAGGGGGTCTCCAGGATGTCACAATGGGCTCTGGGGACAATGCGGGGTCCTGGGACATCACAATGGGCCCCAGTGACATGGGGGTCCCCAGGATGTCACAATGGGCCCTGGGGACAATGGGGGGTCCTGGGACATCACAATAGGCCCCAGTGACATGGGGGTCCCCAGGATGTCACAATGGGCCCTGGGGACAATGGGGGGTCCTGGGATGTCACAATGGGCCCCAGTGACAAAGGGGGTCCCCTGAATGTCACAATGGGCCCTGGGGACAATGGGGGTTCCTGGGACGTCACAATGGGCCCTGGGGACAAGGAGGGATCCCCAGGATGTCACAATGGGCCCTGGGGACAATGGGGGGTCCTGGGACATCACAATGGGCCCTGGGGACAAGAGGGGGTCCCCAGGATGTCACAATGGGCCCTGGGGACAAAGAGGGGTCCCCTGAATGTCACAATGGGCCCTGGGGACAAGGGGGTGCCGAGGATGTCACAATGGGCCCTGGGGACAATGGGGGTCCTGGGACGTCACAATGGGCCCTGGGAAGAGAGGGGTCTCCCAAGGACATCACAATGGGCCCTGGGAACAATGGGGGGTCCTGGGACGTCACAATTGGCCCTGGGGACAAGGGGGGGTACCCATAGTGTCACAATGGGTCCTGGGGAAAATGGGGTCCCCAGGATGTCACAATGGGCCCTGGGGACAATGTGGGGTCCTGGGATGTCACAATGGGCCCCAATGACAAAGGGGGTCCCCTGAATGTTACAATGGGTCCTGAGGACAGTGGGGGGTCCTGGGACGTCACAATGGGCCCTGGGGACAAGGGGGGGTCCCCAGGATGTCACAATGGGCCCTGGGGACAACGGGGCGTCCTAAGACGTCACAATGGGCCCTGGGGTCAAGCAGGGATCCCCAGGATGTCACAATGGGCCCTGGACACAATGGGGGGTCCTGGGACGTCACAATGGGTCCCGGTGACAAGGGGGCATCCCCAAGATGTCAAAATGCACCCTGGGGCCCAGGGGGGTCCTGCGATGTCACAATTGGCCCTGGGGACAAGGGGGGGTACCCATAGTGTCACAATGGGTCCTGGGGAAAATGGGGTCCCCAGGATGTCACAATGGGCTCTGGGGACAAGGAGGGTCCCCAGGATGTCACAATGGGCCCTGGGGACAAAGGGGGTCCCCACGGTATCAGAATGGGCCCTGGGGACAAAGCGGGGTCCCCAGGATGTCACAATGGGCCCTGGGGACAATGGGGGGTCCTGGGATGTCTCAATGAGCCCTGCGGACAAGGGTGGTACCCACGGTGTCACAATGGGCCCTGGGCACAACGGGGGGTCCCCATAGTGTCACAATGGGCCCTGGGGACAATGGGGGATCCTGGGACGTCACAATGGGCCCTGGGGACAAGGGGGGGTCCCCAGGATGTCACAATGGGCCCTGGGGACAATGGGGGATCCTGGGACGTCACAATGGGACCTGGGGACAAGGGGGTGCAGTGGATGTCACAGTGGGCCCTGGGGACAATGGGGGGTGTCCAGGATGTCAGAATGAGTCCTGAGGACAAGGAGGGGTCCCCATGGTGTCACAATAGGCCCTGGGGACAAAGTGGGGTCCAAGAATGTCACAATGGGCCCTGGGGACAAAAGGGGTTGCCATGGTGCCACAATGGGCCCTGGGGTCAAAGGGGGTCCCCATGGTGCTACAATGGGCCCTGGGGACAAAGGGGGGTCCTAGGATGTCACAATGGGCCCTGGGGACAAAGGGGGTGTCCCCATGGTGCCACAACGGGCCCTGCGAGCAAGGGGGTGGCCAGGATGTCACAATGGGTCCTGGGGAAAATGGGGGGTGCCCAGGATGTCACAATGGACCCTGAGGACAAGCGGGGGTCTCCATGGTGTCACAATGGGCCCCAGTGACAAAGGGGGTCCCCTGAATGTCACAATAGGTCCTGGGGACAATGGGGGGTCCTGGGACGTCACAATGGGCCCTGGGGACAAGGAGGGATCCCCAGGATGTCACAATGGGCCCTGGGGACAATGGGGGTTCCTGGGATGTCACAATGGGCCCTGGGGACAAGGGGGGGTCCCCAGGATGTCACAATGGGCCCTGGGGACAAGGGGGTGCAGAGGATGTCACAATGGGCCCTGGGGACTAGGGGGGGTCCTGGGATGTCACAATGGGCCCCAGTGACAAAGGGCGTCCCTATGGTGCCACAATGGGCCCTGGGGACAAAGGGGGTCCCCTGGATGTCACAATGGGTTCTGGGGACAAGGAGGGTCCCCAGGATGTCACAATGGGCCCTGGGGACAAAGAGCATCCCCAGCATGTCACAATGGGCCCTGGGGACAAAGGGGGTCCCCATGGTATCAGAATGGGCCCTGGGGACAAAGGGGGGTCCCCTGAATGTCACAATGGGCCCTGGGGACAATGGGGGGTCCTGGGATGTCACAATGAACCCTGCAGACAAGGGTGGTACCCACAGTGTCACAATGGGCCCTGGGCACAAGGGGGGGTCCCCATAGTGTCACAATGGACCCTGGGGACAAGGGGGTGCCGAGGATGTCACAATGGGCCCTGGGGACAATGGGGGGTCCTGGGACATCACAATGGGCCCTGAGGACAATGGTGGGTCCCCTGAATGTCAAAATGGGCCCTGGGGACAAAGGGGGGTCCGCAGGATGTCACAATGGGCACTGGGGCCAAAGGGGGGGTCCCCAGGATGTCACAATGGGCCCTGGGGACAATGTGGGGTCCTGGGATTTCACAATGGGCCCCAGTGACAAAGGGGGTCCCCTGAATGTCACAATGGGTCCTGGGGACAGTGGGGGGTCCTGGGACGTCACAATGGGCCCTGGGGACAAGGAGGGATTCCCAAAATGTCACAATGGGCCCTGGGGACAAGGGGGTGTCCCCAGGATGTCACAATGGGCCCTGCGGACAAGGGTGGTACCCACGGTGTCACAATGGGCACTGGGCACAAGGGTGGGTCCCTATAGTGTCACAACGGGTCCTGGGGACAAGTGGAGTCCCCTGAAAGTCACAGTGGGCCCTTGGGACAATGTGGGGTCCTGGGATCTCACAATGGGCCCCAATGACAAACGGGGGCCCCTGAATGTCACAATGGGCCCTGGGGACAATGGGGGGTCCTGGGACGTCACAATGGGCCCTGGGGACAAGGAGGGATCCACAGGATGTCACAATGGGCCCTGGGGACAATGGGGGGTCCTGGGACGTCACAATGGGCCCTGGGGACAATGGGGGGTCCCCAGGATGTCACAATGGGCCCTGGGGACAAAGAGGGGTCCCCTGAATGTCACAATGGGCCCTGGGGACAAGGGGGTGCAGTGGATGTCACAATGGGCCCTGGGGACAATGGGGGGCGTCCAGGATGTCAGAATGAGTCCTGAGGACAAGGCGGGGTCCCCATGGTGTCACAATGGGTCCCCAGTGACAAGGAGGGGTCCCCATGGTGTCACAATAGGCCCTGGGGACAAAAGGGGTTGCCATGGTGCCACAATGGGCCCTGGGGTCAAAGGGGGTGCCCATGGTGCTACAATGGGCCCTGGGGACAAAGGGGGGTCCTGGGATGTCACAATGGGCCCTGGGGACAAAGGGGGTGTCCCCATGGTGCCACAACGGGCCCTGCGAGCAAGGCGGTGGCCAGGATGTCACAATGGGTCCTGGGGAAAATGGGGGGTGCCCAGGATGTCACAATGGACCCTGAGGACAAGCGGGGGTCTCCATGGTGTCACAATGGGCCCCAGTGACAAAGGGGGTCCCCTGAATGTCACAATAGGTCCTGGGGACAATGGGGGGTCCTGGGACGTCACAATGGGCCCTGGGGACAAGGAGGGATCCCCAGGATGTCACAATGGGCCCTGGGGACAATGGGGGTTCCTGGGACATCACAATGGGCCCTGGGGACAAGGGGGGGTCCCCAGGATGTCACAGTGGGCCCTGGGGACAAAGAGGGGTCCCCTGAATGTCACAATGGGCCCTGGGGAAAAGGGGGTGCAGAGGATGTCACAATGGGCCCTGGGGACAATGGGGGGTCCTGGGATGTCACAATGGACCCTGGGGACAAGGAGGGATCCCCAGGATGTCACAATGGGCCCTGGGGACAATGGGGGGTCCTGAGACGTCACAATGGGCCCTGGGGACAAGGGGGGGTCCCCAGGATGTCACAATGGGCCCTGGGAACAAAGTAAGGTCCTGGGATGTCACAATGGGCCCTGGGGACAAGCGGGGGTCCCCAGGATGTCACAATGGGCCTTGGGAACAAGGGGGTCCCCCAGATATCACAATGGGCCCTGGGGACAATGTAAGGTCCTGGGCTGTCACAATGGACCCTGAGAACAAGGGGGGTCCCCAGGATGTCACAATGAAGTCTTGGGACAAAGGGGGTCCCCAGGATGTCACAATGGGCCCTGGGGACAATGTGGGGTCCTGGGACGTCACAATGGGCCCTGGGGCCAAGGAGGGATCCCCAGGATGTCACAATGGGCCCTGGGGACAAGGGGGTGTCCCCAGGATGTCACAATGGGCCCTGGGGACAAGGGTGGTACCCACGGTGTCACAATGGGCACTGGGCACAAGGGGGGTTCCCTATAGTGTCACAATGGGTCCTGGGGACAAGTGGAGTCTCCTGAAAGTCACAATGGGCCCTTGGGACAATGTGGGATCCTGGGATCTCACAATGGGCCCCAATGACAAACTCGGGCCCCTGAATGTCACAATGGGCCCTGGGGACAATGGGGGGTCCTGGGACGTCACAATGGGCCCTGGGGACAAAGGGCGGTCCTCAGGATATCACAATGGGCCCTGGGGACAAAGGGTGGTCGCCAGGATATCACAATGGGCTCTGGTGGCAATGGGGTCCCCAGGATGTCACAATGGGCCCTGGGGACAACAGGCGGTCCTGGGATGTCACAATGGGCCCTGGGGACAAAGAGTGTCCCCAGGATATCAGAATGGGCCCTGAGGACAAGTTGGGGTCCCCTGAATTTCAAAATGGGCCCTGGGGACAATGGGGGGTCCTGGGACGTCACAATGGGCCCTGGGGACAAGGAGGGATCCACAGGATGTCACAATGGGCCCTGGGGACAATGGGGGGCGTCCAGGATGTCAGAATGAGTCCTGAGGACAAGGCGGGGTCCCCATGGTGTCACAATGGGTCCCCAGTGACAAGGAGGGGTCCCCATGGTGTCACAATAGGCCCTGGGGACAAAAGGGGTTGCCATGGTGCCACAATGGGCCCTGGGGTCAAAGGGGGTGCCCATGGTGCTACAATGGGCCCTGGGGACAAAGGGGGGTCCTGGGATGTCACAATGGGCCCTGGGGACAAAGGGGGTGTCCCCATGGTGCCACAACGGGCCCTGCGAGCAAGGCGGTGGCCAGGATGTCACAATGGGTCCTGGGGAAAATGGGGGGTGCCCAGGATGTCACAATGGACCCTGAGGACAAGCGGGGGTCTCCATGGTGTCACAATGGGCCCCAGTGACAAAGGGGGTCCCCTGAATGTCACAATAGGTCCTGGGGACAATGGGGGGTCCTGGGACGTCACAATGGGCCCTGGGGACAAGGAGGGATCCCCAGGATGTCACAATGGGCCCTGGGGACAATGGGGGTTCCTGGGACATCACAATGGGCCCTGGGGACAAGGGGGGGTCCCCAGGATGTCACAGTGGGCCCTGGGGACAAAGAGGGGTCCCCTGAATGTCACAATGGGCCCTGGGGAAAAGGGGGTGCAGAGGATGTCACAATGGGCCCTGGGGACAATGGGGGGTCCTGGGATGTCACAATGGACCCTGGGGACAAGGAGGGATCCCCAGGATGTCACAATGGGCCCTGGGGACAATGGGGGGTCCTGGGACGTCACAATGGGCCCTGGGGACAAGGGGGGGTCCCCAGGATGTCACAATGGGCCCTGGGAACAAAGTAAGGTCCTGGGATGTCACAATGGGCCCTTGGGACAATGTGGGGTCCTGGGATCTCACAATGGGCCCCAATGACAAACGGGGGCCCCTGAATGTCACAATGGGCCCTGGGGACAATGGGGGGTCCTGGGACGTCACAATGGGCCCTGGGGACAAAGGGCGGTCCTCAGGATATCACAATGGGCCCTGGGGACAAAGGGTGGTCGCCAGGATATCACAATGGGCTCTGGTGGCAATGGGGTCCCCAGGATGTCACAATGGGCCCTGGGGACAACAGGCGGTCCTGGGATGTCACAATGGGCCCTGGGGACAAAGAGTGTCCCCAGGATATCAGAATGGGACCTGAGGACAAGTTGGGGTCCCCTGAATTTCAAAATGGGCCCTGGGGACAATGGGGGGTCCTGGGACGTCACAATGGGCCCTGGGGACAAGGAGGGATCCACAGGATGTCACAATGGGCCCTGGGGACAATGGGGGGCGTCCAGGATGTCAGAATGAGTCCTGAAGACAAGGCGGGGTCCCCATGGTGTCACAATGGGTCCCCAGTGACAAGGAGGGGTCCCCATGGTGTCACAATAGGCCCTGGGGACAAAAGGGGTTGCCATGGTGCCACAATGGGCCCTGGGGTGAAAGGGGGTGCCCATGGTGCTACAATGGGCCCTGGGGACAAAGGGGGGTCCTGGGATGTCACAATGGGCCCTGGGGACAAAGGGGGTGTCCCCATGGTGCCACAACGGGCCCTGCGAGCAAGGCGGTGGCCAGGATGTCACAATGGGTCCTGGGGAAAATGGGGGGTGCCCAGGATGTCACAATGGACCCTGAGGACAAGCGGGGGTCTCCATGGTGTCACAATGGGCCGCAGTGACAAAGGGGGTCCCCTGAATGTCACAATAGGTCCTGGGGACAATGGGGGGTCCTGGGACGTCACAATGGGCCCTGGGGACAAGGAGGGATCCCCAGGATGTCACAATGGGCCCTGGGGACAATGGGGGTTCCTGGGACATCACAATGGGCCCTGGGGACAAGGGGGGGTCCCCAGGATGTCACAGTGGGCCCTGGGGACAAAGAGGGGTCCCCTGAATGTCACAATGGGCCCTGGGGAAAAGGGGGTGCAGAGGATGTCACAATGGGCCCTGGGGACAATGGGGGGTCCTGGGATGTCACAATGGACCCTGGGGACAAGGAGGGATCCCCAGGATGTCACAATGGGCCCTGGGGACAATGGGGGGTCCTGGGACGTCACAATGGGCCCTGGGGACAAGGGGGGGTCCCCAGGATGTCACAATGGGCCCTGGGAACAAAGTAAGGTCCTGGGATGTCACAATGGGCCCTGGGGACAAGCGGGGGTCTCCAGGATGTCACAATGGGCCTTGGGAACAAGGGGGTCCCCCAGATATCACAATGGGCCCTGGGGACAATGTAAGGTCCTGGGCTGTCACAATGGACCCTGAGAACAAGGGGGGTCCCCAGGATGTCACAATGAAGTCTTGGGACAAAGGGGGTCCCCAGGATGTCACAATGGGCCCTGGGGACAATGTGGGGTCCTGGGACGTCACAATGGGCCCTGGGGCCAAGGAGGGATTTCCAGGATGTCACAATGGGCCCTGGGGACAAGGGGGTGTCCCCAGGATGTCACAATGGGCCCTGCGGACAAGGGTGGTACCCACGGTGTCACAATGGGCACTGGGCACAAGGGGGGTTCCCTGTAGTGTCACAATGGGTCCTGGGGACAAGTGGAGTCTCCTGAAAGTCACAATGGGCCCTTGGGACAATGTGGGGTCCTGGGATCTCACAATGGGCCCCAATGACAAACGGGGGCCCCTGAATGTCACAATGGGCCCTGGGGACAAAGGGGGGTCCTGGGACGTCACAATGGGCCCTGGGGACAAAGGGCGGTCCTCAGGATATCACAATGGGCCCTGGGGACAAAGGGTGGTCGCCAGGATATCACAATGGGCTCTGGTGGCAATGGGGTCCCCAGGATGTCACAATGGGCCCTGGGGACAACAGGCGGTCCTGGGATGTCACAATGGGCCCTGGGGACAAAGAGTGTCCCCAGGATATCAGAATGGGCCCTGAGGACAAGTTGGGGTCCCCTGAATTTCAAAATGGGCCCTGGGGACAAAGAGGGCTCCCCAGCATATCACAATGGGCCCTGGGGACAATGGGGGGTCCTGGGACGTCACAATGGGCCCTGGGGACAAGGAGGGATCCACAGGATGTCACAATGGGCCCTGGGGACAATGGGGGGTCCTGGGACGTCACAATGGGCCCTGGGGACAAGGGGGAGTCCCCAGGATGTCACAATGGGCCCTGGGGACAAAGAGGGGTCCCCTGAATGTCAAAATGGGCCCTGGGGACAAGGGGGTGCAGTGGATGTCACAATGGGCCCCAGTGATAAAGGGGGTCCCTATGGTGCCACAATGGGCCCTGGGGACAAAGGGGGTCCCCTGGATGTCACAATGGGCTCTGGGGACAAGGAGGGTCCCCAGGATGTCACAATGGGCCCTGGGGACAAAGAGCATCCCCAGCATGTCACAATGGGCCCTGGGGACAAAGGGGGTCCCCACGGTATCAGAATGGGCCCTGGGGACAAGGGGGGTCCCCTGAATGTCACAATGGGCCCTGGGGACAATGGGAGGTCCTGGGATGTCACAATGAGCCCTGCAGGCAAGGGTGGTACCCACAGTGTCACAATGGGCCCTGGGCACAAGGGGGGGTCCCCATAGTGGCACAATGGACCCTGGGGACAAGGGGGTGCCGAGGATGTCACAATGGGCCCTGGGGACAATGGGGTTCCTGGGACCTCACAATGGGCCCTGAGGACAATGGTGGGTCCCCTGAATGTCAAAATGGGCCCTGGGTACAAAGGGGGGTCCGCAGGATGTCACAATGGGCCCTGGGGACAATGTGGGGTCCTGGGATTTCACAATGGGCCCCAGTGACAAAGGGGGTCCCCTGAATGTCACAATGGGTCCTGGGGACAATGGGGGGTCCTGGGACGTCACAATGGGCCCTGGGGACAAGGAGGGATCCCCAGGATGTCACAATGGGCCCTGGGGACAAGGGGGTGTCCCCAGGATGTCACAATGGGCCCTGCGGACAAGGGTGGTACCCACGGTGTCACAATGGGCACTGGGCACAAGGGGAGGTCCCTATAGTGTCACAATGGGTCCTGGGGACAAGTGGAGTCTCCTGAAAGTCACAATGGGCCCTTGGGACAATGTGGGGTCCTGGGATCTCACAATGGGCCCCAATGACAAACGGGGGCCCCTGAATGTCACAATGGGCCCTGGGGACAATGGGGGGTCCTGGGACGTCACAATGGGCCCTGGGGACAAAGGGCGGTCCTCAGGATATCACAATGGGCCCTGGGGACAAAGGGTGGTCGCCAGGATATCACAATGGGCTCTGGTGGCAATGGGGTCCCCAGGATGTCACAATGGGCCCTGGGGACAACAGGCGGTCCTGGGATGTCACAATGGGCCCTGGGGACAAAGAGTGTCCCCAGGATATCAGAATGGGCCCTGAGGACAAGTTGGGGTCCCCTGAATTTCAAAATGGGCCCTGGGGACAATGGGGGGTCCTGGGACGTCACAATGGGCCCTGGGGACAAGGAGGGATCCACAGGATGTCACAATGGGCCCTGGGGACAATGGGGGGTCCTGGGACGTCACAATGGGCCCTGGGGACAAGGGGGAGTCCCCAGGATGTCACAATGGGCCCTGGGGACAAAGAGGGGTCCCCTGAATGTCAAAATGGGCCCTGGGGACAAGGGGGTGCAGTGGATGTCACAATGGGCCCTGGGGACAATGCGGGGTGTCCAGGATGTGAGAATGAGTCCTGAGGACAAGGGGGGTCCCCATGGTGTCATAATGGGTCCCCAGTGACAAGGAGGGATCCCCATGGTGTCACAATAGGTCCTGGGGACAAAGTGGGGTCCAAGAATGTCACAATGGGCCCTGGGGACAAAAGGGGTTGCCATAGTGCCACAATGGGCCCTGGGGTCAAAGGGGGTCCCCATGGTGCTACAATGGGCCCTGGGGACAAAGGGGGGTCCTGGGATGTCACAATGGGCCCTGGGGACAAAGGGGGTGTCCCCATGGTGCCACAAGGGGCCCTGGGAAAAAGGGGATGGCCAGGATGTCACAATGGGTCCTGGGGAAAATGGGGGGTGCCCAG
Organism: Patagioenas fasciata; assembly: GCF_037038585.1. NCBI lineage: Eukaryota > Metazoa > Chordata > Aves > Columbiformes > Columbidae > Patagioenas > Patagioenas fasciata. Next base: position 1,364,252 of record NC_092538.1, read on the forward strand.
GATGTCACAATGGACCCTGAGGACAAGCGGGGGTCTCCATGGTGTCACAATGGGCCCCAGTGACAAAGGGGGTCCCCTGAATGTCACAATAGGTCCTGGGGACAATGGGGGGTCCTGGGACGTCACAATGGGCCCTGCGGACAAGGAGGGATCCCCAGGATGTCACAATGGGCCCTGGGGACAATGGGGGGTCCTGGGACGTCACAATGGGCCCTGGGGACAAGGGGGGGTCCCCAGGATGTCAGAATGGGCCCTGGGGACAAGGGCGTGCCGAGGATGTCACAATGGGCCCTGGAGACAATGGGGGGTCCTGGGACGTCAGAATGGGCCCTGGGGACAAGGAGGGATCCCCAGGATGTCACAATGGGCCCTGGGGACAAGGGGGTGTCCCCAGGATGTCACAATGGGCCCTGCGGACAAGGGTGGTACCCACGGTGTCACAATGGGCACTGGGCACAAGGGGGGGTCCCTATAGTGTCACAATGGGTCCTGGGGACAAGTGGAGTCTCCTGAAAGTCACAATGGGCCCTTGGGACAATGTGGGGTCCTGGGATCTCACAATGGGCCCCAATGACAAACGGGGGCCCCTGAATGTCACAATGGGCCCTGGGGACAATGGGGGGTCCTGGGACGTCACAATGGGCCCTGGGGACAAAGGGCGGTCTTCAGGATATCACAATGGGCCCTGGGGACAAAGGGTGGTCGCCAGGATATCACAATGGGCTCTGGTGGCAATGGGGTCCCCAGGATGTCACAATGGGCCCTAGGGACAACAAGGGGTCCTGGGATGTCACAATGGGCCCTGGGGACAAAGAGTGTCCCCAGGATATCAGAATGGGCCCTGAGAACAAGTTGGGGTCCCCTGAATTTCAAAATGGGCCCTGGGGACAAAGAGGGCTCCCCAGCATATCACAATGGGCCCTGGGGACAATGGGGGGTCCTGGGACGTCACAATGGGCCCTGGGGACAAGGAGGGATCCACAGGATGTCACAATGGGCCCTGGGGACAATGGGGGGTCCTGGGACGTCACAATGGGCCCTGGGGACAAGGGGGAGTCCCCAGGATGTCACAATGGGCCCTGGGGACAAGGGGGGGTCCCCTGAATGTCACAATGGGCCCTGGGGACAAGGGGGTGCAGAGGATGTCACAATGGGCCCTGGGGACAATGGGGGGTCCTGGGACATCACAATGGGCCCTGGGGACAAGGAGGGATCCCCAGGATGTCACAATGGGCCCTGGGGACAATGGCGGGTCCTGGGACGTCACAATGGGCCCTGGGGACAAGGGGGGGTCCCCAGGATGTCACAATGGGCCCTGGGGACAAGGGCGTGCCGAGGATGTCACAATGGGCCCTGGGGACAATGGGGGGTCCTGGGATGTCACAATGGGCCCTGGGGACAAGGGGGGGTCCCCAGGATGTCACAATGGGCCTTGGGAACAAGGGGGTCCCCCAGATATCACAATGGGCCCCGGGGACAATGTAAGGTCCTGGGCTGTCACAATGCACCCTGAGGACAAGGGGGGACCCCAGGATGTCACAATGAAGTCTTGGGACAAAGGGGGTCCCCAGCATGTCACAATGGGCCCTGGGGACAAAGGGGGTCCCCACGGTGTCACAATGGGCCCTGGGCACAAGGGGGGGTCCCCATAGTGTCACAATGGACCCTGGGGACAAGGGGGTGCCGAGGATGTCACAATGGACCCTTGGGACAATGGGGGGTCCTGGGACCTCACAATGGGCCCTGAGGACAATGTGGGTCCCCTGAATGTCAAAATGGGCCCTGGGGACAAAGGGGGGTCCGCAGCATGTCACAATGGGCACTGGGGAGAAAGGGGGGCGTCCCCATGGTGTCACAATGGGCCCAAGTGACAAGGAGAGTCCCCGCGGTGCCACGATGGGTCCTGGGGACAAGGGCGTCCCCCAGATGTCACAATGGGCCCTGGGGACAATGGGGTTGCCCAGGATGTCACAATGGGCCCTGGGGACAATGGGAGTCCCCAAGGTGTCAGAACGAACCCTGGGGACAAAGTGGAATCCTGGAATGTCACAATGGCCCCCAGTGACAAAGGGGTTCCCCATGGTGCCACAATGGGCCCTGGGGACAAAAGGGGTCCCCAGGATTTCACAATAGCACTGGGGACAAAGGGGAGTCGTGGGATGTCACAATGGGCCCTGGGGACAAGGGAGATCCCCATGGTGTCACAATAAGCCCTGGGGACAAAGGGTGGTCCTGGGACATTTCAATGGGCCCTGGGGACAAAGTGGGACCCCATGGTGTCACAATGGGCCCTGGGGACAAGGGGGTCCCCCGGATGTCACAATGGGCCCTGGGGACCAGGGGGGGTCCTGGGATGTCACAATGGGCCCCAGTGACAAAGAGGGTCCTCATGGTGCCACAATGGGCCCTGGGGACAAAGGGGGTCCCCTGGATGTCACAATGGGCTCTGGGGACAAAGGCGGGTGTCGACGGTTTCAAAATGGGCCCTGGGCACAAGGGGGGGTCCCCATAGTGTCACAATGGGTCCTGGGGACAAGTGGGGTCCCCAGGATGTCACAATAGGTCCTGGGGACAATGTGGGGTCCTGGGATGTCACAAAGGGCCCCAGTGACAAAGGGGGTCCCCTGAATGTCACAATGGGCCCCGGGGACACTGGGGGGTCCTGGGACGTCACAATGGGCCCTGGGGACAAGGAGGGATTCCCAGGATGTCACAATGGGCCCTGGGGACAAGGGTGGTACTCACGGTGTCACAATGGTCACTGGGCACAAGGGGGGGTCCCTATAGTGTCACAATGGTTCCTGGGGACAAGTGGGGTCCCCTGAAAGTCACAATGGGCCCTGGGGACAATGTGGGGTCCTGGGATGTCACAATGGGCCCCAGTGACAAACGGGGGCCCCTGAATGTCACAATGGGCCCCGGGGACAATGGGGGGTCCTGGGACGTCACAATGGGCCCTGGGGACAAGGAGGGCACCCCAGGATGTCACACAGGGCCCTGGGGACAATGGCGGGTCGTGGGACGTCACAGTGGGCCCTGGGAACAAGGGGGGGTCCCCAGGATGTCACAATGGGCCCTGGGGACAAAGAGGGGTCCCCTGAATGTCACAATGGGCCTTGGGGACAAGGCGGTGCCGAGGATGTCACAATGGGCCCTGGGGAAAACGGGGGACCTGGGACGTCATGATGGGCCCTGGGGACAAGGAGGGATTCCCAGGATGTCACAATGGGCCCTGGGGACAAGGGTGGTACCCACGGTGCCACAATGGTCACTGGGCACAAGGGGGGGTCCCTATAGTGTCACAATGGGTCCTGGGGACAAGTGGAGTCCTGGGATGTCACAATGGGCCCCAGTGACAAACGGGGGCCCCTGAATGTCACAACGGGCCCTGGGGACAATGGCGGGTCCTGGGACGTCACAATGGGCCCTGGGGACAAGGGGAGATCCCCAGGATGTCACAACGGACCCTGGGGACAATGGCGGGTCCTGGGACGTCACAATGGGCCCTGGGGACAAGGGGAGATCCACAGGATGTCACAATGGGCCCTGGGGACAATGGGGGGTCCTGGGACGTCACAATGGGCCCTGGGGACAATGGGGGTTCCCCAGGATGTCACAATGGGCCCTGGGGACAAAGAGGGGTCCCCTGAATGTCACAATGGGCCCTGGGGACAAGGGGGTGCAGTGGATGTCAAAATGGGCCCTGGGGACAATGGGGGGTGTCCAGGATGTGAGAATGAGTCCTGAGGACAAGGGGGGGTCCCCATGGTGTCACAATGGGTCCCCAGTGACAAGGAGGGGTCCCCATGGTGTCACAATAGGCCCTGGGGACAAAGTGGGGTCCAAGAATGTCACAATGGGCCCTGGGGACAAAAGGGGTTGCCATGGTGCCACAATGGGCCCTGGGGTCAAAGGGGGTCCCCATGGTGCTACAATGGGCCCTGGGGACAAAGGGGGGTCCTGGGATGTCACAATGGGCCCTGGGGACAAAGCGGGTGTCCCCATGGTGCCACAACGAGCCCTGGGAGCAAGGGGGTGGCCAGGATGTCACAATGGGTCCTGGAGAAAATGGGGGGTGCCCAGGATGTCACAATGGACCCTGAGGACAAGCGGGGGTCTCCATGGTGTCACAATGGGCCCCAGTGACAAAGGGGGTCCCCTGAATGTCACAATAGGTCCTGGGGACAATGGGGGGTCCTGGGACGTCACAATGGGCCCTGGGGACAAGGACGGATCCCCAGGATGTCACAATGGGCCCTGGGGACAATGGTGGGTCCCCTGAATGTGAAAATGGGCCCTGGGGGCAAAGGGGGGTCCGCAGGATGTCCAAATGGGCACTGGGGACAAAGGGGGGGTCCCCAGGATGTCACAATGGGCCCTGGAGACAATGTGGGGTCCTGGGATGTCACAATGGGCCCCAGTGACAAACGGGGGCCCCTGAATGTCACAATGGGCCCTGGGGACAATGGGGGGTCCTGGGACGTCACAATGGGCCCTGGGGACAAGGAGGGATCCCCAGGATGTCACAATGGGCCCTGGGGACAATGGCGGGTCCTGGGACGTCACAATGGGCCCTGGGGACAAGGGGGGTCCCCAGGATGTCACAATGGGCCCTGGGGACAAAGAGTGGTCCCCTGAATGTCACAATGGGCCCTGGGGACAAGGGGTGCCGAGGATGTTACAATGGGCCCAGGGGACAACGGGGGTCCTGGGACGTCACAATGGGCCCTGAGGACAATTGTGGGTCCCCTGAATGTCACAATGCGCCCTGGGGACAAAGGGGGGTCCGCAGGATGTCACAATGGGCACTGGGGAAAAAGGGGGGGTCCCCATGGTGTCACAATGCGCCCAAGTGACAAGGAGGGTCCCCACGGTGTCAGAACGAGCCCCGGGGACAAAGTGGAATCCTGGAATGACACAATGGCCCCCAGTGACAAAGGGGTTCCCCATGGTGCCACAATGGGCCCTGGGGACAAAAGGGGTCCCCAGGATTTCACAATAGCACTGGGGACAAAGAGGGGTCATGGGATGTCACAATGGGCCCTGGGGACAAGGGAGATCCCCATGGTGTCACAATAAGCCCTGGGGACAAAGTGGGGTCCTGGGATGTCACAATGGGCCCCAGTGACAAACGGGGTCCCCATGGTGCCACAATGGGCCGTGGGGACAAATGGGGTCCCCAGGATGTCACAATGAACCCTGGGGACAAAGGGTGGTCCTGGGACATTTCAATGGGCCCTGAGGACAAAGGGGGGACCCCAGGATGTCACAATGGGCCCTGGGGACAAAGGGGGGTCCCCAGGATGTCACAATGGGCCCTGGGGAAAGGGGGGTCCCCATGGTGTCACAATGGGCCCTGGGGACAAGGGGGTCCCCCAGATATCGCAATGGGCCCTGGGGACAAAGTAAGGTCCTGGGCTGTCACAATGGACCATGAGGACAAGCGGGGTCCCCGGGATGTCACAATGGGCCCTGGGGACCAGGGGGCGTCCTGGGATGTCACAATGGGCCCCAGTGACAAAGGGGGTCCTCATGGTGCCACAATGGGCCCTGGGGACAAAGGGGGTCCCCTGGATGTCACAATGGGCTCTGGGGACAAAGGGGGGTGTTGACGGTGTCAAAATGGGCCCTGGGGACAAAGGGCGTCCCCAGGATGTCACCATGGCCCCTGGAGACAATAGGGGGTCCTGGGATGTCACAATGAGCCCTGCGGACAAGGGTGGTACTCACGGTGTCACAATGGTCACTGGGCACAAGGGGGGGTCCCTATAGTGTCACAATGGGTCCTGGGGACAAGTGGGGTCCCCTGAAAGTCACAATGAGCCCTGGGGACAATGTGGGGTCCTGGGATGTCACAATGGGCCCCAGTGACAAACGGGGGCCCCTGAATGTCACAATGGGCCCCGGGGACAATGGGGGGTCCTGGGACGTCACAATGGGCCCTGGGGACAAGGAGGGCACCCCAGGATGTCACACAGGGCCCTGGGGACAATGGCGGGTCCTGGGACGTCACAATGGGCCCTGGGGACAAGGGGGGGTCCCCAGGATGTCACAATGGGCCCTGGGGACAAAGAGGGGTCCCCTGAATGTCACAATGGGCCCTGGGCACAAGGCGGTGCCGAGGATGTCACAATGGGCCCTGTGGACAATGGGGGGTCCTGGGAACTCACAATGGGCCCTGAGGACAATGGTGGGTCCCCTGAATGTCACAATGGGCCCTGGGGGCAAAGGGGGGTCCGCAGGATGTCACAATGGGCACTGGGGACAAAGGGGGGCGTCCCCATGTTGTCACAATGGGCCCAAGTGACAAGGAGGGTCCCCACGGTGCCACGATGGGTCCTGGGGACAAGGGCGTCCCCCAGATGTCACAATGGGCCCTGGGGACAATGGGGTTGCCCAGGATGTCACAATGGGCCCTGGGGACAATGGGAGTCCCCAAGGTGTCAGAACGAGCCCTGGAGACAAAGTGGAATCCTGGAATGTCACAATGGCCCCCAGTGACAAAGGGGTTCCCCATGGTGTCATAATGGGCCCTGGGGACAAAAGGGGTCCCCAGGATTTCACAATAGCACTGGGGACAAAGGGGGGTCATGGGATGTCACAATGGGCTCCAGTGACAAAGAGGGTCCTCATGGTGCCACAATGGGCCCTAGGGACAAAGGGGGTCCCCTGGATGTCACAATGGGCTCTGCGGACAAGGAGGGTCTCCAGGATGTCACAATGGGCCCTGGGGACAAAGAGTGTCCCCAGCATGTCACAATGGGCCCTGGGGACAAAGGAGGTCCCCACGGTATCAGAATGGGCCCTGGGGACAAAGGGGGGTCCCCTGAATGTCACAATGGGCCCTGGGGACAATGGGGGTCCTGGGACGTCACAATGGGCCCTGGGGACAAGGGGGTGCAGAGGATGTCACAATGGGCCCTGGGGACAATGTCGGGTCCTGGGACAGCACAATGGGCCCTGGGGACAAGGGGGGGTCCCCAGGATGTCACAATGGGCCCTGGGGACAAAGAGGGGTCCCCTGAATGTCACAATGGGCCCTGGGGACAAGGGGCTGCCGAGGATGTGACAATGGGCCCTGGGGACAATGGGGGGTCCTGGGACATCACAATGGGCCCTGGGGACAAGGGGGGGTCCCCAGGATGTCACAATGGGCCCTGGGGACAAAGAGGGGTCCCCTGAATGTCACAATGGGCCCTGGGGACAAGGGGGTGCAGTGGATGTCAAATGGGCCCTGGGGACAATGGGGGGTGTCCAGGATGTGAGAATGAGTCCTGAGGACAAGGGGGGGTCCCCATGGTGTCACAATGGGTCCCCAGTGACAAGGAGGGGTCCCCATGGTGTCACAATAGGCCCTGGGGACAAAGTGGGGTCCAAGAATGTCACAATGGGCCCTGGGGACAAAAGGGGTTGCCATGGTGCCACAATGGGCCCTGGGGTCAAAGGGGGTCCCCATGGTGCTACAATGGGCCCTGGGGACAAAGGGGGGTCCCCTGAAAGTCACAATGGGCCCTGGGGACAAAGGGGGAATCCCCATGGTGCCACAACGGGCCCTGCGAGCAAGGGCATGGCCAGGATGTCACAATGGGTCCTGGGGAAAATGGGGGGTGCCCAGAATGTCACAATGGACCCTGAGGACAAGCGGGGGTCTCCATGGTGTCACAATGGGCCCCAGTGACAAAGGGGGTCCCCTGAATGTCACAATAGGTCCTGGGGACAATGGGGGGTCCTGGGACGTCACAATGGGCCCTGGGGACAAGGAGGGATCCCCTGGATGTCAGAATGGGCCCTGGGGACAAAGAGGGGTCCCCTGAATGTCACAATGGGCCCTGGGGACAAGGGGGTGCAGAGGATGTCACAATGGGCCCTGGGGACAATGGGGGGTCCTGGGACATCACAATGGGTCCTGGGGACAAGGGGGGATCCCCAGGATGTCACAATGGCCCCTGGGGACAATGGGGGGTCCTGGGATGTCACAATGGGCCCTGGGAACAAGGGTGGGTCCCCAGGATGTCACGATGGGCCTTGGGAACAAGGGGGTCCCCCAGATATCACAATGGGCCCTGGGGACAATGTAAGGTCCTGGGCTGTCACAATGGACCCTGAGGACAAGGGGGGTCCCCAGGATGTCACAATGAAGTCTTGGGACAAAGGGGGTCCCGAGGATGTCACAATGGGGCCTGGGGACCAGGGTGGGTCCTGGGATGTCACAATGGGCCCCAGTGACAAAGGGGGTCCCTATGATGCCACAATGGGCCCTGGGGACAAAGGGGGTCCCCTGGATGTCACAATGGGCCCTGGGGACAAGGGGGGGTCCCCAGGATGTCACAATGGGCCCTGGGAACAAAGTAAGGTCCTGGGATGTCACAATGGGCCCTGGGGACAAGCGGGGGTCCCCAGGATGTCACAATGGGCCTTGGGAACAAGGGGGTCCCCCAGATATCACAATGGGCCCTGGGGACAATGTAAGGTCCTGGGCTGTCACAATGGACCCTGAGAACAAGGGGGGTCCCCAGGATGTCACAATGAAGTCTTGGGACAAAGGGGGTCCCCAGGATGTCACAATGGGCCCTGGGGACAATGTGGGGTCCTGGGACGTCACAATGGGCCCTGGGGCCAAGGAGGGATCCCCAGGATGTCACAATGGGCCCTGGGGACAAGGGGGTGTCCCCAGGATGTCACAATGGGCCCTGGGGACAAGGGTGGTACCCACGGTGTCACAATGGGCACTGGGCACAAGGGGGGGTCCCTATAGTGTCACAATGGGTCCTGGGGACAAGTGGAGTCTCCTGAAAGTCACAATGGGCCCTTGGGACAATGTGGGGTCCTGGGATCTCACAATGGGCCCCAATGACAAACGGGGGCCCCTGAATGTCACAATGGGCCCTGGGGACAATGGGGGGTCCTGGGACGTCACAATGGGCCCTGGGGACAAAGGGCGGTCCTCAGGATATCACAATGGGCCCTGGGGACAAAGGGTGGTCGCCAGGATATCACAATGGGCTCTGGTGGCAATGGGGTCCCCAGGATGTCACAATGGGCCCTGGGGACAACAGGCGGTCCTGGGATGTCACAATGGGCCCTGGGGACAAAGAGTGTCCCCAGGATATCAGAATGGGCCCTGAGGACAAGTTGGGGTCCCCTGAATTTCAAAATGGGCCCTGGGGACAAAGAGGGCTCCCCAGCATATCACAATGGGCCCTGGGGACAATGGGGGGTCCTGGGACGTCACAATGGGCCCTGGGGACAAGGGGGGGTCCCCAGGATGTCACAATGGGCCCTGGGAACAAAGTAAGGTCCTGGGATGTCACAATGGGCCCTGGGGACAAGCGGGGGTCCCCAGGATGTCACAATGGGCCTTGGGAACAAGGGGGTCCCCCAGATATCACAATGGGCCCTGGGGACAATGTAAGGTCCTGGGCTGTCACAATGGACCCTGAGAACAAGGGGGGTCCCCAGGATGTCACAATGAAGTCTTGGGACAAAGGGGGTCCCCAGGATGTCACAATGGGCCCTGGGGACAATGTGGGGTCCTTTGACGTCACAATGGGCCCTGGGGACAAGGAGGGATCCCCAGGATGTCACAATGGGCCCTGGGGACAAGGGGGTGTCCCCAGGATGTCACAATGGGCCCTGGGGACAAGGGTGGTACCCACGGTGTCACAATGGGCACTGGGCACAAGGGGGGTTCCCTATAGTGTCACAATGGGTCCTGGGGACAAGTGGAGTCTCCTGAAAGTCACAATGGGCCCTTGGGACAATGTGGGGTCCTGGGATCTCACAATGGGCCCCAATGACAAACGGGGGCCCCTGAATGTCACAATGGGCCCTGGGGACAATGGGGGGTCCTGGGACGTCACAATGGGCCCTGGGGACAAAAGGCGGTCCTCAGGATATCACAATGGGCCCTGGGGACAAAGGGTGGTCGCCAGGATATCACAATGGGCTCTGGTGGCAATGGGGTCCCCAGGATGTCACAATGGGCCCTGGGGACAACAGGCGGCCCTGGGATGTCACAATGGGCCCTGGGGACAAAGAGTGTCCCCAGGATATCAGAATGGGCCCTGAGGACAAGTTGGGGTCCCCTGAATTTCAAAATGGGCCCTGGGGACAATGGGGGGTCCTGGGACGTCACAATGGGCCCTGGGGACAAGGAGGGATCCACAGGATGTCACAATGGGCCCTGGGGACAATGGGGGGCGTCCAGGATGTCAGAATGAGTCCTGAGGAGAAGGCGGGGTCCCCATGGTGTCACAATGGGTCCCCAGTGACAAGGAGGGGTCCCCATGGTGTCACAATAGGCCCTGGGGACAAAAGGGGTTGCCATGGTGCCACAATGGGCCCTGGGGTCAAAGGGGGTCCCCATGGTGCTACAATGGGCCCTGGGGACAAAGGGGGGTCCTGGGATGTCACAATGGGCCCTGGGGACAAAGGGGGTGTCCCCATGGTGCCACAACGGGCCCTGCGAGCAAGGCGGTGGCCAGGATGTCACAATGGGTCCTGGGGAAAATGGGGGGTGCCCAGGATGTCACAATGGACCCTGAGGACAAGCGGGGGTCTCCATGGTGTCACAATGGGCCCCAGTGACAAAGGGGGTCCCCTGAATGTCACAATAGGTCCTGGGGACAATGGGGGGTCCTGGGACGTCACAATGGGCCCTGGGGACAAAGAGGGATCCCCAGGATGTCACAATGGGCCCTGGGGACAATGGGGGTTCCTGGGACATCACAATGGGCCCTGGGGACAAGGGGGGGTCCCCAGGATGTCACAGTGGGCCCTGGGGACAAAGAGGGGTCCCCTGAATGTCACAATGGGCCCTGGGGAAAAGGGGGTGCAGAGGATGTCACAATGGGCCCTGGGGACAATGGGGGGTCCTGGGATGTCACAATGGACCCTGGGGACAAGGAGGGATCCCCAGGATGTCACAATGGGCCCTGGGGACAATGGGGGGTCCTGGGACGTCACAATGGGCCCTGGGGACAAGGGGGGGTCCCCAGGATGTCACAATGGGCCCTGGGAACAAAGTAAGGTCCTGGGATGTCACAATGGGCCCTGGGGACAAGCGGGGGTCCCCAGGATGTCACAATGGGCCTTGGGAACAAGGGGGTCCCCCAGATATCACAATGGGCCCTGGGGACAATGTAAGGTCCTGGGCTGTCACAATGGACCCTGAGAACAAGGGGGGTCCCCAGGATGTCACAATGAAGTCTTGGGACAAAGGGGGTCCCCAGGATGTCACAATGGGCCCTGGGGACAATGTGGGGTCCTGGGACGTCACAATGGGCCCTGGGGCCAAGGAGGGATCCCCAGGATGTCACAATGGGCCCTGGGGACAAGGGGGTGTCCCCAGGATGTCACAATGGGCCCTGGGGACAAGGGTGGTACCCACGGTGTCACAATGGGCACTGGGCACAAGGGGGGTTCCCTATAGTGTCACAATGGGTCCTGGGGACAAGTGGAGTCTCCTGAAAGTCACAATGGGCCCTTGGGACAATGTGGGGTCCTGGGATCTCACAATGGGCCCCAATGACAAACGGGGGCCCCTGAATGTCACAATGGGCCCTGGGGACAATGGGGGGTCCTGGGACGTCACAATGGGCCCTGGGGACAAAGGGCGGTCCTCAGGATATCACAATGGGCCCTGGGGACAAAGGGTGGTCGCCAGGATATCACAATGGGCTCTGGTGGCAATGGGGTCCCCAGGATGTCACAATGGGCCCTGGGGACAACAGGCGGTCCTGGGATGTCACAATGGGCCCTGGGGACAAAGAGTGTCCCCAGGATATCAGAATGGGCCCTGAGGACAAGTTGGGGTCCCCTGAATTTCAAAATGGGCCCTGGGGACAAAGAGGGCTCCCCAGCATATCACAATGGGCCCTGGGGACAATGGGGGGTCCTGGGACGTCACAATGGGCCCTGGGGACAAGGGGGGGTCCCCAGGATGTCACAATGGGCCCTGGGAACAAAGTAAGGTCCTGGGATGTCACAATGGGCCCTGGGGACAAGCGGGGGTCCCCAGGATGTCACAATGGGCCTTGGGAACAAGGGGGTCCCCCAGATATCACAATGGGCCCTGGGGACAATGTAAGGTCCTGGGCTGTCACAATGGACCCTGAGAACAAGGGGGGTCCCCAGGATGTCACAATGAAGTCTTGGGACAAAGGGGGTCCCCAGGATGTCACAATGGGCCCTGGGGACAATGTGGGGTCCTTTGACGTCACAATGGGCCCTGGGGACAAGGAGGGATCCCCAGGATGTCACAATGGGCCCTGGGGACAAGGGGGTGTCCCCAGGATGTCACAATGGGCCCTGGGGACAAGGGTGGTACCCACGGTGTCACAATGGGCACTGGGCACAAGGGGGGTTCCCTATAGTGTCACAATGGGTCCTGGGGACAAGTGGAGTCTCCTGAAAGTCACAATGGGCCCTTGGGACAATGTGGGGTCCTGGGATCTCACAATGGGCCCCAATGACAAACGGGGGCCCCTGAATGTCACAATGGGCCCTGGGGACAATGGGGGGTCCTGGGACGTCACAATGGGCCCTGGGGACAAAAGGCGGTCCTCAGGATATCACAATGGGCCCTGGGGACAAAGGGTGGTCGCCAGGATATCACAATGGGCTCTGGTGGCAATGGGGTCCCCAGGATGTCACAATGGGCCCTGGGGACAACAGGCGGCCCTGGGATGTCACAATGGGCCCTGGGGACAAAGAGTGTCCCCAGGATATCAGAATGGGCCCTGAGGACAAGTTGGGGTCCCCTGAATTTCAAAATGGGCCCTGGGGACAATGGGGGGTCCTGGGACGTCACAATGGGCCCTGGGGACAAGGAGGGATCCACAGGATGTCACAATGGGCCCTGGGGACAATGGGGGGCGTCCAGGATGTCAGAATGAGTCCTGAGGAGAAGGCGGGGTCCCCATGGTGTCACAATGGGTCCCCAGTGACAAGGAGGGGTCCCCATGGTGTCACAATAGGCCCTGGGGACAAAAGGGGTTGCCATGGTGCCACAATGGGCCCTGGGGTCAAAGGGGGTCCCCATGGTGCTACAATGGGCCCTGGGGACAAAGGGGGGTCCTGGGATGTCACAATGGGCCCTGGGGACAAAGGGGGTGTCCCCATGGTGCCACAACGGGCCCTGCGAGCAAGGCGGTGGCCAGGATGTCACAATGGGTCCTGGGGAAAATGGGGGGTGCCCAGGATGTCACAATGGACCCTGAGGACAAGCGGGGGTCTCCATGGTGTCACAATGGGCCCCAGTGACAAAGGGGGTCCCCTGAATGTCACAATAGGTCCTGGGGACAATGGGGGGTCCTGGGACGTCACAATGGGCCCTGGGGACAAAGAGGGATCCCCAGGATGTCACAATGGGCCCTGGGGACAATGGGGGTTCCTGGGACATCACAATGGGCCCTGGGGACAAGGGGGGGTCCCCAGGATGTCACAGTGGGCCCTGGGGACAAAGAGGGGTCCCCTGAATGTCACAATGGGCCCTGGGGAAAAGGGGGTGCAGAGGATGTCACAATGGGCCCTGGGGACAATGGGGGGTCCTGGGATGTCACAATGGACCCTGGGGACAAGGAGGGATCCCCAGGATGTCACAATGGGCCCTGGGGACAATGGGGGGTCCTGGGACGTCACAATGGGCCCTGGGGACAAGGGGGGGTCCCCAGGATGTCACAATGGGCCCTGGGAACAAAGTAAGGTCCTGGGATGTCACAATGGGCCCTGGGGACAAGCGGGGGTCCCCAGGATGTCACAATGGGCCTTGGGAACAAGGGGGTCCCCCAGATATCACAATGGGCCCTGGGGACAATGTAAGGTCCTGGGCTGTCACAATGGACCCTGAGAACAAGGGGGGTCCCCAGGATGTCACAATGAAGTCTTGGGACAAAGGGGGTCCCCAGGATGTCACAATGGGCCCTGGGGACAATGTGGGGTCCTGGGACGTCACAATGGGCCCTGGGGCCAAGGAGGGATCCCCAGGATGTCACAATGGGCCCTGGGGACAAGGGGGTGTCCCCAGGATGTCACAATGGGCCCTGGGGACAAGGGTGGTACCCACGGTGTCACAATGGGCACTGGGCACAAGGGGGGTTCCCTATAGTGTCACAATGGGTCCTGGGGACAAGTGGAGTCTCCTGAAAGTCACAATGGGCCCTTGGGACAATGTGGGGTCCTGGGATCTCACAATGGGCCCCAATGACAAACGGGGGCCCCTGAATGTCACAATGGGCCCTGGGGACAATGGGGGGTCCTGGGACGTCACAATGGGCCCTGGGGACAAAGGGCGGTCCTCAGGATATCACAATGGGCCCTGGGGACAAAGGGTGGTCGCCAGGATATCACAATGGGCTCTGGTGGCAATGGGGTCCCCAGGATGTCACAATGGGCCCTGGGGACAACAGGCGGTCCTGGGATGTCACAATGGGCCCTGGGGACAAAGAGTGTCCCCAGGATATCAGAATGGGCCCTGAGGACAAGTTGGGGTCCCCTGAATTTCAAAATGGGCCCTGGGGACAAAGAGGGCTCCCCAGCATATCACAATGGGCCCTGGGGACAATGGGGGGTCCTGGGACGTCACAATGGGCCCTGGGGACAAGGAGGGATCCACAGGATGTCACAATGGGCCCTGGGGACAATGGGGGGTCCTGGGACGTCACAATGGGCCCTGGGGACAAGGGGGAGTCCCCAGGATGTCACAATGGGCCCTGGGGACAAACAGGGGTCCCCTGAATGTCAAAATGGGCCCTGGGGACAAGGGGGTGCAGTGGATGTCACAATGGGCCCTAGTGACAAAGGGGGTCCCTATGGTGCCACAATGGGCCCTGGGGACAAAGGGGGTCCCCTGGATGTCACAATGGGCTCTGGGGACAAGGAGGGTCCCCAGGATGTCACAATGGGCCCTGGGGACAAAGAGCATCCCCAGCATGTCACAATGGGCCCTGGGGACAAAGGGGGTCCCCACGGTATCAGAATGGGCCCTGGGGACAAGGGGGGTCCCCTGAATGTCACAATGGGCCCTGGGGACAATGGGAGGTCCTGGGATGTCACAATGAGCCCTGCAGGCAAGGGTGGTACCCACAGTGTCACAATGGGCCCTGGGCACAAGGGGGGGTCCCCATAGTGGCACAATGGACCCTGGGGACAAGGGGGTGCCGAGGATGTCACAATGGGCCCTGGGGACAATGGGGTTCCTGGGACCTCACAATGGGCCCTGAGGACAATGGTGGGTCCCCTGAATGTCAAAATGGGCCCTGGGGACAAAGGGGGGTCCGCAGGATGTCACAATGGGCACTGGGGACAAAGGGGGGGTCCCCAGGATGTCACAATGGGCCCTGGGGACAATGTGGGGTCCTGGGATTTCACAATGGGCCCCAGTGACAAAGGGGGTCCCCTGAATGTCACAATGGGTCCTGGGGACAATGGGGGGTCCTGGGACGTCACAATGGGCCCTGGGGACAAGGAGGGATCCCCAGGATGTCACAATGGGCCCTGGGGACAAGGGGGTGTCCCCAGGATGTCACAATGGGCCCTGCGGACAAGGGTGGTACCCACGGTGTCACAATGGGCACTGGGCACAAGGGGGGGTCCCTATAGTGTCACAATGGGTCCTGGGGACAAGTGGAGTCTCCTGAAAGTCACAATGGGCCCTTGGGACAATGTGGGGTCCTGGGATCTCACAATGGGCCCCAATGACAAACGGGGGCCCCTGAATGTCACAATGGGACCTGGGGACAATGGGGGGTCCTGGGACGTCACAATGGGCCCTGGGGACAAAGGGCGGTCCTCAGGATATCACAATGGGCCCTGGGGACAAAGGGTGGTCGCCAGGATATCACAATGGGCTCTGGTGGCAATGGGGTCCCCAGGATGTCACAATGGGCCCTGGGGACAACAGGCGGTCCTGGGATGTCACAATGGGCCCTGGGGACAAAGAGTGTCCCCAGGATATCAGAATGGGCCCTGAGGACAAGTTGGGGTCCCCTGAATTTCAAAATGGGCCCTGGGGACAAAGAGGGCTCCCCAGCATATCACAATGGGCCCTGGGGACAATGGGGGGTCCTGGGACGTCACAATGGGCCCTGGGGACAAGGAGGGATCCACAGGATGTCACAATGGGCCCTGGGGACAATGGGGGGTCCTGGGACGTCACAATGGGCCCTGGGGACAAGGGGGAGTCCCCAGGATGTCACAATGGGCCCTGGGGACAAAGAGGGGTCCCCTGAATGTCAAAATGGGCCCTGGGGACAAGGGGGTGCAGTGGATGTCACAATGGGCCCCAGTGACAAAGGGGGTCCCTATGGTGTCACAATGGGCCCTGCGGACAAGGGTGGTACCCACGGTGTCACAATGGGCACTGGGCACAAGGGGGGGTCCCTATAGTGTCACAATGGGTCCTGGGGACAAGTGGAGTCTCCTGAAAGTCACAATGGGCCCTTGGGACAATGTGGGGTCCTGGGATCTCACAATGGGCCCCAATGACAAACGGGGGCCCCTGAATGTCACAATGGGCCCTGGGGACAATGGGGGGTCCTGGAACGTCACAATGGGCCCTGGGGACAAAGGGCGGTCCTCAGGATATCACAATGGGCCCTGGGGACAAAGGGTGGTCGCCAGGATATCACAATGGGCTCTGGTGGCAATGGGGTCCCCAGGATGTCACAATGGGCCCTGGGGACAACAGGCGGTCCTGGGATGTCACAATGGGCCCTGGGGACAAAGAGTGTCCCCAGGATATCAGAATGGGCCCTGAGGACAAGTTGGGGTCCCCTGAATTTCAAAATGGGCCCTGGGGACAATGGGGGGTCCTGGGACGTCACAATGGGCCCTGGGGACAAGGAGGGATCCACAGGATGTCACAATGGGCCCTGGGGACAATGGGGTGTCCTGGGACGTCACAATGGGCCCTGGGGACAAGGGGGAGTCCCCAGGATGTCACAATGGGCCCTGGGGACAAAGAGGGGTCCCCTGAATGTCAAAATGGGCCCTGGGGACAAGGGGGTGCAGTGGATGTCACAATGGGCCCTGGGGACAATGCGGGGTGTCCAGGATGTGAGAATGAGTCCTGAGGACAAGGGGGGTCCCCATGGTGTCATAATGGGTCCCCAGTGACAAGGAGGGATCCCCATGGTGTCACAATAGGCCCTGGGGACAAAGTGGGGTCCAAGAATGTCACAATGGGCCCTGGGGACAAAAGGGGTTGCCATAGTGCCACAATGGGCCCTGGGGTCAAAGGGGGTCCCCATGGTGCTACAATGGGCCCTGGGGACAAAGGGGGGTCCTGGGATGTCACAATGGGCCCTGGGGACAAAGGGGGTGTCCCCATGGTGCCACAATGGGCCCTGAGAGGAAGGGGATGGCCAGGATGTCACAATGGGTCCTGGGGAAAATGGGGGGTGCCCAGGATGTCACAATGGACCCTGAGGACAAGCGGGGGTCTCCATGGTGTCACAATGGGCCCCAGTGACAAAGGGGGTCCCCTGAATGTCACAATAGGTCCTGGGGACAATGGGGGGTCCTGGGAAGTCACAATGGGCCCTGCGGACAAGGAGGGATCCCCAGGATGTCACAATGGGCCCTGGAGACAATGGGGGGTCCTGGGACGTCACAATGGGCCCTGGGGACAAGGGGGGGTCCCCAGGATGTCAGAATGGGCCCTGGGGACAAGGGCGTGCCGAGGATGTCACAATGGGCCCTGGAGACAATGGGGGGTCCTGGGACGTCACAATGGGCCCTGGGGACAAGGAGGGATCCCCAGGATGTCACAATGGGCCCTGGGGACAAGGGGGTGTCCCCAGGATGTCACAATGGGCCCTGCGGACAAGGGTGGTACCCACGGTGTCACAATGGGCACTGGGCACAAGGGGGGGTCCCTATAGTGTCACAATGGGTCCTGGGGACAAGTGGAGTCTCCTGAAAGTCACAATGGGCCCTTGGGACAATGTGGGGTCCTGGGATCTCACAATGGGCCCCAATGACAAACGGGGGCCCCTGAATGTCACAATGGGCCCTGGGGACAATGGGGGGTCCTGGGACGTCACAATGGGCCCTGGGGACAAAGGGCGGTCCTCAGGATATCACAATGGGCCCTGGGGACAAAGGGTGGTCGCCAGGATATCACAATGGGCTCTGGTGGCAATGGGGTCCCCAGGATGTCACAATGGGCCCTGGGGACAACAGGCGGTCCTGGGATGTCACAATGGGCCCTGGGGACAAAGAGTGTCCCCAGGATATCAGAATGGGCCCTGAGGACAAGTTGGGGTCCCCTGAATTTCAAAATGGGCCCTGGGGACAAAGAGGGCTCCCCAGCATATCACAATGGGCCCTGGGGACAATGGGGGGTCCTGGGACGTCACAATGGGCCCTGGGGAC
This sequence comes from Patagioenas fasciata, assembly GCF_037038585.1. Lineage (NCBI taxonomy): Eukaryota > Metazoa > Chordata > Aves > Columbiformes > Columbidae > Patagioenas > Patagioenas fasciata. Next base: position 1,382,627 of record NC_092538.1, read on the forward strand.
AAGGAGGGATCCACAGGATGTCACAATGGGCCCTGGGGACAATGGGGGGTCCTGGGACGTCACAATGGGCCCTGGGGACAAGGGGGAGTCCCCAGGATGTCACAATGGGCCCTGGGGACAAAGAGGGGTCCCCTGAATGTCAAAATGGGCCCTGGGGACAAGGGGGTGCAGTGGATGTCACAATGGGCCCTGGGGACAATGCGGGGTGTCCAGGATGTGAGAATGAGTCCTGAGGACAAGGGGGGTCCCCATGGTGTCATAATGGGTCCCCAGTGACAAGGAGGGATCCCCATGGTGTCACAATAGGCCCTGGGGACAAAGTGGGGTCCAAGAATGTCACAATGGGCCCTGGGGACAAAAGGGGTTGCCATAGTGCCACAATGGGCCCTGGGGTCAAAGGGGGTCCCCATGGTGCTACAATGGGCCCTGGGGACAAAGGGGGGTCCTGGGATGTCACAATGGGCCCTGGGGACAAAGGGGGTGTCCCCATGGTGCCACAATGGGCCCTGGGAAAAAGGGGATGGCCAGGATGTCACAATGGGTCCTGGGGAAAATGGGGGGTGCCCAGGATGTCACAATGGACCCTGAGGACAAGCGGGGGTCTCCATGGTGTCACAATGGGCCCCAGTGACAAAGGGGGTCCCCTGAATGTCACAATAGGTCCTGGGGACAATGGGGGGTCCTGGGACGTCACAATGGGCCCTGCGGACAAGGAGGGATCCCCAGGATGTCACAATGGGCCCTGGGGACAATGGGGGGTCCTGGGACGTCACAATGGGCCCTGGGGACAAGGGGGGGTCCCCAGGATGTCACAATGGGCCCTGGGGACAAGGGGGGGTCCCCTGAATGTCACAATGGGCCCTGGGGACAAGGGGGTGCAGAGGATGTCACAATGGGCCCTGGGGACAATGGGGGGTCCTGGGACATCACAATGGGCCCTGGGGACAAGGAGGGATCCCCAGGATGTCACAATGGGCCCTGGGGACAATGGGGGGTCCTGGGACGTCACAATGGGCCCTGGGGACAAGGGGGGGTCCCCAGGATGTCACAATGGGCCCTGGGGACAAGGGCGTGCCGAGGATGTCACAATGGGCCCCGGGGACAATGTAAGGTCCTGGGCTGTCACAATGCACCCTGAGGACAAGGGGGGACCCCAGGATGTCACAATGAAGTCTTGGGACAAAGGGGGTCCCCAGCATGTCACAATGGGCCCTGGGGACAAAGGGGGTCCCCACGGTGTCAGAATGGGCCCTGGGGACAAGGGGGGTCCCCTGAATGTCACAATGGGCCCTGGGGACAATGGGGGGTCCTGGGATGTCACAATGAGCCCTGCAGACAAGGGTGGTACCCACGGTGTCACAATGGGCCCTGGGCACAAGGGGGGGTCCCCATAGTGTCACAATGGACCCTGGGGACAAGGGGGTGCAGAGGATGTCACAATGGACCCTTGGGACAATGGGGGGTCCTGGGACCTCACAATGGGCCCTGAGGACAATGGTGGGTCCCCTGAATGTCAAAATGGGCCCTGGGGACAAAGGGGGGTCCGCAGCATGTCACAATGGGCACTGGGGAGAAAGGGGGGCGTCCCCATGGTGTCACAATGGGCCCAAGTGACAAGGAGGTTCCCCGCGGTGCCACGATGGGTCCTGGGGACAAGGGCGTCCCCCAGATGTCACAATGGGCCCTGGGGACAATGGGGTTGCCCAGGATGTCACAATGGGCCCTGGGGACAATGGGAGTCCCCAAGGTGTCAGAACGAACCCTGGGGACAAAGTGGAATCCTGGAATGTCACAATGGCCCCCAGTGACAAAGGGGTTCCCCATGGTGCCACAATGGGCCCTGGGGACAAAAGGGGTCCCCAGGATTTCACAATAGCACTGGGGACAAAGGGGGGTCGTGGGATGTCACAATGGGCCCTGGGGACAAGGGAGATCCCCATGGTGTCACAATAAGCCCTGGGGACAAAGGGTGGTCCTGGGACATTTCAATGGGCCCTGGGGACAAAGTGGGACCCCATGGTGTCACAATGGGCCCTGGGGACAAGGGGGTCCCCCGGATGTCACAATGGGCCCTGGGGACCAGGGGGGGTCCTGGGATGTCACAATGGGCCCCAGTGACAAAGAGGGTCCTCATGGTGCCACAATGGGCCCTGGGGACAAAGGGGGTCCCCTGGATGTCACAATGGGCTCTGGGGACAAAGGCGGGTGTCGACGGTGTCAAAATGGGCCCTGGGCACAAGGGGGGGTCCCCATAGTGTCACAATGGGTCCTGGGGACAAGTGGGGTCCCCAGGATGTCACAATAGGTCTTGGGGACAATGTGGGGTCCTGGGATGTCACAAAGGGCCCCAGTGACAAAGGGGGTCCCCTGAATGTCACAATGGGTCCCGGGGACACTGGGGGGTCCTGGGACGTCACAATGGGCCCTGGGGACAAGGAGGGATTCCCAGGATGTCACAATGGGCCCTGGGGACAAGGGTGGTACTCACGGTGTCACAATGGTCACTGGGCACAAGGGGGGGTCCCTATAGTGTCACAATGGTTCCTGGGGACAAGTGGGGTCCCCTGAAAGTCACAATGGGCCCTGGGGACAATGTGGGGTCCTGGGCTGTCACAATGGGCCCCAGTGACAAACGGAGGCCCCTGAATGTCACAATGGGCCCCGGGGACAATGGGGGGTCCTGGGACGTCACAATGGGTCCTGGGGACAAGGAGGGCACCCCAGGATGTCACACAGGGCCCTGGGGACAAGGGGGTGCAGAGGATGTCACAATGGGACCTGGGGACAATGGGGGGTCCTGGGATGTCACAATGGGCCCTGGGGACAAGGAGGGATCCCCAGGATGTCACAATGGGCCCTGGCGACAATGGGGGGTCCTGGGACGTCACAATGGGCCCTGGGGACAAGGGGGGGTCCCCAGGATGTCACAATGGGCCCTGGGGACAAAGTAAGGTCCTGGGATGTCACAATGGGCCCTGGGGACAAGGGGGGGTCCCCAGGATGTCACAATGGGCCCTGGGGACAATGGGGGGTCCTGGGCTGTCACAATGGACCCTGAGGACAAGGGGGGTCCCCAGGATGTCACAATGAAGTCTTGGGACAAAGGGGGTCCCCAGGATGTCACAATGGGCCCTGGGGACCAGGGGGGGTCCTGGGATGTCACAATGGGCCCCAGTGACAAAGGGGGTCCCTATGGTGCCACAATGGGCCCTGGGGACAAAGGGGGTCCCCTGGATGTCACAATGGGCTCTGGGGACAAGGAGGGTCCCCAGGATGTCACAATGGGCCCTGGGGACAAAGAGCGTCCCCAGCATGTCACAATGGGCTCTGGGGACAAAGGGGGTCCCCACGGTATCAGAATGGGCCCTGGGGACAAGGGGGGTCCCCTGAATGTCACAATGGGCCCTGGGGACAATGGGGGGTCCTGGGATGTCACAATGAGCCCTGCAGACAAGGGTGGTACCCACGGTGTCACAATGGGCCCTGGGCACAAGGGGGTGCCGAGGATGTCACAATGGGCCCTGGGGACAATGGGGGGTCCTGGGACCTCACAATGGGCCCTGAGGACAATGGTGGGTCCCCTGAATGTCAAAATGGGCCCTGGGGACAAAGGGGGGTCCGCAGGATGTCACAATGGGCACTGGGGACAAAGGGGGGGTCCCCAGGATGTCACAATGGGCCCTGGGGACAATGTGGGGTCCTGGGATTTCACAATGGGCCCCAGTGACAAAGGGGGTCCCCTGAATGTCACAATGGGTCCTGGGGACAATGGGGGGTCCTGGGACGTCACAATGGGCCCTGGGGACAAGGAGGGATCCCCAGGATGTCACAATGGGCCCTGGGGACAAGGGGGTGTCCCCAGGATGTCACAATGGGCCCTGCGGACATGGGTGGTACCCACGGTGTCACAATGGGCACTGGGCACAAGGGGGGGTCCCTATAGTGTCACAATGGGTCCTGGGGACAAGTGGAGTCTCCTGAAAGTCACAATGGGCCCTTGGGACAATGTGGGGTCCTGGGATCTCACAATGGGCCCCAATGACAAACGGGGGCCCCTGAATGTCACAATGGGCCCTGGGGACAATGGGGGGTCCTGGGACGTCACAATGGGCCCTGGGGACAAAGGGCGGTCCTCAGGATATCACAATGGGCCCTGGGGACAAAGGGTGGTCGCCAGGATATCACAATGGGCTCTGGTGGCAATGGGGTCCCCAGGATGTCACAATGGGCCCTGGGGACAACAGGCGGTCCTGGGATGTCACAATGGGCCCTGGGGACAAAGAGTGTCCCCAGGATATCAGAATGGGCCCTGAGGACAAGTTGGGGTCCCCTGAATTTCAAAATGGGCCCTGGGGACAAAGAGGGCTCCCCAGCATATCACAATGGGCCCTGGGGAAAATGGGGGGTCCTGGGACGTCACAATGGGCCCTGGGGACAAGGAGGGATCCACAGGATGTCACAATGGGCCCTGGGGACAATGGGGGGTCCTGGGACATCACAATGGGCCCTGGGGACAAGGGGGAGTCCCCAGGATGTCACAATGGGCCCTGGGGACAAAGAGGGGTCCCCTGAATGTCAAAATGGGCCCTGGGGACAAGGGGGTGCAGTGGATGTCACAATGGGCCCTGGGGACAATGCGGGGTGTCCAGGATGTGAGAATGAGTCCTGAGGACAAGGGGGGTCCCCATGGTGTCATAATGGGTCCCCAGTGACAAGGAGGGATCCCCATGGTGTCACAATAGGCCCTGGGGACAAAGTGGGGTCCAAGAATGTCACAATGGGCCCTGGGGACAAAAGGGGTTGCCATAGTGCCACAATGGGCCCTGGGGTCAAAGGGGGTCCCCATGGTGCTACAATGGGCCCTGGGGACAAAGGGGGGTCCTGGGATGTCACAATGGGTCCTGGGGACAAAGGGGGTGTCCCCATGGTGCCACAATGGGCCCTGGGAGGAAGGGGATGGCCAGGATGTCACAATGAGTCCTGGGGAAAATGGGGGGTGGCCAGGATGTCACAATGGACCCTGAGGACAAGCGGGGGTCTCCATGGTGTCACAATGGGCCCCAGTGACAAACGGGGTCCCCTGAATGTCACAATGGGCCCTGGGGACAATGGGGGGTCCTGGGACGTCACAATGGGCCCTGGGGACAAGGGGGGTCCCCAGGATGTCACAATGGGCCCTGGGGACAAGGGGGGGTCCCCAGGATGTCACAATGGGCCCTGGGGACAAAGAGGGGTCCCCTGAATGTCACAATGGGCCCTGGGGACAAGGGGGTGCAGAGGATGTCACAATGGGCCCTGGGGACAATGGGGGGTCCTGGGACATCACAATGGGCCCTGGGGACAAGGAGGGATCCCCAGGATGTCACAATGGGCCCTGGGGACAATGGGGGGTCCTGGGACGTCACAATGGGCCCTGGGGACAAGGGGGGGTCCCCAGGATGTCACAATGGGCCCTGGGGACAAGGGCGTGCCGAGGATGTCACAATGGGCCCTGGGGACAATGGGGGGTCCTGGGATGTCACAATGGGCCCTGGGGACAAGGGGGGGTCCCCAGGATGTCACAATGGGCCCTGGGGACAAGGGGGGTCCCCTGAATGTCACAATGGGCCCTGGGGACAATGGGGGGTCCTGGGATGTCACAATGAGCCCTGGGGACAAGGGTGGTACCCACGGTGTCACAATGGGTCCTGGGCACAAGGGGGGGTCCCCATAGTGTCACAATGGACCCTGGGGACAAGGGGGTGCCGAGGATGTCACAATGGACCCTGGGGACAATGGGGGGTCCTGGGACCTCACAATGGGCCCTGAGGACAATGGTGGGTCCCCTGAAGGTCACAATGGGCCCTGGGGACAAAGCGGGGTCCGCAGCATGTCACAATGGGCACTGGGGAGAAAGGGGGGCGTCCCCATGGTGTCACAATGGGCCCAAGTGACAAGGAGGGTCCCCGCGGTGCCACGATGGGTCCTGGGGACAAGGGCGTCCCCCAGATGTCACAATGGGCCCTGGGGACAATGGGGTTGCCCAGGATGTCACAATGGGCCCTGGGGACAATGGGAGTCCCCAAGGTGTCAGAACGAACCCTGGGGACAAAGTGGAATCCTAGAATGTCACAATGGCCCCCAGTGACAAAGGGGTTCCCCATGGTGCCACAATGGGCCCTGGGGACAAAAGGGGTCCCCAGGATTTCACAATAGCACTGGGGACAAAGGGGGGTCGTGGGATGTCACAATGGGCCCTGGGGACAAGGGAGATCCCCATGGTGTCACAAAAAGCCCTGGGGACAAAGGGTGGTCCTGGGACATTTCAATGGGCCCTGGGGACAAAGTGGGACCCCATGGTGTCACAATGGGCCCTGGGGACAAGGGGGTCCCCCGGATGTCACAATGGGCCCTGGGGACCAGGGGGGGTCCTGGGATGTCACAATGGGCCCCAGTGACAAAGAGGGTCCTCATGGTGCCACAATGGGCCCTGGGGACAAAGGGGGTCCCCTGGATGTCACAATGGGCTCTGGGGACAAAGGCGGGTGTCGACGGTGTCAAAATGGGCCCTGGGCACAAGGGGGGGTCCCCATAGTGTCACAATGGGTCCTGGGGACAAGTGGGGTCCCCAGGATGTCACAATAGGTCCTGGGGACAATGTGGGGTCCTGGGATGTCACAAAGGGCCCCAGTGACAAAGGGGGTCCCCTGAATGTCACAATGGGCCCCGGGGACACTGGGGGGTCCTGGGACGTCACAATGGGCCCTGGGGACAAGGAGGGATTCCCAGGATGTCACAATGGGCCCTGGGGACAAGGGTGGTACTCACGGTGTCACAATGGTCACTGGGCACAAGGGGGGGTCCCTATAGTGTCACAATGGTTCCTGGGGACAAGTGGGGTCCCCTGAAAGTCACAATGGGCCCTGGGGACAATGTGGGGTCCTGGGATCTCACAATGGGCCCCAGTGACAAACAGGGGCCCCTGAATGTCACAATGGGCCCCGGGGACAATGGGGGGTCCTGGGACGTCACAATGGGCCCTGGGGACAAGGAGGGCACCCCAGGATGTCACACAGGGCCCTGGGGACAATGGCGGGTCGTGGGACGTCACAGTGGGCCCTGGGAACAAGGGGGGGTCCCCAGGATGTCACAATGGGCCCTGGGGACAAAGAGGGGTCCCCTGAATGTCACAATGGGCCTTGGGGACAAGGGGGTGCTGAGGATGTCACAATGGGCCCTGGGGAAAACGGGGGACCTGGGACGTCACGATGGGCCCTGGGGACAAGGAGGGATTCCCAGGATGTCACAATGGGCCCTGGGGACAAGGGTGGTACCCACGGTGCCACAATGGTCACTGGGCACAAGGGGGGGTCCCTATAGTGTCACAATGGGTCCTGGGGACAAGTGGGGTCCTGGGATGTCACAATGGGCCCCAGTGACAAACGGGGGCCCCTGAATGTCACAACGGGCCCTGGGGACAATGGGGGGTCCTGGGACGTCGCAATGGGCCCTGGGGACAAGGGGGGATCCCCAGGATGTCACAATGGGCCCTGGGAACAAGGGGGTGCAGAGGATGTCACAACGGGCCCTGGGGACAATGGGGGGTCCTGGGACGTCACAATGGGCCTTGGGGACAAGGAGGGATCCCCAGGATGTCACAATGGGCCCTGGGGACAAGGGGGGGTCCCCAGGATGTCACAATGGGCCCTGGGGACAAAGTAAGGTCCTGGGATGTCACAATGGGCCCTGGGGACAAGGGGGTCCCCCAGATATCACAATGGGCCCTAGGGACAATGTAAGGTCCTGGGCTGTCACAATGGACCCTGAGGACAAGGGGGGTCCCCAGGATGTCACAATGAAGTCTTGGGACAAAGGGGGTCCCCAGGATGTCACAATGGGCCCTGGGGACCAGGGGGGTCTTGGGATGTCAGAATGGGCCCCAGTGACAAAGGGGGTCCCTATGGTGCCACAATGGGCCCTGGGGACAAAGGGGGTCCCCTGGATGTCACAATGGGCTCTGGGGACAAGGAGGGTCCCCAGGATGTCACAATGGGCCCTGGGGACAAAGAGCGTCCCCAGCATGTCACAATGGGCTCTGGGGACAAAGGGGGTCCCCACGGTATCAGAATGGGCCCTGGGGACAAGGGGGGTCCCCTGAATGTCACAATGGGCCCTGGGGACAATGGGGGGTCCTGGGATGTCACAATGAGCCCTGCAGACAAGGGTGGTACCCACGGTGTCACAATGGGCCCTGGGCACAAGGGGGGGTCCCCATAGTGTCACAATGGACCCTGGGGACAAGGGGGTGCCAAGGATGTCACAATGGGCCCTGGGGACAATGGGGGGTCCTGGGATGTCAGAATGGGCCCCAGTGACAAAGGGGGTCCCTATGGTGCCACAATGGGCCCTGGGGACAAAGGGGGTCCCCTGGATGTCACAATGGGCTCTGGGGACAAGGAGGGTCCCCAGGATGTCACAATGGGCCCTGGGGACAAAGAGCGTCCCCAGCATGTCACAATGGGCTCTGGGGACAAAGGGGGTCCCCACGGTATCAGAATGGGCCCTGGGGACAAGGGGGGTCCCCTGAATGTCACAATGGGCCCTGGGGACAATGGGGGGTCCTGGGATGTCACAATGAGCCCTGCAGACAAGGGTGGTACCCACGGTGTCACAATGGGCCCTGGGCACAAGGGGGGGTCCCCATAGTGTCACAATGGACCCTGGGGACAAGGGGGTGCCAAGGATGTCACAATGGGCCCTGGGGACAATGGGGGGTCCTGGGACCTCACAATGGGCCCTGAGGACAATGGTGGGTCCCCTGAATGTCAAAATGGGCCCTGGGGACAAAGGGGGGTCCTCAGGATGTCACAATGGGCACTGGGGACAAAGGGGGGGTCCCCAGGATGTCACAATGGGCCCTGGGGACAATGTGGGGTCCTGGGATTTCACAATGGGCCCCAGTGACAAAGGGGGTCCCCTGAATGTCACAATGGGTCCTGGGGACAATGGGGGGTCCTGGGACGTCACAATGGGCCCTGGGGACAAGGAGGGATCCCCAGGATGTCACAATGGGCCCTGGGGACAAGGGGGTGTCCCCAGGATGTCACAATGGGCCCTGCGGACATGGGTGGTACCCACGGTGTCACAATGGGCACTGGGCACAAGGGGGGGTCCCTATAGTGTCACAATGGGTCCTGGGGACAAGTGGAGTCTCCTGAAAGTCACAATGGGCCCTTGGGACAATGTGGGGTCCTGGGATCTCACAATGGGCCCCAATGACAAACGGGGGCCCCTGAATGTCACAATGGGCCCTGGGGACAATGGGGGGTCCTGGGACGTCACAATGGGCCCTGGGGACAAAGGGCGGTCCTCAGGATATCACAATGGGCCCTGGGGACAAAGGGTGGTCGCCAGGATATCACAATGGGCTCTGGTGGCAATGGGGTCCCCAGGATGTCACAATGGGCCCTGGGGACAACAGGCGGTTCTGGGATGTCACAATGGGCCCTGGGGACAAAGAGTGTCCCCAGGATATCAGAATGAGCCCTGAGGACAAGTTGGGGTCCCCTGAATTTCAAAATGGGCCCTGGGGACAAAGAGAGCTCCCCAGCATATCACAATGGGCCCTGGGGACAATGGGGGGTCCTGGGACGTCACAATGGGCCCTGGGGACAAGGGGGAGTCCCCAGGATGTCACAATGGGCCCTGGGGACAAAGAGGGGTCCCCTGAATGTCAAAATGGGCCCTGGGGACAAGGGGGTGCAGTGGATGTCACAATGGGCCCTGGGGACAATGCGGGGTGTCCAGGATGTGAGAATGAGTCCTGAGGACAAGGGGGGTCCTCATGGTGTCATAATGGGTCCCCAGTGACAAGGAGGGATCCCCATGGTGTCACAATAGGCCCTGGGGACAAAGTGGGGTCCAAGAATGTCACAATGGGCCCTGGGGACAAAAGGGGTTGCCATAGTGCCACAATGGGCCCTGGGGTCAAAGGGGGTCCCCATGGTGCTACAATGGGCCCTGGGGACAAAGGGGGGTCCTGGGATGTCACAATGGGCCCTGGGGACAAAGGGGGTGTCCCCATGGTGCCACAATGGGCCCAGGGAGGAAGGGGATGGCCAGGATGTCACTATGGGTCCTGGGGAAAATGGGGGGTGCCCAGGATGTCACAATGGACCCTGAGGACAAGCGGGGGTCTCCATGGTGTCACAATGGGCCCCAGTGACAAAGGGGGTCCCCTGAATGTCACAATAGGTCCTGGGGACAATGGGGGGTCCTGGGACGTCACAATGGGCCCTGCGGACAAGGAGGGATCCCCAGGATGTCACAATGGGCCCTGGGGACAATGGGGGGTCCTGGGACGTCACAATGGGCCCTGGGGACAAGGGGGGGTCCCCAGGATGTCACAATGGGCCCTGGGGACAAGGGGGGGTCCCCAGGATATCACAATGGGCCCTGGGGACAAAGAGGGGTCCCCTGAATGTCACAATGGGCCCTGGGGACAAGGGGGTGCAGAGGATGTCACAATGGGCCCTGGGGACAATGGGGGGTCCTGGGACATCACAATGGGCCCTGTGGACAAGGAGGGATCCCCAGGATGTCACAATGGGCCCTGGGGACAATGGCGGGTCCTGGGACGTCACAATGGGCCCTGGGGACAAGGGGGGGTCCCCAGGATGTCACAATGGGCCCTGGGGACAAGGGCGTGCCGAGGATGTCACAATGGGCCCTGGGGACAATGGGGGGTCCTGGGATGTCACAATGGGCCCTGGGGACAAGGGGGGGTCCCCAGGATGTCACAATGGGCCTTGGGAACAAGGGGGTCCCCCAGATATCACAATGAGCCCTGGGGACAAGGGTGGTACCCACGGTGTCACAATGGGCCCTGGGCACAAGGGGGGGTCCCCATAGTGTCACAATGGACCCTGGGGACAAGGGGGTGCCGAGGATGTCACAATGGACCCTGGGGACAATGGGGGGTCCTGGGACCTCACAATGGGCCCTGAGGACAATGGTGGGTCCCCTGAATGTCAAAATGAGCCCTGGGGACAAGGGGGTGCAGAGGATGTCACAATGGGCCCTGGGGACAATGTCGGGTCCTGGGACGTCACAATGGGCCCTGGGGACAAGGGGGGGTCCCCATGATGTCACAATGGGCCCTGGGGACAAAGAGGGGTCCCCTGAATGTCACAATGGGCCCTGGGGACAAGGGGGTGCAGTGGATGTCACAATGGGCCCTGGGGACAATGGGGGGTGTCCATGATGTGAGAATGAGTCCTGAGGACAAGGGGGGGTCCCCATGGTGTCACAATGGGTCCCCAGTGACAAGGAGGGGTCCCCATGGTGTCACAATAAGCCCTGGGGACAAAGTGGGGTCCAAGAATGTCACAATGGGCCCTGGGGACAAAAGGGGTTGCCATGGTGCCACAATGGGCCCTGGGGTCAAAGGGCGTCCCCATGGTGCTACAATGGGCCCTGGGGACAAAGGGGGGTCCTGGGATGTCACAATGGGCCCTGGGGACAAAGGGGGTGTCCCCATGGTGCCACAATGGGCCCTGGGAGCAAGGGGATGGCCAGGATGTCACTATGGGTCCTGGGGAAAATGGGGGGTGCCCAGGATGTCACAATGGACCCTGAGGACAAGCGGGGGTCTCCATGGTGTCACAATGGGCCCCAGTGACAAAGGGGATCCCCTGAATGTCACAATAGGTCCTGGGGACAATGGGGGGTCCTGGGACATCACAATGGGCCCTGGGGACAAGGAGGGATCCCCAGGATGTCACAATGGGCCCTGGGGACAAAGAGGGGTCCCCTGAATGTCACAATGGGCCCTGGGGACAAGGGGGTGCCGAGGATGTCACAATGGGCCCTGGGGACAGTGGTGGGTCCCCTGAATGTCACAATGGGCCCTGGGGACAAAGGGGTTTCCGCAGAATGTCACAATGGGCACTGGGGACAAAGGGGGGGTCCCCATGGTGTCACAATGGGCCCAAGTGACAAGGAGGGTCACCACGGTGCCACGATGGGTCCTGGGGACACGGGCGTCCCCCAGATGTCACAATGGGCCCTGGGGACAATGGGGTTGCCCAGGATGTCACAATGGGCCCTGGGGACAATGGGAGTCCCCAAGGTGTCAGAACGAGCCCTGGGGTCAAAGTGGAATCCTGGAATGTCACAATGGCCCCCAGTGACAAAGGGGTTCCCCATGGTGTCACAATGGGCCCTGGGGACAAAAGGCGTCCCCAGGATTTCACAATAGCACTGGGGACAAAGGGGGTCATGGGATGTCAAAATGGGCCCTGGGGACAAGGGAGATCCCCATGGTGTCACAATAAGCCCTGGGGACAAAGTGGGGTCCTGGGATGTCACAATGGGCCCTGGGGACAATGTGGGGTCCTGGGATTTCACAATGGGCCCCAGTGACAAAGGGGGTCCCCTGAATGTCACAATGGGTCCTGGGGACAATGGGGGGTCCTGGGACATCACAATGGGCCCTGGGGACAATGGGGGGTCCCCAGGATGTCACAATGGGCCCTGGGGACAAAGAGGGGTCCCCTGAATGTCACAATGGGCCCTGGGGACAAGGGGGTGCAGTGGATGTCAAAATGGGCCCTGGGGACAATGGGGGGTGTCCAGGATGTGAGAATGAGTCCTGAGGACAAGGGGGGGTCCCCATGGTGTCACAGTGGGTCCCCAGTGACAAGGAGGGGTCCCCATGGTGTCACAATAGGCCCTGGGGACAAAGTGGGGTCCAAGAATGTCACAATGGGCCCTGGGGACAAAAGGGGTTGCCATGGTGCCACAATGGGCCCTGGGGTCAAAGGGGGTCCCCATGGTGCTACAATGGGCCCTGGGGACAAAGGGGGGTTCTGGGATGTCACAATGGGCCCTGGGGACAAAGCGGGTGTCCCCATGGTGCCACAACGAGCCCTGGGAGCAAGGGGGTGGCCAGGATGTCACAATGGGTCCTGGAGAAAATGGGGGGTGCCCAGGATGTCACAATGGACCCTGAGGACAAGCGGGGGTCTCCATGGTGTCACAATGGGCCCCAGTGACAAAGGGGGTCCCCTGAATGTCACAATAGGTCCTGGGGACAATGGGGGGTCCTGGGACGTCACAATGGGCCCTGGGGACAAGGACGGATCCCCAGGATGTCACAATGGGCCCTGGGGACAATGGTGGGTCCCCTGAATGTGAAAATGGGCCCTGGGGGCAAAGGGGGGTCCGCAGGATGTCCAAATGGGCACTGGGGACAAAGGGGGGGTCCCCAGGATGTCACAATGGGCCCTGGGGACAATGTGGGGTCCTGGGATGTCACAATGGGCCCCAGTGACAAACGGGGGCCCCTGAATGTCACAATGGGCCCTGGGGACAATGGGGGGTCCTGGGACGTCACAATGGGCCCTGGGGACAAGGAGGGATCCCCAGGATGTCACAATGGGCCCTGGGGACAATGGCGGGTCCTGGGACGTCACAATGGGCCCTGGGGACAAGGGGGGTCCCCAGGATGTCACAATGGGCCCTGGGGACAAAGAGGGGTCCCCTGAATGTCACAATGGGCCCTGGGGACAAGGGGGTGCCGAGGATGTTACAATGGGCCCAGGGGACAACGGGGGGTCCTGGGACGTCACAATGGGCCCTGAGGACAATTGTGGGTCCCCTGAATGTCACAATGCGCCCTGGGGACAAAGGGGGGTCCGCAGGATGTCACAATGGGCACTGGGGACAAAGGGCGGTCCTCAGGATATCACAATGGGCCCTGGGGACAAAGGGTGGTCGCCAGGATATCACAATGGGCTCTGGTGGCAATGGGGTCCCCAGGATGTCACAATGGGCCCTGGGGACAACAGGCGGTTCTGGGATGTCACAATGGGCCCTGGGGACAAAGAGTGTCCCCAGGATATCAGAATGAGCCCTGAGGACAAGTTGGGGTCCCCTGAATTTCAAAATGGGCCCTGGGGACAAAGAGAGCTCCCCAGCATATCACAATGGGCCCTGGGGACAATGGGGGGTCCTGGGACGTCACAATGGGCCCTGGGGACAAGGGGGAGTCCCCAGGATGTCACAATGGGCCCTGGGGACAAAGAGGGGTCCCCTGAATGTCAAAATGGGCCCTGGGGACAAGGGGGTGCAGTGGATGTCACAATGGGCCCTGGGGACAATGCGGGGTGTCCAGGATGTGAGAATGAGTCCTGAGGACAAGGGGGGTCCTCATGGTGTCATAATGGGTCCCCAGTGACAAGGAGGGATCCCCATGGTGTCACAATAGGCCCTGGGGACAAAGTGGGGTCCAAGAATGTCACAATGGGCCCTGGGGACAAAAGGGGTTGCCATAGTGCCACAATGGGCCCTGGGGTCAAAGGGGGTCCCCATGGTGCTACAATGGGCCCTGGGGACAAAGGGGGGTCCTGGGATGTCACAATGGGCCCTGGGGACAAAGGGGGTGTCCCCATGGTGCCACAATGGGCCCAGGGAGGAAGGGGATGGCCAGGATGTCACTATGGGTCCTGGGGAAAATGGGGGGTGCCCAGGATGTCACAATGGACCCTGAGGACAAGCGGGGGTCTCCATGGTGTCACAATGGGCCCCAGTGACAAAGGGGGTCCCCTGAATGTCACAATAGGTCCTGGGGACAATGGGGGGTCCTGGGACGTCACAATGGGCCCTGCGGACAAGGAGGGATCCCCAGGATGTCACAATGGGCCCTGGGGACAATGGGGGCTCCTGGGACGTCACAATGGGCCCTGGGGACAAGGGGGGGTCCCCAGGATGTCACAATGGGCCCTGGGGACAAAGAGGGGTCCCCTGAATGTCACAATGGGCCCTGGGGACAAGGGGGTGCAGAGGATGTCACAATGGGCCCTGGGGACAATGGGGGGTCCTGGGACATCACAATGGGCCCTGTGGACAAGGAGGGATCCCCAGGATGTCACAATGGGCCCTGGGGACAATGGCGGGTCCTGGGACGTCACAATGGGCCCTGGGGACAAGGGGGGGTCCCCAGGATGTCACAATGGGCCCTGGGGACAAGGGCGTGCCGAGGATGTCACAATGGGCCCTGGGGACAATGGGGGGTCCTGGGATGTCACAATGGGCCCTGGGGACAAGGGGGGGTCCCCAGGATGTCACAATGGGCCTTGGGAACAAGGGGGTCCCCCAGATATCACAATGAGCCCTGGGGACAAGGGTGGTACCCACGGTGTCACAATGGGCCCTGGGCACAAGGGGGGGTCCCCATAGTGTCACAATGGACCCTGGGGACAAGGGGGTGCCGAGGATGTCACAATGGACCCTGGGGACAATGGGGGGTCCTGGGACCTCACAATGGGCCCTGAGGACAATGGTGGGTCCCCTGAATGTCAAAATGAGCCCTGGGGACAAGGGGGTGCAGAGGATGTCACAATGGGCCCTGGGGACAATGTCGGGTCCTGGGACGTCACAATGGGCCCTGGGGACAAGGGGGGGTCCCCATGATGTCACAATGGGCCCTGGGGACAAAGAGGGGTCCCCTGAATGTCACAATGGGCCCTGGGGACAAGGGGGTGCAGTGGATGTCACAATGGGCCCTGGGGACAATGGGGGGTGTCCATGATGTGAGAATGAGTCCTGAGGACAAGGGGGGGTCCCCATGGTGTCACAATGGGTCCCCAGTGACAAGGAGGGGTCCCCATGGTGTCACAATAAGCCCTGGGGACAAAGTGGGGTCCAAGAATGTCACAATGGGCCCTGGGGACAAAAGGGGTTGCCATGGTGCCACAATGGGCCCTGGGGTCAAAGGGCGTCCCCATGGTGCTACAATGGGCCCTGGGGACAAAGGGGGGTCCTGGGATGTCACAATGGGCCCTGGGGACAAAGGGGGTGTCCCCATGGTGCCACAATGGGCCCTGGGAGCAAGGGGATGGCCAGGATGTCACTATGGGTCCTGGGGAAAATGGGGGGTGCCCAGGATGTCACAATGGACCCTGAGGACAAGCGGGGGTCTCCATGGTGTCACAATGGGCCCCAGTGACAAAGGGGATCCCCTGAATGTCACAATAGGTCCTGGGGACAATGGGGGGTCCTGGGACATCACAATGGGCCCTGGGGACAAGGAGGGATCCCCAGGATGTCACAATGGGCCCTGGGGACAAAGAGGGGTCCCCTGAATGTCACAATGGGCCCTGGGGACAAGGGGGTGCCGAGGATGTCACAATGGGCCCTGGGGACAGTGGTGGGTCCCCTGAATGTCACAATGGGCCCTGGGGACAAAGGGGTTTCCGCAGAATGTCACAATGGGCACTGGGGACAAAGGGGGGGTCCCCATGGTGTCACAATGGGCCCAAGTGACAAGGAGGGTCACCACGGTGCCACGATGGGTCCTGGGGACACGGGCGTCCCCCAGATGTCACAATGGGCCCTGGGGACAATGGGGTTGCCCAGGATGTCACAATGGGCCCTGGGGACAATGGGAGTCCCCAAGGTGTCAGAACGAGCCCTGGGGTCAAAGTGGAATCCTGGAATGTCACAATGGCCCCCAGTGACAAAGGGGTTCCCCATGGTGTCACAATGGGCCCTGGGGACAAAAGGCGTCCCCAGGATTTCACAATAGCACTGGGGACAAAGGGGGTCATGGGATGTCAAAATGGGCCCTGGGGACAAGGGAGATCCCCATGGTGTCACAATAAGCCCTGGGGACAAAGTGGGGTCCTGGGATGTCACAATGGGCCCTGGGGACAATGTGGGGTCCTGGGATTTCACAATGGGCCCCAGTGACAAAGGGGGTCCCCTGAATGTCACAATGGGTCCTGGGGACAATGGGGGGTCCTGGGACATCACAATGGGCCCTGGGGACAATGGGGGGTCCCCAGGATGTCACAATGGGCCCTGGGGACAAAGAGGGGTCCCCTGAATGTCACAATGGGCCCTGGGGACAAGGGGGTGCAGTGGATGTCAAAATGGGCCCTGGGGACAATGGGGGGTGTCCAGGATGTGAGAATGAGTCCTGAGGACAAGGGGGGGTCCCCATGGTGTCACAGTGGGTCCCCAGTGACAAGGAGGGGTCCCCATGGTGTCACAATAGGCCCTGGGGACAAAGTGGGGTCCAAGAATGTCACAATGGGCCCTGGGGACAAAAGGGGTTGCCATGGTGCCACAATGGGCCCTGGGGTCAAAGGGGGTCCCCATGGTGCTACAATGGGCCCTGGGGACAAAGGGGGGTTCTGGGATGTCACAATGGGCCCTGGGGACAAAGCGGGTGTCCCCATGGTGCCACAACGAGCCCTGGGAGCAAGGGGGTGGCCAGGATGTCACAATGGGTCCTGGAGAAAATGGGGGGTGCCCAGGATGTCACAATGGACCCTGAGGACAAGCGGGGGTCTCCATGGTGTCACAATGGGCCCCAGTGACAAAGGGGGTCCCCTGAATGTCACAATAGGTCCTGGGGACAATGGGGGGTCCTGGGACGTCACAATGGGCCCTGGGGACAAGGACGGATCCCCAGGATGTCACAATGGGCCCTGGGGACAATGGTGGGTCCCCTGAATGTGAAAATGGGCCCTGGGGGCAAAGGGGGGTCCGCAGGATGTCCAAATGGGCACTGGGGACAAAGGGGGGGTCCCCAGGATGTCACAATGGGCCCTGGGGACAATGTGGGGTCCTGGGATGTCACAATGGGCCCCAGTGACAAACGGGGGCCCCTGAATGTCACAATGGGCCCTGGGGACAATGGGGGGTCCTGGGACGTCACAATGGGCCCTGGGGACAAGGAGGGATCCCCAGGATGTCACAATGGGCCCTGGGGACAATGGCGGGTCCTGGGACGTCACAATGGGCCCTGGGGACAAGGGGGGTCCCCAGGATGTCACAATGGGCCCTGGGGACAAAGAGGGGTCCCCTGAATGTCACAATGGGCCCTGGGGACAAGGGGGTGCCGAGGATGTTACAATGGGCCCAGGGGACAACGGGGGGTCCTGGGACGTCACAATGGGCCCTGAGGACAATTGTGGGTCCCCTGAATGTCACAATGCGCCCTGGGGACAAAGGGGGGTCCGCAGGATGTCACAATGGGCACTGGGGACAAAGGGGGGGTCCCCATGGTGTCACAATGGGCCCAAGTGACAAGGAGGGTCCCCACGGTGCCACGATGGGTCCTGGGGACAAGGGCGTCCCCCAGATGTCAAAATGGGCCCTGGGGACAATGGGAGTCCCCAAGGTGTCAGAACGAGCCCCGGGGACAAAGTGGAATCCTGGAATGTCACAACGGCCCCCAGTGACAAAGGGGTTCCCCATGGTGCCACAATGGGCCCTGGGGACAAAAGGGGTCCCCAGGATTTCACAATAGCACTGGGGACAAAGAGGGGTCATGGGATGTCACAATGGGCCCTGGGGACAAGGGAGATCCCCATGGTGTCACAATAAGCCCTGGGGACAAAGTGGGGTCCTGGGATGTCACAATGGGCCCCAGTGACAAACGGGGTCCCCATGGTGCCACAATGGGCCGTGGGGACAAATGGGGTCCCCAGGATGTCACAATGAACCCTGGGGACAAAGGGTGGTCCTGGGACATTTCAATGGGCCCTGGGGACAAAAGGGGGACCCCAGGATGTCACAATGGGCCCTGGGGACAAAGGGGGGTCCCCAGGATGTCACAATGGGCCCTGGGGAAAAGGGGGGTCCCCATGGTGTCACAATGGGCCCTGGGGACAAGGGGGTCCCCCAAATATCGCAATGGGCCCTGGGGACAAAGTAAGGTCCTGGGCTGTCACAATGGACCATGAGGACAAGCGGGGTCCCCGGGATGTCACAATGGGCCCTGGGGACCAGGGGGGGTCCTGGGATGTCACAATGGGCCCCAGTGACCAAGGGGGTCCTCATGGTGCCACAATGGGCCCTGGGGACAAAGGGGGTCCCCTGGATGTCACAATGGGCTCTGGGGACAAAGGGGGGTGTTGACGGTGTCAAAATGGGCCCTGGGGACAAAGGGCGTCCCCAGGATGTCACCATGGCCCCTGGAGACAATAGGGGGTCCTGGGATGTCACAATGAGCCCTGCGGACAAGGGTGGTACTCACGGTGTCACAATGGTCACTGGGCACAAGGGGGGGTCCCTATAGTGTCACAATGGGTCCTGGGGACAAGTGGGGTCCCCTGAAAGTCACAATGGGCCCTGGGGACAATGTGGGGTCCTGGGATGTCACAATGGGCCCCAGTGACAAACGGGGGCCCCTGAATGTCACAATGGGCCCCGGGGACAATGGGGGGTCCTGGGACGTCACAATGGGCCCTGGGGACAAGGAGGGCACCCCAGGATGTCACACAGGGCCCTGGGGACAATGGCGGGTCCTGGGACGTCACAATGGGCCCTGGGGACAAGGGGGGGTCCCCAGGATGTCACAATGGGCCCTGGGGACAAAGAGGGGTCCCCTGAATGTCACAATGGGCCCTGGGGACAAGGCGGTGCCGAGGATGTCACAATGGGCCCTGTGGACAATGGGGGGTCCTGGGACCTCACAATGGGCCCTGAGGACAATGGTGGGTCCCCTGAATGTCACAATGGGCCCTGGGGGCAAAGGGGGGTCCGCAGGATGTCACAATGGGCACTGGGGACAAAGGGGGGCGTCCCCATGTTGTCACAATGGGCCCAAGTGACAAGGAGGGTCCCCACGGTGCCACGATGGGTCCTGGGGACAAGGGCGTCCCCCAGATGTCACAATGGGCCCTGGGGACAATGGGGTTGCCCAGGATGTCACAATGGGCCCTGGGGACAATGGGAGTCCCCAAGGTTTCAGAACGAGCCCTGGAGACAAAGTGGAATCCTGGAATGTCACAATGGCCCCCAGTGACAAAGGGGTTCCCCATGGTGTCATAATGGGCCCTGGGGACAAAAGGGGTCCCCAGGATTTCAAAATAGCACTGGGGACAAAGGGGGGTCATGGGATGTCACAATGGGCTCCAGTGACAAAGAGGGTCCTCATGGTGCCACAATGGGCCCTGGGGACAAAGGGGGTCCCCTGGATGTCACAATGGGCTCTGCGGACAAGGAGGGTCCCCAGGATGTCACAATGGGCCCTGGGGACAAAGAGCGTCCCCAGCATGTCACAATGGGCCCTGGGGACAAAGGAGGTCCCCACGGTATCAGAATGGGCCCTGGGGACATAGGGGGGTCCCCTGAATGTCACAATGGGCCCTGGGGACAATGGGGGTCCTGGGACGTCACAATGGGCCCTGGGGACAAGGGGGTGCAGAGGATGTCACAATGGGCCCTGGGGACAATGTCGGGTCCTGGGACGTCACAATGGGCCCTGGGGACAAGGGGGGGTCCCCAGGATGTCACAATGGGCCCTGGGGACAAAGAGGCGTCCCCTGAATGTCACAATGGGCCCTGGGCACAAGGGGCTGCCGAGGATGTGACAATGGGCCCTGGGGACAATGGGGGGTCCTGGGACGTCACAATGGGCCCTGGGGACAAGGGGGGGTCCCCAGGATGTCACAATGGGCCCTGGGGACAAAGAGGGGTCCCCTGAATGTCACAATGGGCCCTGGGGACAAGGGGGTGCAGTGGATGTCAAATGGGCCCTGGGGACAATGGGGGGTGTCCAGGATGTGAGAATGAGTCCTGAGGACAAGGGGGGGTCCCCATGGTGTCACAATGGGTCCCCAGTAACAAGGAGGGGTCCCCATGGTGTCACAATAGGCCCTGGGGACAAAGTGGGGTCCAAGAATGTCACAATGGGCCCTGGGGACAAAAGGGGTTGCCATGGTGCCACAATGGGCCCTGGGGTCAAAGGGGGTCCCCATGGTGCTACAATGGGCCCTGGGGACAAAGGGGGGTCCCCTGAAAGTCACAATGGGCCCTGGGGACAAAGGGGGAATCCCCATGGTGCCACAACGGGCCCTGGGAGCAAGGGCATGGCCAGGATGTCACAATGGGTCCTGGGGAAAATGGGGGGTGCCCAGGATGTCACAATGGACCCTGAGGACAAGCGGGGGTCTCCATGGTGTCACAATGGGCCCCAGTGACAAAGGGGGTCCCCTGAATGTCACAATAGGTCCTGGGGACAATGGGGGGTCCTGGGACGTCACAATGGGCCCTGGGGACAAGGAGGGATCCCCTGGATGTCAGAATGGGACCTAGGGACAAAGAGGGGTCCCCTGAATGTCACAATGGGCCCTGGGGACAAGGGGGTGCAGAGGATGTCACAATGGGCCCTGGGGACAATGGGGGGTCCTGGGATGTCACAATGGGCCCTGGGGACAAGGGGGGGGTCCCAGGATGTCACAATGGGCCTTGGGAACAAGGGGGTCCCCCAGATATCACAATGGGCCCCGGGGACAATGTAAGGTCCTGGGCTGTCACAATAGACCCTGAGGACAAGGGGGGACCCCAGGATGTCACAATGAAGTCTTGGGACAAAGGGGGTCCCCAGCATGTCACAATGGGCCCTGGGGACAAAGGGGGTCCCCACGGTGTCAGAATGGGCCCTGGGGACAAGGGGGGTCCCCTGAATGTCACAATGGGCCCTGGGGACAATGGGGGGTCCTGGGATGTCACAATGAGCCCTGCAGACAAGGGTGGTACCCACGGTGTCACAATGGGCCCTGGACACAAGGGGGGGTCCCCATAGTGTCACAAAGGACCCTGGGGACAAGGGGGTGCCGAGGATGTCACAATGGGCCCTGTGGACAATGGGGGGTCCTGGGACCTCACAATGGGCCCTGAGGACAATGGTGGGTCCCCTGAATGTCACAATGGGCCCTGGGGGCAAAGGGGGGTCCGCAGGATGTCACAATGGGCACTGGGGACAAAGGGGGGCGTCCCCATGTTGTCACAATGGGCCCAAGTGACAAGGAGGGTCCCCACGGTGCCACGATGGGTCCTGGGGACAAGGGCGTCCCCCAGATGTCACAATGGGCCCTGGGGACAATGGGGTTGCCCAGGATGTCACAATGGGCCCTGGGGACAATGGGAGTCCCCAAGGTTTCAGAACGAGCCCTGGAGACAAAGTGGAATCCTGGAATGTCACAATGGCCCCCAGTGACAAAGGGGTTCCCCATGGTGTCATAATGGGCCCTGGGGACAAAAGGGGTCCCCAGGATTTCAAAATAGCACTGGGGACAAAGGGGGGTCATGGGATGTCACAATGGGCTCCAGTGACAAAGAGGGTCCTCATGGTGCCACAATGGGCCCTGGGGACAAAGGGGGTCCCCTGGATGTCACAATGGGCTCTGCGGACAAGGAGGGTCCCCAGGATGTCACAATGGGCCCTGGGGACAAAGAGCGTCCCCAGCATGTCACAATGGGCCCTGGGGACAAAGGAGGTCCCCACGGTATCAGAATGGGCCCTGGGGACATAGGGGGGTCCCCTGAATGTCACAATGGGCCCTGGGGACAATGGGGGTCCTGGGACGTCACAATGGGCCCTGGGGACAAGGGGGTGCAGAGGATGTCACAATGGGCCCTGGGGACAATGTCGGGTCCTGGGACGTCACAATGGGCCCTGGGGACAAGGGGGGGTCCCCAGGATGTCACAATGGGCCTTGGGAACAAGGGGGTCCCCCAGATATCACAATGGGCCCCGGGGACAATGTAAGGTCCTGGGCTGTCACAATAGACCCTGAGGACAAGGGGGGACCCCAGGATGTCACAATGAAGTCTTGGGACAAAGGGGGTCCCCAGCATGTCACAATGGGCCCTGGGGACAAAGGGGGTCCCCACGGTGTCAGAATGGGCCCTGGGGACAAGGGGGGTCCCCTGAATGTCACAATGGGCCCTGGGGACAATGGGGGGTCCTGGGATGTCACAATGAGCCCTGCAGACAAGGGTGGTACCCACGGTGTCACAATGGGCCCTGGACACAAGGGGGGGTCCCCATAGTGTCACAAAGGACCCTGGGGACAAGGGGGTGCCGAGGATGTCACAATGGGCCCTGTGGACAATGGGGGGTCCTGGGACCTCACAATGGGCCCTGAGGACAATGGTGGGTCCCCTGAATGTCACAATGGGCCCTGGGGGCAAAGGGGGGTCCGCAGGATGTCACAATGGGCACTGGGGACAAAGGGGGGCGTCCCCATGTTGTCACAATGGGCCCAAGTGACAAGGAGGGTCCCCACGGTGCCACGATGGGTCCTGGGGACAAGGGCGTCCCCCAGATGTCACAATGGGCCCTGGGGACAATGGGGTTGCCCAGGATGTCACAATGGGCCCTGGGGACAATGGGAGTCCCCAAGGTTTCAGAACGAGCCCTGGAGACAAAGTGGAATCCTGGAATGTCACAATGGCCCCCAGTGACAAAGGGGTTCCCCATGGTGTCATAATGGGCCCTGGGGACAAAAGGGGTCCCCAGGATTTCAAAATAGCACTGGGGACAAAGGGGGGTCATGGGATGTCACAATGGGCTCCAGTGACAAAGAGGGTCCTCATGGTGCCACAATGGGCCCTGGGGACAAAGGGGGTCCCCTGGATGTCACAATGGGCTCTGCGGTCAAGGAGGGTCCCCACGATGTCACAATGGGCCCTGGGGACAAAGAGCGTCCCCAGCATGTCACAATGGGCCCTGGGGACAAAGGAGGTCCCCACGGTATCAGAATGGGCCCTGGGGACATAGGGGGGTCCCCTGAATGTCACAATGGGCCCTGGGGACAATGGGGGTCCTGGGACGTCACAATGGGCCCTGGGGACAAGGGGGTGCAGAGGATGTCACAATGGGCCCTGGGGACAATGTCGGGTCCTGGGACGTCACAATGGGCCCTGGGGACAAGGGGGGGTCCCCAGGATGTCACAATGGGCCCTGGGGACAAAGAGGCGTCCCCTGAATGTCACAATGGGCCCTGGGCACAAGGGGCTGCCGAGGATGTGACAATGGGCCCTGGGGACAATGGGGGGTCCTGGGACGTCACAATGGGCCCTGGGGACAAGGGGGGGTCCCCAGGATGTCACAATGGGCCCTGGGGACAAAGAGGGGTCCCCTGAATGTCACAATGGGCCCTGGGGACAAGGGGGTGCAGTGGATGTCAAATGGGCCCTGGGGACAATGGGGGGTGTCCAGGATGTGAGAATGAGTCCTGAGGACAAGGGGGGGTCCCCATGGTGTCACAATGGGTCCCCAGTAACAAGGAGGGGTCCCCATGGTGTCACAATAGGCCCTGGGGACAAAGTGGGGTCCAAGAATGTCACAATGGGCCCTGGGGACAAAAGGGGTTGCCATGGTGCCACAATGGGCCCTGGGGTCAAAGGGGGTCCCCATGGTGCTACAATGGGCCCTGGGGACAAAGGGGGGTCCCCTGAAAGTCACAATGGGCCCTGGGGACAAAGGGGGAATCCCCATGGTGCCACAACGGGCCCTGGGAGCAAGGGCATGGCCAGGATGTCACAATGGGTCCTGGGGAAAATGGGGGGTGCCCAGGATGTCACAATGGACCCTGAGGACAAGCGGGGGTCTCCATGGTGTCACAATGGGCCCCAGTGACAAAGGGGGTCCCCTGAATGTCACAATAGGTCCTGGGGACAATGGGGGGTCCTGGGACGTCACAATGGGCCCTGGGGACAAGGAGGGATCCCCTGGATGTCAGAATGGGCCCTGGGGACAAAGAGGGGTCCCCTGAATGTCACAATGGGCCCTGGGGACAAGGGGGTGCCGAGGATGTCACAATGGGCCCTGGGGACAATGGTGGGTCCCCTGAATGTCACAATGGGCCCTGGGGACAAAGGGGTTTCCGCAGAATGTCACAATGGGCACTGGGGACAAAGGGGGGGTCCCCATGGTGTCACAATGGGCCCAAGTGACAAGGAGGGTCACCACGGTGCCACGATGGGTCCTGGGGACACGGGCGTCCCCCAGATGTCACAATGGGCCCTGGGGACAATGGGGTTGCCCAGGATGTCACAATGGGCCCTGGGGACAATGGGAGTCCCCAAGGTGTCAGAACGAGCCCTGGGGTCAAAGTGGAATCCTGGAATGTCACAATGGCCCCCAGTGACAAAGGGGTTCCCCATGGTGTCACAATGGGCCCTGGGGACAAAAGGCGTCCCCAGGATTTCACAATAGCACTGGGGACAAAGGGGGTCATGGGATGTCAAAATGGGCCCTGGGGACAAGGGAGATCCCCATGGTGTCACAATAAGCCCTGGGGACAAAGTGGGGTCCTGGGATGTCACAATGGGCCCTGGGGACAATGTGGGGTCCTGGGATTTCACAATGGGCCCCAGTGACAAAGGGGGTCCCCTGAATGTCACAATGGGTCCTGGGGACAATGGGGGGTCCTGGGACATCACAATGGGCCCTGGGGACAATGGGGGGTCCCCAGGATGTCACAATGGGCCCTGGGGACAAAGAGGGGTCCCCTGAATGTCACAATGGGCCCTGGGGACAAGGGGGTGCAGTGGATGTCAAAATGGGCCCTGGGGACAATGGGGGGTGTCCAGGATGTGAGAATGAGTCCTGAGGACAAGGGGGGGTCCCCATGGTGTCACAGTGGGTCCCCAGTGACAAGGAGGCGTCCCCATGTTGTCACAATAGGCCCTGGGGACAAAGTGGGGTCCAAGAATGTCACAATGGGCCCTGGGGACAAAAGGGGTTGCCATGGTGCCACAATGGGCCCTGGGGTCAAAGGGGGTCCCCATGGTGCTACAATGGGCCCTGGGGACAAAGGGGGGTTCTGGGATGTCACAATGGGCCCTGGGGACAAAGCGGGTGTCCCCATGGTGCCACAACGAGCCCTGGGAGCAAGGGGGTGGCCAGGATGTCACAATGGGTCCTGGAGAAAATGGGGGGTGCCCAGGATGTCACAATGGACCCTGAGGACAAGCGGGGGTCTCCATGGTGTCACAATGGGCCCCAGTGACAAAGGGGGTCCCCTGAATGTCACAATAGGTCCTGGGGACAATGGGGGGTCCTGGGACGTCACAATGGGCCCTGGGGACAAGGACGGATCCCCAGGATGTCACAATGGGCCCTGGGGACAATGGTGGGTCCCCTGAATGTGAAAATGGGCCCTGGGGGCAAAGGGGGGTCCGCAGGATGTCCAAATGGGCACTGGGGACAAAGGGGGGGTCCCCAGGATGTCACAATGGGCCCTGGGGACAATGTGGGGTCCTGGGATGTCACAATGGGCCCCAGTGACAAACGGGGGCCCCTGAATGTCACAATGGGCCCTGGGGACAATGGGGGGTCCTGGGACGTCACAATGGGCCCTGGGGACAAGGAGGGATCCCCAGGATGTCACAATGGGCCCTGGGGACAATGGCGGGTCCTGGGACGTCACAATGGGCCCTGGGGACAAGGGGGGTCCCCAGGATGTCACAATGGGCCCTGGGGACAAAGAGGGGTCCCCTGAATGTCACAATGGGCCCTGGGGACAAGGGGGTGCCGAGGATGTTACAATGGGCCCAGGGGACAACGGGGGGTCCTGGGACGTCACAATGGGCCCTGAGGACAATTGTGGGTCCCCTGAATGTCACAATGCGCCCTGGGGACAAAGGGGGGTCCGCAGGATGTCACAATGGGCACTGGGGACAAAGGGGGGGTCCCCATGGTGTCACAATGGGCCCAAGTGACAAGGAGGGTCCCCACGGTGCCACGATGGGTCCTGGGGACAAGGGCGTCCCCCAGATGTCAAAATGGGCCCTGGGGACAATGGGAGTCCCCAAGGTGTCAGAACGAGCCCCGGGGACAAAGTGGAATCCTGGAATGTCACAACGGCCCCCAGTGACAAAGGGGTTCCCCATGGTGCCACAATGGGCCCTGGGGACAAAAGGGGTCCCCAGGATTTCACAATAGCACTGGGGACAAAGAGGGGTCATGGGATGTCACAATGGGCCCTGGGGACAAGGGAGATACCCATGGTGTCACAATAAGCCCTGGGGACAAAGTGGGGTCCTGGGATGTCACAATGGGCCCCAGTGACAAACGGGGTCCCCATGGTGCCACAATGGGCCGTGGGGACAAATGGGGTCCCCAGGATGTCACAATGAACCCTGGGGACAAAGGGTGGTCCTGGGACATTTCAATGGGCCCTGGGGACAAAAGGGGGACCCCAGGATGTCACAATGGGCCCTGGGGACAAAGGGGGGTCCCCAGGATGTCACAATGGGCCCTGGGGAAAAGGGGGGTCCCCATGGTGTCACAATGGGCCCTGGGGACAAGGGGGTCCCCCAAATATCGCAATGGGCCCTGGGGACAAAGTAAGGTCCTGGGCTGTCACAATGGACCATGAGGACAAGCGGGGTCCCCGGGATGTCACAATGGGCCCTGGGGACCAGGGGGGGTCCTGGGATGTCACAATGGGCCCCAGTGACCAAGGGGGTCCTCATGGTGCCACAATGGGCCCTGGGGACAAAGGGGGTCCCCTGGATGTCACAATGGGCTCTGGGGACAAAGGGGGGTGTTGACGGTGTCAAAATGGGCCCTGGGGACAAAGGGCGTCCCCAGGATGTCACCATGGCCCCTGGAGACAATAGGGGGTCCTGGGATGTCACAATGAGCCCTGCGGACAAGGGTGGTACTCACGGTGTCACAATGGTCACTGGGCACAAGGGGGGGTCCCTATAGTGTCACAATGGGTCCTGGGGACAAGTGGGGTCCCCTGAAAGTCACAATGGGCCCTGGGGACAATGTGGGGTCCTGGGATGTCACAATGGGCCCCAGTGACAAACGGGGGCCCCTGAATGTCACAATGGGCCCCGGGGACAATGGGGGGTCCTGGGACGTCACAATGGGCCCTGGGGACAAGGAGGGCACCCCAGGATGTCACACAGGGCCCTGGGGACAATGGCGGGTCCTGGGACGTCACAATGGGCCCTGGGGACAAGGGGGGGTCCCCAGGATGTCACAATGGGCCCTGGGGACAAAGAGGGGTCCCCTGAATGTCACAATGGGCCCTGGGGACAAGGCGGTGCCGAGGATGTCACAATGGGCCCTGTGGACAATGGGGGGTCCTGGGACCTCACAATGGGCCCTGAGGACAATGGTGGGTCCCCTGAATGTCACAATGGGCCCTGGGGGCAAAGGGGGGTCCGCAGGATGTCACAATGGGCACTGGGGACAAAGGGGGGCGTCCCCATGTTGTCACAATGGGCCCAAGTGACAAGGAGGGTCCCCACGGTGCCACGATGGGTCCTGGGGACAAGGGCGTCCCCCAGATGTCACAATGGGCCCTGGGGACAATGGGGTTGCCCAGGATGTCACAATGGGCCCTGGGGACAATGGGAGTCCCCAAGGTTTCAGAACGAGCCCTGGAGACAAAGTGGAATCCTGGAATGTCACAATGGCCCCCAGTGACAAAGGGGTTCCCCATGGTGTCATAATGGGCCCTGGGGACAAAAGGGGTCCCCAGGATTTCAAAATAGCACTGGGGACAAAGGGGGGTCATGGGATGTCACAATGGGCTCCAGTGACAAAGAGGGTCCTCATGGTGCCACAATGGGCCCTGGGGACAAAGGGGGTCCCCTGGATGTCACAATGGGCTCTGCGGACAAGGAGGGTCCCCAGGATGTCACAATGGGCCCTGGGGACAAAGAGCGTCCCCAGCATGTCACAATGGGCCCTGGGGACAAAGGAGGTCCCCACGGTATCAGAATGGGCCCTGGGGACATAGGGGGGTCCCCTGAATGTCACAATGGGCCCTGGGGACAATGGGGGTCCTGGGACGTCACAATGGGCCCTGGGGACAAGGGGGTGCAGAGGATGTCACAATGGGCCCTGGGGACAATGTCGGGTCCTGGGACGTCACAATGGGCCCTGGGGACAAGGGGGGGTCCCCAGGATGTCACAATGGGCCCTGGGGACAAAGAGGCGTCCCCTGAATGTCACAATGGGCCCTGGGCACAAGGGGCTGCCGAGGATGTGACAATGGGCCCTGGGGACAATGGGGGGTCCTGGGACGTCACAATGGGCCCTGGGGACAAGGGGGGGTCCCCAGGATGTCACAATGGGCCCTGGGGACAAAGAGGGGTCCCCTGAATGTCACAATGGGCCCTGGGGACAAGGGGGTGCAGTGGATGTCAAATGGGCCCTGGGGACAATGGGGGGTGTCCAGGATGTGAGAATGAGTCCTGAGGACAAGGGGGGGTCCCCATGGTGTCACAATGGGTCCCCAGTAACAAGGAGGGGTCCCCATGGTGTCACAATAGGCCCTGGGGACAAAGTGGGGTCCAAGAATGTCACAATGGGCCCTGGGGACAAAAGGGGTTGCCATGGTGCCACAATGGGCCCTGGGGTCAAAGGGGGTCCCCATGGTGCTACAATGGGCCCTGGGGACAAAGGGGGGTCCCCTGAAAGTCACAATGGGCCCTGGGGACAAAGGGGGAATCCCCATGGTGCCACAACGGGCCCTGGGAGCAAGGGCATGGCCAGGATGTCACAATGGGTCCTGGGGAAAATGGGGGGTGCCCAGGATGTCACAATGGACCCTGAGGACAAGCGGGGGTCTCCATGGTGTCACAATGGGCCCCAGTGACAAAGGGGGTCCCCTGAATGTCACAATAGGTCCTGGGGACAATGGGGGGTCCTGGGACGTCACAATGGGCCCTGGGGACAAGGAGGGATCCCCTGGATGTCAGAATGGGCCCTGGGGACAAAGAGGGGTCCCCTGAATGTCACAATGGGCCCTGGGGACAAGGGGGTGCAGAGGATGTCACAATGGGCCCTGGGGACAATGGGGGGTCCTGGGATGTCACAATGGGCCCTGGGGACAAGGGGGGGTCCCCAGGATGTCACAATGGGCCTTGGGAACAAGGGGGTCCCCCAGATATCACAATGGGCCCCGGGGACAATGTAAGGTCCTGGGCTGTCACAATAGACCCTGAGGACAAGGGGGGACCCCAGGATGTCACAATGAAGTCTTGGGACAAAGGGGGTCCCCAGCATGTCACAATGGGCCCTGGGGACAAAGGGGGTCCCCACGGTGTCAGAATGGGCCCTGGGGACAAGGGGGGTCCCCTGAATGTCACAATGGGCCCTGGGGACAATGGGGGGTCCTGGGATGTCACAATGAGCCCTGCAGACAAGGGTGGTACCCACGGTGTCACAATGGGCCCTGGACACAAGGGGGGGTCCCCATAGTGTCACAAAGGACCCTGGGGACAAGGGGGTGCCGAGGATGTCACAATGGGCCCTGTGGACAATGGGGGGTCCTGGGACCTCACAATGGGCCCTGAGGACAATGGTGGGTCCCCTGAATGTCACAATGGGCCCTGGGGGCAAAGGGGGGTCCGCAGGATGTCACAATGGGCACTGGGGACAAAGGGGGGCGTCCCCATGTTGTCACAATGGGCCCAAGTGACAAGGAGGGTCCCCACGGTGCCACGATGGGTCCTGGGGACAAGGGCGTCCCCCAGATGTCACAATGGGCCCTGGGGACAATGGGGTTGCCCAGGATGTCACAATGGGCCCTGGGGACAATGGGAGTCCCCAAGGTTTCAGAACGAGCCCTGGAGACAAAGTGGAATCCTGGAATGTCACAATGGCCCCCAGTGACAAAGGGGTTCCCCATGGTGTCATAATGGGCCCTGGGGACAAAAGGGGTCCCCAGGATTTCAAAATAGCACTGGGGACAAAGGGGGGTCATGGGATGTCACAATGGGCTCCAGTGACAAAGAGGGTCCTCATGGTGCCACAATGGGCCCTGGGGACAAAGGGGGTCCCCTGGATGTCACAATGGGCTCTGCGGACAAGGAGGGTCCCCAGGATGTCACAATGGGCCCTGGGGACAAAGAGCGTCCCCAGCATGTCACAATGGGCCCTGGGGACAAAGGAGGTCCCCACGGTATCAGAATGGGCCCTGGGGACATAGGGGGGTCCCCTGAATGTCACAATGGGCCCTGGGGACAATGGGGGTCCTGGGACGTCACAATGGGCCCTGGGGACAAGGGGGTGCAGAGGATGTCACAATGGGCCCTGGGGACAATGTCGGGTCCTGGGACGTCACAATGGGCCCTGGGGACAAGGGGGGGTCCCCAGGATGTCACAATGGGCCCTGGGGACAAAGAGGCGTCCCCTGAATGTCACAATGGGCCCTGGGCACAAGGGGCTGCCGAGGATGTGACAATGGGCCCTGGGGACAATGGGGGGTCCTGGGACGTCACAATGGGCCCTGGGGACAAGGGGGGGTCCCCAGGATGTCACAATGGGCCCTGGGGACAAAGAGGGGTCCCCTGAATGTCACAATGGGCCCTGGGGACAAGGGGGTGCAGTGGATGTCAAATGGGCCCTGGGGACAATGGGGGGTGTCCAGGATGTGAGAATGAGTCCTGAGGACAAGGGGGGGTCCCCATGGTGTCACAATGGGTCCCCAGTAACAAGGAGGGGTCCCCATGGTGTCACAATAGGCCCTGGGGACAAAGTGGGGTCCAAGAATGTCACAATGGGCCCTGGGGACAAAAGGGGTTGCCATGGTGCCACAATGGGCCCTGGGGTCAAAGGGGGTCCCCATGGTGCTACAATGGG
Organism: Patagioenas fasciata; assembly: GCF_037038585.1. Taxonomy (NCBI): domain Eukaryota; kingdom Metazoa; phylum Chordata; class Aves; order Columbiformes; family Columbidae; genus Patagioenas; species Patagioenas fasciata. The sequence goes on from NC_092538.1 coordinate 1,414,023, forward strand.
CCCTGGGGACAAAGGGGGGTCCCCTGAAAGTCACAATGGGCCCTGGGGACAAAGGGGGAATCCCCATGGTGCCACAACGGGCCCTGGGAGCAAGGGCATGGCCAGGATGTCACAATGGGTCCTGGGGAAAATGGGGGGTGCCCAGGATGTCACAATGGACCCTGAGGACAAGCGGGGGTCTCCATGGTGTCACAATGGGCCCCAGTGACAAAGGGGGTCCCCTGAATGTCACAATAGGTCCTGGGGACAATGGGGGGTCCTGGGACGTCACAATGGGCCCTGGGGACAAGGAGGGATCCCCTGGATGTCAGAATGGGCCCTGGGGACAAAGAGGGGTCCCCTGAATGTCACAATGGGCCCTGGGGACAAGGGGGTGCAGAGGATGTCACAATGGGCCCTGGGGACAATGGGGGGTCCTGGGATGTCACAATGGGCCCTGGGGACAAGGGGGGGTCCCCAGGATGTCACAATGGGCCTTGGGAACAAGGGGGTCCCCCAGATATCACAATGGGCCCCGGGGACAATGTAAGGTCCTGGGCTGTCACAATAGACCCTGAGGACAAGGGGGGACCCCAGGATGTCACAATGAAGTCTTGGGACAAAGGGGGTCCCCAGGATGTCACAATGGGCCCTGGGGACAAAGGGGGTCCCCACGGTGTCAGAATGGGCCCTGGGGACAAGGGGGGTCCCCTGAATGTCACAATGGGCCCTGGGGACAATGGGGGGTCCTGGGACCTCACAATGGGCCCTGAGGACAATGGTGGGTCCCCTGAATGTCAAAATGGGCCCTGGGGACAAAGGGGGGTCCGCAGCATGTCACAATGGGCACTGGGGAGAAAGGGGGGCGTCCCCATGGTGTCACAATGGGCCCAAGTGACAAGGAGGGTCCCCGCGGTGCCACGATGGGTCCTGGGGACAAGGGCGTCCCCCAGATGTCACAATGGGCCCTGGGGACAATGGGGTTGCCCAGGATGTCACAATGGGCCCTGGGGACAATGGGAGTCCCCAAGGTGTCAGAACGAACCCTGGGGACAAAGTGGAATCCTGGAATGTCACAATGGCCCCCAGTGACAAAGGGGTTCCCCATGGTGCCACAATGGGACCTGGGGACAAAAGGGGTCCCCAGGATTTCACAATAGCACTGGGGACAAAGGGGGGTCGTGGGATGTCACAATGGGCCCTGGGGACAAGGGAGATCCCCATGGTGTCACAAAAAGCCCTGGGGACAAAGGGTGGTCCTGGGACATTTCAATGGGCCCTGGGGACAAAGTGGGACCCCATGGTGTCACAATGGGCCCTGGGGACAAGGGGGTCCCCCGGATGTCACAATGGGCCCTGGGGACCAGGGGGGGTCCTGGGATGTCACAATGGGCCCCAGTGACAAAGAGGGTCCTCATGGTGCCACAATGGGCCCTGGGGACAAAGGGGGTCCCCTGGATGTCACAATGGGCTCTGGGGACAAAGGCGGGTGTCGACGGTGTCAAAATGGGCCCTGGGCACAAGGGGGGGTCCCCATAGTGTCACAATGGGTCCTGGGGACAAGTGGGGTCCCCAGGATGTCACAATAGGTCCTGGGGACAATGTGGGGTCCTGGAATGTCACAAAGGGCCCCAGTGACAAAGGGGGTCCCCTGAATGTCACAATGGTCCCCGGGGACACTGGGGGGTCCTGGGACGTCACAATGGGCCCTGGGGACAAGGAGGGATTCCCAGGATGTCACAATGGGCCCTGGAGACAAGGGTGGTACTCACGGTGTCACAATGGTCACTGGGCACAAGGGGGGGTCCCTATAGTGTCACAATGGTTCCTGGGGACAAGTGGGGTCCCCTGAAAGTCACAATGGGCCCTGGGGACAATGTGGGGTCCTGGGATGTCACAATGGGCCCCAATGACAAACGGGGGCCCCTGAATGTCACAATGGGCCCTGGGGACAATGGGGGGTCCTGGGACGTCACAATGGGCCCTGGGGACAAGGAGGGCACCCCAGGATGTAACACAGGGCCCTGGGGACAATGGCGGGTCGTGGGACGTCACAGTGGGCCCTGAGAACAAGGGGGGGTCCCCAGGATGTCACAATGGGCCCTGGGGACAAAGAGGGGTCCCCTGAATGTCACAATGGGCCTTAGGGACAAGGCGGTGCCGAGGATGTCACAATGGGCCCTGGGGAAAACGGGGGACCTGGGACGTCACGATGGGCCCTGGGGACAAGGAGGGATTCCCAGGATGTCACAATGGGCCCTGGGGACAAGGGTGGTACCCACGGTGCCACAATGGTCACTGGGCACAAGGGGGGGTCCCTATAGTGTCACAATGGGTCCTGGGGACAAGTGGAGTCCTGGGATGTCACAATGGGCCCCAGTGACAAACGGGGGCCCCTGAATGTCACAACGGGCCCTGGGGACAATGGCGGGTCCTGGGACGTCACAATGGGCCCTGGGGACAAGGGGAGATCCACAGGATGTCACAATGGGCCCTGGGGACAATGGGGGGTCCTGGGACATCACAATGGGCCCTGGGGACAATGGGGGGTCCCCAGGATGTCACAATGGGCCCTGGGGACAAAGAGGGGTCCCCTGAATGTCACAATGGGCCCTGGGGACAAGGGGGTGCAGTGGATGTCAAAATGGGCCCTGGGGACAATGGGGGGTGTCCAGGATGTGAGAATGAGTCCTGAGGACAAGGGGGGGTCCCCATGGTGTCACAATGGGTCCCCAGTGACAAGGAGGGGTCCCCATGGTGTCACAATAGGCCCTGGGGACAAAGTGGGGTCCAAGAATGTCACAATGGGCCCTGGGGACAAAAGGGGTTGCCATGGTGCCACAATGGGCCCTGGGGTCAAAGGGAGTCCCCATGGTGCTACAATGGGCCCTGGGGACAAAGGGGGGTTCTGGGATGTCACAATGGGCCCTGGGGACAAAGCGGGTGTCCCCATGGTGCCACAACGAGCCCTGGGAGCAAGGGGGTGGCCAGGATGTCACAATGGGTCCTGGAGAAAATGGGGGGTGCCCAGGATGTCACAATGGACCCTGAGGACAAGCGGGGGTCTCCATGGTGTCACAATGGGCCCCAGTGACAAAGGGGGTCCCCTGAATGTCACAATAGGTCCTGGGGACAATGGGGGGTCCTGGGACGTCACAATGGGCCCTGGGGACAAGGACGGATCCCCAGGATGTCACAATGGGCCCTGGGGACAATGGTGGGTCCCCTGAATGTGAAAATGGGCCCTGGGGGCAAAGGGGGGTCCGCAGGATGTCCAAATGGGCACTGGGGACAAAGGGGGGGTCCCCAGGATGTCACAATGGGCCCTGGGGAGAATGTGGGGTCCTGGGATGTCACAATGGGCCCCAGTGACAAACGGGGGCCCCTGAATGTCACAATGGGCCCTGGGGACAATGGGGGGTCCTGGGACGTCACAATGGGCCCTGGGGACAAGGAGGGATCCCCAGGATGTCACAATGGGCCCTGGGGACAATGGCGGGTCCTGGGACGTCACAATGGGCCCTGGGGACAAGGGGGGTCCCCAGGATGTCACAATGGGCCCTGGGGACAAAGAGGGGTCCCCTGAATGTCACAATGGGCCCTGGGGACAAGGGGGTGCCGAGGATGTTACAATGGGCCCAGGGGACAACGGGGGGTCCTGGGACGTCACAATGGGCCCTGAGGACAATTGTGGGTCCCCTGAATGTCACAATGCGCCCTGGGGACAAAGGGGGGTCCGCAGGATGTCACAATGGGCACTGGGGACAAAGGGGGGGTCCCCATGGTGTCACAATGGGCCCAAGTGACAAGGAGCGTCCCCACGGTGCCACGATGGGTCCTGGGGACAAGGGCGTCCCCCAGATGTCAAAATGGGCCCTGGGGACAATGGGAGTCCCCAAGGTGTCAGAACGAGCCCCGGGGACAAAGTGGAATCCTGGAATGTCACAACGGCCCCCAGTGACAAAGGGGTTCCCCATGGTGCCACAATGGGCCCTGGGGACAAAAGGGGTCCCCAGGATTTCACAATAGCACTGGGGACAAAGAGGGGTCATGGGATGTCACAATGGGCCCTGGGGACAAGGGAGATCCCCATGGTGTCACAATAAGCCCTGGGGACAAAGTGGGGTCCTGGGATGTCACAATGGGCCCCAGTGACAAACGGGGTCCCCATGGTGCCACAATGGGCCGTGGGGACAAATGGGGTCCCCAGGATGTCACAATGAACCCTGGGGACAAAGGGTGGTCCTGGGACATTTCAATGGGCCCTGGGGACAAAAGGGGGACCCCAGGATGTCACAATGGGCCCTGGGGACAAAGGGGGGTCCCCAGGATGTCACAATGGGCCCTGGGGAAAAGGGGGGTCCCCATGGTGTCACAATGGGCCCTGGGGACAAGGGGGTCCCCCAAATATCGCAATGGGCCCTGGGGACAAAGTAAGGTCCTGGGCTGTCACAATGGACCATGAGGACAAGCGGGGTCCCCGGGATGTCACAATGGGCCCTGGGGACCAGGGGGGGTCCTGGGATGTCACAATGGGCCCTGGGGACAATGGGAGTCCCCAAGGTTTCAGAACGAGCCCTGGAGACAAAGTGGAATCCTGGAATGTCACAATGGCCCCCAGTGACAAAGGGGTTCCCCATGGTGTCATAATGGGCCCTGGGGACAAAAGGGGTCCCCAGGATTTCAAAATAGCACTGGGGACAAAGGGGGGTCATGGGATGTCACAATGGGCTCCAGTGACAAAGAGGGTCCTCATGGTGCCACAATGGGCCCTGGGGACAAAGGTGGTCCCCTGGATGTCACAATGGGCTCTGCGGACAAGGAGGGTCCCTAGGATGTCACAATGGGCCCTGGGGACAAAGAGCGTCCCCAGCATGTCACAATGGGCCCTGGGGACAAAGGAGGTCCCCACGGTATCAGAATGGGCCCTGGGGACATAGGGGGGTCCCCTGAATGTCACAATGGGCCCTGGGGACAATGGGGGTCCTGGGACGTCACAATGGGCCCTGGGGACAAGGGGGTGCAGAGGATGTCACAATGGGCCCTGGGGACAATGTCGGGTCCTGGGACGTCACAATGGGCCCTGGGGACAAGGGGGGGTCCCCAGGATGTCACAATGGGCCCTGGGGACAAAGAGGCGTCCCCTGAATGTCACAATGGGCCCTGGGCACAAGGGGCTGCCGAGGATGTGACAATGGGCCCTGGGGACAATGGGGGGTCCTGGGACGTCACAATGGGCCCTGGGGACAAGGGGGGGTCCCCAGGATGTCACAATGGGCCCTGGTGACAAAGAGGGGTCCCCTGAATGTCACAATGGGCCCTGGGGACAAGGGGGTGCAGTGGATGTCAAATGGGCCCTGGGGACAATGGGGGGTGTCCAGGATGTGAGAATGAGTCCTGAGGACAAGGGGGGGTCCCCATGGTGTCACAATGGGTCCCCAGTAACAAGGAGGGGTCCCCATGGTGTCACAATAGGCCCTGGGGACAAAGTGGGGTCCAAGAATGTCACAATGGGCCCTGGGGACAAAAGGGGTTGCCATGGTGCCACAATGGGCCCTGGGGTCAAAGGGGGTCCCCATGGTGCTACAATGGGCCCTGGGGACAAAGGGGGGTCCCCTGAAAGTCACAATGGGCCCTGGGGACAAAGGGGGAATCCCCATGGTGCCACAACGGGCCCTGGGAGCAAGGGCATGGCCAGGATGTCACAATGGGCCCTGGGGACAATGTGGGGTCCCCTGAATGTCACAATGGGCCCTGGGGACAAAGAGGGGTCCCCTGAATGTCACAATGGGCCCTAGGGACAAGGGGGTGCCGAGGAGGTCACAATGGGCCCTGGGGACAATGGGGGGTCCTGGGACGTCACAATGGGCCCTGGGGACAAGAGGGGATCCCTAGGATGTCACAATGGGCCCTGGGGACTAATGAGGTCCCCACGGTGTCACAATATGTCCTGGAGACAAAGGGGGGTCCCCAGGATGTCACAACGGGCCCTTGGGAAAATGGGGTTCGTTGGATGTCACAATAGGTCCCCAGTGACAAAGGGGGTCCCCAGGATGTCTCAATGGGCCCTGAGGACAATGGGAGGTCCCCATGGTGTCACAATGGGTCCCCAGTGACAAGGGAGGTCTCCACGGTGCCAGGATGGGTCCTGGGGACAAGGAGGTCCCCAGGATGTCACAATGGGCCCTGGGGACAAAGAGGCTCCCCAGGATGTCACAATGGGACCTGGGGACAAGGGGGTCTCCAGGAACTCACAATGGGCTCTGGGGACAATGGAGGTTCCCCAGGATGTTCAAAATAGGCCCTGAGGACAAGGGGTGGTCCCCATGCTGTCACAATGGGTCTCCAGTGACAAGGGGGTCCCCAAGGTGTCACAATGGGCCCTGGGGACAATGGGGGGTCCTGGGACGAAACAATAGGCCCTGGGGACAAGGGGGTTCCCCACAGTGTCACAATGGGCCCTGGGGACAAAGGGGGTCCCCACGGTGTTACAATGGTCCCGGGGGACAAAGGGGGATGCCCAGGATGCCACAATGGGCCCTGAGGACAAGGGGGGGTCCCCATGGTGTCACAATGGGTCCCCAGTGCCAAGGAGGGTCCCCATGGTGTCATAATGGGTCCTGGGGACAAGGGGGTCCCCAGGATGTAACAATGGACCCTGGGGACAATGGGGGGTCCTGGGACGTCACAATGGGCCCTGGAGACAAAGGGGGTCTCCAGGATGTCACAATGGGCTCTGGGGACAATGCGGGGTCCTGGGACATCACAATGGGCCCCAGTGACATGGGGGTCCCCAGGATGTCACAATGGGCCCTGGGGACAATGGGGGGTCCTGGGACATCACAATAGGCCCCAGTGACATGGGGGTCCCCAGGATGTCACAATGGGCCCTGGGGACAATGGGGGGTCCTGGGATGTCACAATGGGCCCCAGTGACAAAGGGGGTCCCCTGAATGTCACAATGGGCCCTGGGGACAATGGGGGTTCCTGGGACGTCACAATGGGCCCTGGGGACAAGGAGGGATCCCCAGGATGTCACAATGGGCCCTGGGGACAATGGGGGGTCCTGGGACATCACAATGGGCCCTGGGGACAAAAGGGGGACCCCAGGATGTCACAATGGGCCCTGGGGACAAAGGGGGGTCCCCAGGATGTCACAATGGGCCCTGGGGAAAAGGGGGGTCCCCATGGTGTCACAATGGGCCCTGGGGACAAGGGGGTCCCCCAAATATCGCAATGGGCCCTGGGGACAAAGTAAGGTCCTGGGCTGTCACAATGGACCATGAGGACAAGCGGGGTCCCCGGGATGTCACAATGGGCCCTGGGGACCAGGGGGGGTCCTGGGATGTCACAATGGGCCCCAGTGACCAAGGGGGTCCTCATGGTGCCACAATGGGCCCTGGGGACAAAGGGGGTCCCCTGGATGTCACAATGGGCTCTGGGGACAAAGGGGGGTGTTGACGGTGTCAAAATGGGCCCTGGGGACAAAGGGCGTCCCCAGGATGTCACCATGGCCCCTGGAGACAATAGGGGGTCCTGGGATGTCACAATGAGCCCTGCGGACAAGGGTGGTACTCACGGTGTCACAATGGTCACTGGGCACAAGGGGGGGTCCCTATAGTGTCACAATGGGTCCTGGGGACAAGTGGGGTCCCCTGAAAGTCACAATGGGCCCTGGGGACAATGTGGGGTCCTGGGATGTCACAATGGGCCCCAGTGACAAACGGGGGCCCCTGAATGTCACAATGGGCCCCGGGGACAATGGGGGGTCCTGGGACGTCACAATGGGCCCTGGGGACAAGGAGGGCACCCCAGGATGTCACACAGGGCCCTGGGGACAATGGCGGGTCCTGGGACGTCACAATGGGCCCTGGGGACAAGGGGGGGTCCCCAGGATGTCACACAGGGCCCTGGGGACAATGGCGGGTCCTGGGACGTCACAATGGGCCCTGGGGACAAGGGGGGGTCCCCAGGATGTCACAATGGGCCCTGGGGACAAAGAGGGGTCCCCTGAATGTCACAATGGGCCCTGGGCACAAGGCGGTGCCGAGGATGTCACAATGGGCCCTGTGGACAATGGGGGGTCCTGGGACCTCACAATGGGCCCTGAGGACAATGGTGGGTCCCCTGAATGTCACAATGGGCCCTGGGGGCAAAGGGGGGTCCGCAGGATGTCACAATGGGCACTGGGGACAAAGGGGGGCGTCCCCATGTTGTCACAATGGGCCCAAGTGACAAGGAGGGTCCCCACGGTGCCACGATGGGTCCTGGGGACAAGGGCGTCCCCCAGATGTCACAATGGGCCCTGGGGACAATGGGGTTGCCCAGGATGTCACAATGGGCCCTGGGGACAATGGGAGTCCCCAAGGTTTCAGAACGAGCCCTGGAGACAAAGTGGAATCCTGGAATGTCACAATGGCCCCCAGTGACAAAGGGGTTCCCCATGGTGTCATAATGGGCCCTGGGGACAAAAGGGGTCCCCAGGATTTCAAAATAGCACTGGGGACAAAGGGGGGTCATGGGATGTCACAATGGGCTCCAGTGACAAAGAGGGTCCTCATGGTGCCACAATGGGCCCTGGGGACAAAGGTGGTCCCCTGGATGTCACAATGGGCCCTGCGGACAAGGAGGGTCCCTAGGATGTCACAATGGGCCCTGGGGACAAAGAGCGTCCCCAGCATGTCACAATGGGCCCTGGGGACAAAGGAGGTCCCCACGGTATCAGAATGGGCCCTGGGGACAATGGGGGTCCTGGGACGTCACAATGGGCCCTGGGGACAAGGGGGTGCAGAGGATGTCACAATGGGCCCTGGGGACAATGTCGGGTCCTGGGACGTCACAATGGGCCCTGGGGACAAGGGGGGGTCCCCAGGATGTCACAATGGGCCCTGGGGACAAAGAGGCGTCCCCTGAATGTCACAATGGGCCCTGGGCACAAGGGGCTGCCGAGGATGTGACAATGGGCCCTGGGGACAATGGGGGGTCCTGGGACGTCACAATGGGCCCTGGGGACAAGGGGGGGTCCCCAGGATGTCACAATGGGCCCTGGTGACAAAGAGGGGTCCCCTGAATGTCACAATGGGCCCTGGGGACAAGGGGGTGCAGTGGATGTCAAATGGGCCCTGGGGACAATGGGGGGTGTCCAGGATGTGAGAATGAGTCCTGAGGACAAGGGGGGGTCCCCATGGTGTCACAATGGGTCCCCAGTAACAAGGAGGGGTCCCCATGGTGTCACAATAGGCCCTGGGGACAAAGTGGGGTCCAAGAATGTCACAATGGGCCCTGGGGACAAAAGGGGTTGCCATGGTGCCACAATGGGCCCTGGGGTCAAAGGGGGTCCCCATGGTGCTACAATGGGCCCTGGGGACAAAGGGGGGTCCCCTGAAAGTCACAATGGGCCCTGGGGACAAAGGGGGAATCCCCATGGTGCCACAACGGGCCCTGGGAGCAAGGGCATGGCCAGGATGTCACAATGGGCCCTGGGGACAATGTGGGGTCCCCTGAATGTCACAATGGGCCCTGGGGACAAAGAGGGGTCCCCTGAATGTCACAATGGGCCCTAGGGACAAGGGGGTGCCGAGGAGGTCACAATGGGCCCTGGGGACAATGGGGGGTCCTGGGACGTCACAATGGGCCCTGGGGACAAGAGGGGATCCCTAGGATGTCACAATGGGCCCTGGGGACTAATGAGGTCCCCACGGTGTCACAATATGTCCTGGAGACAAAGGGGGGTCCCCAGGATGTCACAACGGGCCCTTGGGAAAATGGGGTTCGTTGGATGTCACAATAGGTCCCCAGTGACAAAGGGGGTCCCCAGGATGTCTCAATGGGCCCTGAGGACAAAGAGGCTCCCCAGGATGTCACAATGGGACCTGGGGACAAGGGGGTCTCCAGGAACTCACAATGGGCTCTGGGGACAATGGAGGTTCCCCAGGATGTTCAAAATAGGCCCTGAGGACAAGGGGTGGTCCCCATGCTGTCACAATGGGTCTCCAGTGACAAGGGGGTCCCCAAGGTGTCACAATGGGCCCTGGGGACAATGGGGGGTCCTGGGACGAAACAATAGGCCCTGGGGACAAGGGGGTTCCCCACAGTGTCACAATGGGCCCTGGGGACAAAGGGGGTCCCCACGGTGTTACAATGGTCCCGGGGGACAAAGGGGGATGCCCAGGATGCCACAATGGGCCCTGAGGACAAGGGGGGGTCCCCATGGTGTCACAATGGGTCCCCAGTGCCAAGGAGGGTCCCCATGGTGTCATAATGGGTCCTGGGGACAAGGGGGTCCCCAGGATGTAACAATGGACCCTGGGGACAATGGGGGGTCCTGGGACGTCACAATGGGCCCTGGAGACAAAGGGGGTCTCCAGGATGTCACAATGGGCTCTGGGGACAATGCGGGGTCCTGGGACATCACAATGGGCCCCAGTGACATGGGGGTCCCCAGGATGTCACAATGGGCCCTGGGGACAATGGGGGGTCCTGGGACATCACAATAGGCCCCAGTGACATGGGGGTCCCCAGGATGTCACAATGGGCCCTGGGGACAATGGGGGGTCCTGGGATGTCACAATGGGCCCCAGTGACAAAGGGGGTCCCCTGAATGTCACAATGGGCCCTGGGGACAATGGGGGTTCCTGGGACGTCACAATGGGCCCTGGGGACAAGGAGGGATCCCCAGGATGTCACAATGGGCCCTGGGGACAATGGGGGGTCCTGGGACATCACAATGGGCCCTGGGGACAAAAGGGGGACCCCAGGATGTCACAATGGGCCCTGGGGACAAAGGGGGGTCCCCAGGATGTCACAATGGGCCCTGGGGAAAAGGGGGGTCCCCATGGTGTCACAATGGGCCCTGGGGACAAGGGGGTCCCCCAAATATCGCAATGGGCCCTGGGGACAAAGTAAGGTCCTGGGCTGTCACAATGGACCATGAGGACAAGCGGGGTCCCCGGGATGTCACAATGGGCCCCAGTGACAAAGGGGGTCCCCTGAATGTCACAATGGGCCCTGGGGACAATGGGGGTTCCTGGGACGTCACAATGGGCCCTGGGGACAAGGAGGGATCCCCAGGATGTCACAATGGGCCCTGGGGACAATGGGGGGTCCTGGGACATCACAATGGGCCCTAGGGACAAGAGGGGGTCCCCAGGATGTCACAATGGGCCCTGGGGACAAAGAGGGGTCCCCTGAATGTCACAATGGGCCCTGGGGACAAGGGGGTGCCGAGGATGTCACAATGGGCCCTGGGGACAATGGGGGTCCTGGGACGTCACAATGGGCCCTGGGAAGAGAGGGGTCTCCCAAGGACATCACAATGGGCCCTGGGAACAATGGGGGGTCCTGGGACGTCACAATTGGCCCTGGGGATAAGGGGGGGTACCAATAGTGTCACAATGGGTCCTGGGGAAAATGGGGTCCCCAGGATGTCACAATGGGCCCTGGGGACAATGTGGGGTCCTGGGATGTCACAATGGGCCCCAGTGACAAAGGGGGTCCCCTGAATGTTACAATGGGTCCTGAGGACAGTGGGGGGTCCTGGGACGTCACAATGGGCCCTGGGGACAAGGGGGGGTCCCCAGGATGTCACAATGGGCCCTGGGGACAACGGGGCGTCCTAAGACGTGACAATGGGCCCTGGGGTCAAGCAGGGATCCCCAGGATGTCACAATGGGTCCTGGACACAATGGGGGGTCCTGGGACGTCACAATGGGTCCCGGTGACAAGGGGGCATCCCCAAGATGTCAAAATGCACCCTGGGGCCCAGGGGGGTCCTGCGATGTCACAATTGGCCCTGGGGACAAGGGGGGGTACCCATAGTGTCACAATGGGTCCTGGGGAAAATGGGGTCCCCAGGATGTCACAATGGGCTCTGGGGACAAGGAGGGTCCCCAGGATGTCACAATGGGCCCTGGGGACAAAGGGGGTCCCCACGGTATCAGAATGGGCCCTGGGGACAAAGCGGGGTCGCCAGGATGTCACAATGGGCCCTGGGGACAATGGGGGGTCCTGGGATGTCTCAATGAGCCCTGCGGACAAGGGTGGTACCCACGGTGTCACAATGGGCCCTGGGCACAACGGGGGGTCCCCATAGTGTCACAATGGGCCCTGGGGACAATGGGGGATCCTGGGACGTCACAATGGGCCCTGGGGACAAGGGGGGGTCCCCAGGATGTCACAATGGGCCCTGGGGACAATGGGGGATCCTGGGACGTCACAATGGGACCTGGGGACAAGGGGGTGCAGTGGATGTCACAATGGGCCCTGGGGACAATGGGGGGTGTCCAGGATGTCAGAATGAGTCCTGAGGACAAGGAGGGGTCCCCATGGTGTCACAATAGGCCCTGGGGACAAAGTGGGGTCCAAGAATGTCACAATGGGCCCTGGGGACAAAAGGGGTTGCCATGGTGCCACAATGGGCCCTGGGGTCAAAGGGGGTCCCCATGGTGCTACAATGGGCCCTGGGGACAAAGGGGGGTCCTAGGATGTCACAATGGGCCCTGGGGACAAAGGGGGTGTCCCCATGGTGCCACAACGGGCCCTGCGAGCAAGGGGGTGGCCAGGATGTCACAATGGGTCCTGGGGAAAATGGGGGGTGCCCAGGATGTCACAATGGACCCTGAGGACAAGCGGGGGTCTCCATGGTGTCACAATGGGCCCCAGTGACAAAGGGGGTCCCCTGAATGTCACAATAGGTCCTGGGGACAATGGGGGGTCCTGGGACGTCACAATGGGCCCTGCGGACAAGGAGGGATCCCCAGGATGTCAGAATGGGCCCTGGGGACAATGGGGGTTCCTGGGACGTCACAATGGGCCCTGGGGACAAGGGGGGGTCCCCAGGATGTCACAATGGGCCCTGGGGACAAGGGGGTGCAGAGGATGTCACAATGGGCCCTGGGGACTAGGGGGGGTCCTGGGATGTCACAATGGGCCCCAGTGACAAAGGGCGTCCCTATGGTGCCACAATGGGCCCTGGGGACAAAGGGGGTCCCCTGGATGTCACAATGGGTTCTGGGGACAAGGAGGGTCCCCAGGATGTCACAATGGGCCCTGGGGACAAAGAGCATCCCCAGCATGTCACAATGGGCCCTGGGGACAAAGGGGGTCCCCATGGTATCAGAATGGGCCCTGGGGACAAAGGGGGGTCCCCTGAATGTCACAATGGGCCCTGGGGACAATGGGGGGTCCTGGGATGTCACAATGAACCCTGCAGACAAGGGTGGTACCCACAGTGTCACAATGGGCCCTGGGCACAAGGGGGGGTCCCCATAGTGTCACAATGGACCCTGGGGACAAGGGGGTGCCGAGGATGTCACAATGGGCCCTGGGGACAATGGGGGGTCCTGGGACCTCACAATGGGCCCTGAGGACAATGGTGGGTCCCCTGAATGTCAAAATGGGCCCTGGGGACAAAGGGGGGTCCGCAGGATGTCACAATGGGCACTGGGGCCAAAGGGGGGGTCCCCAGGATGTCACAATGGGCCCTGGGGACAATGTGGGGTCCTGGGATGTCACAATGGGCCCCAGTGACAAAGGGGGTCACCTGAATGTCACAATGGGTCCTGGGGACAGTGGGGGGTCCTGGGAAGTCACAATGGGCCCTGGGGACAAGGAGGGATTCCCAAAATGTCACAATGGGCCCTGGGGACAAGGGGGTGTCCCCAGGATGTCACAATGGGCCCTGCGGACAAGGGTGGTACCCACGGTGTCACAATGGGCACTGGGCACAAGGGTGGGTCCCTATAGTGTCACAACGGGTCCTGGGGACAAGTGGAGTCCCCTGAAAGTCACAGTGGGCCCTTGGGACAATGTGGGGTCCTGGGATCTCACAATGGGCCCCAATGACAAACGGGGGCCCCTGAATGTCACAATGGGCCCTGGGGACAATGGGGGGTCCTGGGACGTCACAATGGGCCCTGGGGACAAAGGGCGGTCCTCAGGATATCACAATGGGCCCTGGGGACAAAGGGTGGTCGCCAGGATATCACAATGGGCTCTGGTGACAATGGGGTCCCCAGGATGTCACAATGGGCCCTGGGGACAACAGGCGGTCCTGGGATGTCACAATGGGCCCTGGGGACAAAGAGTGTCCCCAGGATATCAGAATGGGCCCTGAGGACAAGTTGGGGTCCCCTGAATTTCACAATGGGCCCTGGGGACAAAGAGGGCTCCCCAGCATATCACAATGGGCCCTGGGGACAATGGGGGGTCCTGGGACGTCACAATGGGCCCTGGGGACAAGGAGGGATCCACAGGATGTCAAAATGGGCCCTGGGGACAATGGGGGGTCCTGGGACGTCACAATGGGCCCTGGGGACAATGGGGGGTCCCCAGGATGTCACAATGGGCCCTGGGGACAAAGAGGGGTCCCCTGAATGTCACAATGGGCCCTGGGGACAAGGGGGTGCAGTGGATGTCACAATGGGCCCTGCGGACAATGGGGGGCGTCCAGGATGTCAGAATGAGTCCTGAGGACAAGGCGGGGTCCCCATGGTGTCACAATGGTCCCCAGTGACAAGGAGGGGTCCCCATGGTGTCACAATAGGCCCTGGGGACAAAAGGGGTTGCCATGGTGCCACAATGGGCCCTGGGGTCAAAGGGGGTCCCCATGGTGCTACAATGGGCCCTGGGGACAAAGGGGGGTCCTGGGATGTCACAATGGGCCCTGGGGACAAAGCGGGTGTCCCCATGGTGCCACAACGGGCCCTGCGAGCAAGGGGGTGGCCAGGATGTCACAATGGGTCCTGGGGAAAATGGGGGGTGCCCAGGATGTCACAATGGACCCTGAGGACAAGCGGGGGTCTCCATGGTGTCACAATGGGCCCCAGTGACAAAGGGGGTCCCCTGAATGTCACAATAGGTCCTGGGGACAATGGGGGGTCCTGGGACGTCACAATGGGCCCTGCGGACAAGGAGGGATCCCCAGGATGTCACAATGGGCCCTGGGGACAATGGGGGTTCCTGGGACATCACAATGGGCCCTGGGGACAAGGGGGGGTCCCCAGGATGTCACAGTGGGCCCTGGGGACAAAGAGGGGTCCCCTGAATGTCACAGTGGGCCCTGGGGAAAAGGGGGTGCAGAGGATGTCACAATGGGCCCTGGGGACAAGGAGGGATCCCCAGGATGTCACAATGGGCCCTGGGGACAATGGGGGGTCCTGGGACGTCACAATGGGCCCTGGGGACAAGGGGGGGTCCCCAGGATGTCACAATGGGCCCTGGGAACAAAGTAAGGTCCTGGGATGTCACAATGGGCCCTGGGGACAAGCGGGGGTCCCCAGGATGTCACAATGGGCCTTGGGAACAAGGGGGTCCCCCAGATATCACAATGGGCCCTGGGGACAATGTAAGGTCCTGGGCTGTCACAATGGACCCTGAGAACAAGGGGGGTCCCCAGGATGTCACAATGAAGACTTGGGACAAAGGGGGTCCCCAGGATGTCACAATGGGCCCTGGGGACAATGTGGGGTCCTGGGACGTCACAATGGGCCCTGGGGACAAGGAGGGATCCCCAGGATGTCACAATGGGCCCTGGGGACAAGGGGGTGTCCCCAGGATGTCACAATGGGCCCTGGGGACAAGGGTGGTACCCACGGTGTCACAATGGGCACTGGGCACAAGGGGGGTTCCATATAGTGTCACAATGGGTCCTGGGGACAAGTGGAGTCTCCTGAAAGTCACAATGGGCCCTTGGGACAATGTGGGGTCCTGGGATCTCACAATGGGCCCCAATGACAAACGGGGGCCCCTGAATGTCACAATGGGCCCTGGGGACAATGGGGGGTCCTGGGACGTCACAATGGGCCCTGGGGACAAAGGGCGGTCCTCAGGATATCACAATGGGCCCTGGGGACAAAGGGTGGTCGCCAGGATATCACAATGGGCTCTGGTGGCAATGGAGTCCCCAGGATGTCACAATGGGCCCTGGGGACAACAGGCGGTCCTGGGATGTCACAATGGGCCCTGGGGACAAAGAGTGTCCCCAGGATATCAGAATGGGCCCTGAGGACAAGTTGGGGTCCCCTGAATTTCAAAATGGGCCCTGGGGACAATGGGGGGTCCTGGGACGTCACAATGGGCCCTGGGGACAAGGAGGGATCCACAGGATGTCACAATGGGCCCTGGGGACAATGGGGGGCGTCCAGGATGTCAGAATGAGTCCTGAGGACAAGGCGGGGTCCCCATGGTGTCACAATGGGTCCCCAGTGACAAGGAGGGGTCCCCATGGTGTCACAATAGGCCCTGGGGACAAAAGGGGTTGCCATGGTGCCACAATGGGCCCTGGGGTCAAAGGGGGTGCCCATGGTGCTACAATGGGCCCTGGGGACAAAGGGGGGTCCTGGGATGTCACAATGGGCCCTGGGGACAAAGGGGGTGTCCCCATGGTGCCACAACGGGCCCTGCGAGCAAGGCGGTGGCCAGGATGTCACAATGGGTCCTGGGGAAAATGGGGGGTGCCCAGGATGTCACAATGGACCCTGAGGACAAGCGGGGGTCTCCATGGTGTCACAATGGGCCCCAGTGACAAAGGGGGTCCCCTGAATGTCACAATAGGTCCTGGGGACAATGGGGGGTCCTGGGACGTCACAATGGGCCCTGGGGACAAGGAGGGATCCCCAGGATGTCACAATGGGCCCTGGGGACAATGGGGGTTCCTGGGACATCACAATGGGCCCTGGGGACAAGGGGGGGTCCCCAGGATGTCACAGTGGGCCCTGGGGACAAAGAGGGGTCCCCTGAATGTCACAATGGGCCCTGGGGATAAGGGGGTGCAGAGGATGTCACAATGGGCCCTGGGGACAATGGGGGGTCCTGGGATGTCACAATGGACCCTGGGGACAAGGAGGGATCCCCAGGATGTCACAATGGGCCCTGGGGACAATGGGGGGTCCTGGGACGTCACAATGGGCCCTGGGGACAAGGGGGGGTCCCCAGGATGTCACAATGGGCCCTGGGAACAAAGTAAGGTCCTGGGATGTCACAATGGGCCCTGGGGACAAGCGGGGGTCCCCAGGATGTCACAATGGGCCTTGGGAACAAGGGGGTCCCCCAGATATCACAATGGGCCCTGGGGACAATGTAAGGTCCTGGGCTGTCACAATGGACCCTGAGAACAAGGGGGGTCCCCAGGATGTCACAATGAAGTCTTGGGACAAAGGGGGTCCCCAGGATGTCACAATGGGCCCTGGGGACAATGTGGGGTCCTGGGACGTCACAATGGGCCCTGGGGCCAAGGAGGGATCCCCAGGATGTCACAATGGGCCCTGGGGACAAGGGGGTGTCCCCAGGATGTCACAATGGGCCCTGGGGACAAGGGTGGTACCCACGGTGTCACAATGGGCACTGGGCACAAGGGGGGTTCCCTATAGTGTCACAATGGGTCCTGGGGACAAGTGGAGTCTCCTGAAAGTCACAATGGGCCCTTGGGACAATGTGGGGTCCTGGGATCTCACAATGGGCCCCAATGACAAACGGGGGCCCCTGAATGTCACAATGGGCCCTGGGGACAAAGGGGGGTCCTGGGACGTCACAATGGGCCCTGGGGACAATGGGGGGTCCTGGGACGTCACAATGGGCCCTGGGGACAAAGGGCGGTCCTCAGGATATCACAATGGGCCCTGGGGACAAAGGGTGGTCGCCAGGATATCACAATGGGCTCTGGTGGCAATGGGGTCCCCAGGATGTCACAATGGGCCCTGGGGACAACAGGCGGTCCTGGGATGTCACAATGGGCCCTGGGGACAAAGAGTGTCCCCAGGATATCAGAATGGGCCCTGAGGACAAGTTGGGGTCCCCTGAATTTCAAAATGGGCCCTGGGGACAATGGGGGGTCCTGGGACGTCACAATGGGCCCTGGGGACAAGGAGGGATCCACAGGATGTCACAATGGGCCCTGGGGACAATGGGGGGCGTCCAGGATGTCAGAATGAGTCCTGAGGACAAGGCGGGGTCCCCATGGTGTCACAATGGGTCCCCAGTGACAAGGAGGGGTCCCCATAGTGTCACAATAGGCCCTGGGGACAAAAGGGGTTGCCATGGTGCCACAATGGGCCCTGGGGTCAAAGGGGGTGCCCATGGTGCTACAATGGGCCCTGGGGACAAAGGGGGGTCCTGGGATGTCACAATGGGCCCTGGGGACAAAGGGGGTGTCCCCATGGTGCCACAACGGGCCCTGCGAGCAAGGCGGTGGCCAGGATGTCACAATGGGTCCTGGGGAAAATGGGGGGTGCCCAGGATGTCACAATGGACCCTGAGGACAAGCGGGGGTCTCCATGGTGTCACAATGGGCCCCAGTGACAAAGGGGGTCCCCTGAATGTCACAATAGGTCCTGGGGACAATGGGGGGTCCTGGGACGTCACAATGGGCCCTGGGGACAATGGGGGTTCCTGGGACATCACAATGGGCCCTGGGGACAAGGGGGGGGCCCCAGGATGTCACAGTGGGCCCTGGGGACAAAGAGGGGTCCCCTGAATGTCACAATGGGCCCTGGGGAAAAGGGGGTGCAGAGGATGTCACAATGGGCCCTGGGGACAATGGGGGGTCCTGGGATGTCACAATGGACCCTGGGGACAAGGAGGGATCCCCAGGATGTCACAATGGGCCCTGGGGACAATGGGGGGTCCTGGGACATCACAATGGGCCCTGGGGACAAGGGGGGGTCCCCAGGATGTCACAATGGGCCCTGGGAACAAAGTAAGGTCCTGGGATGTCACAATGGGCCCTGGGGACAAGCGGGGGTCCCCAGGATGTCACAATGGGCCTTGGGAACAAGGGGGTCCCCCAGATATCACAATGGGCCCTGGGGACAATGTAAGGTCCTGGGCTGTCACAATGGACCCTGAGAACAAGGGGGGTCCCCAGGATGTCACAATGAAGTCTTGGGACAAAGGGGGTCCCCAGGATGTCACAATGGGCCCTGGGGACAATGTGGGGTCCTGGGACGTCACAATGGGCCCTGGGGCCAAGGAGGGATCCCCAGGATGTCACAATGGGCCCTGGGGACAAGGGGGTGTCCCCAGGATGTCACAATGGGCCCTGGGGACAAGGGTGGTACCCACGGTGTCACAATGGGCACTGGGCACAAGGGGGGTTCCCTATAGTGTCACAATGGGTCCTGGGGACAAGTGGAGTCTCCTGAAAGTCACAATGGGCCCTTGGGACAATGTGGGGTCCTGGGATCTCACAATGGGCCCCAATGACAAACGGGGGCCCCTGAATGTCACAATGGGCCCTGGGGACAATGGGGGGTCCTGGGACGTCACAATGGGCCCTGGGGACAAAGGGCGGTCCTCAGGATATCACAATGGGCCCTGGGGACAAAGGGTGGTCGCCAGGATATCACAATGGGCTCTGGTGGCAATGGGGTCCCCAGGATGTCACAATGGGCCCTGGGGACAACAGGCGGTCCTGGGATGTCACAATGGGCCCTGGGGACAAAGAGTGTCCCCAGGATATCAGAATGGGCCCTGAGGACAAGTTGGGGTCCCCTGAATTTCAAAATGGGCCCTGGGGACAAAGAGGGCTCCCCAGCATATCACAATGGGCCCTGGGGACAATGGGGGGTCCTGGGACGTCACAATGGGCCCTGGGGACAAGGAGGGATCCACAGGATGTCACAATGGGCCCTGGGGACAATGGGGGGTCCTGGGACGTCACAATGGGCCCTGGGGACAAGGGGGAGTCCCCAGGATGTCACAATGGGCCCTGGGGACAAAGAGGGGTCCCCTGAATGTCAAAATGGGCCCTGGGGACAAGGGGGTGCAGTGGATGTCACAATGGGCCCCAGTGATAAAGGGGGTCCCTATGGTGCCACAATGGGCCCTGGGGACAAAGGGGGTCCCCTGGATGTCACAATGGGCTCTGGGGACAAGGAGGTTCCCCAGGATGTCACAATGGGCCCTGGGGACAAAGAGCATCCCCAGCATGTCACAATGGGCCCTGGGGACAAAGGGGGTCCCCACGGTATCAGAATGGGCCCTGGGGACAAGGGGGGTCCCCTGAATGTCACAATGGGCCCTGGGGACAATGGGAGGTCCTGGGATGTCACAATGAGCCCTGCAGGCAAGGGTGGTACCCACAGTGTCACAATGGGCCCTGGGCACAAGGGGGGGTCCCCATAGTGGCACAATGGACCCTGGGGACAAGGGGGTGCCGAGGATGTCACAATGGGCCCTGGGGACAATGGGGTTCCTGGGACCTCACAATGGGCCCTGAGGACAATGGTGGGTCCCCTGAATGTCAAAATGGGCCCTGGGTACAAAGGGGGGTCCGCAGGATGTCACAATGGGCACTGGGGACAAAGGGGGGGTCCCCAGGATGTCACAATGGGCCCTGGGGACAATGTGGGGTCCTGGGATTTCACAATGGGCCCCAGTGACAAAGGGGGTCCCCTGAATGTCACAATGGGTCCTGGGGACAATGGGGGGTCCTGGGACGTCACAATGGGCCCTGGGGACAAGGAGGGATCCCCAGGATGTCACAATGGGCCCTGGGGACAAGGGGGTGTCCCCAGGATGTCACAATGGGCCCTGCGGACAAGGGTGGTACCCACGGTGTCACAATGGGCACTGGGCACAAGGGGGGGTCCCTATAGTGTCACAATGGGTCCTGGGGACAAGTGGAGTCTCCTGAAAGTCACAATGGGCCCTTGGGACAATGTGGGGTCCTGGGATCTCACAATGGGCCCCAATGACAAACGGGGGCCCCTGAATGTCACAATGGGCCCTGGGGACAATGGTGGGTCCTGGGACGTCACAATGGGCCCTGGGGACAAAGGGCGGTCCTCAGGATATCACAATGGGCCCTGGGGACAAAGGGTGGTCGCCAGGATATCACAATGGGCTCTGGTGGCAATGGGGTCCCCAGGATGTCACAATGGGCCCTGGGGACAACAGGCGGTCCTGGGATGTCACAATGGGCCCTGGGGACAAAGAGTGTCCCCAGGATATCAGAATGGGCCCTGAGGACAAGTTGGGGTCCCCTGAATTTCAAAATGGGCCCTGGGGACAATGGGGGGTCCTGGGACGTCACAATGGGCCCTGGGGACAAGGAGGGATCCACAGGATGTCACAATGGGCCCTGGGGACAATGGGGGGTCCTGGGACGTCACAATGGGCCCTGGGGACAAGGGGGTGCAGTGGATGTCACAATGGGCCCTGGGGACAATGCGGGGTGTCCAGGATGTGAGAATGAGTCCTGAGGACAAGGGGGGTCCCCATGGTGTCATAATGGGTCCCCAGTGACAAGGAGGGATCCCCATGGTGTCACAATAGGCCCTGGGGACAAAGTGGGGTCCAAGAATGTCACAATGGGCCCTGGGGACAAAAGGGGTTGCCATAGTACCACAATGGGCCCTGGGGTCAAAGGGGGTCCCCATGGTGCTACAATGGGCCCTGGGGACAAAGGGGGGTCCTGGGATGTCACAATGGGCCCTGGGGACAAAGGGGGTGTCCCCATGGTGCCACAATGGGCCCTGGGAAAAAGGGGATGGCCAGGATGTCACAATGGGTCCTGGGGAAAATGGGGGTTGCCCAGGATGTCACAATGGACCCTGAGGACAAGCGGGGGTCTCCATGGTGTCACAATGGGCCC
Organism: Patagioenas fasciata; assembly: GCF_037038585.1. Classification (NCBI taxonomy): domain Eukaryota; kingdom Metazoa; phylum Chordata; class Aves; order Columbiformes; family Columbidae; genus Patagioenas; species Patagioenas fasciata. The sequence continues at coordinate 1,435,591 of NC_092538.1, forward strand.
CAGTGACAAAGGGGGTCCCCTGAATGTCACAATAGGTCCTGGGGACAATGGGGGGTCCTGGGACGTCACAATGGGCCCTGCGGACAAGGAGGGATCCCCAGGATGTCACAATGGGCCCTGGGGACAATGGGGGGTCCTGGGACGTCAAAATGGGCCCTGGGGACAAGGGGGGGTCCCCAGGATGTCAGAATGGGCCCTGGGGACAAGGGCGTGCCGAGGATGTCACAATGGGCCCTGGAGACAATGGGGGGTCCTGGGACGTCACAATGGGCCCTGGGGACAAGGAGGGATCCCCAGGATGTCACAATGGGCCCTGGGGACAAGGGGGTGTCCCCAGGATGTCACAATGGGCCCTGCGGACAAGGGTGGTACCCACGGTGTCACAATGGGCACTGGGCACAAGGGGGGGTCCCTATAGTGTCACAATGGGTCCTGGGGACAAGTGGAGTCTCCTGAAAGTCACAATGGGCCCTTGGGACAATGTGGGGTCCTGGGATCTCACAATGGGCCCCAATGACAAACGGGGGCCCCTGAATGTCACAATGGGCCCTGGGGACAATGGGGGGTCCTGGGACGTCACAATGGGCCCTGGGGACAAAGGGCGGTCCTCAGGATATCACAATGGGCCCTGGGGACAAAGGGTGGTCGCCAGGATATCACAATGGGCTCTGGTGGCAATGGGGTCCCCAGGATGTCACAATGGGCCCTGGGGACAACAGGCGGTCCTGGGATGTCACAATGGGCCCTGGGGACAAAGAGTGTCCCCAGGATATCAGAATGGGCCCTGAGGACAAGTTGGGGTCCCCTGAATTTCAAAATGGGCCCTGGGGACAATGGGGGGTCCTGGGACGTCACAATGGGCCCTGGGGACAAGGAGGGATCCACAGGATGTCACAATGGGCCCTGGGGACAATGGGGTCTCCTGGGACGTCACAATGGGCCCTGGGGACAAGGGGGAGTCCCCAGGATGTCACAATGGGCCCTGGGGACAAAGAGGGGTCCCCTGAATGTCAAAATGGGCCCTGGGGACAAGGGGGTGCAGTGGATGTCACAATGGGCCCTGGGGACAATGCGGGGTGTCCAGGATGTGAGAATGAGTCCTGAGGACAAGGGGGGTCCCCATGGTGTCATAATGGGTCCCCAGTGACAAGGAGGGATCCCCATGGTGTCACAATAGGCCCTGGGGACAAAGTGGGGTCCAAGAATGTCACAATGGGCCCTGGGGACAAAAGGGGTTGCCATAGTGCCACAATGGGCCCTGGGGTCAAAGGGGGTCCCCATGGTGCTACAATGGGCCCTGGGGACAAAGGGGGGTCCTGGGATGTCACAATGGGCCCTGGGGACAAAGGGGGTGTCCCCATGGTGCCACAATGGGCCCTGGGAAAAAGGGGATGGCCAGGATGTCACAATGGGTCCTGGGGAAAATGGGGGTTGCCCAGGATGTCACAATGGACCCTGAGGACAAGCGGGGGTCTCCATGGTGTCACAATGGGCCCCAGTGACAAAGGGGGTCCCCTGAATGTCACAATAGGTCCTGGGGACAATGGGGGGTCCTGGGACGTCACAATGGGCCCTGCGGACAAGGAGGGATCCCCAGGATGTCACAATGGGCCCTGGGGACAATGGGGGGTCCTGGGACGTCAAAATGGGCCCTGGGGACAAGGGGGGGTCCCCAGGATGTCAGAATGGGCCCTGGGGACAAGGGCGTGCCGAGGATGTCACAATGGGCCCTGGAGACAATGGGGGGTCCTGGGACGTCACAATGGGCCCTGGGGACAAGGAGGGATCCCCAGGATGTCACAATGGGCCCTGGGGACAAGGGGGTGTCCCCAGGATGTCACAATGGGCCCTGCGGACAAGGGTGGTACCCACGGTGTCACAATGGGCACTGGGCACAAGGGGGGGTCCCTATAGTGTCACAATGGGTCCTGGGGACAAGTGGAGTCTCCTGAAAGTCACAATGGGCCCTTGGGACAATGTGGGGTCCTGGGATCTCACAATGGGCCCCAATGACAAACGGGGGCCCCTGAATGTCACAATGGGCCCTGGGGACAATGGGGGGTCCTGGGACGTCACAATGGGCCCTGGGGACAAAGGGCGGTCCTCAGGATATCACAATGGGCCCTGGGGACAAAGGGTGGTCGCCAGGATATCACAATGGGCTCTGGTGGCAATGGGGTCCCCAGGATGTCACAATGGGCCCTGGGGACAACAGGCGGTCCTGGGATGTCACAATGGGCCCTGGGGACAAAGAGTGTCCCCAGGATATCAGAATGGGCCCTGAGGACAAGTTGGGGTCCCCTGAATTTCAAAATGGGCCCTGGGGACAATGGGGGGTCCTGGGACGTCACAATGGGCCCTGGGGACAAGGAGGGATCCACAGGATGTCACAATGGGCCCTGGGGACAATGGGGTCTCCTGGGACGTCACAATGGGCCCTGGGGACAAGGGGGAGTCCCCAGGATGTCACAATGGGCCCTGGGGACAAAGAGGGGTCCCCTGAATGTCAAAATGGGCCCTGGGGACAAGGGGGTGCAGTGGATGTCACAATGGGCCCTGGGGACAATGCGGGGTGTCCAGGATGTGAGAATGAGTCCTGAGGACAAGGGGGGTCCCCATGGTGTCATAATGGGTCCCCAGTGACAAGGAGGGATCCCCATGGTGTCACAATAGGCCCTGGGGACAAAGTGGGGTCCAAGAATGTCACAATGGGCCCTGGGGACAAAAGGGGTTGCCATAGTGCCACAATGGGCCCTGGGGTCAAAGGGGGTCCCCATGGTGCTACAATGGGCCCTGGGGACAAAGGGGGGTCCTGGGATGTCACAATGGGCCCTGGGGACAAAGGGGGTGTCCCCATGGTGCCACAATGGGCCCTGAGAGGAAGGGGATGGCCAGGATGTCACAATGGGTCCTGGGGAAAATGGGGGGTGCCCAGGATGTCACAATGGACCCTGAGGACAAGCGGGGGTCTCCATGGTGTCACAATGGGCCCCAGTGACAAAGGGGGTCCCCTGAATGTCACAATAGGTCCTGGGGACAATGGGGGGTCCTGGGACGTCACAATGGCCCCTGCGGACAAGGAGGGATCCCCAGGATGTCACAATGGGCCCTGGGGACAATGGGGGGTCCTGGGACGTCACAATGGGCCCTGGGGACAAGGGGGGGTCCCCAGGATGTCAGAATGGGCCCTGGGGACAAGGGCGTGCCGAGGATGTCACAATGGGCCCTGGAGACAATGGGGGGTCCTGGGACGTCACAATGGGCCCTGGGGACAAGGAGGGATCCCCAGGATGTCACAATGGGCCCTGGGGACAAGGGGGTGTCCCCAGGATGTCACAATGGGCCCTGCGGACAAGGGTGGTACCCACGGTGTCACAATGGGCACTGGGCACAAGGGGGGGTCCCTATAGTGTCACAATGGGTCCTGGGGACAAGTGGAGTCTCCTGAAAGTCACAATGGGCCCTTGGGACAATGTGGGGTCCTGGGATCTCACAATGGGCCCCAATGACAAACGGGGGCCCCTGAATGTCACAATGGGCCCTGGGGACAATGGGGGGTCCTGGGACGTCACAATGGGCCCTGGGGACAAAGGGCGGTCCTCAGGATATCACAATGGGCCCTGGGGACAAAGGGTGGTCGCCAGGATATCACAATGGGCTCTGGTGGCAATGGGGTCCCCAGGATGTCACAATGGGCCCTGGGGACAACAGGCGGTCCTGGGATGTCACAATGGGCCCTGGGGACAAAGAGTGTCCCCAGGATATCAGAATGGGCCCTGAGGACAAGTTGGGGTCCCCTGAATTTCAAAATGGGCCCTGGGGACAAAGAGGGCTCCCCAGCATATCACAATGGGCCCTGGGGACAATGGGGGGTCCTGGGACGTCACAATGGGCCCTGGGGACAAGGAGGGATCCACAGGATGTCACAATGGGCCCTGGGGACAATGGGGGGTCCTGGGACGTCACAATGGGCCCTGGGGACAAGGGGGAGTCCCCAGGATGTCACAATGGGCCCTGGGGACAAAGAGGGGTCCCCTGAATGTCAAAATGGGCCCTGGGGACAAGGGGGTGCAGTGGATGTCACAATGGGCCCTGGGGACAATGCGGGGTGTCCAGGATGTGAGAATGAGTCCTGAGGACAAGGGGGGTCCCCATGGTGTCATAATGGGTCCCCAGTGACAAGGAGGGATCCCCATGGTGTCACAATAGGCCCTGGGGACAAAGTGGGGTCCAAGAATGTCACAATGGGCCCTGGGGACAAAAGGGGTTGCCATAGTGCCACAATGGGCCCTGGGGTCAAAGGGGGTCCCCATGGTGCTACAATGGGCCCTGGGGACAAAGGGGGGTCCTGGGATGTCACAATGGGCCCTGGGGACAAAGGGGGTGTCCCCATGGTGCCACAATGGGCCCTGGGAGGAAGGGGATGGCCAGGATGTCACAATGGGTCCTGGGGAAAATGGGGGGTGCCCAGGATGTCACAATGGACCCTGAGGACAAGCGGGGGTCTCCATGGTGTCACAATGGGCCCCAGTGACAAAGGGGGTCCCCTGAATGTCACAATAGGTCCTGGGGACAATGGGGGGTCCTGGGACGTCACAATGGGCCCTGGGGACAAGGAGGGATCCCCAGCATGTCACAATGGGCCCTGGGGACAATGGGGGGTCCTGGGACGTCACAATGGGCCCTGGGGCCAAGGAGGGATCCCCAGGATGTCACAATGGGCCCTGGGGACAAGGGGGTGTCCCCAGGATGTCACAATGGGCCCTGGGGACAAGGGTGGTACCCACGGTGTCACAATGGGCACTGGGCACAAGGGGGGTTCCCTATAGTGTCACAATGGGTCCTGGGGACAAGTGGAGTCTCCTGAAAGTCACAATGGGCCCTTGGGACAATGTGGGGTCCTGGGATCTCACAATGGGCCCCAATGACAAACGGGGGCCCCTGAATGTCACAATGGGCCCTGGGGACAAAGGGGGGTCCTGGGACGTCACAATGGGCCCTGGGGACAATGGGGGGTCCTGGGACGTCACAATGGGCCCTGGGGACAAAGGGCGGTCCTCAGGATATCACAATGGGCCCTGGGGACAAAGGGTGGTCGCCAGGATATCACAATGGGCTCTGGTGGCAATGGGGTCCCCAGGATGTCACAATGGGCCCTGGGGACAACAGGCGGTCCTGGGATGTCACAATGGGCCCTGGGGACAAAGAGTGTCCCCAGGATATCAGAATGGGCCCTGAGGACAAGTTGGGGTCCCCTGAATTTCAAAATGGGCCCTGGGGACAATGGGGGGTCCTGGGACGTCACAATGGGCCCTGGGGACAAGGAGGGATCCACAGGATGTCACAATGGGCCCTGGGGACAATGGGGGGCGTCCAGGATGTCAGAATGAGTCCTGAGGACAAGGCGGGGTCCCCATGGTGTCACAATGGGTCCCCAGTGACAAGGAGGGGTCCCCATAGTGTCACAATAGGCCCTGGGGACAAAAGGGGTTGCCATGGTGCCACAATGGGCCCTGGGGTCAAAGGGGGTGCCCATGGTGCTACAATGGGCCCTGGGGACAAAGGGGGGTCCTGGGATGTCACAATGGGCCCTGGGGACAAAGGGGGTGTCCCCATGGTGCCACAACGGGCCCTGCGAGCAAGGCGGTGGCCAGGATGTCACAATGGGTCCTGGGGAAAATGGGGGGTGCCCAGGATGTCACAATGGACCCTGAGGACAAGCGGGGGTCTCCATGGTGTCACAATGGGCCCCAGTGACAAAGGGGGTCCCCTGAATGTCACAATAGGTCCTGGGGACAATGGGGGGTCCTGGGACGTCACAATGGGCCCTGGGGACAATGGGGGTTCCTGGGACATCACAATGGGCCCTGGGGACAAGGGGGGGGCCCCAGGATGTCACAGTGGGCCCTGGGGACAAAGAGGGGTCCCCTGAATGTCACAATGGGCCCTGGGGAAAAGGGGGTGCAGAGGATGTCACAATGGGCCCTGGGGACAATGGGGGGTCCTGGGATGTCACAATGGACCCTGGGGACAAGGAGGGATCCCCAGGATGTCACAATGGGCCCTGGGGACAATGGGGGGTCCTGGGACATCACAATGGGCCCTGGGGACAAGGGGGGGTCCCCAGGATGTCACAATGGGCCCTGGGAACAAAGTAAGGTCCTGGGATGTCACAATGGGCCCTGGGGACAAGCGGGGGTCCCCAGGATGTCACAATGGGCCTTGGGAACAAGGGGGTCCCCCAGATATCACAATGGGCCCTGGGGACAATGTAAGGTCCTGGGCTGTCACAATGGACCCTGAGAACAAGGGGGGTCCCCAGGATGTCACAATGAAGTCTTGGGACAAAGGGGGTCCCCAGGATGTCACAATGGGCCCTGGGGACAATGTGGGGTCCTGGGACGTCACAATGGGCCCTGGGGCCAAGGAGGGATCCCCAGGATGTCACAATGGGCCCTGGGGACAAGGGGGTGTCCCCAGGATGTCACAATGGGCCCTGGGGACAAGGGTGGTACCCACGGTGTCACAATGGGCACTGGGCACAAGGGGGGTTCCCTATAGTGTCACAATGGGTCCTGGGGACAAGTGGAGTCTCCTGAAAGTCACAATGGGCCCTTGGGACAATGTGGGGTCCTGGGATCTCACAATGGGCCCCAATGACAAACGGGGGCCCCTGAATGTCACAATGGGCCCTGGGGACAATGGGGGGTCCTGGGACGTCACAATGGGCCCTGGGGACAAAGGGCGGTCCTCAGGATATCACAATGGGCCCTGGGGACAAAGGGTGGTCGCCAGGATATCACAATGGGCTCTGGTGGCAATGGGGTCCCCAGGATGTCACAATGGGCCCTGGGGACAACAGGCGGTCCTGGGATGTCACAATGGGCCCTGGGGACAAAGAGTGTCCCCAGGATATCAGAATGGGCCCTGAGGACAAGTTGGGGTCCCCTGAATTTCAAAATGGGCCCTGGGGACAAAGAGGGCTCCCCAGCATATCACAATGGGCCCTGGGGACAATGGGGGGTCCTGGGACGTCACAATGGGCCCTGGGGACAAGGAGGGATCCACAGGATGTCACAATGGGCCCTGGGGACAATGGGGGGTCCTGGGACGTCACAATGGGCCCTGGGGACAAGGGGGAGTCCCCAGGATGTCACAATGGGCCCTGGGGACAAAGAGGGGTCCCCTGAATGTCAAAATGGGCCCTGGGGACAAGGGGGTGCAGTGGATGTCACAATGGGCCCCAGTGATAAAGGGGGTCCCTATGGTGCCACAATGGGCCCTGGGGACAAAGGGGGTCCCCTGGATGTCACAATGGGCTCTGGGGACAAGGAGGGTCCCCAGGATGTCACAATGGGCCCTGGGGACAAAGAGCATCCCCAGCATGTCACAATGGGCCCTGGGGACAAAGGGGGTCCCCACGGTATCAGAATGGGCCCTGGGGACAAGGGGGGTCCCCTGAATGTCACAATGGGCCCTGGGGACAATGGGAGGTCCTGGGATGTCACAATGAGCCCTGCAGGCAAGGGTGGTACCCACAGTGTCACAATGGGCCCTGGGCACAAGGGGGGGTCCCCATAGTGGCACAATGGACCCTGGGGACAAGGGGGTGCCGAGGATGTCACAATGGGCCCTGGGGACAATGGGGTTCCTGGGACCTCACAATGGGCCCTGAGGACAATGGTGGGTCCCCTGAATGTCAAAATGGGCCCTGGGTACAAAGGGGGGTCCGCAGGATGTCACAATGGGCACTGGGGACAAAGGGGGGGTCCCCAGGATGTCACAATGGGCCCTGGGGACAATGTGGGGTCCTGGGATTTCACAATGGGCCCCAGTGACAAAGGGGGTCCCCTGAATGTCACAATGGGTCCTGGGGACAATGGGGGGTCCTGGGACGTCACAATGGGCCCTGGGGACAAGGAGGGATCCCCAGGATGTCACAATGGGCCCTGGGGACAAGGGGGTGTCCCCAGGATGTCACAATGGGCCCTGCGGACAAGGGTGGTACCCACGGTGTCACAATGGGCACTGGGCACAAGGGGGGGTCCCTATAGTGTCACAATGGGTCCTGGGGACAAGTGGAGTCTCCTGAAAGTCACAATGGGCCCTTGGGACAATGTGGGGTCCTGGGATCTCACAATGGGCCCCAATGACAAACGGGGGCCCCTGAATGTCACAATGGGCCCTGGGGACAATGGTGGGTCCTGGGACGTCACAATGGGCCCTGGGGACAAAGGGCGGTCCTCAGGATATCACAATGGGCCCTGGGGACAAAGGGTGGTCGCCAGGATATCACAATGGGCTCTGGTGGCAATGGGGTCCCCAGGATGTCACAATGGGCCCTGGGGACAACAGGCGGTCCTGGGATGTCACAATGGGCCCTGGGGACAAAGAGTGTCCCCAGGATATCAGAATGGGCCCTGAGGACAAGTTGGGGTCCCCTGAATTTCAAAATGGGCCCTGGGGACAATGGGGGGTCCTGGGACGTCACAATGGGCCCTGGGGACAAGGAGGGATCCACAGGATGTCACAATGGGCCCTGGGGACAATGGGGGGTCCTGGGACGTCACAATGGGCCCTGGGGACAAGGGGGTGCAGTGGATGTAACAATGGGCCCTGGGGACAATGCGGGGTGTCCAGGATGTGAGAATGAGTCCTGAGGACAAGGGGGGTCCCCATGGTGTCATAATGGGTCCCCAGTGACAAGGAGGGATCCCCATGGTGTCACAATAGGCCCTGGGGACAAAGTGGGGTCCAAGAATGTCACAATGGGTCCTGGGGACAAAAGGGGTTGCCATAGTGCCACAATGGGCCCTGGGGTCAAAGGGGGTCCCCATGGTGCTACAATGGGCCCTGGGGACAAAGGGGGGTCCTGGGATGTCACAATGGGCCCTGGGGACAAAGGGGGTGTCCCCATGGTGCCACAACGGGCCCTGCGAGCAAGGCGGTGGCCAGGATGTCACAATGGGTCCTGGGGAAAATGGGGGGTGCCCAGGATGTCACAATGGACCCTGAGGACAAGCGGGGGTCTCCATGGTGTCACAATGGGCCCCAGTGACAAAGGGGGTCCCCTGAATGTCACAATAGGTCCTGGGGACAATGGGGGGTCCTGGGACGTCACAATGGGCCCTGCGGACAAGGAGGGATCCCCAGGATGTCACAATGGGCCCTGGGGACAATGGGGGGTCCTGGGACGTCAAAATGGGCCCTGGGGACAAGGGGGGGTCCCCAGGATGTCAGAATGGGCCCTGGGGACAAGGGCGTGCCGAGGATGTCACAATGGGCCCTGGAGACAATGGGGGGTCCTGGGACGTCACAATGGGCCCTGGGGACAAGGAGGGATCCCCAGGATGTCACAATGGGCCCTGGGGACAAGGGGGTGTCCCCAGGATGTCACAATGGGCCCTGCGGACAAGGGTGGTACCCACGGTGTCACAATGGGCACTGGGCACAAGGGGGGGTCCCTATAGTGTCACAATGGGTCCTGGGGACAAGTGGAGTCTCCTGAAAGTCACAATGGGCCCTTGGGACAATGTGGGGTCCTGGGATCTCACAATGGGCCCCAATGACAAACGGGGGCCCCTGAATGTCACAATGGGCCCTGGGGACAATGGGGGGTCCTGGGACGTCACAATGGGCCCTGGGGACAAAGGGCGGTCCTCAGGATATCACAATGGGCCCTGGGGACAAAGGGTGGTCGCCAGGATATCACAATGGGCTCTGGTGGCAATGGGGTCCCCAGGATGTCACAATGGGCCCTAGGGACAACAGGCGGTCCTGGGATGTCACAATGGGCCCTGGGGACAAAGAGTGTCCCCAGGATATCAGAATGGGCCCTGAGGACAAGTTGGGGTCCCCTGAATTTCAAAATGGGCCCTGGGGACAATGGGGGGTCCTGGGACGTCACAATGGGCCCTGGGGACAAGGAGGGATCCACAGGATGTCACAATGGGCCCTGGGGACAATGGGGTCTCCTGGGACGTCACAATGGGCCCTGGGGACAAGGGGGAGTCCCCAGGATGTCACAATGGGCCCTGGGGACAAAGAGGGGTCCCCTGAATGTCAAAATGGGCCCTGGGGACAAGGGGGTGCAGTGGATGTCACAATGGGCCCTGGGGACAATGCGGGGTGTCCAGGATGTGAGAATGAGTCCTGAGGACAAGGGGGGTCCCCATGGTGTCATAATGGGTCCCCAGTGACAAGGAGGGATCCCCATGGTGTCACAATAGGCCCTGGGGACAAAGTGGGGTCCAAGAATGTCACAATGGGCCCTGGGGACAAAAGGGGTTGCCATAGTGCCACAATGGGCCCTGGGGTCAAAGGGGGTCCCCATGGTGCTACAATGGGCCCTGGGGACAAAGGGGGGTCCTGGGATGTCACAATGGGCCCTGGGGACAAAGGGGGTGTCCCCATGGTGCCACAATGGGCCCTGAGAGGAAGGGGATGGCCAGGATGTCACAATGGGTCCTGGGGAAAATGGGGGGTGCCCAGGATGTCACAATGGACCCTGAGGACAAGCGGGGGTCTCCATGGTGTCACAATGGGCCCCAGTGACAAAGGGGGTCCCCTGAATGTCACAATAGGTCCTGGGGACAATGGGGGGTCCTGGGACGTCACAATGGCCCCTGCGGACAAGGAGGGATCCCCAGGATGTCACAATGGGCCCTGGGGACAATGGGGGGTCCTGGGACGTCACAATGGGCCCTGGGGACAAGGGGGGGTCCCCAGGATGTCAGAATGGGCCCTGGGGACAAGGGCGTGCCGAGGATGTCACAATGGGCCCTGGAGACAATGGGGGGTCCTGGGACGTCACAATGGGCCCTGGGGACAAGGAGGGATCCCCAGGATGTCACAATGGGCCCTGGGGACAAGGGGGTGTCCCCAGGATGTCACAATGGGCCCTGCGGACAAGGGTGGTACCCACGGTGTCACAATGGGCACTGGGCACAAGGGGGGGTCCCTATAGTGTCACAATGGGTCCTGGGGACAAGTGGAGTCTCCTGAAAGTCACAATGGGCCCTTGGGACAATGTGGGGTCCTGGGATCTCACAATGGGCCCCAATGACAAACGGGGGCCCCTGAATGTCACAATGGGCCCTGGGGACAATGGGGGGTCCTGGGACGTCACAATGGGCCCTGGGGACAAAGGGCGGTCCTCAGGATATCACAATGGGCCCTGGGGACAAAGGGTGGTCGCCAGGATATCACAATGGGCTCTGGTGGCAATGGGGTCCCCAGGATGTCACAATGGGCCCTGGGGACAACAGGCGGTCCTGGGATGTCACAATGGGCCCTGGGGACAAAGAGTGTCCCCAGGATATCAGAATGGGCCCTGAGGACAAGTTGGGGTCCCCTGAATTTCAAAATGGGCCCTGGGGACAAAGAGGGCTCCCCAGCATATCACAATGGGCCCTGGGGACAATGGGTGGTCCTGGGACGTCACAATGGGCCCTGGGGACAAGGAGGGATCCACAGGATGTCACAATGGGCCCTGGGGACAATGGGGGGTCCTGGGACGTCACAATGGGCCCTGGGGACAAGGGGGAGTCCCCAGGATGTCACAATGGGCCCTGGGGACAAAGAGGGGTCCCCTGAATGTCAAAATGGGCCCTGGGGACAAGGGGGTGCAGTGGATGTCACAATGGGCCCTGGGGACAATGCGGGGTGTCCAGGATGTGAGAATGAGTCCTGAGGACAAGGGGGGTCCCCATGGTGTCATAATGGGTCCCCAGTGACAAGGAGGGATCCCCATGGTGTCACAATAGGCCCTGGGGACAAAGTGGGGTCCAAGAATGTCACAATGGGCCCTGGGGACAAAAGGGGTTGCCATAGTGCCACAATGGGCCCTGGGGTCAAAGGGGGTCCCCATGGTGCTACAATGGGCCCTGGGGACAAAGGGGGGTCCTGGGATGTCACAATGGGCCCTGGGGACAAAGGGGGTGTCCCCATGGTGCCACAATGGGCCCTGGGAGGAAGGGGATGGCCAGGATGTCACAATGGGTCCTGGGGAAAATGGGGGGTGCCCAGGATGTCACAATGGACCCTGAGGACAAGCGGGGGTCTCCATGGTGTCACAATGGGCCCCAGTGACAAAGGGGGTCCCCTGAATGTCACAATAGGTCCTGGGGACAATGGGGGGTCCTGGGACGTCACAATGGGCCCTGGGGACAAGGAGGGATCCCCAGCATGTCACAATGGGCCCTGGGGACAATGGGGGGTCCTGGGACGTCACAATGGGCCCTGGGGACAAGGGGGGGTCCCCAGGATGTCACAATGGGCCCTGGGGACAAGGGGGGGTCCCCTGAATGTCACAATGGGCCCTGGGGACAAGGGGGTGCAGAGGATGTCACAATGGGCCCTGGGGACAATGGGGGGTCCTGGGACATCACAATGGGCCCTGGGGACAAGGAGGGATCCCCAGGATGTCACAATGGGCCCTGGGGACAATGGGGGGTCCTGGGACGTCACAATGGGCCCTGGGGACAAGGGGGGGTCCCCAGGATGTCACAATGGGCCCTGGGGACAAGGGCGTGCCGAGGATGTCACAATGGGCCCTGGGGACAATGGGGGGTCCTGGGATGTCACAATGGGCCCTGGGGACAAGGGGGGGTCCCCAGGATGTCACAATGGGCCTTGGGAACAAGGGGGTCCCCCAGATATCACAATGGGCCCCGGGGACAATGTAAGGTCCTGGGCTGTCACAATGCACCCTGAGGACAAGGGGGGACCCCAGGATGTCACAATGAAGTCTTGGGACAAAGGGGGTCCCCAGCATGTCACAATGGGCCCTGGGGACAAAGGGGGTCCCCACGGTGTCACAATGGGCCCTGGGCACAAGGGGGGGTCCCCATAGTGTCACAATGGACCCTGGGGACAAGGGGGTGCCGAGGATGTCACAATGGACCCTTGGGACAATGGGGGGTCCTGGGACCTCACAATGGGCCCTGAGGACAATGTGGGTCCCCTGAATGTCAAAATGGGCCCTGGGGACAAAGGGGGGTCCGCAGCATGTCACAATGGGCACTGGGGAGAAAGGGGGGCGTCCCCATGGTGTCACAATGGGCCCAAGTGACAAGGAGAGTCCCCGCGGTGCCACGATGGGTCCTGGGGACAAGGGCGTCCCCCAGATGTCACAATGGGCCCTGGGGACAATGGGGTTGCCCAGGATGTCACAATGGGCCCTGGGGACAATGGGAGTCCCCAAGGTGTCAGAACGAACCCTGGGGACAAAGTGGAATCCTGGAATGTCACAATGGCCCCCAGTGACAAAGGGGTTCCCCATGGTGCTACAATGGGCCCTGGGGACAAAAGGGGTCCCCAGGATTTCACAATAGCACTGGGGACAAAGGGGGGTCGTGGGATGTCACAATGGGCCCTGGGGACAAGGGAGATCCCCATGGTGTCACAATAAGCCCTGGGGACAAAGGGTGGTCCTGGGACATTTCAATGGGCCCTGGGGACAAAGTGGGACCCCATGGTGTCACAATGGGCCCTGGGGACAAGGGGGTCCCCCGGATGTCACAATGGGCCCTGGGGACCAGGGGGGGTCCTGGGATGTCACAATGGGCCCCAGTGACAAAGAGGGTCCTCATGGTGCCACAATGGGCCCTGGGGACAAAGGGGGTCCCCTGGATGTCACAATGGGCTCTGGGGACAAAGGCGGGTGTCGACGGTTTCAAAATGGGCCCTGGGCACAAGGGGCGGTCCCCATAGTGTCACAATGGGTCCTGGGGACAAGTGGGGTCCCCAGGATGTCACAATAGGTCCTGGGGACAATGTGGGGTCCTGGGATGTCACAAAGGGCCCCAGTGACAAAGGGGGTCCCCTGAATGTCACAATGGGCCCCGGGGACACTGGGGGGTCCTGGGACGTCACAATGGGCCCTGGGGACAAGGAGGGATTCCCAGGATGTCACAATGGGCCCTGGGGACAAGGGTGGTACTCACGGTGTCACAATGGTCACTGGGCACAAGGGGGGGTCCCTATAGTGTCACAATGGTTCCTGGGGACAAGTGGGGTCCCCTGAAAGTCACAATGGGCCCTGGGGACAATGTGGGGTCCTGGGATCTCACAATGGGCCCCAGTGACAAACGGGGGCCCCTGAATGTCACAATGGGCCCCGGGGACAATGGGGGGTCCTGGGACGTCACAATGGGCCCTGGGGACAAGGAGGGCACCCCAGGATGTCACACAGGGCCCTGGGGACAATGGCGGGTCGTGGGACGTCACAGTGGGCCCTGGGAACAAGGGGGGGTCCCCAGGATGTCACAATGGGCCCTGGGGACAAAGAGGGGTCCCCTGAATGTCACAATGGGCCTTGGGGACAAGGGGGTGCCGAGGATGTCACAATGGGCCCTGGGGAAAACGGGGGACCTGGGACGACACGATGGGCCCTGGGGACAAGGAGGGATTCCCAGGATGTCACAATGGGCCCTGGGGACAAGGGTGGTACCCACGGTGCCACAATGGTCACTGGGCACAAGGGGGGGTCCCTATAGTGTCACAATGGGTCCTGGGGACAAGTGGAGTCCTGGGATGTCACAATGGGCCCCAGTGACAAACGGGGGCCCCTGAATGTCACAACGGGCCCTGGGGACAATGGCGGGTCCTGGGACGTCACAATGGGCCCTGGGGACAAGGGGAGATCCCCAGGATGTCACAACGGACCCTGGGGACAATGGCGGGTCCTGGGACGTCACAATGGGCCCTGGGGACAAGGGGAGATCCACAGGATGTCACAATGGGCCCTGGGGACAATGGGGGGTCCTGGGACGTCACAATGGGCCCTGGGGACAATGGGGGGTCCCCAGGATGTCACAATGGGCCCTGGGGACAAAGAGGGGTCCCCTGAATGTCACAATGGGCCCTGGGGACAAGGGGGTGCAGTGGATGTCAAAATGGGCCCTGGGGACAATGGGGGGTGTCCAGGATGTGAGAATGAGTCCTGAGGACAAGGGGGGGTCCCCATGGTGTCACAATGGGTCCCCAGTGACAAGGAGGGGTCCCCATGGTGTCACAATAGGCCCTGGGGACAAAGTGGGGTCCAAGAATGTCACAATGGGCCCTGGGGACAAAAGGGGTTGCCATGGTGCCACAATGGGCCCTGGGGTCAAAAAGGGTCCCCACGGTGCTACAATGGGCCCTGGGGACAAAGGGGGGTCCTGGGATGTCACAATGGGCCCTGGGGACAAAAGGGGTTGCCATGGTGCCACAATGGGCCCTGGGGTCAAAAAGGGTCCCCACGGTGCTACAATGGGCCCTGGGGACAAAGGGGGGTCCTGGGAACTCACAATGGGCCCTGAGGACAATGGTGGGTCCCCTGAATGTCACAATGGGCCCTGGGGGCAAAGGGGGGTCCGCAGGATGTCACAATGGGCACTGGGGACAAAGGGGGGCGTCCCCATGTTGTCACAATGGGCCCAAGTGACAAGGAGGGTCCCCACGGTGCCACGATGGGTCCTGGGGACAAGGGCGTCCCCCAGATGTCACAATGGGCCCTGGGGACAATGGGGTTGCCCAGGATGTCACAATGGGCCCTGGGGACAATGGGAGTCCCCAAGGTGTCAGAACGAGCCCTGGAGACAAAGTGGAATCCTGGAATGTCACAATGGCCCCCAGTGACAAAGGGGTTCCCCATGGTGTCATAATGGGCCCTGGGGACAAAAGGGGTCCCCAGGATTTCAAAATAGCACTGGGGACAAAGGGGGGTCATGGGATGTCACAATGGGCTCCAGTGACAAAGAGGGTCCTCATGGTGCCACAATGGGCCCTAGGGACAAAGGGGGTCCCCTGGATGTCACAATGGGCTCTGCGGACAAGGAGGGTCTCCAGGATGTCACAATGGGCCCTGGGGACAAAGAGTGTCCCCAGCATGTCACAATGGGCCCTGGGGACAAAGGAGGTCCCCACGGTATCAGAATGGGCCCTGGGGACAAAGGGGGGTCCCCTGAATGTCACAATGGGCCCTGGGGACAATGGGGGTCCTGGGACGTCACAATGGGCCCTGGGGACAAGGGGGTGCAGAGGATGTCACAATGGGCCCTGGGGACAATGTCGGGTCCTGGGACAGCACAATGGGCCCTGGGGACAAGGGGGGGTCCCCAGGATGTCACAATGGGCCCTGGGGACAAAGAGGGGTCCCCTGAATGTCACAATGGGCCCTGGGGACAAGGGGCTGCTGAGGATGTGACAATGGGCCCTGGGGACAATGGGGGGTCCTGGGACATCACAATGGGCCCTGGGGACAAGGGGGGGTCCCCAGGATGTCACAATGGGCCCTGGGGACAAAGAGGGGTCCCCTGAATGTCACAATGGGCCCTGGGGACAAGGGGGTGCAGAGGATGTCACAATGGGCCCTGGGGACAATGGGGGGTCCTGGGACATCACAATGGGTCCTGGGGACAAGGAGGGATCCCCAGGATGTCACAATGGCCCCTGGGGACAATGGGGGGTCCTGGGATGTCACAATGGGCCCTGGGAACAAGGGTGGGTCCCCAGGATGTCACGATGGGCCTTGGGAACAAGGGGGTCCCCCAGATATCACAATGGGCCCTGGGGACAATGTAAGGTCCTGGGCTGTCACAATGGACCCTGAGGACAAGGGGGGTCCCCAGGATGTCACAATGAAGTCTTGGGACAAAGGGGGTCCCGAGGATGTCACAATGGGGCCTGGGGACCAGGGTGGGTCCTGGGATGCCACAATGGGCCCCAGTGACAAAGGGGGTCCCTATGGTGCCACAATGGGCCCTGGGGACAAAGGGGGTCCCCTGGATGTCACAATGGGCTCTGGGGACAAGGAGGGTCCCCAGGATGTCACAATGGGCCCTGGGGACAAAGAGCGTCCCCAAGATGTCACAATGGGCCCTGGGGACTAGGGGGGGTCCTGGGATGTCACAATGGGCCCTAGTGACAAAGGGGGTCCCTATGGTGCCACAATGGGCCCTGGGGACAAAGGGGGTCCCCTGGATGTCACAATGGGCTCTGCGGACAAGGAGGGTCCCCAGGATGTCACAATGGGCCCTGGGGACAAAGAGCGTCCCCAGCATGTCACAATGGGCCCTGGGGACAAAGGGGGTCCCCACGGTATCAGAATGGGCCCTGGGGACAAAGGGGGGTCCCCTGAATGTCACAATGGGCCCTGGGGACAATGGGGGGTCCTGGGATGTCACAATGAGCCCTGCAGACAAGGGTGGTACCCACGGTGTCACAATGGGCCCTGGGCACAGGGGGGGGTCCCCATAGTGTCACAATGGGTCCTGGGGACAAGTGGGGTCCCCAGGATGTCACAATGGGCCCTGGGGACAATGTGGGGTCCCCTGAATGTCACAATGGGCCCTGGGGACAAAGAGGGGTCCCCTGAATGTCACAATGGGCCCTAGGGACAAGGGGGTGCCGAGGAGGTCACAATGGGCCCTGGGGACAATGGAGGGCCCTGGAACGTCACAATGGGCCCTGGGGACAAGAGGGGATCCCTAGGATGTCACAATGGGCCCTGGGGACTAATGAGGTCCCCACGGTGTCACAATATGTCCTGGAGACAAAGGGGGGTCCCCAGGATGTCACAACGGGCCCTTGGGAAAATGGGGTTCGTTGGATGTCACAATGGGTCCCCAGTGACAAAGGGGGTCCCCAGGATGTCTCAATGGGCCCTGAGGACAATGGGAGGTCCCCATGGTGTCACAATGGGTCCCCAGTGACAAGGGAGGTCTCCACGGTGCCAGGATGGGTCCTGGGGACAAGGAGGTCCCCAGGATGTCACAATGGGCCCTGGGGACAAAGAGGCTCCCCAGGATGTCACAATGGGACCTGGGGACAAGGGGGTCTCCAGGAACTCACAATGGGCTCTGGGGACAATGGAGGTTCCCCAGGATGTTCAAAATAGGCCCTGAGGACAAGGGGTGGTCCCCATGCTGTCACAATGGGTCTCCAGTGACAAGGGGGTCCCCAAGGTGTCACAATGGGCCCTGGGGACAATGGGGGGTCCTGGGACGAAACAATAGGCCCTGGGGACAAGGGGGTTCCCCACAGTGTCACAATGGGCCCTGGGGACAAAGGGGGTCCCCACGGTGTTACAATGGTCCCGGGGGACAAAGGGGGATGCCCAGGATGTCACAATGGGCCCTGAGGACAAGGGGGGGTCCCCATGGTGTCACAATGGGTCCCCAGTGCCAAGGAGGGTCCCCATGGTGTCATAATGGGTCCTGGGGACAAGGGGGTCCCCAGGATGTAACAATGGACCCTGGGGACAATGGGGGGTCCTGGGACGTCACAATGGGCCCTGGAGACAAAGGGGGTCTCCAGGATGTCACAATGGGCTCTGGGGACAATGCGGGGTCCTGGGACATCACAATGGGCCCCAGTGACATGGGGGTCCCCAGGATGTCACAATGGGCCCTGGGGACAATGGGGGGTCCTGGGACATCACAATAGGCCCCAGTGACATGGGGGTCCCCAGGATGTCACAATGGGCCCTGGGGACAATGGGGGTTCCTGGGACGACACAATGGGCCCTGGGGACAAGGAGGGATCCCCAGGATGTCACAATGGGCCCTGGGGACAAAGGGGGTCCCCTGGATGTCACAATGGGCTCTGCGGACAAGGAGGGTCTCCAGGATGTCACAATGGGCCCTGGGGACAAAGAGTGTCCCCAGCATGTCACAATGGGCCCTGGGGACAAAGGAGGTCCCCACGGTATCAGAATGGGCCCTGGGGACAAAGGGGGGTCCCCTGAATGTCACAATGGGCCCTGGGGACAATGGGGGTCCTGGGACGTCACAATGGGCCCTGGGGACAAGGGGGTGCAGAGGATGTCACAATGGGCCCTGGGGACAATGTCGGGTCCTGGGACAGCACAATGGGCCCTGGGGACAAGGGGGGGTCCCCAGGATGTCACAATGGGCCCTGGGGACAAAGAGGGGTCCCCTGAATGTCACAATGGGCCCTGGGGACAAGGGGCTGCTGAGGATGTGACAATGGGCCCTGGGGACAATGGGGGGTCCTGGGACATCACAATGGGCCCTGGGGACAAGGGGGGGTCCCCAGGATGTCACAATGGGCCCTGGGGACAAAGAGGGGTCCCCTGAATGTCACAATGGGCCCTGGGGACAAGGGGGTGCAGAGGATGTCACAATGGGCCCTGGGGACAATGGGGGGTCCTGGGACATCACAATGGGTCCTGGGGACAAGGAGGGATCCCCAGGATGTCACAATGGCCCCTGGGGACAATGGGGGGTCCTGGGATGTCACAATGGGCCCTGGGAACAAGGGTGGGTCCCCAGGATGTCACGATGGGCCTTGGGAACAAGGGGGTCCCCCAGATATCACAATGGGCCCTGGGGACAATGTAAGGTCCTGGGCTGTCACAATGGACCCTGAGGACAAGGGGGGTCCCCAGGATGTCACAATGAAGTCTTGGGACAAAGGGGGTCCCGAGGATGTCACAATGGGGCCTGGGGACCAGGGTGGGTCCTGGGATGCCACAATGGGCCCCAGTGACAAAGGGGGTCCCTATGGTGCCACAATGGGCCCTGGGGACAAAGGGGGTCCCCTGGATGTCACAATGGGCTCTGGGGACAAGGAGGGTCCCCAGGATGTCACAATGGGCCCTGGGGACAAAGAGCGTCCCCAAGATGTCACAATGGGCCCTGGGGACTAGGGGGGGTCCTGGGATGTCACAATGGGCCCTAGTGACAAAGGGGGTCCCTATGGTGCCACAATGGGCCCTGGGGACAAAGGGGGTCCCCTGGATGTCACAATGGGCTCTGCGGACAAGGAGGGTCCCCAGGATGTCACAATGGGCCCTGGGGACAAAGAGCGTCCCCAGCATGTCACAATGGGCCCTGGGGACAAAGGGGGTCCCCACGGTATCAGAATGGGCCCTGGGGACAAAGGGGGGTCCCCTGAATGTCACAATGGGCCCTGGGGACAATGGGGGGTCCTGGGATGTCACAATGAGCCCTGCAGACAAGGGTGGTACCCACGGTGTCACAATGGGCCCTGGGCACAGGGGGGGGTCCCCATAGTGTCACAATGGGTCCTGGGGACAAGTGGGGTCCCCAGGATGTCACAATGGGCCCTGGGGACAATGTGGGGTCCCCTGAATGTCACAATGGGCCCTGGGGACAAAGAGGGGTCCCCTGAATGTCACAATGGGCCCTAGGGACAAGGGGGTGCCGAGGAGGTCACAATGGGCCCTGGGGACAATGGAGGGCCCTGGAACGTCACAATGGGCCCTGGGGACAAGAGGGGATCCCTAGGATGTCACAATGGGCCCTGGGGACTAATGAGGTCCCCACGGTGTCACAATATGTCCTGGAGACAAAGGGGGGTCCCCAGGATGTCACAACGGGCCCTTGGGAAAATGGGGTTCGTTGGATGTCACAATGGGTCCCCAGTGACAAAGGGGGTCCCCAGGATGTCTCAATGGGCCCTGAGGACAATGGGAGGTCCCCATGGTGTCACAATGGGTCCCCAGTGACAAGGGAGGTCTCCACGGTGCCAGGATGGGTCCTGGGGACAAGGAGGTCCCCAGGATGTCACAATGGGCCCTGGGGACAAAGAGGCTCCCCAGGATGTCACAATGGGACCTGGGGACAAGGGGGTCTCCAGGAACTCACAATGGGCTCTGGGGACAATGGAGGTTCCCCAGGATGTTCAAAATAGGCCCTGAGGACAAGGGGTGGTCCCCATGCTGTCACAATGGGTCTCCAGTGACAAGGGGGTCCCCAAGGTGTCACAATGGGCCCTGGGGACAATGGGGGGTCCTGGGACGAAACAATAGGCCCTGGGGACAAGGGGGTTCCCCACAGTGTCACAATGGGCCCTGGGGACAAAGGGGGTCCCCACGGTGTTACAATGGTCCCGGGGGACAAAGGGGGATGCCCAGGATGTCACAATGGGCCCTGAGGACAAGGGGGGGTCCCCATGGTGTCACAATGGGTCCCCAGTGCCAAGGAGGGTCCCCATGGTGTCATAATGGGTCCTGGGGACAAGGGGGTCCCCAGGATGTAACAATGGACCCTGGGGACAATGGGGGGTCCTGGGACGTCACAATGGGCCCTGGAGACAAAGGGGGTCTCCAGGATGTCACAATGGGCTCTGGGGACAATGCGGGGTCCTGGGACATCACAATGGGCCCCAGTGACATGGGGGTCCCCAGGATGTCACAATGGGCCCTGGGGACAATGGGGGGTCCTGGGACATCACAATAGGCCCCAGTGACATGGGGGTCCCCAGGATGTCACAATGGGCCCTGGGGACAATGGGGGTTCCTGGGACGACACAATGGGCCCTGGGGACAAGGAGGGATCCCCAGGATGTCACAATGGGCCCTGGGGACAATGGGGGGTCCTGGGACGTCACAATGGGCCCTGGGGACAAGAGGGGGTCCCCAGGATGTCACAATCGGCCCTGGGGACAAAGAGGGGTCCCCTGAATGTCACAATGGGCCCTGGGGACAAGGGGGTGCCGAGGATGTCACAATGGGCCCTGGGGACAATGGGGGTCCTGGGACGTCACAATGGGCCCTGGGGACACAGAGGGGCCCTAGGACGTCACAATCAGTCCTGGGGACAAGGTGGGGTCCCCTGAGAGTCACAATGAGCCCTGGGAAGAGAGGGGTCTCCCAAGGACATCACAATGGGCCTTGGGAACAATGGGGGGTCCTGGGACGTCACAATTGGCCCTGGGGACAAGGGGGGGTACCCATAGTGTCACAATGGGTCCTGGGGAAAATGGGGTCCCCAGGATGTCACAATGGGCCCTGGGGACAATGTGGGGTCCTGGGATGTCACAATGGGCCCCAGTGACAAAGGGGGTCCCCTGAATGTTACAATGGGTCCTGAGGACAGTGGGGGGTCCTGGGACGTCACAATGGGCCCTGGGGACAAGGAGGGATCCCCAGAATGTCACAATGGGCCCTGGGGACAAGGGGGGGTCCCCAGGATGTCACAATGGGCCCTGGGGACAACGGGGCGTCCTAAGACGTCACAATGGGCCCTGGGGTCAAGCAGGGATCCCCAGGATGTCACAATGGGCCCTGGACACAATGGGGGGTCCTGGGACGTCACAATGGGTCCCGGTGACAAGGGGGCATCCCCAAGATGTCAAAATGCACCCTGGGGCCCAGGGGGGTCCTGCGATGTCACAATTGGCCCTGGGGACAAGGGGGGGTACCCATAGTGTCACAATGGGTCCTGGGGAAAATGGGGTCCCCAGGATGTCACAATGGGCCCTGGGGACAAAGGGGGTCCCCACGGTATCAGAATGGGCCCTGGGGACAAAGCGGGGTCCCCAGGATGTCACAATGGGCCCTGGGGACAATGGGGGGTCCTGGGATGTCTCAATGAGCCCTGCGGACAAGGGTGGTACCCACGGTGTCACAATGGGCCCTGGGCACAACGGGGGGTCCCCATCGTGTCACAATGGGCCCTGGGGACAATGGGGGATCCTGGGACGTCACAATGGGCCCTGGGGACAAGGGGGGGTCCCCAGGATGTCACAATGGGCCCTGGGGACAATGGGGGATCCTGGGACGTCACAATAGGACCTGGGGACAAGGGGGTGCAGTGGATGTCACAATGGGCCCTGGGGACAATGGGGGGTGTCCAGGATGTCAGAATGAGTCCTGAGGACAAGGAAGGGTCCCCATGGTGTCACAATAGGCCCTGGGGACAAAGTGGGGTCCAAGAATGTCACAATGGGCCCTGGGGACAAAAGGGGTTGCCATGGTGCCACAATGGGCCCTGGGGTCAAAGGGGGTCCCCATGGTGCTACAATGGGCCCTGGGGACAAAGGGGGGTCCTAGGATGTCACAATGGGCCCTGGGGACAAAGGGGGTGTCCCCATGGTGCCACAACGGGCCCTGCGAGCAAGGGGGTGGCCAGGATGTCACAATGGGTCCTGGGGAAAATGGGGGGTGCCCAGGATGTCACAATGGACCCTGAGGACAAGCGGGGGTCTCCATGGTGTCACAATGGGCCCCAGTGACAAAGGGGGTCCCCTGAATGTCACAATAGGTCCTGGGGACAATGGAGGGTCCTGGGACGTCACAATGGGCCCTGGGGACAAGGAGGGATCCCCAGGATGTCACAATGGGCCCTGGGGACAATGGGGGTTCCTGGGACGTCACAATGGGCCCTGGGGACAAGGGGGGGTCCCCAGGATGTCACAATGGGCCCTGGGGACAAGGGGGTGCAGAGGATGTCACAATGGGCCCTGGGGACTAGGGGGGGTCCTGGGATGTCACAATGGGCCCCAGTGACAAAGGGCGTCCCTATGGTGCCACAATGGGCCCTGGGGACAAAGGGGGTCCCCTGGATGTCACAATGGGTTCTGGGGACAAGGAGGGTCCCCAGGATGTCACAATGGGCCCTGGGGACAAAGAGCATCCCCAGCATGTCACAATGGGCCCTGGGGACAAAGGGGGTCCCCATGGTATCAGAATGGGCCCTGGGGACAAAGGGGGGTCCCCTGAATGTCACAATGGGCCCTGGGGACAATGGGGGGTCCTGGGACGTCACAATGGGCCCTGGGGACAAGGGGGGGTCCCCAGGATGTCACAATGGGCCCTGGGAACAAAGTAAGGTCCTGGGATGTCACAATGGGCCCTGGGGACAAGCGGGGGTCCCCAGGATGTCACAATGGGCCTTGGGAACAAGGGGGTCCCCCAGATATCACAATGGGCCCTGGGGACAATGTAAGGTCCTGGGCTGTCACAATGGACCCTGAGAACAAGGGGGGTCCCCAGGATGTCACAATGAAGTCTTGGGACAAAGGGGGTCCCCAGGATGTCACAATGGGCCCTGGGGACAATGTGGGGTCCTGGGACGTCACAATGGGCCCTGGGGACAAGGAGGGATCCCCAGGATGTCACAATGGGCCCTGGGGACAAGGGGGTGTCCCCAGGATGTCACAATGGGCCCTGGGGACAAGGGTGGTACCCACGGTGTCACAATGGGCACTGGGCACAAGGGGGGTTCCCTATAGTGTCACAATGGGTCCTGGGGACAAGTGGAGTCTCCTGAAAGTCACAATGGGCCCTTGGGACAATGTGGGGTCCTGGGATCTCACAATGGGCCCCAATGACAAACGGGGGCCCCTGAATGTCACAATGGGCCCTGGGGACAATGGGGGGTCCTGGGACGTCACAATGGGCCCTGGGGACAAAGGGCGGTCCTCAGGATATCACAATGGGCCCTGGGGACAAAGGGTGGTCGCCAGGATATCACAATGGGCTCTGGTGGCAATGGGGTCCCCAGGATGTCACAATGGGCCCTGGGGACAACAGGCGGTCCTGGGATGTCACAATGGGCCCTGGGGACAAAGAGTGTCCCCAGGATATCAGAATGGGCCCTGAGGACAAGTTGGGGTCCCCTGAATTTCAAAATGGGCCCTGGGGACAATGGGGGGTCCTGGGACGTCACAATGGGCCCTGGGGACAAGGAGGGATCCACAGGATGTCACAATGGGCCCTGGGGACAATGGGGGGCGTCCAGGATGTCAGAATGAGTCCTGAGGAGAAGGCGGGGTCCCCATGGTGTCACAATGAGTCCCAGTGACAAGGAGGGGTCCCCATGGTGTCACAATAGGCCCTGGGGACAAAAGGGGTTGCCATGGTGCCACAATGGGCCCTGGGGTCAAAGGGGGTCCCCATGGTGCTACAATGGGCCCTGGGGACAAAGGGGGGTCCTGGGATGTCACAATGGGCCCTGGGGACAAAGGGGGTGTCCCCATGGTGCCACAACGGGCCCTGCGAGCAAAGCGGTGGCCAGGATGTCACAATGGGTCCTGGGGAAAATGGGGGGTGCCCAGGATGTCACAATGGACCCTGAGGACAAGCGGGGGTCTCCATGGTGTCACAATGGGCCCCAGTGACAAAGGGGGTCCCCTGAATGTCACAATAGGTCCTGGGGACAATGGGGGGTCCTGGGACGTCACAATGGGCCCTGGGGACAAGGAGGGATCCCCAGGATGTCACAATGGGCCCTGGGGACAATGGGGGTTCCTGGGACATCACAATGGGCCTTGGGGACAAGGGGGGGCCCCAGGATGTCACAGTGGGCCCTGGGGACAAAGAGGGGTCCCCTGAATGTCACAATGGGCCCTGGGGAAAAGGGGGTGCAGAGGATGTCACAATGGGCCCTGGGGACAATGGGGGGTCCTGGGATGTCACAATGGACCCTGGGGACAAGGAGGGATCCCCAGGATGTCACAATGGGCCCTGGGGACAATGGGGGGTCCTGGGACATCACAATGGGCCCTGGGGACAAGGGGGGGTCCCCAGGATGTCACAATGGGCCCTGGGAACAAAGTAAGGTCCTGGGATGTCACAATGGGCCCTGGGGACAAGCGGGGGTCCCCAGGATGTCACAATGGGCCTTGGGAACAAGGGGGTCCCCCAGATATCACAATGGGCCCTGGGGACAATGTAAGGTCCTGGGCTGTCACAATGGACCCTGAGAACAAGGGGGGTCCCCAGGATGTCACAATGGGCCCTGGGGACAAAGAGGGGT
Source organism: Patagioenas fasciata (assembly GCF_037038585.1). NCBI lineage: Eukaryota > Metazoa > Chordata > Aves > Columbiformes > Columbidae > Patagioenas > Patagioenas fasciata. The sequence continues at coordinate 1,461,102 of NC_092538.1, forward strand.
CCACTGAATGTCACAATGGGCCCTGGGGACAAGGGGGTGCCGAGGATGTCACAATGGGCCCTGGGGACAATGGGGGTCCTGGGACGTCACAATGGGCCCTGGGGACACAGAGGGGCCCTAGGACGTCACAATCAGTCCTGGGGACAAGGTGGGGTCCCCTGAGAGTCACAATGAGCCCTGGGAAGAGAGGGGTCTCCCAAGGACATCACAATGGGCCTTGGGAACAATGGGGGGTCCTGGGACGTCACAATTGGCCCTGGGGACAAGGGGGGGTACCCATAGTGTCACAATGGGTCCTGGGGAAAATGGGGTCCCCAGGATGTCACAATGGGCCCTGGGGACAATGTGGGGTCCTGGGATGTCACAATGGGCCCCAGTGACAAAGGGGGTCCCCTGAATGTTACAATGGGTCCTGAGGACAGTGGGGGGTCCTGGGACGTCACAATGGGCCCTGGGGACAAGGAGGGATCCCCAGAATGTCACAATGGGCCCTGGGGACAAGGGGGGGTCCCCAGGATGTCACAATGGGCCCTGGGGACAACGGGGCGTCCTAAGACGTCACAATGGGCCCTGGGGTCAAGCAGGGATCCCCAGGATGTCACAATGGGCCCTGGACACAATGGGGGGTCCTGGGACGTCACAATGGGTCCCGGTGACAAGGGGGCATCCCCAAGATGTCAAAATGCACCCTGGGGCCCAGGGGGGTCCTGCGATGTCACAATTGGCCCTGGGGACAAGGGGGGGTACCCATAGTGTCACAATGGGTCCTGGGGAAAATGGGGTCCCCAGGATGTCACAATGGGCTCTGGGGACAAGGAGGGTCCCCAGGATGTCACAATGGGCCCTGGGGACAAAGGGGGTCCCCACGGTATCAGAATGGGCCCTGGGGACAAAGCGGGGTCCCCAGGATGTCACAATGGGCCCTGGGGACAATGGGGGGTCCTGGGATGTCTCAATGAGCCCTGCGGACAAGGGTGGTACCCACGGTGTCACAATGGGCCCTGGGCACAACGGGGGGTCCCCATAGTGTCACAATGGGCCCTGGGGACAATGGGGGATCCTGGGACGTCACAATGGGCCCTGGGGACAAGGGGGGGTCCCCAGGATGTCACAATGGGCCCTGGGGACAATGGGGGATCCTGGGACGTCACAATAGGACCTGGGGACAAGGGGGTGCAGTGGATGTCACAATGGGCCCTGGGGACAATGGGGGGTGTCCAGGATGTCAGAATGAGTCCTGAGGACAAGGAAGGGTCCCCATGGTGTCACAATAGGCCCTGGGGACAAAGTGGGGTCCAAGAATGTCACAATGGGCCCTGGGGACAAAAGGGGTTGCCATGGTGCCACAATGGGCCCTGGGGTCAAAGGGGGTCCCCATGGTGCTACAATGGGCCCTGGGGACAAAGGGGGGTCCTAGGATGTCACAATGGGCCCTGGGGACAAAGGGGGTGTCCCCATGGTGCCACAACGGGCCCTGCGAGCAAGGGGGTGGCCAGGATGTCACAATGGGTCCTGGGGAAAATGGGGGGTGCCCAGGATGTCACAATGGACCCTGAGGACAAGCGGGGGTCTCCATGGTGTCACAATGGGCCCCAGTGACAAAGGGGGTCCCCTGAATGTCACAATAGGTCCTGGGGACAATGGAGGGTCCTGGGACGTCACAATGGGCCCTGGGGACAAGGAGGGATCCCCAGGATGTCACAATGGGCCCTGGGGACAAGGGGGGGTCCCCAGGATGTCACAATGGGCCGTGGGGACAAGGGGGTGCAGAGGATGTCACAATGGGCCCTGGGGACTAGGGGGGGTCCTGGGATGTCACAATGGGCCCCAGTGACAAAGGGCGTCCCTATGGTGCCACAATGGGCCCTGGGGACAAAGGGGGTCCCCAGGATGTCACAATGGGTTCTGGGGACAAGGAGGGTCCCCAGGATGTCACAATGGGCCCTGGGGACAAAGAGCATCCCCAGCATGTCACAATGGGCCCTGGGGACAAAGGGGGTCCCCATGGTATCAGAATGGGCCCTGGGGACAAAGGGGGGTCCCCTGAATGTCACAATGGGCCCTGGGGACAATGGGGGGTCCTGGGACGTCACAATGGGCCTTGGGAACAAGGGGGTCCCCCAGATATCACAATGGGCCCTGGGGACAATGTAAGGTCCTGGGCTGTCACAATGGACCCTGAGAACAAGGGGGGTCCCCAGGATGTCACAATGAAGTCTTGGGACAAAGGGGGTCCCCAGGATGTCACAATGGGCCCTGGGGACAATGTGGGGTCCTGGGACGTCACAATGGGCCCTGGGGACAAGGAGGGATCCCCAGGATGTCACAATGGGCCCTGGGGACAAGGGGGTGTCCCCAGGATGTCACAATGGGCCCTGGGGACAAGGGTGGTACCCACGGTGTCACAATGGGCACTGGGCACAAGGGGGGTTCCCTATAGTGTCACAATGGGTCCTGGGGACAAGTGGAGTCTCCTGAAAGTCACAATGGGCCCTTGGGACAATGTGGGGTCCTGGGATCTCACAATGGGCCCCAATGACAAACGGGGGCCCCTGAATGTCACAATGGGCCCTGGGGACAATGGGGGTTCCTGGGACATCACAATGGGCCCTGGGGACAAGGGGGGGCCCCAGGATGTCACAGTGGGCCCTGGGGACAAAGAGGGGTCCCCTGAATGTCACAATGGGCCCTGGGGAAAAGGGGGTGCAGAGGATGTCACAATGGGCCCTGGGGACAATGGGGGGTCCTGGGATGTCACAATGGACCCTGGGGACAAGGAGGGATCCCCAGGATGTCACAATGGGCCCTGGGGACAATGGGGGGTCCTGGGACGTCCCAATGGGCCCTGGGGACAAGGGGGGGTCCCCAGGATGTCACAATGGGCCCTGGGAACAAAGTAAGGTCCTGGGATGTCACAATGGGCCCTGGGGACAAGCGGGGGTCCCCAGGATGTCACAATGGGCCTTGGGAACAAGGGGGTCCCCCAGATATCACAATGGGCCCTGGGGACAATGTAAGGTCCTGGGCTGTCACAATGGACCCTGAGAACAAGGGGGGTCCCCAGGATGTCACAATGAAGTCTTGGGACAAAGGGGGTCCCCAGGATGTCACAATGGGCCCTGGGGACAATGTGGGGTCCTGGGACGTCACGATGGGCCCTGGGGCCAAGGAGGGATCCCCAGGATGTCACAATGGGCCCTGGGGACAAGGGGGTGTCCCCAGGATGTCACAATGGGCCCTGGGGACAAGGGTGGTACCCACGGTGTCACAATGGGCACTGGGCACAAGGGGGGTTCCCTATAGTGTCACAATGGGTCCTGGGGACAAGTGGAGTCTCCTGAAAGTCACAATGGGCCCTTGGGACAATGTGGGGTCCTGGGATCTCACAATGGGCCCCAATGACAAACGGGGGCCCCTGAATGTCACAATGGGGCCTGGGGACAATGGGGGGTCCTGGGACGTCACAATGGGCCCTGGGGACAAAGGGCGGTCCTCAGGATATCACAACGGGCCCTGGGGACAAAGGGTGGTCGCCAGGATATCACAATGGGCTCTGGTGGCAATGGGGTCCCCAGGATGTCACAATGGGCCCTGGGGACAACAGGCGGTCCTGGGATGTCACAATGGGCCCTGGGGACAAAGAGTGTCCCCAGGATATCAGAATGGGCCCTGAGGACAAGTTGGGGTCCCCTGAATTTCAAAATGGGCCCTGGGGACAAAGAGGGCTCCCCAGCATATCACAATGGGCCCTGGGGACAATGGGGGGTCCTGGGACGTCACAATGGGCCCTGGGGACAAGGAGGGATCCACAGGATGTCACAATGGGCCCTGGGGACAATGGGGGGTCCTGGGACGTCACAATGGGCCCTGGGGACAAGGGGGAGTCCCCAGGATGTCACAATGGGCCCTGGGGACAAAGAGGGGTCCCCTGAATGTCAAAATGGGCCCTGGGGACAAGGGGGTGCAGTGGATGTCACAATGGGCCCTAGTGACAAAGGGGGTCCCTATGGTGCCACAATGGGCCCTGGGGACAAAGGGGGTCCCCTGGATGTCACAATGGGCTCTGGGGACAAGGAGGGTCCCCAGGATGTCACAATGGGCCCTGGGGACAAAGAGCATCCCCAGCATGTCACAATGGGCCCTGGGGACAAAGGGGGTCCCCACGGTATCAGAATGGGCCCTGGGGACAAGGGGGGTCCCCTGAATGTCACAATGGGCCCTGGGGACAATGGGAGGTCCTGGGATGTCACAATGAGCCCTGCAGGCAAGGGTGGTACCCACAGTGTCACAATGGGCGCTGGGCACAAGGGGGGGTCCCCATAGTGTCACAATGGACCCTGGGGACAAGGGGGTGCCGAGGATGTCACAATGGGCCCTGGGGACAATGGGGTTCCTGGGACCTCACAATGGGCCCTGAGGACAATGGTGGGTCCCCTGAATGTCAAAATGGGCCCTGGGGACAAAGGGGGGTCCGCAGGATGTCACAATGGGCACTGGGGACAAAGGGGGGGTCCCCAGGATGTCACAATGGGCCCTGGGGACAATGTGGGGTCCTGGGATTTCACAATGGGCCCCAGTGACAAAGGGGGTCCCCTGAATGTCACAATGGGTCCTGGGGACAATGGGGGGTCCTGGGACGTCACAATGGGCCCTGGGGACAAGGAGGGATCCCCAGGATGTCACAATGGGCCCTGGGGACAAGGGGGTGTCCCCAGGATGTCACAATGGGCCCTGGGGACAAGGGTGGTACCCACGGTGTCACAATGGGCACTGGGCACAAGGGGGGTTCCCTATAGTGTCACAATGGGTCCTGGGGACAAGTGGAGTCTCCTGAAAGTCACAATGGGCCCTTGGGACAATGTGGGGTCCTGGGATCTCACAATGGGCCCCAATGACAAACGGGGGCCCCTGAATGTCACAATGGGCCCTGGGGACAATGGGGGGTCCTGGGACGTCACAATGGGCCCTGGGGACAAAGGGCGGTCCTCAGGATATCACAATGGGCCCTGGGGACAAAGGGTGGTCGCCAGGATATCACAATGGGCTCTGGTGGCAATGGGGTCCCCAGGATGTCACAATGGGCCCCTGGGACAACAGGCGGTCCTGGGATGTCACAATGGGCCCTGGGGACAAAGAGTGTCCCCAGGATATCAGAATGGGCCCTGAGGACAAGTTGGGGTCCCCTGAATTTCAAAATGGGCCCTGGGGACAATGGGGGGTCCTGGGACGTCACAATGGGCCCTGGGGACAAGGAGGGATCCCCATGGTGTCACAATAGGCCCTGGGGACAAAGTGGGGTCCAAGAATGTCACAATGGGCCCTGGGGACAAAAGGGGTTGCCATAGTGCCACAATGGGCCCTGGGGTCAAAGGGGGTCCCCATGGTGCTACAATGGGCCCTGGGGACAAAGGGGGGTCCTGGGATGTCACAATGGGCCCTGGGGACAAAGGGGGTGTCCCCATGGTGCCACAATGGGCCCTGAGAGGAAGGGGATGGCCAGGATGTCACAATGGGTCCTGGGGAAAATGGGGGGTGCCCAGGATGTCACAATGGACCCTGAGGACAAGCGGGGGTCTCCATGGTGTCACAATGGGCCCCAGTGACAAAGGGGGTCCCCTGAATGTCACAATAGGTCCTGGGGACAATGGGGGGTCCTGGGACGTCACAATGGGCCCTGCGGACAAGGAGGGATCCCCAGGATGTCACAATGGGCCCTGGGGACAATGGGGGGTCCTGGGACGTCACAATGGGCCCTGGAGACAAGGGGGGGTCCCCAGGATGTCAGAATGGGCCCTGGGGACAAGGGCGTGCCGAGGATGTCACAATGGGCCCTGGAGACAATGGGGGGTCCTGGGACGTCACAATGGGCCCTGGGGACAAGGAGGGATCCCCAGGATGTCACAATGGGCCCTGGGGACAAGGGGGTGTCCCCAGGATGTCACAATGGGCCCTGCGGACAAGGGTGGTACCCACGGTGCACAATGGGCACTGGGCACAAGGGGGGGTCCCTATAGTGTCACAATGGGTCCTGGGGACAAGTGGAGTCTCCTGAAAGTCACAATGGGCCCTGGGGACAATGTGGGGTCCTGGGATCTCACAATGGGCCCCAATGACAAACGGGGGCCCCTGAATGTCACAATGGGCCCTGGGGACAATGGGGGGTCCTGGGACGTCACAATGGGCCCTGGGGAAAAAGGGCGGTCCTCAGGATATCACAATGGGCCCTGGGGACAAAGGGTGGTCGCCAGGATATCACAATGGGCTCTGGTGGCAATGGGGTCCCCAGGATGTCACAATGGGCCCTGGGGACAACAGGCGGTCCTGGGATGTCACAATGGGCCCTGGGGACAAAGAGTGTCCCCAGGATATCAGAATGGGCCCTGAGGACAAGTTGGGGTCCCCTGAATTTCAAAATGGGCCCTGGGGACAAAGAGGGCTCCCCAGCATATCACAATGGGCCCTGGGGACAATGGGGGGTCCTGGGACGTCACAATGGGCCCTGGGGACAAGGAGGGATCCACAGGATGTCACAATGGGCCCTGGGGACAATGGGGGGTCCTGGGACGTCACAATGGGCCCTGGGGACAAGGGGGAGTCCCCAGGATGTCACAATGGGCCCTGGGGACAAAGAGGGGTCCCCTGAATGTCAAAATGGGCCCTGGGGACAAGGGGGTGCAGTGGATGTCACAATGGGCCCTGGGGACAATGCGGGGTGTCCAGGATGTGAGAATGAGTCCTGAGGACAAGGGGGGTCCCCATGGTGTCATAATGGGTCCCCAGTGACAAGGAGGGATCCCCATGGTGTCACAATAGGCCCTGGGGACAAAGTGGGGTCCAAGAATGTTACAATGGGCCCTGGGGACAAAAGGGGTTGCCATAGTGCCACAATGGGCCCTGGGGTCAAAGGGGGTCCCCATGGTGCTACAATGGGCCCTGGGGACAAAGGGGGGTCCTGGGATGTCACAATGGGCCCTGGGGACAAAGGGGGTGTCCCCATGGTGCCACAATGGGCCCTGGGAGGAAGGGGATGGCCAGGATGTCACAATGGGTCCTGGGGAAAATGGGGGGTGCCCAGGATGTCACAATGGACCCTGAGGACAAGCGGGGGTCTCCATGGTGTCACAATGGGCCCCAGTGACAAAGGGGGTCCCCTGAATGTCACAATAGGTCCTGGGGACAATGGGGGGTCCTGGGACGTCACAATGGGCCCTGCGGACAAGGAGGGATCCCCAGGATGTCACAATGGGCCCTGGGGACAATGGGGGGTCCTGGGACGTCACAATGGGCCCTGGGGACAAGGGGGGGTCCCCAGGATGTCACAATGGGCCCTGGGGACAAGGGGGGGTCCCCTGAATGTCACAATGGGCCCTGGGGACAAGGGGGTGCAGAGGATGTCACAATGGGCCCTGGGGACAATGGGGGGTCCTGGGACATCACAATGGGCCCTGGGGACAAGGAGGGATCCCCAGGATGTCACAATGGGCCCTGGGGACAATGGGGGGTCCTGGGACGTCACAATGGGCCCTGGGGACAAGGGGGGGTCCCCAGGATGTCACAATGGGCCTTGGGAACAAGGGCGTGCCGAGGATGTCACAATGGGCCCCGGGGACAATGTAAGGTCCTGGGCTGTCACAATGGACCCTGAGGACAAGGGGGGACCCCAGGATGTCACAATGAAGTCTTGGGACAAAGGGGGTCCCCAGCATGTCACAATGGGCCCTGGGGACAAAGGGGGTCCCCACGGTGTCAGAATGGGCCCTGGGGACAAGGGGGGTCCCCTGAATGTCACAATGGGCCCTGGGGACAATGGGGGGTCCTGGGATGTCACAATGAGCCCTGCAGACAAGGGTGGTACCCACGGTGTCACAATGGGTCCTGGGCACAAGGGGGGGTCCCCATAGTGTCACAATGGACCCTGGGGACAAGGGGGTACCGAGGATGTCACAATGGACCCTGGGGACAATGGGGGGTCCTGGGACCTCACAATGGGCCCTGAGGACAATGGTGGGTCCCCTGAAGGTCACAATGGGCCCTGGGGACAAAGCGGGGTCCGCAGCATGTCACAATGGGCACTGGGGAGAAAGGGGGGCGTCCCCATGGTGTCACAATGGGCCCAAGTGACAAGGAGGGTCCCCGCGGTGCCACGATGTGTCCTGGGGACAAGGGCGTCCCCCAGATGTCACAATGGGCCCTGGGGACAATGGGGTTGCCCAGGATGTCACAATGGGCCCTGGGGACAATGGGAGTCCCCAAGGTGTCAGAACGAACCCTGGGGACAAAGTGGAATCCTGGAATGTCACAATGGCCCCCAGTGACAAAGGGGTTCCCCATGGTGTCACAATGGGCCGTGGGGACAAAAGGGGTCCCCAGGATTTCACAATAGCACTGGGGACAAAGGGGGGTCGTGGGATGTCACAATGGGCCCTGGGGACAAGGGAGATCCCCATGGTGTCACAATAAGCCCTGGGGACAAAGGGTGGTCCTGGGACATTTCAATGGGCCCTGGGGACAAAGTGGGACCCCATGGTGTCACAATGGGCCCTGGGGACAAGGGGGTCCCCCGGATGTCACAATGGGCCCTGGGGACCAGGGGGGGTCCTGGGATGTCACAATGGGCCCCAGTGACAAAGAGGGTCCTCATGGTGCCACAATGGGCCCTGGGGACAAAGGGGGTCCCCTGGATGTCACAATGGGCTCTGGGGACAAAGGCGGGTGTCGACGGTGTCAAAATGGGCCCTGGGCACAAGGCGGGGTCCCCATAGTGTCACAATGGGTCCTGGGGACAAGTGGGGTCCCCAGGATGTCACAATAGGTCCTGGGGACAATGTGGGGTCCTGGGATGTCACAAAGGGCCCCAGTGACAAAGGGGGTCCCCTGAATGTCACAATGGGCCCCGGGGACACTGGGGGGTCCTGGGACGTCACAATGGGCCCTGGGGACAAGGAGGGATTCCCAGGATGTCACAATGGGCCCTGGGGACAAGGGTGGTACTCACGGTGTCACAATGGTCACTGGGCACAAGGGGGGGTCCCTATAGTGTCACAATGGTTCCTGGGGACAAGTGGGGTCCCCTGAAAGTCACAATGGGCCCTGGGGACAATGTGGGGTCCTGGGATCTCACAATGGGCCCCGGTGACAAACAGGGGCCCCTGAATGTCACAATGGGCCCCGGGGACAATGGGGGGTCCTGGGACGTCACAATGGGCCCTGGGGACAAGGAGGGCACCCCAGGATGTCACACAGGGCCCTGGGGACAATGGCGGGTCGTGGGACGTCACAGTGGGCCCTGGGAACAAGGGGGGGTCCCCAGGATGTCACAATGGGCCCTGGGGACAAAGAGGGGTCCCCTGAATGTCACAATGGGCCTTGGGGACAAGGGGGTGCTGAGGATGTCACAATGGGCCCTGGGGAAAACGGGGGACCTGGGACGTCACGATGGGCCCTGGGGACAAGGAGGGATTCCCAGGATGTCACAATGGGCCCTGGGGACAAGGGTGGTACCCACGGTGCCACAATGGTCACTGGGCACAAGGGGGGGTCCCTATAGTGTCACAATGGGTCCTGGGGACAAGTGGGGTCCTGGGATGTCACAATGGGCCCCAGTGAGAAACGGGGGCCCCTGAATGTCACAACGGGCCCTGGGGACAATGGGGGGTCCTGGGACGTCGCAATGGGCCCTGGGGACAAGGGGGGATCCCCAGGATGTCACAATGGGCCCTGGGAACAAGGGGGTGCAGAGGATGTCACAACGGGCCCTGGGGACAATGGGGGGTCCTGGGACGTCACAATGGGCCTTGGGGACAAGGAGGGATCCCCAGGATGTCACAATGGGCCCTGGGGACAAGGGGGGGTCCCCAGGATGTCACAATGGGCCCTGGGGACAAAGTAAGGTCCTGGGATGTCACAATGGGCCCTGGGGACAAGGGGGGGCCCCAGGATGTCACAATGGGCCTTGGGAACAAGGGGGTCCCCCAGATATCACAATGGGCCCTGGGGACAATGTAAGGTCCTGGGCTGTCACAATGGACCCTGAGGACAAGGGGGGTCCCCAGGATGTCACAATGAAGTCTTGGGACAAAGGGGGTCCCCAGGATGTCACAATGGGCCCTGGGGACCAGGGGGGGTCCTGGGATGTCAGAATGGGCCCCAGTGACAAAGGGGGTCCCTATGGTGCCACAATGGGCCCTGGGGACAAAGGGGGTCCCCTGGATGTCACAATGGGCTCTGGGGACAAGGAGGGTCCCCAGGATGTCACAATGGGCCCTGGGGACAAAGAGCGTCCCCAGCATGTCACAATGGGCTCTGGGGACAAAGGGGGTCCCCACGGTATCAGAATGGGCCCTGGGGACTAGGGGGGTCCCCTGAATGTCACAATGGGCCCTGGGGACAATGGGGGGTCCTGGGATGTCACAATGAGCCCTGCAGACAAGGGTGGTACCCACGGTGTCACAATGGGCCCTGGGCACAAGGGGGGGTCCCCATAGTGTCACAATGGACCCTGGGGACAAGGGGGTGCCAAGGATGTCACAATGGGCCCTGGGGACAATGGGGGGTCCTGGGACCTCACAATGGGCCCTGAGGACAATGGTGGGTCCCCTGAATGTCAAAATGGGCCCTGGGGACAAAGGGGGGTCCTCAGGATGTCACAATGGGCACTGGGGACAAAGGGGGGGTCCCCAGGATGTCACAATGGGCCCTGGGGACAATGTGGGGTCCTGGGATTTCACAATGGGCCCCAGTGACAAAGGGGGTCCCCTGAATGTCACAATGGGTCCTGGGGACAATGGGGGGTCCTGGGACGTCACAATGGGCCCTGGGGACAAGGAGGGATCCCCAGGATGTCACAATGGGCCCTGGGGACAAGGGGGTGTCCCCGGGATGTCACAATGGGCCCTGCGGACATGGGTGGTACCCACGGTGTCACAATGGGCACTGGGCACAAGGGGGGGTCCCTATAGTGTCACAATGGGTCCTGGGGACAAGTGGAGTCTCCTGAAAGTCACAATGGGCCCTTGGGACAATGTGGGGTCCTGGGATCTCACAATGGGCCCCAATGACAAACGGGGGCCCCTGAATGTCACAATGGGCCCTGGGGACAATGGGGGGTCCTGGGACGTCACAATGGGCCCTGGGGACAACAGGCGGTCCTGGGATGTCACAATGGGCCCTGGGGACAAAGAGTGTCCCCAGGATATCAGAATGAGCCCTGAGGACAAGTTGGGGTCCCCTGAAGTTCAAAATGGGCCCTGGGGACAAAGAGAGCTCCCCAGCATATCACAATGGGCCCTGGGGACAATGGGGGGTCCTGGGACGTCACAATGGGCCCTGGGGACAAGGGGGAGTCCCCAGGATGTCACAATGGGCCCTGGGGACAAAGAGGGGTCCCCTGAATGTCAAAATGGGCCCTGGGGACAAGGGGGTGCAGTGGATGTCACAATGGGCCCTGGGGACAATGCGGGGTGTCCAGGATGTGAGAATGAGTCCTGAGGACAAGGGGGGTCCTCATGGTGTCATAATGGGTCCCCAGTGACAAGGAGGGATCCCCATGGTGTCACAATAGGCCCTGGGGACAAAGTGGGGTCCAAGAATGTCACAATGGGCCCTGGGGACAAAAGGGGTTGCCATAGTGCCACAATGGGCCCTGGGGTCAAAGGGGGTCCCCATGGTGCTACAATGGGCCCTGGGGACAAAGGGGGGTCCTGGGATGTCACAATGGGCCCTGGGGACAAAGGGGGTGTCCCCATGGTGCCACAATGGGCCCAGGGAGGAAGGGGATGGCCAGGATGTCACTATGGGTCCTGGGGAAAATGGGGGGTGCCCAGGATGTCACAATGGACCCTGAGGACAAGCGGGGGTCTCCATGGTGTCACAATGGGCCCCAGTGATAAAGGGGGTCCCCTGAATGTCACAATAGGTCCTGGGGACAATGGGGGGTCCTGGGACGTCACAATGGGCCCTGCGGACAAGGAGGGATCCCCAGGATGTCACAATGGGCCCTGGGGACAATGGGGGGTCCTGGGACGTCACAATGGGCCCTGGGGACAAGGGGGGGTCCCCAGGATGTCACAATGGGCCCTGGGGACAAGGGGGGGTCCCCTGAATGTCACAATGGGCCCTGGGGACAAGGGGGTGCAGAGGATGTCACAATGGGCCCTGGGGACAATGGGGGGTCCTGGGACATCACAATGGGCCCTGGGGACAAGGAGGGATCCCCAGGATGTCACAATGGGCCCTGGGGACAATGGTGGGTCCTGGGACGTCACAATGGGCCCTGGGGACAAGGGGGGGTCCCCAGGATGTCACAATGGGCCCTGGGGACAAGGGCGTGCTGAGGATGTCACAATGGGCCCTGGGGACAATGGGGGGTCCTGGGATGTCACAATGGGCCCTGGGGACAAGGGGGGGTCCCCAGGATGTCACAATGGGCCTTGGGAACAAGGGGGTCCCCCAGATATCACAATGGGCCCCGGGGACAATGTAAGGTCCTGGGCTGTCACAATGGTCCCTGAGGACAAGGGGGGACCCCAGGATGTCACAATGAAGTCTTGGGACAAAGGGGGTCCCCGGGATTTCACAATGGGCCCTGGGGACAAAGGGGGTCCCCACGGTGTCAGAATGGGCCCTGGGGACAAGGGGGGTCCCCTGAATGTCACAATGGGCCCTGGGGACAATGGGGGGTCCTGGGATGTCACAATGAGCCCTGGGGACAAGGGTGGTACCCACGGTGTCACAATGGGCCCTGGGCACAAGGGGGGGTCCCCATAGTGTCACAATGGACCCTGGGGACAAGGGGGTGCCGAGGATGTCACAATGGACCCTGGGGACAATGGGGGGTCCTGGGACCTCACAATGGGCCCTGAGGACAATGGTGGGTCCCCTGAATGTCAAAATGGGCCCTGGGGACAAAGGGGGGTCCGCAGCATGTCACAATGGGCACTGGGGAGAAAGGGGGGCGTCCCCATGGTGTCACAATGGGCCCAAGTGACAAGGAGGGTCCCCGCGGTGCCACGATGGGTCCTGGGGACAAGGGCGTCCCCCAGATGTCACAATGGGCCCTGGGGACAATGGGGTTGCCCAGGATGTCACAATGGGCCCTGGGGACAATGGGAGTCCCCAAGGTGTCAGAACGAACCCTGGGGACAAAGTGGAATCCTGGAATGTCACAATGGCCCCCAGTGACAAAGGGGTTCCCCATGGTGTCACAATGGGCCCTGGGGACAAAAGGGGTCCCCAGGATTTCACAATAGCACTGGGGACAAAGGGGGGTCGTGGGATGTCACAATGGGCCCTGGGGACAAGGGAGATCCCCATGGTGTCACAATAAGCCCTGGGGACAAAGGGTGGTCCTGGGACATTTCAATGGGCCCTGGGGACAAAGTGGGACCCCATGGTGTCACAATGGGCCCTGGGGACAAGGGGGTCCCCCGGATGTCACAATGGGCCCTGGGGACCAGGGGGGGTCCTGGGATGTCACAATGGGCCCCAGTGACAAAGAGGGTCCTCATGGTGCCACAATGGGCCCTGGGGACAAAGGGGGTCCCCTGGATGTCACAATGGGCTCTGGGGACAAAGGCGGGTGTCGACGGTGTCAAAATGGGCCCTGGGCACAAGGGGGGGTCCCCATAGTGTCACAATGGGTCCTGGGGACAAGTGGGGTCCCCAGGATGTCACAATAGGTCCTGGGGACTATGTGGGGTCCTGGGATGTCACAAATGGCCCCAGTGACAAAGGGGGTCCCCTGAATGTCCCAATGGGCCCCGGGGACACTGGGGGGTCCTGGGACGTCACAATGGGCCCTGGGGACAAGGAGGGATTCCCAGGATGTCACAATGGGCCCTGGGGACAAGGGTGGTACTCACGGTGTCACAATGGTCACTGGGCACAAGGGGGGGTCCCTATAGTGTCACAATGGTTCCTGGGGACAAGTGGGGTCCCCTGAAACTCACAATGGGCCCTGGGGACAATGTGAGGTCCTGGGATGTCACAATGGGCCCCAGTGACAAACGGTGGCCCCTGAATGTCACAATGGGCCCCGGGGACAATGGGGGGTCCTGGGACGTCACAATGGGCCCTGGGGACAAGGAGGGCACCCCAGGATGTCACACAGGGCCCTGGGGACAATGGCGGGTCGTGGGACGTCACAGTGGGCCCTGGGAACAAGGGGGGGTCCCCAGGATGTCACAATGGGCCCTGGGGACAAAGAGGGGTCCCCTGAATGTCACAATGGGCCTTGGGGACAAGGGGGTGCCGAGGATGTCACAATGGGCCCTGGGGAAAACGGGGGACCTGGGACGTCACGATGGGCCCTGGGGACAAGGAGGGATTCCCAGGATGTCACAATGGGCCCTGGGGACAAGGGTGGTACCCACGGTGTCACAATGGTCACTGGGCACAAGGGGGGGTCCCTATAGTGTCACAATGGGTCCTGGGGACAAGTGGGGTCCTGGGATGTCACAATGGGCCCCAGTGAGAAACGGGGGCCCCTGAATGTCACAACGGGCCCTGGGGACAATGGGGGGTCCTGGGATCTCACAATGGGCCCTGGGGACAAGGAGGGATCCCCAGGATGTCACAATGGGCCCTGGGGACAATGGCGGGTCCTGGGACGTCACAATGGGCCCTGGGGACAAGGGGGGGTCCCCAGGATGTCACAATGGGCCCTGGGGACAAAGAGGGGTCCCCTGAATGTCACAATGGGCCCTGGGCACAAGGGGGTGCCGAGGATGTCACAATGGGCCCTGGGGACAATGGGGGGTCCTGGGACCTCACAATGGGCCCTGAGGACAATGGTGGGTCCCCTGAATGTCACAATGGGCCCTGGGGACAAAGGGGGGTCCGCAGGATGTCACAATGGGCACTGGAGACAAAGGGGGGCGTCCCCATGGTGTCACAATGGGCCCAAGTGACAAGGAGGGTCACCACGGTGCCACGATGGGTCCTGGGGACAAGGGAGTCCCCCAGATGTCACAATGGGCCCTGGGGACAAAAGGGGTCCACAGGATTTCACAATAGCACTGGGGACAAAGGGGGGTCCTGGGATGTCACAATGGGCTCCAGTGACAAAGAGGGTCCTCATGGTGCCACAATGGGCCCTGGGGACAAAGGGGGTCCCCTGGATGTCACAATGGGCTCTGGGGACAAGGAGGGTCCCCAGGATGTCACAATGGGTCCTGGGGACAAAGAGCGTCCCCAGCATGTCACAATGGGCCCTGGGGACAAAGGGGGTCCCCACGGTATCAGAATGGGCCCTGGGGACAAAGGGGGGTCCCCTGAATGTCACAATGGGCCCTGGGGACAATGGGGGGTCCTGGGACGTCACAATGGGCCCTGGGGACAAGGGGGTGCAGAGGATGTCACAATGGGCCCTGGGGACAATGTCGGGTCCTGGGACGTCACAATGGGCCCTGGGGACAAGGGGGGGTCCCCATGATGTCACAATGGGCCCTGGGGACAAAGAGGGGTCCCCTGAATGTCACAATGGGCCCTGGGGACAAGGGGGTGCAGTGGATGTCACAATGGGCCCTGGGGACAATGGGGGGTGTCCATGATGTGAGAATGAGTCCTGAGGACAAGGGGGGGTCCCCATGGTGTCACAATGGGTCCCCAGTGACAAGGAGGGGTCCCCACGGTGTCACAATAAGCCCTGGGGACAAAGTGGGGTCCAAGAATGTCACAATGGGCCCTGGGGACAAAAGGGGTTGCCATGGTGCCACAATGGGCCCTGGGGTCAAAGGGCGTCCCCATGGTGCTACAATGGGCCCTGGGGACAAAGGGGGGTCCTGGGATGTCACAATGGGCCCTGGGGACAAAGGGGGTGTCCCCATGGTGCCACAATGGGCCCTGGGAGCAAGGGGATGGCCAGGATGTCACTATGGGTCCTGGGGAAAATGGGGGGTGCCCAGGATGTCACAATGGACCCTGAGGACAAGCGGGGGTCTCCATGGTGTCACAATGGGCCCCAGTGACAAAGGGGATCCCCTGAATGTCACAATAGGTCCTGGGGACAATGGGGGGTCCTGGGACATCACAATGGGCCCTGGGGACAAGGAGGGATCCCCAGGATGTCACAATGGGCCCTGGGGACAAAGAGGGGTCCCCTGAATGTCACAATGGGCCCTGGGGACAAGGGGGTGCCGAGGATGTCACAATGGGCCCTGGGGACAATGGTGGGTCCCCTGAATGTCACAATGGGCCCTGGGGACAAAGGGGTTTCCGCAGAATGTCACAATGGGCACTGGGGACAAAGGGGGGCGTCCCCATGGTGTCACAATGGGCCCAAGTGACAAGGAGGGTCACCACGGTGCCACGATGGGTCCTGGGGACACGGGCGTCCCCCAGATGTCACAATGGGCCCTGGGGACAATGGGGTTGCCCAGGATGTCACAATGGGCCCTGGGGACAATGGGAGTCCCAAGGTGTCAGAACGAGCCCTGGGGTCAAAGTGGAATCCTGGAATGTCACAATGGCCCCCAGTGACAAAGGGGTTCCCCATGGTGTCACAATGGGCCCTGGGGACAAAAGGCGTCCCCAGGATTTCACAATAGCACTGGGGACAAAGGGGGTCATGGGATGTCAAAATGGGCCCTGGGGACAAGGGAGATCCCCATGGTGTCACAATAAGCCCTGGGGACAAAGTGGGGTCCTGGGATGTCACAATGGGCCCTGGGGACAATGTGGGGTCCTGGGATTTCACAATGGGCCCCAGTGACAAAGGGGGTCCCCTGAATGTCACAATGGGTCCTGGGGACAATGGGGGGTCCTGGGACGTCACAATGGGCCCTGGGGACAAGGAGGGATCCCCAGGATGTCACAATGGGCCCTGGGGACAAGGGGGTGTCCCCAGGATGTCACAATGGGCCCTGAGGACAAGGGTGGTACCCACGGTGTCACAATGGGCACTGGGCACAAGGGGGGGTCCCTATAGTGTCACAATGGGTCCTGAGGACAAGTGGGGTCCCCTGAAAGTCACAATGGGCCCTGGGGACAAGTGGGGTCCCCAGGATGTCACAATGGGCCCTGGGGACAATGTGGGGTCCTGGGATGTCACAATGGGCCCCTGTGACAAACGGGGGCCCCTGAATGTCACAATGGGCCCTGGGGACAATGGGGGGTCCTGGGATGTCACAATGGGCCCTGGGGACAAGGAGGGATCCCGAGGATGTCACAATGGGCCCTGGGGACAATGGCGGGTCCTGGGACGTCACAATGGGCCCTGGGGACAAGGAGGGGTCCCCTGCATGTCACAATGGGCCCTGGGGACAAGGAGGGATTCCCAGGATGTCACAATGGGCCCTGGGGACAAGGGGGTGTCCCCAGGATGTCACAATGGGCCCTGCGGACAAGGGTGGTACCCATGGTGTCACAATGGACTCTGGGCACAAGGTGGGGTCCCTATAGTGTCACAATGGGTCCTGGGGACAAGTGGGGTCCCCTGAAAGTCACAATGGGGCCTGGGGACAATGTGGGGTCCTGGGATGTCACAATGGGCCCCTGTGACAAACGGGGATCCCTGAATGTCACAATGGGCCCTGGGGACAAAGGGGGGTCCTGGGACGTCACAATGGGTCCTGGGGACAAGGAGGGATCCCCAGGATGTCACAATGGGCCCTGGGGACAAAGAGGCGTCCCCTGAATGTCACAATCGGCCCTGGGGACAAGGGGGTGCCGAGGATGTCACAATGGGCCCTGGGGACAAGGGAGATCCCCATGGTGTCACAATAAGCCCTGGGGACAAAGTGGGGTCCTGGGATGTCACAATGGGCCCTGGGGATAATGGGGGTCCTGGGACGTCACAATGGGTCCTGGGGACAAGTGGGGTCCCCAGGATGTCACAATGGGCCCTGGGGACAATGTGGGGTCCTGGGATTTCACAATGGGCCCCAGTGACAAAGGGGGTCCCCTTAATGTCACAATGGGCCCTGGGGACAATGGGGGGTCCCCATGGTGTCACAATAAGCCCTGGGAACAAGGAGGGATCCCCAGGGATGTCACAATGGGTACTGGAGACAAAGAGGGGGTCCCCATGGTGTCACAATGGGCCCAAGTGACAAGGAGGTTCCCCACAGTGCCACGATGGGTCCTGGGGACAAGGGCGTTCCCCAGATGTCACAGTGGGCCCTGGGGACAAAAGGGGTCCCCAGGATTTCACAATAGCACTGGGGATAAAGGGGGGTCATGGGATGTCACAATGGGCCCTGGGGACAAGGGAGATCCCCATGGTGTCACAATAAGCCCTGGGGACAAAGTGGGGTCCTGGGATGTCACAATGGGCCCCAGTGACAAACGGGGTCCCCATGGTGCCACAATGGGCCGTGGGGACAAATGGGGTCCCCAGGATGTCACAATGAACCCTGGGGACAAACGGTGGTCCTGGGACATTTCAATGGGCCCTGGGGACAAAGGGGGGACCCCAGGATGTCACAATGGGCCCTGGGGACAATGGGGGTCCTGGGACGTCACAATGGGCCCTGGGGACACAGAGGGGCCCTAGGACGTCACAATCAGCCCTGGGGACAAAGTGGGGTCCCCTGAGAGTCACAATGAGCCCTGGGAAGAGAGGGGGCTCCCACAGACATCACAATGGGCCCTGGGAACAATGGGAGGTCCTGGGACGTCACAATTGGCCCTGGAGACAAGGGCGGGTCTCCAGGATGTCACAATGGGCCCTGGGAACAAGGTGGGGTACCCATAGTGTCACAATGGGTCCTGGGGAAAATGGGGTCCCCAGGATGTTACAATGGGTCCTGAGGACAGTGGGGGGTCCTGGGACGTCACAATGGGCCCTGGGGACAAGGAGGGATCCCCAGGATGTCACAATGGGCCCTGGGGACAAGGGGGGGTCCCCAGGATGTCACAATGGGCCCTGGGGACAACGGGGGGTCCTAAGACGTCACAATGGGCCCTGGGGCCAAGCAGGGATCCCCAGGATGTCACAATGGGCCCTGGACACAATGGGGGGTCCTGGGACGTCACAATGGGCCCCGCTGACAAGGGGGCATCCCCAGGATGTCAAAATGCGCCCTGGGGCCCAGGGGGGTCCTGCGATGTCACAATTGGCCCTGGGGACAAAGGGGGTCCCCTGGATGTCACAATGGACTCTGGGGACAAAGGGGATCCCCACGGTATCAGAATGGGCCCTGGGGACAAAGGGGGGTCCTGGGATGTCACAATGAGCCCTGCAGACAAGGGTGGTACCCACAGTGTCACAATGGGCACTGGGCACAAGGGGGGCTCCCTATAGTGTCACAATGGGTCCTGGGGACAAGTGGGGTCCCCTGAAAGTCACAATGGGCCCTGGGGACAATGTGGGGTCCTGGGATGTCACAATGGGGCCCCGTGACAAACGGGGGCCCCTGAATGTCACAATGGGCCCTGGGGAAAATGGGGGGTCCTGGGATGTCGCAGTGGGCCCTGGGGACAAGGAGGGATCCCCAGGATGTCACAATGGGCCCTGGGGACAAAGAGGCATCCCCTGAATGTCACAATGGGCCCTGGGGACAAGGGGGTGCCGAGGATGTCACAATGGGCCCTGGGGACAAGGGAGATCCCCATGGTGTCACAATAAGCCCTGGGGACAAAGTGGGGTCCTGGGATGTCACAATGGGCCCTGGGGACAAGGGGGTGCAGAGGATGTCACAATGGGCCCTGGGGACAATGGGGGCCCTGGGACGTCACAATGGGCCCTGGGGACAATGGGGGTCCCCACGGTGCCACGATGGGTCCTGGGGACAAGGGCGTCCCCCTAGATGTCACAATGGGCCCTGGGGACAATGGGGTTGCCCAGGATGTCACAATGGACCCTGGGGACAAAGGGGGGTGCGCAGGATGTCACAATGGGCACTGGGGACAAAGGGAGGGTCCCCATGGTGTCACAATGGGTCCCCAGTGACAAGGAGGGTTCCACATGGTGTCACAATAGGCCCTGGGGACAAAGTGGGGTCCTAGAATGTCACAATGAGCCCTGGGGACAAAGGGGGGTCCTGGGATGTCACAATGAGCCCTGCGGACAAGGGTGGTACCCACATTGTCACAATGGGCTCTGGGCACAAGGGGGGGTCCCCATAGTGTCACAATGGGTCCTGGGGACAAGTGGGGTCCCCAGGATGTCACAATGGGCCCTGGGGACAATGTTGGGTCCTGGTATTTCACAATGGGCCCTAGTGACAAAGGGGGTCCCCTGAATGTCACAATGGGCCCTGGGGACAATGGGGGGTCCTGGGACGTCACAATGGGCCCTGGGGACAAGGAGGGATCCCCAGGATGTCACAATGGGTACTGGAGACAAAGGGGGGGTCCCCATGGTGTCACAATGGGCCCAAGTGACAAGGAGGGTCCCCACGGTGCCACGATGGGTCCTGGGGACAAGGGCGTCCCCCAGATCTCACAATGGGCCCTGGGGACAATGGGGTTACCCAGGATGTCACAATGGACCCTGGGGACAAAGGGGGGTGCACAGGATGTCACAATGGGCCCTGGGGACAATGGGAGTCCCCAAGGTGTCAGAACGAGCCCTGGGGACAAAGTGGAATCCTGGGATGTCACAATGGCCCCCAGTGACAAAGGGGTTCCCCATGGTGCCACAATGGGCCCCGGGGACAAAAGGGGTCCCCAGGATTTCACAATAGCACTGGGGATAAAGGGGGGTCATGGGATGTCACAATGGGCCCTGGGGACAAGGGAGATCCCCATGGTGTCACAATAAGCCCTGGGGACAAAGTGGGGTCCTGGGATGTCACAATGGGCCCTGGGGACAAAGGGGTTCCCCATGGTGCCACAATGGGCCGTGGGGACAAATGGGGTCCCCAGGATGTCACAATGAACCCTGGGGACAAACGGTGGTCCTGGGACATTTCAATGGGCCCTGGGGACAAATGGGGGACCCCAGGATGTCACAATGGGCCCTGGGGACAAAGGGGGTCCCCTGGATGTCACAATGGGCCCTGGGGACAATGGGGGGTCCTGGGACGTCACAATTGGCCCTGGGGACAAGGGCGGGTCTCCAGGATGTCACAATGGGCCCTGGGAACAAGGTGGGGTACCCATAGTGTCACAATGGGTCCTGGGGAAAATGGGGTCCCCAGGATGTCACAATGGGCCCTGGGGACAATGTGGGGTCCTGGGATGTCACAATGGGCCCCAGTGACAAAGGTGGTCCCCTGAATGTTACAATGGGTCCTGAGGACAGTGGGGGGTCCTGGGACGTCACAATGGGCCCTGGGGACAAGGGGGGGTCCCCAGGATGTCACAATGGGCCCTGGGGACAACGGGGGGTCCTAAGACGTCACAATGGGCCCTGGGGCCAAGCAGGGATCCCCAGGATGTCACAATGGGCCCTGGACACAATGGGGGGTCCTGGGACGTCACAATGGGCCCCGTTGACAAGGGGGCATCCCCAGGATGTCAAAATGCGCCCTGGGGCCCAGGGGGGTCCTGCGATGTCACAATGGGCCCTGGGGAGAAAGGGGGTCCCCTGGATGTCACAATGGACTCTGGGGACAAAGGGGATCCCCACGGTATCAGAATGGGCCCTGGGGAAAAAGGGGGGTCCTGGGATGTCACAATGAGCCCTGCGGACAAGGGTGGTACCCACGGTGTCACAATGGGCCCTGGGCACAAGGGGGGGTCCCCATAGTGTCACAATGGGTCCTGGGCACAAGGGGGGGTCCCCAGGATGTGACAATGTGTCCTGGGGACAATGTGGGGTCCTGGGATGTCACAATGGGCCCCAGTGACCAAGGGGCCCCCTGAATGTCACAATGGGTCCTGGGAACAATGGGGGTCCTGGGACGTCACAATGGGCCCTGGGGACAAGGAGGGATCCCCAGGATGTCACAATGGGCCCTGGGGACAATGGGGGGTCCTGGGACGTCACAATGGGCCCCAGTGACAAGGGGGGGTCCCCAGGATGTCACAGTGTGCCCTGGGTACAAAGAGGCGTCCCCGGAATGTCAAAATCGGCCCTGGGGACAAAGGGCGGTCCTCAGGATATCACAATGGGCCCTGGGGACAAAGGGTGGTCGCCAGGATATCACAATGGGCTCTGGTGACAATGGGGTCCCCAGGATGTCACAATGGGCCCTGGGGACAAGTTGGGGTCCCCTGAATTTCACAATGGGCCCTGGGGAAAAAGAGGGCTCCCCAGCATATCACAATGGGCCCTGGGGACAATGGGGGGTCCTGGGACGTCACAATGGGCCCTGGGGACAAGGGGGGGTCCCCAGGATGTCACAATGGGCTCTGGGGACAAGGAGGGTCCCCAGCATGTCACAATGGGCCCTGGGGACAAAGGGGGGGTCCCCAGGATGTCACAATGTGCGCTGGGGACAAAGAGAGTCCCCAGCATGTCACAATGGGCCCTGGGGACAAAGGGGGTCCCCACGGTATCAGAATGGGTCCTGGGGACAAGTGGAGTCCCCTGAAAGTCACAATGGGCCCTGGGGACAAAGGGGGGTCCTGGGATGTCACAATGGGCCCTGGGGACAAAGGCGGTGTCCCCATGGTGCCACAATGGGCCCTGGGAGCAAGGGGGTGGCCAGGATGTCACAATGGACCCTGAGGACAAGCGGGGGTCTCCATGGTGTCACAATGGGCCCCAGTGACAAAGGGGGTCCCCTTAATGTCACAATGGGCCCTGGGGACAATGGGGGGTCCTGGGACGTCACAATGGGCCCTGGGGACAAGGAGGGATCCCCAGGATGTCACAATGGGTACTGGAGACAAAGAGGGGGTCCCCATGGTGTCACAATGGGCCCAAGTGACAAGGAGGGTCCCCACAGTGCCACGATGGGTCCTGGGGACAAGGGCGTTCCCCAGATGTCACAGTGGGCCCTGGGGACAAAAGGGGTCCCCAGGATTTCACAATAGCACTGGGGATAAAGGGGGGTCATGGGATGTCACAATGGGCCCTGGGGACAAGGGAGATCCCCATGGTGTCACAATAAGCCCTGGGGACAAAGTGGGGTCCTGGGATGTCACAATGGGCCCCAGTGACAAACGGGGTCCCCATGGTGCCACAATGGGACGTGGGGACAAATGGGGTCCCCAGGATGTCACAATGAACCCTGGGGACAAACGGTGGTCCTGGGACATTTCAATGGGCCCTGGGGACAAAGGGGGGACCCCAGGATGTCACAATGGGCCCTGGGGACAATGGGGGTCCTGGGACGTCACAATGGGCCCTGGGGACACAGAGGGGCCCTAGGACGTCACAATCAGCCCTGGGGACAAGGTGGGGTCCCCTGAGAGTCACAATGAGCCCTGGGAAGAGAGGGGGCTCCCACGGACATCACAATGGGCTCTGGGAACAATGGGGGGTCCTGGGACGTCACAATTGGCCCTGGAGACAAGGGCGGGTCTCCAGGATGTCACAATGGGCCCTGGGAACAAGGGGGGGTACCCATAGTGTCACAATGGGTCCTGGGGAAAATGGGATCCCCAGGATGTCACAATGGGCCCTGGGGACAATGTGGGGTCCTGGGATGTCACAATGGGCCCCAGTGACAAAGGTGGTCCCCTGAATGTTACAATGGGTCCTGAGGACAGTGGGGGGTCCTGGGACGTCACAATGGGCCCTGGGGACAAGGAGAGATCCCCAGGATGTCACAATGGGCCCTGGGGACAAGGGGGGGTCACCAGGATGTCACAATGGGCCCTGGGGACAACGGGGGGTCCTAAGACGTCACAATGGGCCCTGGGGCCAAGCAGGGATCCCCAGGATGTCACAATGGGCCCTGGGGACAAGGGGGGGTCCCCAGGATGTCACAATGGGCCCTGGGGACAACGGGGGGTCCTAAGACGTCACAATGGGCCCTGGGGCCAAGCAGGGATCCCCAGGATGTCACAATGGGCCCTGGACACAATGGGGGGTCCTGGGACGTCACAATGGGCCCCGTTGACAAGGGGGCATCCCCAGGATGTCAAAATGCGCCCTGGGGCCCAGGGGGGTCCTGCGATGTCACAATGGGCTCTGGGGACAAAGGGGGTCCCCTGGATGTCACAATGGACTCTGGGGACAAAGGGGATCCCCACGGTATCAGAATGGGCCCTGGGGAAAAAGGGGGGTCCTGGGATGTCACAATGAGCCCTGCGGACAAGGGTGGTACCCACGGTGTCACAATGAGCCCTGGGCACAAGGGGGGGTCCCCATAGTGTCACAATGGGTCCTGGGGACAAGTGGGGTCCCCAGGATGTGACAATGTGTCCTGGGGACAATGTGGGGTCCTGGGATGTCACAATGGGCCCCAGTGACAAAGGGGCCCCCTGAATGTCACAATGGGTCGTGGGAACAATCGGGGGTCCTGGGACGTCACAATGGGCCCTGGGGACAAGGAGGGATCCCCAGGATGTCACAATGGGCCCTGGGGACAATGGGGGGTCCTGGGACGTCACAATGGGCCCCAGTGACAAGGGGGGTCCCCAGGATGTCACAGTGTGCCCTGGGTACAAAGAGGCGTCCCCGGAATGTCAAAATCGGCCCTGGGGACAAAGGGCGGTCCTCAGGATATCACAATGGACCCTGGGGACAAAGGGTGGTCGCCAGGATATCACAATGGGCTCTGGTGACAATGGGGTCCCCAGGATGTCACAATGGGCCCTGGGGACAAGTTGGGGTCCCCTGAATTTCACAATGGGCCCTGGGGACAAAGAGGGCTCCCCAGCATATCACAATGGGCCCTGGGGACAATGGGGGGTCCTGGGACGTCACAATGGGCCCTGGGGACAAGGGGGGGTCCCCAGGATGTCACAATGGGCTCTGGGGACAAGGAGGGTCCCCAGCATGTCACAATGGGCCCTGGGGACAAAGGGGGGGTCCCCAGGATGTCACAATGTGCGCTGGGGACAAAGAGAGTCCCCAGCATGTCACAATGGGCCCTGGGGACAAAGGGGGTCCCCACGGTATCAGAATGGGTCCTGGGGACAAGTGGAGTCCCCTGAAAGTCACAATGGGCCCTGGGGACAAAGGGGGGTCCTGGGATGCCACAATGGGCCCTGGGGACAAAGGCGGTGTCCCCATGGTGCCACAATGGGCCCTGGGAGCAAGGGGGTGGCCAGGATGTCACAATGGACCCTGAGGACAAGCGGGGGTCTCCATGGTGTCACAATGGGCCCCAGTGACAAAGGGGGTCCCCTGAATGTCACAATAGGTCCTGGGGACAATGGGGGGTCCTGGGACGCAACAATGGGCCCTGGGGAAAAGGAGGGATCCCCAGGATGTCACAATGGGCCCTGGGGACAATGGGGGGTCCTGGGACGTCACAATGGGCCCTGGGGACAAGGGGGGGTCCCCAGGATGTCACAATGGGCCCTGGGGACAAAGAGGGGTCCCCTGAATGTCACAATGGGCCCTGGGGACAAGGGGGTGCAGAGGATGTCACAATGGGCCCTGGGGACAATGGGGGGTCCTGGGACATCACAATGGGCCCTGGGGAAAAGGAGGGATCCCCAGGATGTCACAATGGGCCCTGGGGACAATGGGGGGTCCTGGGACGTCTCAATGGGCCCTGGGGACAAGGGGGGGTCCCCAGGATGTCACAATGGGCCCTGGGGACAAGGGCGTGCCGAGGATGTCACAATGGGCCCTGGAGACAATGGGGGGTCCTGGGATGTCACAATGGGCCCTGGGGACAAGGGGGGGTCCCCAGGAAGTCACAATGGGCCTTGGGAACAAGGGGGTCCCCCAGATATCACAATGGGCCCTGGGGACAATGTAAGGTCCTGGCCTGTCACAATGGACCCTGAGGACAAGGGGGGACCCCAGGATGTCACAATGAAGTCTTGGGACAAAGGGGGTCCCCAGGATGTCACAATGGGCCCTGGGGACAAAGGGGGTCCCCACGGTGTCAGAATGGGCCCTGGGGACAAGGGGGGTCCCTTGAATATCACAATGGGCCATGGGGACAATGGGGGGTCCTGGGATGTCACAATGAGCCCTGGGGACAAGGGTGGTACCCACGGTGTCACAATGGGCCCTGGGCAAAAGGGGGGGTCCCCTGAATGTCACAATGGACCCTGGGGACAAGGGGGTGCCGAGGATGTCACAATGGGCCCTGGGGACAATGGGGGGTCCTGGGACCTCACAATGGGCCCTGAGGACAATGGTGGGTCCCCTGAATGTCAAAATGGGCCCTGGGGACAAAGGGGGGTCCGCAGGATGTCACAATGGGCACTGGGGACAAAGGGGGGCGTCCCCATGGTGTCACAATGGGCTCAAGTGACAAGGAGGGTCCCCACGGTGCCATGATGGGTCCTGGGGACAAGGGCGTCCCCCAGATGTCACAATGGGCCCTGGGGACAATGGGGTTGCCCAGGATGTCACAATAGGCCCTGGGGACAATGGGAGTCCCCAAGGTGTCAGAACGAGCCCTGGGGACAAAGTGGAATCCTGGAATGTCACAATGGCCCCCAGTGACAAAGGGGTTCCCCATGGTGTCATAATGGGCCCTGGGGACAAAAGGGGTCCCCAGGATTTCACAATAGCACTGGGGACAAAGCGGGGTCCTGGGATGTCACAATGGGCTCCAGTGACAAAGAGGGTCCTCATGGTGCCACAATGGGCCCTGGGGACAAAGGGGGTCCCCTGGATGTCACAATGGGCTCTGGGGACAAGGAGGGTCCCCAGGATGTCACAATGGGCCCTGGGGACAAAGGGGGTCCCCACCGTATCAGAATGGGCCCTGGGGACAAAGGGGGGTCCCCTGAATGTCACAATGGGCCCTGGGGACAATGGGGGGTCCTGGGACGTCACAATGGGCCCTGGGGACAAAGGGGGGTCCCTAGGATGTCACAATGGGCCCTGGGGACAAGGTAGTGCAGTGGATGTCACAATGGGCCCTGGGGTCAATGGGGGGTGTCCAGGATGTGAGAATGAGTCCTGAGGACAAGGGGGGGTCCCCATGGTGTCACAATGGGTCCCCAGTGACAAGGAGGGGTCCCCATGGTGTCACAATAGGCCCTGGGGACAAAGTGGGGTCCAAGAATGTCACAATGGGCCCTGGGGACAAAAGGGGTTGCCATGGTGCCACAATGGGCCCTGGGGTCAAAGGGGGTCCCCATGGTGCTACAATGGGCCCTGGGGACAAAGGGGGGTCCTGGGATGTCACAATGGGCCCTGGGGACAAAGGGGTTGTCCCCATGGTGCCACAACAGGCCCTGGGAGCAAGGGGATGGCCAGGATGTCACAATGGGTCCTGGGGAAAATGGGGGGTGCCCAGGATGTCACAATGGACCCTGAGGACAAGCGGGGGTCTCCATGGTGTCACAATGGGCCCCAGTGACAAAGGCGATCCCCTGAATGTCACAATCGGTCCTGGGGACAATGGGGGGTCCTGGGACCTCACAATGGGCCCTGAGGACAATGGTGGGTCCCCTGAAGGTCACAATGGGCCCTGGGGACAAAGGGGGGTCCGCAGAATGTCACAATGGGCACTGGGGACAAAGGGGGGGTCCCCAGGATGTCACAATGGGCCCAAGTGACAAGGAGGGTCCCCACGGTGCCACGATGTGTCCTGGGGACAAGGGCGTCCCCCAGATGTCACAATGGGCCCTGGGGACAATGGGGTTGCCCAGGATGTCACAATGGGCCCTGGGGACAATGGGAGTCCCCAAGGTGTCAGAACGAGCCCTGGGGTCAAAGTGGAATCCTGGAATGTCACAATGGCCCCCAGTGACAAAGAGGTTGCCAATGGTGCCACAATGGGCCCTGGGGACAAAAGGGGTCCCCAGGATTTCACAATAGCACTGGGGACAAAGGGGGGTCATGGGATGTCACAATGGGCCCTGGGGACAATGGGGGGTCCTGGGACGTCACAATGGGCCCTGGGGACAAGGGGGGGTCCCCAGGATGTCACAATGGGCCCTGGATATAAGGGGGTGCCGAGGATGTCACAATGGGCCCTGGGGACAATGGGGGGTCCTGGGACGTCACAATGGGCCCTGGGCACAAGGGGGGGTCCCCAGGATGTCACAATGGGCCCTGAGGACAAAGAGGGGTCCTCTGAATGTCACAATGGGCCCTGGGGACAAGGGGGTGCAGAGGATGTCACAATGGGCCCTGGGGACAATGGGGGGTCCTGGGACATCACAATAGGCCCTGGGGACAAGGAGGGATCCCCAGGATGTCACAATGGGCCCTGGAAACAATTGGGGGTCCTGGGACGTCACAATGGGCCCTGGGGACAAAGAGGGGTCCCCTGAATGTCACAATGGGCCCTGGGGACAAGGGGGTGCCGAGGATGTCACAATGGGCCCTGGGGACAATGGTGGGTCCCCTGAATGTCAAAATGGGCCCTGGGGACAAAGGGGTTTCCGCAGAATGTCACAATGGGCACTGGGGACAAAGGGGGGGTCCCCATGGTGTCACAATGGGCCCAAGTGACAAGGAGGGTCACCACGGTGCCACGATGGGTCCTGGGGACACGGGCGTCCCCCAGATGTCACAATGGGCCCTGGGGACAATGGGGTTGCCCAGGATGTCACAATGGGCCCTGGGGACAATGGGAGTCCCAAGGTGTCAGAACGAGCCCTGGGGTCAAAGTGGAATCCTGGAATGTCACAATGGCCCCCAGTGACAAAGGGGTTCCCCATGGTGTCACAATGGGCCCTGGGGACAAAAGGCGTCCCCAGGATTTCACAATAGCACTGGGGACAAAGGGGGTCATGGGATGTCAAAATGGGCCCTGGGGACAAGGGAGATCCCCATGGTGTCACAATAAGCCCTGGGGACAAAGTGGGGTCCTGGGATGTCACAATGGGCCCTGGGGACAATGTGGGGTCCTGGGATTTCACAATGGGCCCCAGTGACAAAGGGGGTCCCCTGAATGTCACAATGGGTCCTGGGGACAATGGGGGGTCCTGGGACGTCACAATGGGCCCTGGGGACAAGGAGGGATCCCCAGGATGTCACAATGGGCCCTGGGGACAAGGGGGTGTCCCCAGGATGTCACAATGGGCCCTGAGGACAAGGGTGGTACCCACGGTGTCACAATGGGCACTGGGCACAAGGGGGGGTCCCTATAGTGTCACAATGGGTCCTGAGGACAAGTGGGGTCCCCTGAAAGTCACAATGGGCCCTGGGGACAAGTGGGGTCCCCAGGATGTCACAATGGGCCCTGGGGACAATGTGGGGTCCTGGGATGTCACAATGGGCCCCTGTGACAAACGGGAACCCCTGAATGTCACAATGGGCCCTGGGGACAATGGGGGGTCCTGGGATGTCACAATGGGCCCTGGGGACAAGGAGGGATCCCGAGGATGTCACAATGGGCCCTGGGGACAATGGCGGGTCCTGGGACGTCACAATGGGCCCTGGGGACAAGGAGGGGTCCCCTGCATGTCACAATGGGCCCTGGGGACAAGGAGGGATTCCCAGGATGTCACAATGGGCCCTGGGGACAAGGGGGTGTCCCCAGGATGTCACAATGGGCCCTGCGGACAAGGGTGGTACCCATGGTGTCACAATGGACTCTGGGCACAAGGTGGGGTCCCTATAGTGTCACAATGGGTCCTGGGGAGAAGTGGGGTCCCCTGAAAGTCACAATGGGGCCTGGGGACAATGTGGGGTCCTGGGATGTCACAATGGGCCCCTGTGACAAACGGGGATCCCTGAATGTCACAATGGGCCCTGGGGACAAAGGGGGGTCCTGGGATGTCACAATGGGTCCTGGGGACAAGGAGGGATCCCCAGGATGTCACAATGGGCCCTGGGGACAAAGAGGCGTCCCCTGAATGTCACAATCGGCCCTGGGGACAAGGGGGTGCCGAGGATGTCACAATGGGCCCTGGGGACAAGGGAGATCCCCATGGTGTCACAATAAGCCCTGGGGACAAAGTGGGGTCCTGGGATGTCACAATGGGCCCTGGGGATAATGGGGGTCCTGGGACGTCACAATGGCTCCTGGGGACAAGTGGGGTCCCCAGGATGTCACAATGGGCCCTGGGGACAATGTGGGGTCCTGGGATTTCACAATGGGCCCCAGTGACAAAGGGGGTCCCCTTAATGTCACAATGGGCCCTGGGGACAATGGGGGGTCCCCATGGTGTCACAATAAGCCCTGGGAACAAGGAGGGATCCCCAGGATGTCACAATGGGTACTGGAGACAAAGAGGGGGTCCCCATGGTGTCACAATGGGCCCAAGTGACAAGGAGGTTCCCCACAGTGCCACGATGGGTCCTGGGGACAAGGGCGTTCCCCAGATGTCACAGTGGGCCCTGGGGACAAAAGGGGTCCCCAGGATTTCACAATAGCACTGGGGATAAAGGGGGGTCATGGGATGTCACAATGGGCCCTGGGGACAAGGGAGATCCCCATGGTGTCACAATAAGCCCTGGGGACAAAGTGGGGTCCTGGGATGTCACAATGGGCCCCAGTGACAAACGGGGTCCCCATGGTGCCACAATGGGCCGTGGGGACAAATGGGGTCCCCAGGATGTCACAATGAACCCTGGGGACAAACGGTGGTCCTGGGACATTTCAATGGGCCCTGGGGACAAAGGGGGGACCCCAGGATGTCACAATGGGCCCTGGGGACAATGGGGGTCCTGGGACGTCACAATGGGCCCTGGGGACACAGAGGGGCCCTAGGACGTCACAATCAGCCCTGGGGACAAAGTGGGGTCCCCTGAGAGTCACAATGAGCCCTGGGAAGAGAGGGGGCTCCCACAGACATCACAATGGGCCCTGGGAACAATGGGAGGTCCTGGGACGTCACAATTGGCCCTGGAGACAAGGGCGGGTCTCCAGGATGTCACAATGGGCCCTGGGAACAAGGGGGGGTACCCATAGTGTCACAATGGGTCCTGGGGAAAATGGGGTCCCCAGGATGTTACAATGGGTCCTGAGGACAGTGGGGGGTCCTGGGACGTCACAATGGGCCCTGGGGACAAGGAGGGATCCCCAGGATGTCACAATGGGCCCTGGGGACAAGGGGGGGTCCCCAGGATGTCACAATGGGCCCTGGGGACAACGGGGGGTCCTAAGACGTCACAATGGGCCCTGGGGCCAAGCAGGGATCCCCAGGATGTCACAATGGGCCCTGGACACAATGGGGGGTCCTGGGACGTCACAATGGGCCCCGTTGACAAGGGGGCATCCCCAGGATGTCAAAATGCGCCCTGGGGCCCAGGGGGGTCCTGCGATGTCACAATTGGCCCTGGGGAGAAAGGGGGTCCCCTGGATGTCACAATGGACTCTGGGGACAAAGGGGATCCCCACGGTATCAGAATGGGCCCTGGGGACAAAGGGGGGTCCTGGGATGTCACAATGAGCCCTGCAGACAAGGGTGGTACCCACAGTGTCACAATGGGCACTGGGCACAAGGGGGGGTCCCTATAGTGTCACAATGGGTCCTGGGGACAAGTGGGGTCCCCTGAAAGTCACAATGGGCCCTGGGGACAATGTGGGGTCCTGGGATGTCACAACGGGGCCCCGTGACAAACGGGGGCCCCTGAATGTCACAATGGGCCCTGGGGAAAATGGGGGGTCCTGGGATGTCGCAGTGGGCCCTGGGGACAAGGAGGGATCCCCAGGATGTCACAATGGGCCCTGGGGACAAAGAGGAATCCCCTGAATGTCACAATGGGCCCTGGGGACAAGGGGGTGCCGAGGATGTCACAATGGGCCCTGGGGACAAGGGAGATCCCCATGGTGTCACAATAAGCCCTGGGGACAAAGTGGGGTCCTGGGATGTCACAATGGGCCCTGGGGACAAGGGGGTGCAGAGGATGTCACAATGGGCCCTGGGGACAATGGGGGCCCTGGGACGTCACAATGGGCCCTGGGGACAATGGGGGTCCCCACGGTGCCACGATGGGTCCTGGGGACAAGGGCGTCCCCCTAGATGTCACAATGGGCCCTGGGGACAATGGGGTTGCCCAGGATGTCACAATGGACCCTGGGGACAAAGGGGGGTGCGCAGGATGTCACAATGGGCACTGGGGACAAAGGGAGGGTCCCCATGGTGTCACAATGGGTCCCCAGTGACAAGGAGGGTTCCACATGGTGTCACAATAGGCCCTGGGGACAAAGTGGGGTCCTAGAATGTCACAATGAGCCCTGGGGACAAAGGGGGGTCCTGGGATGTCACAATGAGCCCTGCGGACAAGGGTGGTACCCACATTGTCACAATGGGCTCTGGGCACAAGGGGGGGTCCCCATAGTGTCACAATGGGTCCTGGGGACAAGTGGGGTCCCCAGGATGTCACAATGGGCCCTGGGGACAATGTTGGGTCCTGGTATTTCACAATGGGCCCCAGTGACAAAGGGGGTCCCCTGAATGTCACAATGGGCCCTGGGGACAATGGGGGGTCCTGGGACGTCACAATGGGCCCTGGGGACAAGGAGGGATCCCCAGGATGTCACAATGGGTACTGGAGACAAAGGGGGGGTGCCCATGGTGTCACAATGGGCCCAAGTGACAAGGAGGGTCCCCACGGTGCCACGATGGCTCCTGGGGACAAGGGCGTCCCCCAGATCTCACAATGGGCCCTGGGGACAATGGGGTTACCCAGGATGTCACAATGGACCCTGGGGACAAAGGGGGGTGCACAGGATGTCACAATGGGCCCTGGGGACAATGGGAGTCCCCAAGGTGTCAGAACGAGCCCTGGGGACAAAGTGGAATCCTGGGATGTCACAATGGCCCCCAGTGACAAAGGGGTTCCCCATGGTGCCACAATGGGCCCTGGGGACAAAAGGGGTCCCCAGGATTTCACAATAGCACTGGGGATAAAGGGGGGTCATGGGATGTCACAATGGGCCCTGGGGACAAGGGAGATCCCCATGGTGTCACAATAAGCCCTGGGGACAAAGTGGGGTCCTGGGATGTCACAATGGGCCCTGGGGACAAAGGGGTTCCCCATGGTGCCACAATGGGCCGTGGGGACAAATGGGGTCCCCAGGATGTCACAATGAACCCTGGGGACAAACGGTGGTCCTGGGACATTTCAATGGGCCCTGGGGACAAATGGGGGACCCCAGGATGTCACAATGGGCCCTGGGGACAAAGGGGGTCCCCTGGATGTCACAATGGGCCCTGGGGACAATGGGGGGTCCTGGGACGTCACAATTGGCCCTGGGGACAAGGGGGGGTCCCCAGGATGTCACAATGGGCCCTGGGGACAACGGGGGGTCCTAAGACGTCACAATGGGCCCTGGGGCCAAGCAGGGATCCCCAGGATGTCACAATGGGCCCTGGACACAATGGGGGGTCCTGGGACGTCACAATGGGCCCCGTTGACAAGGGGGCATCCCCAGGATGTCAAAATGCGCCCTGGGGCCCAGGGGGGTCCTGCGATGTCACAATGGGCCCTGGGGACAAAGGGGGTCCCCTGGATGTCACAATGGACTCTGGGGACAAAGGGGATCCCCACGGTATCAGAATGGGCCCTGGGGAAAAAGGGGGGTCCTGGGATGTCACAATGAGCCCTGCGGACAAGGGTGGTACCCACGGTGTCACAATGGGCCCTGGGCACAAGGGGGGGTCCCCATAGTGTCACAATGGGTCCTGGGCACAAGGGGGGGTCCCCAGGATGTGACAATGTGTCCTGGGGACAATGTGGGGTCCTGGGATGTCACAATGGGCCCCAGTGACAAAGGGGCCCCCTGAATGTCACAATGGGTCCTGGGAACAATGGGGGGTCCTGGGACGTCACAATGGGCCCTGGGGACAAGGAGGGATCCCCAGGATGTCACAATGGGCCCTGGGGACAATGGGGGGTCCTGGGACGTCACAATGGGCCCCAGTGACAAGGGGGGGTCCCCAGGATGTCACAGTGTGCCCTGGGTACAAAGAGGCGTCCCCGGAATGTCAAAATCGGCCCTGGGGACAAAGGGCAGTCCTCAGGATATCACAATGGGCCCTGGGGACAAAGGGTGGTCGCCAGGATATCACAATGGGCTCTGGTGACAATGGGGTCCCCAGGATGTCACAATGGGCCCTGGGGACAAGTTGGGGTCCCCTGAATTTCACAATGGGCCCTGGGGAAAAAGAGGGCTCCCCAGCATATCACAATGGGCCCTGGGGACAATGGGGGGTCCTGGGACGTCACAATGGGCCCTGGGGACAAGGGGGGGTCCCCAGGATGTCACAATGGGCTCTGGGGACAAGGAGGGTCCCCAGCATGTCACAATGGGCCCTGGGGACAAAGGGGGGGTCCCCAGGATGTCACAATGTGCGCTGGGGACAAAGAGAGTCCCCAGCATGTCACAATGGGCCCTGGGGACAAAGGGGGTCCCCACGGTATCAGAATGGGTCCTGGGGACAAGTGGAGTCCCCTGAAAGTCACAATGGGCCCTGGGGACAAAGGGGGGTCCTGGGATGTCACAATGGGCCCTGGGGACAAAGGCGGTGTCCCCATGGTGCCACAATGGGCCCTGGGAGCAAGGGGGTGGCCAGGATGTCACAATGGACCCTGAGGACAAGCGGGGGTCTCCATGGTGTCACAATGGGCCCCAGTGACAAAGGGGGTCCCCTTAATGTCACAATGGGCCCTGGGGACAATGGGGGGTCCTGGGACGTCACAATGGGCCCTGGGGACAAGGAGGGATCCCCAGGATGTCACAATGGGTACTGGAGTCAAAGAGGGGGTCCCCATGGTGTCACAATGGGCCCAAGTGACAAGGAGGGTCCCCACAGTGCCACGATGGGTCCTGGGGACAAGGGCGTTCCCCAGATGTCACAGTGGGCCCTGGGGACAAAAGGGGTCCCCAGGATTTCACAATAGCACTGGGGATAAAGGGGGGTCATGGGATGTCACAATGGGCCCTGGGGACAAGGGAGATCCCCATGGTGTCACAATAAGCCCTGGGGACAAAGTGGGGTCCTGGGATGTCACAATGGGCCCCAGTGACAAACGGGGTCCCCATGGTGCCACAATGGGACGTGGGGACAAATGGGGTCCCCAGGATGTCACAATGAACCCTGGGGACAAACGGTGGTCCTGGGACATTTCAATGGGCCCTGGGGACAAAGGGGGGACCCCAGGATGTCACAATGGGCCCTGGGGACAATGGGGGTCCTGGGACGTCACAATGGGCCCTGGGGACACAGAGGGGCCCTAGGACGTCACAATCAGCCCTGGGGACAAGGTGGGGTCCCCTGAGAGTCACAATGAGCCCTGGGAAGAGAGGGGGCTCCCACGGACATCACAATGGGCTCTGGGAACAATGGGGGGTCCTGGGACGTCACAATTGGCCCTGGAGACAAGGGCGGGTCTCCAGGATGTCACAATGGGCCCTGGGAACAAGGGGGGGTACCCATAGTGTCACAATGGGTCCTGGGGAAAATGGGGTCCCCAGGATGTCACAATGGGCCCTGGGGACAATGTGGGGTCCTGGGATGTCACAATGGGCCCCAGTGACAAAGGTGGTCCCCTGAATGTTACAATGGGTCCTGAGGACAGTGGGCGGTCCTGGGACGTCACAATGGGCCCTGGGGACAAGGAGAGATCCCCAGGATGTCACAATGGGCCCTGGGGACAAGGGGGGGTCCCCAGGATGTCACAATGGGCCCTGGGGACAACGGGGGGTCCTAAGACGTCACAATGGGCCCTGGGGCCAAGCAGGGATCCCCAGGATGTCACAATGGGCCCTGGGGACAAGGGGGGGTCCCCAGGATGTCACAATGGGCCCTGGGGACAACGGGGGGTCCTAAGACGTCACAATGGGCCCTGGGGCCAAGCAGGGATCCCCAGGATGTCACAATGGGCCCTGGACACAATGGGGGGTCCTGGGACGTCACAATGGGCCCCGTTGACAAGGGGGCATCCCCAGGATGTCAAAATGCGCCCTGGGGCCCAAGGGGGTCCTGCGATGTCACAATGGGCCCTGGGGACAAAGGGGGTCCCCTGGATGTCACAATGGACTCTGGGGACAAAGGGGATCCCCACGGTATCAGAATGGGCCCTGGGGAAAAAGGGGGGTCCTGGGATGTCACAATGAGCCCTGCGGACAAGGGTGGTACCCACGGTGTCACAATGAGCCCTGGGCACAAGGGGGGGTCCCCATAGTGTCACAATGGGTCCTGGGGACAAGTGGGGTCCCCAGGATGTGACAATGTGTCCTGGGGACAATGTGGGGTCCTGGGATGTCACAATGGGCCCCAGTGACAAAGGGGCCCCCTGAATGTCACAATGGGTCGTGGGAACAATCGGGGGTCCTGGGACGTCACAATGGGCCCTGGGGACAAGGAGGGATCCCCAGGATGTCACAATGGGCCCTGGGGACAATGGGGGGTCCTGGGACGTCACAATGGGCCCCAGTGACAAGGGGGGGTCCCCAGGATGTCACAGTGTGCCCTGGGTACAAAGAGGCGTCCCCGGAATGTCAAAATCGGCCCTGGGGACAAAGGGCGGTCCTCAGGATATCACAATGGACCCTGGGGACAAAGGGTGGTCGCCAGGATATCACAATGGGCTCTGGTGACAATGGGGTCCCCAGGATGTCACAATGGGCCCTGGGGACAAGTTGGGGTCCCCTGAATTTCACAATGGGCCCTGGGGACAAAGAGGGCTCCCCAGCATATCACAATGGGCCCTGGGGACAATGGGGGGTCCTGGGACGTCACAATGGGCCCTGGGGACAAGGGGGGGTCCCCAGGATGTCACAATGGGCTCTGGGGACAAGGAGGGTCCCCAGCATGTCACAATGGGCCCTGGGGACAAAGGGGGGGTCCCCAGGATGTCACAATGTGCGCTGGGGACAAAGAGAGTCCCCAGCATGTCACAATGGGCCCTGGGGACAAAGGGGGTCCCCACGGTATCAGAATGGGTCCTGGGGACAAGTGGAGTCCCCTGAAAGTCACAATGGGCCCTGGGGACAAAGGGGGGTCCTGGGATGCCACAATGGGCCCTGGGGACAAAGGCGGTGTCCCCATGGTGCCACAATGGGCCCTGGGAGCAAGGGGGTGGCCAGGATGTCACAATGGACCCTGAGGACAAGCGGGGGTCTCCATGGTGTCACAATGGGCCCCAGTGACAAAGGGGGTCCCCTGAATGTCACAATAGGTCCTGGGGACAATGGGGGGTCCTGGGACGCAACAATGGGCCCTGGGGAAAAGGAGGGATCCCCAGGATGTCACAATGGGCCCTGGGGACAATGGGGGGTCCTGTGACGTCACAATGGGCCCTGGGGACAAGGGGGGGTCCCCAGGATGTCACAATGGGCCCTGGGGACAAAGAGGGGTCCCCTGAATGTCACAATGGGCCCTGGGGACAAGGGGGTGCAGAGGATGTCACAATGGGCCCTGGGGACAATGGGGGGTCCTGGGACATCACAATGGGCCCTGGGG
The DNA here is from genome assembly GCF_037038585.1 of Patagioenas fasciata. Taxonomy (NCBI): domain Eukaryota; kingdom Metazoa; phylum Chordata; class Aves; order Columbiformes; family Columbidae; genus Patagioenas; species Patagioenas fasciata. Next base: position 1,498,383 of record NC_092538.1, read on the forward strand.
AAAAGGAGGGATCCCCAGGATGTCACAATGGGCCCTGGGGACAATGGGGGGTCCTGGGACGTCTCAATGGGCCCTGGGGACAAGGGGGGGTCCCCAGGATGTCACAATGGGCCCTGGGGACAAGGGCGTGCCGAGGATGTCACAATGGGCCCTGGAGACAATGGGGGGTCCTGGGATGTCACAATGGGCCCTGGGGACAAGGGGGGTCCCCAGGAAGTCACAATGGGCCTTGGGAACAAGGGGGTCCCCCAGATATCACAATGGGCCCTGGGGACAATGTAAGGTCCTGGCCTGTCACAATGGACCCTGAGGACAAGGGGGGACCCCAGGATGTCACAATGAAGTCTTGGGACAAAGGGGGTCCCCAGGATGTCACAATGGGCCCTGGGGACAAAGGGGGTCCCCACGGTGTCAGAATGGGCCCTGGGGACAAGGGGGGTCCCCTGAATATCACAATGGGCCATGGGGACAATGGGGGGTCCTGGGATGTCACAATGAGCCCTGGGGACAAGGGTGGTACCCACGGTGTCACAATGGGCCCTGGGCAAATGGGGGGGTCCCCTGAATGTCACAATGGACCCTGGGGACAAGGGGGTGCCGAGGATGTCACAATGGGCCCTGGGGACAATGGGGGGTCCTGGGACCTCACAATGGGCCCTGAGGACAATGGTGGGTCCCCTGAATGTCAAAATGGGCCCTGGGGACAAAGGGGGGTCCGCAGGATGTCACAATGGGCACTGGGGACAAAGGGGGGCGTCCCCATGGTGTCACAATGGGCTCAAGTGACAAGGAGGGTCCCCACGGTGCCACGATGGGTCCTGGGGACAAGGGCGTCCCCCAGATGTCACAATGGGCCCTGGGGACAATGGGGTTGCCCAGGATGTCACAATAGGCCCTGGGGACAATGGGAGTCCCCAAGGTGTCAGAACGAGCCCTGGGGACAAAGTGGAATCCTGGAATGTCACAATGGCCCCCAGTGACAAAGGGGTTCCCCATGGTGTCATAATGGGCCCTGGGGACAAAAGGGGTCCCCAGGATTTCACAATAGCACTGGGGACAAAGCGGGGTCCTGGGATGTCACAATGGGCTCCAGTGACAAAGAGGGTCCTCATGGTGCCACAATGGGCCCTGGGGACAAAGGGGGTCCCCTGGATGTCACAATGGGCTCTGGGGACAAGGAGGGTCCCCAGGATGTCACAATGGGCCCTGGGGACAAAGGGGGTCCCCACGGTATCAGAATGGGCCCTGGGGACAAAGGGGGGTCCCCTGAATGTCACAATGGGCCCTGGGGACAATGGGGGGTCCTGGGACGTCACAATGGGCCCTGGGGACAAGGGGGGGTCCCTAGGATGTCACAATGGGCCCTGGGGACAAGGTAGTGCAGTGGATGTCACAATGGGCCCTGGGGTCAATGGGGGGTGTCCAGGATGTGAGAATGAGTCCTGAGGACAAGGGGGGGTCCCCATGGTGTCACAATGGGTCCCCAGTGACAAGGAGGGGTCCCCATGGTGTCACAATAGGCCCTGGGGACAAAGTGGGGTCCAAGAATGTCACAATGGGCCCTGGGGACAAAAGGGGTTGCCATGGTGCCACAATGGGCCCTGGGGTCAAAGGGGGTCCCCATGGTGCTACAATGGGCCCTGGGGACAAAGGGGGGTCCTGGGATGTCACAATGGGCCCTGGGGACAAAGGGGGTGTCCCCATGGTGCCACAACAGGCCCTGGGAGCAAGGGGATGGCCAGGATGTCACAATGGGTCCTGGGGAAAATGGGGGGTGCCCAGGATGTCACAATGGACCCTGAGGACAAGCGGGGGTCTCCATGGTGTCACAATGGGCCCCAGTGACAAAGGCGATCCCCTGAATGTCACAATCGGTCCTGGGGACAATGGGGGGTCCTGGGACCTCACAATGGGCCCTGAGGACAATGGTGGGTCCCCTGAAGGTCACAATGGGCCCTGGGGACAAAGGGGGGTCCGCAGAATGTCACAATGGGCACTGGGGACAAAGGGGGGGTCCCCAGGATGTCACAATGGGCCCAAGTGACAAGGAGGGTCCCCACGGTGCCACGATGTGTCCTGGGGACAAGGGCGTCCCCCAGATGTCACAATGGGCCCTGGGGACAATGGGGTTGCCCAGGATGTCACAATGGGCCCTGGGGACAATGGGAGTCCCCAAGGTGTCAGAACGAGCCCTGGGGTCAAAGTGGAATCCTGGAATGTCACAATGGCCCCCAGTGACAAAGAGGTTGCCAATGGTGCCACAATGGGCCCTGGGGACAAAAGGGGTCCCCAGGATTTCACAATAGCACTGGGGACAAAGGGGGGTCATGGGATGTCACAATGGGCCCTGGGGACAATGGGGGGTCCTGGGACGTCACAATGGGCCCTGGGGACAAGGGGGGGTCCCCAGGATGTCACAATGGGCCCTGGGTATAAGGGGGTGCCGAGGATGTCACAATGGGCCCTGGGGACAATGGGGGGTCCTGGGACGTCACAATGGGCCCTGGGCACAAGGGGGGGTCCCCAGGATGTCACAATGGGCCCTGAGGACAAAGAGGGGTCCTCTGAATGTCACAATGGGCCCTGGGGACAAGGGGGTGCAGAGGATGTCACAATGGGCCCTGGGGACAATGGGGGGTCCTGGGACATCACAATAGGCCCTGGGGACAAGGAGGGATCCCCAGGATGTCACAATGGGCCCTGGAAACAATTGGGGGTCCTGGGACGTCACAATGGGCCCTGGGGACAAGGGTGGGTCCCCAGGATGTCACAATGGGCCTTGGGCACAAGGGGGGGTCCCCATAGTGTCACAATGGGTCCTGGGGACAAGTGGGGTCCCCAGGATGTCACAATGGGCCCTGGGGACAATGTGGGGTCCCCTGAATGTCACAATGGGCCCTGGGGACAAGGGGGTGCCGAGGATGTCACAATGGGCCCTGGGGACAAAGGGGGGTCCGCAGGATGTCACAATGGGCACTGGGGACAAAGGGGGTGTCCCCAGGATGTCACAGTGGGCCCTGGGGACAATGGCGGGTCCTGGGACGTCACAATGGGCCCTGGGGACAAGGGGGGGTCCCCTGGATGTCACAATGGGCCCTGGGGAGAAGGGGGTGTCCCCAGGATGTCACAATGGGCCCTGCGGACAAGGGTGGTACCCACGGTGTCACAATGGGCACTGGGCACAATGGGGGGTCCCTATAGTATCACAATGGGTCCTGGGGACAAGTGGGGTCCCCTGAAAGTCACAATGGGCCCTGGGGACAATGTGGGGTCCTGGGATGTCACAATGGGCCCCAGTGACAAACGGGGGCCCCTGAATGTCACAATGGGCCCTGGGGACAATGGGGGGTCCTGGGACGTCACAATGGGCCCTGGGGACAAGGAGGGATCCCCAGGATGTCACAATGGGCCCTGGGGACAAAGAGGCGTCCCCTGAATGTCACAATGGGCCCTGGGGACAAGGGGGTGCCGAGGATGTCACAATGGGCCCTGGGGACAAGGGAGATCCCCATGGTGTCACAATAAGCCCTGGGGACAAAGTGGGGTCCTGGGATGTCACAATGGGCCCTGGAGACACAGGTGGTCCCCAGGATGTCACAATGGGCCCTGGGGACAAAGTGGGGTCCTAAGATGTCACAATGGGCACTGGGGACAAAGGGGGTCCCCATGGTGTCACAATGGGCCTTGAGGACAATGGGGTCTCCCCAGGATGTCACAATGGGCCTTGGGGACAAAGGGGTGTCCCCTGAATGTGCATAATGGGCCCTGGGGACAAAGGGTGGTCGCCAGGATGTCTCAGTGGGCCCTGGGGACAATGGGGTGTCCTGGGATGTCACAATGGGCCCCAGTGAAATATGGGGTCTCCACGGTGTCACAATGGGCCCTGGGTATAAAGGGGGGGTCTCCAGGATGTCACAATGGGCCCAAGTGATGAGTCCCCACAGTGCCACTATGGGCCCTGGACACAATGGGGTCCCACGGATGTCACAATGGGCCCTGGGGACAAGGGGGGTCCCCAGGATGTCACGATGGGGCCTGGGGACAACTTGGGGTCCTGGGATGTCACAATGGGCCCTGGGGACAAGGGAGATCCCCATGGTGTCACAATAAGCCCTGGGGACAAAGTGTGGTCCTGGGATGTCACAATGGGCTCTGGGGACAAGGAGGGTCCCCAGGATGTCACAATGGGCCCTGCGGACAAGGGTGGTACCCACGGTGTCACAATGGGCCCTGGGCACAAGGGGGTGCAGAGGATGTCACAATGGGCCCTGGGGACAATGGGGGGTCCTGGGACATCACAATGGGCCCTGGGGAAAAGGAGGGATCCCCAGGATGTCACAATGGGCCCTGGGGACAATGGGGGGTCCTGGGACGTCACAATGGGCCCTGGGGACAAGGGGGGGTCCCCAGGATGTCACAATGGGCTCTGGGGACAAGGAGGGTCCCCAGCATGTCACAATGGGCCCTGGGGATAAAGGGGGGGTCCCCAGGATGTCACAATGTGCGCTGGGGACAAAGAGAGTCCCCAGCATGTCACAATGGGCCCTGGGGACAAAGGGGGTCCCCACGGTATCAGAATGGGTCCTGGGGACAAGTGGAGTCCCCTGAAAGTCACAATGGGCCCTGGGGACAAAGGGGGGTCCTGGGATGTCACAATGGGCCCTGGGGACAAAGGCGGTGTCCCCATGGTGCCACAATGGGCCCTGGGAGCAAGGGGGTGGCCAGGATGTCACAATGGACCCTGAGGACAAGCGGGGGTCTCCATGGTGTCACAATGGGCCCCAGTGACAAAGGGGGTCCCCTGAATGTCACAATAGGTCCTGGGGACAATGGGGGGTCCTGGGACGCAACAATGGGCCCTGGGGAAAAGGAGGGATCCCCAGGATGTCACAATGGGCCCTGGGGACAATGGGGGGTCCTGTGACGTCACAATGGGCCCTGGGGACAAGGGGGGGTCCCCAGGATTTCACAATGGGCCCTAGGGACAAAGAGGGGTCCCCTGAATGTCACAATGGGCCCTGGGGACAAGGGGGTGCAGAGGATGTCACAATGGGCCCTGGGGACAATGGGGGGTCCTGGGACATCACAATGGGCCCTGGGGAAAAGGAGGGATCCCCAGGATGTCACAATGGGCCCTGGGGACAATGGGGGGTCCTGGGACGTCACAATGGGCCCTGGGGACAAGGGGGGGTCCCCAGGATGTCACAATGGGCCCTGGGGACAAGGGCGTGCCGAGGATGTCACAATGGGCCCTGGAGACAATGGGGGGTCCTGGGATGTCACAATGGGCCCTGGGGACAAGGGGGGGTCCCCAGGAAGTCACAATGGGCCTTGGGAACAAGGGGGTCCCCCAGATATCACAATGGGCCCTGGGGACAATGTAAGGTCCTGGCCTGTCACAATGGACCCTGAGGACAAGGGGGGACCCCAGGATGTCACAATGAAGTCTTGGGACAAAGGGGGTCCCCAGGATGTCACATTGGGCCCTGGGGACAAAGGGGGTCCCCACGGTGTCAGAATGGGCCCTGGGGACAAGGGGGGTCCCCTGAATATCACAATGGGCCATGGGGACAATGGGGGGTCCTGGGATGTCACAATGAGCCCTGGGGACAAGGGTGGTACCCACGGTGTCACAATGGGCCCTGGGGACAAGGGGGTGCCGAGTATGTCACAATGGGCCCTGGGGACAATGGGGGGTCCTGGGACCTCACAATGGGCCCTGAGGACAATGGTGGGTCCCCTGAATGTCAAAATGGGCCCTGGGGACAAAGGGGGGTCCGCAGGATGTCACAATGGGCACTGGGGATAAAGGGGGGGTCCCCAAGGTGTCACAATGGGCCCAAGTGACAAGGAGGGTCCCCACGGTGCCACGATGGGTCCTGGGGACAAGGGCGTCCCCCAGATGTCACAATGGGCCCTGGGGACAATGGGGTTGCCCAGGATGTCACAATGGGCCCTGGGGACAATGGGAGTCCCCAAGGTGTCAGAACGAGCCCTGGGGACAAAGTGGAATCCTGGGATGTCACAATGGCCCCCAGTGACAAAGGGGTTCCCCATGGTGCCACAATGGGCCCTGGGGACAAAAGGGGTCCCCAGGATTTCACAATAGCACTGGGGATAAAGGGGGGTCATGGGATGTCACAATGGGCCCTGGGGACAAGGGAGATCCCCATGGTGTCACAATAAGCCCTGGGGACAAAGTGGGGTCCTGGGATGTCACAATGGGCCCCCGTGACAAACGGGGGCCCCTGAATGTCACAATGGGCCCTGGGGACAATGGGGGGTCCTGGGACGTCACAATGGGTCCTGGGGACAAGGAGGGATCCCCAGGATGTCACAATGGGCCCTGGGGACAATGGCGGGTCCTGGGACGTCACAATGGGCCCTGGGGACAAGGGGGGGTCCCCAGGATGTCACAATGGGCCCTGGGGACAAAGAGGGGTCCCCTGAATGTCACAATGGGCCCTGGGCACAAGGGGGTGCCAAGGATGTCACAATGGGCTCTGGGGACAATGGAGGGTCCTGGGACCTCACAATGGGCCCTGAGGACAATAGTGGGTCCCCTGAATGTCACAATGGGCCCTGGGGACAAAGGGGGGTCCGCAGGATGTCACAATGGGCACTGGATACAAAGGGGGGGCGTCCCCATGGTGTCACAATGGGCTCAAGTGACAAGGAGGGTCCCCACGGTGCCACGATGGGTCCTGGGGACAAGGGCGTCCCCCAGATGTCACAATGGGCCCTGGGGACAATGGGGTTGCCCAGGATGTCACAATAGGCCCTGGGGACAATGGGAGTCCCCAAGGTGTCAGAACGAGCCCTGGGGACAAAGTGGAATCCTGGAATGTCACAATGGCCCCCAGTGACAAAGGGGTTCCCCATGGTGTCATAATGGGCCCTGGGGACAAAAGGGGTCCCCAGGATTTCACAATAGCACTGGGGACAAAGCGGGGTCCTGGGATGTCACAATGGGCTCCAGTGACAAAGAGGGTCCTCATGGTGCCACAATGGGCCCTGGGGACAAAGGGGGTCCCCTGGATGTCACAATGGGCTCTGGGGACAAGGAGGGTCCCCAGGATGTCACAATGGGCCCTGGGGACAAAGGGGGTCCCCACGGTATCAGAATGGGCCCTGGGGACAAAGGGGGGTCCCCTGAATGTCACATGGGCCCTGGGGACAATGGGGGGTCCTGGGACGTCACAATGGGCCCTGGGGACAAGGGGGGTCTCTAGGATGTCACAATGGGCCCTGGGGACAAGGTAGTGCAGTGGATGTCACAATGGGCCCTGGGGTCAATGGGGGGTGTCCAGGATGTGAGAATGAGTCCTGAGGACAAGGGGGGGTCCCCATGGTGTCACAATGGGTCCCCAGTGACAAGGAGGGGTCCCCATGGTGTCACAATAGGCCCTGGGGACAAAGTGGGGTCCAAGAATGTCACAATGGGCCCTGGGGACAAAAGGGGTTGCCATGGTGCCACAATGGGCCCTGGGGTCAAAGGGGGTCCCCATGGTGCTACAATGGGCCCTGGGGACAAAGGGGGGTCCTGGGATGTCACAATGGGCCCTGGGGACAAAGGGGGTGTCCCCATGGTGCCACAACAGGCCCTGGGAGCAAGGGGATGGCCAGGATGTCACAATGGGTCCTGGGGAAAATGGGGGGTGCCCAGGATGTCACAATGGACCCTGAGGACAAGCGGGGGTCTCCATGGTGTCACAATGGGCCCCAGTGACAAAGGCGATCCCCTGAATGTCACAATCGGTCCTGGGGACAATGGGGGGTCCTGGGACCTCACAATGGGCCCTGAGGACAATGGTGGGTCCCCTGAAGGTCACAATGGGCCCTGGGGACAAAGGGGGGTCCGCAGAATGTCACAATGGGCACTGGGGACAAAGGGGGGGTCCCCATAGTGTCACAATGGGCCCAAGTGACAAGGAGGGTCCCCACGGTGCCACGATGTGTCCTGGGGACAAGGGCGTCCCCCAGATGTCACAATGGGTCCTGGGGACAATGGGGTTGCCCAGGATGTCACAATGGGCCCTGGGGACAATGGGAGTCCCCAAGGTGTCAGAACGAGCCCTGGGGTCAAAGTGGAATCCTGGAATGTCACAATGGCCCCCAGTGACAAAGAGGTTGCCAATGGTGCCACAATGGGCCCTGGGGACAAAAGGGGTCCCCAGGATTTCACAATAGCACTGGGGACAAAGGGGGGTCATGGGATGTCACAATGGGCCCTGGGGACAAGGGAGATCCCCATGGTGTCACAATAAGCCCTGGGGACAAAGTGGGGTCCTGGGATGTCACAATGGGCTCTGGGGACAAGCAGGGTCCCCAGGATGTCACAATGGGCCCTGGGGACAAAGGGGGGTCCTGGGATGTCACAATGGGCTCCAGTGACAAAGAGGGTCCTCATGGTGCCACAATGGGCCCTGGGGACAAAGGGGGTCCCCTGGATGTCACAATGGGCTCTGGGGACAAGGAGGGTCCCCAGGATGTCACAATGGGCCCTGGGGACAAAGAGCGTCCCCAGCATGTCACAATGGGCCCTGGGGACAAAGGGGGTCCCCACGGTATCAGAATGGGCCCTGGGGACAAAGGGGGGGCCCCTGAATGTCACAATGGGCCCTGGGGACAATGGGGTGTCCTGGGACGTCACAATGGACCCTGGGGACAAGGGGGGGTCCCCAGGATGTCACAATGGGCCCTGGGGAAAAAGAGGGGTCCCCTGAATGTCACAATGGGCCCTGGGGACAAGGGGGTGCAGAGGATGTCACAATGGGCCCTGGGGACAATGGGGGGTCCTGGGACATCACAATGGGCCCTGAGGACAAGGAGGGATCCCCAGGATGTCACAATGGGCCCTGGGGACAAAGAGGGGTCCCCTGAATGTCACAATGGGCCCTGGGGACAAGGGGGTCCAGAGGATGTCACAATGGGCCCTGGGGACAATGGGGGGTCCTGGGATGCCACAATGGGCCCTGAGGACAAGGAGGGATCCCCAGGATGTCACAATGGGCCCTGGGGACAATGGGGGGTCCTGGGACGTCACAATGGGCCCTGGGGACAAGGGGGGGTCCCCAGGATGTCACAATGGGCCCTGGGGACAAGGGGGTGCCGAGGATGTCACAATGGGCCCTGCGGACAATGGGGGGTCCTGGGACGTCACAATGGGCCCTGGGCACAAGGGGGGGTCCCCAGGATATCACAATGGGCCCTGAGGACAAAGAGGGGTCCCCTGAATGTCACAATGGGCCCTGGGGACAAGGGGGTGCAGAGGATGTCACAATGGGCCCTGGGGACAATGGGGGGTCCTGGGACATCACAATAGGCCCTGGGGACAAGGAGGGATCCCCAGGATGTCACAATGGGCCCTGGAGACAATGGGGGGTCCTGGGACGTCACAATGGGCCCTGGGGACAAGGGTGGGTCCCCAGGATGTCACAATGGGCCTTGGGCACAAGGGGGGGTCCCCATAGTGTCACAATGGGTCCTGGGGACAAGTGGGGTCCCCAGGATGTCACAATGGGCCCTGGGGACAATGTGGGGTCCCCTGAATGTCACAATGGGCCCTGGGGACAAGGGGGTGCTGAGGATGTCACAATGGGCCCTGGGGACAAAGGGGGGTCCGCAGGATGTCACAATGGGCACTGGGGACAAAGGGGGTGTCCCCAGGATGTCACAGTGGGCCCTGGGGACAATGGCGGGTCCTGGAACGTCACAATGGGCCCTGGGGACAAGGGTGGGTCCCCTGGATGTCACAATGGGCCCTGGGGACAAGGGGGTGTCCCCAGGATGTCACAATGGGCCCTGCGGACAAGGGTGGTACCCACGGTGTCACAATGGGCACTGGGCACAATGGGGGGTCCCTATAGTATCACAATGGGTCCTGGGGACAAGTGGGGTCCCCTGAAAGTCACAATGGGCCCTGGGGACAATGTGGGGTCCTGGGATGTCACAATGGGCCCCAGTGACAAACGGGGGCCTCTGAATGTCACAATGGGCCCTGGGGACAATGGGGGGTCCTGGGACGTCATAATGGGCCCTGGGGACAAGGAGGGATCCCCAGGATGTCACAATGGGCCCTGGGGACAAAGAGGCGTCCCCTGAATGTCACAATGGGCCTTGGGGACAAGGGAGATCCCCATGGTGTCACAATAAGCCCTGGGGACAAAGTGGGGTCCTGGGATGTCACAATGGGCCCTGGGGACACAGGTGGTCCCCAGGATGTCACAATGGGCCCTGGGGACAAAGTGGGGTCCTAAGATGTCACAATGGGCACTGGGGACAAAGGGGGTCCCCATGGTGTCACAATGGGCCTTGAGGACAATGGGGTCTCCCCAGGATGTCACAATGGGCCTTGGGGACAAAGGGGTGTCCCCTGAATGTGCATAATGGGCCCTGGGGACAAAGGGTGGTCGCCAGGATGTCTCAGTGGGCCCTGGGGACAATGGGGTGTCCTGGGATGTCACAATGGGCCCCAGTGAAATATGGGGTCTCCACGGTGTCACAATGGGCCCTGGGTATAAAGGGGGGTCTCCAGGATGTCACAATGGGCCCAAGTGATGAGTCCCCACAGTGCCACTATGGGCCCTGGAGACAATGGGGTCCCACGGATGTCACAATGGGCCCTGGGGACAAGGGGGGTCCCCAGGATGTCACGATGGGGCCTGGGGACAACGAGGGGTCCTGGGACGTCACAATGAGCCCTGGGGAAAAAGGGTGGTCCCCATGATGTCACAATGGGCACTGGAGACAGTGGGGGGTCCTGGGATGTCACAATGGGCCCTGGGGACAAAGTAAGGTCCTCGGCTGTCACAATGAGCCCTGAGGACAAGGGGGGTTCCCAGAATTTCACAATGAGCACTGGGGACAAAGTGGGGTCCTGGGATGTCAAAATGGGCCCTGGGGACAAAGGGGGTCCCTTAATTGTCACAATGGGCCCTGGGGACAAGGGGGGTCCCTTAATTGTCACAATGGGCCCTGGGGACAAAGTGGGGTCCTGGAATGTCACAATGGGCCCAGAGGACAAAGGGGGTCCCCATGGTGCCACAGTGGGCCCTGGGGACAAAGGGGGTCCTGAGACGTCACAATGGGCCCTGGGTAAAAGGCGGGGTCCCCACGGTGTCACAATGGGCCCTGGGGACAATGGGGGGTCCTGGGATGTCACAATGGGCCCCAGTGACAAAGGGGGTCCCCATGGTGCGACAACGAGCTCTGGGGATAAAGGGGGTCTCCAGGATGTCACAATGGGCCCTGGGGACAAAGGAAGTCCCCAGAATGCCACAATGGGTCCTGGAAAGAAGTGGGGTCCCCACCGTGTCACAATGGGCCTTGGGGACAAAGGGGGGTCCCCAGGATGTCACAATGGGCCCCGGGGACAAAGGGGTCCCCAGGATGTCACAATGGGTACTGGGGACAAAGGCGGGGTCCCCATGGTGTCACAATGGACCCAAGTGACAGGACGAGTCCCCACGGTACCACTATGGGCCCTGGAGACCAGGGGGTTCCCCGGATTTCACAATGGGCCCTGGGGACTAGGGGGGGGGGTTCCCTCAGTGCCACGATGGGCCCTGGGGACAAGGGGGTCCCCAGGATGTCACAATGGGCCCTGAGGACAAATTGGGGTTCTGGGATGTCACAATGGGCCCTGGGGACAAAGGGGGTGTCCATGGTGCCACAATGGGCCCTGGGGACAAAGAGGGGTCCCCAGAATGTCACAATGGGCCCTGGGGACATTTGGGGTCCCCAGAATGTCACAATGGGCCCTGGGAACAATAGGGGGTCCTGGGACGTCACAATGGGCCCTGGAGTAAAGGGGGGTCCCCAGGATGTCACAATAGGCCCTGGGGACAAAGAGGAGTCCCCTGAATGTCATAATGGGCCCTGAGGACAAGGAGGGTCTCCACGGTGTCACAATGGGCCCTGGGGACAATGGGGGGTCCTGGGATGTCACAATAGGCCCTGGGGACAAAGGGGGTCCCCATGATTTCACAATGGGCCCAGGGGACAATGGGGCATCCTGGGACGTCACAATGGGCCCTGGGGACAAAGGGGGTCCCCATGGTGTCACAACGGCCCTGGGGATAAAGGGGGACCCCAGGATGTGTATAATGGGGCCTGGGGACAATGGGGGGTCCTGGGATGTCACAATGGGCTCTGGGGACAATAGGGGGTCCTGGGACGTCACAATGGGCCCTGGAGAAAAGGGGGGGTCCTGGCATGTCACAATAGGCCCTGGGGACAAAGGGGGTCTTCAGGATGTCACAATGGGCCCGGGGGACAAAGGGGGTCCCCAGGATGTCACAATAGGCCCTGGGGAAAAAGAGGGCTCCCCAGGATATCACAATGGGCCCTGGGGACAAAGAGGGGTCCACAGGATGTGCACAATGGGCCCTGGGGACAAAGGGGGCTCCCCAGGATATCACAATGGGCTCTGGTGACATAGGGGTCCCCAAGATGTCACAACGGGTCCTGGGGACAAGGGGGGTCCCAAGGATGTCACAATGGGCACTGGAGACAAAGGGGGGGTCCCCACGGTGCCACGATGGGCCCTGGGGACAAGGGGGTCCCCAGGATGTAACAATGTGCCCTTGGGACAATGGGGGCTCCTGCGATGTCACAATGGGCCCTGGGGACAAAGGGAGGCCCCAGGATGTCACAATGGACCCTGGGGACAAAAGGGGTCCCCGGGATGTCACAATGGGCCCAGGGGACAACGAAGCATCCTGGGACGCCACAATGGGCCCGGGGAAAAAGGGGGGTCCCCAGGTTGTTCACAATGGGCCCTGGGGACAATGGGGGTCCTGGGATGTCACAATGAACCCTAGGGACAAAGGGGGTCCCCAGGATGTCACAATGGGCCCTGGGGATAAAGGGTACTCCCCAGGATGTCACAATAGGCCCTGGGGACAAAGGGGGTCCCCAGGATGTCACAACGGGCCCTGGATACAAGGGGGGTCCCACCCTGTCACAATGAGCACTGGGGACAAAGGGGGTCCCCAGGATGTCACAATGGGCACTGGAGACAAAGGGGGGGTCTCCACGGTGCCACAATGGGCCCTGGGGACAAGAGGGTCCCCACGGTTTCACAATGGGCCCTGGGGACAAGGGGGATCCCCGCCCTGTCACAATGGGCCCTGGGACCAAAGGGATCCCTAGGATGTCACAATGGGCCTTGGGGACTGCGGGGGGTACTAGGATGTCACAATGGGTCTTGGGGACAAAGGGGGTACCCAGGATGTCACAATGGGCCCTGGGGACAATGGGGGGTCCCTTGAAGGTCACAATGGGCCCATGGGACAAAGAGGGTGCCCACGGTGTCACAGTGGGCCCTGGCGACAAAGGGGGATCCCCAGGATGTCACAATGGGCCCCGGGGACAAAGTAAAATCCTGGAATGTCACAATGGTCCCCAGTGACAAAGGCGCTCCCCATGGTGCCACAATGGGCCCTGGGGACAAAGTGGGTCCCCAGGATTTCACAATGAGCACTGGGGACAAAGGGGGTCCCCAGGATGTCACAACGGGCCCTGGGTACAAGGGGGGTCCCACCCTGTCACAATGAGCACTGGGGACAAAGGGGGTCCCCAGGATGTCACAATGGGCACTGGAGACAAAGGGGGGGTCTCCACGGTGCCACAATGGGCCCTGGGGACAAGAGGGTCCCCACGGTTTCACAATGGGCCCTGGGGACAAGGGGGATCCCCGCCCTGTCACAATGGGCCCTGGGGCCAAAGGGATCCCCAGGATGTCACAATGGGCCCTGGGGACAACGGGGGGTCCCCAGGATGTTCACAATGGGCCCTGGAGACAATGGGGTGTCCCCAGGATGTCACAATGGGCCCTGGGGACAAAGAGGGTCCCCAGGATGTCACAATCGGCCCTGGGCACAAAGGGGGGTGCACATGGTGTCAAAATGGGCCCTGGGGACAAAGGGCGTCCCCAGGATGTCACAGTGGGCCCTGGGGACAAAGTGGTCCCCATGGTATCAGAATGGGCCCTGGGGACAAAGAGGGGTGCCCTGAATGTCACAATGGGCCCTGAGGACAAAGGGGGGTCCCCAGGATGTTGCAATGGGCCTTGGGGACAATGGGGGGTCCTAGGATGTCACAATGCGCCCGAGTGACAAATGGGGTCTCCATGGTGTCACAATGGGCCCTGAAGACAAAGGGGGTCCCCTGAATGTCACAATGGGCCCTGAGGACAATGGGGGTTCCTGGAACGTCACAATGGGCCCTGGGGAGAAAGGGAGGTCCCCAGGATGTCACAATGGGCCCTGGAGACAATTGGGGGTTTTGGGATGTCACGATGGGCTCTGACGACAAGGGGAGGTGCCCATGGTGTCACAATGGGTCCTCAGTGACAAGGGGGGTCCCTATAGTGTCACAATGGGCTCTGCAGACAATGGGGGGTCCTGGGATGTCACAATGGGCACCAGTGACAAAGGGGGTCCTCATGGTGCCACAATGGGCCCTGGGGACTAAGTGGGGTCCTGGGATGTCACAATGGGTCCTGGGGACAAAGGGTGATCCTTTGATGTCACAAGGCGCCCTGGAGGCAAGGGGGTCCCCAGGATGTTACAATGGGCCCTGGGCACAAAGGGGGGTCCCCATAGTGTCACAATGGGTCCCCAGTGACAAGGGGGTCCCCACGGTGCCACGATGGGCCCTGGGGACAAGGGGGTCCCCAGGATGTAACAATGTGCCCTTGGGACAATGGGGGCTCCTGCGATGTCACAATGGGCCCTGGGGACAAAGGGAGGCCCCAGGATGTCACAATGGACCCTGGGGACAAAAGGGGTCCCCGGGATGTCACAATGGGCCCAGGGGACAACGAAGCATCCTGGGACGCCACAATGGGCCCGGGGAAAAAGGGGGGTCCCCAGGTTGTTCACAATGGGCCCTGGGGACAATGGGGGTCCTGGGATGTCACAATGAACCCTAGGGACAAAGGGGGTCCCCAGGATGTCACAATGGGCCCTGGGGATAAAGGGTACTCCCCAGGATGTCACAATAGGCCCTGGGGACAAAGGGGGTCCCCAGGATGTCACAACGGGCCCTGGGTACACGGGGGGTCCCACCCTGTCACAATGAGCACTGGGGACAAAGGGGGTCCCCAGGATGTCACAATGGGCACTGGAGACAAAGGGGGGGTCTCCACGGTGCCACAATGGGCCCTGGGGACAAGAGGGTCCCCACGGTTTCACAATGGGCCCTGGGGACAAGGGGGATCCCCGCCCTGTCACAATGGGCCCTGGGGCCAAAGGGATCCCCAGGATGTCACAATGGGCCCTGGGGACTGCGGGGGGTACTAGGATGTCACAATGGGTCTTGGGGACAAAGGGGGTACCCAGGATGTCACAATAGGCCCTGGGGACAATGGGGGGTCCCTTGAAGGTCACAATGGGCCCATGGGACAAAGAGGGTGCCCACGGTGTCACAGTGGACCCTGGCGACAAATGGGGATCCCCAGGATGTCACAATGGGCCCCGGGGACAAAGTAAAATCCTGGAATGTCACAATGGTCCCCAGTGACAAAGGCGCTCCCCATGGTGCCACAATGGGCCCTGGGGACAAAGTGGGTCCCCAGGATTTCACAATGAGCACTGGGGACAAAGGGGGGTCCCAGGATGTCACAATGGGCCCTGGGGACAAGGGGGGGTTCCCATGGAGTCACAATGGGTCCTGGGGACAACGAGGCGTCCTGGGACGTCACAATGGGACTTGGGGACAAAGGGGGTCTTCCACAGTCTCACAATGGGCCCTAGAGACAAGGGGAGATCCCCAGGATGACACAATAGGCCCTGGGGACAAAGAGGAGTCCCCCTGAATGTCACAATGGGCCCTGGGGACAAGGGGGTCCCCATGGTATCACAATAAGCCCTGGGGACAAAGTGGGGTCCTGGGATGTCACAACTGGCCCCAGTGACAAAGGGTGTCCCCATGGTGCCACAATGGGCCCTGGGGACAAAGAGGGTCCCCAGGATGTCACAATGGGCTTTGGGGACAAGGCGGGGTCCCCAGGATGTCACAATGGGGTCTTGGGACAAAGGGGGTCCCCAGGATGTCACAATGGTCCCTGGGGACAATGGGGGTTCCTGGGACATCACAGTGGGCCCTGGGGACAAAGGCGGTCCCAGGGTGTCACAATAAGCCATGGGGACAAGGGGGGTCCCCAGGATGTCAGAATGGGCCCTGGGGACAACGCGGGGTCCTGGGATGTCACAATGGGCCACGGGGACAAAGGCGATCCCCATGGTGTCACAATGGGCCCTGGGGACAAGGGGGTCCCCAGGATGTCACAATGGGCTCATGGGATAAAGGGGGTACCCACGGTGTCACTATAGGCCCTGGGGACAATGGGGGGTCCCCACGGTGCCACGATGGGTCGTGTGGACAAGGGGGTCCCCAGGATGTTCACAACGGGCCCTGAGGACAAAGGGGGTCCCCACGGTGTCACAATGGTCCCTGGGGACAACTTGGGGTCCTGGGATGTCACAATGGGCCCTGGGGACAAAGGCGGTGCCCAGGATGTCACAATAAGCCCTGGGGACAAGGGGGGTCCCCAGGATGTCACAATGGGCACTGGGGACAAAGGGGGTACCCACGGTGTCACTATAGGCCCTGGGGACAACGGGGGGTCCCCACGGTGCCACGATGGGCCCTGGGGACAAGGGGGTCCCCAGGATGTTCACAATGGGCCCTGGAGACAATGGGGTGTCCCCAGGATGTCACAATGGGCCCTGGGGACAAAGAGGGTCCCCAGGATGTCACAATCGGCCCTGGGCACAAAGGGGGGTGCACATGGTGTCAAAATGGGCCCTGGGGACAAAGGGCGTCCCCAGGATGTCACAGTGGGCCCTGGGGACAAAGTGGTCCCCATGGTATCAGAATGGGCCCTGGGGACAAAGAGGGGTGCCCTGAATGTCACAATGGGCCCTGAGGACAAAGGGGGGTCCCCAGGATGTCGCAATGGGCCTTGGGGACAATGGGGGGTCCTAGGATGTCACAATGCGCCCGAGTGACAAATGGGGTCTCCATGGTGTCACAATGGGACCTGAAGACAAAGGGGGTCCCCTGAATGTCACAATGGGCCCTGAGGACAATGGGGGTTCCTGGAACGTCACAATGGGCCCTGGGGAGAAAGGGAGGTCCCCAGGATGTCACAATGGGCCCTGGAGACAATTGGGGGTTTTGGGATGTCACGATGGGCTCTGACGACAAGGGGAGGTGCCCATGCTGTCACAATGGGTCCTCAGTGACAAGGGGGGTCCCTATAGTGTCACAATGGGCTCTGCAGACAATGGGGGGTCCTGGGATGTCACAATGGGCACCAGTGACAAAGGGGGTCCTCATGGTGCCACAATGGGCCCTGGGGACTAAGTGGGGTCCTGGGATGTCACAATGGGTCCTGGGGACAAAGGGTGATCCTTTGATGTCACAAGGGGCCCTGGAGGCAAGGGGGTCCCCAGGATGTTACAATGGGCCCTGGGCACAAAGGGGGGTCCCCATAGTGTCACAATGGGTCCCCAGTGACAAGGGGGTCCCCACGGTGCCACGATGGGCCCTGGGGACAAGAGGGGGTCCCCATGGTGTCACAATGGACCCTGGGGTCAAAGGGGGTTCCCAGGACATCACAATGGGCTCTAGGGACAATGGGGATCCTGGGACATCACAATGAGCCCTGGGGACAAGGGGGGGTCCTGGGACGTCACAATGGGTCCTGGGGACAAAGCGGTTCCCCAGGATGTCACAATGGGCCCCGGGGACAAAGCAGGGTCCTGGGACGTCACAATGGGCCCTGGAGACAAAGGGATTCCCCTTGATGTCACAATGGGCCCTGGGGACAAAGGGGGTCCCCACAGTGTCACAATGGTCCCTGGGGACAAAGGAGATCCCCACAGTGTCACAATGGGCCCAGGGGACAAAAGGGGGACCACAGGATGTCACAATGGGCCCAGGGGACAATGGGGGGTCCTGGGACGTTATAATGGGCCCTCGGGAAAAAGGGGGTCCACATGGTGCCACAATGGGCCCTGGGGACAACTGGGGTCCCAGGATGCCACAATGGACACTGGGGACAAGGGGGTCCCCAGGATGTCACAATGGGCCCTGGGGACAACGGTGGCTCCTGGGATGTCACAATGGGCCCTGGGGACACAGGTGGTCCCCAGGATGTCACAATGGGCCCTGGGGACAAAGTGGGGTCCTAAGATGTCACAAGGGGCACTGGGGACAAAGGGGGTCCCCATGGTGCCACAATGGGCCTTGGGGACAATGGGGTCTCCCCAGGATGTCACAATGGGCCTTGGGGACAAAGGGGTGTCCCCTGAATGTGCATAATGGGCCCTGGGGACAAAGGGTGGTCGCCGGGATGTCTCAGTGGGCCCTGGGGACAATGGGGGGTCCTGGGATGTCACAATGGGCCCCAGTGACAAAGGGGGTCCCCATGGTGTGACAACGAGCTCTGGGGATAAAGGGGGTCTCCAGGATGTCACAATGGGCCCAAGTGATGAGTCCCCACAGTGCCACTATGGGCCCTGGAGACAAGGGGGGTCCCCAGGATGTCACGATGGGGCCTGGGGACAACGAGGGGTCCTGGGATGTCACAATGAGCCCTGGGGAAAAAGGGTGGTCCCCATGATGTCACAATGGGCACTGGAGACAGTGGGGGGTCCTGGGATGTCACAATGGGCCCTGGGGACAAAGTAAGGTCCTCGGCTGTCACAATGAGCCCTGAGGACAAGGGGGGTCCCCAGAATTTCACAATGAGCACTGGGGACAAAGTGGGGTCCTGGGATGTCAAAATGGGCCCTGGGGACAAAGGGGGTCCCTTAATTGTCACAATGGGCCCTGGGGACAAGGGGGGTCCCCACGGTGTCACAATGGACCCTGGGGACAAAGTGGGGTCCTGGAATGTCACAATGGGCCCAGAGGACAAAGGGGGTCCCCATGGTGCCACAGTGGGCCCTGGGGACAAAGGGGGTCCTGAGACGTCACAATGGGCCCTGGGGAAAAGGCGGGGTCCCCACGGTGTCACAATGGGCCCTGGGGACAATGGGGGGTCCTGATATGTCACAATCGGCCCCAGTGACAAAGGGGGTCCCCATGGTCCGACAACGAGCACTGGGGACAAAGGGGGGTCCCAGGATGTCACAATGGGCCCTGGGGACAAGGGGGGGTTCCCATGGAGTCACAATGGGTCCTGGGGACAACGAGGCGTCCTGGGACGTCACAATGGGACTTGGGGACAAAGGGGGTCTTCCACAGTCTCACAATGGGCCCTAGAGACAAGGGGAGATCCCCAGGATGACACAATAGGCCCTGGGGACAAAGAGGAGTCCCCCTGAATGTCACAATGGGCCCTGGGGACAAGGGGGGTCCCCATGGTATCACAATAAGCCCTGGGGACAAAGTGGGGTCCTGGGATGTCACAACTGGCCCCAGTGACAAAGGGTGTCCCCATGGTGCCACAATGGGCCCTGGGGACAAAGAGGGTCCCCAGGATGTCACAATGGGCTTTGGGGACAAGGCGGGGTCCCCAGGATGTCACAATGGGGTCTTGGGACAAAGGGGGTCCCCAGGATGTCACAATGGTCCCTGGGGACAATGGGGGGTCCTGGGACATCACAATGGGCCCTGGGGACAAAGGCGGTCCCAGGGTGTCACAATAAGCCATGGGGACAAGGGGGGTCCCCAGGATGTCACAATGGGCACTGGGGACAAAGGGGGGTCCCCACGGTGCCATGATGGGCCCTGGCGACAAGGGGGTCCCCAGGATGTCACAATGGGCCCATGGGACAAAGGGGGTACCCATGGTGTCACAATGGGCCCTGGGGACAACTTGGGGTCCTGGGATGTCACAATGGGCCCTGGTGACAAAGGGGGTCCCCATGGTGCCACAATGTGCCCCTGGGACAAAGGGGGTCCCCAAAATGTCATAATGGGCACTGGGGACAAGGGGGGTCCCCAGGATGTCACAAGTGGCCCTGGGGATAAAGGGGGTCCCCATGGTGCCACAATGTGCCCCTGGGACAAAGGGGTCCCCAGGATGTCACAATAAGCCCTGGGGACAAGGGGGGTCCCCAGGATGTCAGAATGGGCACTGGGGACAACGCGGGGTCCTGGGATGTCACAATGGGCCACGGGGACAAAGGCGATCCCCATGGTGTCACAATGGGCCCTGGGGACAAGGGGGTCCCCAGGATGTCACAATGGGCTCATGGGATAAAGGGGGTACCCACGGTGTCACTATAGGCCCTGGGGACAACGGGGGGTCCCCACGGTGCCACGATGGGTCGTGTGGACAAGGGGGTCCCCAGGATGTTCACAACGGGCCCTGAGGACAAAGGGGGTCCCCACGGTGTCACAATGGTCCCTGGGGACAACTTGGGGTCCTGGGATGTCACAATGGGCCCTGGGGACAAAGGCGGTGCCCAGGATTTCACAATAAGCCCTGGGGACAACGGGGGTCCCCAGGATGTCACAATGGGCACTGGGGACAAAGGGGGTACCCACGGTGTCACTATAGGCCCTGGGGACAACGGGGGGTCCCCACGGTGCCATGATGGGCCCTGGGGACAAGGGGGTCCCCAGGATGTTCACAATGGGCCCTGGAGACAATGGGGTGTCCCCAGGATGTCACAATGGGCCCTGGGGACAAAGAGGGTCCCCAGGATGTCACAATCGGCCCTGGGCACAAAGGGGGGTGCACATGGTGTCAAAATGGGCCCTGGGGACAAAGGGCGTCCCCAGGATGTCACAGTGGGCCCTGGGGACAAAGTGGTCCCCATGGTATCAGAATGGGCCCTGGGGACAAAGAGGGGTGCCCTGAATGTCACAATGGGCCCTGAGGACAAAGGGGGGTCCCCAGGATGTCGCAATGGGCCTTGGGGACAATGGGGGGTCCTAGGATGTCACAATGCGCCCGAGTGACAAATGGGGTCTCCATGGTGTCACAATGGGACCTGAAGACAAAGGGGGTCCCCTGAATGTCACAATGGGCCCTGAGGACAATGGGGGTTCCTGGAACGTCACAATGGGCCCTGGGGAGAAAGGGAGGTCCCCAGGATGTCACAATGGGCCCTGGAGACAACTGGGGGTTTTGGGATGTCACGATGGGCTCTGACGACAAGGGGAGGTGCCCATGGTGTCACAATGGGTCCTCAGTGACAAGGGGGGTCCCTATAGTGTCACAATGGGCTCTGCAGACAATGGGGGGTCCTGGGATGTCACAATGGGCACCAGTGACAAAGGGGGTCCTCATGGTGCCACAATGGGCCCTGGAGGCAAGGGGGTCCCCAGGATGTTACAATGGGCCCTGGGCACAAAGGGGGGTCCCCATAGTGTCACAATGGGTCCCCAGTGACAAGGGGGTCCCCACGGTGCCACGATGGGCCCTGGGGACAAGAGGGGGTCCCCATGGTGTCACAATGGACCCTGGGGTCAAAGGGGGTTCCCAGGACATCACAATGGGCTCTGGGGACAATGGGGATCCTGGGACATCACAATGAGCCCTGGGGACAAGGGGGGTCCTGGGACGTCACAATGGGTCCTGGGGACAAAACGGTTCCCTAGGATGTCACAATGGGCCCCGGGGACAAAGCAGGGTCCTGGGACGTCACAATGGGCCCTGGAGACAAAGGGATTCCCCAGGATGTCACAATGGGCCCTGGGGACAAAGGGGGTCCCCACAGTGTCACAATGGTCCCTGGGGACAAAGGAGATCCCCACAGTGTCACAATGGCCCCAGGGGACAAAAGGGGGACCCCAGGATGTCACAATGGGCCCAGGGGACAATGGGGGGTCCTGGGACGTTATAATGGGCCCTCGGGAAAAAGGGGGTCCACATGGTGCCACAATGGGCCCTGGGGACAAGGGGGGTCCCAGGATGCCACAATGGACACTGGGGACAAGGGGGTCCCCAGGATGTCACAATGGGCCCTGGGGACACAGGTGGTCCCCAGGATGTCACAATGGGCCCTGGGGACAAAGTGGGGTCCTAAGATGTCACAATGGGCACTGGGGACAAAGGGGGTCCCCATGGTGCCACAATGGGCCTTGGGGACAATGGGGTCTCCCCAGGATGTCACAATGGGCCTTGGGGACAAAGGGGTGTCCCCTGAATGTGCATAATGGGCCCTGGGGACAAAGGGTGGTCGCCGGGATGTCTCAGTGGGCCCTGGGGACAATGGGAGGTCCTGGGATGTCACAATGGGCCCCAGTGACAAAGGGGGTCCCCATGGTGTGACAACGAGCTCTGGGGATAAAGGGGGTCTCCAGGATGTCACAATGGGCCCAAGTGATGAGTCCCCACAGTGCCACTATGGGCCCTGGAGACAAGGGGGGTCCCCAGGATGTCACGATGGGGCCTGGGGACAACGAGGGGTCCTGGGACGTCACAATGAGCCCTGGGGAAAAAGGGTGGTCCCCATGATGTCACAATGGGCACTGGAGACAGTGGGGGGTCCTGGGATGTCACAATGGGCCCTGGGGACAAAGTAAGGTCCTCGGCTGTCACAATGAGCCCTGAGGACAAGGGTGGTCCCCAGAATTTCACAATGAGCACTGGGGACAATGTGGGGTCCTGGGATGTCAAAATGGGCCCTGGGGACAAAGGGGGTCCCTTAATTGTCACAATGGGCCCTGGGGACAAGGGGGGTCCCCACGGTGTCACAATGGGCCCTGGGGACAATGGGGGGTCCTGGGATGTCACAATGGGCCCAGAGGACAAAGGGGGTCCCCATGGTGCGACAACGAGCTCTGGGGATGAAGGGGGTCTCCAGGATGTCACAATGGGCCCTGGGGACAAAGGAAGTCCCCAGAATGCCACAATGGGTCCTGGAAAGAAGTGGGGTCCCCAGGATGTCACAATGGGCACTGGGGACAACGAGGGGTCCTGGGACGTCACAATGAGCCCTGGGGAGAAAGGGGGGTCCCCACCCTGTCAGAAGGGACCCTGGGGAGAAGGTGGGGTCCTGGGATGTCACAATGGGCCCTGGGGACAAAGGGGGTGTCCATGGTGCCACAATGGGCCCTGGGGACTAGGGGGGGGGGGTCCCCTCGGTGCCACGATGGGCCCTGGGGACAAGGGGGTCCCGAGGATGTCACAATGGGCCCTGAGGACAAATTGGGGTTCTGGGATGTCACAATGGGCCCTGGGGACAAAGGGGGTCCCCATGGTGCCACAATGGGCCCTGGGGACAAAGAGGGGTCCCCAGAATGTCACAATGGGCCCTGGGGACATTTGGGGTCCCCAGAATGTCACAATGGGCCCTGGGAACAATAGGGGGTCCTGGGACGTCACAATGGGCCCTGGAGTAAAGGGGGGTCCCCAGGATGTCACAATAGGCCCTGGGGACAAAGAGGAGTCCCCTGAATGTCATAATGGGCCCTGAGGACAAGGAGGGTCTCCACGGTGTCACAATGGGCCCTGGGGACAATGGGGGGTCCTGGGATGTCACAATAGGCCCTGGGGACAAAGGGGGTCCCCATGATTTCACAATGGGCCCAGGGGACAATGGGGCATCCTGGGACGTCACAATGGGCCCTGGGGACAAAGGGGGTCCCCATGGTTTCACAATGGCCCTGGGGATAAAGGGGGACCCCAGGATGTGTATAATGGGGCCTGGGGACAATGGGGGGTCCTGGGATGTCACAATGGGCTCTGGGGACAATAGGGGGTCCTGGGACGTCACAATGGGCCCTGGAGAAAAGGGGGGGTCCTGGCATGTCACAATAGGTCCTGGGGACAAAGGGGGTCTTCAGGATGTCACAATGGGCCCGGGGGACAAAGGGGGTCCCCAGGATGTCACAAT
The DNA here is from genome assembly GCF_037038585.1 of Patagioenas fasciata. Lineage (NCBI taxonomy): Eukaryota > Metazoa > Chordata > Aves > Columbiformes > Columbidae > Patagioenas > Patagioenas fasciata. Next base: position 1,522,193 of record NC_092538.1, read on the forward strand.
AGGCCCTGGGGAAAAAGAGGGCTCCCCAGGATATCACAATGGGCCCTGGGGACAAAGAGGGGTCCACAGGATGTGCACAATGGGCCCTGGGGACAAAGGGGGCTCCCCAGGATATCACAATGGGCTCTGGTGACATAGGGGTCCCCAAGATGTCACAACGGGTCCTGGGGACAAGGGGGGTCCCAAGGATGTCACAATGGGCACTGGAGACAAAGGGGGGGTCCCCACGGTGCCACGATGGGCCCTGGGGACAAGGGGGTCCCCAGGATGTAACAATGTGCCCTTGGGACAATGGGGGCTCCTGCGATGTCACAATGGGCCCTGGGGACAAAGGGAGGCCCCAGGATGTCACAATGGACCCTGGGGACAAAAGGGGTCCCCAGGATGTCACAATGGGCCCAGGGGACAACGAAGCATCCTGGGACGCCACAATGGGCCCGGGGAAAAAGGGGGGTCCCCAGGTTGTTCACAATGGGCCCTGGGGACAATGGGGGTCCTGGGATGTCACAATGAACCCTAGGGACAAAGGGGGTCCCCAGGATGTCACAATGGGCCCTGGGGATAAAGGGTACTCCCCAGGATGTCACAATAGGCCCTGGGGACAAAGGGGGTCCCCAGGATGTCACAACGGGCCCTGGGGACATTTGGGGTCCCCAGAATGTCACAATGGGCCCTGGGAACAATAGGGGGTCCTGGGACGTCACAATGGGCCCTGGAGTAAAGGGGGGTCCCCAGGATGTCACAATAGGCCCTGGGGACAAAGAGGAGTCCCCTGAATGTCATAATGGGCCCTGAGGACAAGGAGGGTCTCCACGGTGTCACAATGGGCCCTGGGGACAATGGGGGGTCCTGGGATGTCACAATAGGCCCTGGGGACAAAGGGGGTCCCCATGATTTCACAATGGGCCCAGGGGACAATGGGGCATCCTGGGACGTCACAATGGGCCCTGGGGACAAAGGGGGTCCCCATGGTTTCACAATGGCCCTGGGGATAAAGGGGGACCCCAGGATGTGTATAATGGGGCCTGGGGACAATGGGGGGTCCTGGGATGTCACAATGGGCTCTGGGGACAATAGGGGGTCCTGGGACGTCACAATGGGCCCTGGAGAAAAGGGGGGGTCCTGGCATGTCACAATAGGTCCTGGGGACAAAGGGGGTCTTCAGGATGTCACAATGGGCCCGGGGGACAAAGGGGGTCCCCAGGATGTCACAATAGGCCCTGGGGAAAAAGAGGGCTCCCCAGGATATCACAATGGGCCCTGGGGACAAAGAGGGGTCCACAGGATGTGCACAATGGGCCCTGGGGACAAAGGGGGCTCCCCAGGATATCACAATGGGCTCTGGTGACATAGGGGTCCCCAAGATGTCACAACGGGTCCTGGGGACAAGGGGGGTCCCAAGGATGTTACAATGGGCCCTGGGCACTAAGGGGGGTCCCCACAGTGTCACAATGGGCCCTGGGGACAAGGGGGTCCCCAGGATGTAACAATGTGCCCTTGGGACAATGGGGGCTCCTGCGATGTCACAATGGGCCCTGGGGACAAAGGGAGGCCCCAGGATGTCACAATGGACCCTGGGGACAAAAGGGGTCCCCAGGATGTCACAATGGGCCCAGGGGACAACGAAGCATCCTGGGACGCCACAATGGGCCCGGGGAAAAAGGGGGGTCCCCAGGTTGTTCACAATGGGCCCTGGGGACAATGGGGGTCCTGGGATGTCACAATGAACCCTAGGGACAAAGGGGGTGCCCAGGATGTCACAATGGGCCCTGGGGATAAAGGGTACTCCCCAGGATGTCACAATAGGCCCTGGGGACAAAGGGGGTCCCCAGGATGTCACAACGGGCCCTGGGTACAAGGGGGGTCCCACCCTGTCACAATGAGCACTGGGGACAAAGGGGGTCCCCAGGATGTCACAATGGGCACTGGAGACAAAGGGGGGGTCTCCACGGTGCCACAATGGGCCCTGGGGACAAGAGGGTCCCCACGGTTTCACAATGGGCCCTGGGGAAAGGGGGATCCCCGCCCTGTCACAATGGGCCCTGGGGCCAAAGGGATCCCCAGGATGTCACAATGGGCCCTGGGGACTGCGGGGGGTACTAGGATGTCACAATGGGTCTTGGGGACAAAGGGGGTACCCAGGATGTCACAATGGGCCCTGGGGACAATGGGGGGTCCCTTGAAGGTCACAATGGGCCCATGGGACAAAGAGGGTGCCCACGGTGTCACAGTGGGCCCTGGCGACAAAGGGGGATCCCCAGGATGTCACAATGGGCCCCGGGGACAAAGTAAAATCCTGGAATGTCACAATGGTCCCCAGTGACAAAGGCGCTCCCCATGGTGCCACAATGGGCCCTGGGGACAAAGTGGGTCCCCAGGATTTCACAATGAGCACTGGGGACAAAGGGGGGTCCCAGGATGTCACAATGGGCCCTGGGGACAAGGGGGGGTTCCCATGGAGTCACAATGGGTCCTGGGGACAACGAGGCGTCCTGGGACGTCACAATGGGACTTGGGGACAAAGGGGGTCTTCCACAGTCTCACAATGGGCCCTAGAGACAAGGGGAGATCCCCAGGATGACACAATAGGCCCTGGGGACAAAGAGGAGTCCCCCTGAATGTCACAATGGGCCCTGGGGACAAGGGGGGTCCCCATGGTATCACAATAAGCCCTGGGGACAAAGTGGGGTCCTGGGATGTCACAACTGGCCCCAGTGACAAAGGGTGTCCCCATGGTGCCACAATGGGCCCTGGGGACAAAGAGGGTCCCCAGGATGTCACAATGGGCTTTGGGGACAAGGCGGGGTGCCCAGGATGTCACAATGGGGTCTTGGGACAAAGGGGGTCCCCAGGATGTCACAATGGGCCCTGGGGATAAAGGGTACTCCCCAGGATGTCACAATAGGCCCTGGGGACAAAGGGGGTCCCCAGGATGTCACAACGGGCCCTGGGTACAAGGGGGGTCCCACCCTGTCACAATGAGCACTGGGGACAAAGGGGGTCCCCAGGATGTCACAATGGGCACTGGAGACAAAGGGGGGGTCTCCACGGTGCCACAATGGGCCCTGGGGACAAGAGGGTCCCCACGGTTTCACAATGGGCCCTGGGGAAAGGGGGATCCCCGTCCTGTCACAATGGGCCCTGGGGCCAAAGGGATCCCCAGGATGTCACAATGGGCCCTGGGGACTGCGGGGGGTACTAGGATGTCACAATGGGTCTTGGGGACAAAGGGGGTACCCAGGATGTCACAATGGGCCCTGGGGACAATGGGGGGTCCCTTGAAGGTCACAATGGGCCCATGGGACAAAGAGGGTGCCCACGGTGTCACAGTGGGCCCTGGCGACAAAGGGGGATCCCCAGGATGTCACAATGGGCCCCGGGGACAAAGTAAAATCCTGGAATGTCACAATGGTCCCCAGTGACAAAGGCGCTCCCCATGGTGCCACAATGGGCCCTGGGGACAAAGTGGGTCCCCAGGATTTCACAATGAGCACTGGGGACAAAGGGGGGTCCCAGGATGTCACAATGGGCCCTGGGGACAAGGGGGGGTTCCCATGGAGTCACAATGGGTCCTGGGGACAACGAGGCGTCCTGGGACGTCACAATGGGACTTGGGGACAAAGGGGGTCTTCCACAGTCTCACAATGGGCCCTAGAGACAAGGGGAGATCCCCAGGATGACACAATAGGCCCTGGGGACAAAGAGGAGTCCCCCTGAATGTCACAATGGGCCCTGGGGACAAGGGGGGTCCCCATGGTATCACAATAAGCCCTGGGGACAAAGTGGGGTCCTGGGATGTCACAACTGGCCCCAGTGACAAAGGGTGTCCCCATGGTGCCACAATGGGCCCTGGGGACAAAGAGGGTCCCCAGGATGTCACAATGGGCTTTGGGGACAAGGCGGGGTGCCCAGGATGTCACAATGGGGTCTTGGGACAAAGGGGGTCCCCAGGATGTCACAATGGTCCCTGGGGACAATGGGGGGTCCTGGGACATCACAATGGGCCCTGGGGACAAAGGCGGTCCCAGGGTGTCACAATAAGCCATGGGGACAAGGGGGGTCCCCAGGATGTCACAATGGGCACTGGGGACAAAGGGGGGTCCCCACGGTGCCATGATGGGCCCTGGCGACAAGGGGGTCCCCAGGATGTCACAATGGGCCCATGGGACAAAGGGGGTACCCATGGTGTCACAATGGGCCCTGGGGACAACTTGGGGTCCTGGGATGTCACAATGGGCCCCGGTGACAAAGGGGGTCCCCGTGGTGCCACAATGTGCCCCTGGGACAAAGGGGGTCCCCAGAATGTCATAATGGGCACTGGGGACAAGGGGGGTCCCCAGGATGTCACAAGTGGCCCTGGGGATAAAGGGGGTCCCCATGGTGCCACAATGTGCCCCTGGGACAAAGGGGTCCCCAGGATGTCACAATAAGCCCTGGGGACAAGGGGGGTCCCCAGGATGTCAGAATGGGCCCTGGGGACAACGCGGGGTCCTGGGATGTCACAATGGGCCACGGGGACAAAGGCGATCCCCATGGTGTCACAATGGGCCCTGGGGACAAGGGGGTCCCCAGGATGTCACAATGGGCTCATGGGATAAAGGGGGTACCCACGGTGTCACTATAGGCCCTGGGGACAACGGGGGGTCCCCACGGTGCCACGATGGGTCGTGTGGACAAGGGGGTCCCCAGGATGTTCACAATGGGCCCTGAGGACAAAGGGGGTCCCCACGGTGTCACAATGGTCCCTGGGGACAACTTGGGGTCCTGGGATGTCACAGTGGGCCCTGGGGACAAAGGCGGTCCCCAGGATGTCACAATAAGCCCTGGGGACAAGGGGGGTCCCCAGGATGTCACAATGGGCACTGGGGACAACGCGGGGTCCTGGGATGTCACAATGGGCCACGGGGACAAAAGCGATCCACATGGTGTCACAATGGGCCCTGGGGACAAGGGGGTCCCCAGGATGTCACAATGGGCTCATGGGATAAAGGGGGTACCCACGGTGTCACTATAGGCCCTGGGGACAACGGGGGGTCCCCACGGTGCCACAATGGGTCGTGTGGACAAGGGGGTCCCCAGGATGTTCACAACGGGCCTTGAGGACAAAGGGGGTCCCCACGGTGTCACAATGGTCCCTGGGGACAACTTGGGGTCCTGGGATGTCACAATGGGCCCTGGGGACAAAGGCGGTGCCCAGGATGTCACAATAAGCCCTGGGGACAACGGGGGTCCCCAGGATGTCACAATGGGCACTGGGGACAAAGGGGGTACCCACGGTGTCACTATAGACCCTGGGGACAACGGGGGGTCCCCACGGTGCCACGATGGGCCCTGGGGACAAGGGGGTCCCGAGGATGTTCACAATGGGCCCTGGAGACAATGGGGTGTCCCCAGGATGTCACAATGGGCCCTGGGGACAAAGAGGGTCCCCAGGATGTCACAATCGGCCCTGGGCACAAAGGGGGGTGCACATGGTGTCAAAATGGGCCCTGGGGACAAAGGGCGTCCCCAGGATGTCACAGTGGGCCCTGGGGACAAAGTGGTCCCCATGGTATCAGAATGGGCCCTGGGGACAAAGAGGGGTGCCCTGAATGTCACAATGGGCCCTGAGGACAAAGGGGGGTCCCCAGGATGTCGCAATGGGCCTTGGGGACAATGGGGGGTCGTAGGATGTCACAATGTACCCGAGTGACAAACGGGGTCTCCATGGTGTCACAATGGGCCCTGAAGACAAAGGGGGTCCCCTGAATGTCACAATGGGCCCTGAGGACAATGGGGGTTCCTGGAACGTCACAATGGGCCCTGGGGAGAAAGGGAGGTCCCCAGGATGTCACAATGGGCCCTGGAGACAATTGGGGGTTTTGGGATGTCACGATGGGCTCTGACGACAAGGGGAGGTGCCCATGGTGTCACAATGGGTCCTCAGTGACAAGGGGGGTCCCTATAGTGTCACAATGGGCTCTGCAGACAATGGGGGGTCCTAGGATGTCACAATGCGCCCGAGTGACAAATGGGGTCTCCATGGTGTCACAATGGGCCCTGAAGACAAAGGGGGTCCCCTGAATGTCACAATGGGCCCTGAGGACAATGGGGGTTCCTGGAACGTCACAATGGGCCCTGGGGAGAAAGGGAGGTCCCCAGGATGTCACAGTGGGCCCTGGAGACAATTGGGGGTTTTGGGATGTCACGATGGGCTCTGACGACAAGGGGAGGTGCCCATGGTGTCACAATGGGTCCTCAGTGACAAGGGGGGTCCCTATAGTGTCACAATGGGCTCTGCAGACAATGGGGGGTCCTGGGATGTCACAATGGGCACCAGTGACAAAGGGGGTCCTCATGGTGCCACAATGGGCCCTGGAGGCAAGGGGGTCCCCAGGATGTTACAATGGGCCCTGGGCACAAAGGGGGGTCCCCATAGTGTCACAATGGGTCCCCAGTGACAAGGGGGTCCCCACGGTGCCACGATGGGCCCTGGGGACAAGAGGGGGTCCCCATGGTGTCACAATGGACCCTGGGGTCAAAGGGGGTTCCCAGGACATCACAATGGGCTCTGGGGACAATGGGGATCCTGGGACATCACAATGAGCCCTGGGGACAAGGGGGGGTCCTGGGACGTCACAATGGGTCCTGGGGACAAAGCGGTTCCCCAGGATGTCACAATGGGCCCCGGGGACAAAGCAGGGTCCTGGGACGTCACAATGGGCCCTGGAGACAAAGGGATTCCCCAGGATGTCACAATGGGCCCTGGGGACAAAGAGGGTCCCCAGGATGTCACAATCGGCCCTGGGCACAAAGGGGGGTGCACATGGTGTCAAAATGGGCCCTGGGGACAAAGGGCGTCCCCAGGATGTCACAGTGGGCCCTGGGGACAAAGTGGTCCCCATGGTATCAGAATGGGCCCTGGGGACAAAGGGATTCCCCAAGATGTCACAATGGGCCCTGGGGACAAAGGGGGTCCCCACAGTGTCACAATGGTCCCTGGGGACAAAGGAGATCCCCACAGTGTCACAATGGGCCCAGGGGACAATGGGGGGTCCTGGGACGTTATAATGGGCCCTCGGGAAAAAGGGGGTCCACATGGTGCCACAATGGGCGCTGGGGACAACGGGGGTCCACATGGATGCCACAATGGACACTGGGGACAAGGGGGTCCCCAGGATGTCACAATGGGCCCTGGGGACAACGGTGGCTCCTGATGTCACAATGGGCCCTGGGGACACAGGTGGTCCCCAGGATGTCACAATGGGCCCTGGGGACAAAGTGGGGTCCTAAGATGTCACAATGGGCACTGGAGACAAAGGAGGTCCCCATGGTGCCACAATGGGCCTTGGGGACAATGGGGTCTCCCCAGGATGTCACAATGGGCCTTGGGGACAAAGGGGTGTCCCCTGAATGTGCATATTGGGCCCTGGGGACAAAGGGTGGTCGCCGGGATGTCTCAGTGGGCCCTGGGGACAATGGGGTGTCCTGGGATGTCACAATGGGCCCCAGTGACAAATGGGGTCTCCACGGTGTCACAATGGGCCCTGGGGATAAAGGGGGGTCTCCAGGATGTCACAATGGGCCCAAGTGATGAGTCCCCACAGTGCCACTATGGGCCCTGGAGACAAGGGGGGTCCCCAGGATGTCACAATGGGCACTGGAGACAGTGGGGGGTCCTGGGATGTCACAATGGGCCCTGGGGACAAAGTAAGGTCCTCGGCTGTCACAATGAGCCCTGAGGACAAGGGGGGTCCCCAGAATTTCACAATGAGCACTGGGGACAAAGTGGGGTCCTGGGATGTCAAAATGAACCCTAGGGACAAAGGGGGTCCCCAGGATGTAACAATGGGCCCTGGGGACAAAGGGGGTCCCTTAATTGTCACAATGGGCCCTGGGGACAAAGTGGGGTCCTGGAATGTCACAATGGGCCCAGAGGACAAAGGGGGTCCCCATGGTGCCACAGTGGGCCCTGGGGACAAAGGGGGTGCTGAGACGTCACAATGGGCCCTGGGGAAAAGGCGGGGTCCCCACGGTGTCACAATGGGCCCTGGGGACAATGGGGGGTCCTGGGATGTCACAATGGGCCTCAGTGACAAAGGGGGTCCCCATGGTGCGACAACGAGCTCTGGGGATAAAGGGGGTCTCCAGGATGTCACAATGGGCCCTGGGGACAAAGGAAGTCCCCAGAATGCCACAATGGGTCCTGGAAAGAAGTGGGGTCCCCACGGTGTCACAATGGGCCTTGGGGACAAAGGGGGGTCCCCAGGATGTCACAATGGGCCCCGGGGACAAAGGGGTCCCCAGGATGTCACAATGGGCCCTGAGGACAAAGGGGGGTCCCCAGGATGTCGCAATGGGCCTTGGGGACAATGGGGGGTCCTAGGATGTCACAATGGGCCCGAGTGACAAATGGGGTCTCCATGGTGTCACAATGGGCCCTGAAGACAAAGGGGGTCCCCTGAATGTCACAATGGGCCCTGAGGACAATGGGGGTTCCTGGAACGTCACAATGGGCCCTGGGGAGAAAGGGAGGTCCCTAGGATGTCACAATGGGCCCTGGAGACAATTGGGGGTTTTGGGATGTCACGATGGGCTCTGACGACAAGGGGAGGTGCCCATGCTGTCACAATGGGTCCTCAGTGATAAGGGGGGTCCCTATAGTGTCACAATGGGCTCTGCAGACAATGGGGGGTCCTGGGATGTCACAATGGGCACCAGTGACAAAGGGGGTCCTCATGGTGCCACAATGGGCCCTGGGGAGTAAGTGGGGTCCTGGGATGTCACAATGGGTCCTGGGGACAAAGGGTGATCCTTTGATGTCACAAGGGGCCCTGGAGGCAAGGGGGTCCCCAGGATGTTACAATGGGCCCTGGGCACAAAGGGGGGTCCCCATAGTGTCACAATGGGTCCCCAGTGACAAGGGGGTCCCCACGGTGCCACGATGGGCCCTGGGGACAAGAGGGGGTCCCCATGGTGTCACAATGGACCCTGGGGTCAAAGGGGGTTCCCAGGACATCACAATGGGCTCTGGGGACAATGGGGATCCTGGGACATCACAATGAGCCCTGGGGACAAGGGGGGGTCCTGGGACGTCACAATGGGTCCTGGGGACAAAGCGGTTCCCCAGGATGTCACAATGGGCCCCGGGGACAAAGCAGGGTCCTGGGACGTCACAATGGGCCCTGGAGACAAAGGGATTCCCCAGGATGTCACAATGGGCCCTGGGGACAAAGGGGGTCCCCACAGTGTCACAATGGGCCCTGGGGACAAAGGAGATCCCCACAGTGTCACAATGGGCCCAGGGGACAAAAGGGGGACCACAGGATGTCACAATGGGCCCAGGGGACAATGGGGGGTCCTGGGACGTTATAATGGGCCCTCGGGAAAAAGGGGGTCCACATGGTGCCACAATGGGCCCTGGGGACAACGGGGGTCCCAGGATGCCACAATGGACACTGGGGACAAGGGGGTCCCCAGGATGTCACAATGGGCCCTGGGGACAACGGTGGCTCCTGGGATGTCACAATGGGCCCTGGGGACACAGGTTGTCCCCAGGATGTCACAATGGGCCCTGGGGACAAAGTGGGGTCCTAAGATGTCACAATGGGCACTGGGGAAAAAGGGGGTCCCCATGGTGCCACAATGGGCCTTGGGGACAATGGGGTCTCCCCAGGATGTCACAATGGGCCTTGGGGACAAAGGGGTGTCCCCTGAATGTGCATAATGGGCCCTGGGGACAAAGGGTGGTCGCCGGGATGTCTCAGTGGGCCCTGGGGACAATGGGGTGTCCTGGGATGTCACAATGGGCCCCAGTGACAAATGGGGTCTCCACGGTGTCACAATGGGCCCTGGAGTAAAGGGGGGTCCCCAGGATGTCACAATAGTCCCTGGGGACAAAGAGGAGTCCCCTGAATGTCATAATGGGCCCTGAGGACAAGGAGGGTCTCCACGGTGTCACAATGGGCCCTGGGGACAATGGGGGGTCCTGGGATGTCACAATAGGCCCTGGGGACAAAGGGGGTCCCCATGATTTCACAATGGGCCCAGGGGACAATGGGGCATCCTGGGACGTCACAATGGGCCCTGGGGACAAAGGGGGTCCCCATGGTGTCACAATGGCCCTGGGGATAAAGGGGGACCCCAGGATGTGTATAATGGGGCCTGGGGACAATGGGGGGTCCTGGGATGTCACAATGGGCTCTGGGGACAATAGGGGGTCCTGGGACGTCACAATGGGCCCTGGAGAAAAGGGGGGGTCCTGGCATGTCACAATAGGCCCTGGGGACAAAGGGGGTCTTCAGGATGTCACAATGGGCCCGGGGGACAAAGGGGGTCCCCAGGATGACACAATAGGCCCTGGGGAAAAAGAGGGCTCCCCAGGATATCACAATGGGCCCTGGGGACAAAGAGGGGTCCACAGGATGTGCACAATGGGCCCTGGGGACAAAGGGGGCTCCCCAGGATATCACAATGGGCTCTGGTGACATAGGGGTCCCCAAGATGTCACAACGGGTCCTGGGGACAAGGGGGGTCCCAAGGATGTCACAATGGGCACTGGAGACAAAGGGGGCGTCCCCACGGTGCCACGATGGGCCCTGGGGACAAGGGGGTCCCCAGGATGTAACAATGTGCCCTTGGGACAATGGGGGCTCCTGCGATGTCACAATGGGCCCCGGGGACAAAGGGAGGCCCCAGGATGTCACAATGGACCCTGGGGACAAAAGGGGTCCCCGGGATGTCACAATGGGCCCAGGGGACAACGAAGCATCCTGGGACGCCACAATGGGCCCGGGGAAAAAGGGGGGTCCCCAGGTTGTTCACAATGGGCCCTGGGGACAATGGGGGTCCTGGGATGTCACAATGAACCCTAGGGACAAAGGGGGTCCCCAGGATGTCACAATGGGCCCTGGGGATAAAGGGTACTCCCCAGGATGTCACAATAGGCCCTGGGGACAAAGGGGGTCCCCAGGATGTCACAACGGGCCCTGGGTACAAGGGGGGTCCCACCCTGTCACAACGAGCACTGGGGACAAAGGGGGTCCCCAGGATGTCACAATGGGCACTGGAGACAAAGGGGGGGTCTCCACGGTGCCACAATGGGCCCTGGGGACAAGAGGGTCCCCACGGTTTCACAATGGGCCCTGGGGACAAGGGGGATCCCCGCCCTGTCACAATGGGCCCTGGGGACAAGAGGGTCCCCACGGTTTCACAATGGGCCCTGGGGACAAGGGGGATCCCCGCCCTGTCACAATGGGCCCTGGGGCCAAAGGGATCCCCAGGATGTCACAATGGGCCCTGGGGACTGCGGGGGGTACTAGGATGTCACAATGGGTCTTGGGGACAAAGGGGGTACCCAGGATGTCACAATGGGCCCTGGGGACAATGGGGAGTCCCTTGAAGGTCACAATGGGCCCATGGGACAAAGAGGGTGCACACGGTGTCACAGTGGGCCCTGGCGACAAAGGGGGATCCCCAGGATGTCACAATGGGCCCCGGGGACAACGTAAAATCCTGGAATGTCACAATGGTCCCCAGTGACAAAGGCGCTCCCCATGGTGCCACAATGGGCCCTGGGGACAAAGTGGGTCCCCAGGATTTCACAATGAGCACTGGGGACAAAAGGGGGTCCCAGGATGTCACAATGGGCCCTGGGGACAAAGAGGGGTCCACAGGATGTGCACAATGGGCCCTGGGGACAAAGGGGGCTCCCCAGGATATCACAATGGGCTCTGGTGACATAGGGGTCCCCAAGATGTCACAACGGGTCCTGGGGACAAGGGGGGTCCCAAGGATGTCACAATGGGCCCTGGGGACAAGGGGGGGTTCCCATGGAGTCACAATGGGTCCTGGGGACAACGAGGCGTCCTGGGATGTCACAATGGGACTCGGGGACAAAGGGGGTCTTCCACAGTCTCACAATGGGCCCTAGAGACAAGGGGAGATCCCCAGGATGACACAATAGGCCCTGGGGACAAAGAGGAGTCCCCCTGAATGTCACAATGGGCCCTGGGGACAAGGGGGGTCCCCATGGTATCACAATAAGCCCTGGGGACAAAGTGGGGTCCTGGGATGTCACAACTGGCCCCAGTGACAAAGGGTGTCCCCATGGTGCCACAATGGGCCCTGGGGACAAAGAGGGTCCCCAGGATGTCACAATGGGCTTTGGGGACAAGGCGGGGTCCCCAGGATGTCACAATGGGGTCTTGGGACAAAGGGGGTCCCCAGGATGTCACAATGGTCCCTGGGGACAATGGGGGGTCCTGGGACGTCACAACGGGCCCTGGGGACAAAGGCGGTCCCAGAGTGTCACAATAAGCCATGGGGACAAGGGGGGTCCCCAGGATGTCACAATGGGCACTGGGGACAAAGGGGGGTCCCCACGGTGCCATGATGGGCCCTGGCGACAAGGGTGTCCCCAGGATGTCACAATGGGCCCATGGGACAAAGGGGGTACCCATGGTGTCACAATGGGCCCTGGGGACAACTTGGGGTCCTGGGATGTCACAATGGGCCCTGGTGACAAAGGGGGTCCCCATGGTGCCACAATGTGCCCCTGGGACAAAGGGGGTCCCCAGAATGTCATAATGGGCACTGGGGACAAGGGGGGTCCCCAGGATGTCACAAGTGGTCCTGGGGATAAAGGGGGTCCCCATGGTGCCACAATGTGCCCCTGGGACAAAGGGGTCCCCAGGATGTCACAATAAGCCCTGGGGACAAGGGGGGTCCCCAGGATGTCAGAATGGGCCCTGGGGACAACGCGGGGTCCTGGGATGTCACAATGGGCCCTGGGGACAAAGGCGGTCCCCAGGATGTCACAATAAGCCCTGGGGACAAGGGGGGTCCCCAGGATGTCACAATGGGCACTGGGGACAACGCGGGGTCCTGGGATGTCACAATGGGCCACGGGGACAAAGGCGATCCCCATGGTGTCAAAATGGGCCCTGGGGACAAGGGGGTCCCCAGGATGTCACAATGGGCTCATGGGATAAAGGGGGTACCCACGGTGTCACTATAGGCCCTGGGGACAACTGGGGGTCCCCACGGTGCCACAATGGGTCGTGTGGACAAGGGGGTCCCCAGGATGTTCACAACGGGCCCTGAGGACAAAGGGGGTCCCCACGGTGTCACAATGGTCCCTGGGGACAACTTGGGGTCCTGGGATGTCACAATGGGCCCTGGGGACAAAGGCGGTGCCCAGGATTTCACAATAAGCCCTGGGGACAACGGGGGTCCCCAGGATGTCACAATGGGCACTGGGGACAAAGGGGGTACCCACGGTGTCACTATAGACCCTGGGGACAACGGGGGGTCCCCACGGTGCCACGATGGGCCCTGGGGACAAGGGGGTCCCGAGGATGTTCACAATGGGCCCTGGAGACAATGGGGTGTCCCCAGGATGTCACAATGGGCCCTGGGGACAAAGAGGGTCCCCAGGATGTCACAATCGGCCCTGGGCACAAAGGGGGGTGCACATGGTGTCAAAATGGGCCCTGGGGACAAAGGGCGTCCCCAGGATGTCACAGTGGGCCCTGGGGACAAAGTGGTCCCCATGGTATCAGAATGGGCCCTGGGGACAAAGAGGGGTGCCCTGAATGTCACAATAGGCCCTGAGGACAAAGGGGGGTCCCCAGGATGTCGCAATGGGCCTTGGGGACAATGGGGGGTCCTAGGATGTCACAATGCGCCCGAGTGACAAACGGGGTCTCCATGGTGTCACAATGGGCCCTGAAGACAAAGGGGGTCCCCTGAATGTCACAATGGGCCCTGAGGACAATGGGGGTTCCTGGAACGTCACAATGGGCCCTGGGGAGAAAGGGAGGTCCCCAGGATGTCACAATGGGCCCTGGAGACAATTGGGGGTTTTGGGATGTCACGATGGGCTCTGACGACAAGGGGAGGTGCCCATGGTGTCACAATGGGTCCTCAGTGACAAGGGGGGTCCCTATAGTGTCACAATGGGCTCTGCAGACAATGGGGGGTCCTAGGATGTCACAATGCGCCCGAGTGACAAATGGGGTCTCCATGGTGTCACAATGGGCCCTGAAGACAAAGGGGGTCCCCTGAATGTCACAATGGGCCCTGAGGACAATGGGGGTTCCTGGAACGTCACAATGGGCCCTGGGGAGAAAGGGAGGTCCCCAGGATGTCACAATGGGCCCTGGAGACAATTGGGGGTTTTGGGATGTCACGATGGGCTCTGACGACAAGGGGAGGTGCCCATGGTGTCACAATGGGTCCTCAGTGACAAGGGGGGTCCCTATAGTGTCACAATGGGCTCTGCAGACAATGGGGGGTCCTGGGATGTCACAATGGGCACCAGTGACAAAGGGGGTCCTCATGGTGCCACAATGGGCCCTGGAGGCAAGGGGGTCCCCAGGATGTTACAATGGGCCCTGGGCACAAAGGGGGGTCCCCATAGTGTCACAATGGGTCCCCAGTGACAAGGGGGTCCCCACGGTGCCACGATGGGCCCTGGGGACAAGAGGGGGTCCCCATGGTGTCACAATGGACCCTGGGGTCAAAGGGGGTTCCCAGGACATCACAATGGGCTCTGGGGACAATGGGGATCCTGGGACATCACAATGAGCCCTGGAGACAAGGGGGGGTCCTGGGACGTCACAATGGGTCCTGGGGACAAAGCGGTTCCCCAGGATGTCACAATGGGCCCCGGGGACAAAGCAGGGTCCTGGGACGTCACAATGGGCCCTGGAGACAAAGGGATTCCCCACAGTGTCACAATGGTCCCTGGGGACAAAGGAGATCCCCACAGTGTCACAATGGGCCCAGGGGACAAAAGGGGGACCCCAGGATGTCACAATGGGCCCAGGGGACAATGGGGGGTCCTGGGACGTTATAATGGGCCCTCGGGAACAACAGGGGGTCCACATGGTGCCACAATGGGCCCTGGGGACAACGGTGGTCCCCAGGATGTCACAATGGGCCCTGGGGACAAAGTGGGGTCCTAAGATGTTCACAATGGGCACTGGGGACAAAGGGGGTCCCCATGGTGCCACAATGGGCCTTGGGGACAATGGGGTCTCCCCAGGATGTCACAATGGGCCTTGGGGACAAAGGGGTGTCCCCTGAATGTGCATAATGGGCCCTGGGGACAAAGGGTGGTCGCTGGGATGTCTCAGTGGGCCCTGGGGACAATGGGGTGTCCTGGGATGTCACAATGGGCCCCAGTGACAAATGGGGTCTCCACGGTGTCACAATGGGCCCTGGAGTAAAGGGGGGTCCCCAGGATGTCACAATAGTCCCTGGGGACAAAGAGGAGTCCCCTGAATGTCATAATGGGCCCTGAGGACAAGGAGGGTCTCCACGGTGTCACAATGGGCCCTGGGGACAATGGGGGGTCCTGGGATGTCACAATAGGCCCTGGGGACAAAGGGGGTCCCCATGATTTCACAATGGGCCCAGGGGACAATGGGGCATCCTGGGACGTCACAATGGGCCCTGGGGACAAAGGGGGTCCCCATGGTGTCACAATGGCCCTGGGGATAAAGGGGGACCCCAGGATGTGTATAATGGGGCCTGGGGACAATGGGGGGTCCTGGGATGTCACAATGGGCTCTGGGGACAATAGGGGGTCCTGGGACGTCACAATGGGCCCTGGAGAAAAGGGGGGGTCCTGGCATGTCACAATAGGCCCTGGGGACAAAGGGGGTCTTCAGGATGTCACAATGGGCCCGGGGGACAAAGGGGGCCCCCAGGATGTCACAATAGGCCCTGGGGAAAAAGAGGGCTCCCCAGGATATCACAATGGGCCCTGGGGACAAAGAGGGGTCCACAGGATGTGCACAATGGGCCCTGGGGACAAAGGGGGCTCCCCAGGATATCACAATGGGCTCTGGTGACATAGGGGTCCCCAAGATGTCACAACGGGTCCTGGGGACAAGGGGGGTCCCAAGGATGTCACAATGGGCACTGGAGACAAAGGGGGGGTCCCCACGGTGCCACGATGGGCCCTGGGGACAAGGGGGTCCCCAGGATGTAACAATGTGCCCTTGGGACAATGGGGGCTCCTGCGATGTCACAATGGGCCCTGGGGACAAAGGGAGGCCCCAGGATGTCACAATGGACCCTGGGGACAAAAGGGGTCCCCGGGATGTCACAATGGGCCCAGGGGACAACGAAGCATCCTGGGACGCCACAATGGGCCCGGGGAAAAAGGGGGGTCCCCAGGTTGTTCACAATGGGCCCTGGGGACAATGGGGGTCCTGGGATGTCACAATGAACCCTAGGGACAAAGGGGGTCCCCAGGATGTAACAATGGGCCCTGGGCACAAACGGGATCCCCATGATGTCACAATGGGCCTTGGAGACAAGGGGTGTCCCGCCCTGTCACAATGGTGCCTGGGGACAAAGGCGGTCCCCAGTATGTCACAATGGGCCCTGGGGACAAGGGGGGTCATGGGATGTCACAATGGGTCCTGGGGACAAAGGGGTCCCCACGGTGTCACAATGGGCCCTGGGGACAAAGTGGAGTCCTGGTATGCCACAATGGGCCCCAGTGACAAAGGGGGTCCCCACGGTGTCACAATGGGCCCTTGAGACAACAGGGTCCCCAGGATGTCACAATGGGCCTGGGGACAAAGGGGGCTGCCCAGGATGTCACAATGGACTCTGGGGACAAGGGTGGGTCCTGGTATGTCACAATGGCCCCTGGGGACAAAGGGGGTCCCCAGGATGTCACAATGCGCCCTGGGGAAAATGGGGGGTCCTGGGATGTCACAATGGGCCCTGGGGACAAAGGGGGCTCCCCAGGATGTCACAATGGGCTCTGAGGACAAGAGGGGTCCCAAGGATGTCACAATTGGCACTGGAGAAAAAGGGGAGGGTCCCCACGGTGCCACGATGGGCCCTGGGGACAACGGTGGTCCCCAGGATGTCACAATGGGCCCTGGGGACAAAGTGGGGTCCTAAGATGTTCACAATGGGCACTGGGGACAAAGGGGGTCCCCATGGTGCCACAATGGGCCTTGGGGACAATGGGGTCTCCCCAGGATGTCACAATGGGCCTTGGGGACAAAGGGGTGTCCCCTGAATGTGCATAATGGGCCCTGGGGACAAAGGGTGGTCGCTGGGATGTCTCAGTGGGCCCTGGGGACAATGGGGTGTCCTGGGATGTCACAATGGGCCCCAGTGACAAATGGGGTCTCCACGGTGTCACAATGGGCCCTGGAGTAAAGGGGGGTCCCCAGGATGTCACAATAGTCCCTGGGGACAAAGAGGAGTCCCCTGAATGTCATAATGGGCCCTGAGGACAAGGAGGGTCTCCACGGTGTCACAATGGGCCCTGGGGACAATGGGGGGTCCTGGGATGTCACAATAGGCCCTGGGGACAAAGGGGGTCCCCATGATTTCACAATGGGCCCAGGGGACAATGGGGCATCCTGGGACGTCACAATGGGCCCTGGGGACAAAGGGGGTCCCCATGGTGTCACAATGGCCCTGGGGATAAAGGGGGACCCCAGGATGTGTATAATGGGGCCTGGGGACAATGGGGGGTCCTGGGATGTCACAATGGGCTCTGGGGACAATAGGGGGTCCTGGGACGTCACAATGGGCCCTGGAGAAAAGGGGGGGTCCTGGCATGTCACAATAGGCCCTGGGGACAAAGGGGGTCTTCAGGATGTCACAATGGGCCCGGGGGACAAAGGGGGCCCCCAGGATGTCACAATAGGCCCTGGGGAAAAAGAGGGCTCCCCAGGATATCACAATGGGCCCTGGGGACAAAGAGGGGTCCACAGGATGTGCACAATGGGCCCTGGGGACAAAGGGGGCTCCCCAGGATATCACAATGGGCTCTGGTGACATAGGGGTCCCCAAGATGTCACAACGGGTCCTGGGGACAAGGGGGGTCCCAAGGATGTCACAATGGGCACTGGAGACAAAGGGGGGGTCCCCACGGTGCCACGATGGGCCCTGGGGACAAGGGGGTCCCCAGGATGTAACAATGTGCCCTTGGGACAATGGGGGCTCCTGCGATGTCACAATGGGCCCTGGGGACAAAGGGAGGCCCCAGGATGTCACAATGGACCCTGGGGACAAAAGGGGTCCCCGGGATGTCACAATGGGCCCAGGGGACAACGAAGCATCCTGGGACGCCACAATGGGCCCGGGGAAAAAGGGGGGTCCCCAGGTTGTTCACAATGGGCCCTGGGGACAATGGGGGTCCTGGGATGTCACAATGAACCCTAGGGACAAAGGGGGTCCCCAGGATGTAACAATGGGCCCTGGGCACAAACGGGATCCCCATGATGTCACAATGGGCCTTGGAGACAAGGGGTGTCCCGCCCTGTCACAATGGTGCCTGGGGACAAAGGCGGTCCCCAGGATGTCACAATGGGCCCTGGGGACAAGGGGGGTCATGGGATGTCACAATGGGTCCTGGGGACAAAGGGGTCCCCACGGTGTCACAATGGGCCCTGGGGACAAAGT
This sequence comes from Patagioenas fasciata, assembly GCF_037038585.1. Lineage (NCBI taxonomy): Eukaryota > Metazoa > Chordata > Aves > Columbiformes > Columbidae > Patagioenas > Patagioenas fasciata. The sequence continues at coordinate 1,540,619 of NC_092538.1, forward strand.
GGAGTCCTGGTATGCCACAATGGGCCCCAGTGACAAAGGGGGTCCCCACGGTGTCACAATGGGCCCTTGAGACAACAGGGTCCCCAGGATGTCACAATGGGCCTGGGGACAAAGGGGGCTGCCCAGGATGTCACAATGGACTCTGGGGACAAGGGTGGGTCCTGGTATGTCACAATGGCCCCTGGGGACAAAGGGGGTCCCCAGGATGTCACAATGCGCCCTGGGGAAAATGGGGGGTCCTGGGATGTCACAATGGGCCCTGGGGACAAAGGGGGCTCCCCAGGATGTCACAATGGGCTCTGAGGACAAGAGGGGTCCCAAGGATGTCACAATTGGCACTGGAGAAAAAGGGGAGGGTCCCCACGGTGCCACGATGGGCCCTGGGGACAACGGTGGTCCCCAGGATGTCACAATGGGCCCTGGGGACAAAGTGGGGTCCTAAGATGTTCACAATGGGCACTGGGGACAAAGGGGGTCCCCATGGTGCCACAATGGGCCTTGGGGACAATGGGGTCTCCCCAGGATGTCACAATGGGCCTTGGGGACAAAGGGGTGTCCCCTGAATGTGCATAATGGGCCCTGGGGACAAAGGGTGGTCGCTGGGATGTCTCAGTGGGCCCTGGGGACAATGGGGTGTCCTGGGATGTCACAATGGGCCCCAGTGACAAATGGGGTCTCCACGGTGTCACAATGGGCCCTGGAGTAAAGGGGGGTCCCCAGGATGTCACAATAGTCCCTGGGGACAAAGAGGAGTCCCCTGAATGTCATAATGGGCCCTGAGGACAAGGAGGGTCTCCACGGTGTCACAATGGGCCCTGGGGACAATGGGGGGTCCTGGGATGTCACAATAGGCCCTGGGGACAAAGGGGGTCCCCATGATTTCACAATGGGCCCAGGGGACAATGGGGCATCCTGGGACGTCACAATGGGCCCTGGGGACAAAGGGGGTCCCCATGGTGTCACAATGGCCCTGGGGATAAAGGGGGACCCCAGGATGTGTATAATGGGGCCTGGGGACAATGGGGGGTCCTGGGATGTCACAATGGGCTCTGGGGACAATAGGGGGTCCTGGGACGTCACAATGGGCCCTGGAGAAAAGGGGGGGTCCTGGCATGTCACAATAGGCCCTGGGGACAAAGGGGGTCTTCAGGATGTCACAATGGGCCCGGGGGACAAAGGGGGCCCCCAGGATGTCACAATAGGCCCTGGGGAAAAAGAGGGCTCCCCAGGATATCACAATGGGCCCTGGGGACAAAGAGGGGTCCACAGGATGTGCACAATGGGCCCTGGGGACAAAGGGGGCTCCCCAGGATATCACAATGGGCTCTGGTGACATAGGGGTCCCCAAGATGTCACAACGGGTCCTGGGGACAAGGGGGGTCCCAAGGATGTCACAATGGGCACTGGAGACAAAGGGGGGGTCCCCACGGTGCCACGATGGGCCCTGGGGACAAGGGGGTCCCCAGGATGTAACAATGTGCCCTTGGGACAATGGGGGCTCCTGCGATGTCACAATGGGCCCTGGGGACAAAGGGAGGCCCCAGGATGTCACAATGGACCCTGGGGACAAAAGGGGTCCCCGGGATGTCACAATGGGCCCAGGGGACAACGAAGCATCCTGGGACGCCACAATGGGCCCGGGGAAAAAGGGGGGTCCCCAGGTTGTTCACAATGGGCCCTGGGGACAATGGGGGTCCTGGGATGTCACAATGAACCCTAGGGACAAAGGGGGTCCCCAGGATGTAACAATGGGCCCTGGGCACAAACGGGATCCCCATGATGTCACAATGGGCCTTGGAGACAAGGGGTGTCCCGCCCTGTCACAATGGTGCCTGGGGACAAAGGCGGTCCCCAGGATGTCACAATGGGCCCTGGGGACAAGGGGGGTCATGGGATGTCACAATGGGTCCTGGGGACAAAGGGGTCCCCACGGTGTCACAATGGGCCCTGGGGACAAAGTGGAGTCCTGGTATGCCACAATGGGCCCCAGTGACAAAGGGGGTCCCCACGGTGTCACAATGGGCCCTTGAGACAACAGGGTCCCCAGGATGTCACAATGGGCCTGGGGACAAAGGGGGCTGCCCAGGATGTCACAATGGACTCTGGGGACAAGGGTGGGTCCTGGTATGTCACAATGGCCCCTGGGGACAAAGGGGGTCCCCAGGATGTCACAATGCGCCCTGGGGAAAATGGGGGGTCCTGGGATGTCACAATGGGCCCTGGGGACAAAGGGGGCTCCCCAGGATGTCACAATGGGCTCTGAGGACAAGAGGGGTCCCAAGGATGTCACAATTGGCACTGGAGAAAAAGGGGAGGGTCCCCACGGTGCCACGATGGGCCCTGGGGACAAGGGGGTTCCCAGGATGTCACAATGGGCCCTGGGTACAATGGGGGGTCCTGGGATGTCACAATGGGCCCTGGGGACAAAGTGAGTCCCCAGGATGTCACAATGGGCCCTGGGGACAAAGGGGGTTCCCCTGAACGTCACAATGGGCCCTGGAGACAAAGGGGGGTCCCCAGGATGTCACAATGGGCACTGGAGAAAAAGGGGGGGTCCCCACGGTGTCACAATGAGCCCTGGGGACAATGGGGGATTCTGGGATGTCACAATAGGCCCTGGGGACAAAGGGGGTCCCCAGGATGTCACAATGGGTCCTGGGGACAACGGGGGTCCCCACAGTGTCAGAATGGGGCCGGGGGATAAAGGGGGACCGCAGGATGTGCATAATGGGGCCTGGGGACAATGGGGGGTCGTGGGATGTCACAATGGGCCTTGGGGAAAAAGAGGGGGTCTCCAGGATTTCACAATGGGCCGGGAGAACAACAGGGGGTCCTGGGACGTCACAATGGGCCCTGGAGAAAAGGGGGGTCCCCAGGATGTCACAATAGGCCCTGGAGACAAAGAGGAGTCCCCTGAATGTCATAATGGGCCCTGAGGACAAGGAGGGTCTCCACGGTGTCACAATGGGCCCTGGGGACAAAGAGGAGTGCCCTGAATGTCATAATGGGCCCTGAGGACAAGGAGGGTCTCCACGGTGTCACAATGGGCCCTGGGGACAATGGGGGGTCCTGGGATGTCACAATAGGCCCTGGGGACAAAGGGGGTCCCCATGATTTCACAATGGGCCCAGGGGACAATGGGGCATCCTGGGACGTCACAATGGGCCCTGGGGACAAAGGGGGTCCCCATGGTGTCACAATGGCCCTGGGGATAAAGGGGGACCCCAGGATGTGTATAATGGGGCCTGGGGACAATGGGGGGTCCTGGGATGTCACAATGGGCTCTGGGGACAATAGGGGGTCCTGGGACGTCACAATGGGCCCTGGAGAAAAGGGGGGGTCCTGGCATGTCACAATAGGCCCTGGGGACAAAGGGGGTCTTCAGGATGTCACAATGGGCCCGGGGGACAAAGGGGGCCCCCAGGATGTCACAATAGGCCCTGGGGAAAAAGAGGGCTCCCCAGGATATCACAATGGGCCCTGGGGACAAAGAGGGGTCCACAGGATGTGCACAATGGGCCCTGGGGACAAAGGGGGCTCCCCAGGATATCACAATGGGCTCTGGTGACATAGGGGTCCCCAAGATGTCACAACGGGTCCTGGGGACAAGGGGGGTCCCAAGGATGTCACAATGGGCACTGGAGACAAAGGGGGGGTCCCCACGGTGCCACGATGGGCCCTGGGGACAAGGGGGTCCCCAGGATGTAACAATGTGCCCTTGGGACAATGGGGCCTCCTGCGATGTCACAATGGGCCCTGGGGACAAAGGGAGGCCCCAGGATGTCACAATGGACCCTGGGGACAAAAGGGGTCCCCGGGATGTCACAATGGGCCCAGGGGACAACGAAGCATCCTGGGACGCCACAATGGGCCCGGGGAAAAAGGGGGGTCCCCAGGTTGTTCACAATGGGCCCTGGGGACAATGGGGGTCCTGGGATGTCACAATGAACCCTAGGGACAAAGGGGGTCCCCAGGATGTAACAATGGGCCCTGGGCACAAACGGGATCCCCATGATGTCACAATGGGCCTTGGAGACAAGGGGTGTCCCGCCCTGTCACAATGGTGCCTGGGGACAAAGGCGGTCCCCAGGATGTCACAATGGGCCCTGGGGACAAGGGGGGTCATGGGATGTCACAATGGGTCCTGGGGACAAAGGGGTCCCCACGGTGTCACAATGGGCCCTGGGGACAAAGTGGAGTCCTGGTATGCCACAATGGGCCCCAGTGACAAAGGGGGTCCCCACGGTGTCACAATGGGCCCTTGAGACAACAGGGTCCCCAGGATGTCACAATGGGCCTGGGGACAAAGGGGGCTGCCCAGGATGTCACAATGGACTCTGGGGACAAGGGTGGGTCCTGGTATGTCACAATGGCCCCTGGGGACAAAGGGGGTCCCCAGGATGTCACAATGCGCCCTGGGGAAAATGGGGGGTCCTGGGATGTCACAATGGGCCCTGGGGACAAAGGGGGCTCCCCAGGATGTCACAATGGGCTCTGAGGACAAGAGGGGTCCCAAGGATGTCACAATTGGCACTGGAGAAAAAGGGGAGGGTCCCCACGGTGCCACGATGGGCCCTGGGGACAAGGGGGTTCCCAGGATGTCACAATGGGCCCTGGGTACAATGGGGGGTCCTGGGATGTCACAATGGGCCCTGGGGACAAAGTGAGTCCCCAGGATGTCACAATGGGCCCTGGGGACAAAGGGGGTTCCCCTGAACGTCACAATGGGCCCTGGAGACAAAGGGGGGTCCCCAGGATGTCACAATGGGCACTGGAGAAAAAGGGGGGGTCCCCACGGTGTCACAATGAGCCCTGGGGACAATGGGGGATTCTGGGATGTCACAATAGGCCCTGGGGACAAAGGGGGTCCCCAAGATGTCACAATGGGTCCTGGGGACAACGGGGGTCCCCACAGTGTCAGAATGGGGCCGGGGGATAAAGGGGGACCGCAGGATGTGCATAATGGGGCCTGGGGACAATGGGGGGTCGTGGGATGTCACAATGGGCCTTGGGGAAAAAGAGGGGGTCTCCAGGATTTCACAATGGGCCGGGAGAACAACAGGGGGTCCTGGGACGTCACAATGGGCCCTGGAGAAAAGGGGGGTCCCCAGGATGTCACAATAGGCCCTGGAGACAAAGAGGAGTCCCCTGAATGTCATAATGGGCCCTGAGGACAAGGAGGGTCTCCACGGTGTCACAATGGGCCCTGGGGACAAAGAGGAGTGCCCTGAATGTCATAATGGGCCCTGAGGACAAGGAGGGTCTCCACGGTGTCACAATGGGCCCTGGGGACAATGGGGGGTCCTGGGATGTCACAATAGGCCCTGGGGACAAAGGGGGTCCCCATGATTTCACAATGGGCCCAGGGGACAATGGGGCATCCTGGGACGTCACAATGGGCCCTGGGGACAAAGGGGGTCCCCATGGTGTCACAATGGCCCTGGGGATAAAGGGGGACCCCAGGATGTGTATAATGGGGCCTGGGGACAATGGGGGGTCCTGGGATGTCACAATGGGCTCTGGGGACAATAGGGGGTCCTGGGACGTCACAATGGGCCCTGGAGAAAAGGGGGGGTCCTGGCATGTCACAATAGGCCCTGGGGACAAAGGGGGTCTTCAGGATGTCACAATGGGCCCGGGGGACAAAGGGGGTCCCCAGGATGACACAATAGGCCCTGGGGAAAAAGAGGGCTCCCCAGGATATCACAATGGGCCCTGGGGACAAAGAGGGGTCCACAGGATGTGCACAATGGGCCCTGGGGACAAAGGGGGCTCCCCAGGATATCACAATGGGCTCTGGTGACATAGGGGTCCCCAAGATGTCACAACGGGTCCTGGGGACAAGGGGGGTCCCAAGGATGTCACAATGGGCACTGGAGACAAAGGGGGGGTCCCCACGGTGCCACGATGGGCCCTGGGGACAAGGGGGTCCCCAGGATGTAACAATGTGCCCTTGGGACAATGGGGGCTCCTGCGATGTCACAATGGGCCCTGGGGACAAAGGGAGGCCCCAGGATGTCACAATGGACCCTGGGGACAAAAGGGGTCCCCGGGATGTCACAATGGGCCCAGGGGACAACGAAGCATCCTGGGACGCCACAATGGGCCCGGGGAAAAAGGGGGGTCCCCAGGTTGTTCACAATGGGCCCTGGGGACAATGGGGGTCCTGGGATGTCACAATGAACCCTAGGGACAAAGGGGGTCCCCAGGATGTCACAATGGGCCCTGGGGATAAAGGGTACTCCCCAGGATGTCACAATAGGCCCTGGGGACAAAGGGGGTCCCCAGGATGTCACAACGGGCCCTGGGTACAAGGGGGGTCCCACCCTGTCACAATGAGCACTGGGGACAAAGGGGGTCCCCAGGATGTCACAATGGGCACTGGAGACAAAGGGGGGGTCTCCACGGTGCCACAATGGGCCCTGGGGACAAGAGGGTCCCCACGGTTTCACAATGGGCCCTGGGGACAAGGGGGATCCCCGCCCTGTCACAATGGGCCCTGGGGCCAAAGGGATCCCCAGGATGTCACAATGGGCCCTGGGGACTGCGGGGGGTACTAGGATGTCACAATGGGTCTTGGGGACAAAGGGGGTACCCAGGATGTCACAATGGGCCCTGGGGACAATGGGGGGTCCCTTGAAGGTCACAATGGGCCCTGGGGCCAAAGGGATCCCCAGGATGTCACAATGGGCCCTGGGGACTGCGGGGGGTACTAGGATGTCACAATGGGCACTGGGGACAAGAGGGTCCCCACGGTTTCACAATGGGCCCTGGGGACAAGGGGGATCCCCGCCCTGTCACAATGGGCCCTGGGGCCAAAGGGATCCCCAGGATGTCACAATGGGCCCTGGGGACTGCGGGGGGTACTAGGATGTCACAATGGGTCTTGGGGCCAAAGGGATCCCCAGGATGTCACAATGGGCCCTGGGGACTGCGGGGGGTACTAGGATGTCACAATGGGTCTTGGGGACAACGAGGGTGCCCACGGTGTCACAGTGGGCCCTGGCGACAAAGGGGGATCCCCAGGATGTCACAATGGGCCCCGGGGACAAAGTAAAATCCTGGAATGTCACAATGGTCCCCAGTGACAAAGGCGCTCCCCATGGTGCCACAATGGGCCCTGGGGACAAAGTGGGTCCCCAGGATTTCACAATGAGCACTGGGGACAAAAGGGGGTCCCAGGATGTCACAATGGGCCCTGGGGACAAGGAGGGGTTCCCATGGAGTCACAATGGGTCCTGGGGACAACGAGGCGTCCTGGGACGTCACAATGGGACTTGGGGACAAAGGGGGTCTTCCACAGTCTCACAATGGGCCCTAGAGACAAGGGGAGATCCCCAGGATGACACAATAGGCCCTGGGGACAAAGAGGAGTCCCCCTGAATGTCACAATGGGCCCTGGGGACAAGGGGGGTCCCCATGGTATCACAATAAGCCCTGGGGACAAAGTGGGGTCCTGGGATGTCACAACTGGCCCCAGTGACAAAGGGTGTCCCCATGGTGCCACAATGGGCCCTGGGGACAAAGAGGGTCCCCAGGATGTCACAATGGGCTTTGGGGACAAGGCGGGGTCCCCAGGATGTCACAATGGGGTCTTGGGACAAAGGGGGTCCCCAGGATGTCACAATGGTCCCTGGGGACAATGGGGGGTCCTGGGACGTCACAATGGGCCCTGGGGACAAAGGCGGTCCCAGAGTGTCACAATAAGCCATGGGGACAAGGGGGGTCCCCAGGATGTCACAATGGGCACTGGGGACAAAGGGGGGTCCCCACGGTGCCATGATGGGCCCTGGCGACAAGGGGGTCCCCAGGATGTCACAATGGGCCCATGGGACAAAGGGGGTACCCATGGTGTCACAATGGGCCCTGGGGACAACTTGGGGTCCTGGGATGTCACAATGGGCCCTGGTGACAAAGGGGGTCCCCATGGTACCACAATGTGCCCCTGGGACAAAGGGGGTCCCCAGAATGTCATAATGGGCACTGGGGACAAGGGGGGTCCCCAGGATGTCACAAGTGGCCCTGGGGATAAAGGGGGTCCCCATGGTGCCACAATGTGCCCCTGGGACAAAGGGGTCCCCAGGATGTCACAATAAGCCCTGGGGACAAGGGGGGTCCCCAGGATGTCAGAATGGGCCCTGGGGACAACGCGGGGTCCTGGGATGTCACAATGGGCCACGGGGACAAAGGCGATCCCCATGGTGTCACAATGGGCCCTGGGGACAAGGGGGGTCCCCAGGATGTCGCAACGGGCTCATGGGATAAAGGGGGTACCCACGGTGTCACTATAGGCTCTGGGGACAACGGGGGGTCCCCACGGTGCCACAATGGGTCGTGTGGACAAGGGGGTCCCCAGGATGTTCACAACGGGCCCTGAGGACAAAGGGGGTCCCCACGGTGTCACAATGGTCCCTGGGGACAACTTGGGGTCCTGGGATGTCACAATGGGCCCTGGGGACAAAGGCGGTCCCCAGGATGTCACAATAAGCCCTGGGGACAAGGGGGGTCCCCAGGATGTCACAATGGGCACTGGGGACAAAGGGGGTACCCACGGTGTCACTATAGACCCTGGGGACAACGGGGGGTCCCCACGGTGCCACGATGGGCCCTGGGGACAAGGGGGTCCCCAGGATGTTCACAATGGGCCCTGGAGACAATGGGGTGACCCCAGGATGTCACAATGGGCCCTGGGGACAAAGAGGGTCCCCAGGATGTCACAATCGGCCCTGGGCACAAAGGGGGGTGCACATGGTGTCAAAATGGGCCCTGGGGACAAAGGGCGTCCCCAGGATGTCACAGTGGGCCCTGGGGACAAAGTGGTCCCCATGGTATCAGAATGGGCCCTGGGGACAAAGAGGGGTGCCCTGAATGTCACAATGGGCCCTGAGGACAAAGGGGGGTCCCCAGGATGTCGCAATGGGCCTTAGGGACAACGGGGGGTCCTAGGATGTCACAATGCGCCCGAGTGACAAATGGGGTCTCCATGGTGTCACAATGGGCCCTGAAGACAAAGGGGGTCCCCTGAATGTCACAATGGGCCCTGAGGACAATGGGGGTTCCTGGAACGTCACAATGGGCCCTGGGGAGAAAGGGAGGTCCCCAGGATGTCACAATGGGCCCTGGAGACAATTGGGGGTTTTGGGATGTCACGATGGGCTCTGACGACAAGGGGAGGTGCCCATGGTGTCACAATGGGTCCTCAGTGACAAGGGGGGTCCCTATAGTGTCACAATGGGCTCTGCAGACAATGGGGGGTCCTGGGATGTCACAATGGGCACCAGTGACAAAGGGGGTCCTCATGGTGCCACAATGGGCCCTGGAGGCAAGGGGGTCCCCAGGATGTTACAATGGGCCCTGGGCACAAAGGGGGGTCCCCATAGTGTCACAATGGGTCCCCAGTGACAAGGGGGTCCCCACGGTGCCACGATGGGCCCTGGGGACAAGAGGGGGTCCCCATGGTGTCACAATGGACCCTGGGGTCAAAGGGGGTTCCCAGGACATCACAATGGGCTCTGGGGACAATGGGGATCCTGGGACATCACAATGAGCCCTGGGGACAAGGGGGGGTCCTGGGACGTCACAATGGGTCCTGGGGACAAAGCGGTTCCCCAGGATGTCACAATGGGCCCCGGGGACAAAGCAGGGTCCTGGGACGTCACAATGGGCCCTGGAGACAAAGGGATTCCCCAGGATGTCACAATGGGCCCTGGGGACAAAGGGGGTCCCCACAGTGTCACAATGGTCCCTGGGGACAAAGGAGATCCCCACAGTGTCACAATGGGCCCAGGGGACAAAAGGGGGACCCCAGGATGTCACAATGGGCCCAGGGGACAATGGGGGGTCCTGGGACGTTATAATGGGCCCTCGGGAACAACAGGGGGTCCACATGGTGCCACAATGGGCCCTGGGGACAACGGTGGTCCCCAGGATGTCACAATGGGCCCTGGGGACAAAGTGGGGTCCTAAGATGTCACAATGGGCACTGGGGACAAAGGGGGTCCCCATGGTGCCACAATGGGCCTTGGGGACAATGGGGTCTCCCCAGGATGTCACAATGGGCCTTGGGGACAAAGGGGTGTCCCCTGAATGTGCATAATGGGCCCTGGGGACAAAGGGTGGTCGCTGGGATGTCTCAGTGGGCCCTGGGGACAATGGGGTGTCCTGGGATGTCACAATGGGCCCCAGTGACAAATGGGGTCTCCACGGTGTCACAATGGGCCCTGGAGTAAAGGGGGGTCCCCAGGATGTCACAATAGTCCCTGGGGACAAAGAGGAGTCCCCTGAATGTCATAATGGGCCCTGAGGACAAGGAGGGTCTCCACGGTGTCACAATGGGCCCTGGGGACAATGGGGGGTCCTGGGATGTCACAATAGGCCCTGGGGACAAAGGGGGTCCCCATGATTTCACAATGGGCCCAGGGGACAATGGGGCATCCTGGGACGTCACAATGGGCCCTGGGGACAAAGGGGGTCCCCATGGTGTCACAATGGCCCTGGGGATAAAGGGGGACCCCAGGATGTGTATAATGGGGCCTGGGGACAATGAAGGGTCCTGGGATGTCACAATGGGCTCTGGGGACAATAGGGGGTCCTGGGACGTCACAATGGGCCCTGGAGAAAAGGGGGGGTCCTGGGATGTCACAATAGGCCCTGGGGACAACTTGGGGTCTTCAGGATGTCACAATGGGCCCAGGGGACAAAGGGGGTCCCCAGGATTTCACAATAGGCCCTGGGGAAAAAGAGGGCTCCCCAGGATATCACAATGGGCCCTGGGGACAAAGAGGGGTCCACAGGATGTGCACAATGGGCCCTGGGGACAAAGGGGGCTCCCCAGGATATCACAATGGGCTCTGGTGACATAGGGGTCCCCAAGATGTCACAACGGGTCCTGGGGACAAGGGGGGTCCCAAGGATGTCACAATGGGCACTGGAGACAAAGGGGGGGTCCCCACGGTGCCACGATGGGCCCTGGGGACAAGGGGGTCCCCAGGATGTAACAATGTGCCCTTGGGACAATGGGGCCTCCTGCGATGTCACAATGGGCCCTGGGGACAAAGGGAGGCCCCAGGATGTCACAATGGACCCTGGGGACAAAAGGGGTTCCCGGGATGTCACAATGGGCCCAGGGGACAACGAAGCATCCTGGGACGCCACAATGGGCCTGGGGAAAAAGGGGGGTCCCCAGGTTGTTCACAATGGGCCCTGGGGACAATGGGGGTCCTGGGATGTCACAATGAACCCTAGGGACAAAGGGGGTCCCCAGGATGTAACAATGGGCCCTGGGCACAAACGGGATCCCCATGATGTCACAATGGGCCTTGGAGACAAGGGGTGTCCCGCCCTGTCACAATGGTGCCTGGGGACAAAGGGGTCCCCAGGATGTCACAATGGGCCCTGGGGACAAGGGGGGTCATGGGATGTCACAATGGGTCCTGGGGACAAAGGGGTCCCCACGGTGTCACAATGGGCCCTGGGGACAAAGTGGAGTCCTGGTATGCCACAATGGGCCCCAGTGACAAAGGGGGTCCCCACGGTGTCACAATGGGCCCTTGAGACAACAGGGTCCCCAGGATGTCACAATGGGCCTGGGGACAAAGGGGGCTGCCCAGGATGTCACAATGGACTCTGGGGACAAGGGTGGGTCCTGGTATGTCACAATGGCCCCTGGGGACAAAGGGGGTCCCCAGGATGTCACAATGCGCCCTGGGGAAAATGGGGGGTCCTGGGATGTCACAATGGGCCCTGGGGACAAAGGGGGCTCCCCAGGATGTCACAATGGGCTCTGAGGACAAGAGGGGTCCCAAGGATGTCACAATTGGCACTGGAGAAAAAGGGGAGGGTCCCCACGGTGCCACGATGGGCCCTGGGGACAAGGGGGTTCCCAGGATGTCACAATGGGCCCTGGGTACAATGGGGGGTCCTGGGATGTCACAATGGGCCCTGGGGACAAAGTGAGTCCCCAGGATGTCACAATGGGCCCTGGGGACAAAGGGGGTTCCCATGAACGTCACAATGGGCCCTGGAGACAAAGGGGGGTCCCCAGGATGTCACAATGGGCACTGGAGAAAAAGGGGGGGTCCCCACGGTGTCACAATGAGCCCTGGGGACAATGGGGGATTCTGGGATGTCACAATAGGCCCTGGGGACAAAGGGGGTCCCCAGGATGTCACAATGGGTCCTGGGGACAACGGGGGTCCCCACAGTGTCAGAATGGGGCCGGGGGATAAAGGGGGACCGCAGGATGTGCATAATGGGGCCTGGGGACAATGGGGGGTCGTGGGACGTCACAATGGGCCCTGGAGAAAAGGGGGGTCCCCAGGATGTCACAATAGGCCCTGGGGACAAAGAGGAGTCCCCTGAATGTCATAATGGGCCCTGAGGACAAGGAGGGTCTCCACGGTGTCACAATGGGCCCTGCGGACAAAGGGAGTCCCCAGGATATCACAATGGGCCCTGGGGACAAAGAGGGTCCCCATGGTGTCAGAATGGGCCCTGGGGACAAAGGGGGGTCCCCAGGATGTCACAATGGGCCCTGGGGACAATGGGGGGTCCTGGGATGTCACAATAGGCCCTGGGGACAAAGGGGGTCCCCATGATTTCACAATGGGCCCAGGGGACAATGGGGCATCCTGGGACGTCACAATGGGCCCTGGGGACAAAGGGGGTCCCCATGGTGTCACAATGGCCCTGGGGATAAAGGGGGACCCCAGGATGTGTATAATGGGGCCTGGGGACAATGGGGGCTCCTGGGATGTCACAATGGGCTCTGGGGACAATAGGGGGTCCTGGGACGTCACAATGGGCCCTGGAGAAAAGGGGGGGTCCTGGGATGTCACAATAAGCCCTGGGGACAAAGGGGGTCTTCAGGATGTCACAATGGGCCCGGGGGACAAAGGGGTTCCCCAGGATGTCACAATAGGCCCGGGGAAACAGAGGGCTCCCCAGGATATCACAATGGGCCCTGGGGACAAAGAGGGGTCCACAGGATGTGCACAATGGGCCCTGGGGACAAAGGGGGCTCCCCAGGATATCACAATGGGCTCTGGTGACATAGGGGTCCCCAAGATGTCACAACGGGTCCTGGGGACAAGGGGGGTCCCAAGGATGTCACAATGGGCACCGGAGACAAAGGGGGGGTCCCCACGGTGCCACGATGGGCCCTGGGGACAAGGGGGTCCCCAGGATGTAACAATGTGCCCTTGGGACAATGGGGGCTCCTGCGATGTCACAATGGGCCCTGGGGACAAAGGGAGGCCCCAGGATGTCACAATGGACCCTGGGGACAAAAGGGGTCCCCGGGATGTCACAATGGGCCCAGGGGACAACGAAGCATCCTGGGACGCCACAATGGGCCCGGGGAAAAAGGGGGGTCCCCAGGTTGTTCACAATGGGCCCTGGGGACAATGGGGGTCCTGGGATGTCACAATGAACCCTAGGGACAAAGGGGGTCCCCAGGATGTCACAATGGGCCCTGGGGATAAAGGGGACTCCCCAGGATGTCACAACGGGCCCTGGGTACAAGGGGGGTCCCACCCTGTCACAATGAGCACTGGGGACAAAGGGGGTCCCCAGGATGTCACAATGGGCACTGGAGACAAAGGGGGGGTCTCCACGGTGCCACAATGGGCCCTGGGGACAAGAGGGTCCCCACGGTTTCACAATGGGCCCTGGGGACAAGGGGGATCCCCGCCCTGTCACAATGGGCCCTGGGGCCAAAGGGATCCCCAGGATGTCACAATGGGCCCTGGGGACTGCGGGGGGTACTAGGATGTCACAATGGGTCTTGGGGACAAAGGGGGTACCCAGGATGTCACAATGGGCCCTGGGGACAATGGGGGGTCCCTTGAAGGTCACAATGGGCCCATGGGACAAAGAGGGTGCCCACGGTGTCACAGTGGGCCCTGGCGACAAAGGGGGATCCCCAGGATGTCACAATGGGCCCCGGGGACAAAGTAAAATCCTGGAATGTCACAATGGTCCCCAGTGACAAAGGCGCTCCCCATGGTGCCACAATGGGCCCTGGGGACAAAGTGGGTCCCCAGGATTTCACAATGAGCACTGGGGACAAAGGGGGGTCCCAGGATGTCACAATGGGCCCTGGGGACAAGGGGGGGTTCCCATGGAGTCACAATGGGTCCTGGGGACAACGAGGCGTCCTGGGACGTCACAATGGGACTTGGGGACAAAGGGGGTCTTCCACAGTCTCACAATGGGCCCTAGAGACAAGGGGAGATCCCCAGGATGACACAATAGGCCCTGGGGACAAAGAGGAGTCCCCCTGAATGTCACAATGGGCCCTGGGGACAAGGGGGGTCCCCATGGTATCACAATAAGCCCTGGGGACAAAGTGGGGTCCTGGGATGTCACAACTGGCCCCAGTGACAAAGGGTGTCCCCATGGTGCCACAATGGGCCCTGGGGACAAAGAGGGTCCCCAGGATGTCACAATAGGCTTTGGGGACAAGGCGGGGTGCCCAGGATGTCACAATGGGGTCTTGGGACAAAGGGGGTCCCCAGGATGTCACAATGGTCCCTGGGGACAATGGGGGGTCCTGGGACATCACAATGGGCCCTGGGGACAAAGGCGGTCCCAGGGTGTCACAATAAGCCATGGGGACAAGGGGGGTCCCCAGGATGTCACAATGGGCACTGGGGACAAAGGGGGGTCCCCACGGTGCCATGATGGGCCCTGGCGACAAGGGGGTCCCCAGGATGTCACAATGGGCCCATGGGACAAAGGGGGTACCCATGGTGTCACAATGGGCCCTGGGGACAACTTGGGGTCCTGGGATGTCGCAATGGGCCCGGTGACAAAGGGGGTCCCCGTGGTGCCACAATGTGCCCCTGGGACAAAGGGGGTCCCCAGAATGTCATAATGGGCACTGGGGACAAGGGGGGTCCCCAGGATGTCACAAGTGGCCCTGGGGATAAAGGGGGTCCCCATGGTGCCACAATGTGCCCCTGGGACAAAGGGGTCCCCAGGATGTCACAATAAGCCCTGGGGACAAGGGGGGTCCCCAGGATGTCACAATGGGCACTGGGGACAACGCGGGGTCCTGGGATGTCACAATGGGCCACGGGGACAAAGGCAATCCCCATGGTGTCACAATGGGCCCTGGGGACAAGGGGGTCCCCAGGATGTCACAATGAGCTCATGGGATAAAGGGGGTACCCACGGTGTCACTATAGGCCCTGGGGACAACGGGGGGTCCCCACGGTGCCACAATGGGTCGTGTGGACAAGGGGGTCCCCAGGATGTTCACAACGGGCCTTGAGGACAAAGGGGGTCCCCACGGTGTCACAATGGTCCCTGGGGACAACTTGGGGTCCTGGGATGTCACAATGGGCCCTGGGGACAAAGGCGGTCCCCAGGATGTCACAATAAGCCCTGGGGACAAGGGGGGTCCCCAGGATGTCACAATGGGCACTGGGGACAAAGGGGGTACCCACGGTGTCACTATAGGCCCTGGGGACAACGGGGGGTCCCCACGGTGCCACGATGGGCCCTGGGGACAAGGGGGTCCCCAGGATGTTCACAATGGGCCCTGGAGACAATGGGGTCTCCCCAGGATGTCACAATGGGCCCTGGGGACAAAGAGGGTCCCCAGGATGTCACAATCGGCCCTGGGCACAAAGGGGGGTGCTCATGGTGTCAAAATGGGCCCTGGGGACAAAGGGCGTCCCCAGGATGTCACAGTGGGCCCTGGGGACAAAGTGGTCCCCATGGTATCAGAATGGGCCCTGGGGACAAAGAGGGGTGCCCTGAATGTCACAATGGGCCCTGAGGACAAAGGGGGGTCCCCAGGATGTCGCAATGGGCCTTGGGGACAATGGGGGGTCCTAGGATGTCACAATGCGCCCGAGTGACAAATGGGGTCTCCATGGTGTCACAATGGGCCCTGAAGACAAAGGGGGTCCCCTGAATGTCACAATGGGCCCTGAGGACAATGGGGGTTCCTGGAAAGTCACAATGGGCCCTGGGGAGAAAGGGAGGTCCCCAGGATGTCACAATGGGCCCTGGAGACAATTGGGGGTTTTGGGATGTCACGATGGGCTCTGACGACAAGGGGAGGTGCCCATGGTGTCACAATGGGTCCTCAGTGACAAGGGGGGTCCCTATAGTGTCACAATGGGCTCTGCAGACAATGGGGGGTCCTGGGATGTCACAATGGGCACCAGTGACAAAGGGGGTCCTCATGGTGCCACAATGGGCCCTGGGGAGTAAGTGGGGTCCCCAGGATGTCACAATGGGTCCTGGGGACAAAGGGTGATCCTTTGATGTCACAATGGGCCCTGGAGGCAAGGGGGTCCCCAGGATGTTACAATGGGCCCTGGGCACAAAGGGGGGTCCCCATAGTGTCACAATGGGTCCCCAGTGACAAGGGGGTCCCCACGGTGCCACGATGGGCCCTGGGGACAAGAGGGGGTCCCCATGGTGTCACAATGGACCCTGGGGTCAAAGGGGGTTCCCAGGACATCACAATGGGCTCTGGGGACAATGGGGATCCTGGGACATCACAATGAGCCCTGGGGACAAGGGGGGGTCCTGGGACATCACAATGGGTCCTGGGGACAAAGCGGTTCCCCAGGATGTCACAATGGGCCCCGGGGACAAAGCAGGGTCCTGGGACGTCACAATGGGCCCTGGAGACAAAGGGATTCCCCAGGATGTCACAATGGGCCCTGGAGACAAAGGGGGTCCCCACAGTGTCACAATGGTCCCTGGGAACAAAGGAGATCCCCACAGTGTCACAATGGGCCCAGGGGACAATGGGGGGTCCTGGGACGTTATAATGGGCCCTCGGGAAAAAGGGGGTCCACATGGTGCCACAATGGGCCCTGGGGACAACGGGGGTCCACATGGATGCCACAATGGACACTGGGGACAAGGGGGTCCCCAGGCTGTCACAATGGGCCCTGGGGACAATGGTGGCTCCTGATGTCACAATGGGCCCTGGGGACACAGGTGGTCCCCAGGATGTCACAATGGGCCCTGGGGACAAAGTGGGGTCCTAAGATGTCACAATGGGCACTGGGGACAAAGGGGGTCCCCATGGTGCCACAATGGGCCTTGGGGACAATGGGGTCTCCCCAGGATGTCACAATGGGCCTTGGGGACAAAGGGGTGTCCCCTGAATGTGCATAATGGGCCCTGGGGACAAAGGGTGGTCGCCGGGATGTCTCAGTGGGCCCTGGGGACAATGGGGGGTCCTGGGATGTCACAATGGGCCCCAGTGACAAATGGGGTCTCCACGGTGTCACAATGGGCCCTGGGGATAAAGGGGGTCTCCAGGATGTCACAATGGGCCCAAGTGATGAGTCCCCACAGTGCCACTATGGGCCCTGGAGACAAGGGGGGTCCCCAGGATGTCACGATGGGGCCTGGGGACAACGAGGGGTCCTGGGACGTCACAATGAGCCCTGGGGAAAAAGGGTGGTCCCCATGATGTCACAATGGGCACTGGAGACAGTGGGGGGTCCTGGGATGTCACAATGGGCCCTGGGGACAAAGTAAGGTCCTCGGCTGTCACAATGAGCCCTGAGGACAAGGGGGGGTCCCCAGAATTTCACAATGAGCACTGGGGACAAAGTGGGGTCCTGGGATGTCAAAATGGGCCCTGGGGACAAAGGGGGTCCCTTAATTGTCACAATGGGCCCTGGGGACAAGGGGGGTCCCTTAATTGTCACAATGGGCCCTGGGGACAAAGTGGGGTCCTGGAATGTCACAATGGGCCCAGAGGACAAAGGAGGTCCCCATGGTGCCACAGTGGGCCCTGGGGACAAAGGGGGTCCTGAGACGTCACAATGGGCCCTGGAGAAAAGGCGGGGTCCCCACGGTGTCACAATGGGCCCTGGGGACAATGGGGGGTCCTGGGATGTCACAATGGGCCCCAGTGACAAAGGGGGTCCCCATGGTGCGACAACGAGCTCTGGGGATAAAGGGGGTCTCCAGGATGTCACAATGGGCCCTGGGGACAAAGGAAGTCCCCAGAATGCCACAATGGGTCCTGGAAAGAAGTGGGGTCCCCAGGATGTCACAATGGGCACTGGGGACAACGAGGGGTCCTGGGACGTCACAATGAGCCCTGGGGAGAAAGGGGGGTCCCCACCCTGTCAGAAGGGACCCTGGAGAGAAGGTGGGGTCCTGGGATGTCATAATGGGCCCTGGGGACAAAGGGGGTGTCCATGGTGCCACAATGGGCCCTGGGGACTAGGCGGGGGGGGTCCCCTTGGTGCCACGATGGGCCCTGGGGACAAGGGGGTCCCCAGGATGTCAACAATGGGCCCTGAGGACAAATTGGGGTTCTGGGATGTCACAATGGGCCCTGGGGACAAAGGGGGTCCCCATGGTGCCACAATGGGCCCTGGGGACAAAGAGGGGTCCACAGAATGTCACAATGGGCCCTGGGGACATTTGGGGTCCCCAGAATGTCACAATGGGCCCTGGGAACAATAGGGGGTCCTGGGACGTCACAATGGGCCCTGGAGTAAAGGGGGGTCCCCAGGATGTCACAATAGGCCCTGGGGACAAAGAGGAGTCCCCTGAATGTCATAATGGGCCCTGAGGACAAGGAGGGTCTCCACGGTGTCACAATGGGCCCTGGGGACAATGGGGGGTCCTGGGATGTCACAATAGGCCCTGGGGACAAAGGGGGTCCCCATGATTTCACAATGGGCCCAGGGGACAATGGGGCATCCTGGGACGTCACAATGGGCCCTGGGGACAAAGGGGGTCCCCATGGTGTCACAATGGCCCTGGGGATAGAGGGGGACCCCAGGATGTGTATAATGGGGCCTGGGGACAATGGGGGGTCCTGGGATGTCACAATGGGCTCTGGGGACAATAGGGGGTCCTGGGACGTCACAATGGGCCCTGGAGAAAAGGGGGGGTCCTGGCATGTCACAATAGGCCCTGGGGACAAAGGGGGTCTTCAGGATGTCACAATGGGCCCGGGGGACAAAGGGGGTCCCCAGGATGTCACAATAGGCCCTGGGGAAAAAGAGGGCTCCCCAGGATATCACAATGGGCCCTGGGGACAAAGAGGGGTCCACAGGATGTGCACAATGGGCCCTGGGGACAAAGGGGGCTCCCCAGGATATCACAATGGGCTCTGGTGACATAGGGGTCCCCAAGATGTCACAACGGGTCCTGGGGACAAGGGGGTCCCCAGGATGTAACAATGTGCCCTTGGGACAATGGGGGCTCCTGCGATGTCACAATGGGCCCTGGGGACAAAGGGAGGCCCCAGGATGTCACAATGGACCCTGCGGACAAAAGGGGTCCCCGGGATGTCACAATGGGCCCAGGGGACAACGAAGCATCCTGGGACGCCACAATGGGCCCGGGGAAAAAGGGGGGTCCCCAGGTTGTTCACAATGGGCCCTGGGGACAATGGGGGTCCTGGGATGTCACAATGAACCCTAGGGACAAAGGGGGTCCCCAGGATATCACAATGGGCCCTGGGGATAAAGGGGACTCCCCAGGATGTCACAATAGGCCCTGGGGACAAAGGGGGTCCCCAGGATGTCACAACGGGCCCTGGGTACAAGGGGGGTCCCACCCTGTCACAATGAGCACTGGGGACAAAGGGGGTCCCCAGGATGTCACAATGGGCACTGGAGACAAAGGGGGGGTCTCCACGGTGCCACAATGGGCCCTGGGGACAAGAGGGTCCCCACGGTTTCACAATGGGCCCTGGGGACAAGGGGGATCCCCGCCCTGTCACAATGGGCCCTGGGGCCAAAGGGATCCCCAGGATGTCACAATGGGCCCTGGGGACTGCGGGGGGTACTAGGATGTCACAATGGGTCTTGGGGACAAAGGGGGTACCCAGGATGTCACAATGGGCCCTGGGGACAATGGGGGGTCCCTTGAAGGTCACAATGGGCCCATGGGACAAAGAGGGTGCCCACGGTGTCACAGTGGGCCCTGGCGACAAAGGGGGATCCCCAGGATGTCACAATGGGCCCCGGGGACAAAGTAAAATCCTGGAATGTCACAATGGTCCCCAGTGACAAAGGCGCTCCCCATGGTGCCACAATGGGCCCTGGGGACAAAGTGGGTCCCCAGGATTTCACAATGAGCACTGGGGACAAAGGGGGGTCCCAGGATGTCACAATGGGCCCTGGGGACAAGGGGGAGTTCCCATGGAGTCACAATGGGTCCTGAGGACAACGAGGCGTCCTGGGACGTCACAATGGGACTTGGGGACAAAGGGGGTCTTCCACAGTCTCACAATGGGCCCTAGAGACAAGGGGAGATCCCCAGGATGACACAATAGGCCCTGGGGACAAAGAGGAGTCCCCCTGAATGTCACAATGGGCCCTGGGGACAAGGGGGGTCCCCATGGTATCACAATAAGCCCTGGGGACAAAGTGGGGTCCTGGGATGTCACAACTGGCCCCAGTGACAAAGGGTGTCCCCATGGTGCCACAATGGGCCCTGGGGACAAAGAGGGTCCCCAGGATGTCACAATGGGCTTTGGGGACAAGGCGGGGTCCCCAGGATGTCACAATGGGGTCTTGGGACAAAGGGGGTCCCCAGGATGTCACAATGGTCCCTGGGGACAATGGGGGGTCCTGGGACATCACAATGGGCCCTGGGGACAAAGGCGGTCCCAGGGTGTCACAATAAGCCATGGGGACAAGGGGGGTCCCCAGGATGTCACAATGGGCACTGGGGACAAAGGGGAGTCCCCACGGTGCCATGATGGGCCCTGGCGACAAGGGGGTCCCCAGGATGTCACAATGGGCCCATGGGACAAAGGGGGTACCCATGGTGTCACAATGGGCCCTGGGGACAACTTGGGGTCCTGGGACGTCACAATGGGCCCCGGTGACAAAGGGGGTCCCCGTGGTGCCACAATGTGCCCCTGGGACAAAGGGGGTCCCCAGAATGTCATAATGGGCACTGGGGACAAGGGGGGTCCCCAGGATGTCACAAGTGGCCCTGGGGATAAAGGGGGTCCCCATGGTGCCACAATGTGCCCCTGGGACAAAGGGGATCCCCAGGATGTCACAATAAGCCCTGGGGACAAGGGGGGTCCACAGGATGTCAGAATGGGCCCTGGGGACAACGCGGGGTCCTGGGATGTCACAATGGGCCACGGGGACAAAGGCGATCCCCATGGTGTCACAATGGGCCCTGGGGACAAGGGGGTCCCCAGGATGTCACAATGGGCTCATGGGATAAAGGGGGTACCCACGGTGTCACTATAGGCCCTGGGGACAACAGGGGGTCCCCACGGTGCCACGATGGGTCGTGTGGACAAGGGGGTCCCCAGGATGTTCACAACGGGCCCTGAGGACAAAGGGGGTCCCCACGGTGTCACAATGGTCCCTGGGGACAACTTGGGTTCCTGGGATGTCACAATGGGCCCTGGGGACAAAGGCGGTCCCCAGGATGTCACAATAAGCCCTGGGGACAAGGGGGGTCCCCAGGATGTCACAATGGGCACTGGGGACAAAGGGGGTACCCACGGTGTCACTATAGGCCCTGGGGACAACGGGGGGTCCCCACGGTGCCACGATGGGCCCTGGGGACAAGGGGGTCCCCAGGATGTTCACAATGGGCCCTGGAGACAATGGGGTGTCCCCAGGATGTCACAATTGGCCCTGGGGACAAAGAGGGTCCCCAGGATGTCACAATCGGCCCTGGGCACAAAGGGGGGTGCACATGGTGTCAAAATGGGCCCTGGGGACAAAGGGCGTCCCCAGGATGTCACAGTGGGCCCTGGGGACAAAGTGGTCCCCATGGTATCAGAATGGGCCCTGGGGACAAAGAGGGGTGCCCTGAATGTCACAATGGGCCCTGAGGACAAAGGGGGGTCCCCAGGATGTCGCAATGGGCCTTGGGGACAATGGGGGGTCCTAGGATGTCACAATGGGCCCGAGTGACACATGGGGTCTCCATGGTGTCACAATGGGCCCTGAAGACAAAGGGGGTCCCCTGAATGTCACAATGGGCCCTGAGGACAATGGGGGTTCCTGGAACGTCACAATGGCTCCTGGGGACAAAGCGGTTCCCCAGGATGTCACAATGGGCCCCGGGGACAAAGCAGGGTCCTGGGACGTCACAATGGGCCCTGGAGACAAAGGGATTCCCCAGGATGTCACAATGGGCCCTGGGGACAAAGGGGGTCCCCACAGTGTCACAATGGTCCCTGGGGACAAAGGAGATCACCACAGTGTCACAATGGGCCCAGGGGACAATGGGGGGTCCTGGGACGTTATAATGGGCCCTCGGGAACAACAGGGGGTCCCAGGATGCCACAATGGACACTGGGGACAAGGGGGTCCCCAGGATGTCACAATGGGCCCTGGGGACAAAGTGGGGTCCTAAGATGTCACAATGGGCACTGGGGACAAAGGGGGTCCCCATGGTGCCACAATGGGCCTTGGGGACAATGGGGTCTCCCCAGGATGTCACAATGGGCCTTGGGGACAAAGGGGTGTCCCCTGAATGTGCATAATGGGCCCTGGGGACAAAGGGTGGTCGCCGGGATGTCTCAGTGCGCCCTGGGGACAATGGGGGGTCCTGGGATGTCACAATGGGCCCCAGTGACAAATGGGGTCTCCACGGTGTCACAATGGGCCCTGGGGATAAAGGGGGGTCTCCAGGATGTCACAATGGGCCCAAGTGATGAGTCCCCACAGTGCCACTATGGGCCCTGGAGACAAGTGGGGTCCCCAGGATGTCACGATGGGGCCTGGGGACAACGAGGGGTCCTGGGACGTCACAATGAGCCCTGGGGAAAAAGGGTGGTCCCCATGATGTCACAATGGGCACTGGAGACAGTGGGGGGTCCTGGGATGTCACAATGGGCCCTGGGGACAAAGTAAGGTCCTCGGCTGTCACAATGAGCCCTGAGGACAAGGGGGGTCCCCAGAATTTCACAATGAGCACTGGGGACAAAGTGGGGTCCTGGGATGTCAAAATGGGCCCTGGGGACAAAGGGGGTCCCTTAATTGTCACAATGGGCCCTGGGGACAAGGGGGGTCCCCACGGTGTCACAATGGGCCCTGGGGACAAAGTGGGGTCCTGGAATGTCACAATGGGCCCAGAGGACAAAGGGGGTCCCCATGGTGCCACAGTGGGCCCTGGGGACAAAGGGGGTCCCTTAATTGTCACAATGGGCCCTGGGGACAAGGGGGGTCCCTTAATTGTCACAATGGGCCCTGGGGACAAAGTGGGGTCCTGGAATGTCACAATGGGCCCAGAGGACAAAGGGGGTCCCCATGGTGCCACAGTGGGCCCTGGGGACAAAGGGGGTCCTGAGACGTCACAATGGGCCCTGGGGAAATGGCAGGGTCCCCACGGTGTCACAATGGGCCCTGGGGACAATGGGGGGTCCTGGGATGTCACAATGGGCCCCAGTGACAAAGGGGGTCCCCATGGTGCGACAACGAGCTCTGGGGATAAAGGGGATCCCCAGGATGTCACAATGGGCCCTGGGGACAAAGGAAGTCCCCAGAATGCCACAATGGGTCCTGGAAAGAAGTGGGGTCCCCACGGTGTCACAATGGGCCTTGGGGACAAAGGGGGGTCCCCAGGATGTCACAATGGGCCCCGGGGACAAAGGGGTCCCCAGGATGTCACAATGGGTACTGGGGACAA
Organism: Patagioenas fasciata; assembly: GCF_037038585.1. Classification (NCBI taxonomy): domain Eukaryota; kingdom Metazoa; phylum Chordata; class Aves; order Columbiformes; family Columbidae; genus Patagioenas; species Patagioenas fasciata. The sequence goes on from NC_092538.1 coordinate 1,564,235, forward strand.
AGGCGGGGTCCCCATGGTGTCACAATGGACCCAAGTGACAGGACGAGTCCCCACGGTACCACTATGGGCCCTGGAGACCAGGGGGTTCCCCGGATTTCACAATGGGCCCTGGGGACAAGAGGGGTCCCCAGGATGTCACAATGGGCACTGGGGACAACGAGGGGTCCTGGGATGTCACAATGAACCCTAGGGACAAAGGGGGTCCCCAGGATGTCACAATGGGCCCTGGGGATAAAGGGTACTCCCCAGGATGTCACAATAGGCCCTGGGGACAAAGGGGGTCCCCAGGATGTCACAACGGGCCCTGGGGACATTTGGGGTCCCCAGAATGTCACAATGGGCCCTGGGAACAATAGGGGGTCCTGGGACGTCACAATGGGCCCTGGAGTAAAGGGGGGTCCCCAGGATGTCACAATAGGCCCTGGGGACAAAGAGGAGTCCCCTGAATGTCATAATGGGCCCTGAGGACAAGGAGGGTCTCCACGGTGTCACAATGGGCCCTGGGGACAATGGGGGGTCCTGGGATGTCACAATAGGCCCTGGGGACAAAGGGGGTCCCCATGATTTCACAATGGGCCCAGGGGACAATGGGGCATCCTGGGACGTCACAATGGGCCCTGGGGACAAAGGGGGTCCCCATGGTGTCACAATGGCCCTGGGGATAAAGGGGGACCCCAGGATGTGTATAATGGGGCCTGGGGACAATGGGGGGTCCTGGGATGTCACAATGGGCACTGGGGACAATAGGGGGTCCTGGGACGTCACAATGGGCCCTGGAGAAAAGGGGGGGTCCTGGCATGTCACAATAGGCCCTGGGGACAAAGGGGGTACCCATGGTGTCACAATGGGCCCTGGGGACAACTTGGGGTCCTGGGATGTCACAATGGGCCCCGGTGACAAAGGGGGTCCCCGTGGTGCCACAATGTGCCCCTGGGACAAAGGGGGTCCCCAGAATGTCATAATGGGCACTGGGGACAAGGGGGGTCCCCAGGATGTCACAAGTGGCCCTGGGGATAAAGGGGGTCCCCATGGTGCCACAATGTGCCCCTGGGACAAAGGGGATCCCCAGGATGTCACAATAAGCCCTGGGGACAAGGGGGGTCCCCAGGATGTCAGAATGGGCCCTGGGGACAATGCGGGGTCCTGGGATGTCACAATGGGCCACGGGGACAAAGGCGATCCCCATGGTGTCACAATGGGCCCTGGGGACAAGGGGGTGCCCAGGATGTCATAATGGGCTCATGGGATAAAGGGGGTACCCACGGTGTCACTATAGGCCCTGGGGACAACGGTGGCTCCTGGGATGTCACAATGGGCCCTGGGGACACAGGTGGTCCCCAGGATGTCACAATGGGCCCTGGGGACAAAGTAAGGTCCTCGGCTGTCACAATAAGCCCTGAAGACAAGGGGGGTCCCCAGAATTTCACAATGAGCACTGGGGACAAAGTGGGGTCCTGGGATGTCAAAATGGGCCCTGGGGACAAAGGGGGTCCCTTAATTGTCACAATGGGCCCTGGGGACAAGGGGGGTCCCCACGGTGTCACAATGGGCCCTGGGGACAAAGTGGGGTCCTGGAATGTCACAATGGGCCCAGAGGACAAAGGGGGTCCCCATGGTGCCACAGTGGGCCCTGGGGACAAAGGGGGTCCTGAGACGTCACAATGGGCCCTGGGGAAAAGGCGGGGTCCCCACGGTGTCACAATGGGCCCTGGGGACAATGGGGGGTCCTGGGATGTCACAATGGGCCCAGAGGACAAAGGGGGTCCCCATGGTGCCACAGTGGGCCCTGGGGACAAAGGGGGTCCTGAGACGTCACAATGGGCCCTGGGGAAAAGGCGGGGTCCCCACGGTGTCACAATGGGCCCTGGGGACAATGGGGGGTCCTGGGATGTCACAATGGGCCCCAGTGACAAAGGGGGTCCCCATGGTGCGACAACGAGCTCTGGGGATAAAGGGGGTCCCCAGGATGTCACAATGGGCCCTGGGGACAAAGGAAGTCCCCAGAATGCCACAATGGGTCCTGGAAAGAAGTGGGGTCCCCACGGTGTCACAATGGGCCTTGGGGACAAAGGGGGGTCCCCAGGATGTCACAATGGGCCCCGGGGACAAAGGGGTCCCCAGGATGTCACAATGGGTACTGGGGACAAAGGCGGGGTCCCCATGGTGTCACAATGGACCCAAGTGACAGGACGAGTCCCCACGGTACCACTATGGGCCCTGGAGACCAGGGGGTTCCCCGGATTTCACAATGGGCCCTGGGGACAAGGGGGGTCCCCAGGATGTCACAATGGGCACTGGGGACAACGAGGGGTCCTGGGATGTCACAATGAACCCTAGGGACAAAGGGGGTCCCCAGGATGTCACAATGGGCCCTGGGGATAAAGGGTACTCCCCAGGATGTCACAATAGGCCCTGGGGACAAAGGGGGTCCCCAGGATGTCACAACGGGCCCTGGGGACATTTGGGGTCCCCAGAATGTCACAATGGGCCCTGGGAACAATAGGGGGTCCTGGGACGTCACAATGGGCCCTGGAGTAAAGGGGGGTCCCCAGGATGTCACAATAGGCCCTGGGGACAAAGAGGAGTCCCCTGAATGTCATAATGGGCCCTGAGGACAAGGAGGGTCTCCACGGTGTCACAATGGGCCCTGGGGACAATGGGGGGTCCTGGGATGTCACAATAGGCCCTGGGGACAAAGGGGGTCCCCATGATTTCACAATGGGCCCAGGGGACAATGGGGCATCCTGGGACGTCACAATGGGCCCTGGGGACAAAGGGGGTCCCCATGGTGTCACAATGGCCCTGGGGATAAAGGGGGACCCCAGGATGTGTATAATGGGGCCTGGGGACAATGGGGGGTCCTGGGATGTCACAATGGGCACTGGGGACAATAGGGGGTCCTGGGACGTCACAATGGGCCCTGGAGAAAAGGGGGGGTCCTGGCATGTCACAATAGGCCCTGGGGACAAAGGGGGTACCCATGGTGTCACAATGGGCCCTGGGGACAACTTGGGGTCCTGGGATGTCACAATGGGCCCCGGTGACAAAGGGGGTCCCCGTGGTGCCACAATGTGCCCCTGGGACAAAGGGGGTCCCCAGAATGTCATAATGGGCACTGGGGACAAGGGGGGTCCCCAGGATGTCACAAGTGGCCCTGGGGATAAAGGGGGTCCCCATGGTGCCACAATGTGCCCCTGGGACAAAGGGGATCCCCAGGATGTCACAATAAGCCCTGGGGACAAAGGGGGTCCCCAGGATGTCAGAATGGGCCCTGGGGACAATGGGGGGTCCTGGGATGTCACAATAGGCCCTGGGGACAAAGGGGGTCCCCATGATTTCACAATGGGCCCAGGGGACAATGGGGCATCCTGGGACGTCACAATGGGCCCTGGGGACAAAGGGGGTCCCCATGGTGTCACAATGGCCCTGGGGATAAAGGGGGACCCCAGGATGTGTATAATGGGGCCTGGGGACAATGGGGGGTCCTGGGATGTCACAATGGGCTCTGGGGACAATAGGGGGTCCTGGGACGTCACAATGGGCCCTGGAGAAAAGGGGGGGTCCTGGCATGTCACAATAGGCCCTGGGGACAAAGGGGGTACCCATGGTGTCACAATGGGCCCTGGGGACAACTTGGGGTCCTGGGATGTCACAATGGGCCCCGGTGACAAAGGGGGTCCCCGTGGTGCCACAATGTGCCCCTGGGACAAAGGGGGTCCCCAGAATGTCATAATGGGCACTGGGGACAAGGGGGGTCCCCAGGATGTCACAAGTGGCCCTGGGGATAAAGGGGGTCCCCATGGTGCCACAATGTGCCCCTGGGACAAAGGGGATCCCCAGGATGTCACAATAAGCCCTGGGGACAAGGGGGGTCCCCAGGATGTCAGAATGGGCCCTGGGGACAATGCGGGGTCCTGGGATGTCACAATGGGCCACGGGGACAAAGGCGATCCCCACAGTGTCACAATGGGCCCTGGGGACAAGGGGGTGCCCAGGATGTCATAATGGGCTCATGGGATAAAGGGGGTACCCACGGTGTCACTATAGGCCCTGGGGACAACGGTGGCTCCTGGGATGTCACAATGGGCCCTGGGGACACAGGTGGTCCCCAGGATGTCACAATGGGCCCTGGGGACAAAGTGGGTCCCCATGGTGCCACAATGGGCCTTGGGGACAATGGGGTCTCCCCAGGATGTCACAATGGGCCTTGGGGACAAAGGGGTGTCCCCTGAATGTGCATAATGGGCCCTGGGGACAAAGGGTGGTCGCCGGGATGTCTCAGTGGGCCCTGGGGACAATGGGGTGTCCTGGGATGTCACAATGGGCCCCAGTGACAAATGGGGTCTCCACGGTGTCACAATGGGCCCTGGGGATAAAGGGGGGTCTCCAGGATGTCACAATGGGCCCAAGTGATGAGTCCCCACAGTGCCACTATGGGCCCTGGAGACAAGGGGGGTCCCCAGGATGTCACGATGGGGCCTGGGGACAACGAGGGGTCCTGGGACGTCACAATGAGCCCTGGGGAAAAAGGGTGGTCCCCATGATGTCACAATGGGCACTGGAGACAGTGGGGGGTCCTGGGATGTCACAATGGGCCCTGGGGACAAAGTAAGGTCCTCGGCTGTCACAATAAGCCCTGAAGACAAGGGGGGTCCCCAGAATTTCACAATGAGCACTGGGGACAAAGTGGGGTCCTGGGATGTCAAAATGGGCCCTGGGGACAAAGGGGGTCCCTTAATTGTCACAATGGGCCCTGGGGACAAGGGGGGTCCCCACGGTGTCACAATGGGCCCTGGGGACAAAGTGGGGTCCTGGAATGTCACAATGGGCCCAGAGGACAAAGGGGGTCCCCATGGTGCCACAGTGGGCCCTGGGGACAAAGGGGGTCCTGAGACGTCACAATGGGCCCTGGGGAAAAGGCGGGGTCCCCACGGTGTCACAATGGGCCCTGGGGACAATGGGGGGTCCTGGGATGTCACAATGGGCCCCAGTGACAAAGGGGGTCCCCATGGTGCGACAACGAGCTCTGGGGATAAAGGGGGTCTCCAGGATGTCACAATGGGCCCTGGGGACAAAGGAAGTCCCCAGAATGCCACAACGGGTCCTGGAAAGAAGTGGGGTCCCCACGGTGTCACAATGGGCCTTGGGGACAAAGGGGGGTCCCCAGGATGTCACAATGGGCCCCGGGGACAAAGGGGTCCCCAGGATGTCACAATGGGTACTGGGGACAAAGGCGGGGTCCCCATGGTGTCACAATGGACCCAAGTGACAGGACGAGTCCCCACGGTACCACTATGGGCCCTGGAGACCAGGGGGTTCCCCGGATTTCACAATGGGCCCTGGGGACAAGGGGGTCCCCAGGATGTCACAATGGGCACTGGGGACAACGAGGGGTCCTGGGACGTCACAATGAGCCCTGGGGAGAAAGGGGGGTCCCCACCCTGTCAGAAGGGACCCTGGGGACAAGGTGGGGTCCTGGGATGTCACAATGGGCCCTGGGGACAAAGGGGGTGTCGATGGTGCCACAATGGGACCTGGGGACTAGGGGGGGGGGGGTCCCCTCGGTGCCACGATGGGCCCTGGGGACAAAGGGGGTCCCCAGAATGTCACAAGGGCCCTGGGGACATTTGGGGTCCCCAGAATGTCACAATGGGCCCTGGGGACAATGGGGGATCCTGAGACGTCACAATGGGCCCTGGGGACAAAGTGGGTCCCCATGGTGTCACAACACCCTGGGGACAATGCAGGGTCCCCAGGATGTCACAATGGCCCCTGGGGACATTAGGGGTCCCCACGGTTTCACGATCTTAATCCTTGACACCCCCCAACTACTGGGTCCTTAGGGTTACTCCCGGGTCCCTCCTGAACTGAATCCCCGCCCGAACTCCTGGGTCTGATAGAGGGCACGAACATTTTAAGGGTTAACAAAACATAATTGGGTGCCCACTAACGAGCCAACACTTTAGGGCTGAGCCACACGAGTGCTCAGTTCAGAGCTTTAGGTGAACTCATGGTAAGGAAACCAGAACCCAGCAGTGCCAGGATCAGGAGTTTTACGGCACCAGCTGTGAACTTGAGGGGACGAGAGAACCGAGATTTACAGCAAAAAGGGGGCGCCAGGCTGCGTTCAACTGACCTGGAGCTTGGGTCCCAGTCCATTCAACACAAGGAGCCAAACGTGAGGAAGCTGAAGGAGCCTTCATCCAAAGACCCCTCCTCCAGAGCACCAGGTGGCGCCGCGCAGGCGAACGGGGGGGGTCCAGGCGGAGACTACGGCAGTGATGAGCGGGAAAGGTTCTGGATGTGCGCGGGCGCTCCGGGGTCGCTGGGACATGAGCACCTCGCTGTATTTAAACGCAGCTCCTGCCGCTCGGAGCGGCGCACGAGGGGTGGAACCATCGCTCCCCTTGCGCCCGACGGCGAAACGAACGCAGCTGCTCTGGAACCCTGCGGGGTGTGGAGGTTCATGGCTCCGGAGGCTGTAAAGTTGTTTTTGCGCCTCCGTTCCCCTCATGCCCCCCCCATTCCCTTCACACCGACCCCCAATCCACCCCCCACCCCGACCCCCAGCTCCCCCCCCCACCCCGACCCCCAATCCACCCCCCACCCGACCCCCCAGCTCCCCCCACCCCGACCCCCCAATGCCCCCCAGTTCCTCCCCAGACTGACCCCCAATGCCCCCTCACACCGACCCCCAAGGCCGCCCACGCACACCAACCCCCCAATTCCCCCCTCAAACACCGACCCTCAATCCCCCCCGGGACCCTAATTCCCCCTCGCACCGACCCCCAACGCCCCCCACACCAACCCCTAATGCCCCTCACATCGACCCCCAAATCCTCCCCACACTGACCCCTCAAATCCTCCCCAGAACGAGCCCCAACTTTCCCCCCACACCGAGCCCCAATTCCCCCCACACTGACCCCCAATGTCCCCCCCCCACGCCAGACCCCAATTCCCCCCCACACCGACCCCCAATTCCCCCCACACTGATCCCCAATGCCCCCCCCCCACACCGACCCCCAATTCCTCCCCAGACTGACCCCCAATGCCCCCTCACACCGACCCCCAAGGCCCCCCCTGCACTGACCCCCCCACACCGACCCCCCAATTCCCCCCTCAAACACCGACCCCCAGTGCCCCCCCACTGGACCCTAATTCCCCCTCGCACTGACCCCCAACGCCCCCCACACACCGACCCCCAGTTCCTGCCCCCCACACCAACCCCTAATGCCCCTCACATCGACCCCCAAATCCTCCCCACACTGACCCCTCAAATCCTCCCCACACCAACCCCCAACTTCCCCCCCCACCGACCCCCAATTCCCCCTCACACCGACCCCCCAAGCCCCCCCCACCGATCCCCAATTCCTCCCCACACCGACCCCCAATGTCCCGCTCACACCGACCCCCAGTTCCTCCCCCACACCGCCCCCCACTTCCCCCCTCACACCGACCCCAAATCCCCACCCCCACACTGCCCCCCAAATCCCCCCCTCACACCGACCCCCAATGTCCCCCCCCGGCCCCCCAATGCCCCTCACACCGACCCCAATTCCTCCCCCCACACCGACCCCCAATGCCCCTCCCGCCGACCCCCAGCTCCCCTCACAACCTCCACCAAAACGGCGGCGCCTCCCCTCTCCTCCCTCCCGCCTTTTCCCGCCACACACCCCCGGCACGTGACGCCGGCGAGGGGGCGTGGCCGGCGGCGAGGGGGCGTGGCCGCGGCGCCGGCGGGCGGGAAGCGCCGGGGCGGGAAACGCCGGGTTAGGAGATCGCGTCCCCTCGGGTCCCTCGTGTCTCTTCATGTCCCATCGCGTCCCCTCGGGTCCCTCGTGTCCCTTCATGTCCCATCGTGTCCCCTCGCGTCCCTCGGGTCCCTTCATCGTCCCCTCGTGTCCCTCGGGTCCCCTCGTGTCCCCTCGTGTCCCCTCATCTCCTCAGCACCCCCGCTGGAGCCCGCCCGTCCCTCCCCTCCAGGAGAGACCCCGGGGCTGGGGCAGATCCGCCATCAATCCCCCCACAGACTTTTTCCCTCTTTCCTCCCCCTCTTCCCTCTTTTGCCCCCTTTTCCCCCTTTATCCCTCTTTCCCCCTTTTTCCCTTTCCCCCCCTTTTTCCCTCTTTTTCCTCTTTCCCCCCCTTTCTCCTCTTTCCCCTCTTGCCCCCCTTTTCTCTCTTCCCCCTTTATCCCTCTTCCCCTCTTTTTCCCTCTTTCCCCTCTTTTCCCCCCTTTTTCCTCTTTCCCCTCTTTCCCTTTTTCCCTCTTTCCCCTCTTTTCCCCCCTTTATCCCTCTTTCCCCTCTTTTTCCCTTCCCCCCCTTTCACCCCCTTTTCCGTCTTTTCCCCCTTTCCCTCTTTCCCCCCTTTTTCCATATTTTTCCTCTTTCCCCCTTTATCCCTCTTTCCCCCTTTTTCCCTCTTTCCCCCTTTTTTCCTTCTTCCCCTCTTTCCCCCCTTTTCCCTCTTTTTCCTCTTTCCCCCTTTTCCCCCCTCTTCCCCTCTTCCCTCCTTTTCCCTCTTTCCTCCCTTTTTCCCTCTTCCCCTCTTTCCCCCCTTTTCCCTCTTTTTCCTCTTCCCCCCCTTTCCCCCCCTTTTCCCTCTTTTTCCTCTTCCCCCCTTTCCCCCCTTTTTTCCCTCTTCCCCCTTTTCCCCCTTTTTTCCTTCTTTCCCTCCTTTTCCCTCTTCCCCTCTTTCCCCCCTTTCCCCCTCTTTTTCCTCTTTCCCCCTTTCCCCCCTCTTCCCCTTTTCCCCCCTTTTTCCCTCTTCCCCCCTTTCCCCCTCTTTCCCTCTTTCCTCCCTTTTTCCCCCTTTTCCCTCTTTCCCCCTTTTCCCTTTCCCCCCTTTTCCCTCTTCCCCCGTTTCCCTCTCCCGTTTTCCCGTCCCTCCTCCCATTCCCATGCAGCCCAACCCCTTCCCCCCTTTTCCCCAGAGCAGTTTTCATACAGATCCCCCCTTTCCCCCCAGCCCCGAACCCCCGGGGGTTTCTCAGCATCAGCAGCCACTTCACTCCCCCCCAATTTAACTCTTTGTGTCCCTTTTCCAGGCTCTTTGGGAGCCCGGGTGTCCTGGGGCCGCTCTGGTTTTTGCTCCGGGGTGTTTGGAGCCCGGTGACCATGGACCTGTTTCCCTTGGGCGACGAGCTGCGTGGCTTTGCCCAGAGCCCCGGGCTGCTCTGCGGGGAAGCGCTGGAGCCCGACCTGGAGCCCAGTCTGAGCCTGGAGCCTGACCTGGAGCCCAACCTGAGCCTGGAGCCCGACCTGAGCCTGGAGCCCAACCTGAGCCTTGAGCTCAGTATTTACTACTGATCAGTATTTAGTAATGATGGTCAGTATTTATTAATGATGATCAGTATTTATTAATGGTGATCAGTAATTATTAATAACGGCTAGTATTTATTAATGACGCTCAGTATTTATTAATGATGGTCAGTATTTATTAATGGTGATCAGTATTTATTAATAAGGATCAGTATTAATGATGATCAGTATTTATTAATGATGGTCAGTATTTATTAATGACAATCGGCATTATTAATAAGGATCAATATTTATTAATGGTGATCATTTATTAATAACGATCAGTATTTATTAGTGATGGTCAGTATTTATTAATGGCGATCAGTATTTATTAATGATGGTCAGTATTTATTAATAGCGATTGGTATTTATTAATGATGATCAGTATTTATTAATGATGGTCAGTATTTATTAATGATGATCAGCAATATGAATAAGGATCAATATTTATTAATGGTGATCAGCATTTATTAATAATGATCAGTATGTATTAATAACGATCAGTATTAATGATAACCAGTATTTATTAATGATGGTCAGTATTTATTAATGGCGATCAGTATTTATTAATAACGATCAGTATTAATGATGATCAGTATTCATTAATGATGATCAGTATTTATTAATGACAATCAGCATTATTAATAAAGACCAATATTTATTAATGGTGATCAGCATTTATTAATAATGATCAGTATTTATTAATGATGGTCAGTATTTATTAACGGCGATCAGTATTTATTAAGGATGATCAGTATTTACTAATGACGGTCAGTATTTATTAACGGTGGCTGGTATTTATCAACAATCGGTATTGATTAACGGTCGCTATCTATTAATGATGAGCATTTATTAACGGCAGAGCAACCCCTGCCCGCCACCGTTGCTTCTCTCGTGCAGGGTGGGAACATCTACCGCCTGCCGACCGCGGCGCGGAGGAAAACGCCTGCGCCGGGCGGTGAGTGAACCCGTGGGAGCTCGAGGGCACGTTTGCCTTAAATCCTTGTTATTTAACCCTTTTGGCTTGAAACCTTTGAGACCGAACGCCGATTGATTCCACCGGGCAAGCTCCACCTGCCTGGAGCTTCAGTGCCGACTACGCCATCTGTTCTAAAAGCGCCGCGACTTTATAATGTTGATTTTTTTACCTATTTATCCTGATTTTTGTCACTTTAGCCACTTGGCGGCTGCTCCAGTTGATGATGGCGGCGTCTCCATGTGCCGGAACCACGGGTGGTCGGTGGACGCCGAGAGGGGGCAGGTAACGGGCACCCATGGGTGCTGCTCATTGAGCGGGGATCTGAGCGAAGGCGGCGAGGGGGACGGCGGTGCCGTCGAAGCCCTTTGCGGGGGCCGTTACCAAATTGTGCGTAACTGGATGATTTGTGAAAGTCGCTGCCGATTGAGTGGAGATGACGGGGTGAGAAAACGAGAAACAGGGAATCGCTGCGGTGTAAAGATTCGCGTTGCGCGCTCCCGCCCGGTTCGGGTCGTGTTTAGCGTAGCGGGTTTTATTATCCTCGTTATATAATGGAGAAATAATTGGGAAGAGCAGTTTGCAAAGCGCTTTGATATCCTCCAGCGCCACCGACGCTCCCGGTTCCGTTTGTGCTCAGGTGCGCGACGCGGGCGATGCAAACACCGCGAAACCATCATTGGGAGATGGAAACGCCGCCTCCAAACCCCCGACGCTATCCAAAAACACCCCCCTGGTGATCCCGGTGTTGGTTCCGGTGACAAGAAACAAGGTGGGTGATGAGTACTTGGATGGTTGTGCGATGATTCGGCAACCGGCGGCGCCGGAGTCGCTTCCCGGAGCACCCGTGTGTGTGTCCCTGGCTGAACCAAGGGTGCTACGTGCCCCAGAACCCCCCAAATTACACCCAAATAACGCTATGGGGACGCGCTCGGCGGCCGCTACCCCAGGGACGGGCTCTGGGAGGCTCCAGGCTCCCGCTGGGTTATTGATCCGAAATACGGAACCCGGCGATCGCCTCGAGTTGGGTGGAAGGGAGGAAGCATCAGCAGGACCGGAGGGTCCCCAGACCCCTCATTTTGGGGTTCGCCGCTTGCTTTTGAGCCAAAAAAGGAGGAAAAGCAGATTAACGCCCGTGTGATTTTGTGCGTTTTCCACCTTTAACCCTTTTCTCGTTCGATGTTGCCCAGGTCACTGAAAATGCGTCTCCTGATGGGAAGATCTCGCAGCAAAAAAGGCGACGGAGGCCGAAACCCCTCGTGATCCCGACACCGGGATTGAAGCGCTTTCGGCCGCCCCGCGGGGTTAATTCGGTGCGATGCAGATGTCCCCACGTAGCGCTTTGGGGGGAACACCCCGCTTTATGGTTGTGGTTTACGGGGGGTTTATCTCAACCCGGGCCGAGTGATCCCGGTGTAAAACCGCCCGGTGAACCCGGTTTGGGTTCGGCGTCCCCTCGCTGGTTTGTGGTGGCAAACGCAGAGCTTGTGCTCCCCAAAAACCCCCAAAATGGGTGATTTTGTGGAATATGGGATGGAAACAACCCCCCCAGGGTTTCGCTGTGATATCGGGTGTAAAAACCACCCGAGTGCTGCGATCGACTGCAAAACCCCATTGGGATGATCCATCAGCGACCGATTTCACCAAAACGATGGGAATTGGGACAATTTGTGGTTGTGACGCCGAGGAACGGTCTCAGCACGATGATTTTGATCCTGAGCGTTGCTTTTCCCCTCTATTTCTCAATATCCCGCAGGCAGAATGGACGGCGACTTGGGATTGTGCCTGGTGAAGGACGCCCCCAAAATCAGCGTCCGGCCGTGAGTCCCCAAACCACCAAAAACGGGCGCAAAACGGGTGCGTCGCGCTTTTCCTGCCCCTCGTTTGGCCCGCCAGGACCCATTGACGTCCATTCCGAACGGAACACGAGGCGCTGATGTCACCGGCGGCGCTGATGTCACGGCGGAACCCCGGCAACGCTTTGTTGTTCCGAGCCCTCGCAGGGTGTCTCTCCCACTCTGCCGCGTCTCGGAGCGAATCCCTGTGGTTTTCAGCCGAACCGCGCGGTTTCGGTGCCGATCGGAGCACGATGATGCCGTGAGCGCTCAGAACGCCCCCGTCCCCCCCGCCACGCCGCCGCGGTCCCTGTCACCGCCTCCCGTCCCCTCTCCAGGCAGATCAACGTGGGGAGCGGCTTCCAGGCGGAGCTGCCGGCCCTGCGCGACCCAGCGCAGGCGCAGCAGGACGAGGAGCGTGCGGAGCTGGTCTGGAAGCCCTGGGGGGACGTGGACACCGACCCGCAGGCGCCCGACCCAGGTATCGCACGCATTGGGTGCCTGGCCCACCCCACCTGGGCCCCGGGGGGGTCGTCGCTGCTCTTGGGGCTCCCAACGCTGCCTTTTGGGTAGAAATAGTGATGTTTCTCCATGTCTTTCTTGCTCTCCGCTCCACCTGGTTGGCTCGTTTTCCGCTGTCCCGTATCGCGCCTTTTGTCCCCAAAACCCAACATAAACCCAACTTTTCCTTCTCGTATCGTACCCATTGTTGTATCGCACCTTTTCTTGACGAAACCTGACGTTTCCATTGTCCTATCGCATCTTTTCTCAACAAAACCCAACTTTTCCTTGTCCTATCGCATTTTTTCTCAACAAAACCCAACTTTTCCTTGTCTTATCACGTCTTTTCTTGACAGAACCCAACGTTTCTGTTGTCCTATTGCATCTTTTCTTGACATACACCCAACTTTTCCTTGTCCTATTGGTTCTTATCTTGACCAACTCCAACTTTTCCTTGACCTATCGTGTCTTTTCTTGACAAAAGCCAACTTTTCCTTGTCCTATTGTCTTTTCTTGACATAAACCCAACTTTTCCTTGTCCTATTGCGTCTTATCTTGACCAACTCCAACTTTTCCTTGTCCTATCGCATCTTTTCTCAACCAAACCCAACTTTTCCTTGTCCTATCGTGTCTTTTCTTGACATAAACCCAACTTTTGCTTGTCCTATCATGTCTTTTCTTGACAAAACCCAACGTTTCCATTGTCCTATCACGTCTTTTCTCAACAAAACCCAACTTTTCCTTGTCCTATTGCACCTTTTCTTGACAAACCCCAACATTTCCTTTATCATATCGCATCTTTTCTTGACCAACTCCAACTTTTCCTTGAATCGTACCCATTGTCGTATCACGCTTTTCCTTGAAAAACCCCAGCTTTTCCTTGTTGGATCCCATATTTCCACCCCCAAACCCCAACACCCCTATGTCACATCCCCCTTTCCCCCAACACCCCCATGTCACATCCCCCTTTCCCCCAACACCCCCATGTCACATCCCCCTTTCCCCCCCAAACCCCAACATCCCCACCTCATATCACCCCATTTCCCCCCCGAACCCCAACATCCCCATGTCCCATCAGCCCGTTTCCCCCACCCCGTGTCGGTTGCAGTGTTGACCCTGCTGTCCATGGCGAGCTCCAGCACCATCCCCGGGAGCTCCAGCACCGTCCCTGGAAGCTCCAGCACCGTCCCCGGGAGCTCCAGCACCGTCCCCGGGAACTCCAGCACCATCCCCGGGAACTCCAGCACCATCCCCGGGAGCTCCAGCGCCATCCCCGGGAGCTCCAGTGCCATCCTCGGGAGCTCCAGTGCCATCCCTGGGAGCTCCAGTGCCATCCCTGGGAGCTCCAGCGCCATCCCCGGGAGCTCCAGCGCCATCCCCGGGAGCTCCAGCGCCATCCCTGGGAGCTCCAGCGCCATCCCCGGGAGCTCCAGCGCCATCCCCGGGAGCTCCAGCGCCATCCCTGGGAGCTCCAGTGCTGTCCCTGGGAGCTCCAGTGCCATCCCCGGGAGCTCCAGTGCCGTCCCCGGGAGCTCCAGTGCCGTCCCCGGGAGCTCCAGTGCCGTCCCCGGGAGCTCCAGTGCCATCCCTGGGAGCTCCAGTGCCATCCCTGGAAACTCCAGCGCCATCCCTGGGAGCTCCAGTGCCGTCCCTGGGAGCTCCAGCGCTGTCCCCGGCGCCGTCCTTAACCTGGAGCTGGCCCTGCACTGCCTGCACGCAGCGCGCGGCGACCTGATGGTGAGTGACCCCAAAACCCCCAATATCACCCCAACCCCCCCGATATCACCCCAAACCCCCCGATATCACCCCAGACCCCCCGATATCACCCCAAAACCCCCTGATATCACCCCCAAAAGCCCCAATATCACCCCCATGCCCCCGATATCACTCCAAAAGCCCCGATATCACCCCAAAACCGCTGATATTTCCCCAAAACACCCTGGTATTTCCCCAAATCCCCGATATCTCCCCAAACCCCCCGATATCACCCCAAAACCCCGATATCACCCCAAAACCTCTCGATATCACCCCAAAACCCCTGATATCTCCCCAAAACCCCCCGATATCACCCCAAAACCCCGATATCTCCCCAAAACACCCCGATATCACCCCCAAAAGCCCCTGGTATCTCCCCAAAACCCCCGATATCTCCCAAAACCCCTTGATATCACCCCAAAAGCCCCCGATATCACCCCAACCCCCCCGATATCACCCCAAACCCCCCTGATATCTCCCCAAAACCCCTTGATATCACCCCAGAACCCCCCGATATCACCCCAAAATCCCCGATATCTCCCCAAAACCCCCCAATATCACCTCAAAATCTCCCGATATCACCCCAAACCCCCCTGATATCACCCCAAACCCCCTTGATATCTCCCCAGAACCCGCTGATATCACCCCAAACCCCTCCGGTATCTCCCCAAACCCCCCGATATCACCCCAAAACCCCCTGATATCACCCCAAACCCCCTTGATACCTCCCCAGAACCCCTTGATATCTCCCCAGAACCCGCTGATATCATCCCAAACCACCCCGGTATCTCCCCAAAACCCCCTGATATCTCCCCAAACCCCCCGATATCTCCCCAAAACCCCCTGATATCACCCCCATGCCCCCGATATCACTCCAAAACCCCCCGATATCTCCCCCAAACCCCCGATATCTCCCCAAAAGCCCCGATATCTCCCCAAAACCCCCCGATATCACCTCAAAATCTCCCGATATCACCCCAAACCCCCTTGATATCTCCCCAAAACCCCTTGATATCTCCCCAGAACCCCCTGATATTACCCCAAAACCCCCCGATATCTCCCCAAAACCCCCCTATATCACCCCAAACCCTCCCGATATCACCCCAAACCCCCCGATATCTCCCCAAAACCCCTGATATCACCCCAAAACCCCCCCGATATGACCCCAAATCCCCATGATACTACCCCAAAACCCCCCGATATCACCCCAAAGCCCCCGATATCACCCCCAAAAGCCACAGTATCACCCCCATGCCCTCGATATCACTCCAAAACCCCCGATATCACCCCAAACCCCCCAATATCTCCCCCAAGCCCCCCGATATCACCCTAAAACCCCCTGATATCTCCCCAAAACCCCCTGATATCACCCCAGAACCCCCCGATATCACCCCAAAAGCCCCAATATCACCCCCATGCCCCCGATATCTCCCCAAACCCCCCGATATCACCCCAAAACCCCCTGATATCACCCCAAACCCCCTTGATACCTCCCCAGAACCCCTTGATATCTCCCCAGAACCCGCTGATATCATCCCAAACCACCCCGGTATCTCCCCAAAACCCCCTGATATCTCCCCAAACCCCCCGATATCTCCCCAAAACCCCCTGATATCACCCCCATGCCCCCGATATCACTCCAAAACCCCCCGATATCTCCCCCAAACCCCCGATATCTCCCCAAAAGCCCCGATATCTCCCCAAAACCCCCCGATATCACCTCAAAATCTCCCGATATCACCCCAAACCCCCTTGATATCTCCCCAAAACCCCTTGATATCTCCCCAGAACCCCCTGATATTACCCCAAAACCCCCCGATATCTCCCCAAAACCCCCCTATATCACCCCAAACCCTCCCGATATCACCCCAAACCCCCCGATATCTCCCCAAAACCCCTGATATCACCCCAAAACCCCCCCGATATGACCCCAAATCCCCATGATACTACCCCAAAACCCCCCGATATCACCCCAAAGCCCCCGATATCACCCCCAAAAGCCACAGTATCACCCCCATGCCCTCGATATCACTCCAAAACCCCCGATATCACCCCAAACCCCCCAATATCTCCCCCAAGCCCCCCGATATCACCCTAAAACCCCCTGATATCTCCCCAAAACCCCCTGATATCACCCCAGAACCCCCCGATATCACCCCAAAAGCCCCAATATCACCCCCATGCCCCCGATATCTCCCCAAACCCCCCGATATCACCTCAAAATCTCCCGATATCACCCAAAACTCCCCCGATATCACCCCAAACCCCCTTGATATCTCCCCAAAACCCCTTGATAACTCTCCAGAACCCCCTGATATCACCCCAAAACCCCCCGGTATCTCCCCAAACCCCCCGATGTCACCCCAAAACCCCCTGATATCACCCCAAAATCCCCTGATATCTCCCCAAAACCCCCGATATCTCCCCAAACCCCCCTGATATCACCCCAAAACCTCCTGATATCTCCCCAAAACCCCTTGATACCAGCCCAGAACCCCCTAATATCACCCCCAAACCCACCGATATCATCCCCAAAAGCCCCAGTATCACCCCCATGCCCCCGATATCACCCCAAACCCCCCAATATCACCCCAAAACCCCCTGATATCTCCCCAGAACCCCCAGATATCACCCCAAAACCCCCTGATATCTCCCCAAATCCCATTGATATCACCCCAAAACCCCCCGATATCTCCCCAAAGCCCCCCGATATTACCCCAAAACCCCCCGATATCACCCCAAATCCCGCTGATATCTCCCCAAAACACCCCAATATCTCCCCAAAACACCCTGGTATCTGCCCAAATCCCCTTGATATCACCCCAGAACCCCTTGATATCACCCCAAAACCCTATGATATCTCCCCAAAACCCCCCGATATCACCTCAAAATCTCCCGATATCACCCCAAACCCCCCGATATCACCCCAAAACCTCCCGATATCTCCCCAAACCCCCTGATATCACCCCAAAGCCCCCGATATCACCCCAAAACCCCTTGTTATCACCCCAGAACCCCCCGATATCACCCCCAAGCCACCCGATATTACCCCCAAAAGCCCCAATATCACCCCCATGCCCCCGATATCTCCCCAAACCCCCCTGATATCTCCCCAAAACCCCCTGATATCTCCCCAAAACCCCCCGATATCTCCCCAAAACCCCCCGATATCTCCCCAAAACACCTTGATATCACCCCAAAACCCCCTGATATCTCCCCAAATCCCCTGATATCACCCCAAAACCCCTCGATATCACCCCAAAACCCCCTGATATCTCCCCAAAACCCCTCGATATCTCTTCAAAACCCCCTGATATCTCCCCAATGCCCCTCAATGTTACCCCAAAACCCCCGATATCACCCCAAAACCCCCTGATATCTCCCCAAAACACCCCGATATCTCCCCAAAACACCTCGATATCACCCCAAACCCCCCAATATCAGCCCAAAACCCCCTGATATCTCCTCAAATCCCCTGATATCACCCCAGAACCCCTCGATATCACCCCAAACCCCCTGATATCTCTCCAAAACCCCTTGATATCACCTCAGAACCCCCTGATTTCACACCAAACCCCCCGATATCACCCCAAACCCCCCAATATCTCCCCAAAGCCCCCTGATATCACCCCCAAACCTCCTGATATCTCCCCAAAACCCCCCGATATCTCCCCAAGCCCCCCGATACCTCCCCAAACCCCCCGATATCTCCCCAAAACCCCCCCGATATCACCCAAAACCCCCAAAATCACAACTTGGGGCGTCCTGCTCCGAATGGAAGGCGAACCCCGAGCCTCTTCCTCTTGCAGAAGGCGCTGGAGATGCTGCTTTCGGGGGGGCCCCCCAAGTCCGAATCGGACCCTCTGGCCAATTATCATTACGCAGGTAAACGAGGAACGGGGCCCATTCCCCCCCAGGACACAAACAGACACCACGATACCCTTTCCACGCTGATTTAAACATCTTGGGGTGCCGATAACGACCCCCCCGCCCCATTTGCTAATTGCGTTCCCCATAACGAACCCGCTCATTGCCCCGCAGGCTCGGACACGTGGACGCCATTGGAGCAGCAGCTTTTCCACCGTGCTTTTGCCACCCACAAGAAGGACTTTTATTGCATCCACAAGAAGGTAAATCCCCCAAAATCATCGGGTTTTAACCCAAAAAGCCGCGTTTTTGAGTCACGCATCGAACTCCCGTTCTCCAAATGTCATTTTGCTGCTTAACACTGCAAAAAAGGCACCGGAATGAGACAAAACGAGGCGTAAATGTGATTTACCGCGGCGTTTCCATCCTAAACCGCCCCTATCCCCTCGCTTAGGTCCAGACTAAGACTGTGGCCCAGTGTGTTGAATATTACTACATCTGGAAGAAAACGACCAAACTCAAGTCCTACCGAGCAAAAGGGACGGGCAAAAAAGCCAAGAGAAACAAGGAAAAGGCCGAGGAGAAGGTAGAAAACGCGTTTACGTGGAATTTGCGCCGCGGGAAAACCGCCTTGAGGCCAAAAAAGCGGCTTTTTGGGCCCGAAATGGGCTCGATTGGCTGCAGGTTGATTGCAGTGATTCCAGGTATTAACGATCCTGGTGGGGTTTGAATGGTTTGGGGGATATTCTGTGGTTTTGGCTTCGCCACCGAAGGGAATTGCTGTAAGTTCCCTGCCAAAAAGCGGTGGTTTGTGTCACAAAAAGAGCCGGTTTTGGCTATTTTAGCCTCACCTGGCTGAGTTGTCTCTATGGGCTGTTCCATAGGGTCTTGTTTCCAAGCTGGTTTATTCTCAGCACTCTCGACCTTTGGTGAAAGGGGGGAATGAGGGGAATCTCTGCTTTCCAGGCCACTTTCCAGCCCCCGAAGAAGAAGCCCCGTCCCTCGCCCGAGGAAAGGGCCAAAATGAAGCAGCAAATGGCCCAAAATGAGGGCGCCGGGGAGTCCTTTCCATGCACTGAGTGCGGCAGGTGAGTTGTTGCTTATTTGGGGATAAAGAGGTTAAAAGGTGTTAAAACCACCCGGTGTGAAGCCGAGAAACGGCGCCGGACCCGCGCCAAAACACACCCAGAGAGGGTGAAGCCAAAAAGCACTAAAACCTGGGTTTTCCGCCCCGTTTCCAGGGCGTTTGCCACGATGCGGGGCAAGAACGCACACATGAGGTGGCACCGGGCGCGGGAGCTGCAGGTGGGGACCGAGCTGACCCCAAAGGGCTTGGAAATTGAGGAGAAAGCAGCTGAAATGGTGACTGTGGTGACGGAGCCGCAGACGGGGACCAAGCCACACCTGAAATGTGTGAAAATTGAGGAGAAACCAGCTGAAATGGCGACTGTGGCGCTGGAGCCGCAGGCTGAGACCAAGCTGCCCCTAAAGTGCTTCAAAATTGAGGAGGAACCAGGCAAAATGGTGATTGCGGGACCAGAGCCGCAAGCCAGGACTGAGCCACCACCAAAATACCTGAAATTTGAGGACAAACCAACCGAAATGGAGATTGCGGTGCCGGAGCCGCAGGCCAAGACTGAGCCACCCCCGAAGTGCCTGAAAATTGAGGACAAACCAGCTGAAATGGTGATTTTGGCACCGGTGCCGGAGCTGCAGATGGGGACCGAGCCACCCCCAAAATACTTGGAAATTGAGAACAAACCAGCCGAAATGGGGATTGTGGCACCAGAGCCACAGGCTGGGACTGAGCCGCCCCCAAAGTGCCTGAATATTGAGGAAAACCCAGCTGAAATTGTGATTATGGCACCGGAGCCACAGGTGGGGACTGAGCCGCCCCCAAAATGCGTTAAAATTGAGGACAGACCAGCCGAAATGGGGATTTTGGCACCGGTGCCGGAGCTGCAGATGGGGACTGAGCCACCCCCAAAATACTTGGAAGTTGAAGACAAACCAGCTGAAATGGCGATGCCGGTGCCGGAGCCGCAAGCCGGGACCGAGCCGCCTCCAAATTGCCTGGAAATGGAGGAGAAAGCAGCTGAAAAGGCGATTGCGGAGCCGGAGCTGCAGGCCGGGACGGAGCAGCCCCTGAAGTGTGCGAAAATTGAGGACAAACCACCTGAAATGGAGATTGCGGCACCGGAGCTGGAGGCTGAGACCAAGCCACCACCAGAATACCTGAAAATAGAGGAGAAAGCAGCTGAAATGGTGATTTTGACACCGGAGCTGCAGGCCGGGACTAAGCCACCACCAAAATACTTGGAAATTGAGAACAAACCAGCTGAAATGGTGATGCCGGTGCCGGAGCTGCAGGCTGAGACCGAGCCACCCTCAAAGTGCCTGAAAATAGAGGAGGAAGCAGCTGAAATGGTGATTGTGGTGACGGAGCCGCAGGCTGGGACTGAGCCACCACCAAACTGCTTGGAAATTGAGGAAAAACCAGCCGAAATGGAGATTGTGGTGACGGAGCCGCAGGTGGGGACTGAGCCACCCCCAAAATACTTGGAAATTGAGGAGAAAGGAGGCGAAATGGTGATTGTGCCACCAGCACCAGAGCCACAGGCCGGGACTGAGCCGACCCCAAAGGGCTTTCAAATTGAGGAGAAACCAACTGAAATGGAGATTCCGGAGCCGGATCCGCAAGCCGGGACTGAGCTGCCCCCAAAGTGCCTGAATATAGAGGAGAAAGCAGCTGAAATGGTGATTGTGGCACCGGAGCTGCAGGTGGGGACCGAGCCACCCCCAAAATGCTTTGAAATCAAGGAGAAACCAGGTGAAATGGCGATGCCGGAGCTGCAGGTCGGGACTGAGCCACCCCTGAAACGCTTAAGAATTGAGGAGGAACCAGCTGAAATTGTGATTGTGGCGCTGGAGCCGCAGGCTGGGACTGAGCCACCCCTGAAGCCTTTGGAGATCGAGGACAAACCAGCCGAAATGGTGAATATGGAGCCAGAGCCGCAGGCCAGGATGAAGCCGCCCCCAAAGTGTGTGAAAATTGAAGAGAAACCAGCCGAAATGGAGATTGTGGAGCCGGAGCCGCAGGTCGGGACCGAGCTGCCCATAAAGCGCTTCAAAATTGAGGAGAAACCAGCGGAAATGGTGATGCCGGAGCCAGAGCTGCAGGCTGAGACCGAACCACCACCAAAATACCTGAAAATGGAGGAGGAACCAGCTGAAACGGTGATTGAGGCGCCAGAGCCGCAGGCTGGGACTGAGCCGCCCCTGAAGGGCTTTAAAATTGATGAGGAACCAACCAAAACAGTGATTGCAGCGCCGGAGCCGGAGGCCGGTACCGAGCCGCCCCCAAAGCGCTTTAAAATGGAGGAGAAACCAACTGAAATGGTGATTGTGGCACCGGTGCCGGAGCCGCAGGATGAGACTGAGATGCCCCCAAAATGCTTGAAGATTGAGGAGGAACCAGCTGAAATGGCGATTCCGGAGCCAGAGCTGCAGGCCGGGACTGAGCCACCACCAAAATACTTGGAAATTGAGGAGGAACCAGCTGAAATTGTGATGGCGGTGCCGGAGCTGCAGACCGGGACCGAGACACCACCAAAGTGCCTGAAAATAGAGGAGGAACCAGCTAAAATGGAGATTGTGGTGACAGAGCCACAGGACGGGACCGAGCCACCCCCAAAATACTTGGAAATTGAAGACCAACCAGCTGAAATGGCGATTGTGGCGCCGGCACCGGAGCCACAGGCCGGGACTGAGCCGACCCCAAAGGGCTTTCAAATTGAGGAAAAAACAGCTCAAATGGTGATTGCGGAGCCAGAGCTGCAGGCAGGGACCGAGCCCCCCCAAAAATGCTTTCAAACTGAGGAGAAAGCAGCCGAAATGGCGATGCTGGAGCCGCAGGCTGAGACCGAGCCACCCTCAAAGTGCCTGAATATTGAGGAGGAACCAGCTGAAATGGAGATTGTGGTGCCGGCACCGGAGCCGCAAGCTGGGACCGAGCCACCCCCGAACCCTTTGAAGATTGAGGATAAACCAGCCAAAATGGTGATTGTGGCGCAAGAGCCGCAGGCTGAGACCGAGCTGCCCCTAAAGTGCTGCAAAATTGAGAAGAAACCAGCTGAAATGGCGATGCCGGAGCCGGAGCCGCAGGCCGGGACCAAGCCACCCCTGAAGCGCTTGAGAATTGAAGAGGAACCAGCCGAAATGGTGATCCCGGAGCCGCAGGCCGGGACCGAACCGCCCCTGAAACGTCCTAAAATTGAGGAGAAACCAGTTGAAATGGCGATTGTGGCGCTGGTGCCGGAGCCGCAGGCTGGGACCAAGCAGCCCCCAAAACACTGGAGAATTGAGGACAAACCATCCGAAATGGCGATGCTGGAGCCGCAAGCCGGGACCGAGCCACCCCCGAAGCGCCTTAAAATTGAGGAACCAGCCGAAGTGGGGATCGCGGCGCCGGAGCAGCGCCCGGGGTAGGTTTGCGCCCTCAGGAAACCCCCGCGCCGAAACCACCGTCGGCTTTCCCACCGGACGGCGCATCCAGAGGGGGATTTTTGGGGAGAAAAGGGGTGAATCTGCGCGTTGTGTTTGAAGAAGCGACCATGGGGGGTTTGGTTTCTCGGCACCGGGTCTGATGGGAAGAGCTGGCGCCCGATCGTCATCTCCGGCACCAGGGGGCGCACGGAACGGGGCCGGAATTGGGCTGAAATCCTGCGAGATTGGGAAAAAACGCCGCTGTGAGATCAACGGGCAGCGGCTGCTCGCGGTGGGAAGAACCGGAAAGGGAAATGGTGGCAAAATGGTGCCGTAAAGCGCCCCGATCTGAGCCGAGAAACAGGGGTTTTGGTGTTTTTCTTTCTATTTAACGCGCTTTCTGCTTTGCTTAATAAACTGGGTTCTGGAATGAGTTGAAGTTCGTTAATGCAGCGATTTGTGACAACGGGGGTTTGAGTTGTTTGATTAATGAAATGTTAATTAAGGGTCTTGTCACACCTGGAGGGATGGAAGGGGGATTTATTTTGGGAGGTCTTGAGATTTACTGCTGTCACGATACCGGGGCCGTCGGTGCCACCCATCGCGCTACCAGGACCATCATTGCTGCCCATCACGATACTGGGGCCGTCGTCACTGCTGTTGTGACGATACCAGCGCTGTTGTTGCCACCTGTCGCGATACCAGGACCATCAGTGCTCCCTATTGTGATACCAGGGCTGTCAGTGCCACCCATCGCGATACCGGGGCTGTTGGTGCCACCCATCGCGATACCGGGGCTGTTGGTGCCACCCATCGCGATACCGGGGCCGTCGGTGCCACCCATCGCGATACCGGGGCCATTGTCGCTGCCCATCGCGATACCGGTGCTGTTGGTGCTGCCGTGACGATACCGGGACCGTCGGTGCTGCCCATCACGATACTGGAGCTGTTGGTTCTGCCCATCACGATACCAGGGCCCCTGTCACTGCCCATCATGATACCGGGCCGTTGTGATACCGGGGCCGTTGTCGCTGCCCATCGCGATACCGGTGCTGTCGGTGCTGCCGTCGCGATACCGGGACCGTCGGTGCTGCCCATCACGATACTGGAGCTGTTGGTTCTGCCCATCACGATACCAGGGCCCCTGTCACTGCCCATCACGATACCAGGGCCCCTGTCACTGCCCATCACAATATCAGGGCCGTCGGTGCTGCCGTCGCGATACCGGCTCCATCACTGCTGCCCGTCGCGATACCGGGGCTGTCGGTGCCATCCGTCGCGATACCGGGGCTGTCGGTGCTGCTGTCGCGATACCGGGGCTGTTGTCGCTGCCCAACGGTGAGAGGAAAGCTGCGCTTGGAAGGGATTTCCTGTCCAGAGTCCTCATCGTCTTGGCCATGCACAGCACAGTGAGATGTTCCCCATCGAACAGAAACGGTAACTGGGGTCTGTGGAGAGCGCAGGGGGTAAAAGGGGTCTGGGAGGAAACTCTGCCTGAGGAAAAGTGAGACATCCCTTTTCCCTCTGTTTTAGAAACCCCAGCCAACTCGAGAGCATCTTGGGAGGGGTCGAGCTGCACTTACCCAGAGGACACAGCAGCTGGAGGAAGCCAGGAGAGATCGGCGTGGAGAGGACGAGCGCAAGGAGGCTGCAAAAGGGAGAGGAAAGAAATCAGTGCCGCGGCCACTGCTGTTGCTGGGATCGGAGACGTGAGGGCCTGGGGAGCTGCGGTGGGGCAGCCGTGGCTGGCAGAGCAGCCCCACACACCCCTCAGTAGGATGGGAATGAAGAATATGAGGAGCAAAAGTAAGAAAACTCATGGGCTAAGATAAAAAAACACAAGTGAGATAAGTAATTGAAAGAGGAAGAGAGAATAAAACGCAAGGCGTGATGCAAAGACTCGTGGGCTCCCACAAGCACAGGGAGATCCCGCAGACCCCGAGCGATGGCTGCCCTGCAACCCCCTTCCCTCCCTTCTTACTGATGAGCACCACGTTAGGGCGCTGTCGGTGCCACCCATCGCGATACCGGGGCTGTCGGTGCCACCCATCGCGATACCGGGGCCGTCGGTGCCACCCATCGCGATACCGGGGCCGTCGGTGCCACCCATCGCAACACCGGGGCTGTCGGTGCCACCCATCGCGATACCAGGGCCGTCGGTGCCACCCATCGCGATACCGGGGCCGTCGGTGCCACCCATCGCAACACCGGGGCTGTCGGTGCCACCCATCGCGATACCGGGGCCGTCGGTGCCACCCATCGCGACACCGGGGCTGTCGGTGCCACCCATCGCGATACCGGGGCTGTCGGTGCCACCCATCGCAATACCGGGGCTGTCGGTGCCACCCATCGCGATATCGGGGCCGTCAGTGCCACCCATCGCGATACCGGGGCTGTCGGTGCCACCCATCGCAATACCGGGGCTGTCGGTGCCACCCATCGCGATACCGGGGCCGTCGGTGCCACCCATCGCGATACTGGGGCCATCGTCACTGCTGTTGTGACAATACCAGCGCTGTTGTTGCCACCTGTCACGATACAGGACCATCAGTGCTCCCTATTGCAATACTGAGGCTGTCAGTGCCAACCATCGCGATACCGGGGCCGTTGGTGCCACCCATCGCGATACCAGGACCATCACTGCTGCCCATCACGATACTGGGGCCGTCGTCACTGCTGTTGTGACGATACCAGCGCTGTTGTTGCCACCTGTCGCGATACCAGGACCATCAGTGCTCCCTATTGCGATACCGGGGCCGTCGGTGCCACCCATCGCGATACCGGGGCTGTTGGTGCCACCCATCGCGATACCGGGGCTGTCGGTGCCACCCATCGCGATACCGGGGCTGTCGGTGCCACCCATCGCGATAGCGGGGCGATACCGGCCCCTCCTGGGGCAGCAGGGGTCCAGTACCAGCACGGTTTGGGGGTGGACCCACTGGAAAGCAGCTCTGCGAGAAGGACTTGGGAGTTCTGGGTGACATCAGGTTGGCCACAAGTCACCAATGTGTCCTTGTGGTCACGAGGCCGAGGGTACCTGGGGGATATTTATTAAGAAGAGTGTGAGCAGCAGGTGAGAGAGGTGAATCCTCCCCCTCTGCTCCACCCTGGGGAAGCTGCATCTGCAGTTCTGGGTCCAGTTCTGGGCTCCCCAGTTGAAGAAGGACAAGGAGTTACTGGAGGGAGTCCAGTGGAGGGACACAGAGATGCTGAGGGGTCTGGAGCATCATTCTGATCAGGAGAGACTGAGAGAGATGGGGCTGTTGAGCTGGAGAAGAGAAGCTGAAAGGGATCTGATCAATGGGATCAATATCTCAGGTGGGTGTCAGGATGGAGCAGACTCTGTTCAGTGGTGCCCAGCGCCAGGGCGAGGGTCAACGGGCACAGACTGAAACACAGGAGGCTCCATCTGAACACAAGCAGAAATTTGTTTGCTGGGAGGTGCCAGAGCCCGGCCCAGGCTGCCCAGAGCGGGTGTGGGGTCTCCTTCTGTGAGACATTCAGACCCCTGGGATCCTGTGTGATCTGCTCTGGGACCCCGCGGGAGCAGGGGGGTTGGACTGGATGATCTCCAGAGGTCCCTTCATCCCAAACCAGAATGGGGTTCTGAGGGAAGGGGAGGGAAGGAAGGGGAGGGAAGGAAGGGGAGGGAAGGAAGGGGAGGGAAGGAAGGGGAGGGAAGGAAGGGGAGGGAAGGAAGGGGAGAGAAGAGAAGCCTCCGGGGAGACCCCATTGTGTCCCATGTTGGGCACATCTCCAGGACCGCCACGGCAACGCATTTTCAGCCCACTTGGTCCTGTCCTGAGAATTCAGATTTGCAGTTGACAGGACAGAACTAACTCCATCAGCTCAGCCAAGAAATGGATTCATTTTATGAATATACAGAATTCTATATGAATATATAGAATATGTGAATATGGATATATATTAATTACATATGGAGGAAAGGAGGAGATGGAAAGGGAGAGGGAGATGGAGAGAGGATGATGAAGACAGGAGGGAAGATGGGATCAAAAAACAGAAAGGAGAGAGGAAGAAAGAAGAGATGACAGCAGTGAAAGAGACTTGAGAGGGGTATAAGGCAGAAAAAGGGGAAATGATGAAGGAAAGGAAGAGGGGAGGAAATGAGAAAAAAGATACCTGTATGGGAGGAGCAGCAGGGGAGGATGAGACGCTCGCCCAGCAGCATCACGAGGCTGTGACCAGCACGGCACCAGGACCCAGGGGCTCCTCAGGGCTCCGTGCCGGCCTGTCCAGGAGAGCAGCGAGCGCCTGCTGGCCGCGTCCTGCCCGCTGGCTCCGTCCTGCCCAGTGTTTCTGAACCACGTTCTCCAGCCGCCTGACACGAGCTGGGCGATCAGCGGGGCGGGAGGTGCTGGTGATGAAGGAGAAGGTGCGGAGCACAGCCGGGAGGGAGCTCGGGGGAAGCCGGATGTGGCATCTCGGGGCTGTCGTCGTGTTTTCGGGATCTTTTCCTTCCCACGTGCCCTCGATCACCTCTTTGCCCCAGGAACCGTCGTCCACCTCGCGCTGGGGGACATCAGTGGCCGTTCTCTCCCTTCCCTCGGGCGCCTTCCTCCCAGCGAGTGACGAAGAGGATCAGCAGCAGCACGGTCCTTGACTCTTGGCCCCATTTCCCACGGGATCCAGCCTTCCCTTTCCGTTTTCCCTCGGCTCCCATCACGGCCGTGACCAACCCAGAGGTGTCGATCGTCTGGTGCCCTGCAGCAAAACGGCCGGGAAGGGACGAGGGACATCAGGCGCATGAAGGTGGTTTCCACAGCTTCCCCTTGCGCCAGAGCTGGGACGGTATCAGTGTCTGGAGTTACTTTTGCTTTCTCGGAGAGAACGCGGATAATGAGACGTCGACATTAACACCTCGTGAATGCGTTGAGCTTTCTGTATCGCTTTACTCAGCGTGACCGTAGATAAGGGCAGCAGCGAACAGCCACTGAAGCTTAAAGAACGTTTTTAAAATAAGCACCAAGGCCTCACATTTGTTCTGAAGCTTTTATTTTCAGGGTATAACACTGTTCAAGGGTCACTTCGGAATGACTTAGAAGCTGCAGAGGACTCAAGGGCCCATCTCAAGATGCACCAACGTCCAGGTAAAACATTTGGTTTGGAACGAAGAACAGAAATGGTTTCCTTCTCCCTTCTTCCCTCCAACAGAGCAGAGGCCACAAGCGAGGCCCCCGCTGAGCCGAGACGTGATCCACGTAATCCTGCGGCTTTCGAGCGGGGCTGTTCCGACGGGACACAGGGTGCTGGTTTTCAGCTGCAGGAGGGAGGTTCAGGGGGGACATGAGGAAGGAACTAAAACCAATCGTTGGTTCATTGCTTTAGGCCCTGCTGAACGGAGCCTCTGAGAAGGAGCTGGGGCTGAGCTGGGGCTGTGAAACAGAGGGAAAAGGGATGTTTCACTCTTCCCCTCACAAAGTTCCCTGCCAGCCTCCAAATTCTTTTTGATCTCAGGGACCCCCCAGGGATCCCAGAAACCACTGAGACCCCCCCACACCCACTCGCAAGAACCCGTGGGACCCCCCCAAACCCAGGTTTCCCCCTTTCTCCCCTCCAGCCCCCAGGGACCTCACAACCCACCCAGGACCCCTGAGGGGCAGCTGCATGGGGGGGGGGCTCTGACACCCCAAAAGTGATGGGGTGCATGGGGTGATGTGGACCCCCCCTGTGGTGGTTTGGGGGTCCCCGAGTTGCCGTCCCCCCCACTTTAGAGTTTTTGTACAAATTGTCTCTATATTCGTAGCTGGGGGAAAAAGCGGCCCCTCCCCAGTGCTGCTCCCACAAACCTGGGGGGGCCTGGGCGGGTCCTCTGGGTCCCCCCCACTGGCACGGGGGGAAAGGAAAGGATTTTGCACAGAAATCACAGTATCACAGTATCACTGTGTGTTTGGGATTGGAAGGGACCTCAAAAGCTCATCCAGTGCAATCCCCCCGGAGCAGGAACACCCAGCTGAGGTTCCACAGGAAGGGGTCCAGGCGGGTTTGAATGTCTGCAGAGAAGGAGACTCCACAACCTCCCTGGGCAGCCTGGGCCAGGCTCTGACACCCTCACTGAGAAGAAGTTTCTTCTCAAATTTAAGTGGAACCTCTTGTGTTCCAGCTTGATCCCATTGCCCCTCGTCCTATCATTGTTTGCCACTGAGAAGAGCCTGACTCCATCCTCGTGCCACTCACCCTTTATATATTTATAAACATTAATAAGGTCACCCCTCAGTCTCCTCCAAACTAAAGAGCCCCAGCTCCCTCAGCCTTTCTTCATAAGGGAGGTGCTCCACTCCCTTAATCATCTTTGGTGCCCTACGCTGGACCCTCTCCAGCAGTTCCCTGTCCTTCTGGAACTGAGGGGCCACAACTGGACACAATATTCCAGGTGTGGTCTCCCCAGGGCAGAGCAGAGGGGCAGGAGAACCTCTCTGACCCACTGACCACCCCCTTCTAATCCACCCCAGGTACCATTGGCTTCCTGGCCACAAGGGCCCAGTGCTGGCTCATGCTCACCCTGCTGTCCCCAGGACCCCCAGGTCCCTTTACCCTACACTGCTCTCTAATAGGTCATTCCCCAACCTATACTGGAACCTGGGGTTGTTCCTGCCCAGATGCAGGACTCTGCACTTCCCCTTGTTAAATCTCACCAGGTTATCCCCCGCCCAGCTCTCCAGCCTGTCCAGGTCTCTGATGGCAGCACAGCTTCCAGGGTCACCCACTCCTCCCAGCTTGGTGTCCCCAGCAAACTCGCTGACAGTCACTCAATTCCCTCATCCAAATCGTTAATGAATATATTGAATAATATTGGCCCCTGAGGCCCTGCACTGGATCCAGGCCTCAACCGGACTCTGCCCATTGACCACCACTCTCTGGCTTCTCCCTCTCAGCCAGTTTGCACCCCCCACTCCCCATTGCCCAGAGCACCCCTCCCCAGCTCAGCTGTGCGGATGCTGTGCAGACGGTGTCAGAGGCTTTGCTGAAGCCCAGGGAGCCCACACCCACCGCCCGCCCCCTCCATCCACCCGGGTACATTCCCATGAACGGCAACGGGGTTGGTGGGGATGAACTGAGCTGAGCCCGAAATCAAGAGATTCAGCCACGCGCTCAGAGCGATATCGGCTGTTCAACCGGTCAGTCACCGCATTTTTAAATTACAGAATGTAGATCACAGGGGTTTTAATTACGGGAAATATTTAACTGTTTAATGATGGATTTTGAATGCGGAGAGGGACCAACGAAGTGGGGTTTAAGCACCACTGCCTCTGACGGACGTTTAATCCCAAGAAATTTAATGGGAAATTAATTTAATTTGAAATGTTCTTTATCAAACTGTTCAGGTCACTTCTGAGATACAAAAAGTTTTTAAAGCAAAACATTAATCCCAGTAAATTTCCAACAACGCTCCCTTCCGTGAAACCAAAATTCAACAAAAACCTCAACGAAACTTCAACATTTGTTGGTTTTTAGTTAACGTTCAAATGTCGCGTTTAATGCTACAAATTTAATTTATACACTGGAGGCCTCGGTGCGGGGGAACTGGGGGGAGGGTGTGTTAAAGGGACATTGGGGGCACATTTGGGGCTGTTTTGGGGTCAAAAAGGGGGATTGAGGTTCAGGGGGACTTGAGGGAGTCGCGGGGGGCGCAGACCGATCAGGGGGGCGGGGGGAGCCCCGCAGGGGGATTTGCTGGGGGAGGCAGGGTCAGCAGGGCCTCCCCTCCCCGCAAAGGGACCCAGGGCCCCCCAAACCTGGTCCCTCCTGCCGGCTGCACCCCAACCCCCACAGCTCCCCTGCACCCCCAGACCCGCCCCGCGCCCCCCACAACCCCCGCACCAACCAAATCCGTCCCCGCCGCTCACCCGGGACGGAACTGGCGGCGATCGCAGTCCCAGCGCGGTGTGAGGAGGATTTTCAACCGCGGAACTGCGGGGGCGACCAGCGGGACCCCCCCACTGCCGCCCGGGGGCAACACGGCGACCGCCCGGGGGCAACACGGCGACCGCCCGGGGGCAACACGGCGACCGCCCGGCCCCGGCCAGCGGGGCCGCAGCCCCGGGCCCCCCGCCCGCCCCCGCAGCCGCTGCAGCCGCAGGACCCGCCCGTGGCAGCGGCGCTCCGGCGGCAGCAGGGGACGAACCGCCACGGCCGGGCCGCTGCTCCCGGGGCGGGCTGCATGGTCACGCCCCCGGCACCGCCATTGGCCACACAGCCGGCCCGTCACCGTCCCTCGCACCCGTCCCTCGCCGCCATTGGCCTGGAGGCGGCCTCCTGATGCCCATTGGCTGTGCCGCTTCCAGCGGGAAGTCCCTCCCCTTCCCGACACGGCTCCGCGCCTGCGCAGTGCAGCCCCCGCGCAGCCCCGCGATGGCGCCGTCGCCCCTTGCGGGCTCTCGCTGCTGTTTAATCCAATTCTTTAATTGTGTTCTTTAAACGCGGGTTCATGAGAGCACAAGCGAAACAGCGCTGGGTGCGCGGGAGATTCGCTCGGCCCAACACGCACACCTTTAACAACAGGAAGTGTGTTAATTACAGTAAGTGTTCATAATGACCCCAGAACTGTGCATGTTCATGAGGTGATCTCAGAACCGTTTCCACAGCCCTGAGCCCCCTGTTCTCCTGCGCAGTGGCACTGGGTGCATTTGAGGAGGGGTCCTTGGGGTCTTTGGATGAAGGCTCCTCAGCCTCCTCACAGTGGGCTTTGCCCCTTTGGCTCATTGTGAGGAACTGGTGGGACCCAAGCGGCCAAGGCGGTTGAACCCGGCCTGGCGCCCCCTTTTTGCTGGAAATCTTGGCGATCTCGTCTCCTCAACGTTGCAGCTGGTGCCGTGAAACTTCTGATCTCGGCATTTGATGAAGTTCAGCCGCAGGTGTTAGTGACGGGATCGGTTTTACAAGGTGTTCCCTTCTGGAACAGGTATGGGATGGGCCTTGGCTGGCTCTGCCCTGGGTACCACTGATCTGTTACAGTTGGATCCCTGGGTATCACTGATCTGTTACAGTTGGATCCCTGGGTGTCACTGATCTGTTACAGTTGGATCCCTGGGTATCACTGATCTGTTACGGTTGGATCCCTGGGTATCACTGATCTGTTACGGTTGGATCCCTGGGTATCACTGATCTGTTACAGTTGGATCCCTGGGTGTCACTGATCTGTTACAGTTGGATCCCTGGGTGTCACTGATCTGTTACAGTTGGATCCCTGGGTATCACTGACCTGTTACAGTTGGATCCCTGGGTATCACTGATCTGTTACAGTTGGATCCCTGGGTATCACTGATCTGTTACAGTTGGATCCCTGGGTATCACTGATCTGTTACAGCTGGATCCCTGGGTATCACTGATCTGTTACAGCTGGATCCCTGGGTGTCACTGATCTGTTACAGCTGGATCCCTGGGTATCACTGACCTGTTACAGTTGGATCCCTGGGTATCACTGATCTGTTACAGTTGGATCCCTGGGTATCACTGACCTGTTACGGTTGGATCCCTGGGTATCACTGACCTGTTACGGTTGGATCCCTGGGTATCACTGACCTGTTACGGTTGGATCCCTGGGTGTCACTGATCTGTTACGGTTGGATCCCTGGGTATCACTGACCTGTTACGGTTGGATCCCTGGGTATCACTGACCTGTTACAGTTGGATCCCTGGGTGTCACTGATCTGTTACGGTTGGATCCCTGGGTATCACTGATCTGTTACGGTTGGATCCCTGGGTATCACTGATCTGTTACGGTTGGATCCCTGGGTGTCACTGATCTGTTACAGTTGGATCCCTGGGTGTCACTGATCTGTTACAGTTGGATCCCTGGGTATCACTGATCTGTTACGGTTGGATCCCTGGGTATCACTGATCTGTTACAGTTGGATCCCTGGGTGTCACTGATCTGTTACGGTTGGATCCCTGGGTATCACTGACCTGTTACGGTTGGATCCCTGGGTGTCACTGATCTGTTACGGTTGGATCCCTGGGTATCACTGATCTGTTACAGCTGGATCCCTGGGTATCACTGACCTGTTACGGTTGGATCCCTGGGTATCACTGACCTGTTACGGCTGGATCCCTGGGTATCACTGATCTGTTACAGCTGGATCCCTGGGTATCACTGACCTGTTACGGTTGGATCCCTGGGTATCACTGACCTGTTACGGTTGGATCCCTGGGTATCACTGACCTGTTACGGTTGGATCCCTGGGTATCACTGATCTGTTACAGCTGGATCCCTGGGTATCACTGACCTGTTACGGTTGGATCCCTGGGTATCACTGATCTGTTACGGTTGGATCCCTGGGTATCACTGACCTGTTACGGTTGGATCCCTGGGTGTCACTGATCTGTTACGGTTGGATCCCTGGGTGTCACTGATCTGTTACGGTTGGATCCCTGGGTATCACTGATCTGTTACGGTTGGATCCCTGGGTGTCACTGATCTGTTACGGTTGGATCCCTGGGTGTCACTGACCTGTTACGGTTGGATCCCTGGGTGTCACTGATCTGTTACGGTTGGATCCCTGGGTATCACTGATCTGTTACGGTTGGATCCCTGGGTGTCACTGATCTGTTACGGTTGGATCCCTGGGTGTCACTGATCTGTTACGGTTGGATCCCTGGGTGTCACTGATCTGTTACGGTTGGATCCCTGGGTGTCACTGATCTGTTACGGTTGGATCCCTGGGTATCACTGATCTGTTACGGTTGGATCCCTGGGTATCACTGACCTGTTACGGTTGGATCCCTGGGTATCACTGACCTGTTACGGTTGGATCCCTGGGTATCACTGACCTGTTACGGTTGGATCCCTGGGTGTCACTGACCTGTTACGGTTGGATCCCTGGGTGTCACTGATCTGTTACGGTTGGATCCCTGGGTATCACTGATCTGTTACGGTTGGATCCCTGGGTGTCACTGATCTGTTACGGTTGGATCCCTGGGTGTCACTGACCTGTTACGGTTGGATCCCTGGGTATCACTGACCTGTTACGGTTGGATCCCTGGGTATCACTGATCTGTTACGGTTGGATCCCTGGGTATCACTGATCTGTTACGGTTGGATCCCTGGGTATCACTGATCTGTTACGGTTGGATCCCTGGGTATCACTGACCTGTTACGGTTGGATCCCTGGGTGTCACTGATCTGTTACGGTTCGATCCCTGGGTGTCACTGATCTGTTACGGTTGGATCCCTGGGTGTCACTGATCTGTTACGGTTGGATCCCTGGGTGTCACTGATCTGTTACAGTTGGATCCCTGGGTGTCACTGATCTGTTACGGTTGGATCCCTGGGTATCACTGATCTGTTACGGTTGGATCCCTGGGTATCACTGATCTGTTACGGTTGGATTAACTTTAAGATAGTAACCAAACCTTATTCTTAAAGTTGACGTAGATTTACGATATATTCTTTTAAAGGTAGCTGTAACCAAGCCTTATTCTTAAAGTTGACATACATTTATGATATATTCTTCTAAAGCAGGTAGCTGTAACCAAGCCTTATTCTTAAAGTTGACATACATTTATGATATATTCTTCTAAAGCAGGTAGCTGTAACCAAGCCTTATTCTTAAGGTTGACATACATTTACGATATATTCTTTATAGGTAGCTGTAACCAAGCCTTATTCTTAAAGCTGACATACATTTATGATATATTCTTCTAAAGCAGGTAGCTGTAACCAAGCTTTATTCTTAAGGTTGACATACATTTATGATATATTCTTTTAAAGCAGGTAGCTGCAACCAAGCCTTATTCTTAAGGCTGACATACATTTATGATATATTCTTTTCAAGTTGGTACCTTAGAAATAACTGATAAACATGCGAATGTTGCTTAACATCTCTTAGACAGACAGTTTGTGTTAGAATAGGTGTGGGATGTGCTCATGGTTGTCAGGGGTTATAAGGAATATGTGTGTGACCAACTTGTATAAATAAGGTGGAGTCTGAATCAGCTGTTGGAAGCTCTGGGTGCGAACCCCGGGTTTCCCAGCGCTGGAATAAAGCACCGCATGGAGCTGCGCCCGTGGTTCCGTGTCCTGATCACTGACACCGCTGTCATCGCTGTCACAATGGGCCGTGGGGACAAAGGGGGTCCCCATGGTACAACAATGGGCCTTGGGGACAAATGAGGTCCCAAGGATGTCACAATGGGCCCTGGGGATAAAGGGGGGTCCCCTGAATGTCACAATGGGCCCTGGGGACAAAGCGGGGGTCCCTAGGATATCACAATGGGCTCTGGTGACAAAGGGGTCCCCAGGATGTCACAATGGGCTCTGGGGACAAGGGGGGTCCCACCCTGTCACAATGGGCCCTGGGGACAAAGAGGGGTCCCCAGGATGTCACAATAGGCTCTGGGGACAAAGGGCATCCTCAGGATGTCACAATGGGCCCTGGGGACAACGGGGGGTCCTTGGACATAACAATGGGCCCTGGGGACAAAGGGCGTCCTCAGGATGTCACAATGGGCCCTGGGGACAAAGGGGGCTCCCCAGGATGTCACAATGGGCTCTGCGGACAAAGGGGGTCCCCAGGATGTCACAATGGGCCCTGGGGACAAGGGGGGGTCCTGGGATATCACAATGGGCCCTGGGGACAAAGGGCATCCTAAGGATGTCACAATGGGCCCTGGGGACAATGGGGGATCCCCAGGATGTCACAATGGGCCCTGGGAACAAGGGGGGTCCCACCCTGTCACAATGGGCCCTGGGGACAAAGGTGGGATCCCCATGGTGCCACGATGGGCCCTGGGGACAAAGGGGGGGTCCCCAGGATTTCATAATGGGCCCTGGGAACAATGGGGGGTCCTGGGACGTCACAATGGGCCCTGGGGACAAAGGGGGTGACCCAGGATGTCACAATAGACCCTGGGAACAAGGGGGGTCCCACCCTGTCACAATGGGCCCTGGGGACAAAGGTGGGATCCCCATGGTGCCACGATGGGCCCTGGGGACAAAGGGGGGGTCCCCAGGATTTCATAATGGGCCCTGGGAACAATGGGGGGTCCTGGGACGTCACAATGGGCCCTGGGGACAAAGGGGGGGTCCCAGGATGTCACAATGGGCCCTGGGGACAAAGGGGGTGTCCCAGGATGTCACAATAGGCCCTGGGGACAAAGGTGGTTCCCCTGAACGTCACAATGGGCCCTGGGGACAAAGGGGGGTCCCCAGGACGTCACAATGGGCCCTGAGGAGAAAGGGGGGGTTCCCCCGGATTTCACAATGGGTCCTAAGGAAAATGGGGGGTCCTGGGACATCACAATGGGACTGGAGACAAGGGGGTTCCCCAGGATGTCACAATAGG
Source organism: Patagioenas fasciata (assembly GCF_037038585.1). NCBI lineage: Eukaryota > Metazoa > Chordata > Aves > Columbiformes > Columbidae > Patagioenas > Patagioenas fasciata. The sequence continues at coordinate 1,600,256 of NC_092538.1, forward strand.
CCCTGGGGACAAAGAGAGGTCCCCTGAATGTCACAATGGGCCCTGAGGACAAGCGGGGTCCCCACGGTGTCACAATGGGCCCTGGGGACAAAGGGGGTCCCCAGGATGTTCACAATGGACCCTGGGGACAAGGGGGGGTCCTCGGACGTCACAATGGGCCCTGGAGACAAGGGGGGGTCCCCAGTATGTCACAATAGTCCCTGGGGACAAAGAGGGGTCTTTATGGTGTCACAATGGGCCCTGGGGACAAAGACGGTCCCCACGATATCACAATGGGCCCCGGGGGCCAAAGGGGGGTCCCCTGAATGTCACAATGCGCCCTGGGGACAATGGGGGGTCCAGGGATGTCACAATGGGCCCTGGGGACAAAGCGGGGGTCGCCAGGATATCACAATGGGCCCTGGGGACAAAGAGAGTCCCCAGGATGGCACAATGGGCCCTGGGGACAGGGGGGTCCCCACTGTGTCACAACGGGCCCTGGGGACAAAGGGGCGTCCTGTGATGTCACAATGAGCCCTGGAGACAAGGGGGGTCCTGGAATGTCACAATGGGCCCTGGGACAATTGGGGGTCCCCAGGATGTCACAATGGACACTGGGGACAAGGGGGTACCCAAGATGTCACAATGGGCCCTGGGGACAAAAAAGGTCCCCACCCTGTCACAATGGGCCCTTGGGACAAAGGGTGATCCCCAGGATGTCACAATGGGCCCTGGGGACAATGGGGGTCCCCACGGTGTCAGAACGGGCCCTGGGGACAAAGTGGAATCCTGGAATGTCACAATGGTCCCCAGTGACAAAGGCGGTCCCATGGTGCCACAATGGGCCCTCGGGACAAAGGGAATCCCCAGGATTTCACAATGAACACTGGGGACAAGGGGGTCCTGGGACATTACAATGGACCCAGGGGACAAAGGGGGATCCCCAGGATGTCACAATGGGCTCTGGGGAAAATGGGGAGTCCTAGAATGTCACAATGGGCCCTGGGCACATAGTGGGTCCCCATGGTGTCACAATGGGCCCAAGTGACAAGAGTGGTCCCCAAGGTGACACTATGGGCCCTGGGGACAAGGGGGTCCCTCGGATATCACAATGGGCCCTGGGGACAAAGGAGGTCCCCATGGTGCCACAGTGGGTCCTGGGAAAAAACGGGGTCCCCAAGATGTCACAATGGGCCCTGGCGACAAGGGGGGGGTCCCCAAAATGTCACAATGGGCCCTGGGGACAACGGGGGGTCCTGGGACGTCGCAATGGGCCCTGGGGACAAAGGGGATCCCTATGGTGTCACAATGGGCCCTTGGGACAATGGGGGGGTCCACAGGATGTCACAATGGGGTCTTGGGACAAAGAGGGTCCCCAGGATGTCACAATGGGCCCTGGGGACCACGGGGGGGTCCTGGGATGTCACAATGGGCCCCAGTGACACAGAGGGTCCCCATGGTGCCACAATGGACCCTGGGGACAAAGGGGGTCCCCAGGATGTCCCAATGGGCCCTGGGGACAAGGAGGGTCCCCACAGTGCCACGATGGGCCCTGCGGACAAGGGTGTCCACATGGTGTCACAATGGGTCCTGGGGACAAAGTGGGGTCCTGGGATGCCACAGTGGGCCCCAGTGACAAAGGGGGTCCCCATGGTGCCACGATGGGCCCTGCGGACAAGGGGTGTCCCCTGAATGTCACAATGGGCCCTGGGGACAAGGGAGGTCCCCACAGTGTCACAATGGGCCCTGGGGACAAAGAGGCGTCCTGTGATGTCACAAGGGGCCCTGGAGACAAAGGGGGTCCACATGGTGCCACAATGGGCCCTGGGGACTAAGTGGGGTCCTGGGATGTCACAATGGGCCCTGCGGACAAAGGAGGTCCCCATGGTGCCACAATGGGCCTTGGGAACAATGGGGTCTCCCCAGGAGGTCACAATGGGCCCTGGGGACCTGGGGTATCCTGACGGTTTCACCATGGGCCATGGGGACAAACGGAGTCCCTAGAATGCCACAATGGGTCCTGGGAACAAGTGGCGTCCCCATGGTGTCGCAATGGGCCCTGGGGACAAAGGGGGGTTTTGGGATGTCACGATGGGCTCTGAGGACAAGGGGGTTCCTGGGATGCCACAATGGGCACCAGTGACAAAGGGGGTCCCCATGGTGCCACAATGGGCCTTGGGGACAATGGGGTCTCCCCAGGAGGTCACAACGGGCCCTGGGGACATGAGTAACCTGACGGTGTCACAATGGGCCCTGGGGACAAAGGGGTGTCCCCTGAATGTCACAATGGGCCCTGGGGACAATGGGGGGTCCTGGGATGTCACAATGGGCCCCAGTGACAAATGGGGTCCCCATGGTGTCACCATGGGCCATGGGGACAAAGGGAGTCCCCAGAATGCCACAATGGGTCCTGGGAACAAGTGGGGTCCCCATGGTGTCACAATGGGCCCTGGGGACAAAGGGGGTCCCCAGAATGTCACAATGGGCACTGGGAACATAGGGGGGGTCCCCATGGTGTCACAACGGGCCCTGGAGACAAACGGGGTCCCCAAAATGTCACAATGGACCCTGGGAACAATGGGGGGTCCTGGGATGTCACAATGGGCCCCAGGGACAAATGTGGTCCCCATGGTGTCTACAATGGGCCCTCGGGACAAAGTGGAGTCCTGGGATGTCACAATGGGCCCCAGTGACAAAGGGGGTCCCTATGGTGCCACAGTGAGTCCTGGGGACAAAGGGGGTGCCCAGAATGTCACAATGGGCCCTGCAGAGAACGAGGGTTCCTGGGACGTCACAATGGGCCCCAGGAACAATAGGGTCCCTAAGATGTCACAATGGTCCCTGGGGACAAAGGCGGGGTCCCCTCGGTGCCACGATGGGCCATGGGGACAAGGGGGGTCCCCGGGATGTCAGAATGGGCCCTGGGGACAAATTGGGGTCCTGCGATGTCACAATGGGCCCCAGTGACAAAGGGGGTCCTCATGGTGCCACATTGGGCCCTGGGGACAAAGGGAGGTCCCCAGAATGTCACAATGGGCCCTGGGGACATTTGGGGTGCCCAGAATGTCACAATGGGCTCTGGGGACAAAGGGGGTCCCCAGGATGTCACAATGGGCCCTGGGGACAAAGGGGGTCCCCAGGATGTCACAATGGGCCCTGGGGACAAAGGGGCATCCTGGGATATCACAATGGGCCCTGGGGACAAGGGGATCCCCATGGTGTCACAATGGGCCCTTGGGACAATGGGTGGTCCCCAGGATGTCACAATTGGGTCTTGGGACAAAGGGGGTGCCCAGGATGACACCATGGGCCCTTGGGACCAGGCGGGGTCCTGGGATGTCACAATGGGCCCCAGTGACAAAGGGGGTCCCTATGGTGCCAGAGTGAGTCCTGGGGACAAAGGGGGTGCCCAGAATGTCACAATGGGCCCTGCAGACAATGAGGGTTCCTGGGAAGTCACAATGGGCCCTGGGGACAAGGGGGATTCCCTTGAATGTCACAGTGGGCCCTGGGGACAAAGTGGGGTCCTGGGATGTCACAATGGGCCCTGGGGACAAAGGGGGTCCCCACGGTGCCACGACGGGCCTTAGGGACAAGAGGGTCCCCAGGATGTCACAATGGGCCCTGGGGACAGAGGGGGTCCCCACGGTGTCACAATGGTCCCTGGGGACAAAGCGGGTGTCCCCTTGGTGCCACGATGGGCCATGGGGACAAGGGGGGTCCCCAGGATGTCACAATGGGCCCTGGGGACAACAGGGGGTCCTGGGATGTCACAATGGGCCCCAGTGACAAAGGGGGTCCCCATGGTACCACAATGGGCCCTAGTGACAAAGGGGGTCCCCATGGTGCCACAGTGAGTCCTGGGGACAAAGGGGGTGCCCAGGATGTCACAATGGGCCCTGGGGACAATGAGGGGTCCTGGGACATCACAATGGGCCCTGGGGACAAGGGGGGGGCCCTTGAATGTCACAGTGGGCCCTGGAGACAAAGGGTGGTCCCCAGGATGTCACAATGGGCCCTGGGGACAAAGGGGCGTCCTGGGATATCACAATGGGCCCTGGGGACAAGGGGATCCCCATGGTGTCACAATGGGCCCTTGGGACAATGGGTGGTCCCCAGGATGTCACAATTGGGTCTTGGGACAAAGGGGGTGCCCAGGATGACACCATGGGCCCTTGGGACCAGGCGGGGTCCTGGGATGTCACAATGGGCCCCAGTGACAAAGGGGGTCCCCAGGACACCACAATGGGCTCTGGGGACAATGGGGATCCTGGGACATCACAATGAGCCCTTGGGACAAAGGGGGTCCCCACCCTGTCACGATGGGCCTTGGGGACAAAGGTTGTCCCGAGGATGTCACAATGGGCTCTGGGGACAAAGGAGGTCCCCACAGTGTCACAATGGGCCCAGGGGACAAAAAAGGTCCCCAGGATGTCACAATGGGCCCTGGAGACAAGGGGGGGTCCCTTGAATGTCACAGTCGGCCCTGGGGACAAAGGGTGGTCCCCAGGATGTCACAATGGGCCCTGGGGACAAAGAGGGTCCCCACGGTGTCAAAATGGTCCCAGGGGACAAAGGGGGAAGTCCCCTCGGTGCCACGATGGGCCCTGGGGACAACGGAGTCCCCAGGATGTCACAATGGGCCCTGGAGACAAATTGGGGTCCTGGGATGTCACAATGGGGCCCAGTGACAAAGGGGATCCCCATGGTGCCACAATGGGCCCTGGGGACAAAGGGGGTCCCCAGAATGTCACAATGGGCCCTGGGGACATTTGGGGTCCTCAGAATGTCACAATGGGCCCAGGGGATAACGGGGGATCCTGAGACGTCACAATGGGCCCTGGGGACAAAGGGGTCCCCATGGTGCCACAATGGGCCCTTGGGACAAAAGGGGTCCCCTGGATGTCACAATGGGCCCTGGGGACAAAGGGGGGGCATCCCCAGGATATCACAACGGGCTCTGGGAACAAAGCGGGGTCCTGGCATGTCAAAATGGGCCCCAGTGACAAATGGGGTCTCCATGGTCTTACAATGGGCCCTGGGGACAAAGGGGGGTCCTAGGACATCTCAATGGGCCCTGGGGACAAAGAGGGGTCCCCAGGATGTCACCATGGGCTCTGGGGACAATGGTGGGTCCTGGGATGTCACAATGTGCTCTGGGGACAAAGCAGGGGTCCCCATGGTGTCACAATGGGCCCAAGTGACAAGAGGGATCTCCACAGTGCCACGATGGGTCCTGGGGACAAGATAAGGTCCTCGGCTGTCACAATGGGCCCTGAGTACAAGGGGGGTCCCCAAAATTTCACAATGAGCACTGGGGAAAAAGTGGCGTCCTGAAATGTCACAATGGCCCTGGGGACAATGGGAGGTCCTGGGATGTCACAATTGGCCCTGGGGACAAGGGGGGGTTCTGGGATGTTACAATGGTCCCTGGGGACAAAGAGGGGTCCCCAGGATGTCACAATAGGCCCTGGGAACAAAGACGGGTCTCCTGAATATCACAATGGGCTCTGGCGACAAGTGGGGTCCCTACGGTGTCACAATGAACCCTGGAGACAAAGGGGGTCCCCAGGATGTCACAATGGGCTCTGGTGACAAGAGGGGTCCCAAAGATGTCACAACGGGGAATGGAGACAAAGGGGGGGTCCCAACGGTGCCACGATGGACCCTGGGGACAAGGGGGTCCGCAGGGTGTCACAATGGGCCCTGGGGACAAAGAGGGGGTCCCCAGGATTTCACAATGGGCCCTGGGAAAAATAGGGGGTCCTGGGATGTCACAATGGGCCCTGGAGATAAGGGGGGGTCCCCAGGATGTCACAATAGGCCCTGGGGACAAGGGGGGTCCCAAGGACGTCACAATGGGCACTGGAGACAAAGAGGGGGTCCCCAGGATGTCACAATGGGCTCTGGGGACAATGGGGTGTCCTGGGATGACACAATGGGCCCTGGGGACAAAGGGGGCTCCCCACGATATCACAATGGGCTCTGGGGACAAGGGGTGTCCAACCCTGTCACAATGGGCCCTGGGGACAAAGGGGGGGTCCCCACGGTGTCACAATGGGCACTGGGGACAAGGAGGATCCCCATGGTGCCACGATGGGCCCTGGGGACAAGGGGGTCCCCAGGATGTCACAATGGGCACTGGGGTCAAAGAGGGTCCCCAGGATGTCACAATGGGCACTGGGGACAAGGGGGTTCCCCACTCTGTCACAATGTGCCCTGGGGACAAAGAGAGTCCCTACGGTGTCACAGTTGGACCTGGGGACAAAGTGGAGTCCTGGGATGTCACAATGGGCGCTGGAGACGAGGGGGTCCTCCGGATGACACAAAGGACCCTGGGGACAAAGTAAGGTCCTCGGCTGTCACAATGGGCCCTGAGGACAAGGGGGGTCCCCAGAATTTCACAATGAGCACTGGGGACAAAGTGGAGTCCCAAAATGTCACAATGGGCCCTGTGGACAAGGGGGGGTCCCCAGGATGTCACAATGGGCCCTGGGGACAAGGGGGGTCCCCACAGTGTCACAATGGGCCCTGGGGACAAGGGGGACACTGGGATGTCACAGTGGGCCCCAGTGACACAGGGTGTCCCCATGGTGCCACAATGAGCTCTGGGGATAATGGGGGTCCCCAGCATGTCACAATGGGATCTGGGGACAAAGGGGGGTCCCCAGGATGTCACAATTGGCCCTGGGGACAATGAGAGGTCCTGGGATGTCACAATGGGCCCTGGGGACAAAGGTGGTCCCCATGGTGCCACAATGGGCCCTGGGGACAAAGATGGGTCCTGGGATGTCACAATAGGCACTGGGGACAAAGCGGGGGGCCCATGGTGTCACAATGGTTCCCCAGTAACAAGGGGGGTCCCCATGGTGCCACTATGGGCCCTGGGGACAAGGCGGGGTCCCCATGGTGTCACAATGGGCCCTGGGGACAAAGTGGGGTCCTGGGATGTCATAATGGGCACTGGGGACAAGGGGGATCTTGGGAAGTCACAATGGACCCTGGGGACAACGGGGTTCCCCACTCTGTCACAATGGGCCCTGGGGACAAAGAGGGTCCCTACGGTGTCACAGTTGGACCTGGGGACAAAGTGGAGTCCTGGGATGTCACAGTGGGCACTGGAGACGAGGGGGTTCCCAGGATGTCACAATGGGATCTGGGGACAAAGGGGGGTCCCCAGGATGTCACAATAGGCCCTGGGGACAAGGGGGTTCCCCACTCTGTCACAATGTGCCCTGGGGACAAAGAGAGTCCCTACGGTGTCACAGTTGGACCTGGGGACAAAGTGGAGTCCTGGGATGTCACAATGGGCACTGGAGACGAGGGGGTCCTCCGGATGACACAAAGGACCCTGGGGACAAAGTAAGGTCCTCGGCTGTCACAATGAGCCCTGAGGACAAGGGGGGTCCCCAGAATTTCACAATGAGCACTGGGGACAAAATGCGGTCCTGGGATGTCAAAATGGGCCCTGGGGACAAAGGGGGTCCCTTAATTGTCACAATGGGCCCTGGGGACAAGGGGGGTCCCCACGGTGTCACAATGGGCCCTGGGGACAAAGTGGGGTCCTGGAATGTCACAATGGGCCCAGAGGACAAAGGGGGTCCCCATGGTGCCACAGTGGGCCCTGGGACAAAGGGGGTCCTGAGACGTCACAATGGGCCCTGGGGAAAAGGCGGGGTCCCCACGGTGTCACAATGGGCCCTGGGGACAATGGGGGGTCCTGGGATGTCACAATGGGCCCCAGTGACAAAGGGGGTCCCCATGGTGCGACAACGAGCTCTGGGGATAAAGGGGGTCTCCAGGATGTCACAATGGGCCCTGGGGACAAAGGAAGTCCCCAGAATGCCACAATGGGTCCTGGAAAGAAGTGGGGTCCCCACGGTGTCACAATGGGCCTTGGGGACAAAGGGGGGTCCCCAGGATGTCACAATGGGCCCCGGGGACAAAGGGGTCGCCAGGATGTCACAATGGGTACTGGGGACAAAGGCGGGGTCCCCATGGTGTCACAATGGACCCAAGTGACAGGACGAGTCCCCACGGTACCACTATGGGCCCTGGAGACCAGGGGGTTCCCCGGATTTCACAATGGGCCCTGGGGACAAGGGGGGTCCCCAGGATGTCACAATGGGCACTGGGGACAACGAGGGGTCCTGGGACGTCACAATGAGCCCTGGGGAGAAAGGGGGGTCCCCACCCTGTCAGAAGGGACCCTGGGGACAAGGTGGGGTCCTGAGATGTCACAATGGGCCCTGGGGACAAAGGAGGTGTCCATGGTGCCACAATGGGCCCTGGGGACTAGGGGGGGGGGGTCCCCTCGGTGCCACGATGGGCCCTGGGGACAAGGGGGTCCCCAGGATGTCACAATGGGCCCTGAGGACAAATTGGGGTTCTGGGATGTCACAATGGGCCCTGGGGACAAAGGGGGTCCCCATGGTGCCACAATGGGCCCTGGGGACAAAGAGGGGTCCCCAGAATGTCACAATGGGCCCTGGGGACATTTGGGGTCCCCAGAATGTCACAATGGGCCCTGGGGACAATGGGGGATCCTGAGACGTCACAATGGGCCCTGGGGACAAAGTGGGTCCCCATGGTGTCACAACACCCTGGGGACAATGCAGGGTCCCCAGGATGTCACAATGGCCCCTGGGGACATTAGGGGTCCCCACAGTTTCACGATCTTAACCCTTGACACCCCCCAACTACTGGGTCCTTAGGGTTACTCCCGGGTCCCTCCTGAACTGAATCCCCGCCCGAACTCCTGGGTCTGATAGAGGGCACGAACATTTTAAGGGTTAACAAAACATAATTGGGTGCCCACTAACGAGCCAACACTTTAGGGCTGAGCCACACAACGAGTGCTTAGTTCAGAGCTTTAGGTGAACTCATGGTAAGGAAACCAGAACCCAGCAGTGCCAGGATCAGGAGTTTTACGGCACCAGCTGTGAACTCGAGGGGACGAGAGAACCGAGATTTACAGCAAAAAGGGGGTGCCAGGCTGGGTTCAACCGACCTGAAGCTTGGGTCCCAGTCCATTCAACACAAGGAGCCAAACGTGAGGAAGCTGAAGGAGCCTTCATCCAAAGACCCCTCCTCCAGAGCACCAGGTGGCGCCGCGCAGGCGAACAGGGGGCGTCCAGGCGGAGACTACGGCAGTGATGAGCGGGAAAGGTTATGGATGTGCGCGGGCGCTCCGGGGTCGTTGGGACACGAGCACCTCGCTGTATTTAAACGCAGCTCCTGCCGCTCGGAGCGGCGCACGAGGGGTGGAACCATCGCTCCCCTTGCGCCCGACGGCGAAACGAACGCAGCTGCTCTGGAGCCCTGCGGGGTGTGGAGGTTCATGGCTCCGGAGGCTGTAAAGTTGTTTCTGCGCCTCCGTTCCCCTCATGGTCCCCCCATTCCCTTCACACCGACCCTCAATCCACCCCCCACCCGACCCCCAGCTCCCCCCAAACCCCGACCCCCAGCTCCCCCCCACCGACCCCCAAATGCCCCCCCGACCCCCAATTCCTCCCCAGACTGACCCCCAATGCCCCCTCACACCGACCCCCAAGGCCGCCCCCGCACACCAACCCCCCAGTTCCCCCCTCAAACACCGACCCCCAATCCCCCCCCGGACCCTAATTCCCCCTCGCACTGACCCCCAACGCCCCCCACACCAACCCCTAATGCCCCTCACATCGACCCCCAAATCCTCCCCAGACTGACCCCTCAAATCCTCCCCAGACCAACCCCCAACTTCCCCCCCACACCGACCCCCAATTCCCCCTCACACCGACCCCCAATGTCCCCCCCGCCACACCAGACCCCAATTCCCCCCCACACCGACCCCCAATTCCCCCCACACTGATCCCCAATGCCCCCCCCCCACACCGACCCCCAATTCCTCCCCAGACTGACCCCCAATGCCCCCTCACACCGACCCCCAAGGCCCCCCCTGCACTGACCCCCCCACACCGACCCCCCAATTCCCCCCTCAAACACCGACCCCCAGTGCCCCCCCACTGGACCCTAATTCCCCCTCGCACCGACCCCCAATGCCCCCCCACACACTGACCCCCAGTTCCTGCCCCCCACACCAACCCCTAATGCCCCTCACATCGACCCCCAAATCCTCCCCACACTGACCCCTCAAATCCTCCCCAGACCAACCCCCAACTTCCCCCACACCGACCCCCAATTCCCCCTCACACCGACCCCCCAAGCCCCCCCCACCGATCCTCAATTCCTCCCCACACCGACCCCCAATGTCCCGCTCACACCGACCCTCAGTTTCTCCCCCACACCGCCCCCCAATTCCCCCCTCACACCGACCCCAAATCCCCACCACCACACTGCCCCCCAAATCCCCCCCTCACACCGACCCCCAATGCCCCTCACGCCGACCCCAATTCCTCCCCCCACACCGACCCCCAATGCCCCTCACGCCGACCCCCAGCTCCCCTCACAACCTCCACCAAAACGGCGGCGCCTCCCTCTCCTCCCTCCCGCCTTTTCCCGCCACACACTCCCGGCACGTGACGCCGGCGAGGGGGCGTGGCCGGCGGCGAGGGGGCGTGGCCGCGGCGCCGGCGGGCGGGAAGCGCCGGGGCGGGAAACACCGGGTGAGGAGATCGCGTCCCGTCGGGTCCCTCGTGTCCCTTCATGTCCCATCGTGTCCCCTCGTGTCCCTCGGGTCCCCTCATCGTCCCCTCGTGTCCCTCGGGGCCCCTCGTGTCCCCTCATCTCCTCAGCACCCCCGCTGGAGCCCCCCCGTCCCTCCCCTCCAGGAGAGACCCCGGGGCTGGGGCGGATCCGCCATCAATCCCCCCACAGACTTTTTCTCTCTTTCATCCCCCTTTTCCCTCTTTTCCCTCTTTCCCCCTTTATCCCTCTTTCCCCCCTTTTTCCCTTCCCCCCCTTTTTCCCTCTTTTCCCTCTTTCCGCCGTTTTTCCCTCTTTTCCCTCTTTCCCCCCTTTCCCTCTTCCCCCTTTTCCCCCCCTTTTTCCCTCTTTTCCCTCTTTCCCCCTTTATCCCTGTTTCCCCCCTTTTTCTCCCTTTCCCCCCTTTTTCCCTCTTCCCCCTCTTTTCCCCCTTTTTCTCCCTTTTTCCTTCTTCCCCCCCTTTTCCGCCTTTTCCCTCTTTCCCCCTTTATCCCTCTTTTCCCTCTTTCCGCCCTTTTCCCTCTTCCCCCCTTTTTCCCTCTTTTCCCTCTTTCCCCTTTATCCCTCTTTGCCCCCTTTTTCCCTCTTTTTCCTCTTCCCCCCCTCTTCCCCCTCTTTTCCCTCTTCCCCCTTTTTCCCTTTTCCCCCCTTTTCCCCCTTTTTCCTCTTTCCCCCCTTTTCTCCCCTTTTCCCTCTTCCCTCTTTTCCCTTCTTTCCCCCCTTTCCCTCTTCCCCCCTCTTTCCATCTTATCCGTCTTTTCCCCTTTTATCCCTGTTTCTTCCCTTTTCCCCCCCTTTCCCTCTTTCCTCGCTTTTTCCCTATTTTTCCCTCTTTCCCCCCTTTTTCCCTCTTTTCCCTCTTTCCTCGCTTTTTCCCTCTTTTTCCCTCTTTCCCCCCTTTTTCCCTCTTTCCCCCCTTTTTCCCCCTTTTCCCTCTTTCCTTGCTTTTTCCCCCTTTTCCCTCTTTCCCCCCTTTTCCCCTCTTTTCCCTTTTTCCCCCTTTTCCCTCTTTCCCCCCTTTTTCCCCCTTTTCCCCCTTTTCCCTCTTCCCCGTTTCCCTCTCCCGTTTTCCCGTCCCTCCTCCCATTCCCGTGCAGCCCAACCCCTTCCCCCCTTTTCCCCAGAGCAGTTTTCATACAGATCCCCCCTTTCCCCCCAGCCCCGAACCCCCGGGGGTTTCTCAGCATCAGCAGCCACTTCACTCCCCCCAATTTAACTCTTTGTGTCCCTTTTCCAGGCTCTTTGGGAGCCCGGGTGTCCTGGGGCCGCTCTGGTTTTTGCTCCGGGGTGTTTGGAGCCCGGTGACCATGGACCTGTTTCCCTTGGGCGACGAGCTGCGTGGCTTTGCCCAGAGCCCCGGGCTGCTCTGCGGGGAAGCGCTGGAGCCCGACCTGGAGCCCAGTCTGAGCCTGGAGCCCGACCTGGAGCCCAACCTGAGCCTGGAGCCCGACCTGAGCCTGGAGCCCAACCTGAGCCTTGAGCCTGACCTGGAGCCCAGTCTGAGCCTGGAGCCCGACCTGGAGCCCAACCTGAGCCTGGAGCCCAACCTGAACCTGGAGCCCATCCTGAGCCTTGAGCCTGACCTGGAGCCCAACCTGAGCCTGGAGCCCAACCTAGAGCCCAACCTGAGCCTGGAGCCCAATCTGAGCCTTGAGCCCAACCTGGAGCCCAACCTGAGCCTGATCACTAATGATCAGTATTTACTAATGATGGTCATAATTTATTAATAGTGATCAGTATTTATTAATAACAACCAGTATTTATTAATGATGGTTAGTATTTATTAATGACAATTAGTATTTATTAATAACCACCAGTATTTATTAATAACGGCCAGTATTTATTAATGGCGGTCAGTATTTCTTAATGACAATCAGTATTGATTAATGATGGCATTTATTAAGGATGATTAGTATTTATTAATGATGATCAGTATTTATTAATGACGGTCACTATTTATTAATGATGATCAGTATTGATTAATGATGGCGAGTATTTATTAATGATGATCAGTATTTATTAATAACAGTCAGTATTTATTAATGACAGCATCGATAAATGATTGTGAGTATTTATTAATGATGATCAGTATTTATTAATGATGGTCAGTATTTATTAATAACGATCAGTATTTATTAGTGACGGTCACTGTTTATTAGTGACAATCAGTATTTATTAATGAGGGTCAGTATTTATTAATCCTTGTTATTTAACCCTTTTGGGTTGAAACCTTTGAGACCGAACGCCGATTGATTCCACCGGGCAAGCTCCACCTGCCTGGAGCTTCAGCGCCGACTACGCCATCTGTTCTAAAAGCGCCGCGGCTTTATCATGTTGATTTTTTTACCTATTTATCCTGATTTTTGTCACTTTAGCCACTTGGCGGCTGCTCCAGTTGATGATGGCGGCGTCTCCATCTGCCGGAACCACGGGTGGTCGGTGGACACCGAGAGGGGGCAGGTAACGGGCACCCATGGGTGCTGCTCATTGAGCGGGGATCTGAGCGAAGGCGGCGGGGGGGACGGCGGTGCCGTCGAAGCCCTTTGCGGGGGTCGTTACCAAATTGTGCGTAATTGGATGATTTGTGAACGTCGCTGCCGATTGAGTGGAGACGACGGGGTGAGAAAACGAGAAATAGGGAATCGCTGCGGTGTAAAGATTCGCGTTGCGCGCTCCCGCCCGGTTTGGGTCGTGTTTAGCGTAGCGGGTTTTATTATCCTCGTTATATAACGGAGAAATAATTGGGAAGAGCAGTTTGCAAAGCGCTTTGATATCCTCCAGCGCCACCGACGCTCCCGGTTCCGTTTGTGCTCAGGTGCGCGACGCGGGCGATGCAAACACCGCGAAACCATCGTTGGGAGATGGAAACGCCGCCTCCGAACCCCCGACGCTGTCCGAAAACCCCCCTGGTGATCCCGGTGTTGGTTCCGGTGACAAGGAACGAGGTGGGTGAGGAGTACTTGGATGGTTGTGCGATGATTCGGCAACCGGCGGCGCCGGAGTCGCTTCCCGGAGCACCCGTGTGTGTGTCCCTGGCTGAACCAAGGGTGCTACGTGCCCCAGAACCCCCCAAATTACACCCAAATAACGCTATGGGGACGCGCTCGGCGGCCGCTACCCCAGGGACGGGCTCTGGGAGGCTCCAGGCTCCCGCTGGGTTATTGATCCGAAATACGGAACCCGGCGATCGCCTCGAGTTGGGTGAAAGGGAGGAAGCATCAGCAGGACTGGTGGGTCCCCAGACCCCTCATTTTGGGGTTCGCCGCTTGCTTTTGAGCCAAAAAAGGAGGAAAAGCAGATAAACGCCCGTGTGATTTTCTGCGTTTTCCACCTTTAACCCTTTTTTTGTTCGATGTTGCCCAGCTCACCGAAAATGAGTCTCCGGATGGGAAGATCTCGCAGCAAAAGAGGCGACGGAGGCCGAAACCCCTCGTGATCCCGACACCGGGATTGAAGCGCTTTCGGCCGCCCCGCAGGGTTAATTCGGTGCGATGCAGATGTCCCCACGTAGCGCTTTGGGGGGAACACCCCGCTTTATGGTTGTGGTTTACGGGGGGTTTATCTCAACCCGAGCCGAGCGATCCCGGTGTAAAACCGCCCGGTGAACCCGGTTTGGGTTCGGCGTCCCCTCGCTGGTTTGTGGTGACAAACGCAGAGCTCATGCTCCCCAAAAACCCCCAAAATGGGTGATTTTGTGGAATATGGGATGGAAACAACCCCCCAGCGTTTTGCTGCGATATCGGGTGTAAAAACCACCCGAGTGCTGCGATCGACTGCAAAACCCCATTGGGATGATCCATCAGCGACCGATTTCACCAAAACGATGGGAATTGGGACAATTTGTGGTTGTGACGCCGAGGAACGGTCTCGGCACGATGATTTTGATCGCGAGCGTTGTTTTTCCCCTCTATTTCTCAATATCCCGCAGGCAGAATGGACGGCGACTTGGGATTGTGCCTGGTGAAGGACGCCCCCAAAATCAGCGTCCGGCCGTGAGTCCCCAAACCACCAAAAACGGGCGCAAAACGGGTGCGTCGCGCTTTTCCTGCCCCTCGTTTGGCCCACCAGGACCCATTGACGTCCATTCCGAACGGAACACGAGGCGCTGATGTCACCGGCGGCGCTGATGTCACGGCGGAACCCCGGCAACGCTTTGTTGTTCCGAGCCCTCGCAGGGTGTCTCTCCCACTCTGCCGCGTCTCGGAGCGAATCCCTGTGGTTTTCGGCCGAACCGCGCGGTTTTGGTGCCGATCAGAGCACGATGATGCCGTGAGCGCTCAGAACGCCCCCGTCCCCCCCGCCGCACCGCTGCGGTCCCCGTCACCGCCTCCCGTCCCCTCTCCAGGCAGATCAACGTGGGGAGCGGCTTCCAGGCGGAGCTGCTGGCCCTGCGCGACCCAGCGCAGGCGCAGCAGGACGAGCAGCGCGCGGAGCTGGTCTGGAAGCCCTGGGGGGACATGGACACCGACCCGCAGGTGCCCGACCCAGGTATCGCACGCATTGGGTGCCTGGCCCACCCCACCTGGGCACCGGGGGGGTCGTCGCTGCTCTTGGGGCTCCCAACGCTGCCTTTTGGGTAGAAATAGTGATGTTTCTCCATGTCTTTCTTGCTCTCCGCTCCACCTGGTTGGCTCGTTTTCCGCTGTCCCGTATCGCGCCTTTTGTCCCCAAAACCCAACATAAACCCAACTTTTCCTTCTCGTATCGTACCCATTGTTGTATCGCACCTTTTCTTGACCAACTCTGACGTTTCCATTGTCCTATCGCATCTTTTCTCAACAAAACCCAACTTTTCCTTGTCCTATCGCATTTTTTCTCAACAAAACCCAACTTTTCCTTGTCTTCTCACATCGTTTCTTGACAGAACCCAACGTTTCTGTTGTCCTATTGCATCTTTTCTTGACATACACCCAACTTTTCCTTGTCCTATTGCGTCTTATCTTGACCAACTCCAACTTTTCCTTGACCTATCATGTCTTTTCGTGACATAAACCCAACTTTTCCTTGTCCTATCGCATCTTTTCTTGACAAAAGCCAACTTTTCCTTGTCCTATTGTCTTTTCTTGACATAAACCCAACTTTTCCTTGTCCTATTGCGTCTTATCTTGACCAACTCCAACTTTTCCTTGTCCTATCGCATCTTTTCTCAACCAAACCCAACTTTTCCTTGTCCTATCGTGTCTTTTCTTGACATAAACCCAACTTTTGCTTGTCCTATCGTGTCTTTTCTTGACAAAACCCAACGTTTCCATTGTCCTATCACGTCTTTTCTCAACAAAACCCAACTTTTCCTTGTCCTATTGCACCTTTTCTTGACAAACCCCAACATTTCCTTTATCATATCGCATCTTTTCTTGACCAACTCCAACTTTTCCTTGAATCGTACCCATTGTCGTATCACGCTTTTCCTTGAAAAACCCCAGCTTTTCCTTGTTGGATCCCATATTTCCACCCCCAAACCCCAACACCCCCATGTCACATCCCCCTTTCCCCAAACCCCAACACCCCCATGTCACATCCCCCTTTCCCCAAACCCCAACACCCCCATGTCACATCCCCCTTTCCCCAAACCCCAACACCCCCATGTCACATCCCCCTTTCCCCCCAACACCCCCATGTCACATCCCCCTTTCCCCAAACCCCAACACCCCCATGTCACATCCCCCTTTCCCCAAACCCCAACACCCCCATGTCACATCCCCCTTTCCCCCCAACACCCCCATGTCACATCCCCCTTTCCCCAAACCCCAACACCCCCATGTCACATCCCCCTTTCCCCAAACCCCAACACCCCCATGTCACATCCCCCTTTCCCCAAACCCCAACACCCCCATGTCACATCCCCCTTTCCCCAAACCCCAACACCCCCATGTCACATCCCCCTTTCCCCAAACCCCAACATCCCCATGTCACATCCCCCTTTCCCCAAACCCCAACACCCCCATGTCACATCCCCCTTTCCCCCCAACACCCCCATGTCACATCCCCCTTTCCCCAAACCCCAACACCCCCATGTCACATCCCCCTTTCCCCCCCAAACCCCAACATCCCCACCTCATATCACCCCATTTCCCCCCTGAACCCCAACATCCCCATGTCCCATCACCCCATTTCCCCCACCCCGTGTCGGTTGCAGTGTTGACCCTGCTGTCCATGGCGAGCTCCAGCACCGTCCCCGGGAGCTCCAGTGCCATCCCCGGGAGCTCCAGTGCCATCCCTGGGAGCTCCAGTGCCGTCCCTGGGAGCTCCAGTGCCATCCTGGGGAACTCCAGCACCATCCCCAGGAGCTCGAGTGCCATCCCCGGGAGCTCCAGTGCCATCCCTGGAAACTCGAGCGCCATCCCCGGGAGCTCCAGTGCCATCCCTGGGAGCTCCAGTGCCGTCCCTGGGAGCTCCAGTGCCATCCCTGGGAGCTCCAGTGCCATCCCTGGGAGCTCCAGTGCCGTCCCTGGGAGCTCCAGCGCCACCCCTGGGAGCTCCAGTGCCATCCTCGGGAGCTCCAGTGCCATCCTCGGGAGCTCCAGTGCCGTCCCTGGGAGCTCCAGCGCCACCCCGGGAGCTCCAGTGCCATCCTCGGGAACTCCAGCGCCATCCCTGGGAGCTCCAGTGCCATCCTCGGGAGCTCCAGTGCCATCCCTGGGAGCTCCAGTGCCATCCTCGGGAGCTCCAGTGCCATCCCTGGGAGCTCCAGTGCCGTCCCCGGGAGCTCCAGTGCCATCCCTGGGAGCTCCAGTGCCATCCTCGGGAGCTCCAGTGCCATCCCTGGGAGCTCCAGTGCCGTCCCCGGGAGCTCCAGTGCCGTCCCCGGGAGCTCCAGTGCCATCCCCGGGAGCTCCAGCGCCATCCCTGGGAGCTCCAGTGCCATCCCTGGGAGCTCCAGCACCGTCCCCGGCGCCGTCCCCAACCTGGAGCTGGCCCTGCACTGCCTGCACGCAGCGCGCGGCGACCTGATGGTGAGTGACCCCAAAACCACCCGATATCACCCCAAACCCCCTGATATCACCCCAAACCCCCCGATATCACCCCCAAAGCCCCCCAATATCGCCCCCATACGCCCGATATCTCCCCAAAACCCCCGATATCTCCCTCAAACCCCCCAATATCACCCCAAAACCTCCTGATATCTCCCCAAAACCCCTTGATGTGACCCCAGAGCCCCCCGATATCACCCCAAAAGCCCCAATATCACCCCCATGCCCCCGATATCACCCCAAAACCGCTGATATTTCCCCAAAACACCCTGGTATCTCCCCAAACCCCCGATATCTCCCCAAAACCCCCAATATCACCCCCATGCCCCCGATATCACCCCAAAACCGCTGATATTTCCCCAAAACACCCTGGTATCTCCCCAAACCCCCGATATCTCCCCAAAACCCCCGATATCACCCCAATCCCCATGATATCTCCCCAAAACCCCCTGATATCTCCCCAACACCCCTTGATATCACCCCAGAACCCCTCGATATCACCCGAAAAGCCCCAATATCACCCCCATGCCCCCGATATCACTCCAAAACCCCCTGATATCTCCCCAAAACCCCCCGATATCTCCCCAAACACCCCGATATCACCCCAAAAGCCCCCGATATCACCCCAAACCCCTTTGATATCTCCCCAAAACCCCTTGATATCTCCCCAAAACCCCCCGATATCTCCCCAAACCCCCGACATCACCCCAAAAGCCCCAATATCACCCCAAACCCCCTGATATCACCCCAAAACCCCGATATCTCCCCAAAACACCCCGATATCACCCCAAAAGCCCCTGATATCTCCCCAAATCCCCTTGATATCACCCCAGAACCCCTCGATATCATCCGAAACCCCCTGATATCTCCCCAAAACCCCTCGATATCACCCCAGAACCCTCCGATATCACCCCCAAAAGTCCCAATATCACCCCCATGCCCCCGATATCACTCCAAAACCCCTTGATATTTCCCCAAACCCCCCGATATCACCTCAAAATCTCCTGATATCACCCCAACCCCAAAACCCCCCGGTATCTCCCCAAACCCCCCAATATCTCCCCAAACTTCCCGGTATCTCCCCAAAGCCCCCAATATCACCCCAAAAGCCCCCGATATCACCCCCAAGCCCCCCGATATCACCCCAAAAGCCCCAATATCACCCCTATGCCCCCGCTATCACTCCAAAACCCCCTGATATCACCCCAAAGCCCCCGATATCACCCCAAACGCCCTGATATCCCCCCGGAACCCCTTGATATCTCCCCAAAAGCCCCCGATATCACCGCCAAACCCCCTGATATCTCCCGAAAACCTCCTGATATCACCACAGTACCCCCCAATATCACCCCAAAACCCCCTGATATCTCCCCAAAACCCCTTGATATCACCCCAAAAGCCCCCGATATCACCCCAAACCCCCGGATATCACCCCAAAACCCCCCGATGTCACCCTACAAACCTTCGATGTCACCCCAAAACCCCCCGGTATCTGCCCAAAACCCCCCGATATCACGCCAAAACCCTGATATCTCCCCAAAACCCCTTGATATCACCCTAGAACCCCCCGGTATCACCCCAAACCCCCTGATATCACCCCCAAAAGCCCCAGTATCACCCCCATGCCCCCGATATCACTCCACAACCCCCTGATATCTCCCCCAAACCCCCCGATATCACCCCAAAACCTCCCCGATATCACCCCAAATCCCCATGATATCTCTCCAAAACCCCCCGATATCTCTCCAAAACCCCCCTATATCACCCCAAAGCCCCCTGATATCACCCCAAAGCCCCCTGATATCACCCCAAAACCCCCCGATACCTCCCCCAAACCCCCCGATATCTCCCCTAAACCCCCTGATATCTCCCCAAAACCCCCAAAATCACATCTTGGGGCGTCCTGCTCCGAATGGAAGGGGAACCCCGAGCCTCTTCCTCTTGCAGAAGGCGCTGGAGATGCTGCTTTCGGGGGGGCCCCCCAAGTCCGAATCGGACCCTCTGGCCAATTATCATTACGCAGGTAAACGAGGAACGGGGCCCATTCCCCCCCCAGGACACAAACAGACACCACGATACCCTTTCCACGCTGATTTAAACATCTTGGGCTGCCGATAACGACCCCCCCGCCCCATTTGCTAATTGCGTTCCCCATAACGAACCCGCTCATTGCCCCGCAGGCTCGGACACGTGGACGCCATTGGAGCAGCAGCTTTTCCACCGTGCTTTTGCCACCCACAAGAAGGACTTTTATCGCATCCACAAGAAGGTAAATCCCCCAAAATCATCGGGTTTTAACCCAAAAAGCTGCGTTTTTGAGTCACGCATCGAACTCCCGTTCTCCAAAAAGTCATTTTCCTGCTTAATGCTGCAAAAAAGGCACCGGAATGAGACAAAACGAGGTGTAAATGTGATTTACCGCGGCGTTTCCATCCTAAACCGCCCCTATCCCCTCGCTTAGGTCCAGACTAAGACTGTGGCCCAGTGTGTTGAATATTACTACATCTGGAAGAAAACGACCAAACTCAAGTCCTACCGAGCAAAAGGGACGGGCAAAAAAGCCAAGAGAAACAAGGAAAAGGCCGAGGAGAAGGTAGAAAACGCGTTTACGCGGAATTTGTGCCACAGGAAAACCGCCTTGAGGCCAAAAAAGCGGCTTTTGGGGCCCGAAATGGGCTCGATTGGCTGCAGGTTGATTGCAGTGATTCCAGGTATTAACGATCCTGGTGGGGTTTGAATGGTTTGGGGGATATTCTGTGGTTTTGGCTTCGCCGCCGAAGGGAATTGCTGTAAGTTCCCTGCCAAAAAGCGGTGGTTTGTGTCACAAAAAGAGCCGGTTTTGGCTCTTTTAGCCTCACCTGGCTGAGTTGTCTCTATGGGCTGTTCCATAGGGTCTTGTTTCCAAGCTGGTTTATTCTCAGCACTCTCGACCTTTGGTGAAAGGGGGGAATGAGGGGAATCTCTGCTTTCCAGGCCACTTTCCAGCCCCCGAAGAAGAAGCCCCGTCCCTCGCCCGAGGAAAGGGCCAAAATGAAGCAGCAAATGGCCCAAAATGAGGGCGCCGGGGAGTCCTTTCCATGCACTGAGTGCGGCAGGTGAGTTGTTGCTTATTTGGGGATAAAGAGGTTAAAAGGTGTTAAAGCCACCCGGCGCGGAGCCGAGAAACGGCGCCGGACCCGCGCCAAAACGCACCCAGAGAGGGTGAAGCCAAAAAGCACTAAAACCTGGGTTTTCCGCCCCGTTTCCAGGGCGTTTGCCACGATGCGGGGCAAGAACGCACACATGAGGTGGCACCGGGCGCGGGAGCTGCAGGCGGGGACCGAGCTGACTCCAAAGGGCTTGGAAATTGAGGACAAACCAGCCGAAATGGTGATTGCTGCGCTGGTTCTGGAGCCGCAGGCCGGGACCGAGCTGCCCATAAAGTGCTTGAAGATTGAGGAGAAACCAGCTGAAATGGCGATTGCGGGACCGGAGCTGCAGGATGGCACCGAGCCGCCCCCAAGATCCTTGGAAACTGAGGACAAACCAGCCGTAATGGAGATTGCGGTGCCAGAACCGCAGGTGGGGACCGAGCCGCCCCAAAAATGCTTGAAGATTGAGGACAAACCAGCCGAAATGGTGAATGCGGGACCGGAGCTGCAGGATGGCACCGAGCCACCCCCAAAGGGCCTGAATATCGAGGAGAAACCAGCTGAAATGGTGATTGCAGCGCTGGAGCCGCAGACCGGGACTGAGACACCCCTGAAATGTGTGAAAATTGAAGAGAAACCAGCTGAAATGGTGACTGTGGCGCTGGAGCCGCAGGCTGAGACCAAGCTGCCCCTAAAGTGCTTCAAAATTGAGGGCAAACCAGCCAAAATGGTGATTGTGGGACCAGAGCTGCAGGATGGCACTGAGCCACCCCCAAAGGGCCTGGAAATTGAGGAGAAACCAGCTGAAATGGCGATTGCTGCGCCGGTTCTGGAGCCGCAGGCCGGGACTGAGCCGCCTCCAAGATGCTTGGAAATTGAGGAGAAACGAGACAAAATGGTGATTGTGGGACCGGAGCTGCAGGCTGACACTGAGCCACCACCAAAATACCTGCAAATTGAGGACAAACCAGCTGAAACGGTGATTGCGGCGCCAGCGCCGGAGCCGCAGGCTGAGACCGAGCCCACCCTGAAGCGCTTTAAAATTGAAGAGAAACCAGCGGAAATGGCGATGCCGGAGCCGGAGGCCGGGACTGAGCCACCCCTGAAGCGCTTAAGAATTGAGGAGAAAGCAGCTGAAATGGAGATTGCAGCACTGGAGCTGCAGGCCGGGACTGAGCCACCGCCAAAGTGTTTGAAAATTGAGGAGAAAGCAGCCGAAATGGAGATTGCGGTGCCAGAGCCACAGGCCGGGACCGAGCCGCCCGAAAAGTGCCTGAAAATTGAGGGAAAACCAGCGGAAATGGTGATTTTGGCACCGGAGCCGCAGGTGGGGACCGAGCCGCCCCCAAAATGCTTTCAAATTGAGGAAAAAACAGGCGAAATGGCGATGCCGGTGCGGGAGCTGCAGGCCGGGACCGAGCCGCCTCCAAATTGCCTGGAAATGGAGGAAAAAGCAGCTGAAAAGGCGATTGCGGAGCCAGAGCCGGAGGCCGGGACCGAGCCGCCCCCAACGTGTGTGAAGATTGAGGAGAAAGCAGCTGAAATGGAGATGCCGGAGCCAGAGCCGCAGGCCGGGACAGAGCCACCACCAAAGTGCCTGAATATTGAGGAGAAACCAGCTAAAATGGAGATTGTGGTGCCAGCACCAGAGCCACCGGCCGGGACCGAGCCGCCCCCAAAATGCGTTAAAATTGAGGAGAAAGCAGCTGAAATGGTGATTGTGGCACTGGAGCTGCAGGTGGGGAGCGAGCCGCCCCCAAAATGCTTTGAAATCAAGGAGAAACCAGGTGAAATGGCGATGCCGGAGTCAGAGCTGCAAGCTGGGATGGAGCCGCCCCCAAAGCGCCTGAAAATTGAGGAGGAACCAGCCGAAACGGTGATTGCGGCACCGGAGCTGCAGGACGGGACCGAGCCACCACCAAAATACCTGAAAATTGAGGAGGAACCAGCCGAAACGGTGATTGCGGCACCAGAGCCACGGGCCGGGACCGAGCCGCCCCTGAAGCACTTGGAAATTGAGAAACCAACCGAAATGGCGATTGTGACGCCGGAACCGCCGGCTGAGACCGAGCCACCACCAAAATGCATGAAAATAGAGGAGAAACCAACCGAAATGGCGATGCTGGAGCCGCAGGCCGGGACCAAGCCACCCCTGAAGCGCTTAAGAATTGAAGGGGAACCAGCCGAAATGGTGATCCCGGAGCCGCAGGCCGGGACCGAGCCGCCCCTGAAGCGCTTTAAAATTGAGGAGAAACCAGCTGAAATGGTGATTGCAGCGCTGGTGCTGGAGCCGCAGGCCGGGACCAAGCAGCCCCCAAAACGCTGGAGAATTGAGGACAAACCATCCGAAATGGCGATGCCGGAGCCGCAAGCCGGGACCGAGCCGCCCCCGAAGCGCCTTAAAATCGAGGAACCAGCCGAAATGGGGATCGCGGCGCCGGAGCAGCGCCCGGGGTAGGTTTGCGCCCTCAGGAAACCCCCGCGCCGAAACCACCGTCGGCTTTCCCACCGGACGGCGCATCCAGAGGGGGTTTTTGGGGAGAAAAGGGGTGAATCTGCGCGTGTTTGAAGAAGCGACCGCGGGGGGTTTGGTTTCTCGGCATCGGGTTTGATGGGAAGAGCTGGTGCCCGATCGTCATCTCCGGCACCAGGGGGCGCACGGAACGGGGCCGGAATTGGGCTGAAATCCTGTGAGATTGGGAAAAAACGCCGCTGTGAGATCAACGGGCAGCGGCTGCTCGCAGTGGGAAGAACCGGAAAGGGAAATGGTGGCAAAATGGTGCCGTAAAGCGCCCCGATCTGAGCCGAGAAACAGGGGTTTTGGTGTTTTTCTTTCTATTTAACGCGCTTTCTGCTTTGCTTAATAAACTGGGTTCTGGAATGAGTTGAAGTTCGTTAATGCAGCGATTTGTGACAACGGGGGGGTTGAGTTGTTTGATTAATGAAATGTTAATTAAGGGTCTTGTCACACCAGGAGGGATGGAAGGGGGATTTATTTTGGGAGGTCTTGAGATTTACTGCTGTCACGATACCGGGGCTGTCGGTGCCACCCATCGCGATACCGGGGCCGTCGGTGCCACCCATCGCGATACCAGGGCCGTCGGTGCCACCCATCGCGCTACCAGGACCATCGTTGCTGCCCATCACGATACTGGGGCCGTCGTCACTGCTGTTGTGACGATACCAGCGCTGTTGTTGCCACCTGTCGCGATACCAGGACCATCAGTGCTCCCTATTGCGATACCGGGGCCATCGGTGCCACCCTTCGCAATACCGGGGTCGTTGTTGCTGCCCATTGCGATACCGGGGCTGTCGGTGCTGCCGTCGCGATACTGGGACCGTCAGTGCTGCCCATCACGATACTGGAGCTGTTGGTTCTGCCCATCACGATACCAGGGCCCCTGTCACTGCCCATCACAATATCAGGGCCGTCGGTGCTGCCGTCGCAATACCAGCTCCATCACTGCTGCCCGTCGCGATACCAGGGCTGTTGGTGCTGCTGTCGCGATACCGGGGCCGTCGGTGCTGCTGTCGCGATACCGGGGCCGTCGGTGCTGCTGTCGCGATACCGGGGCTGTTGTCGCTGCCCAACGGTGAGAGGAAAGCTGCGCTTGGAAGGGATTTCCTGTCCAGAGTCCTCATCATCTTGGCCATGCACAGCACAGTGAGATGTTCCCCATCGGAACAGAAACGGTAACTGGGGTCTGTGGAGAGCGCAGGGGGTAAAAGGGGTCTGGGAGGAAACTCTGCCTGAGGAAAAGTGAGACATCCCTTTTCCCTCTGTTTTAGAAGCCCCAGCCAACTCGAGAGCATCTTGGGAGGGGTCGAGCTGCACTTACCCAGAGGACACAGCAGCTGGAGGAAGCCAGGAGAGATCGGCGTGGAGAGGACGAGCGCAAGGAGGCTGCAAAAGGGAGAGGAAAGAAATCAGTGCCGCGGCCACTGCTGTTGCTGGGATCGGAGACGTGAGGGCCTGGGGAGCTGCGGTGGGGCAGCCGTGGCTGGCAGAGCAGCCCCACGCACCCCTCAGTAGGATGGGAATGAAGAATATGAGGAGCAAAAGTAAGAAAACTCATGGGCTAAGATAAAAAAACACAAGTGAGATAAGTAATTGAAAGAGGAAGAGAGAATAAAACGCAAGGCGTGATGCAAAGACTCGTGGGCTCCCACAAGCACAGGGAGATCCCGCAGACCCCGAGCAATGGCTGCCCTGCAACCCCCTTCCCTCCCTTCTTACTGATGAGCACCACGTTAGGGCGCTGTTGGTGCCACCCATCACAATACCGGGGCTGTCGGTGCCACCCATCACGATACCAGGGCTGTCGGTGCCACCCATCGCGATACCGGGGCCGTCGGTGCCACCCATCGCGATACTGGGGCTGTCGGTGCCACCCATCGCGATACCAGGGCTGTCGGTGCCACCCATCGCGATACCGGGGCCGTCGGTGCCACCCATCGCGATACCGGGGCCATCATTGCTGCCCATCACGATACTGGGGCCGTCGTCACTGCTGTTGTGACGATACCAGCGCTGTTGTTGCCACCTGTCGCAATACCAGGACCATCAGTGCTCGCTATTGCGATACTGGGGCTGTCGGTGCCACCCATCGCGATACTGGGGCTGTCGGTGCCACCCATCGCGATACCGGGGCTGTTGGTGCCACCCATCGCGATACCGGGGCTGTTGGTGCCACCCATCGCGATACTGGGGCGATACCGGCCCCTCCTGGGGCAGCAGGGGTCCAGTACCAGTACGGTTTGGGGGTGGACCCGGTGGAAAGCAGCTCTGCAAGAAGGACTTGGGAGTTCTGGGTGACATCAGGTTGGCCACAAGTCACCAATGTGTCCTTGTGGTCACGAGGCCGAGGGTACCTGGGGGATATTTATTAAGAAGAGTGTGAGCAGCAGGTGAGAGAGGTGAATCCTCCCCCTCTGCTCCACCCTGGGGAAGCTGCATCTGCAGTTCTGGGTCCAGTTCTGGGCTCCCCAGTTGAAGAAGGACAAGGAGTTACTGGAGGGAGTCCAGTGGAGGGACACAGAGATGCTGAGGGGTCTGGAGCATCATTCTGATCAGGAGAGACTGAGAGAGATGGGGCTGTTGAGCTGGAGAAGAGAAGCTGAGAGGGATGTGATCAATGGGATCAATATCTCAGGTGGGTGTCAGGATGGAGCAGACTCTGTTCAGTGGTGCCCAACGCCAGGGTGAGGGGCATCGGGCACAAACTGAAACACAGGAGGCTCCATCTGAACGTAAGGAGAAACTTGCTTGCTGGGAGGTGCCAGAGCCCAGCCCAGGCTGCCCAGAGCGGGTGTGGAGTCTCCTTCTGTGAGACATTCAGACCCCTGGGATCCTGTGTGATCTGCTCTGGGACCCCGCGGGAGCAGGGGGGTTGGACTGGATGATCTCCAGAGGTCCCTTCATCCCAAACCAGAATGGGGTTCTGAGGGAAGGGGAGAGGAGGAAGGGGAGAGGAGGAAGGGGAGAGGAGGAAGGGGAGAGGAGGAAGGGGAGAGGAGGAAGGGGAGAGGAGGAAGGGGAGAGGAGGAAGGGGAGAGGAGGAAGGGCAGAGAAGAGAAGCTGGGGCTGTGAAACAGAGGGAAAAGGGATGTTTCAATCTTCCCCTCACAAAGTTCCCTGCCAGCCTCCAAATTCTTTTTGATCTCAGGGACCCCCCAGGGATCCCAGAAACCACTGAGACCCCCCCCAGACCCACTCGCAAGAACCCCTGGGACCCCCCCCAAACCCAGGTTTTCCCCTTTCTCCCCTCCAGCCCCCCAGGGACCTCACAACCCACCCAGGACCCCTGAGGGGCAGCTGCATGGGGGGGGGCTCTGACACCCCAAAAGTGATGGGGCGCATGGGGTGATGTGGACCCCCCTGTGGTGGTTTGGGGGTCCCCGAGTTGCCGTTCCCCCCACTTTACAGCTTTTGTACAAATTGTCTCTATATTCGTAGCTGGGGGAAAAAGCGGCCCCTCCCCAGTCCTGCTCCCACAAACCTGGGGGGGCCTGGGTGGGTCCTCTGGGTCCCCCCCACTGGCACGGG
The DNA here is from genome assembly GCF_037038585.1 of Patagioenas fasciata. Taxonomy (NCBI): domain Eukaryota; kingdom Metazoa; phylum Chordata; class Aves; order Columbiformes; family Columbidae; genus Patagioenas; species Patagioenas fasciata. The sequence continues at coordinate 1,627,027 of NC_092538.1, forward strand.
GGGAAAGGAAAGGATTTAGCACAGAAATCACAGTATCACAGTATCACGGTGTGTTTGGGACTGGAAGGGACCTCGAAAGCTCATCCAGTGCAATCCCCTGCTGGAGCAGGAACGCCCAGGAGAGGTCGCACAGGAACATGTCCAGGGGGGTTTGAACGTCTGCAGGGAAGGAGACCCCACAGCCCCCTGGGCAGCCTGGGCCGGGCTCTGCCACCCTCACTGGGAAGAAGTTCTTTCTCAAATTTAAGTGGAACCTCTTGTGTTCCAGCTTGATCCCATTGCCCCTCGTCCTATCATTGTTTGCCACCGAGAAGAGCCCGGCTCCATCCTCCTGGCACTCACCCTTTATATATTTATAAATATTAATGAGGTCACCCCTCAGTCTTCTCTTCTCCAAACTAAAGAGCCCAGCTCCCTCAGCCTTTCCTCACACGGGAGATGCTCCACTCCCTCCAGCATCTTGGTGGCTGCGCTGGACCCTCTCCAGCAGTTCCCTGTCCTGGAGCTGAGGGGCCACAACTGGTCACAATATTCCAGGTGTGGTCTCCCCAGGGCAGAGCAGAGGGGCAGGAGAACCTCTCTGACCTACTGACCACCCCCTTCTAACCCACCCCAGGTCCCATTGGCTTCCTGGCCCCAAGGGCCCAGTGCTGGCTCATGGTCACCCTGCTGTCCCCAGGACCCCAGCTCCCTTTCCCTACCCTGCTCTCTAACAGCTCATTCCCCAGCCTATACTGACCCTGGGGTTGTTCCTGCCCAGATGCAGGACTCTGCACTTCCCCTTGTTAAATCTCACCAGGTTATCCCCCCCCAGCTCTTCAGCCTGTCCAGGTCTCTGATGGCAGCACAGCTTCCAGGGTCACCCACTCCTCCCAGCTTGGTGTCCCCAGCAAACCTGCTGACAGTCACTCAATTCCCTCATCCGAATCGTTAACGAATATATTGAATAATATTGGCCCCTGAGGCCCTGCACTGGATCCAGGCCTCAACCGGACTCTGCCCATTGACCACCACTCTCTGGCTTCTCTCTCTCAGCCAGTTTGCACCCCCCACTCCCCATTGCCCAGAGCACCCCTCCCCAGCTCAGCTGTGCGGATGCTGTGCAGACGGTGTCAGAGGCTTTGCTGAAGCCCAGGGAGCCCACACCCACCGCCCGCCCCCTCCATCCACCCGGGTACATTCCCATGAACGGCAACGGGGTTGGTGGGGATGAACTGAGATGAATCAAGAGACTGAGCCACGCGCTCAGAGCGATATCGGCTGTTCAACCGCTCAGTCACCGCATTTTTAAACTACAGAATGTAGATCACAGGGGTTTAATTACGGGAAATATTTAACTGTTTAATTATGGATTTTGAATGCGGAGAGGGACCAATGCAGTGGGGTTTAAGCACCACTGCCTCTGACGGACGTTTAATCCCAAGAAATTTAATGGGAAATTAATTTAATTTGGAATGTTCTTTAGCAAACTGTTCAGGTCACTTCTGAGATACAAAAAGTTTTTAAAGCAAAACATTAATCCCAGTAAATTTCCAACAACGCTCCCTTCCGTGAAACCAAAATTCAACAAAAACCTCAACGAAACTTCAACATTTGTTGGTTTTTAGTTAACGTTCAAATGTCGCGTTTAATGTTACACATTTAATTTATACACTGGAGGCCTCGGTGCGGGGGAACTGGGGGGAGGGTGTGTTAAAGGGACATTGGGGGGCACATTTGGGGCTGTTTTGGGGTCAAAAAGGGGGATTGAGGTTCAGGGGGACTTGAGGGAGTCGCGGGGGGCGCAGACCGATCGGGGGGTCCGGGGGGAGCCCCGCAGGGGGATTTGCTGGGGGAGGCAGGGTCAGCAGGGCCTCCCCTCCCCCGCAAAGGGACTCAGGGCCCCCCAAACCTGGTCCCTCCTGCCGGCTGCATCCCAACCCCCACAGCTCCCCTGCACCCCCAGACCCGCCCCGCGCCCCCCACAACCCCTGCACCAACCAAATCCGTCCCCGCCGCTCACCCGGGACGGAACTGGCGGCGATCGCGGTCCCAGCGCGGTGTGAGGAGGATTTTCAACCGCGGAACTGCGGGGGCGACCAGCGGGACCCCCCCACTGCCGCCCGGGGGCAACACGGCGACCGCCCGGGGGCAACACGGCGACCGCCCGGCCCCGGCCAGCGGGGCCGCAGCCCCGGGCCCCCCGCCCGCCCCCGCAGCCGCTGCAGCCGCAGGACCCGCCCGTGGCAGCGGCGCTCCGGCGGCAGCAGGGGACGAACCGCCACGGCCGGGCCGCTGCTCCCGGGGCGGGCTGCATGGTCACGCCCCCGGCACCGCCATTGGCCACACAGCCGGCCCGTCACCGTCCCTCGCACCCGTCCCTCGCCGCCATTGGCCTGGAGGCGGCCTCCTGATGCCCATTGGCTGTGCCGCTTCCAGCGGGAAGTCCCTCCCCTTCCCGACACGGCTCCGCGCCTGCGCAGTGCAGCCCCCGCGCAGCCCCGCGATGGCGCCGTCGCCCCTTGCGGGCTCTCGCTGCTGTTTAATCCAATTCTTTAATTGTGTTCTTTAAACGCGGGTTCATGAGAGCACAAGCGAAACAGCGCTGGGTGCGCGGGAGATTCGCTCGGCCCAACACGCACACCTTTAACAACAGGAAGTGTGTTAATTACAGTAAGTGTTCATAATGACCCCAGAACTGTGCATGTTCATGAGGTGATCTCAGAACCGTTTCCACAGCCCTGAGCCCCCTGTTCTCCTGCGCAGTGGCACTGGGTGCATTTGAGGAGGGGTCCTTGGGGTCTTTGGATGAAGGCTCCTCAGCCTCCTCACAGTGGGCTTTGCCCCTTTGGCTCATTGTGAGGAACTGGTGGGACCCAAGCGGCCAAGGCGGTTGAACCCGGCCTGGCGCCCCCTTTTTGCTGGAAATCTTGGCGATCTCGTCTCCTCAACGTTGCAGCTGGTGCCGTGAAACTTCTGATCTCGGCATTTGATGAAGTTCAGCCGCAGGTGTTAGTGACGGGATCGGTTTTACAAGGTGTTCCCTTCTGGAACAGGTATGGGATGGGCCTTGGCTGGCTCTGCCCTGGGTACCACTGATCTGTTACAGTTGGATCCCTGGGTATCACTGATCTGTTACAGTTGGATCCCTGGGTGTCACTGATCTGTTACAGTTGGATCCCTGGGTATCACTGATCTGTTACAGCTGGATCCCTGGGTATCACTGACCTGTTACAGTTGGATCCCTGGGTATCACTGATCTGTTACAGCTGGATCCCTGGGTATCACTGACCTGTTACAGTTGGATCCCTGGGTATCACTGACCTGTTACGGCTGGATCCCTGGGTATCACTGACCTGTTACAGTTGGATCCCTGGGTATCACTGATCTGTTACGGTTGGATCCCTGGGTATCACTGACCTGTTACGGTTGGATCCCTGGGTACCACTGACCTGTTACGGTTGGGTCCCTGGGTATCACTGACCTGTTACGCTTGGATCCCTGGGTATCACTGACCTGTTACGGTTGGATCCCTGGGTAACACTGACCTGTTACGCTTGGATCCCTGGGTAACACTGACCTGTTACGCTTGGATCCCTGGGTATCACTGACCTGTTACGGTTGGATCCCTGGGTATCACTGATCTGTTACGCTTGGATCCCTGGGTATCACTGACCTGTTACGGTTGGATCCCTGGGTGTCACTGATCTGTTACGGTTGGATCCCTGGGTGTCACTGATCTGTTACGGTTGGATCCCTGGGTATCACTGACCTGTTACGGTTGGATCCCTGGGTATCACTGACCTGTTACGGCTGGATCCCTGGGTATCACTGATCTGTTACGGCTGGATCCCTGGGTATCACTGACCTGTTACGGCTGGATCCCTGGGTATCACTGACCTGTTACGGCTGGATCCCTGGGTATCACTGATCTGTTACGGTTGGATCCCTGGGTGTCACTGACCTGTTACGGTTGGATCCCTGGGTGTCACTGACCTGTTACGGTTGGATCCCTGGGTGTCACTGATCTGTTACGGTTGGATCCCTGGGTGTCACTGACCTGTTACGGTTGGATCCCTGGGTATCACTGACCTGTTACGGTTGGATCCCTGGGTATCACTGACCTGTTACGGTTGGATCCCTGGGTATCACTGATCTGTTACGGTTGGATCCCTGGGTATCACTGACCTGTTACGGTTGGATCCCTGGGTATCACTGACCTGTTACGGTTGGATCCCTGGGTGTCACTGATCTGTTACGGTTGGATCCCTGGGTGTCACTGATCTGTTACGGTTGGATCCCTGGGTGTCACTGATCTGTTACGGTTGGATCCCTGGGTGTCACTGATCTGTTACGGTTGGATCCCTGGGTGTCACTGATCTGTTACGGTTGGATCCCTGGGTGTCACTGATCTGTTACGGTTGGATCCCTGGGTGTCACTGACCTGTTACGGTTGGATCCCTGGGTATCACTGATCTGTTACGGTTGGATCCCTGGGTGTCACTGATCTGTTACGGTTGGATCCCTGGGTGTCACTGATCTGTGACAGTTGGATCCCTGGGTATCACTGACCTGTTACAGTTGGATCCCTGGGTGTCACTGATCTGTTACGGTTGGATCCCTGGGTGTCACTGATCTGTTACAGTTGGATCCCTGGGTGTCACTGATCTGTTACGGTTGGATTAACTTTAAGATAGTAACCAAACCTTATTCTTAAAGTTGACGTAGATTGACGATATATTCTTTTAAAGGTAGCTGTAACCAAGCCTTATTCTTAAAGTTGACATACATTTATGATATATTCTTCTAAAGCAGGTAGCTGTAACCAAGCCTTATTCTTAAGGTTGACATACATTTACGATATATTCTTTATAGGTAGCTGTAACCAAGCCTTATTCTTAAAGCTGACATACATTTATGATATATTCTTCTAAAGCAGGTAGCTGTAACCAAGCTTTATTCTTAAGGTTGACATACATTTATGATATATTCTTTTCAAGTTGGTACCTTAGAAATAACTGATAAACATGCGAATGTTGCTTAACATCTCTTAGACAGACAGTTTGTGTTAGAATAGGTGTGGGATGTGCTCATGGTTGTCAGGGGTCATAAGGAATATGTATGTGACCAACTTGTATAAATAAGGTGGAGTCTGAATCAGCTGTTGGAAGCTCTGGGTGCGAACCCCGGGTTTCCCAGCGCTGGAATAAAGCACCGCATGGAGCTGCGCCTGTGGTTCCGTGTCCTGATCACTGACACCGCTGTCATCGCTGTCACAATGGGCCGTGGGGACAAAGGGGGTCCCCATGGTACAACAATGGGCCTTGGGGACAAATGAGGTCCCAAGGATGTCACAATGGGCCCTGGGGATAAAGGGGGGTCCCCTGAATGTCACAATGGGCCCTGGGGACAAAGCGGGGGTCCCTAGGATATCACAATGGGCTCTGGTGACAAAGGGGTCCCCAGGATGTCACAATGGGCTCTGGGGACAAGGGGGGTCCCACCCTGTCACAATGGGCCCTGGGGACAAAGAGGGGTCCCCAGGATGTCACAATAGGCTCTGGGGACAAAGGGCATCCTCAGGATGTCACAATGGGCCCTGGGGACAATGGGGGGTCCTTGGACATAACAATGGGCCCTGGGGACAAAGGGCGTCCTCAGGATGTCACAATGGGCCCTGGGGACAAAGGGGGCTCCCCAGGATGTCACAATGGGCTCTGCGGACAAAGGGGGTCCCCAGGATGTCACAATGGGCCCTGGGGACAAGGGGGGGTCCTGGGATATCACAATGGGCCCTGGGGACAAAGGGCATCCTAAGGATGTCACAATGGGCCCTGGGGACAATGGGGGATCCCCAGGATGTCACAATGGGCCCTGGGAACAAGGGGGGTCCCACCCTGTCACAATGGGCCCTGGGGACAAAGGTGGGATCCCCATGGTGCCACGATGGGCCCTGGGGACAAAGGGGGGGTCCCCAGGATTTCATAATGGGCCCTGGGAACAATGGGGGGTCCTGGGACGTCACAATGGGCCCTGGGGACAAAGGGGGTGTCCCAGGATGTCACAATAGGCCCTGGGGACAAAGGTGGTTCCCCTGAACGTCACAATGGGCCCTGGGGACAAAGGGGGGTCCCCAGGACGTCACAATGGGCCCTGAGGAGAAAGGGGGGGTTCCCCCGGATTTCACAATGGGCCCTAAGGAAAATGGGGGGTCCTGGGACATCACAATGGGACTGGAGACAAGGGGGTTCCCCAGGATGTCACAATAGGCCCTGGGGACAAAGAGAGGTCCCCTGAATGTCACAATGGGCCCTGAGGACAAGCGGGGTCCCCACGGTGTCACAATGGGCCCTGGGGACAAGGGGGGGTCCTCGGACGTCACAATGGGCCCTGGAGACAAGGGGGGGTCCCCAGTATGTCACAATAGGCCCTGGGGACAAAGAGGGGTCTTGATGGTGTCACAATGGGCCCTGGGGACAAAGACGGTCCCCACGATATCACAATGGGCCCCGGGGGCCAAAGGGGGGTCCCCTGAATGTCACAATGCGCCCTGGGGACAATGGGGGGTCCAGGGATGTCACAATGGGCCCTGGGGACAAAGGGGGTCCCCAGGATGTTCACAATGGGCCCTGGGGACAAAGCGGGGGTCGCCAGGATATCACAATGGGCCCTGGGGACAAAGAGAGTCCCCAGGATGGCACAATGGGCCCTGGGGACAGGGGGGTCCCCACTGTGTCACAACGGGCCCTGGGGACAAAGGGGCATGCTGTGATGTCACAATGAGCCCTGGAGACAAGGGGGGTCCTGGAATGTCACAATGGGCCCTGGGACAATTGGGGGTCCCCAGGATGTCACAATGGACACTGGGGACAAGGGGGTACCCAAGATGTCACAATGGGCCCTGGGGACAAAGAGGGGTCCCCAGGATGTCACAATAGGCTCTGGGGACAAAGGGCATCCTCAGGATGTCACAATGGGCCCTGGGGACAATGGGGGGTCCTTGGACATAACAATGGGCCCTGGGGACAAAGGGCGTCCTCAGGATGTCACAATGGGCCCTGGGGACAAAGGGGGCTCCCCAGGATGTCACAATGGGCTCTGCGGACAAAGGGGGTCCCCAGGATGTCACAATGGGCCCTGGGGACAAGGGGGGGTCCTGGGATATCACAATGGGCCCTGGGGACAAAGGGCATCCTAAGGATGTCACAATGGGCCCTGGGGACAATGGGGGATCCCCAGGATGTCACAATGGGCCCTGGGAACAAGGGGGGTCCCACCCTGTCACAATGGGCCCTGGGGACAAAGGTGGGATCCCCATGGTGCCACGATGGGCCCTGGGGACAAAGGGGGGGTCCCCAGGATTTCATAATGGGCCCTGGGAACAATGGGGGGTCCTGGGACGTCACAATGGGCCCTGGGGACAAAGGGGGTGTCCCAGGATGTCACAATAGGCCCTGGGGACAAAGGTGGTTCCCCTGAACGTCACAATGGGCCCTGGGGACAAAGGGGGGTCCCCAGGACGTCACAATGGGCCCTGAGGAGAAAGGGGGGGTTCCCCCGGATTTCACAATGGGCCCTAAGGAAAATGGGGGGTCCTGGGACATCACAATGGGACTGGAGACAAGGGGGTTCCCCAGGATGTCACAATAGGCCCTGGGGACAAAGAGAGGTCCCCTGAATGTCACAATGGGCCCTGAGGACAAGCGGGGTCCCCACGGTGTCACAATGGGCCCTGGGGACAAGGGGGGGTCCTCGGACGTCACAATGGGCCCTGGAGACAAGGGGGGGTCCCCAGTATGTCACAATAGGCCCTGGGGACAAAGAGGGGTCTTGATGGTGTCACAATGGGCCCTGGGGACAAAGACGGTCCCCACGATATCACAATGGGCCCCGGGGGCCAAAGGGGGGTCCCCTGAATGTCACAATGCGCCCTGGGGACAATGGGGGGTCCAGGGATGTCACAATGGGCCCTGGGGACAAAGGGGGTCCCCAGGATGTTCACAATGGGCCCTGGGGACAAAGCGGGGGTCGCCAGGATATCACAATGGGCCCTGGGGACAAAGAGAGTCCCCAGGATGGCACAATGGGCCCTGGGGACAGGGGGGTCCCCACTGTGTCACAACGGGCCCTGGGGACAAAGGGGCGTGCTGTGATGTCACAATGAGCCCTGGAGACAAGGGGGGTCCTGGAATGTCACAATGGGCCCTGGGACAATTGGGGGTCCCCAGGATGTCACAATGGACACTGGGGACAAGGGGGTACCCAAGATGTCACAATGGGCCCTGGGGACAAAAAAGGTCCCCACCCTGTCACAATGGGCCCTTGGGACAAAGGGTGATCCCCAGGATGTCACAATGGGCCCTGGGGACAATGGGGGTCCCCACGGTGTCAGAACGGGCCCTGGGGACAAAGTGGAATCCTGGAATGTCACAATGATCCCCAGTGACAAAGGCGGTCCCATGGTGCCACAATGGGCCCTCGGGACAAAGGGAATCCCCAGGATTTCACAATGAACACTGGGGACAAGGGGGTCCTGGGACATTACAATGGACCCAGGGGACAAAGGGGGATCCCCAGGATGTCACAATGGGCTCTGGGGAAAATGGGGAGTCCTAGAATGTCACAATGGGCCCTGGGCACATAGTGGGTCCCCATGGTGTCACAATGGGCCCAAGTGACAAGAGTGGTCCCCAAGGTGACACTATGGGCCCTGGGGACAAGGGGGTCCCTCGGATATCACAATGGGCCCTGGGGACAAAGGAGGTCCCCATGGTGCCACAGTGGGTCCTGGGAAAAAACGGGGTCCCCAAGATGTCACAATGGGCCCTGGCGACAAGGGGGGGTCCCCAAAATGTCACAATGGGCCCTGGGGACAACGGGGGGTCCTGGGACGTCGCAATGGGCCCTGGGGACAAAGGGGATCCCTATGGTGTCACAATAGGCCCTTGGGACAATGGGGGGGTCCACAGGATGTCACAATGGTGTCTTGGGACAAAGAGGGTCCCCAGGATGTCACAATGGGCCCTGGGGACCACGGGGGGTCCTGGGATGTCACAATGGGCCCCAGTGACAAAGAGGGTCCCCATGGTGCCACAATGGACCCTGGGGACAAACGGGGTCCCCAGGATGTCCCAATGGGCCCTGGGGACAAGGAGGGTCCCCACAGTGCCACGATGGGCCCTGGGGACAAGGGTGTCCACATGGTGTCACAATGGGTCCTGGGGACAAAGTGGGGTCCTGGGATGCCACAGTGGGCCCCAGTGACAAAGGGGGTCCCCATGGTGCCACGATGGGCCCTGCGGACAAGGGGTGTCCCCTGAATGTCACAATGGGCCCTGGGGACAAGGGAGGTCCCCACAGTGTCACAATGGGCCCTGGGGACAAAGAGGCGTCCTGTGATGTCACAAGGGGCCCTGGAGACAAAGGGGGTCCACATGGTGCCACAATGGGCCCTGGGGACTAAGTGGGGTCCTGGGATGTCACAATGGGCCCTGCGGACAAAGGAGGTCCCCATGGTGCCACAATGGGCCTTGGGAACAATGGGGTCTCCCCAGGAGGTCACAATGGGCCCTGGGGACCTGGGGTATCCTGACGGTTTCACCATGGGCCATGGGGACAAACGGAGTCCCTAGAATGCCACAATGGGTCCTGGGAACAAGTGGCGTCCCCATGGTGTCGCAATGGGCCCTGGGGACAAAGGGGGGTCCCCAGGATGTCACAATGGGCCCTGGAGACAATGGGGGGTTTTGGGATGTCACGATGGGCTCTGAGGACAAGGGGGTTCCTGGGATGCCACAATGGGCACCAGTGACAAAGGGGGTCCCCATGGTGCCACAATGGGCCTTGGGGACAATGGGGTTTCCCCAGGAGGTCACAACGGGCCCTGGGGACATGAGTAACCTGACGGTGTCACAATGGGCCCTGGGGACAAAGGGGTGTCCCCTGAATGTCACAATGGGCCCTGGGGACAATGGGGGGTCCTGGGATGTCACAATGGGCCCCAGTGACAAATGGGGTCCCCATGGTGTCACCATGGGCCATGGGGACAAAGGGAGTCCCCAGAATGCCACAATGGGTCCTGGGAACAAGTGGGGTCCCCATGGTGTCACAATGGGCCCTGGGGACAAAGGGGGTCCCCAGAATGTCACAATGGGCACTGGGAACATAGGGGGGCTCCCCATGGTGTCACAACGGGCCCTGGAGACAAACGGGGTCCCCAAAATGTCACAATGGACCCTGGGAACAATGGGGGGTCCTGGGATGTCACAATGGGCCCCAGGGACAAATGTGGTCCCCATGGTGTCTACAATGGGCCCTCGGGACAAAGTGGAGTCCTGGGATGTCACAATGGGCCCCAGTGACAAAGGGGGTCCCTATGGTGCCACAGTGAGTCCTGGGGACAAAGGGGGTGCCCAGAATGTCACAATGGGCCCTGCAGACAACGAGGGTTCCTGGGACGTCACAATGGGCCCCAGGAACAATAGGGTCCCTAAGATGTCACAATGGTCCCTGGGGACAAAGGCGGGGTCCCCTCGGTGCCACGATGGGCCATGGGGACAAGGGGGGTCCCCGGGATGTCAGAATGGGCCCTGGGGACAAATTGGGGTCCTGGGATGTCACAATGAGCCCCAGTGACAAAGGGGGTCCTCATGGTGCCACATTGGGCCCTGGGGACAAAGGGAGGTCCCCAGAATGTCACAATGGGCCCTGGGGACATTTGGGGTGCCCAGAATGTCACAATGGGCTCTGGGGACAAAGGGGGTCCCCAGGATGTCACAATGGGCCCTGGGGACAAAGGGGGTCCCCAGGATGTCACAATGGGCCCTGGGGACAAAGGGGCGTCCTGGAATATCACAATGGGCCCTGGGGACAAGGGGATCCCCATGGTGTCACAATGGGCCCTTGGGACAATGGGTGGTCCCCAGGATGTCACAATTGGGTCTTGGGACAAAGGGGGTGCCCAGGATGACACCATGGGCCCTTGGGACCAGGCGGGGTCCTGGGATGTCACAATGGGCCCCAGTGACAAAGGGGGTCCCTATGGTGCCAGAGTGAGTCCTGGGGACAAAGGGGGTGCCCAGAATGTCACAATGGGCCCTGCAGACAATGAGGGTTCCTGGGACGTCACAATGGGCCCTGGGGACAAGGGGGATTCCCTTGAATGTCACAGTGGGCCCTGGGGACAAAGTGGGGTCCTGGGATGTCACAATGGGCCCTGGGGACAAAGGGGGTCCCCACGGTGCCACGACGGGCCTTAGGGACAAGAGGGTCCCCAGGATGTCACAATGGGCCCTGGGGACAGAGGGGGTCCCCACGGTGTCACAATGGTCCCTGGGGACAAAGCGGGTGTCCCCTTGGTGCCACGATGGGCCATGGGGACAAGGGGGGTCCCCAGGATGTCACAATGGGCCCTGGGGACAACAGGGGGTCCTGGGATGTCACAATGGGCCCCAGTGACAAAGGGGGTCCCCATGGTACCACAATGGGCCCTAGTGACAAAGGGGGTCCCCATGGTGCCACAGTGAGTCCTGGGGACAAAGGGGGTGCCCAGGATGTCACAATGGGCCCTGGGGACAATGAGGGGTCCTGGGACATCACAATGGGCCCTGGGGACAAGGGGGGGCCCCTTGAATGTCACAGTGGGCCCTGGAGACAAAGGGTGGTCCCCAGGATGTCACAATGGGCCCTGGGGACAAAGGGGCGTCCTGGGATATCACAATGGGCCCTGGGGACAAGGGGATCCCCATGGTGTCACAATGGGCCCTTGGGACAATGGGTGGTCCCCAGGATGTCACAATTGGGTCTTGGGACAAAGGGGGTGCCCAGGATGACACCATGGGCCCTTGGGACCAGGCGGGGTCCTGGGATGTCACAATGGGCCCCAGTGACAAAGGGGGTCCCCAGGACACCACAATGGGCTCTGGGGACAATGGGGATCCTGGGACATCACAATGAGCCCTTGGGACAAAGGGGGTCCCCACCCTGTCACGATGGGCCTTGGGGACAAAGGTTGTCCCGAGGATGTCACAATGGGCTCTGGGGACAAAGGAGGTCCCCACAGTGTCACAATGGGCCCAGGGGACAAAAAAGGTCCCCAGGATGTCACAATGGGCCCTGGGGACAATGGGGGGTCCTGGGACGTCACAATGGGCCCTGGAGACAAGGGGGGGTCCCTTGAATGTCACAGTCGGCCCTGGGGACAAAGGGGGTCCCCACGGTGTCAAAATGGTCCCAGGGGACAAAGGGGGAAGTCCCCTCGGTGCCACGATGGGCCCTGGGGACAACGGAGTCCCCAGGATGTCACAATGGGCCCTGGAGACAAATTGGGGTCCTGGGATGTCACAATGGGGCCCAGTGACAAAGGGGATCCCCATGGTGCCACAATGGGCCCTGGGGACAAAGGGGGTCCCCAGAATGTCACAATGGGCCCTGGGGACATTTGGGGTCCTCAGAATGTCACAATGGGCCCAGGGGATAACGGGGGATCCTGAGACGTCACAATGGGCCCTGGGGACAAAGGGGTCCCCATGGTGCCACAATGGGCCCTTGGGACAAAAGGGGTCCCCTGGATGTCACAATGGGCCCTGGGGACAAAGGGGGGGCATCCCCAGGATATCACAACGGGCTCTGGGAACAAAGCGGGGTCCTGGCATGTCAAAATGGGCCCCAGTGACAAATGGGGTCTCCATGGTCTTACAATGGGCCCTGGGGACAAAGGGGGGTCCTAGGACATCTCAATGGGCCCTGGGGACAAAGAGGGGTCCCCAGGATGTCACCATGGGCTCTGGGGACAATGGGGGGTCCTGGGATGTCACAATGTGCTCTGGGGACAAAGCAGGGGTCCCCATGGTGTCACAATGGGCCCAAGTGACAAGAGGGATCTCCACGGTGCCACTATGGGCCCTGGGGACAAGATAAAGTCCTCGGCTGTCACAATGGGCCCTGAGTACAAGGGGGGTCCCCAAAATTTCACAATGAGCACTGGGGACAAAGTGGCGTCCTGAAATGTCACAATGGCCCTGGGGACAATGGGAGGTCCTGGGATGTCACAATTGGCCCTGGGGACAAGGGGGGGTTCTGGGATGTTACAATGGTCCCTGGGGACAAAGAGGGGTCCCCAGGATGTCACAATAGGCCCTGGGAACAAAGACGGGTCTCCTGAATATCACAATGGGCTCTGACGACAAGTGGGGTCCCTACGGTGTCACAATGAACCCTGGAGACAAAGGGGGTCCCCAGGATGTCACAATGGGCTCTGGTGACAAGAGGGGTCCCAAAGATGTCACAACGGGGAATGGAGACAAAGGGGGGGTCCCAACGGTGCCACGATGGACCCTGGGGACAAGGGGGTCCGCAGGGTGTCACAATGGGCCCTGGGGACAAAGAGGGGGTCCCCAGGATTTCACAATGGGCCCTGGGAAAAATAGGGGGTCCTGGGATGTCACAATGGGCCCTGGAGATAAGGGGGGGGCCCAGGATGTCACAATAGGCCCTGGGGACAAGGGGGGTCCCAAGGACGTCACAATGGGCACTGGAGACAAAGAGGGGGTCCCCAGGATGTCACAATGGGCTCTGGGGACAATGGGGTGTCCTGGGATGACACAATGGGCCCTGGGGACAAAGGGGGCTCCCCAGGATATCACAATGGGCTCTGGGGACAAGGGGTGTCCAACCCTGTCACAATGGGCCCTGGGGACAAAGGGGGGGTCCCCACGGTGTCACAATGGGCACTGGGGACAAGGAGGATCCCCATGGTGCCACGATGGGCCCTGGGGACAAGGGGGTCCCCAGGATGTCACAATGGGCACTGGGGTCAAAGAGGGTCCCCAGGATGTCACAATAGGCCCTGGGGACAAGGGGGTTCCCCACTCTGTCACAATGTGCCCTGGGGACAAAGAGAGTCCCTACGGTGTCACAGTTGGACCTGGGGACAAAGTGGAGTCCTGGGATGTCACAATGGGCACTGGAGACGAGGGGGTCCTCCGGATGACACAAAGGACCCTGGGGACAAAGTAAGGTCCTCGGCTGTCACAATGGGCCCTGAGGACAAGGGGGGTCCCCAGAATTTCACAATGAGCACTGGGGACAAAGTGGAGTCCCAAAATGTCACAATGGGCCCTGTGGACAAGGGGGGGTCCCCAGGATGTCACAATGGGCCCTGGGGACAAGGGGGGTCCCCACAGTGTCACAATGGGCCCTGGGGACAAGGGGGACACTGGGATGTCACAGTGGGCCCCAGTGACACAGGGTGTCCCCATGGTGCCACAATGAGCTCTGGGGATAATGGGGGTCCCCAGCATGTCACAATGGGATCTGGGGACATGGGGGGTCCCCAGGATGTCACAATTGGCCCTGGGGACAATGGGAGGTCCTGGGATGTCACAATGGGCCCTGGGGACAAAGGTGGTCCCCATGGTGCCACAATGGGCCCTGGGGACAAAGATGGGTCCTGGGATGTCACAATAGGCACTGGGGACAAAGCGGGGGGCCCATGGTGTCACAATGGTTCCCCAGTAACAAGGGGGGTCCCCATGGTGCCACTATGGGCCGTGGGGACAAGGCGGGGTCCCCATGGTGTCACAATGGGCCCTGGGGACAAAGTGGGGTCCTGGGATGTCATAATGGGCACTGGGGACAAGGGGGATCTTGGGAAGTCACAATGGACCCTGGGGACAACGGGGTTCCCCACTCTGTCACAATGGGCCCTGGGGACAAAGAGGGTCCCTACGGTGTCACAGTTGGACCTGGGGACAAAGTGGAGTCCTGGGATGTCACAGTGGGCACTGGAGACGAGGGGGTTCCCAGGATGTCACAATGGGTCCTGGGGACAAAGAGGGTCGCCAGGATGTGATAATTGGCCCTGGGGACAAAGGAGGTCCCCACAGTGTCACAATGGGCCCCGGGGACAAAAGGGGGACCCCAGGATGTCACAATGGGCCCTGGGGACAATGGGGGGTCCTGGGATGTCACAGTGGGCCCCAGTGACAAAGGGTGTCCCCATGGAGCCACAATGAGTTCTGGGGATAATGAGGGTCCCAAGCATGTGACAATGCGATCTGGGGAGAAAGCGGGGGTCCCCAGGATGTCTCGGTGGGCCCTGGGGACAATTGGGCGGTCCTGGGATGTCACAATGGGCCCCAGTGACAAATCGGGTCCCCATGGTGTCACCATGGGTCATGGGGACAAAGGGAGTCCCCAGAATGCCACAATGGGTCCTGGGAACAAGTGGGGTCCCCATGGTGTCACAACGGGCCCTGGAGACAAACGGGGTACCCAGGATGTCACAATGAGCCCTGGGGACAAAGGGGGTCCTGGGATGTCACAATGGGTTCTGGGGACAAATGTGGTCCCCATGGTGTCTACAATGGGCCCTGGGGACAAAGTGACGTCCTGGGACGTCACAACGGGCCCTGGGGACAATGGGGGGTCCCTTGAAGGTCACAATGGGCCCTGGGGACAAGGGGGTTCCCTTGAATGTCACAGTGGGCCCTGGGGACAAAGGGGGTCCCCACAGTGTCACAATTGTCCCTGGGGACAAAGAGGGGATCCCCTTGGTGCAACGATGGGCCCTGGGGACAAGGGGGTCCCCAGGATGTCACAATGGGCCCTGCGGACAAAGGGAGTCCCCACGGTGTCACAATGAGCCCTGGGGACAAAGGAGGTCCCCATGGTGCCACAGTGGGTCCTGGGAAAAAACGGGGTCCCCAGGATGTCACAATGGGCCCTGGCGACAAGGGGGGGTCCCCAAAATGTCACAATGGGCCCTGGGGACAACGGGGGGTCCTGGGACGTCGCAATGGGCCCTGGGGACAAAGGGGATCCCTATGGTGTCACAATGGGCCCTTGGGACAATGGGGGGGTCCACAGGATGTCACAATGGGGTCTTGGGACAACGGGGTCCCCAGGATGTCACAATGGGCCCTGGGGACCACGGGGGGTCCTGGAATGTCACAATGGGCCCCAGTGACAAAGAGGGTCCCCATGGTGCCACAATGGGCCCTGGGGACAACGGGGGTCCCCAGGATGTCCCAATGGGCCCTGGGGACAAGGAGGGTCCCCACAGTGCCATGATGGGCCCTGGGGACAAGGGTGTCCACATGGTGTCACAATGGGCCCTGGGGACAAAGTGGGGTCCTGGGATGCCACAGTGGGCCCCAGTGACAAAGGGGGTCCCCATGGTACCACGATGGGCCCTGGGGACAAGGGGTGTCCCCTGAATGTCACAATGGGCCCTGGGGACAAGGGAGGTCCCCACAGTGTCACAATGGGCCCTGGGGACAAGGGAGGTCCCCACAGTGTCACAATGGGCCCTGGGGACAAAGAGGCATCCTGTGATGTCACAAGGGGCCCTGGAGACAAAGGGGGTCCACATGGTGCCACAATGGGCCCTGGGGACAAAGTGGGTCCCCAGGATGTCACAATGGCCCCTGGGGACAAAGGGGGCTCCCCAGGATGTCACAATGGGCTCTGGGGACAAGGGGGGTCCCCAGGATGTCACAATGGACCCTGGGGACATGGGGTATTTTGAGGGTGTCACAATGGGCCCTGCGGACAAAGGCGTGTCCCCTGAATGTCACAATGGGCCCTGGAGACAATGGGGGGTTTTGGGATGTCACGATGGGCTCTGAGGACAAGAGGGGTCCTGGGATGTCAAAATGGGCACCAGTGACAAAGGGGGTCCCCATGGTGCCACAATGGGCCCTGGGGACTAAGTGGGGTCCTGGGATGTCACAATGGGCCCTGGGGACAAAGGAGGTCCCCATGGTGCCACAATGGGCCTTGGGAACAATGGGGTCTCCCCAGGAGGTCACAGTGGGCCCTGGGGACCTGGGGTATCCTGACAGTTTCACCATGGGCCATGGGGACAAACGGAGTCCCTAGAATGCCACAATGGGTCCTGGGAACAAGTGGCGTCCCCATGGTGTCACAATGGGCCCTGGGGACAAAGGGGGGTCCCCAGGATGTCACAATGGGCCCTGGAGACAATGGGGGGTTTTGGGATGTCATGATGGGCTCTGAGGACAAGGGGGTTCCTGGGATGTCACAATGGGCACCAGTGACAAAGGGGGTCCCCATGGTGGCACAATGGGCCCTGGGGAAAAAGTGGGGTCCTGGGATGTCATAATGGGCACTGGGGACAAGGGGGGTCTTGGGATGTCACAATGGACCCTGGGGACAAGGGGGGGTCCCCAGGATGTCACAATGGGCCCTGGGTACAAAGGGGGTCCCCATGGTGTCAGAATGGGCCCCAGTGACAAAGGGGGGTCCCAAGATGTCACAGTGGGCCCTGGGGACAATGGGGGGTCCAGGGACGTCACAATGGGCCCAGGGGACAACGGGGAGTCCTGGGACGTCCAATGGGCCCTAGAGACAAAGGGGGTCCCCACGGTGTCACAATGGGCCCTGGGGACAGGGTGGGTTCCCCACGGTGCCATGATAGCCCATGGGGACAAGGGGGTCCCCAGGATATCACAGTGGGCCCTGGGGACAATGAGGGGTGCCCAGGATGTCACAATGGACCTTGAGGAAAAGGGGGGGTCCCCATGGTGTCAAAATGGATCCCCAGTGACAAGGGGGGCCCCATGGTGTCGCGATGGGCCCTGGGTTCAAAGGGGGTCCCCAGGATGTCACAATGGACCCTGGGGACAATGGGGGGTGCCCAGGATGTCACAATGGCTCCTGAGTACAAGGCGGGGGTCCCCATGGTGTCACAATGGGCCCTGGGGACAACGGGGAGTCCTGGGACGTCCAATGGGCCCTAGAGACAAAGGGGGTCCCCACGGTGTCACAATGGGCCCTGGGGACAGGGTGGGTTCCCCACGGTGCCATGATAGCCCATGGGGACAAGGGGGTCCCCAGGATATCACAGTGGGCCCTGGGGACAATGAGGGGTGCCCAGGATGTCACAATGGACCTTGAGGAAAAGGGGGGGTGCCCATGGTGTCAAAATGGATCCCCAGTGACAAGGGGGGCCCCATGGTGTCGCGATGGGCCCTGGGTTCAAAGGGGGTCCCCAGGATGTCACAATGGACCCTGGGGACAATGGGGGGTCCCCATGGTGCCACAATGGGCCCTAGAGACAAAGGGGGGTCCTGGGATGTCACAATGGACACTGGGGACAAAGGGGGGACCCCCACGGTGTCACAATGGGTCCCCAGTGACAAGTAGGGTCCCTATGGAGCCGCTATGGGCCCTGGAGACAAGGGGGATCCCCACAGTGCCACAACGGGCCCTGGGGACAAAGTGGGGTCCTGGGATGTCACAATGGGCCCTGGGGACAAGGGAGGTCCCCAGGATGTCACAATGGGCCCTGGGGACAACGGGGTGTCCTGGGACGTCACAATGGGCCCAGGGGATAAAAAGGGGTCCCCTGAATGTGACAATGGGCCCTGGGGACAAGCGGGGTCCCCACGGAGTCACAATGGGCCCTGGGGACAAAGGAGGGTCCCCAGTATGTCACAATGGGCCCTGGAGACAATGTGGGGTGCCCAGGATGTCACAATGGCTCCTGAGTACAAGGCGGGGGTCCCCATGGTGTCACAATGGGCCCTGGGGACAATGGGGGGTCCTGGGACGTCACAATGGGCCCTGAAGAGAAGGAGGGGTCCCCAGGATGTCACAATGGGCCCTGAGGACAAGGGGGGGGTTCCCTATGGTGTCACAATGGGCCCCAGTGACAAGAGGGTCCCCATGGTTACACAATGGGTCCTGGGGACAATAAGGGATCCTGGGATGTCAAAATGGGTCCTGGGGACAAGGGGGTGCCCAGGATGTCACAATGGGCCCTGGGGACAAAGTGGGGTCCCAGGATATCACAATGTGCCCCAGTGACAAAGGGCGTCCCCATAGTGCCACAATGAGCCCTGGGGACAAGGGAGGTCCTCCGGATGTCACAATGGGCCCTGGGGGCTAATGGGGTCCCCAGGGTGTCACAATGGGCCCTGAGGATAAAGGGGGATCCCCAGGATGTCACAGTGGGCCCTTGGGACAATGGGGTGTCCTGGGCTGTCACAATGGGTCCCCAGTGATAAAGGGGGTCCCCAGGATTTCTCAATGGGCCCTGAGGACAATGGGAGGTCCCCATGGTGTCACAATGGGTCCCCAGTGACAAGGGGGGTCCCCACGGTGCCACGATGGGTCCTGGGGACAAGGGGGTCCCCAGGATGTCACAATGAGCCCTGGGGACAATGGGGGGTTCTGGGACGTCACAATGGGCCCTGGGGACAAAGGGGCTCCCCAGGATGTCAGAATGGGCCCTGGGGACAATGGAGGGTCCCCAGGATGTTCACAATGGGCCCTGAGGACAAGGGCGGCTCCCCATGGTGTCACAATGGGTCCTGGGGACAAGGGGGTCCCCAGGATGTAGCAATGGGCCCTGGGGACAATGGGAGGTCCTTGGATGTCACAATGGGCCACAGTGACAAAGGGTGTCCCCATGGTGCCACAGTGAGCTCTGGGGATAATGGGGGTTTCCCGAACTCCTGGGTCCCTCCTGACCTGAATCCCCACCTGAACTCCTGGTTTTCGGGAACCTCAACAGAGACGGATTCCCTGCACTGACACAGTTCACAGTTACACGAGAAGCAATCTGAGCGGTCCATCGACCGGAGACGTGTTTCCCAAGAGGTCGTTTAGCGAGTGAACAGCAGTGTGCGCGACTTTCAGGAGTGTGCCTGGAAAGTGCCAGAATCACCAGAGCACCTGTGCAAAAGCTGCTGCCTCTGTGACCGCATTGAGGCACGTTCCCGTGTCTGCGAGTATATAGACGGCTCTTTCGCGTTCACTCCGAGGGAAACGGTCCGCTATTGCTTCTGTGCGTACAGACGCGATTCCCTTGTCTCTTGCGAACACAGGGAACTCTGTGCATCCAAATCTACAGGCTAAGGACGCGTCTGCATATGTTTTGGTGAACAATCGAGTGTGCGTGTTCTGACAGCTGCCTCTATGCAGACGTCTCCACAGAGCCACTTCTGAATGCCCCGCAGCCCAGGACTGAATGGATACACTAACAAGTGCACCGGTGTGAGCAACCACATATGCAGAAGGACGTCTTTCATCTCACAGAAGCGCGAACGTCTTGGCGTTCAAGCACATGGCAGAAACAAGGTGTGAACAGATGAGCTGCTGCTATTTTCTCCGTTCGGCATGCTTCGTTGTAGCTCTCTTGCCGGTCGCCGGCTTAGCGGCTTGCTTTGCGCGACTAGGTCTGGGGAGAGAAGGAGATAGCGCCGGAAACCTTGCCTTTTGCCTTCTTCGGCGCTGGAACCTGGTTGCTGCGCCTTCTCTTTGTCCATGTGCACACACACGATTCCTCAGCGAAAACCATGCAGAAACCTTTCCACGAGCACCCAGGGATGTGCACCCAGCACCACGTGCACGCACACGCAGCTAGAGAAAAGCACCTACCTTTTCACACACTGATGCCTAAGCAAACGCGTGGCCACACACACGCACACATCCGCAAGCGCGCCTACTCCCATCTATTGAGGGAAAGACGGACGAGCAACGTCCTGACAGGCTTGAGGGGAAAAACGTCCGTTGATGGTTGGCGTACTGCACGCCCGCCTACGGGGCTGCAGGGGAATCCACATTTGGAAGGTACCTGAAGATGTGTGCCTGTTCTTGGAGCTCCGCTAGTAGGGTAGCAAAGACACTCGTAGGCAGTACTGAATGCTGCTCCGTGCTACTTCTCCTCCGGTGGCAAATGCTTCACAGTCGCCGGAGGAAAGACGTTTAACAATCGATCTCCAAGAGGAACGAAACACATGATGCCATAAGGCGAAAGAATAGCAGGGCATCTCTTCACAAGCTTGTCCCTGATCTATAGCTGAGGGCAAACACTTGTGTGCTTGTGGGAGAGCGTGTGTCTTTCCTGGAAGTGTTTGGGAGTTTTGCTCAGACGCGTGTTTCCTCAAGTTCAAGAATCAAGATCTAGGATACCTGCAGACAGGTGCCTGTTTGTGTGGAGACAGTCTGTTTGAAACTGTGTTCCTCAGCGCCCGCTCTTTCTCCCCGTCGCTCCACACGCCTGGGAGTCCCTTTCTTTCTCTCCACAAGCACGTGTGTTGACTTCGTCGCACATGTGCATCTGCACAAGCGTTGAGCTCAGCAGAGTGTGTCTCTTGACACTTGATGTGCGTTGGCTGTGTCTGCGTGCTCCAGTGAAGAGAGAAACGGGAAATCATCTTGGTAGAGGCAACAAAGCAAAAGCGAGGCAGGATTGACATCTGCTCAACAGAGACGGATTCCCTGCGCTGACACAGTTCACAGTTACACGAGAAGCAATCTGAGCGGTCCATCGACCGGAGACGTGTTTCCCAAGAGGTCGTTTAGCGAGTGAACAGCAGTGTGCGCGACTTTCAGGAGTGTGCCTGGAAAGTGCCAGAATCACCAGAGCACCTGTGCAAAAGCTGCTGCCTCTGTGACCGCATTGAGGCACGTTCCCGTGTCTGCGAGTATATAGACGGCTCTTTCGCGTTCACTCCGAGGGAAACGGTCCGCTATTGCTTCTGTGCGTACAGACGCGATTCCCTTGTCTCTTGCGAACACAGGGAACTCTGTGCATCCAAATCTACAGGCTAAGGACGCGTCTGCATATGTTTTGGTGAACAATCGAGTGTGCGTGTTCTGACAGCTGCCTCTATGCAGACGTCTCCACAGAGCCACTTCTGAATGCCCCGCAGCCCAGGACTGAATGGATACACTAACAAGTGCACCGGTGTGAGCAACCACATATGCAGAAGGACGTCTTTCATCTCACAGAAGCGCGAACGTCTTGGCGTTCAAGCACATGGCAGAAACAAGGTGTGAACAGATGAGCTGCTGCTATTTTCTCCGTTCGGCATGCTTCGTTGTAGCTCTCTTGCCGGTCGCCGGCTTAGCGGCTTGCTTTGCGCGACTAGGTCTGCGGAGAGAAGGAGATAGCGCCGGAAACCTTGCCTTTTGCCTTCTTCGGCGCTGGAACCTGGTTGCTGCGCCTTCTCTTTGTCCATGTGCACACACACGATTCCTCAGCGAAAACCATGCAGAAACCTTTCCACGAGCACCCAGGGATGTGCACCCAGCACCACGTGCACGCACACGCAGCTAGAGAAAAGCACCTACCTTTTCACACACTGATGCCTAAGCAAACACGTGGCCACACACACGCACACATCCGCAAGCGCGCCTACTCCCATCTATTGAGGGAAAGACGGACGAGCAACGTCCTGACAGGCTTGAGGGGAAAAACGTCCGTTGATGGTTGGCGTACTGCACGCCCGCCTACGGGGCTGCAGGGGAATCCACATTTGGAAGGTACCTGAAGATGTGTGCCTGTTCTTGGAGCTCCGCTAGTAGGGTAGCAAAGACACTCGTAGGCAGTACTGAATGCTGCTCCGTGCTACTTCTCCTCCGCTGGCAAATGCTTCACAGTCGCCCGAGGAAAGACGTTTAACAATCGATCTCCAAGAGAAACGAAACACATGATGCCATAAGGCGAAAGAATAGCAGGGCATCTCTTCACAAGCTTGTCCCTGATCTATAGCTGAGGGCAAACACTTGTGTGCTTGTGGGAGAGCGTGTGTCTTTCCTGGAAGCGTTTGGGAGTTTTGCTCAGACGCGTGTTTCCTCAAGTTCAAGAATCAAGATCTAGGATACCTGCAGACAGGTGCCTGTTTGTGTGGAGACAGTCTGTTTGAAACTGTGTTCCTCAGCGCCCGCTCTTTCTCCCCGTCGCTCCACACGCCTGGGAGTCCCTTTCTTTCTCTCCACAAGCACGTGTGTTGACTTCGTCGCACATGTGCATCTGCACAAGCGTTGAGCTCAGCAGAGTGTGTCTCTTGACACTTGATGTGCGTTGGCTGTGTCTGCGTGCTCCAGTGAAGAGAGAAACGGGAAATCATCTTGGTAGAGGCAACAAAGCAAAAGCGAGGCAGGATTGACATCTGCTCAACAGAGACGGATTCCCTGCACTGACACAGTTCACAGTTACACGAGAAGCAATCTGAGCGGTCCGTCGACCGGAGACGTGTTTCCCAAGAGGTCGTTTAGCGAGTGAACAGCAGTGTGCGCGACTTTCAGGAGTGTGCCTGGAAAGTGCCAGAATCACCAGAGCATCTGTGCAAAAGCTGCTGCCTCTGTGACCGCATTGAGGCACGTTCCCGTGTCTCCGAGTACATAGACGGCTCTTCCGCGTTCACTCCGAGGCAAACGGTCCGCTATTGCTTCTGTGCGTACAGACGCGATTCCCTTGTCTCTTGCGAACACAGGGAACTCTGTGCATCCAAATCTACAGGCTAAGGACGCGTCTGCATATGTTTTGGTGAACAATCGAGTGTGCGTGTTCTGACAGCTGCCTCTGTGCAGACGTCTCCACAGAGCCACTTCTGAATGCCCCGCAGCCCAGGACTGAATGGATACACTAACAAGTGCACCGGTGTGGGCAACCACATATGCAGAAGGACGTCTTTCATCTCACAGAAGCGCGAACGTCTTGGCGTTCAAGCACATGGCAGAAACAAGGTGTGAACAGATGCGCTGCTGCTATTTTCTCCGTTCGGCATGCTTCGTTGTAGCTCTCTTGCCGGTCGCCGGCTTAGCGGCTTGCTTTGCGCGACTAGGTCTGCGGAGAGAAGGAGATAGCGCCGGAAACCTTGCCTTTTACCTTCTTCGGCGCTGGAACCTGGTTGCTGCGCCTTCTCTTTGTCCATGTGCACACACACGATTCCTCAGCGAAAACCATGCAGAAACCTTACCTCGAGCACCCAGGGATGTGCACCCAGCACCTCGTGCACCCAGCACACGCAGCTAGAGAAAAGCACCTACCTTTTCACACACTGATGCCTAAGCAAACGCGTGGCCACACACACGCACACATCCGCAAGCGCGCCTACTCCCATCTATTGAGGGAAAGACGGACGAGCAACGTCCTGACAGGCTTGAGGGGAAAAACGTCCGTTGATGGTTGGCGTACTGCACGCCCGCCTACGGGGCTGCAGGGGAATCCACATTTGGAAGGTACCTGAAGATGTGTGCCTGTTCTTGGAGCTCCGCTAGTAGGGTAGCAAAGACACTCGTAGGCAGTACTGAATGCTGCTCCGTGCTACTTCTCCTCCGCTGGCAAATGCTTCACAGTCGCCCGAGGAAAGACGTTTAACAATCGATCTCCAAGAGAAACGAAACACATGATGCCATAAGGCGAAAGAATAGCAGGGCATCTCTTCACAAGCTTGTCCCTGATCTATAGCTGAGGGCAAACACTTGTGTGCTTGTGGGAGAGCCTGTGTCTTTCCTGGAAGCGTTTGGGAGTTTTGCTCAGACGCGTGTTTCCTCAAGTTCAAGAATCAAGATCTAGGATACCTGCAGACAGGTGCCTGTTTGTGTGGAGACAGTCTGTTTGAAACTGTGTTTCTCAGTGCCCGCTCTTTCTCCCCGTCGCTCCACACGCCTGGGAGTCCCTTTCTTTCTCTCCACAAGCACGTGTGTTGACTTCGTCGCACATGTGCATCTGCACAAGCGTTGAGCTCAGCAGAGCGTGTCTCTTGACACTTGATGTGCGTTGGCTGTGTCTGCCTGCTCCAGTGAAGAGAGAAACGGGAAATCATCTTGGTAGAGGCAACAAAGCAAAAGCGAGGCAGGATTGACATCTGCTCAACAGAGACGGATTCCCTGCGCTGACACAGTTCACAGTTACACGAGAAGCAATCTGAGCGGTCCATCGACCGGAGACGTGTTTCCCAAGAGGTCGTTTAGCGAGTGAACAGCAGTGTGCGCGACTTTCAGGAGTGTGCCTGGAAAGTGCCAGAATCACCAGAGCATCTGTGCAAAAGCTGCTGCCTCTGTGACCGCATTGAGGCACGTTCCCGTGTCTGCGAGTATATAGACGGCTCTTCCGCGTTCACTCCGAGGGAAACGGTCCGCTATTGCTTCTGTGCGTACAGACGCGATTCCCTTGTCTCTTGCGAACACAGGGAACTCTGTGCATCCAAATCTACAGGCTAAGGACGCGTCTGCATATGTTTTGGTGAACAATCGAGTGTGCGTGTTCTGACAGCTGCCTCTATGCAGACGTCTCCACAGAGCCACTTCTGAATGCCCCGCAGCCCAGGACTGAATGGATACACTAACAAGTGCACCGGTGTGAGCAACCACATATGCAGAAGGACGTCTTTCATCTCACAGAAGCGCGAACGTCTTGGCGTTCAAGCACATGGCAGAAACAAGGTGTGAACAGATGCGCTGCTGCTATTTTCTCCGTTCGGCATGCTTCGTTGTAGCTCTCTTGCCGGTCGCCGGCTTAGCGGCTTGCTTTGCGCGACTAGGTCTGCGGAGAGAAGGAGATAGCGCCGGAAACCTTGCCTTTTGCCTTCTTCGGCGCTGGAACCTGGTTGCTGCGCCTTCTCTTTGTCCATGTGCACACACACGATTCCTCAGCGAAAACCATGCAGAAACCTTACCTCGAGCACCCAGGGATGTGCACCCAGCACCTCGTGCACCCAGCACACGCAGCTAGAGAAAAGCACCTACCTTTTCACACACTGATGCCTAAGCAAACGCGTGGCCACACACACGCACACATCCGCAAGCGCGCCTACTCCCATCTATTGAGGGAAAGATGGACGAGCAACGTCCTGACAGGCTTGAGGGGAAAAACGTCCGTTGATGGTTGGCGTACTGCACGCCCGCCTACGGGGCTGCAGGGGAATCCACGTTTGGAAGGTACCTGAAGATGTGTGCCTGTTCTTGGAGCTCCGCTAGTAGGGTAGCAAAGACACTCGTAGGCAGTACTGAATGCTGCTCCGTGCTACTTCTCCTCCGGTGGCAAATGCTTCACAGTCGCCCGAGGAAAGACGTTTAACAATCGATCTCCAAGAGAAACGAAACACATGATGCCATAAGGCGAAAGAATAGCAGGGCATCTCTTCACAAGCTTGTCCCTGATCTATAGCTGAGGGCAAACACTTGTGTGCTTGTGGGAGAGCCTGTGTCTTTCCTGGAAGCGTTTGGGAGTTTTGCTCAGACGCGTGTTTCCTCAAGTTCAAGAATCAAGATCTAGGATACCTGAAGACAGGTGCCTGTTTGTGTGGAGACAGTCTGTTTGAAACTGTGTTTCTCAGTGCCCGCTCTTTCTCCCCGTCGCTCCACACGCCTGGGAGTCCCTTTCTTTCTCTCCACAAGCACGTGTGTTGACTTCGTCGCACATGTGCATCTGCACAAGCGTTGAGCTCAGCAGAGCGTGTCTCTTGACACTTGATGTGCGTTGGCTGTGTCTGCCTGCTCCAGTGAAGAGAGAAACGGGAAATCATCTTGGTAGAGGCAACAAAGCAAAAGCGAGGCAGGATTGACATCTGCTCAACAGAGACGGATTCCCTGCGCTGACACAGTTCACAGTTACACGAGAAGCAATCTGAGCGGTCCATCGACCGGAGACGTGTTTCCCAAGAGGTCGTTTAGCGAGTGAACAGCAGTGTGCGCGACTTTCAGGAGTGTGCCTGGAAAGTGCCAGAATCACCAGAGCATCTGTGCAAAAGCTGCTGCCTCTGTGACCGCATTGAGGCACGTTCCCGTGTCTGCGAGTATATAGACGGCTCTTCCGCGTTCACTCCGAGGGAAACGGTCCGCTATTGCTTCTGTGCGTACAGACGCGATTCCCTTGTCTCTTGCGAACACAGGGAACTCTGTGCATCCAAATCTACAGGCTAAGGACGCGTCTGCATATGTTTTGGTGAACAATCGAGTGTGCGTGTTCTGACAGCTGCCTCTATGCAGACGTCTCCACAGAGCCACTTCTGAATGCCCCGCAGCCCAGGACTGAATGGATACACTAACAAGTGCACCGGTGTGAGCAACCACATATGCAGAAGGACGTCTTTCATCTCACAGAAGCGCGAACGTCTTGGCGTTCAAGCACATGGCAGAAACAAGGTGTGAACAGATGCGCTGCTGCTATTTTCTCCGTTCGGCATGCTTCGTTGTAGCTCTCTTGCCGGTCGCCGGCTTAGCGGCTTGCTTTGCGCGACTAGGTCTGCGGAGAGAAGGAGATAGCGCCGGAAACCTTGCCTTTTGCCTTCTTCGGCGCTGGAACCTGGTTGCTGCGCCTTCTCTTTGTCCATGTGCACACACACGATTCCTCAGCGAAAACCATGCAGAAACCTTTCCACGAGCACCCAGGGATGTGCACCCAGCACCACGTGCACGCACACGCAGCTAGAGAAAAGCACCTACCTTTTCACACACTGATGCCTAAGCAAACGCGTGGCCACACACACGCACACATCCGCAAGCGCGCCTACTCCCATCTATTGAGGGAAAGACGGACGAGCAACGTCCTGACAGGCTTGAGGGGAAAAACGTCCGTTGATGGTTGGCGTACTGCACGCCCGCCTACGGGGCTGCAGGGGAATCCACGTTTGGAAGGTAACTGAAGATGTGTGCCTGTTCTTGGAGCTCCGCTAGTAGGGTAGCAAAGACACTCGTAGGCAGTACTGAATGCTGCTCCGTGCTACTTCTCCTCCGCTGGCAAATGCTTCACAGTCGCCCGAGGAAAGACGTTTAACAATCGATCTCCAAGAGGAACGAAACACATGATGCCATAAGGCGAAAGAATAGCAGGGCATCTCTTCACAAGCTTGTCCCTGATCTATAGCTGAGGGCAAACACTTGTGTGCTTGTGGGAGAGCCTGTGTCTTTCCTGGAAGCGTTTGGGAGTTTTGCTCAGACGCGTGTTTCCTCAAGTTCAAGAATCAAGATCTAGGATACCTGCAGACAGGTGCCTGTTTGTGTGGAGACAGTCTGTTTGAAACTGTGTTCCTCAGCGCCCGCTCTTTCTCCCCGTCGCTCCACACGCCTGGGAGTCCCTTTCTTTCTCTCCACAAGCACGTGTGTTGACTTCGTCGCACATGTGCATCTGCACAAGCGTTGAGCTCAGCAGAGCGTGTCTCTTGACACTTGATGTGCGTTGGCTGTGTCTGCCTGCTCCAGTGAAGAGAGAAACGGGAAATCATCTTGGTAGAGGCAACAAAGCAAAAGCGAGGCAGGATTGACATCTGCTCAACAGAGACGGATTCCCTGCGCTGACACAGTTCACAGTTACACGAGAAGCAATCTGAGCGGTCCATCGACCGGAGACGTGTTTCCCAAGAGGTCGTTTAGCGAGTGAACAGCAGTGTGCGCGACTTTCAGGAGTGTGCCTGGAAAGTGCCAGAATCACCAGAGCACCTGTGCAAAAGCTGCTGCCTCTGTGACCGCATTGAGGCACGTTCCCGTGTCTGCGAGTATATAGACGGCTCTTTCGCGTTCACTCCGAGGGAAACGGTCCGCTATTGCTTCTGTGCGTACAGACGCGATTCCCTTGTCTCTTGCGAACACAGGGAACTCTGTGCATCCAAATCTACAGGCTAAGGACGCGTCTGCATATGTTTTGGTGAACAATCGAGTGTGCGTGTTCTGACAGCTGCCTCTATGCAGACGTCTCCACAGAGCCACTTCTGAATGCCCCGCAGCCCAGGACTGAATGGATACACTAACAAGTGCACCGGTGTGAGCAACCACATATGCAGAAGGACGTCTTTCATCTCACAGAAGCGCGAACGTCTTGGCGTTCAAGCACATGGCAGAAACAAGGTGTGAACAGATGCGCTGCTGCTATTTTCTCCGTTCGGCATGCTTCGTTGTAGCTCTCTTGCCGGTCGCCGGCTTAGCGGCTTGCTTTGCACGACTAGGTCTGCGGAGAGAAGGAGATAGCGCCGGAAACCTTGCCTTTTGCCTTCTTCGGCGCTGGAACCTGGTTGCTGCGCCTTCTCTTTGTCCATGTGCACACACACGATTCCTCAGCGAAAACCATGCAGAAACCTTTCCACGAGCACCCAGGGATGTGCACCCAGCACCACGTGCACGCACACGCAGCTAGAGAAAAGCACCTACCTTTTCACACACTGATGCCTAAGCAAACGCGTGGCCACACACACGCACACATCCGCAAGCGCGCCTACTCCCATCTATTGAGGGAAAGACGGACGAGCAACGTCCTGACAGGCTTGAGGGGAAAAACGTCCGTTGATGGTTGGCGTACTGCACGCCCGCCTACGGGGCTGCAGGGGAATCCACGTTTGGAAGGTACCTGAAGATGTGTGCCTGTTCTTGGAGCTCCGCTAGAAGGGTAGCAAAGACACTCGTAGGCAGTACTGAATGCTGCTCCGTGCTACTTCTCCTCCGCTGGCAAATGCTTCACAGTCGCCCTAGGAAAGACGTTTAACAATCGATCTCCAAGAGGAACGAAACACATGATGCCATAAGGCGAAAGAATAGCAGGGCATCTCTTCACAAGCTTGTCCCTGATCTATAGCTGAGGGCAAACACTTGTGTGCTTGTGGGAGAGCCTGTGTCTTTCCTGGAAGCGTTTGGGAGTTTTGCTCAGACGCGTGTTTCCTCAAGTTCAAGAATCAAGATCTAGGATACCTGCAGACAGGTGCCTGTTTGTGTGGAGACAGTCTGTTTGAAACTGTGTTCCTCAGCGCCCGCTCTTTCTCCCCGTCGCTCCACACGCCTGGGAGTCCCTTTCTTTCTCTCCACAAGCACGTGTGTTGACTTCGTCGCACATGTGCATCTGCACAAGCGTTGAGCTCAGCAGAGCGTGTCTCTTGACACTTGATGTGCGTTGGCTGTGTCTGCCTGCTCCAGTGAAGAGAGAAACGGGAAATCATCTTGGTAGAGGCAACAAAGCAAAAGCGAGGCAGGATTGACATCTGCTCAACAGAGACGGATTCCCTGCGCTGACACAGTTCACAGTTACACGAGAAGCAATCTGAGCGGTCCATCGACCGGAGACGTGTTTCCCAAGAGGTCGTTTAGCGAGTGAACAGCAGTGTGCGCGACTTTCAGGAGTGTGCCTGGAAAGTGCCAGAATCACCAGAGCACCTGTGCAAAAGCTGCTGCCTCTGTGACCGCATTGAGGCACGTTCCCGTGTCTGCGAGTATATAGACGGCTCTTTCGCGTTCACTCCAAGGGAAACGGTCCGCTATTGCTTCTGTGCGTACAGACGCGATTCCCTTGTCTCTTGCGAACACAGGGAACTCTGTGCATCCAAATCTACAGGCTAAGGACGCGTCTGCATATGTTTTGGTGAACAATCGAGTGTGCGTGTTCTGACAGCTGCCTCTATGCACACGTCTCCTCAGAGCCACTTCTGAATGCCCCGCAGCCCAGGACTGAATGGATACACTAACAAGTGCACCGGTGTGAGCAACCACATATGCAGAAGGACGTCTTTCATCTCACAGAAGCGCGAACGTCTTGGCGTTCAAGCACATGGCAGAAACAAGGTGTGAACAGATGCGCTGCTGCTATTTTCTCCGTTCGGCATGCTTCGTTGTAGCTCTCTTGCCGGTCGCCGGCTTAGCGGCTTGCTTTGCGCGACTAGGTCTGCGGAGAGAAGGAGATAGCGCCGGAAACCTTGCCTTTTGCCTTCTTCGGCGCTGGAACCTGGTTGCTGCGCTTTCTCTTTGTCCATGTGCACACACACGATTCCTCAGCGAAAACCATGCAGAAACCTTTCCACGAGCACCCAGGGATGTGCACCCAGCACCACGTGCATGCACACGCAGCTAGAGAAAAGCACCTACCTTTTCACACACTGATGCCTAAGCAAACGCGTGGCCACACACACGCACACATCCGCAAGCGCGCCTACTCCCATCTATTGAGGGAAAGACGGACGAGCAACGTCCTGACAGGCTTGAGGGGAAAAACGTCCGTTGATGGTTGGCGTACTGCACGCCCGCCTACGGGGCTGCAGGGGAATCCACATTTGGAAGGTACCTGAAGATGTGTGCCTGTTCTTGGAGCTCCGCTAGTAGGGTAGCAAAGACACTCGTAGGCAGTACTGAATGCTGCTCCGTGGTACTTCTCCTCCGCTGGCAAATGCTTCACAGTCGCCCTAGGAAAGACGTTTAACAATCGATCTCCAAGAGGAACGAAACACATGATGCCAAAAGGCGAAAGAATAGCAGGGCATCTCTTCACAAGCTTGTCCCTGATCTATAGCTGAGGGCAAACACTTGTGTGCTTGTGGGAGAGCGTGTGTCTTTCCTGGAAGCGTTTGGGAGTTTTGCTCAGACGCGTGTTTCCTCAAGTTCAAGAATCAAGATCTAGGATACCTGCAGACAGGTGCCTGTTTGTGTGGAGACAGTCTGTTTGAAACTGTGTTCCTCAGCGCCCGCTCTTTCTCCCCGTCGCTCCACACGCCTGGGAGTCCCTTTCTTTCTCTCCACAAGCACGTGTGTTGACTTCGTCGCACATGTGCATCTGCACAAGCGTTGAGCTCAGCAGAGCGTGTCTCTTGACACTTGATGTGCGTTGGCTGTGTCTGCCTGCTCCAGTGAAGAGAGAAACGGGAAATCATCTTGGTAGAGGCAACAAAGCAAAAGCGAGGCAGGATTGACATCTGCTCAACAGAGACGGATTCCCTGCGCTGACACAGTTCACAGTTACACGAGAAGCAATCTGAGCGGTCCATCGACCGGAGACGTGTTTCCCAAGAGGTCGTTTAGCGAGTGAACAGCAGTGTGCGCGACTTTCAGGAGTGTGCCTGGAAAGTGCCAGAATCACCAGAGCATCTGTGCAAAAGCTGCTGCCTCTGTGACCGCATTGAGGCACGTTCCCGTGTCTGCGAGTATATAGACGGCTCTTTCGCGTTCACTCCGAGGGAAACGGTCCGCTATTGCTTCTGTGCGTACAGACGCGATTCCCTTGTCTCTTGCGAACACAGGGAACTCTGTGCATCCAAATCTACAGGCTAAGGACGCGTCTGCATATGTTTTGGTGAACAATCGAGTGTGCGTGTTCTGACAGCTGCCTCTATGCAGACGTCTCCACAGAGCCACTTCTGAATGCCCCGCAGCCCAGGACTGAATGGATACACTAACAAGTGCACCGGTGTGGGCAACCACATATGCAGAAGGACGTCTTTCATCTCACAGAAGCGCGAACGTCTTGGCGTTCAAGCACATGGCAGAAACAAGGTGTGAACAGATGCGCTGCTGCTATTTTCTCCGTTAGGCATGCTTCGTTGTAGCTCTCTTGCCGGTCGCCGGCTTAGCGGCTTGCTTTGCGCGACTAGGTCTGGGGAGAGAAGGAGATAGCGCCGGAAACCTTGCCTTTTGCCTTCTTCGGCGCTGGAACCTGGTTGCTGCGCCTTCTCTTTGTCCATGTGCACACACACGATTCCTCAGCGAAAACCATGCAGAAACCTTTCCACGAGCACCCAGGGATGTGCACCCAGCCCCACGTGCATGCACACGCAGCTAGAGAAAAGCACCTACCTTTTCACACACTGATGCCTAAGCAAACGCGTGGCCACACACACGCACACATCCGCAAGCGCGCCTACTCCCATCTATTGAGGGAAAGACGGACGAGCAACGTCCTGACAGGCTTGAGGGGAAAAACGTCCGTTGATGGTTGGCGTACTGCACGCCCGCCTACGGGGCTGCAGGGGAATCCACATTTGGAAGGTACCTGAAGATGTGTGCCTGTTCTTGGAGCTCCGCTAGTAGGGTAGCAAAGACACTCGTAGGCAGTACTGAATGCTGCTCCGTGCTACTTCTCCTCCGCTGGCAAATGCTTCACAGTCGCCCTAGGAAAGACGTTTAACAATCGATCTCCAAGAGGAACGAAACACATGATGCCATAAGGCGAAAGAATAGCAGGGCATCTCTTCACAAGCTTGTCCCTGATCTATAGCTGAGGGCAAACACTTGTGTGCTTGTGGGAGAGCGTGTGTCTTTCCTGGAAGCGTTTGGGAGTTTTGCTCAGACGCGTGTTTCCTCAAGTTCAAGAATCAAGATCTAGGATACCTGCAGACAGGTGCCTGTTTGTGTGGAGACAGTCTGTTTGAAACTGTGTTCCTCAGCGCCCGCTCTTTCTCCCCGTCGCTCCACACGCCTGGGAGTCCCTTTCTTTCTCTCCACAAGCACGTGTGTTGACTTCGTCGCACATGTGCATCTGCACAAGCGTTGAGCTCAGCAGAGCGTGTCTCTTGACACTTGATGTGCGTTGGCTGTGTCTGCCTGCTCCAGTGAAGAGAGAAACGGGAAATCATCTTGGTAGAGGCAACAAAGCAAAAGCGAGGCAGGATTGACATCTGCTCAACAGAGACGGATTCCCTGCGCTGACACAGTTCACAGTTACACGAGAAGCAATCTGAGCGGTCCATCGACCGGAGACGTGTTTTCCAAGAGGTCGTTTAGCGAGTGAACAGCAGTGTGCGCGGCTTTCAGGAGTGTGCCTGGAAAGTGCCAGAATCACCAGAGCATCTGTGCAAAAGCTGCTGCCTCTGTGACCGCATTGAGGCACGTTCCCGTGTCTGCGAGTATATAGACGGCTCTTTCGCGTTCACTCCGAGGGAAACGGTCCGCTATTGCTTCTGTGCGTACAGACGCGATTCCCTTGTCTCTTGCGAACACAGGGAACTCTGTGCATCCAAATCTACAGGCTAAGGACGCGTCTGCATATGTTTTGGTGAACAATCGAGTGTGCGTGTTCTGACAGCTGCCTCTATGCAGACGTCTCCACAGAGCCACTTCTGAATGCCCCGCAGCCCAGGACTGAATGGATACACTAACAAGTGCACCGGTGTGAGCAACCACATATGCAGAAGGACGTCTTTCATCTCACAGAAGCGCGAACGTCTTGGCGTTCAAGCACATGGCAGAAACAAGGTGTGAACAGATGCGCTGCTGCTATTTTCTCCGTTCGGCATGCTTCGTTGTAGCTCTCTTGCCGGTCGCCGGCTTAGCGGCTTGCTTTGCGCGACTAGGTCTGGGGAGAGAAGGAGATAGCGCCGGAAACCTTGCCTTTTGCCTTCTTCGGCGCTGGAACCTGGTTGCTGCGCCTTCTCTTTGTCCATGTGCACACACACGATTCCTCAGCGAAAACCATGCAGAAACCTTACCTCGAGCACCCAGGGATGTGCACCCAGCCCCACGTGCACGCACACGCAGCTAGAGAAAAGCACCTACCTTTTCACACACTGATGCCTAAGCAAACGCGTGGCCACACACACGCACACATCCGCAAGCGCGCCTACTCCCATCTATTGAGGGAAAGACGGACGAGCAACGTCCTGACAGGCTTGAGGGGAAAAACGTCCGTTGATGGTTGGCGTACTGCACGCCCGCCTACGGGGCTGCAGGGGAATCCACATTTGGAAGGTACCTGAAGATGTGTGCCTGTTCTTGGAGCTCCGCTAGTAGGGTAGCAAAGACACTCGTAGGCAGTACTGAATGCTGCTCCGTGCTACTTCTCCTCCGCTGGCAAATGCTTCACAGTCGCCCGAGGAAAGACGTTTAACAATCGATCTCCAAGAGGAACGAAACACATGATGCCATAAGGCGAAAGAATAGCAGGGCATCTCTTCACAAGCTTGTCCCTGATCTATAGCTGAGGGCAAACACTTGTGTGCTTGTGGGAGAGCCTGTGTCTTTCCTGGAAGCGTTTGGGAGTTTTGCTCAGACGCGTGTTTCCTCAAGTTCAAGAATCAAGATCTAGGATACCTGCAGACAGGTGCCTGTTTGTGTGGAGACAGTCTGTTTGAAACTGTGTTCCTCAGCGCCCGCTCTTTCTCCCCGTCGCTCCACACGCCTGGGAGTCCCTTTCTTTCTCTCCACAAGCACGTGTGTTGACTTCGTCGCACATGTGCATCTGCACAAGCGTTGAGCTCAGCAGAGCGTGTCTCTTGACACTTGATGTGCGTTGGCTGTGTCTGCGTGCTCCAGTGAAGAGAGAAACGGGAAATCATCTTGGTAGAGGCAACAAAGCAAAAGCGAGGCAGGATTGACATCTGCTCAACAGAGACGGATTCCCTGCGCTGACACAGTTCACAGTTACACGAGAAGCAATCTGAGCGGTCCATCGACCGGAGACGTGTTTCCCAAGAGGTCGTTTAGCGAGTGAACAGCAGTGTGCGCGACTTTCAGGAGTGTGCCTGGAAAGTGCCAGAATCACCAGAGCATCTGTGCAAAAGCTGCTGCCTCTGTGACCGCATTGAGGCACGTTCCCGTGTCTGCGAGTATATAGACGGCTCTTTCGCGTTCACTCCGAGGGAAACGGTCCGCTATTGCTTCTGTGCGTACAGACGCGATTCCCTTGTCTCTTGCGAACACAGGGAACTCTGTGCATCCAAATCTACAGGCTAAGGACGCGTCTGCATATGTTTTGGTGAACAATCGAGTGTGCGTGTTCTGACAGCTGCCTCTATGCAGACGTCTCCACAGAGCCACTTCTGAATGCCCCGCAGCCCAGGACTGAATGGATACACTAACAAGTGCACCGGTGTGGGCAACCACATATGCAGAAGGACGTCTTTCATCTCACAGAAGCGCGAACGTCTTGGCGTTCAAGCACATGGCAGAAACAAGGTGTGAACAGATGCGCTGCTGCTATTTTCTCCGTTCGGCATGCTTCGTTGTAGCTCTCTTGCCGGTCGCCGGCTTAGCGGCTTGCTTTGCGCGACTAGGTCTGGGGAGAGAAGGAGATAGCGCCGGAAACCTTGCCTTTTGCCTTCTTCGGCGCTGGAACCTGGTTGCTGCGCCTTCTCTTTGTCCATGTGCACACACACGATTCCTCAGCGAAAACCATGCAGAAACCTTTCCACGAGCACCCAGGGATGTGCACCCAGCACCACGTGCACGCACACGCAGCTAGAGAAAAGCACCTACCTTTTCACACACTGATGCCTAAGCAAACGCGTGGCCACACACACGCACACATCCGCAAGCGCGCCTACTCCCATCTATTGAGGGAAAGACGGACGAGCAACGTCCTGACAGGCTTGAGGGGAAAAACGTCCGTTGATGGTTGGCGTACTGCACGCCCGCCTACGGGGCTGCAGGGGAATCCACATTTGGAAGGTACCTGAAGATGTGTGCCTGTTCTTGGAGCTCCGCTAGTAGGGTAGCAAAGACACTCGTAGGCAGTACTGAATGCTGCTCCGTGCTACTTCTCCTCCGGTGGCAAATGCTTCACAGTCGCCCCAGGAAAGACGTTTAACAATCGATCTCCAAGAGGAACGAAACACATGATGCCATAAGGCGAAAGAATAGCAGGGCATCTCTTCACAAGCTTGTCCCTGATCTATAGCTGAGGGCAAACACTTGTGTGCTTGTGGGAGAGCCTGTGTCTTTCCTGGAAGCATTTGGGAGTTTTGCTCAGACGCGTGTTTCCTCAAGTTCAAGAATCAAGATCTAGGATACCTGCAGACAGGTGCCTGTTTGTTTGGAGACAGTCTGTTTGAAACTGTGTTCCTCAGCGCCCGCTCTTTCTCCCCGTCGCTCCACACGCCTGGGAGTCCCTTTCTTTCTCTCCACAAGCACGTGTGTTGACTTCGTCGCACATGTGCATCTGCACAAGCGTTGAGCTCAGCAGAGCGTGTCTCTTGACACTTGATGTGCGTTGGCTGTGTCTGCCTGCTCCAGTGAAGAGAGAAACGGGAAATCATCTTGGTAGAGGCAACAAAGCAAAAGCGAGGCAGGATTGACGTCTGCTCAACAGAGACGGATTCCCTGCGCTGACACAGTTCACAGTTACACGAGAAGCAATCTGAGAGGTCCATCGACCGGAGACGTGTTTCCCAAGAGGTCGTTTAGCGAGTGAACAGCAGTGTGCGCGACTTTCAGGAGTGTGCCTGGAAAGTGCCAGAATCACCAGAGCACCTGTGCAAAAGCTGCTGCCTCTGTGACCGCATTGAGGCACGTTCCCGTGTCTGCGAGTATATAGACGGCTCTTTCGCGTTCACTCCGAGGGAAACGGTCCGCTATTGCTTCTGTGCGTACAGACGCGATTCCCTTGTCTCTTGCGAACACAGGGAACTCTGTGCATCCAAATCTACAGGCTAAGGACGCGTCTGCATATGTTTTGGTGAACAATCGAGTGTGCGTGTTCTGACAGCTGCCTCTATGCAGACGTCTCCACAGAGCCACTTCTGAATGCCCCGCAGCCCAGGACTGAATGGATACACTAACAAGTGCACCGGTGTGGGCAACCACATATGCAGAAGGACGTCTTTCATCTCACAGAAGCGCGAACGTCTTGGCGTTCAAGCACATGGCAGAAACAAGGTGTGAACAGATGCGCTGCTGCTATTTTCTCCGTTAGGCATGCTTCGTTGTAGCTCTCTTGCCGGTCGCCGGCTTAGCGGCTTGCTTTGCGCGACTAGGTCTGGGGAGAGAAGGAGATAGCGCCGGAAACCTTGCCTTTTGCCTTCTTCGGCGCTGGAACCTGGTTGCTGCGCCTTCTCTTTGTCCATGTGCACACACACGATTCCTCAGCGAAAACCATGCAGAAACCTTTCCACGAGCACCCAGGGATGTGCACCCAGCACCACGTGCACGCACATGCAGCTAGAGAAAAGCACCTACCTTTTCACACACTGATGCCTAAGCAAACGCGTGGCCACACACACGCACACATCCGCAAGCGCGCCTACTCCCATCTATTGAGGGAAAGACGGACGAGCAACGTCCTGACAGGCTTGAGGGGAAAAACGTCCGTTGATGGTTGGCGTACTGCACGCCCGCCTACGGGGCTGCAGGGGAATCCACATTTGGAAGGTACCTGAAGATGTGTGCCTGTTCTTGGAGCTCCGCTAGTAGGGTAGCAAAGACACTCGTAGGCAGTACTGAATGCTGCTCCGTGCTACTTCTCCTCCGGTGGCAAATGCTTCACAGTCGCCCCAGGAAAGACGTTTAACAATCGATCTCCAAGAGGAACGAAACACATGATGCCATAAGGCGAAAGAATAGCAGGGCATCTCTTCACAAGCTTGTCCCTGATCTATAGCTGAGGGCAAACACTTGTGTGCTTGTGGGAGAGCCTGTGTCTTTCCTGGAAGCGTTTGGGAGTTTTGCTCAGACGCGTGTTTCCTCAAGTTCAAGAATCAAGATCTAGGATACCTGCAGACAGGTGCCTGTTTGTGTGGAGACAGTCTGTTTGAAACTGTGTTCCTCAGCGCCCGCTCTTTCTCCCCGTCGCTCCACACGCCTGGGAGTCCCTTTCTTTCTCTCCACAAGCACGTGTGTTGACTTCGTCGCACATGTGCATCTGCACAAGCGTTGAGCTCAGCAGAGCGTGTCTCTTGACACTTGATGTGCGTTGGCTGTGTCTGCCTGCTCCAGTGAAGAGAGAAACGGGAAATCATCTTGGTAGAGGCAACAAAGCAAAAGCGAGGCAGGATTGACATCTGCTCAACAGAGACGGATTCCCTGCGCTGACACAGTTCACAGTTACACGAGAAGCAATCTGAGCGGTCCATCGACCGGAGACGTGTTTCCCAAGAGGTCGTTTAGCGAGTGAACAGCAGTGTGCGCGACTTTCAGGAGTGTGCCTGGAAAGTGCCAGAATCACCAGAGCATCTGTGCAAAAGCTGCTGCCTCTGTGACCGCATTGAGGCACGTTCCGGTGTCTGCGAGTATATAGACGGCTCTTTCGCGTTCACTCCGAGGGAAACGGTCCGCTATTGCTTCTGTGCGTACAGACGCGATTCCCTTGTCTCTTGCGAACACAGGGAACTCTGTGCATCCAAATCTACAGGCTAAGGACGCGTCTGCATATGTTTTGGTGAACAATCGAGTGTGCGTGTTCTGACAGCTGCCTCTATGCAGACGTCTCCACAGAGCCACTTCTGAATGCCCCGCAGCCGAGGACTGAATGGATACACTAACAAGTGCACCGGTGTGAGCAACCACATATGCAGAAGGACGTCTTTCATCTCACAGAAGCACGAACGTCTTGGCGTTCAAGCACATGGCAGAAACAAGGTGTGAACAGATGAGCTGCTGCTATTTTCTCCGTTCGGCATGCTTCGTTGTAGCTCTCTTGCCGGTCGACGGCTTAGCGGCTTGCTTTGCGCGACTAGGTCTGGGGAGAGAAGGAGATAGCGCCGGAAACCTTGCCTTTTGCCTTCTTCGGCGCTGGAACCTGGTTGCTGCGCCTTCTCTTTGTCCATGTGCACACACACGATTCCTCAGCGAAAACCATGCAGAAACCTTTCCACGAGCACCCAGGGATGTGCACCCAGCACCACGTGCACGCACACGCAGCTAGAGAAAAGCACCTACCTTTTCACACACTGATGCCTAAGCAAACGCGTGGCCACACACACGCACACATCCGCAAGCGCGCCTACTCCCATCTATTGAGGGAAAGACGGACGAGCAACGTCCTGACAGGCTTGAGGGGAAAAACGTCCGTTGATGGTTGGCGTGCTGCACGCCCGCCTACGGGGCTGCAGGGGAATCCACATTTGGAAGGTACCTGAAGATGTGTGCCTGTTCTTGGAGCTCCGCTAGTAGGGTAGCAAAGACACTCGTAGGCAGTACTGAATGCTGCTCCGTGCTACTTCTCCTCCGCTGGCAAATGCTTCACAGTCGCCCTAGGAAAGACGTTTAACAATCGATCTCCAAGAGGAACGAAACACATGATGCCATAAGGCGAAAGAATAGCAGGGCATCTCTTCACAAGCTTGTCCCTGATCTATAGCTGAGGGCAAACACTTGTGTGCTTGTGGGAGAGCCTGTGTCTCTTTCCTGGAAGCGTTTGGGAGTTTTGCTCAGACGCGTGTTTCCTCAAGTTCAAGAATCAAGATCTAGGATACCTGCAGACAGGTGCCTGTTTGTGTGGAGACAGTCTGTTTGAAACTGTGTTCCTCAGCGCCCGCTCTTTCTCCCCGTCGCTCCACACGCCTGGGAGTCCCTTTCTTTCTCTCCACAAGCACGTGTGTTGACTTCGTCGCACATGTGCATCTGCACAAGCGTTGAGCTCAGCAGAGCGTGTCTCTTGACACTTGATGTGCGTTGGCTGTGTCTGCCTGCTCCAGTGAAGAGAGAAACGGGAAATCATCTTGGTAGAGGCAACAAAGCAAAAGCGAGGCAGGATTGACATCTGCTCAACAGAGACGGATTCCCTGCGCTGACACAGTTCACAGTTACACGAGAAGCAATCTGAGCGGTCCATCGACCGGAGACGTGTTTCCCAAGAGGTCGTTTAGCGAGTGAACAGCAGTGTGCGCGACTTTCAGGAGTGTGCCTGGAAAGTGCCAGAATCACCAGAGCACCTGTGCAAAAGCTGCTGCCTCTGTGACCGCATTGAGGCACGTTCCCGTGTCTGCGAGTATATAGACGGCTCTTTCGCGTTCACTCCGAGGGAAACGGTCCGCTATTGCTTCTGTGCGTACAGACGCGATTCCCTTGTCTCTTGCGAACACAGGGAACTCTGTGCATCCAAATCTACAGGCTAAGGACGCGTCTGCATATGTTTTGGTGAACAATCGAGTGTGCGTGTTCTGACAGCTGCCTCTATGCAGACGTCTCCACAGAGCCACTTCTGAATGCCCCGCAGCCCAGGACTGAATGGATACACTAACAAGTGCACCGGTGTGAGCAACCACATATGCAGAAGGACGTCTTTCATCTCACAGAAGCACGAACGTCTTGGCGTTCAAGCACATGGCAGAAACAAGGTGTGAACAGATGAGCTGCTGCTATTTTCTCCGTTCGGCATGCTTCGTTGTAGCTCTCTTGCCGGTCGCCGGCTTAGCGGCTTGCTTTGCGTGACTAGGTCTGCGGAGAGAAGGAGATAGCGCCGGAAACCTTGCCTTTTGCCTTCTTCGGCGCTGGAACCTGGTTGCTGCGCCTTCTCTTTGTCCATGTGCACACACACGATTCCTCAGCGAAAACCATGCAGAAACCTTTCCACGAGCACCCAGGGATGTGCACCCAGCACCACGTGCACCCAGCACACGCAGCTAGAGAAAAGCACCTACCTTTTCACACACTGATGCCTAAGCAAACGCGTGGCCACACACACGCACACATCCGCAAGCGCGCCTACTCCCATCTATTGAGGGAAAGACGGACAAGCAACGTCCTGACAGGCTTGAGGGGAAAAACGTCCGTTGATGGTTGGCGTACTGCACGCCCGCCTACGGGGCTGCAGGGGAATCCACATTTGGAAGGTACCTGAAGATGTGTGCCTGTTCTTGGAGCTCCACTAGTAGGGTAGCAAAGACACTCGTAGGCAGTACTGAATGCTGCTCCGTGCTACTTCTCCTCCGCTGGCAAATGCTTCACAGTCGCCCGAGGAAAGACGTTTAACAATCGATCTCCAAGAGGAACGAAACACATGATGCCATAAGGCGAAAGAATAGCAGGGCATCTCTTCACAAGCTTGTCCCTGATCTATAGCTGAGGGCAAACACTTGTGTGCTTGTGGGAGAGCGTGTGTCTTTCCTGGAAGCGTTTGGGAGTTTTGCTCAGACGCGTGTTTCCTCAAGTTCAAGAATCAAGATCTAGGATACCTGCAGACAGGTGCCTGTTTGTGTGGAGACAGTCTGTTTGAAACTGTGTTCCTCAGCGCCCGCTCTTTCTCCCCGTCGCTCCACACGCCTGGGAGTCCCTTTCTTTCTCTCCACAAGCACGTGTGTTGACTTCGTCGCACATGTGCATCTGCACAAGCGTTGAGCTCAGCAGAGCGTGTCTCTTGACACTTGATGTGCGTTGGCTGTGTCTGCCTGCTCCAGTGAAGAGAGAAACGGGAAATCATCTTGGTAGAGGCAACAAAGCAAAAGCGAGGCAGGATTGACATCTGCTCAACAGAGACGGATTCCCTGCGCTGACACAGTTCACAGTTACACGAGAAGCAATCTGAGCGGTCCATCGACCGGAGACGTGTTTCCCAAGAGGTCGTTTAGCGAGTGAACAGCAGTGTGCGCGACTTTCAGGAGTGTGCCTGGAAAGTGCCAGAATCACCAGAGCACCTGTGCAAAAGCTGCTGCCTCTGTGACCGCATTGAGGCACGTTCCCGTGTCTGCGAGTATATAGACGGCTCTTTCGCGTTCACTCCGAGGGAAACGGTCCGCTATTGCTTCTGTGCGTACAGACGCGATTCCCTTGTCTCTTGCGAACACAGGGAACTCTGTGCATCCAAATCTACAGGCTAAGGACGCGTCTGCATATGTTTTGGTGAACAATCGAGTGTGCGTGTTCTGACAGCTGCCTCTATGCAGACGTCTCCACAGAGCCACTTCTGAATGCCCCGCAGCCCAGGACTGAATGGATACACTAACAAGTGCACCGGTGTGAGCAACCACATATGCAGAAGGACGTCTTTCATCTCACAGAAGCGCGAACGTCTTGGCGTTCAAGCACATGGCAGAAACAAGGTGTGAACAGATGAGCTGCTGCTATTTTCTCCGTTCGGCATGCTTCGTTGTAGCTCTCTTGCCGGTCGCCGGCTTAGCGGCTTGCTTTGCGCGACTAGGTCTGCGGAGAGAAGGAGATAGCGCCGGAAACCTTGCCTTTTGCCTTCTTCGGCGCTGGAACCTGGTTGCTGCGCCTTCTCTTTGTCCATGTGCACACACACGATTCCTCAGCGAAAACCATGCAGAAACCTTACCTCGAGCACCCAGGGATGTGCACCCAGCCCCACGTGCACGCACACGCAGCTAGAGAAAAGCACCTACCTTTTCACACACTGATGCCTAAGCAAACGCGTGGCCACACACACGCACACATCCACAAGCGCGCCTACTCCCATCTATTGAGGGAAAGACGGACGAGCAACGTCCTGACAGGCTT
Source organism: Patagioenas fasciata (assembly GCF_037038585.1). NCBI lineage: Eukaryota > Metazoa > Chordata > Aves > Columbiformes > Columbidae > Patagioenas > Patagioenas fasciata. The sequence continues at coordinate 1,669,612 of NC_092538.1, forward strand.
GAGGGGAAAAACGTCCGTTGATGGTTGGCGTACTGCACGCCCGCCTACGGGGCTGCAGGGGAATCCACATTTGGAAGGTACCTGAAGATGTGTGCCTGTTCTTGGAGCTCCGCTAGTAGGGTAGCAAAGACACTCGTAGGCAGTACTGAATGCTGCTCCGTGCTACTTCTCCTCCGCTGGCAAATGCTTCACAGTCGCCCGAGGAAAGACGTTTAACAATCGATCTCCAAGAGGAACGAAACACATGATGCCATAAGGCGAAAGAATAGCAGGGCATCTCTTCACAAGCTTGTCCCTGATCTATAGCTGAGGGCAAACACTTGTGTGCTTGTGGGAGAGCGTGTGTCTTTCCTGGAAGCGTTTGGGAGTTTTGCTCAGACGCGTGTTTCCTCAAGTTCAAGAATCAAGATCTAGGATACCTGCAGACAGGTGCCTGTTTGTGTGGAGACAGTCTGTTTGAAACTGTGTTCCTCAGCGCCCGCTCTTTCTCCCCGTCGCTCCACACGCCTGGGAGTCCCTTTCTTTCTCTCCACAAGCACGTGTGTTGACTTCGTCGCACATGTGCATCTGCACAAGCGTTGAGCTCAGCAGAGCGTGTCTCTTGACACTTGATGTGCGTTGGCTGTGTCTGCCTGCTCCAGTGAAGAGAGAAACGGGAAATCATCTTGGTAGAGGCAACAAAGCAAAAGCGAGGCAGGATTGACATCTGCTCAACAGAGACGGATTCCCTGCGCTGACACAGTTCACAGTTACACGAGAAGCAATCTGAGCGGTCCATCGACCGGAGACGTGTTTCCCAAGAGGTCGTTTAGCGAGTGAACAGCAGTGTGCGCGACTTTCAGGAGTGTGCCTGGAAAGTGCCAGAATCACCAGAGCATCTGTGCAAAAGCTGCTGCCTCTGTGACCGCATTGAGGCACGTTCCCGTGTCTGCGAGTATATAGACGGCTCTTTCGCGTTCACTCCGAGGGAAACGGTCCGCTATTGCTTCTGTGCGTACAGACGCGATTCCCTTGTCTCTTGCGAACACAGGGAACTCTGTGCATCCAAATCTACAGGCTAAGGACGCGTCTGCATATGTTTTGGTGAACAATCGAGTGTGCGTGTTCTGACAGCTGCCTCTATGCAGACGTCTCCACAGAGCCACTTCTGAATGCCCCGCAGCCCAGGACTGAATGGATACACTAACAAGTGCACCGGTGTGAGCAACCACATATGCAGAAGGACGTCTTTCATCTCACAGAAGCGCGAACGTCTTGGCGTTCAAGCACATGGCAGAAACAAGGTGTGAACAGATGAGCTGCTGCTATTTTCTCCGTTCGGCATGCTTCGTTGTAGCTCTCTTGCCGGTCCCCGGCTTAGCGGCTTGCTTTGCGCGACTAGGTCTGGGGAGAGAAGGAGATAGCGCCGGAAACCTTGCCTTTTGCCTTCTTCGGCGCTGGAACCTGGTTGCTGCGCCTTCTCTTTGTCCATGTGCACACACACGATTCCTCAGCGAAAACCATGCAGAAACCTTTCCACGAGCACCCAGGGATGTGCACCCAGCACCACGTGCACGCACACGCAGCTAGAGAAAAGCACCTACCTTTTCACACACTGATGCCTAAGCAAACGCGTGGCCACACACACGCACACATCCGCAAGCGCGCCTACTCCCATCTATTGAGGGAAAGACGGACGAGAAACGTCCTGACAGGCTTGAGGGGAAAAACGTCCGTTGATGGTTGGCGTGCTGCACGCCCGCCTACGGGGCTGCAGGGGAATCCACGTTTGGAAGGTACCTGAAGATATGTGCCTGTTCTTGGAGATCCGCTAGTAGGGTAGCAAAGACACTCGTAGGCAGTACTGAATGCTGCTCCGTGCTACTTCTCCTCCGCTGGCAAATGCTTCACAGTCGCCCTAGGAAAGACGTTTAACAATCGATCTCCAAGAGAAACGAAACACATGATGCCATAAGGCGAAAGAATAGCAGGGCATCTCTTCACAAGCTTGTCCCTGATCTATAGCTGAGGGCAAACACTTGTGTGCTTGTGGGAGAGCCTGTGTCTTTCCTGGAAGCGTTTGGGAGTTTTGCTCAGACGCGTGTTTCCTCAAGTTCAAGAATCAAGATCTAGGATACCTGCAGACAGGTGCCTGTTTGTGTGGAGACAGTCTGTTCGAAACTGTGTTCCTCAGCGCCCGCTCTTTCTCCCCGTCGCTCCACACGCCTGGGAGTCCCTTTCTTTCTCTCCACAAGCACGTGTGTTGACTTCGTCGCACATGTGCATCTGCACAAGCGTTGAGCTCAGCAGAGTGTGTCTCTTGACACTTGATGTGCGTTGGCTGTGTCTGCGTGCTCCAGTGAAGAGAGAAACGGGAAATCATCTTGGTAGAGGCAACAAAGCAAAAGCGAGGCAGGATTGACATCTGCTCAACAGAGACGGATTCCCTGCGCTGACACAGTTCACAGTTACACGAGAAGCAATCTGAGCGGTCCATCGACCGGAGACGTGTTTCCCAAGAGGTCGTTTAGCGAGTGAACAGCAGTGTGCGCGACTTTCAGGAGTGTGCCTGGAAAGTGCCAGAATCACCAGAGCATCTGTGCAAAAGCTGCTGCCTCTGTGACCGCATTGAGGCACGTTCCCGTGTCTGCGAGTATATAGACGGCTCTTTCGCGTTCACTCCGAGGGAAACGGTCCGCTATTGCTTCTGTGCGTACAGACGCGATTCCCTTGTCTCTTGCGAACACAGGGAACTCTGTGCATCCAAATCTACAGGCTAAGGACGCGTCTGCATATGTTTTGGTGAACAATCGAGTGTGCGTGTTCTGACAGCTGCCTCTATGCAGACGTCTCCACAGAGCCACTTCTGAATGCCCCGCAGCCCAGGACTGAATGGATACACTAACAAGTGCACCGGTGTGAGCAACCACATATGCAGAAGGACGTCTTTCATCTCACAGAAGCGCGAACGTCTTGGCGTTCAAGCACATGGCAGAAACAAGGTGTGAACAGATGAGCTGCTGCTATTTTCTCCGTTCGGCATGCTTCGTTGTAGCTCTCTTGCCGGTCGCCGGCTTAGCGGCTTGCTTTGCGCGACTAGGTCTGGGGAGAGAAGGAGATAGCGCCGGAAACCTTGCCTTTTGCCTTCTTCGGCGCTGGAACCTGGTTGCTGCGCCTTCTCTTTGTCCATGTGCACACACACGATTCCTCAGCGAAAACCATGCAGAAACCTTTCCACGAGCACCCAGGGATGTGCACCCAGCACCACGTGCACGCACACGCAGCTAGAGAAAAGCACCTACCTTTTCACACACTGATGCCTAAGCAAACGCGTGGCCACACACACGCACACATCCGCAAGCGCGCCTACTCCCATCTATTGAGGGAAAGACGGACGAGAAACGTCCTGACAGGCTTGAGGGGAAAAACGTCCGTTGATGGTTGGCGTGCTGCACGCCCGCCTACGGGGCTGCAGGGGAATCCACGTTTGGAAGGTACCTGAAGATATGTGCCTGTTCTTGGAGATCCGCTAGTAGGGTAGCAAAGACACTCGTAGGCAGTACTGAATGCTGCTCCGTGCTACTTCTCCTCCGGTGGCAAATGCTTCACAGTCGCCCTAGGAAAGACGTTTAACAATCGATCTCCAAGAGAAACGAAACACATGATGCCATAAGGCGAAAGAATAGCAGGGCATCTCTTCACAAGCTTGTCCCTGATCTATAGCTGAGGGCAAACACTTGTGTGCTTGTGGGAGAGCCTGTGTCTTTCCTGGAAGCGTTTGGGAGTTTTGCTCAGACGCGTGTTTCCTCAAGTTCAAGAATCAAGATCTAGGATACCTGCAGACAGGTGCCTGTTTGTGTGGAGACAGTCTGTTCGAAACTGTGTTCCTCAGCGCCCGCTCTTTCTCCCCGTCGCTCCACACGCCTGTGAGTCCCTTTCTTTCTCTCCACAAGCACGTGTGTTGACTTCGTCGCACATGTGCATCTGCACAAGCGTTGAGCTCAGCAGAGTGTGTCTCTTGACACTTGATGTGCGTTGGCTGTGTCTGCGTGCTCCAGTGAAGAGAGAAACGGGAAATCATCTTGGTAGAGGCAACAAAGCAAAAGCGAGGCAGGATTGACATCTGCTCAACAGAGACGGATTCCCTGCGCTGACACAGTTCACAGTTACACGAGAAGCAATCTGAGCGGTCCATCGACTGGAGACGTGTTTCCCAAGAGGTCGTTTAGCGAGTGAACAGCAGTGTGCGCGACTTTCAGGAGTGTGCCTGGAAAGTGCCAGAATCACCAGAGCATCTGTGCAAAAGCTGCTGCCTCTGTGACCGCATTGAGGCACGTTCCCGTGTCTGCGAGTATATAGACGGCTCTTTCGCGTTCACTCCGAGGGAAACGGTCCGCTATTGCTTCTGTGCGTACAGACGCGATTCCCTTGTCTCTTGCGAACACAGGGAACTCTGTGCATCCAAATCTACAGGCTAAGGACGCGTCTGCATATGTTTTGGTGAACAATCGAGTGTGCGTGTTCTGACAGCTGCCTCTATGCAGACGTCTCCACAGAGCCACTTCTGAATGCCCCGCAGCCCAGGACTGAATGGATACACTAACAAGTGCACCGGTGTGAGCAACCACATATGCAGAAGGACGTCTTTCATCTCACAGAAGCGCGAACGTCTTGGCGTTCAAGCACATGGCAGAAACAAGGTGTGAACAGATGAGCTCCTGCTATTTTCTCCGTTCGGCATGCTTCGTTGTAGCTCTCTTGCCGGTCGCCGGCTTAGCGGCTTGCTTTGCGCGACTAGGTCTGGGGAGAGAAGGAGATAGCGCCGGAAACCTTGCCTTTTGCCTTCTTCGGCGCTGGAACCTGGTTGCTGCGCCTTCTCTTTGTCCATGTGCACACACACGATTCCTCAGCGAAAACCATGCAGAAACCTTTCCACGAGCACCCAGGGATGTGCACCCAGCACCACGTGCACGCACACGCAGCTAGAGAAAAGCACCTACCTTTTCACACACTGATGCCTAAGCAAACGCGTGGCCACACACACGCACACATCCGCAAGCGCGCCTACTCCCATCTATTGAGGGAAAGACGGACGAGAAACGTCCTGACAGGCTTGAGGGGAAAAACGTCCGTTGATGGTTGGCGTGCTGCACGCCCGCCTACGGGGCTGCAGGGGAATCCACGTTTGGAAGGTACCTGAAGATATGTGCCTGTTCTTGGAGATCCGCTAGTAGGGTAGCAAAGACACTCGTAGGCAGTACTGAATGCTGCTCCGTGCTACTTCTCCTCCGGTGGCAAATGCTTCACAGTCGCCCTAGGAAAGACGTTTAACAATCGATCTCCAAGAGAAACGAAACACATGATGCCATAAGGCGAAAGAATAGCAGGGCATCTCTTCACAAGCTTGTCCCTGATCTATAGCTGAGGGCAAACACTTGTGTGCTTGTGGGAGAGCCTGTGTCTTTCCTGGAAGCGTTTGGGAGTTTTGCTCAGACGCGTGTTTCCTCAAGTTCAAGAATCAAGATCTAGGATACCTGCAGACAGGTGCCTGTTTGTGTGGAGACAGTCTGTTCGAAACTGTGTTCCTCAGCGCCCGCTCTTTCTCCCCGTCGCTCCACACGCCTGTGAGTCCCTTTCTTTCTCTCCATGAGCACGTGTGTTGACTTCGTCGCACATGTGCATCTGCACAAGCGTTGAGCTCAGCAGAGTGTGTCTCTTGACACTTGATGTGCGTTGGCTGTGTCTGCCTGCTCCAGTGAAGAGAGAAACGGGAAATCATCTTGGTAGAGGCAACAAAGCAAAAGCGAGGCAGGATTGACATCTGCTCAACAGAGACGGATTCCCTGCGCTGACACAGTTCACAGTTACACGAGAAGCAATCTGAGCGGTCCATCGACCAGAGACGTGTTTCCCAAGAGGTCGTTTAGCGAGTGAACAGCAGTGTGCGCGACTTTCAGGAGTGTGCCTGGAAAGTGCCAGAATCACCAGAGCACCTGTGCAAAAGCTGCTGCCTCTGTGACCGCATTGAGGCACGTTCCCGTGTCTGCGAGTACATAGACGGCTCTTCCGCGTTCACTCCGAGGGAAACGGTCCGCTATTGCTTCTGTGCGTACAGACGCGATTCCCTTGTCTCTTGCGAACACAGGGAACTCTGTGCATCCAAATCTACAGGCTAAGGACGCGTCTGCATATGTTTTGGTGAACAATCGAGTGTGCGTGTTCTGACAGCTACCTCTATGCAGACGTCTCCACAGAGCCACTTCTGAATGCCCCGCAGCCCAGGACTGAATGGATACACTAACAAGTGCACCGGTGTGAGCAACCACATATGCAGAAGGACGTCTTTCATCTCACAGAAGCGCGAACGTCTTGGCGTTCAAGCACATGGCAGAAACAAGGTGTGAACAGATGAGCTGCTGCTATTTTCTCCGTTCGGCATGCTTCGTTGTAGCTCTCTTGCCGGTCGCCGGCTTAGCGGCTTGCTTTGCGCGACTAGGTCTGGGGAGAGAAGGAGATAGCGCCGGAAACCTTGCCTTTTGCCTTCTTCGGCGCTGGAACCTGGTTGCTGCGCCTTCTCTTTGTCCATGTGCACACACACGATTCCTCAGCGAAAACCATGCAGAAACCTTTCCACGAGCACCCAGGGATGTGCACCCAGCACCACGTGCACGCACACGCAGCTAGAGAAAAGCACCTACCTTTTCACACACTGATGCCTAAGCAAACGCATGGCCACACACACGCACACATCCGCAAGCGCGCCTACTCCCATCTATTGAGGGAAAGACGGACGAGCAACGTCCTGACAGGCTTGAGGGGAAAAACGTCCGTTGATGGTTGGCGTGCTGCACGCCCGCCTACGGGGCTGCAGGGGAATCCACGTTTGGAAGGTACCTGAAGATATGTGCCTGTTCTTGGAGCTCCGCTAGTAGGGTAGCAAAGACACTCGTAGGCAGTACTGAATGCTGCTCCGTGCTACTTCTCCTCCGGTGGCAAATGCTTCACAGTCGCCCTAGGAAAGACGTTTAACAATCGATCTCCAAGAGAAACGAAACACATGATGCAATAAGGCGAAAGAATAGCAGGGCATCTCTTCACAAGCTTGTCCCTGATCTATAGCTGAGGGCAAACACTTGTGTGCTTGTGGGAGAGCCTGTGTCTTTCCTGGAAGCGTTTGGGAGTTTTGCTCAGACGCGTGTTTCCTCAAGTTCAAGAATCAAGATCTAGGATACCTGCAGACAGGTGCCTGTTTGTGTGGAGACAGTCTGTTCGAAACTGTGTTCCTCAGCGCCCGCTCTTTCTCCCCGTCGCTCCACACGCCTGGGAGTCCCTTTCTTTCTCTCCATGAGCACGTGTGTTGACTTCGTCGCACATGTGCATCTGCACAAGCGTTGAGCTCAGCAGAGTGTGTCTCTTGACACTTGATGTGCGTTGGCTGTGTCTGCGTGCTCCAGTGAAGAGAGAAACGGGAAATCATCTTGGTAGAGGCAACAAAGCAAAAGCGAGGCAGGATTGACATCTGCTCAACAGAGACGGATTCCCTGCGCTGACACAGTTCACAGTTACACGAGAAGCAATCTGAGCGGTCCATCGACCGGAGACGTGTTTCCCAAGAGGTCGTTTAGCGAGTGAACAGCAGTGTGCGCGACTTTCAGGAGTGTGCCTGGAAAGTGCCAGAATCACCAGAGCATCTGTGCAAAAGCTGCTGCCTCTGTGACCGCATTGAGGCACGTTCCCGTGTCTGCGAGTATATAGACGGCTCTTTCGCGTTCACTCCGAGGGAAACGGTCCGCTATTGCTTCTGTGCGTACAGACGCGATTCCCTTGTCTCTTGCGAACACAGGGAACTCTGTGCATCCAAATCTACAGGCTAAGGACGCGTCTGCATATGTTTTGGTGAACAATCGAGTGTGCGTGTTCTGACAGCTGCCTCTCTGCAGACGTCTCCACAGAGCCACTTCTGAATGCCCCGCAGCCCAGGACTGAATGGATACACTAACAAGTGCACCGGTGTGAGCAACCACATATGCAGAAGGACGTCTTTCATCTCACAGAAGCGTGAACGTCTTGGCGTTCAAGCACATGGCAGAAACAAGGTGTGAACAGATGAGCTGCTGCTATTTTCTCCGTTCGGCATGCTTCGTTGTAGCTCTCTTGCCGGTCGCCGGCTTAGCGGCTTGCTTTGCGCGACTAGGTCTGGGGAGAGAAGGAGATAGCGCCGGAAACCTTGCCTTTTGCCTTCTTCGGCGCTGGAACCTGGTTGCTGCGCCTTCTCTTTGTCCATGTGCACACACACGATTCCTCAGCGAAAACCATGCAGAAACCTTTCCACGAGCACCCAGGGATGTGCACCCAGCACCACGTGCACGCACACGCAGCTAGAGAAAAGCACCTACCTTTTCACACACTGATGCCTAAGCAAACGCATGGCCACACACACGCACACATCCGCAAGCGCGCCTACTCCCATCTATTGAGGGAAAGACGGACGAGCAACGTCCTGACAGGCTTGAGGGGAAAAACGTCCGTTGATGGTTGGCGTGCTGCACGCCCGCCTACGGGGCTGCAGGGGAATCCACGTTTGGAAGGTACCTGAAGATATGTGCCTGTTCTTGGAGCTCCGCTAGTAGGGTAGCAAAGACACTCGTAGGCAGTACTGAATGCTGCTCCGTGCTACTTCTCCTCCGGTGGCAAATGCTTCACAGTCGCCCTAGGAAAGACGTTTAACAATCGATCTCCAAGAGAAACGAAACACATGATGCAATAAGGCGAAAGAATAGCAGGGCATCTCTTCACAAGCTTGTCCCTGATCTATAGCTGAGGGCAAACACTTGTGTGCTTGTGGGAGAGCCTGTGTCTTTCCTGGAAGCGTTTGGGAGTTTTGCTCAGACGCGTGTTTCCTCAAGTTCAAGAATCAAGATCTAGGATACCTGCAGACAGGTGCCTGTTTGTGTGGAGACAGTCTGTTCGAAACTGTGTTCCTCAGCGCCCGCTCTTTCTCCCCGTCGCTCCACACGCCTGGGAGTCCCTTTCTTTCTCTCCATGAGCACGTGTGTTGACTTCGTCGCACATGTGCATCTGCACAAGCGTTGAGCTCAGCAGAGTGTGTCTCTTGACACTTGATGTGCGTTGGCTGTGTCTGCGTGCTCCAGTGAAGAGAGAAACGGGAAATCATCTTGGTAGAGGCAACAAAGCAAAAGCGAGGCAGGATTGACATCTGCTCAACAGAGACGGATTCCCTGCGCTGACACAGTTCACAGTTACACGAGAAGCAATCTGAGCGGTCCATCGACCGGAGACGTGTTTCCCAAGAGGTCGTTTAGCGAGTGAACAGCAGTGTGCGCGACTTTCAGGAGTGTGCCTGGAAAGTGCCAGAATCACCAGAGCACCTGTGCAAAAGCTGCTGCCTCTGTGACCGCATTGAGGCACGTTCCCGTGTCTGCGAGTACATAGACGGCTCTTCCGCGTTCACTCCGAGGGAAACGGTCCGCTATTGCTTCTGTGCGTACAGACGCGATTCCCTTGTCTCTTGCGAACACAGGGAACTCTGTGCATCCAAATCTACAGGCTAAGGACGCGTCTGCATATGTTTTGGTGAACAATCGAGTGTGCGTGTTCTGATAGCTGCCTCTATGCAGACGTCTCCACAGAGCCACTTCTGAATGCCCCGCAGCCCAGGACTGAATGGATACACTAACAAGTGCACCGGTGTGAGCAACCACATATGCAGAAGGACGTCTTTCATCTCACAGAAGCACGAACGTCTTGGCGTTCAAGCACATGGCAGAAACAAGGTGTGAACAGATGAGCTGCTGCTATTTTCTCCGTTCGGCATGCTTCGTTGTAGCTCTCTTGCCGGTCGCCGGCTTAGCGGCTTGCTTTGCGCGACTAGGTCTGGGGAGAGAAGGAGATAGCGCCGGAAACCTTGCCTTTTGCCTTCTTCGGCGCTGGAACCTGGTTGCTGCGCCTTCTCTTTGTCCATGTGCACACACACGATTCCTCAGCGAAAACCATGCAGAAACCTTTCCACGAGCACCCAGGGATGTGCACCCAGCACCACGTGCACGCACACGCAGCTAGAGAAAAGCACCTACCTTTTCACACACTGATGCCTAAGCAAACGCATGGCCACACACACGCACACATCCGCAAGCGCGCCTACTCCCATCTATTGAGGGAAAGACGGACGAGCAACGTCCTGACAGGCTTGAGGGGAAAAACGTCCGTTGATGGTTGGCGTGCTGCACGCCCGCCTACGGGGCTGCAGGGGAATCCACGTTTGGAAGGTACCTGAAGATATGTGCCTGTTCTTGGAGCTCCGCTAGTAGGGTAGCAAAGACACTCGTTGGCAGTACTGAATGCTGCTCCGTGCTACTTCTCCTCCGGTGGCAAATGCTTCACAGTCGCCCTAGGAAAGACGTTTAACAATCGATCTCCAAGAGAAACGAAACACATGATGCAATAAGGCGAAAGAATAGCAGGGCATCTCTTCACAAGCTTGTCCCTGATCTATAGCTGAGGGCAAACACTTGTGTGCTTGTGGGAGAGCCTGTGTCTTTCCTGGAAGCGTTTGGGAGTTTTGCTCAGACGCGTGTTTCCTCAAGTTCAAGAATCAAGATCTAGGATACCTGCAGACAGGTGCCTGTTTGTGTGGAGACAGTCTGTTCGAAACTGTGTTCCTCAGCGCCCGCTCTTTCTCCCCGTCGCTCCACACGCCTGTGAGTCCCTTTCTTTCTCTCCATGAGCACGTGTGTTGACTTCGTCGCACATGTGCATCTGCACAAGCGTTGAGCTCAGCAGAGTGTGTCTCTTGACACTTGATGTGCGTTGGCTGTGTCTGCGTGCTCCAGTGAAGAGAGAAATGGGAAATCATCTTGGTAGAGGCAACAAAGCAAAAGCGAGGCAGGATTGACATCTGCTCAACAGAGACGGATTCCCTGCGCTGACACAGTTCACAGTTACACGAGAAGCAATCTGAGCGGTCCATCGACCGGAGACGTGTTTCCCAAGAGGTCGTTTAGCGAGTGAACAGCAGTGTGCGCGACTTTCAGGAGTGTGCCTGGAAAGTGCCAGAATCACCAGAGCATCTGTGCAAAAGCTGCTGCCTCTGTGACCGCATTGAGGCACGTTCCCGTGTCTGCGAGTATATAGACGGCTCTTTCGCGTTCACTCCGAGGGAAACGGTCCGCTATTGCTTCTGTGCGTACAGACGCGATTCCCTTGTCTCTTGCGAACACAGGGAACTCTGTGCATCCAAATCTACAGGCTAAGGACGCGTCTGCATATGTTTTGGTGAACAATCGAGTGTGCGTGTTCTGACAGCTGCCTCTCTGCAGACGTCTCCACAGAGCCACTTCTGAATGCCCCGCAGCCCAGGACTGAATGGATACACTAACAAGTGCACCGGTGTGAGCAACCACATATGCAGAAGGACGTCTTTCATCTCACAGAAGCGCGAACGTCTTGGCGTTCAAGCACATGGCAGAAACAAGGTGTGAACAGATGAGCTGCTGCTATTTTCTCCGTTCGGCATGCTTCGTTGTAGCTCTCTTGCCGGTCGCCGGCTTAGCGGCTTGCTTTGCGCGACTAGGTCTGGGGAGAGAAGGAGATAGCGCCGGAAACCTTGCCTTTTGCCTTCTTCGGCGCTGGAACCTGGTTGCTGCGCCTTCTCTTTGTCCATGTGCACACACACGATTCCTCAGCGAAAACCATGCAGAAACCTTTCCACGAGCACCCAGGGATGTGCACCCAGCACCACGTGCACGCACACGCAGCTAGAGAAAAGCACCTACCTTTTCACACACTGATGCCTAAGCAAACGCATGGCCACACACACGCACACATCCGCAAGCGCGCCTACTCCCATCTATTGAGGGAAAGACGGACGAGCAACGTCCTGACAGGCTTGAGGGGAAAAACGTCCGTTGATGGTTGGCGTGCTGCACGCCCGCCTACGGGGCTGCAGGGGAATCCACGTTTGGAAGGTACCTGAAGATATGTGCCTGTTCTTGGAGCTCCGCTAGTAGGGTAGCAAAGACACTCGTAGGCAGTACTGAATGCTGCTCCGTGCTACTTCTCCTCCGGTGGCAAATGCTTCACAGTCGCCCTAGGAAAGACGTTTAACAATCGATCTCCAAGAGAAACGAAACACATGATGCAATAAGGCGAAAGAATAGCAGGGCATCTCTTCACAAGCTTGTCCCTGATCTATAGCTGAGGGCAAACACTTGTGTGCTTGTGGGAGAGCCTGTGTCTTTCCTGGAAGCGTTTGGGAGTTTTGCTCAGACGCGTGTTTCCTCAAGTTCAAGAATCAAGATCTAGGATACCTGCGGACAGGTGCCTGTTTGTGTGGAGACAGTCTGTTCGAAACTGTGTTCCTCAGCGCCCGCTCTTTCTCCCCGTCGCTCCACACGCCTGGGAGTCCCTTTCTTTCTCTCCATGAGCTGTGTGTTGACTTCGTCGCACATGTGCATCTGCACAAGCGTTGAGCTCAGCAGAGTGTGTCTCTTGACACTTGATGTGCGTTGGCTGTGTCTGCCTGCTCCAGTGAAGAGAGAAACGGGAAATCATCTTGGTAGAGGCAACAAAGCAAAAGCGAGGCAGGATTGACATCTGCTCAACAGAGACGGATTCCCTGCGCTGACACAGTTCACAGTTACACGAGAAGCAATCTGAGCGGTCCATCGACCGGAGACGTGTTTCCCAAGAGGTCGTTTAGCGAGTGAACAGCAGTGTGCGCGACTTTCAGGAGTGTGCCTGGAAAGTGCCAGAATCACCAGAGCACCTGTGCAAAAGCTGCTGCCTCTGTGACCGCATTGAGGCACGTTCCCGTGTCTGCGAGTACATAGACGGCTCTTCCGCGTTCACTCCGAGGGAAACGGTCCGCTATTGCTTCTGTGCGTACAGACGCGATTCCCTTGTCTCTTGCGAACACAGGGAACTCTGTGCATCCAAATCTACAGGCTAAGGACGCGTCTGCATATGTTTTGGTGAACAATCGAGTGTGCGTGTTCTGACAGCTGCCTCTATGCAGACGTCTCCACAGAGCCACTTCTGAATGCCCCGCAGCCCAGGACTGAATGGATACACTAACAAGTGCACCGGTGTGAGCAACCACATATGCAGAAGGACGTCTTTCATCTCACAGAAGCGCGAACGTCTTGGCGTTCAAGCACATGGCAGAAACAAGGTGTGAACAGATGAGCTGCTGCTATTTTCTCCGTTCGGCATGCTTCGTTGTAGCTCTCTTGCCGGTCGCCGGCTTAGCGGCTTGCTTTGCGCGACTAGGTCTGGGGAGAGAAGGAGATAGCGCCGGAAACCTTGCCTTTTGCCTTCTTCGGCGCTGGAACCTGGTTGCTGTGCCTTCTCTTTGTCCATGTGCACACACACGATTCCTCAGCGAAAACCATGCAGAAACCTTTCCACGAGCACCCAGGGATGTGCACCCAGCACCACGTGCACGCACACGCAGCTAGAGAAAAGCACCTACCTTTTCACACACTGATGCCTAAGCAAACGCGTGGCCACACACACGCACACATCCGCAAGCGCGCCTACTCCCATCTATTGAGGGAAAGACGGACGAGCAACGTCCTGACAGGCTTGAGGGGAAAAACGTCCGTTGATGGTTGGCGTGCTGCACGCCCGCCCACGGGGCTGCAGGGGAATCCACGTTTGGAAGGTACCTGAAGATATGTGCCTGTTCTTGGAGCTCCGCTAGTAGGGTAGCAAAGACACTCGTAGGCAGTACTGAATGCTGCTCCGTGCTACTTCTCCTCCGGTGGCAAATGCTTCACAGTCGCCCTAGGAAAGACGTTTAACAATCGATCTCCAAGAGAAACGAAACACATGATGCCATAAGGCGAAAGAATAGCAGGGCATCTCTTCACAAGCTTGTCCCTGATCTATAGCTGAGGGCAAACACTTGTGTGCTTGTGGGAGAGCCTGTGTCTTTCCTGGAAGCGTTTGGGAGTTTTGCTCAGACGCGTGTTTCCTCAAGTTCAAGAATCAAGATCTAGGATACCTGCAGACAGGTGCCTGTTTGTGTGGAGACAGTCTGTTCGAAACTGTGTTCCTCAGCGCCCGCTCTTTCTCCCCGTCGCTCCACACGCCTGGGAGTCCCTTTCTTTCTCTCCATGAGCACGTGTGTTGACTTCGTCGCACATGTGCATCTGCACAAGCGTTGAGCTCAGCAGAGTGTGTCTCTTGACACTTGATGTGCGTTGGCTGTGTCTGCGTGCTCCAGTGAAGAGAGAAACGGGAAATCATCTTGGTAGAGGCAACAAAGCAAAAGCGAGGCAGGATTGACATCTGCTCAACAGAGACGGATTCCCTGCGCTGACACAGTTCACAGTTACACGAGAAGCAATCTGAGCGGTCCATCGACCGGAGACGTGTTTCCCAAGAGGTCGTTTAGCGAGTGAACAGCAGTGTGCGCGACTTTCAGGAGTGTGCCTGGAAAGTGCCAGAATCACCAGAGCATCTGTGCAAAAGCTGCTGCCTCTGTGACCGCATTGAGGCACGTTCCCGTGTCTGCGAGTATATAGACGGCTCTTTCGCGTTCACTCCGAGGGAAACGGTCCGCTATTGCTTCTGTGCGTACAGACGCGATTCCCTTGTCTCTTGCGAACACAGGGAACTCTGTGCATCCAAATCTACAGGCTAAGGACGCGTCTGCATATGTTTTGGTGAACAATCGAGTGTGCGTGTTCTGACAGCTGCCTCTCTGCAGACGTCTCCACAGAGCCACTTCTGAATGCCCCGCAGCCCAGGACTGAATGGATACACTAACAAGTGCACCGGTGTGAGCAACCACATATGCAGAAGGACGTCTTTCATCTCACAGAAGCGCGAACGTCTTGGCGTTCAAGCTCATGGCAGAAACAAGGTGTGAACAGATGAGCTGCTGCTATTTTCTCCGTTCGGCATGCTTCGTTGTAGCTCTCTTGCCGGTCGCCGGCTTAGCGGCTTGCTTTGCGCGACTAGGTCTGGGGAGAGAAGGAGATAGCGCCGGAAACCTTGCCTTTTGCCTTCTTCGGCGCTGGAACCTGGTTGCTGCGCCTTCTCTTTGTCCATGTGCACACACACGATTCCTCAGCGAAAACCATGCAGAAACCTTTCCACGAGCACCCAGGGATGTGCACCCAGCACCACGTGCACGCACACGCAGCTAGAGAAAAGCACCTACCTTTTCACACACTGATGCCTAAGCAAACGCATGGCCACACACACGCACACATCCGCAAGCGCGCCTACTCCCATCTATTGAGGGAAAGACGGACGAGCAACGTCCTGACAGGCTTGAGGGGAAAAACGTCCGTTGATGGTTGGCGTGCTGCACGCCCGCCTACGGGGCTGCAGGGGAATCCACGTTTGGAAGGTACCTGAAGATATGTGCCTGTTCTTGGAGCTCCGCTAGTAGGGTAGCAAAGACACTCGTAGGCAGTACTGAATGCTGCTCCGTGCTACTTCTCCTCCGGTGGCAAATGCTTCACAGTCGCCCTAGGAAAGACGTTTAACAATCGATCTCCAAGAGAAACGAAACACATGATGCAATAAGGCGAAAGAATAGCAGGGCATCTCTTCACAAGCTTGTCCCTGATCTATAGCTGAGGGCAAACACTTGTGTGCTTGTGGGAGAGCCTGTGTCTTTCCTGGAAGCGTTTGGGAGTTTTGCTCAGACGCGTGTTTCCTCAAGTTCAAGAATCAAGATCTAGGATACCTGCAGACAGGTGCCTGTTTGTGTGGAGACAGTCTGTTCGAAACTGTGTTCCTCAGCGCCCGCTCTTTCTCCCCGTCGCTCCACACGCCTGGGAGTCCCTTTCTTTCTCTCCATGAGCACGTGTGTTGACTTCGTCGCACATGTGCATCTGCACAAGCGTTGAGCTCAGCAGAGTGTGTCTCTTGACACTTGATGTGCGTTGGCTGTGTCTGCGTGCTCCAGTGAAGAGAGAAACGGGAAATCATCTTGGTAGAGGCAACAAAGCAAAAGCGAGGCAGGATTGACATCTGCTCAACAGAGACGGATTCCCTGCGCTGACACAGTTCACAGTTACACGAGAAGCAATCTGAGCGGTCCATCGACCGGAGACGTCTTTCCCAAGAGGTCGTTTAGCGAGTGAACAGCAGTGTGCGCGACTTTCAGGAGTGTGCCTGGAAAGTGCCAGAATCACCAGAGCACCTGTGCAAAAGCTGCTGCCTCTGTGACCGCATTGAGGCACGTTCCCGTGTCTGCGAGTACATAGACGGCTCTTCCGCGTTCACTCCGAGGGAAACGGTCCGCTATTGCTTCTGTGCGTACAGACGCGATTCCCTTGTCTCTTGCGAACACAGGGAACTCTGTGCATCCAAATCTACAGGCTAAGGACGCGTCTGCATATGTTTTGGTGAACAATCGAGTGTGCGTGTTCTGATAGCTGCCTCTATGCAGACGTCTCCACAGAGCCACTTCTGAATGCCCCGCAGCCCAGGACTGAATGGATACACTAACAAGTGCACCGGTGTGAGCAACCACATATGCAGAAGGACGTCTTTCATCTCACAGAAGCACGAACGTCTTGGCGTTCAAGCACATGGCAGAAACAAGGTGTGAACAGATGAGCTGCTGCTATTTTCTCCGTTCGGCATGCTTCGTTGTAGCTCTCTTGCCGGTCGCCGGCTTAGCGGCTTGCTTTGCGCGACTAGGTCTGGGGAGAGAAGGAGATAGCGCCGGAAACCTTGCCTTTTGCCTTCTTCGGCGCTGGAACCTGGTTGCTGTGCCTTCTCTTTGTCCATGTGCACACACACGATTCCTCAGCGAAAACCATGCAGAAACCTTTCCACGAGCACCCAGGGATGTGCACCCAGCACCACGTGCACGCACACGCAGCTAGAGAAAAGCACCTACCTTTTCACACACTGATGCCTAAGCAAACGCATGGCCACACACACGCACACATCCGCAAGCGCGCCTACTCCCATCTATTGAGGGAAAGACGGACGAGCAACGTCCTGACAGGCTTGAGGGGAAAAACGTCCGTTGATGGTTGGCGTGCTGCACGCCCGCCTACGGGGCTGCAGGGGAATCCACGTTTGGAAGGTACCTGAAGATATGTGCCTGTTCTTGGAGCTCCGCTAGTAGGGTAGCAAAGACACTCGTAGGCAGTACTGAATGCTGCTCCGTGCTACTTCTCCTCCGGTGGCAAATGCTTCACAGTCGCCCTAGGAAAGACGTTTAACAATCGATCTCCAAGAGAAACGAAACACATGATGCAATAAGGCGAAAGAATAGCAGGGCATCTCTTCACAAGCTTGTCCCTGATCTATAGCTGAGGGCAAACACTTGTGTGCTTGTGGGAGAGCCTGTGTCTTTCCTGGAAGCGTTTGGGAGTTTTGCTCAGACGCGTGTTTCCTCAAGTTCAAGAATCAAGATCTAGGATACCTGCAGACAGGTGCCTGTTTGTGTGGAGACAGTCTGTTCGAAACTGTGTTCCTCAGCGCCCGCTCTTTCTCCCCGTCGCTCCACACGCCTGTGAGTCCCTTTCTTTCTCTCCATGAGCACGTGTGTTGACTTCGTCGCACATGTGCATCTGCACAAGCGTTGAGCTCAGCAGAGTGTGTCTCTTGACAGTTGATGTGCGTTGGCTGTGTCTGCGTGCTCCAGTGAAGAGAGAAACGGGAAATCATCTTGGTAGAGGCAACAAAGCAAAAGCGAGGCAGGATTGACATCTGCTCAACAGAGACGGATTCCCTGCGCTGACACAGTTCACAGTTACACGAGAAGCAATCTGAGCGGTCCATCGACCGGAGACGTGTTTCCCAAGAGGTCGTTTAGCGAGTGAACAGCAGTGTGCGCGACTTTCAGGAGTGTGCCTGGAAAGTGCCAGAATCACCAGAGCATCTGTGCAAAAGCTGCTGCCTCTGTGACCGCATTGAGGCACGTTCCCGTGTCTGCGAGTATATAGACGGCTCTTTCGCGTTCACTCCGAGGGAAACGGTCCGCTATTGCTTCTGTGCGTACAGACGCGATTCCCTTGTCTCTTGCGAACACAGGGAACTCTGTGCATCCAAATCTACAGGCTAAGGACGCGTCTGCATATGTTTTGGTGAACAATCGAGTGTGCGTGTTCTGACAGCTGCCTCTATGCAGACGTCTCCACAGAGCCACTTCTGAATGCCCCGCAGCCCAGGACTGAATGGATACACTAACAAGTGCACCGGTGTGAGCAACCACATATGCAGAAGGACGTCTTTCATCTCACAGAAGCGCGAACGTCTTGGCGTTCAAGCACATGGCAGAAACAAGGTGTGAACAGATGAGCTGCTGCTATTTTCTCCGTTCGGCATGCTTCGTTGTAGCTCTCTTGCCGGTCGCCGGCTTAGCGGCTTGCTTTGCGCGACTAGGTCTGGGGAGAGAAGGAGATAGCGCCGGAAACCTTGCCTTTTGCCTTCTTCGGCGCTGGAACCTGGTTGCTGTGCCTTCTCTTTGTCCATGTGCACACACACGATTCCTCAGCGAAAACCATGCAGAAACCTTTCCACGAGCACCCAGGGATGTGCACCCAGCACCACGTGCACGCACACGCAGCTAGAGAAAAGCACCTACCTTTTCACACACTGATGCCTAAGCAAACGCGTGGCCACACACACGCACACATCCGCAAGCGCGCCTACTCCCATCTATTGAGGGAAAGACGGACGAGCAACGTCCTGACAGGCTTGAGGGGAAAAACGTCCGTTGATGGTTGGCGTGCTGCACGCCCGCCCACGGGGCTGCAGGGGAATCCACGTTTGGAAGGTACCTGAAGATGTGTGCCTGTTCTTGGAGCTCCGCTAGTAGGGTAGCAAAGACACTCGTAGGCAGTACTGAATGCTGCTCCGTGCTACTTCTCCTCCGGTGGCAAATGCTTCACAGTCGCCCGAGGAAAGACGTTTAGCAATCGATCTCCAAGAGAAACGAAACACATGATGCCATAAGGCGAAAGAATAGCAGGGCATCTCTTCACAAGCTTGTCCCTGATCTATAGCTGAGGGCAAACACTTGTGTGCTTGTGGGAGAGCCTGTGTCTTTCCTGGAAGCGTTTGGGAGTTTTGCTCAGACGCGTGTTTCCTCAAGTTCAAGAATCAAGATCTAGGATACCTGCAGACAGGTGCCTGTTTGTGTGGAGACAGTCTGTTCGAAACTGTGTTCCTCAGCGCCCGCTCTTTCTCCCCGTCGCTCCACACGCCTGTGAGTCCCTTTCTTTCTCTCCACAAGCACGTGTGTTGACTTCGTCGCACATGTGCATCTGCACAAGCGTTGAGCTCAGCAGAGTGTGTCTCTTGACACTTGATGTGCGTTGGCTGTGTCTGCGTGCTCCAGTGAAGAGAGAAACGGGAAATCATCTTGGTAGAGGCAACAAAGCAAAAGCGAGGCAGGATTGACATCTGCTCAACAGAGACGGATTCCCTGCGCTGACACAGTTCACAGTTACACGAGAAGCAATCTGAGCGGTCCATCGACCGGAGACGTGTTTCCCAAGAGGTCGTTTAGCGAGTGAACAGCAGTGTGCGCGACTTTCAGGAGTGTGCCTGGAAAGTGCCAGAATCACCAGAGCATCTGTGCAAAAGCTGCTGCCTCTGTGACCGCATTGAGGCACGTTCCCGTGTCTGCGAGTATATAGACGGCTCTTTCGCGTTCACTCCGAGGGAAACGGTCCGCTATTGCTTCTGTGCGTACAGACGCGATTCCCTTGTCTCTTGCGAACACAGGGAACTCTGTGCATCCAAATCTACAGGCTAAGGACGCGTCTGCATATGTTTTGGTGAACAATCGAGTGTGCGTGTTCTGACAGCTGCCTCTATGCAGACGTCTCCACAGAGCCACTTCTGAATGCCCCGCAGCCCAGGACTGAATGGATACACTAACAAGTGCACCGGTGTGAGCAACCACATATGCAGAAGGACGTCTTTCATCTCACAGAAGCGCGAACGTCTTGGCGTTCAAGCACATGGCAGAAACAAGGTGTGAACAGATGAGCTGCTGCTATTTTCTCCGTTCGGCATGCTTCGTTGTAGCTCTCTTGCCGGTCGCCGGCTTAGCGGCTTGCTTTGCGCGACTAGGTCTGGGGAGAGAAGGAGATAGCGCCGGAAACCTTGCCTTTTGCCTTCTTCGGCGCTGGAACCTGGTTGCTGTGCCTTCTCTTTGTCCATGTGCACACACACGATTCCTCAGCGAAAACCATGCAGAAACCTTTCCACGAGCACCCAGGGATGTGCACCCAGCACCACGTGCACGCACACGCAGCTAGAGAAAAGCACCTACCTTTTCACACACTGATGCCTAAGCAAACGCGTGGCCACACACACGCACACATCCGCAAGCGCGCCTACTCCCATCTATTGAGGGAAAGACGGACGAGCAACGTCCTGACAGGCTTGAGGGGAAAAACGTCCGTTGATGGTTGGCGTGCTGCACGCCCGCCTACGGGGCTGCAGGGGAATCCACATTTGGAAGGTACCTGAAGATGTGTGCCTGTTCTTGGAGCTCCGCTAGTAGGGTAGCAAAGACACTCGTAGGCAGTACTGAATGCTGCTCCGTGCTACTTCTCCTCCGGTGGCAAATGCTTCACAGTCGCCCGAGGAAAGACGTTTAGC
The DNA here is from genome assembly GCF_037038585.1 of Patagioenas fasciata. Classification (NCBI taxonomy): domain Eukaryota; kingdom Metazoa; phylum Chordata; class Aves; order Columbiformes; family Columbidae; genus Patagioenas; species Patagioenas fasciata. The sequence continues at coordinate 1,690,204 of NC_092538.1, forward strand.
AATCGATCTCCAAGAGAAACGAAACACATGATGCCATAAGGCGAAAGAATAGCAGGGCATCTCTTCACAAGCTTGTCCCTGATCTATAGCTGAGGGCAAACACTTGTGTGCTTGTGGGAGAGCCTGTGTCTTTCCTGGAAGCGTTTGGGAGTTTTGCTCAGACGCGTGTTTCCTCAAGTTCAAGAATCAAGATCTAGGATACCTGCAGACAGGTGCCTGTTTGTGTGGAGACAGTCTGTTCGAAACTGTGTTCCTCAGCGCCCGCTCTTTCTCCCCGTCGCTCCACACGCCTGTGAGTCCCTTTCTTTCTCTCCACAAGCACGTGTGTTGACTTTGTCGCACATGTGCATCTGCACAAGCGTTGAGCTCAGCAGAGTGTGTCTCTTGACACTTGATGTGCGTTGGCTGTGTCTGCGTGCTCCAGTGAAGAGAGAAACGGGAAATCATCTTGGTAGAGGCAACAAAGCAAAAGCGAGGCAGGATTGACATCTGCTCAACAGAGACGGATTCCCTGCGCTGACACAGTTCACAGTTACACGAGAAGCAATCTGAGCGGTCCATCGACCGGAGACGTGTTTCCCAAGAGGTCGTTTAGCGAGTGAACAGCAGTGTGCGCGACTTTCAGGAGTGTGCCTGGAAAGTGCCAGAATCACCAGAGCATCTGTGCAAAAGCTGCTGCCTCTGTGACCGCATTGAGGCACGTTCCCGTGTCTGCGAGTATATAGACGGCTCTTTCGCGTTCACTCCGAGGGAAACGGTCCGCTATTGCTTGTGTGCGTACAGACGCGATTCCCTTGTCTCTTGCGAACACAGGGAACTCTGTGCATCCAAATCTACAGGCTAAGGACGCGTCTGCATATGTTTTGGTGAACAATCGAGTGTGCGTGTTCTGACAGCTGCCTCTATGCAGACGTCTCCACAGAGCCACTTCTGAATGCCCCGCAGCCCAGGACTGAATGGATACACTAACAAGTGCACCGGTGTGAGCAACCACATATGCAGAAGGACGTCTTTCATCTCACAGAAGCACGAACGTCTTGGCGATCAAGCATATGGCAGAAACAAGGTGTGAACAGATGAGCTGCTGCTATTTTCTCCTTTCGGCTTGCTTCGTTGTAGCTCTCTTGCCGGTCGCCGGCTTAGCGGCTTGCTTTGCGCGACTAGGTCTGGGGAGAGAAGGAGATAGCGCCGGAAACCTTGCCTTTTGCCTTCTTCGGCGCTGGAACCTGGTTGCTGCGCCTTCTCTTTGTCCATGTGCACACACACGATTCCTCAGCGAAAACCATGCAGAAACCTTTCCACGAGCACCCAGGGATGTGCACCCAGCACCACGTGCACGCACACGCAGCTAGAGAAAAGCACCTACCTTTTCACACACTGATGCCTAAGCAAACGCGTGGCCACACACACGCACACATCCGCAAGCGCGCCTACTCCCATCTATTGAGGGAAAGACGGACGAGCAACGTCCTGACAGGCTTGAGGGGAAAAACGTCCGTTGATGGTTGGCGTGCTGCACGCCCGCCTACGGGGCTGCAGGGGAATCCACATTTGGAAGGTACCTGAAGATGTGTGCCTGTTCTTGGAGCTCCGCTAGTAGGGTAGCAAAGACACTCGTAGGCAGTACTGAATGCTGCTCCGTGCTACTTCTCCTCCGGTGGCAAATGCTTCACAGTCGCCCGAGGAAAGACGTTTAGCAATCGATCTCCAAGAGAAACGAAACACATGATGCCATAAGGCGAAAGAATAGCAGGGCATCTCTTCACAAGCTTGTCCCTGATCTATAGCTGAGGGCAAACACTTGTGTGCTTGTGGGAGAGCCTGTGTCTTTCCTGGAAGCGTTTGGGAGTTTTGCTCAGACGCGTGTTTCCTCAAGTTCAAGAATCAAGATCTAGGATACCTGCAGACAGGTGCCTGTTTGTGTGGAGACAGTCTGTTCGAAACTGTGTTCCTCAGCGCCCGCTCTTTCTCCCCGTCGCTCCACACGCCTGTGAGTCCCTTTCTTTCTCTCCACAAGCACGTGTGTTGACTTTGTCGCACATGTGCATCTGCACAAGCGTTGAGCTCAGCAGAGTGTGTCTCTTGACACTTGATGTGCGTTGGCTGTGTCTGCGTGCTCCAGTGAAGAGAGAAACGGGAAATCATCTTGGTAGAGGCAACAAAGCAAAAGCGAGGCAGGATTGACATCTGCTCAACAGAGACGGATTCCCTGCGCTGACACAGTTCACAGTTACACGAGAAGCAATCTGAGCGGTCCATCGACCGGAGACGTGTTTCCCAAGAGGTCGTTTAGCGAGTGAACAGCAGTGTGCGCGACTTTCAGGAGTGTGCCTGGAAAGTGCCAGAATCACCAGAGCATCTGTGCAAAAGCTGCTGCCTCTGTGACCGCATTGAGGCACGTTCCCGTGTCTGCGAGTATATAGACGGCTCTTTCGCGTTCACTCCGAGGGAAACGGTCCGCTATTGCTTCTGTGCGTACAGACGCGATTCCCTTGTCTCTTGCGAACACAGGGAACTCTGTGCATCCAAATCTACAGGCTAAGGACGCGTCTGCATATGTTTTGGTGAACAATCGAGTGTGCGTGTTCTGACAGCTGCCTCTATGCAGACGTCTCCACAGAGCCACTTCTGAATGCCCCGCAGCCCAGGACTGAATGGATACACTAACAAGTGCACCGGTGTGAGCAACCACATATGCAGAAGGACGTCTTTCATCTCACAGAAGCGCGAACGTCTTGGCGTTCAAGCACATGGCAGAAACAAAGTGTGAACAGATGAGCTGCTGCTATTTTCTCCGTTCGGCATGCTTCGTTGTAGCTCTCTTGCCGGTCGCCGGCTTAGCGGCTTGCTTTGCGCGACTAGGTCTGGGGAGAGAAGGAGATAGCGCCGGAAACCTTGCCTTTTGCCTTCTTCGGCGCTGGAACCTGGTTGCTGCGCCTTCTCTTTGTCCATGTGCACACACACGATTCCTCAGCGAAAACCATGCAGAAACCTTTCCACGAGCACCCAGGGATGTGCACCCAGCACCACGTGCACGCACACGCAGCTAGAGAAAAGCACCTACCTTTTCACACACTGATGCCTAAGCAAACGCGTGGCCACACACACGCACACATCCGCAAGCGCGCCTACTCCCATCTATTGAGGGAAAGACGGACGAGCAACGTCCTGACAGGCTTGAGGGGAAAAACGTCCGTTGATGGTTGGCGTGCTGCACGCCCGCCTACGGGGCTGCAGGGGAATCCACATTTGGAAGGTACCTGAAGATGTGTGCCTGTTCTTGGAGCTCCGCTAGTAGGGTAGCAAAGACACTCGTAGGCAGTACTGAATGCTGCTCCGTGCTACTTCTCCTCCGGTGGCAAATGCTTCACAGTCGCCCGAGGAAAGACGTTTAGCAATCGATCTCCAAGAGAAACGAAACACATGATGCCATAAGGCGAAAGAATAGCAGGGCATCTCTTCACAAGCTTGTCCCTGATCTATAGCTGAGGGCAAACACTTGTGTGCTTGTGGGAGAGCCTGTGTCTTTCCTGGAAGCGTTTGGGAGTTTTGCTCAGACGCGTGTTTCCTCAAGTTCAAGAATCAAGATCTAGGATACCTGCAGACAGGTGCCTGTTTGTGTGGAGACAGTCTGTTCGAAACTGTGTTCCTCAGCGCCCGCTCTTTCTCCCCGTCGCTCCACACGCCTGTGAGTCCCTTTCTTTCTCTCCACAAGCACGTGTGTTGACTTCGTCGCACATGTGCATCTGCACAAGCGTTGAGCTCAGCAGAGTGTGTCTCTTGACACTTGATGTGCGTTGGCTGTGTCTGCGTGCTCCAGTGAAGAGAGAAACGGGAAATCATCTTGGTAGAGGCAACAAAGCAAAAGCGAGGCAGGATTGACATCTGCTCAACAGAGACGGATTCCCTGCGCTGACACAGTTCACAGTTACACGAGAAGCAATCTGAGCGGTCCATCGACCGGAGACGTGTTTCCCAAGAGGTCGTTTAGCGAGTGAACAGCAGTGTGCGCGACTTTCAGGAGTGTGCCTGGAAAGTGCCAGAATCACCAGAGCATCTGTGCAAAAGCTGCTGCCTCTGTGACCGCATTGAGGCACGTTCCCGTGTCTGCGAGTATATAGACGGCTCTTTCGCGTTCACTCCGAGGGAAACGGTCCGCTATTGCTTCTGTGCGTACAGACGCGATTCCCTTGTCTCTTGCGAACACAGGGAACTCTGTGCATCCAAATCTACAGGCTAAGGACGCGTCTGCATATGTTTTGGTGAACAATCGAGTGTGCGTGTTCTGACAGCTGCCTCTATGCAGACGTCTCCACAGAGCCACTTCTGAATGCCCCGCAGCCCAGGACTGAATGGATACACTAACAAGTGCACCGGTGTGAGCAACCACATATGCAGAAGGACGTCTTTCATCTCACAGAAGCGCGAACGTCTTGGCGTTCAAGCACATGGCAGAAACAAAGTGTGAACAGATGAGCTGCTGCTATTTTCTCCGTTCGGCATGCTTCGTTGTAGCTCTCTTGCCGGTCGCCGGCTTAGCGGCTTGCTTTGCGCGACTAGCTCTGGGGAGAGAAGGAGATAGCGCCGGAAACCTTGCCTTTTGCCTTCTTCGGCGCTGGAACCTGGTTGCTGCGCCTTCTCTTTGTCCATGTGCACACACACGATTCCTCAGCGAAAACCATGCAGAAACCTTTCCACGAGCACCCAGGGATGTGCACCCAGCACCACGTGCACGCACACGCAGCTAGAGAAAAGCACCTACCTTTTCACACACTGATGCCTAAGCAAACGCGTGGCCACACACACGCACACATCCGCAAGCGCGCCTACTCCCATCTATTGAGGGAAAGACGGACGAGCAACGTCCTGACAGGCTTGAGGGGAAAAACGTCCGTTGATGGTTGGCGTGCTGCACGCCCGCCTACGGGGCTGCAGGGGAATCCACATTTGGAAGGTACCTGAAGATGTGTGCCTGTTCTTGGAGCTCCGCTAGTAGGGTAGCAAAGACACTCGTAGGCAGTACTGAATGCTGCTCCGTGCTACTTCTCCTCCGGTGGCAAATGCTTCACAGTCGCCCGAGGAAAGACGTTTAGCAATCGATCTCCAAGAGAAACGAAACACATGATGCCATAAGGCGAAAGAATAGCAGGGCATCTCTTCACAAGCTTGTCCCTGATCTATAGCTGAGGGCAAACACTTGTGTGCTTGTGGGAGAGCCTGTGTCTTTCCTGGAAGCGTTTGGGAGTTTTGCTCAGACGCGTGTTTCCTCAAGTTCAAGAATCAAGATCTAGGATACCTGCAGACAGGTGCCTGTTTGTGTGGAGACAGTCTGTTCGAAACTGTGTTCCTCAGCGCCCGCTCTTTCTCCCCGTCGCTCCACACGCCTGTGAGTCCCTTTCTTTCTCTCCACAAGCACGTGTGTTGACTTCGTCGCACATGTGCATCTGCACAAGCGTTGAGCTCAGCAGAGTGTGTCTCTTGACACTTGATGTGCGTTGGCTGTGTCTGCGTGCTCCAGTGAAGAGAGAAACGGGAAATCATCTTGGTAGAGGCAACAAAGCAAAAGCGAGGCAGGATTGACATCTGCTCAACAGAGACGGATTCCCTGCGCTGACACAGTTCACAGTTACACGAGAAGCAATCTGAGCGGTCCATCGACCGGAGACGTGTTTCCCAAGAGGTCGTTTAGCGAGTGAACAGCAGTGTGCGCGACTTTCAGGAGTGTGCCTGGAAAGTGCCAGAATCACCAGAGCATCTGTGCAAAAGCTGCTGCCTCTGTGACCGCATTGAGGCACGTTCCCGTGTCTGCGAGTATATAGACGGCTCTTTCGCGTTCACTCCGAGGGAAACGGTCCGCTATTGCTTCTGTGCGTACAGACGCGATTCCCTTGTCTCTTGCGAACACAGGGAACTCTGTGCATCCAAATCTACAGGCTAAGGACGCGTCTGCATATGTTTTGGTGAACAATCGAGTGTGCGTGTTCTGACAGCTGCCTCTATGCAGACGTCTCCACAGAGCCACTTCTGAATGCCCCGCAGCCCAGGACTGAATGGATACACTAACAAGTGCACCGGTGTGAGCAACCACATATGCAGAAGGACGTCTTTCATCTCACAGAAGCGCGAACGTCTTGGCGTTCAAGCACATGGCAGAAACAAAGTGTGAACAGATGAGCTGCTGCTATTTTCTCCGTTCGGCATGCTTCGTTGTAGCTCTCTTGCCGGTCGCCGGCTTAGCGGCTTGCTTTGCGCGACTAGGTCTGGGGAGAGAAGGAGATAGCGCCGGAAACCTTGCCTTTTGCCTTCTTCGGCGCTGGAACCTGGTTGCTGTGCCTTCTCTTTGTCCATGTGCACACACACGATTCCTCAGCGAAAACCATGCAGAAACCTTTCCACGAGCACCCAGGGATGTGCACCCAGCACCACGTGCACGCACACGCAGCTAGAGAAAAGCACCTACCTTTTCACACACTGATGCCTAAGCAAACGCGTGGCCACACACACGCACACATCCGCAAGCGCGCCTACTCCCATCTATTGAGAGAAAGACGGACGAGCAACGTCCTGACAGGCTTGAGGGGAAAAACGTCCGTTGATGGTTGGCGTGCTGCACGCCCGCCCACGGGGCTGCAGGGGAATCCACGTTTGGAAGGTACCTGAAGATATGTGCCTGTTCTTGGAGCTCCGCTAGTAGGGTAGCAAAGACACTCGTAGGCAGTACTGAATGCTGCTCCGTGCTACTTCTCCTCCGCTGGCAAATGCTTCACAGTCGCCCTAGGAAAGACGTTTAACAATCGATCTCCAAGAGAAACGAAACACATGATGCCATAAGGCGAAAGAATAGCAGGGCATCTCTTCACAAGCTTGTCCCTGATCTATAGCTGAGGGCAAACACTTGTGTGCTTGTGGGAGAGCCTGTGTCTTTCCTGGAAGCGTTTGGGAGTTTTGCTCAGACGCGTGTTTCCTCAAGTTCAAGAATCAAGATCTAGGATACCTGCAGACAGGTGCCTGTTTGTGTGGAGACAGTCTGTTCGAAACTGTGTTCCTCAGCGCCCGCTCTTTCTCCCCGTCGCTCCACACGCCTGGGAGTCCCTTTCTTTCTCTCCACGAGCACGTGTGTTGACTTCGTCGCACATGTGCATCTGCACAAGCGTTGAGCTCAGCAGAGTGTGCCTCTTGACACTTGATGTGCGTTGGCTGTGTCTGCGTGCTCCAGTGAAGAGAGAAACGGGAAATCATCTTGGTAGAGGCAACAAAGCAAAAGCGAGGCAGGATTGACATCTGCTCAACAGAGACGGATTCCCTGCGCTGACACAGTTCACAGTTACACGAGAAGCAATCTGAGCGGTCCATCGACCGGAGACGTGTTTCCCAAGAGGTCGTTTAGCGAGTGAACAGCAGTGTGCGCGACTTTCAGGAGTGTGCCTGGAAAGTGCCAGAATCACCAGAGCATCTGTGCAAAAGCTGCTGCCTCTGTGACCGCATTGAGGCACGTTCCCGTCTCTGCGAGTATATAGACGGCTCTTTCGCGTTCACTCCGAGGGAAACGGTCCGCTATTGCTTGTGTGCGTACAGACGCGATTCCCTTGTCTCTTGCGAACACAGGGAACTCTGTGCATCCAAATCTACAGGCTAAGGACGCGTCTGCATATGTTTTGGTGAACAATCGAGTGTGCGTGTTCTGACAGCTGCCTCTATGCAGACGTCTCCACAGAGCCACTTCTGAATGCCCCGCAGCCCAGGACTGAATGGATACACTAACAAGTGCACCGGTGTGAGCAACCACATATGCAGAAGGACGTCTTTCATCTCACAGAAGCGCGAACGTCTTGGCGTTCAAGCACATGGCAGAAACAAGGTGTGAACAGATGAGCTGCTGCTATTTTCTCCGTTCGGCATGCTTCGTTGTAGCTCTCTTGCCGGTCGCCGGCTTAGCGGCTTGCTTTGCGCGACTAGGTCTGGGGAGAGAAGGAGATAGCGCCGGAAACCTTGCCTTTTGCCTTCTTCGGCGCTGGAACCTGGTTGCTGCGCCTTCTCTTTGTCCATGTGCACACACACGATTCCTCAGCGAAAACCATGCAGAAACCTTTCCACGAGCACCCAGGGATGTGCACCCAGCACCACGTGCACGCACACGCAGCTAGAGAAAAGCACCTACCTTTTCACACACTGATGCCTAAGCAAACGCGTGGCCACACACACGCACACATCCGCAAGCGCGCCTACTCCCATCTATTGAGGGAAAGACGGACGAGCAACGTCCTGACAGGCTTGAGGGGAAAAACGTCCGTTGATGGTTGGCGTACTGCACGCCCGCCTACGGGGCTGCAGGGGAATCCACATTTGGAAGGTACCTGAAGATGTGTGCCTGTTCTTGGAGCTCCGCTAGTAGGGTAGCAAAGACACTCGTAGGCAGTACTGAATGCTGCTCCGTGCTACTTCTCCTCCGCTGGCAAATGCTTCACAGTCGCCCTAGGAAAGACGTTTAGCAATCGATCTCCAAGAGAAACGAAACACATGATGCCGTAAGGCAAAAGAATAGCAGGGCATCTCTTCACAAGCTTGTCCCTGATCTATAGCTGAGGGCAAACACTTGTGTGCTTGTGGGAGAGCCTGTGTCTTTCCTGGAAGCGTTTGGGAGTTTTGCTCAGACGCGTGTTTCCTCAAGTTCAAGAATCAAGATCTAGGATACCTGCAGACAGGTGCCTGTTTGTGTGGAGACAGTCTGTTCGAAACTGTGTTCCTCAGCGCCCGCTCTTTCTCCCCGTCGCTCCACACGCCTGTGAGTCCCTTTCTTTCTCTCCACAAGCACGTGTGTTGACTTCGTCGCACATGTGCATCTGCACAAGCGTTGAGCTCAGCAGAGCGTGTCTCTTGACACTTGATGTGCGTTGGCTGTGTCTGCGTGCTCCAGTGAAGAGAGAAACGGGAAATCATCTTGGTAGAGGCAACAAAGCAAAAGCGAGGCAGGATTGACATCTGCTCAACAGAGACGGATTCCCTGCGCTGACACAGTTCACAGTTACACGAGAAGCAATCTGAGCGGTCCATCGACCGGAGACGTGTTTCCCAAGAGGTCGTTTAGCGAGTGAACAGCAGTGTGCGCGACTTTCAGGAGTGTGCCTGGAAAGTGCCAGAATCACCAGAGCATCTGTGCAAAAGCTGCTGCCTCTGTGACCGCATTGAGGCACGTTCCCGTCTCTGCGAGTATATAGACGGCTCTTCCGCGTTCACTCCGAGGGAAACGGTCCGCTATTGCTTCTGTGCGTACAGACGCGATTCCCTTGTCTCTTGCGAACACAGGGAACTCTGTGCATCCAAATCTACAGGCTAAGGACGCGTCTGCATATGTTTTCGTGAACAATCGAGTGTGCGTGTTCTGATAGCTGCCTCTATGCAGACGTCTCCACAGAGCCACTTCTGAATGCCCCGCAGCCCAGGACTGAATGGATACACTAACAAGTGCACCGGTGTGAGCAACCACATATGCAGAAGGACGTCTTTCATCTCACAGAAGCACGAACGTCTTGGCGTTCAAGCACATGGCAGAAACAAGGTGTGAACAGATGAGCTGCTGCTATTTTCTCCGTTCGGCATGCTTCGTTGTAGCTCTCTTGCCGGTCGCCGGCTTAGCGGCTTGCTTTGCGCGACTAGGTCTGGGGAGAGAAGGAGATAGCGCCGGAAACCTTGCCTTTTGCCTTCTTCGGCGCTGGAACCTGGTTGCTGCGCCTTCTCTTTGTCCATGTGCACACACACGATTCCTCAGCGAAAACCATGCAGAAACCTTTCCACGAGCACCCAGGGATGTGCACCCAGCACCACGTGCACGCACACGCAGCTAGAGAAAAGCACCTACCTTTTCACACACTGATGCCTAAGCAAACGCGTGGCCACACACACGCACACATCCGCAAGCGCGCCTACTCCCATCTATTGAGGGAAAGACGGACGAGCAACGTCCTGACAGGCTTGAGGGGAAAAACGTCCGTTGATGGTTGGCGTGCTGCACGCCCGCCTACGGGGCTGCAGGGGAATCCACGTTTGGAAGGTACCTGAAGATATGTGCCTGTTCTTGGAGCTCCGCTAGTAGGGTAGCAAAGACACTCGTAGGCAGTACTGAATGCTGCTCCGTGCTACTTCTCCTCCGCTGGCAAATGCTTCACAGTCGCCCTAGGAAAGACGTTTAACAATCGATCTCCAAGAGAAACGAAACACATGATGCCATAAGGCGAAAGAATAGCAGGGCATCTCTTCACAAGCTTGTCCCTGATCTATAGCTGAGGGCAAACACTTGTGTGCTTGTGGGAGAGCCTGTGTCTTTCCTGGAAGCGTTTGGGAGTTTTGCTCAGACGCGTGTTTCCTCAAGTTCAAGAATCAAGATCTAGGATACCTGCAGACAGGTGCCTGTTTGTGTGGAGACAGTCTGTTCGAAACTGTGTTCCTCAGCGCCCGCTCTTTCTCCCCGTCGCTCCACACGCCTGGGAGTCCCTTTCTTTCTCTCCACAAGCACGTGTGTTGACTTCGTCGCACATGTGCATCTGCACAAGCGTTGAGCTCAGCAGAGTGTGTCTCTTGACACTTGATGTGCGTTGGCTGTGTCTGCGTGCTCCAGTGAAGAGAGAAACGGGAAATCATCTTGGTAGAGGCAACAAAGCAAAAGCGAGGCAGGATTGACATCTGCTCAACAGAGACGGATTCCCTGCGCTGACACAGTTCACAGTTACACGAGAAGCAATCTGAGCGGTCCATCGACCGGAGACGTGTTTCCCAAGAGGTCGTTTAGCGAGTGAACAGCAGTGTGCGCGACTTTCAGGAGTGTGCCTGGAAAGTGCCAGAATCACCAGAGCATCTGTGCAAAAGCTGCTGCCTCTGTGACCGCATTGAGGCACGTTCCCGTCTCTGCGAGTATATAGACGGCTCTTTCGCGTTCACTCCGAGGGAAACGGTCCGCTATTGCTTGTGTGCGTACAGACGCGATTCCCTTGTCTCTTGCGAACACAGGGAACTCTGTGCATCCAAATCTACAGGCTAAGGACGCGTCTGCATATGTTTTGGTGAACAATCGAGTGTGCGTGTTCTGACAGCTGCCTCTATGCAGACGTCTCCACAGAGCCACTTCTGAATGCCCCGCAGCCCAGGACTGAATGGATACACTAACAAGTGCACCGGTGTGAGCAACCACATATGCAGAAGGACGTCTTTCATCTCACAGAAGCACGAACGTCTTGGCGTTCAAGCACATGGCAGAAACAAGGTGTGAACAGATGAGCTGCTGCTATTTTCTCCTTTCGGCATGCTTCGTTGTAGCTCTCTTGCCGGTCGCCGGCTTAGCGGCTTGCTTTGCGCGACTAGGTCTGCGGAGAGAAGGAGATAGCGCCGGAAACCTTGCCTTTTGCCTTCTTCGGCGCTGGAACCTGGTTGCTGCGCCTTCTCTTTGTCCATGTGCACACACACGATTCCTCAGCGAAAACCATGCAGAAACCTTTCCACGAGCACCCAGGGATGTGCACCCAGCACCACGTGCACGCACACGCAGCTAGAGAAAAGCACCTACCTTTTCACACACTGATGCCTAAGCAAACGCGTGGCCACACACACGCACACATCCGCAAGCGCGCCTACTCCCATCTATTGAGGGAAAGACGGACGAGAAACGTCCTGACAGGCTTGAGGGGAAAAACGTCCGTTGATGGTTGGCGTACTGCACGCCCGCCTACGGGGCTGCAGGGGAATCCACATTTGGAAGGTACCTGAAGATGTGTGCCTGTTCTTGGAGCTCCGCTAGTAGGGTAGCAAAGACACTCGTAGGCAGTACTGAATGCTGCTCCGTGCTACTTCTCCTCCGCTGGCAAATGCTTCACAGTCGCCCGAGGAAAGACGTTTAGCAATCGATCTCCAAGAGAAACGAAACACATGATGCCATAAGGCGAAAGAATAGCAGGGCATCTCTTCACAAGCTTGTCCCTGATCTATAGCTGAGGGCAAACACTTGTGTGCTTGTGGGAGAGCCTGTGTCTTTCCTGGAAGCGTTTGGGAGTTTTGCTCAGACGCGTGTTTCCTCAAGTTCAAGAATCAAGATCTAGGATACCTGCAGACAGGTGCCTGTTTGTGTGGAGACAGTCTGTTCGAAACTGTGTTCCTCAGCGCCCGCTCTTTCTCCCCGTCGCTCCACACGCCTGTGAGTCCCTTTCTTTCTCTCCACAAGCACGTGTGTTGACTTCGTCGCACATGTGCATCTGCACAAGCGTTGAGCTCAGCAGAGTGTGTCTCTTGACACTTGATGTGCGTTGGCTGTGTCTGCGTGCTCCAGTGAAGAGAGAAACGGGAAATCATCTTGGTAGAGGCAACAAAGCAAAAGCGAGGCAGGATGACATCTGCTCAACAGAGACGGATTCCCTGCGCTGACACAGTTCACAGTTACACGAGAAGCAATCTGAGCGGTCCATCGACCGGAGACGTGTTTCCCAAGAGGTCGTTTAGCGAGTGAACAGCAGTGTGCGCGACTTTCAGGAGTGTGCCTGGAAAGTGCCAGAATCACCAGAGCATCTGTGCAAAAGCTGCTGCCTCTGTGACCGCATTGAGGCACGTTCCCGTGTCTGCGAGTATATAGACGGCTCTTTCGCGTTCACTCCGAGGGAAACGGTCCGCTATTGCTTCTGTGCGTACAGACGCGATTCCCTTGTCTCTTGCGAACACAGGGAACTCTGTGCATCCAAATCTACAGGCTAAGGACGCGTCTGCATATGTTTTGGTGAACAATCGAGTGTGCGTGTTCTGACAGCTGCCTCTATGCAGACGTCTCCACAGAGCCACTTCTGAATGCCCCGCAGCCCAGGACTGAATGGATACACTAACAAGTGCACCGGTGTGAGCAACCACATATGCAGAAGGACGTCTTTCATCTCACAGAAGCGCGAACGTCTTGGCGTTCAAGCACATGGCAGAAACAAGGTGTGAACAGATGAGCTGCTGCTATTTTCTCCGTTCGGCATGCTTCGTTGTAGCTCTCTTGCCGGTCGCCGGCTTAGCGGCTTGCTTTGCGCGACTAGGTCTGGGGAGAGAAGGAGATAGCGCCGGAAACCTTGCCTTTTGCCTTCTTCGGCGCTGGAACCTGGTTGCTGCGCCTTCTCTTTGTCCATGTGCACACACACGATTCCTCAGCGAAAACCATGCAGAAACCTTTCCACGAGCACCCAGGGATGTGCACCCAGCACCACGTGCACGCACACGCAGCTAGAGAAAAGCACCTACCTTTTCACACACTGATGCCTAAGCAAACGCGTGGCCACACACACGCACACATCCGCAAGCGCGCCTACTCCCATCTATTGAGGGAAAGACGGACGAGCAACGTCCTGACAGGCTTGAGGGGAAAAACGTCCGTTGATGGTTGGCGTGCTGCACGCCCGCCTACGGGGCTGCAGGGGAATCCACGTTTGGAAGGTACCTGAAGATGTGTGCCTGTTCTTGGAGCTCCGCTAGTAGGGTAGCAAAGACACTCGTAGGCAGTACTGAATGCTGCTCCGTGCTACTTCTCCTCCGCTGGCAAATGCTTCACAGTCGCCCTAGGAAAGACGTTTAGCAATCGATCTCCAAGAGAAACGAAACACATGATGCCGTAAGGCAAAAGAATAGCAGGGCATCTCTTCACAAGCTTGTCCCTGATCTATAGCTGAGGGCAAACACTTGTGTGCTTGTGGGAGAGCCTGTGTCTTTCCTGGAAGCGTTTGGGAGTTTTGCTCAGACGCGTGTTTCCTCAAGTTCAAGAATCAAGATCTAGGATACCTGCAGACAGGTGCCTGTTTGTGTGGAGACAGTCTGTTCGAAACTGTGTTCCTCAGCGCCCGCTCTTTCTCCCCGTCGCTCCACACGCCTGGGAGTCCCTTTCTTTCTCTCCACAAGCACGTGTGTTGACTTCGTCGCACATGTGCATCTGCACAAGCGTTGAGCTCAGCAGAGTGTGTCTCTTGACACTTGATGTGCGTTGGCTGTGTCTGCCTGCTCCAGTGAAGAGAGAAACGGGAAATCATCTTGGTAGAGGCAACAAAGCAAAAGCGAGGCAGGATGACATCTGCTCAACAGAGACGGATTCCCTGCGCTGACACAGTTCACAGTTACACGAGAAGCAATCTGAGCGGTCCATCGACCGGAGACGTGTTTCCCAAGAGGTCGTTTAGCGAGTGAACAGCAGTGTGCGCGACTTTCAGGAGTGTGCCTGGAAAGTGCCAGAATCACCAGAGCATCTGTGCAAAAGCTGCTGCCTCTGTGACCGCATTGAGGCACGTTCGCGTGTCTGCGAGTATATAGACGGCTCTTTCGCGTTCACTCCGAGGGAAACGGTCCGCTATTGCTTCTGTGCGTACAGACGCGATTCCCTTGTCTCTTGCGAACACAGGGAACTCTGTGCATCCAAATCTACAGGCTAAGGACGCGTCTGCATATGTTTTGGTGAACAATCGAGTGTGCGTGTTCTGACAGCTGCCTCTATGCAGACGTCTCCACAGAGCCACTTCTGAATGCCCCGCAGCCCAGGACTGAATGGATACACTAACAAGTGCACCGGTGTGAGCAACCACATATGCAGAAGGACGTCTTTCATCTCACAGAAGCGCGAACGTCTTGGCGTTCAAGCACATGGCAGAAACAAGGTGTGAACAGATGAGCTGCTGCTATTTTCTCCGTTCGGCATGCTTCGTTGTAGCTCTCTTGCCGGTCGCCGGCTTAGCGGCTTGCTTTGCGCGACTAGGTCTGGGGAGAGAAGGAGATAGCGCCGGAAACCTTGCCTTTTGCCTTCTTCGGCGCTGGAACCTGGTTGCTGCGCCTTCTCTTTGTCCATGTGCACACACACGATTCCTCAGCGAAAACCATGCAGAAACCTTTCCACGAGCACCCAGGGATGTGCACCCAGCACCACGTGCACGCACACGCAGCTAGAGAAAAGCACCTACCTTTTCACACACTGATGCCTAAGCAAACGCGTGGCCACACACACGCACACATCCGCAAGCGCGCCTACTCCCATCTATTGAGGGAAAGACGGACGAGCAACGTCCTGACAGGCTTGAGGGGAAAAACGTCCGTTGATGGTTGGCGTGCTGCACGCCCGCCTACGGGGCTGCAGGGGAATCCACGTTTGGAAGGTACCTGAAGATGTGTGCCTGTTCTTGGAGCTCCGCTAGTAGGGTAGCAAAGACACTCGTAGGCAGTACTGAATGCTGCTCCGTGCTACTTCTCCTCCGCTGGCAAATGCTTCACAGTCGCCCTAGGAAAGACGTTTAGCAATTGATCTCCAAGAGAAACGAAACACATGATGCCGTAAGGCAAAAGAATAGCAGGGCATCTCTTCACAAGCTTGTCCCTGATCTATAGCTGAGGGCAAACACTTGTGTGCTTGTGGGAGAGCCTGTGTCTTTCCTGGAAGCGTTTGGGAGTTTTGCTCAGACGCGTGTTTCCTCAAGTTCAAGAATCAAGATCTAGGATACCTGCAGACAGGTGCCTGTTTGTGTGGAGACAGTCTGTTCGAAACTGTGTTCCTCAGCGCCCGCTCTTTCTCCCCGTCGCTCCACACGCCTGTGAGTCCCTTTCTTTCTCTCCACAAGCACGTGTGTTGACTTCGTCGCACATGTGCATCTGCACAAGCGTTGAGCTCAGCAGAGTGTGTCTCTTGACACTTGATGTGCGTTGGCTGTGTCTGCCTGCTCCAGTGAAGAGAGAAACGGGAAATCATCTTGGTAGAGGCAACAAAGCAAAAGCGAGGCAGGATGACATCTGCTCAACAGAGACGGATTCCCTGCGCTGACACAGTTCACAGTTACACGAGAAGCAATCTGAGCGGTCCATCGACCGGAGACGTGTTTCCCAAGAGGTCGTTTAGCGAGTGAACAGCAGTGTGCGCGACTTTCAGGAGTGTGCCTGGAAAGTGCCAGAATCACCAGAGCATCTGTGCAAAAGCTGCTGCCTCTGTGACCGCATTGAGGCACGTTCCCGTGTCTCCGAGTATATAGACGGCTCTTTCGCGTTCACTCCGAGGGAAACGGTCCGCTATTGCTTGTGTGCGTACAGACGCGATTCCCTTGTCTCTTGCGAACACAGGGAACTCTGTGCATCCAAATCTACAGGCTAAGGACGCGTCTGCATATGTTTTGGTGAACAATCGAGTGTGCGTGTTCTGACAGCTGCCTCTATGCAGACGTCTCCACAGAGCCACTTCTGAATGCCCCGCAGCCCAGGACTGAATGGATACACTAACAAGTGCACCGGTGTGAGCAACCACATATGCAGAAGGACGTCTTTCATCTCACAGAAGCGCGAACGTCTTGGCGTTCAAGCACATGGCAGAAACAAGGTGTGAACAGATGAGCTGCTGCTATTTTCTCCGTTCGGCATGCTTCGTTGTAGCTCTCTTGCCGGTCGCCGGCTTAGCGGCTTGCTTTGCGCGACTAGGTCTGGGGAGAGAAGGAGATAGCGCCGGAAACCTTGCCTTTTGCCTTCTTCGGCGCTGGAACCTGGTTGCTGCGCCTTCTCTTTGTCCATGTGCACACACACGATTCCTCAGCGAAAACCATGCAGAAACCTTTCCACGAGCACCCAGGGATGTGCACCCAGCACCACGTGCACGCACACGCAGCTAGAGAAAAGCACCTACCTTTTCACACACTGATGCCTAAGCAAACGCGTGGCCACACACACGCACACATCCGCAAGCGCGCCTACTCCCATCTATTGAGGGAAAGACGGACGAGCAACGTCCTGACAGGCTTGAGGGGAAAAACGTCCGTTGATGGTTGGCGTGCTGCACGCCCGCCTACGGGGCTGCAGGGGAATCCACGTTTGGAAGGTACCTGAAGATGTGTGCCTGTTCTTGGAGCTCCGCTAGTAGGGTAGCAAAGACACTCGTAGGCAGTACTGAATGCTGCTCCGTGCTACTTCTCCTCCGCTGGCAAATGCTTCACAGTCGCCCGAGGAAAGACGTTTAGCAATCGATCTCCAAGAGAAACGAAACACATGATGCCGTAAGGCAAAAGAATAGCAGGGCATCTCTTCACAAGCTTGTCCCTGATCTATAGCTGAGGGCAAACACTTGTGTGCTTGTGGGAGAGCCTGTGTCTTTCCTGGAAGCGTTTGGGAGTTTTGCTCAGACGCGTGTTTCCTCAAGTTCAAGAATCAAGATCTAGGATACCTGCAGACAGGTGCCTGTTTGTGTGGAGACAGTCTGTTCGAAACTGTGTTCCTCAGCGCCCGCTCTTTCTCCCCGTCGCTCCACACGCCTGTGAGTCCCTTTCTTTCTCTCCACAAGCACGTGTGTTGACTTCGTCGCACATGTGCATCTGCACAAGCGTTGAGCTCAGCAGAGTGTGTCTCTTGACACTTGATGTGCGTTGGCTGTGTCTGCGTGCTCCAGTGAAGAGAGAAACGGGAAATCATCTTGGTAGAGGCAACAAAGCAAAAGCGAGGCAGGATTGACATCTGCTCAACAGAGACGGATTCCCTGCGCTGACACAGTTCACAGTTACACGAGAAGCAATCTGAGCGGTCCATCGACCGGAGACGTGTTTCCCAAGAGGTCGTTTAGCGAGTGAACAGCAGTGTGCGCGACTTTCAGGAGTGTGCCTGGAAAGTGCCAGAATCACCAGAGCATCTGTGCAAAAGCTGCTGCCTCTGTGACCGCATTGAGGCACGTTCCCGTGTCTGCGAGTATATAGACGGCTCTTTCGCGTTCACTCCGAGGGAAACGGTCCGCTATTGCTTGTGTGCGTACAGACGCGATTCCCTTGTCTCTTGCGAACACAGGGAACTCTGTGCATCCAAATCTACAGGCTAAGGACGCGTCTGCATATGTTTTGGTGAACAATCGAGTGTGCGTGTTCTGACAGCTGCCTCTATGCAGACGTCTCCACAGAGCCACTTCTGAATGCCCCGCAGCCCAGGACTGAATGGATACACTAACAAGTGCACCGGTGTGAGCAACCACATATGCAGAAGGACGTCTTTCATCTCACAGAAGCGCGAACGTCTTGGCGTTCAAGCACATGGCAGAAACAAGGTGTGAACAGATGAGCTGCTGCTATTTTCTCCGTTCGGCATGCTTCGTTGTAGCTCTCTTGCCGGTCGCCGGCTTAGCGGCTTGCTTTGCGCGACTAGGTCTGGGGAGAGAAGGAGATAGCGCCGGAAACCTTGCCTTTTGCCTTCTTCGGCGCTGGAACCTGGTTGCTGCGCCTTCTCTTTGTCCATGTGCACACACACGATTCCTCAGCGAAAACCATGCAGAAACCTTTCCACGAGCACCCAGGGATGTGCACCCAGCACCACGTGCACGCACACGCAGCTAGAGAAAAGCACCTACCTTTTCACACACTGATGCCTAAGCAAACGCCTGGCCACACACACGCACACATCCGCAAGCGCGCCTACTCCCATCTATTGAGGGAAAGACGGACGAGCAACGTCCTGACAGGCTTGAGGGGAAAAACGTCCGTTGATGGTTGGCGTGCTGCACGCCCGCCTACGGGGCTGCAGGGGAATCCACGTTTGGAAGGTACCTGAAGATATGTGCCTGTTCTTGGAGCTCCGCTAGTGGGTAGCAAAGACACTCGTAGGCAGTACTGAATGCTGCTCCGTGCTACTTCTCCTCCGCTGGCAAATGCTTCACAGTCGCCCGAGGAAAGACGTTTAGCAATCGATCTCCAAGAGAAACGAAACACATGATGCCATAAGGCGAAAGAATAGCAGGGCATCTCTTCACAAGCTTGTCCCTGATCTATAGCTGAGGGCAAACACTTGTGTGCTTGTGGGAGAGCCTGTGTCTTTCCTGGAAGCGTTTGGGAGTTTTGCTCAGACGCGTGTTTCCTCAAGTTCAAGAATCAAGATCTAGGATACCTGCAGACAGGTGCCTGTTTGTGTGGAGACAGTCTGTTCGAAACTGTGTTCCTCAGCGCCCGCTCTTTCTCCCCGTCGCTCCACACGCCTGTGAGTCCCTTTCTTTCTCTCCACAAGCACGTGTGTTGACTTTGTCGCACATGTGCATCTGCACAAGCGTTGAGCTCAGCAGAGTGTGTCTCTTGACACTTGATGTGCGTTGGCTGTGTCTGCCTGCTCCAGTGAAGAGAGAAACGGGAAATCATCTTGGTAGAGGCAACAAAGCAAAAGCGAGGCAGGATGACATCTGCTCAACAGAGACGGATTCCCTGCGCTGACACAGTTCACAGTTACACGAGAAGCAATCTGAGCGGTCCATCGACCGGAGACGTGTTTCCCAAGAGGTCGTTTAGCGAGTGAACAGCAGTGTGCGCGACTTTCAGGAGTGTGCCTGGAAAGTGCCAGA
Organism: Patagioenas fasciata; assembly: GCF_037038585.1. Classification (NCBI taxonomy): domain Eukaryota; kingdom Metazoa; phylum Chordata; class Aves; order Columbiformes; family Columbidae; genus Patagioenas; species Patagioenas fasciata. Next base: position 1,709,525 of record NC_092538.1, read on the forward strand.
ATCACCAGAGCATCTGTGCAAAAGCTGCTGCCTCTGTGACCGCATTGAGGCACGTTCCCGTGTCTGCGAGTATATAGACGGCTCTTTCGCGTTCACTCCGAGGGAAACGGTCCGCTATTGCTTCTGTGCGTACAGACGCGATTCCCTTGTCTCTTGCGAACACAGGGAACTCTGTGCATCCAAATCTACAGGCTAAGGACGCGTCTGCATATGTTTTGGTGAACAATCGAGTGTGCGTGTTCTGACAGCTGCCTCTATGCAGACGTCTCCACAGAGCCACTTCTGAATGCCCCGCAGCCCAGGACTGAATGGATACACTAACAAGTGCACCGGTGTGAGCAACCACATATGCAGAAGGACGTCTTTCATCTCACAGAAGCGCGAACGTCTTGGCGTTCAAGCACATGGCAGAAACAAGGTGTGAACAGATGAGCTGCTGCTATTTTCTCCGTTCGGCATGCTTCGTTGTAGCTCTCTTGCCGGTCGCCGGCTTAGCGGCTTGCTTTGCGCGACTAGGTCTGCGGAGAGAAGGAGATAGCGCCGGAAACCTTGCCTTTTGCCTTCTTCGGCGCTGGAACCTGGTTGCTGCGCCTTCTCTTTGTCCATGTGCACACACACGATTCCTCAGCGAAAACCATGCAGAAACCTTTCCACGAGCACCCAGGGATGTGCACCCAGCACCACGTGCACGCACACGCAGCTAGAGAAAAGCACCTACCTTTTCACACACTGATGCCTAAGCAAACGCGTGGCCACACACACGCACACATCCGCAAGCGCGCCTACTCCCATCTATTGAGGGAAAGACGGACGAGCAACGTCCTGACAGGCTTGAGGGGAAAAACGTCCGTTGATGGTTGGCGTGCTGCACGCCCGCCTACGGGGCTGCAGGGGAATCCACGTTTGGAAGGTACCTGAAGATGTGTGCCTGTTCTTGGAGCTCCGCTAGTAGGGTAGCAAAGACACTCGTAGGCAGTACTGAATGCTGCTCCGTGCTACTTCTCCTCCGCTGGCAAATGCTTCACAGTCGCCCTAGGAAAGACGTTTAGCAATCGATCTCCAAGAGAAACGAAACACATGATGCCGTAAGGCAAAAGAATAGCAGGGCATCTCTTCACAAGCTTGTCCCTGATCTATAGCTGAGGGCAAACACTTGTGTGCTTGTGGGAGAGCCTGTGTCTTTCCTGGAAGCGTTTGGGAGTTTTGCTCAGACGCGTGTTTCCTCAAGTTCAAGAATCAAGATCTAGGATACCTGCAGACAGGTGCCTGTTTGTGTGGAGACAGTCTGTTCGAAACTGTGTTCCTCAGCGCCCGCTCTTTCTCCCCGTCGCTCCACACGCCTGGGAGTCCCTTTCTTTCTCTCCACAAGCACGTGTGTTGACTTCGTCGCACATGTGCATCTGCACAAGCGTTGAGCTCAGCAGAGTGTGTCTCTTGACACTTGATGTGCGTTGGCTGTGTCTGCGTGCTCCAGTGAAGAGAGAAACGGGAAATCATCTTGGTAGAGGCAACAAAGCAAAAGCGAGGCAGGATTGACATCTGCTCAACAGAGACGGATTCCCTGCGCTGACACAGTTCACAGTTACACGAGAAGCAATCTGAGCGGTCCATCGACCGGAGACGTGTTTCCCAAGAGGTCGTTTAGCGAGTGAACAGCAGTGTGCGCGACTTTCAGGAGTGTGCCTGGAAAGTGCCAGAATCACCAGAGCATCTGTGCAAAAGCTGCTGCCTCTGTGACCGCATTGAGGCACGTTCCCGTCTCTGCGAGTATATAGACGGCTCTTTCGCGTTCACTCCGAGGGAAACGGTCCGCTATTGCTTGTGTGCATACAGACGCGATTCCCTTGTCTCTTGCGAACACAGGGAACTCTGTGCATCCAAATCTACAGGCTAAGGACGCGTCTGCATATGTTTTGGTGAACAATCGAGTGTGCGTGTTCTGACAGCTGCCTCTATGCAGACGTCTCCACAGAGCCACTTCTGAATGCCCCGCAGCCCAGGACTGAATGGATACACTAACAAGTGCACCGGTGTGAGCAACCACATATGCAGAAGGACGTCTTTCATCTCACAGAAGCACGAACGTCTTGGCGTTCAAGCACATGGCAGAAACAAGGTGTGAACAGATGAGCTGCTGCTATTTTCTCCGTTCGGCATGCTTCGTTGTAGCTCTCTTGCCGGTCGCCGGCTTAGCGGCTTGCTTTGCGCGACTAGGTCTGCGGAGAGAAGGAGATAGCGCCGGAAACCTTGCCTTTTGCCTTCTTCGGCGCTGGAACCTGGTTGCTGCGCCTTCTCTTTGTCCATGTGCACACACACGATTCCTCAGCGAAAACCATGCAGAAACCTTTCCACGAGCACCCAGGGATGTGCACCCAGCACCACGTGCACGCACACGCAGCTAGAGAAAAGCACCTACCTTTTCACACACTGATGCCTAAGCAAACGCGTGGCCACACACACGCACACATCCGCAAGCGCGCCTACTCCCATCTATTGAGGGAAAGACGGACGAGCAACGTCCTGACAGGCTTGAGGGGAAAAACGTCCGTTGATGGTTGGCGTGCTGCACGCCCGCCTACGGGGCTGCAGGGGAATCCACGTTTGGAAGGTACCTGAAGATATGTGCCTGTTCTTGGAGATCCGCTAGTAGGGTAGCAAAGACACTCGTAGGCAGTACTGAATGCTGCTCCGTGCTACTTCTCCTCCGCTGGCAAATGCTTCACAGTCGCCCTAGGAAAGACGTTTAACAATCGATCTCCAAGAGAAACGAAACACATGATGCCATAAGGCGAAAGAATAGCAGGGCATCTCTTCACAAGCTTGTCCCTGATCTATAGCTGAGGGCAAACACTTGTGTGCTTGTGGGAGAGCCTGTGTCTTTCCTGGAAGCGTTTGGGAGTTTTGCTCAGACGCGTGTTTCCTCAAGTTCAAGAATCAAGATCTAGGATACCTGCAGACAGGTGCCTGTTTGTGTGGAGACAGTCTGTTCGAAACTGTGTTCCTCAGCGCCCGCTCTTTCTCCCCGTCGCTCCACACGCCTGTGAGTCCCTTTCTTTCTCTCCAGAAGCACGTGTGTTGACATCGTCACACATGTGCATCTGCACAAGCGTTGAGCTCAGCAGAGTGTGTCTCTTGACACTTGATGTGCGTTGGCTGTGTCTGCCTGCTCCAGTGAAGAGAGAAACGGGAAATCATCTTGGTAGAGGCAACAAAGCAAAAGCGAGGCAGGATTGACATCTGCTCAACAGAGACGGATTCCCTGCGCTGACACAGTTCACAGTTACACGAGAAGCAATCTGAGCGGTCCATCGACCGGAGACGTGTTTCCCAAGAGGTCGTTTAGCGAGTGAACAGCAGTGTGCGCGACTTTCAGGAGTGTGCCTGGAAAGTGCCAGAATCACCAGAGCATCTGTGCAAAAGCTGCTGCCTCTGTGACCGCATTGAGGCACGTTCCCGTGTCTGCGAGTATATAGACGGCTCTTTCGCGTTCACTCCGAGGGAAACGGTCCGCTATTGCTTCTGTGCGTACAGACGCGATTCCCTTGTCTCTTGCGAACACAGGGAACTCTGTGCATCCAAATCTACAGGCTAAGGACGCGTCTGCATATGTTTTGGTGAACAATCGAGTGTGCGTGTTCTGACAGCTGCCTCTATGCAGACGTCTCCACAGAGCCACTTCTGAATGCCCCGCAGCCCAGGACTGAATGGATACACTAACAAGTGCACCGGTGTGAGCAACCACATATGCAGAAGGACGTCTTTCATCTCACAGAAGCGCGAACGTCTTGGCGTTCAAGCACATGGCAGAAACAAGGTGTGAACAGATGAGCTGCTGCTATTTTCTCCGTTCGGCATGCTTCGTTGTAGCTCTCTTGCCGGTCGCCGGCTTAGCGGCTTGCTTTGCGCGACTAGGTCTGGGGAGAGAAGGAGATAGCGCCGGAAACCTTGCCTTTTGCCTTCTTCGGCGCTGGAACCTGGTTGCTGCGCCTTCTCTTTGTCCATGTGCACACACACGATTCCTCAGCGAAAACCATGCAGAAACCTTTCCACGAGCACCCAGGGATGTGCACCCAGCACCACGTGCACGCACACGCAGCTAGAGAAAAGCACCTACCTTTTCACACACTGATGCCTAAGCAAACGCGTGGCCACACACACGCACACATCCGCAAGCGCGCCTACTCCCATCTATTGAGGGAAAGACGGACGAGCAACGTCCTGACAGGCTTGAGGGGAAAAACGTCCGTTGATGGTTGGCGTGCTGCACGCCCGCCTACGGGGCTGCAGGGGAATCCACGTTTGGAAGGTACCTGAAGATGTGTGCCTGTTCTTGGAGCTCCGCTAGTAGGGTAGCAAAGACACTCGTAGGCAGTACTGAATGCTGCTCCGTGCTACTTCTCCTCCGCTGGCAAATGCTTCACAGTCGCCCTAGGAAAGACGTTTAGCAATCGATCTCCAAGAGAAACGAAACACATGATGCCGTAAGGCAAAAGAATAGCAGGGCATCTCGTCACAAGCTTGTCCCTGATCTATAGCTGAGGGCAAACACTTGTGTGCTTGTGGGAGAGCCTGTGTCTTTCCTGGAAGCGTTTGGGAGTTTTGCTCAGACGCGTGTTTCCTCAAGTTCAAGAATCAAGATCTAGGATACCTGCAGACAGGTGCCTGTTTGTGTGGAGACAGTCTGTTCGAAACTGTGTTCCTCAGCGCCCGCTCTTTCTCCCCGTCGCTCCACACGCCTGGGAGTCCCTTTCTTTCTCTCCACAAGCACGTGTGTTGACTTCGTCGCACATGTGCATCTGCACAAGCGTTGAGCTCAGCAGAGTGTGTCTCTTGACACTTGATGTGCGTTGGCTGTGTCTGCGTGCTCCAGTGAAGAGAGAAACGGGAAATCATCTTGGTAGAGGCAACAAAGCAAAAGCGAGGCAGGATTGACATCTGCTCAACAGAGACGGATTCCCTGCGCTGACACAGTTCACAGTTACACGAGAAGCAATCTGAGCGGTCCATCGACCGGAGACGTGTTTCCCAAGAGGTCGTTTAGCGAGTGAACAGCAGTGTGCGCGACTTTCAGGAGTGTGCCTGGAAAGTGCCAGAATCACCAGAGCATCTGTGCAAAAGCTGCTGCCTCTGTGACCGCATTGAGGCACGTTCCCGTCTCTGCGAGTATATAGACGGCTCTTTCGCGTTCACTCCGAGGGAAACGGTCCGCTATTGCTTGTGTGCGTACAGACGCGATTCCCTTGTCTCTTGCGAACACAGGGAACTCTGTGCATCCAAATCTACAGGCTAAGGACGCGTCTGCATATGTTTTGGTGAACAATCGAGTGTGCGTGTTCTGACAGCTGCCTCTATGCAGACGTCTCCACAGAGCCACTTCTGAATGCCCCGCAGCCCAGGACTGAATGGATACACTAACAAGTGCACCGGTGTGAGCAACCACATATGCAGAAGGACGTCTTTCATCTCACAGAAGCGCGAACGTCTTGGCGTTCAAGCACATGGCAGAAACAAGGTGTGAACAGATGAGCTGCTGCTATTTTCTCCGTTCGGCATGCTTCGTTGTAGCTCTCTTGCCGGTCGCCGGCTTAGCGGCTTGCTTTGCGCGACTAGGTCTGGGGAGAGAAGGAGATAGCGCCGGAAACCTTGCCTTTTGCCTTCTTCGGCGCTGGAACCTGGTTGCTGCGCCTTCTCTTTGTCCATGTGCACACACACGATTCCTCAGCGAAAACCATGCAGAAACCTTTCCACGAGCACCCAGGGATGTGCACCCAGCACCACGTGCACGCACACGCAGCTAGAGAAAAGCACCTACCTTTTCACACACTGATGCCTAAGCAAACGCGTGGCCACACACACGCACACATCCGCAAGCGCGCCTACTCCCATCTATTGAGGGAAAGACGGACGAGAAACGTCCTGACAGGCTTGAGGGGAAAAACGTCCGTTGATGGTTGGCGTGCTGCACGCCCGCCTACGGGGCTGCAGGGGAATCCACGTTTGGAAGGTACCTGAAGATGTGTGCCTGTTCTTGGAGCTCCGCTAGTAGGGTAGCAAAGACACTCGTAGGCAGTACTGAATGCTGCTCCGTGCTACTTCTCCTCCGCTGGCAAATGCTTCACAGTCGCCCTAGGAAAGACGTTTAATAATCGATCTCCAAGAGAAACGAAACACATGATGCCATAAGGCGAAAGAATAGCAGGGCATCTCTTCACAAGCTTGTCCCTGATCTATAGCTGAGGGCAAACACTTGTGTGCTTGTGGGAGAGCCTGTGTCTTTCCTGGAAGCGTTTGGGAGTTTTGCTCAGACGCGTGTTTCCTCAAGTTCAAGAATCAAGATCTAGGATACCTGCAGACAGGTGCCTGTTTGTGTGGAGACAGTCTGTTCGAAACTGTGTTCCTCAGCGCCCGCTCTTTCTCCCCGTCGCTCCACACGCCTGTGAGTCCCTTTCTTTCTCTCCACAAGCACGTGTGTTGACTTCGTCGCACATGTGCATCTGCACAAGCGTTGAGCTCAGCAGAGTGTGTCTCTTGACACTTGATGTGCGTTGGCTGTGTCTGCGTGCTCCAGTGAAGAGAGAAACGGGAAATCATCTTGGTAGAGGCAACAAAGCAAAAGCGAGGCAGGATGACATCTGCTCAACAGAGACGGATTCCCTGCGCTGACACAGTTCACAGTTACACGAGAAGCAATCTGAGCGGTCCATCGACCGGAGACGTGTTTCCCAAGAGGTCGTTTAGCGAGTGAACAGCAGTGTGCGCGACTTTCAGGAGTGTGCCTGGAAAGTGCCAGAATCACCAGAGCATCTGTGCAAAAGCTGCTGCCTCTGTGACCGCATTGAGGCACGTTCCCGTGTCTGCGAGTATATAGACGGCTCTTTCGCGTTCACTCCGAGGGAAACGGTCCGCTATTGCTTCTGTGCGTACAGACGCGATTCCCTTGTCTCTTGCGAACACAGGGAACTCTGTGCATCCAAATCTACAGGCTAAGGACGCGTCTGCATATGTTTTGGTGAACAATCGAGTGTGCGTGTTCTGACAGCTGCCTCTATGCAGACGTCTCCACAGAGCCACTTCTGAATGCCCCGCAGCCCAGGACTGAATGGATACACTAACAAGTGCACCGGTGTGAGCAACCACATATGCAGAAGGACGTCTTTCATCTCACAGAAGCGCGAACGTCTTGGCGTTCAAGCACATGGCAGAAACAAGGTGTGAACAGATGAGCTGCTGCTATTTTCTCCGTTCGGCATGCTTCGTTGTAGCTCTCTTGCCGGTCGCCGGCTTAGCGGCTTGCTTTGCGCGACTAGGTCTGGGGAGAGAAGGAGATAGCGCCGGAAACCTTGCCTTTTGCCTTCTTCGGCGCTGGAACCTGGTTGCTGCGCCTTCTCTTTGTCCATGTGCACACACACGATTCCTCAGCGAAAACCATGCAGAAACCTTTCCACGAGCACCCAGGGATGTGCACCCAGCACCACGTGCACGCACACGCAGCTAGAGAAAAGCACCTACCTTTTCACACACTGATGCCTAAGCAAACGCGTGGCCACACACACGCACACATCCGCAAGCGCGCCTACTCCCATCTATTGAGGGAAAGACGGACGAGCAACGTCCTGACAGGCTTGAGGGGAAAAACGTCCGTTGATGGTTGGCGTGCTGCACGCCCGCCTACGGGGCTGCAGGGGAATCCACGTTTGGAAGGTACCTGAAGATGTGTGCCTGTTCTTGGAGCTCCGCTAGTAGGGTAGCAAAGACACTCGTAGGCAGTACTGAATGCTGCTCCGTGCTACTTCTCCTCCGCTGGCAAATGCTTCACAGTCGCCCTAGGAAAGACGTTTAGCAATCGATCTCCAAGAGAAACGAAACACATGATGCCGTAAGGCAAAAGAATAGCAGGGCATCTCGTCACAAGCTTGTCCCTGATCTATAGCTGAGGGCAAACACTTGTGTGCTTGTGGGAGAGCCTGTGTCTTTCCTGGAAGCGTTTGGGAGTTTTGCTCAGACGCGTGTTTCCTCAAGTTCAAGAATCAAGATCTAGGATACCTGCAGACAGGTGCCTGTTTGTGTGGAGACAGTCTGTTCGAAACTGTGTTCCTCAGCGCCCGCTCTTTCTCCCCGTCGCTCCACACGCCTGGGAGTCCCTTTCTTTCTCTCCACAAGCACGTGTGTTGACTTCGTCGCACATGTGCATCTGCACAAGCGTTGAGCTCAGCAGAGTGTGTCTCTTGACACTTGATGTGCGTTGGCTGTGTCTGCGTGCTCCAGTGAAGAGAGAAACGGGAAATCATCTTGGTAGAGGCAACAAAGCAAAAGCGAGGCAGGATTGACATCTGCTCAACAGAGACGGATTCCCTGCGCTGACACAGTTCACAGTTACACGAGAAGCAATCTGAGCGGTCCATCGACCGGAGACGTGTTTCCCAAGAGGTCGTTTAGCGAGTGAACAGCAGTGTGCGCGACTTTCAGGAGTGTGCCTGGAAAGTGCCAGAATCACCAGAGCATCTGTGCAAAAGCTGCTGCCTCTGTGACCGCATTGAGGCACGTTCCCGTCTCTGCGAGTATATAGACGGCTCTTTCGCGTTCACTCCGAGGGAAACGGTCCGCTATTGCTTGTGTGCGTACAGACGCGATTCCCTTGTCTCTTGCGAACACAGGGAACTCTGTGCATCCAAATCTACAGGCTAAGGACGCGTCTGCATATGTTTTGGTGAACAATCGAGTGTGCGTGTTCTGACAGCTGCCTCTATGCAGACGTCTCCACAGAGCCACTTCTGAATGCCCCGCAGCCCAGGACTGAATGGATACACTAACAAGTGCACCGGTGTGAGCAACCACATATGCAGAAGGACGTCTTTCATCTCACAGAAGCGCGAACGTCTTGGCGTTCAAGCACATGGCAGAAACAAGGTGTGAACAGATGAGCTGCTGCTATTTTCTCCGTTCGGCATGCTTCGTTGTAGCTCTCTTGCCGGTCGCCGGCTTAGCGGCTTGCTTTGCGCGACTAGGTCTGGGGAGAGAAGGAGATAGCGCCGGAAACCTTGCCTTTTGCCTTCTTCGGCGCTGGAACCTGGTTGCTGCGCCTTCTCTTTGTCCATGTGCACACACACGATTCCTCAGCGAAAACCATGCAGAAACCTTTCCACGAGCACCCAGGGATGTGCACCCAGCACCACGTGCACGCACACGCAGCTAGAGAAAAGCACCTACCTTTTCACACACTGATGCCTAAGCAAACGCGTGGCCACACACACGCACACATCCGCAAGCGCGCCTACTCCCATCTATTGAGGGAAAGACGGACGAGAAACGTCCTGACAGGCTTGAGGGGAAAAACGTCCGTTGATGGTTGGCGTGCTGCACGCCCGCCTACGGGGCTGCAGGGGAATCCACGTTTGGAAGGTACCTGAAGATGTGTGCCTGTTCTTGGAGCTCCGCTAGTAGGGTAGCAAAGACACTCGTAGGCAGTACTGAATGCTGCTCCGTGCTACTTCTCCTCCGCTGGCAAATGCTTCACAGTCGCCCTAGGAAAGACGTTTAATAATCGATCTCCAAGAGAAACGAAACACATGATGCCATAAGGCGAAAGAATAGCAGGGCATCTCTTCACAAGCTTGTCCCTGATCTATAGCTGAGGGCAAACACTTGTGTGCTTGTGGGAGAGCCTGTGTCTTTCCTGGAAGCGTTTGGGAGTTTTGCTCAGACGCGTGTTTCCTCAAGTTCAAGAATCAAGATCTAGGATACCTGCAGACAGGTGCCTGTTTGTGTGGAGACAGTCTGTTCGAAACTGTGTTCCTCAGAGCCCGCTCTTTCTCCCCGTCGCTCCACACGCCTGGGAGTCCCTTTCTTTCTCTCCACAAGCACGTGTGTTGACTTCGTCGCACATGTGCATCTGCACAAGCGTTGAGCTCAGCAGAGCGTGTCTCTTGACACTTGATGTGCGTTGGCTGTGTCTGCCTGCTCCAGTGAAGAGAGAAACGGGAAATCATCTTGGTAGAGGCAACAAAGCAAAAGCGAGGCAGGATTGACATCTGCTCAACAGAGACGGATTCCCTGCGCTGACACAGTTCACAGTTACACGAGAAGCAATCTGAGCGGTCCATCGACCGGAGACGTGTTTCCCAAGAGGTCGTTTAGCGAGTGAACAGCAGTGTGCGCGACTTTCAGGAGTGTGCCTGGAAAGTGCCAGAATCACCAGAGCATCTGTGCAAAAGCTGCTGCCTCTGTGACCGCATTGAGGCACGTTCCCGTCTCTGCGAGTATATAGACGGCTCTTCCGCGTTCACTCCGAGGGAAACGGTCCGCTATTGCTTGTGTGCGTACAGACGCGATTCCCTTGTCTCTTGCGAACACAGGGAACTCTGTGCATCCAAATCTACAGGCTAAGGACGCGTCTGCATATGTTTTGGTGAACAATCGAGTGTGCGTGTTCTGACAGCTGCCTCTATGCAGACGTCTCCACAGAGCCACTTCTGAATGCCCCGCAGCCCAGGACTGAATGGATACACTAACAAGTGCACCGGTGTGAGCAACCACATATGCAGAAGGACGTCTTTCATCTCACAGAAGCGCGAACGTCTTGGCGTTCAAGCACATGGCAGAAACAAGGTGTGAACAGATGAGCTGCTGCTATTTTCTCCGTTCGGCATGCTTCGTTGTAGCTCTCTTGCCGGTCGCCGGCTTAGCGGCTTGCTTTGCGCGACTAGGTCTGGGGAGAGAAGGAGATAGCGCCGGAAACCTTGCCTTTTGCCTTCTTCGGCGCTGGAACCTGGTTGCTGCGCCTTCTCTTTGTCCATGTGCACACACACGATTCCTCAGCGAAAACCATGCAGAAACCTTTCCACGAGCACCCAGGGATGTGCACCCAGCACCACGTGCACGCACACGCAGCTAGAGAAAAGCACCTACCTTTTCACACACTGATGCCTAAGCAAACGCGTGGCCACACACACGCACACATCCGCAAGCGCGCCTACTCCCATCTATTGAGGGAAAGACGGACGAGAAACGTCCTGACAGGCTTGAGGGGAAAAACGTCCGTTGATGGTTGGCGTGCTGCACGCCCGCCTACGGGGCTGCAGGGGAATCCACGTTTGGAAGGTACCTGAAGATGTGTGCCTGTTCTTGGAGCTCCGCTAGTAGGGTAGCAAAGACACTCGTAGGCAGTACTGAATGCTGCTCCGTGCTACTTCTCCTCCGCTGGCAAATGCTTCACAGTCGCCCTAGGAAAGACGTTTAACAATCGATCTCCAAGAGAAACGAAACACATGATGCCATAAGGCGAAAGAATAGCAGGGCATCTCTTCACAAGCTTGTCCCTGATCTATAGCTGAGGGCAAACACTTGTGTGCTTGTGGGAGAGCCTGTGTCTTTCCTGGAAGCGTTTGGGAGTTTTGCTCAGACGCGTGTTTCCTCAAGTTCAAGAATCAAGATCTAGGATACCTGCAGACAGGTGCCTGTTTGTGTGGAGACAGTCTGTTCGAAACTGTGTTCCTCAGCGCCCGCTCTTTCTCCCCGTCGCTCCACACGCCTGTGAGTCCCTTTCTTTCTCTCCAGAAGCACGTGTGTTGACATCGTCACACATGTGCATCTGCACAAGCGTTGAGCTCAGCAGAGTGTGTCTCTTGACACTTGATGTGCGTTGGCTGTGTCTGCCTGCTCCAGTGAAGAGAGAAACGGGAAATCATCTTGGTAGAGGCAACAAAGCAAAAGCGAGGCAGGATTGACATCTGCTCAACAGAGACGGATTCCCTGCGCTGACACAGTTCACAGTTACACGAGAAGCAATCTGAGCGGTCCATCGACCGGAGACGTGTTTCCCAAGAGGTCGTTTAGCGAGTGAACAGCAGTGTGCGCGACTTTCAGGAGTGTGCCTGGAAAGTGCCAGAATCACCAGAGCATCTGTGCAAAAGCTGCTGCCTCTGTGACCGCATTGAGGCACGTTCCCGTGTCTGCGAGTATATAGACGGCTCTTTCGCGTTCACTCCGAGGGAAACGGTCCGCTATTGCTTCTGTGCGTACAGACGCGATTCCCTTGTCTCTTGCGAACACAGGGAACTCTGTGCATCCAAATCTACAGGCTAAGGACGCGTCTGCATATGTTTTGGTGAACAATCGAGTGTGCGTGTTCTGACAGCTGCCTCTATGCAGACGTCTCCACAGAGCCACTTCTGAATGCCCCGCAGCCCAGGACTGAATGGATACACTAACAAGTGCACCGGTGTGAGCAACCACATATGCAGAAGGACGTCTTTCATCTCACAGAAGCGCGAACGTCTTGGCGTTCAAGCACATGGCAGAAACAAGGTGTGAACAGATGAGCTGCTGCTATTTTCTCCGTTCGGCATGCTTCGTTGTAGCTCTCTTGCCGGTCGCCGGCTTAGCGGCTTGCTTTGCGCGACTAGGTCTGGGGAGAGAAGGAGATAGCGCCGGAAACCTTGCCTTTTGCCTTCTTCGGCGCTGGAACCTGGTTGCTGCGCCTTCTCTTTGTCCATGTGCACACACACGATTCCTCAGCGAAAACCATGCAGAAACCTTTCCACGAGCACCCAGGGATGTGCACCCAGCACCACGTGCACGCACACGCAGCTAGAGAAAAGCACCTACCTTTTCACACACTGATGCCTAAGCAAACGCGTGGCCACACACACGCACACATCCGCAAGCGCGCCTACTCCCATCTATTGAGGGAAAGACGGACGAGCAACGTCCTGACAGGCTTGAGGGGAAAAACGTCCGTTGATGGTTGGCGTGCTGCACGCCCGCCTACGGGGCTGCAGGGGAATCCACGTTTGGAAGGTACCTGAAGATGTGTGCCTGTTCTTGGAGCTCCGCTAGTAGGGTAGCAAAGACACTCGTAGGCAGTACTGAATGCTGCTCCGTGCTACTTCTCCTCCGCTGGCAAATGCTTCACAGTCGCCCTAGGAAAGACGTTTAGCAATCGATCTCCAAGAGAAACGAAACACATGATGCCGTAAGG